>NC_045655.1:9910302-11304289 GCF_009829145.1 Chiroxiphia lanceolata | reverse complement strand
GGTTCTGCATTCCTGGGATGGCTTTCTCCTCCAAATCCATGGCTGTGGAAGGTGAGGAGGGCAGGTACCCGGTGCAGCCAGCCCTGGGTCCCCTGGCAGTGTGTTTTCCATGGAGGATGATGGTGGAGGGAGCAGCTGAAGGGGGTGGTGATGGCCAGGGGAGCCCCTGGTCCCACGTGGCCGGGGCAGAACCTGATCTACCCTTGGGCTGGAGGAGTCCTCTCATCTTTGGAATCTGGTGGGAGAACACTGAGCTGAGCTTTGCTGGAGAGGGGAGATGGGTGGCAGCCCCATCCTGGACTGACCTGGCACTGCTGGTGGGGATTTGTGTTGGGAAAGCTGGAGAATTCCGTGCTCTCCAGCTGGAGTTCACGTCCCGGTGCTGCAGTCAGGGGGGAGAGCAGGTTTTATGACTCTGAACTGAGCTCACGCGCCTTTGGGATAAATTAAGGGTAAAATTTCCTAAAATTGTAAATGTTTACAGTGTGTGGATCCAGAGCTGGGGGGGGGGGGCAAGGCTGGCAGGGGGCCAGGCAGCAGATGTGACACAGAGCTGGAGGCACAGCTCCAGCCCAGGAGATTGGGTGGGAAGAGGAGATGGAAGAGGGATGGAAGGGTGGGAAGAGGGATGGAAGTGGCTGCTGAGGAGCAGCACTGGAAGGGCCAAGTCTTGGGAGAGCACGTGTTGTTCCACTGGGATGTGCCACACACAGCTCCAGCTGAGACCCAACAGGAGCTTCTCATGGAAGAAATTCTTTCCTGTGAGGAGGAAATTCCTCTCTGTGAGGGTGGGGAGGCCCTGGCACAGGTTGCCCAGGGAAGCCGTGGCTGCCCCTGGATCCCTGGAAGTGTCCAAGGCCAGGTTGGACGGGGCTTGGAGCAACCTGGGCTAGTGGGAGGTGTCCCTGCCCATGGCAGGGGGTGGAACAGGATGAGCTTTACCATCCCTTCCAACCCAAGGCATTCCATTCCCTGTCTGGGAGGGGGGTGCCTGCTCCATCCCCTGCCCGGGATGAGGGCACACGTTGTTCCTGCATTTCTGTGCCCCTGTGGGTAATGGGGCTGGTGGCTGCTCTCGAGAGGAGGAGGCACAGTAGGTTTATATCCTGGTGAGGTTTTTTTAATAGCTTGAAATGTTTGAGATGGAAAAATGCTGCGTTACCAAAGGGCAGATCTGCGGGAGCAACATCCTCTCGCTGCTCCTGTGGATTTGGCCTTCAAAGCTTTGAGCACCACGGGCTCACCAGGAGCCCCCTGTGCCCAGGGGTGGGTCAGGCTGCTGCCCGGGGTGGGGATGTGGCCCGGGGGGCATCAGGAGGGGGTGGCAGGGCCAGCTGCCCCCCCCGGCTCCCCCACACTCCTCGCGTGAGAGCCTCCCGAGCCGGCGGCCGTGCCGAACAGGTAGGGCAGGTATGGGAAGCGCCGAGGGCCCCGCGGAGCTCCTTCCCATTCCCACCTGGAGCCCTGATCAAACACCTCGACGGGCGGCCCGAGTGGGAGCCATGATGTAATCTTGGGAACCCAAAACAATCGGCCCTTTCATGGCAAGACGATAACAATCAAAACAGTATGTAAGGGCCTGCCATGCAAGAATACACATGCACATTATACACTGGAGGGAATTGAAAGCCGGAGTGAAAAGGGGCTTGTTAAGAATATGTAGCCTGCTTTCATAATCAGTTTGTAAAAGAATAGGCCCTTGAAAACAAGGGTTTAGGCTTATAGAAGGCTTTCTGTGCCTTGACCTTGCAAATATGCAGAGATGCCAACTTTTTTTTTTTGAAAGTGAACTTGGAGTCTCCCAGCGTGGTGCCATAGCAGTTGGCAGGCGAGCTGGGGGTAGGAGGTCTGGCCCCGGTGCGTTCCCGGGGGGACACGGAGTCTTTCCATCGAACTGGTCCTCGCTGGAGCTCCACCAGGATGTCACAGGTTTACCTTTTCTTCCTTAAAACTGCTGCCTGCTGCCCAGGGCCCTGCTGCAGGGGAGGCTTGGCCGGGGCCGGGGCAGAGCCATCGCAGCACTGCTGGCTCTCTGCAGAGCTCACGTGGGGGTGACACGTGTCCTGGTGGTGCTTCTGTCCCCAGATTGAGGAGGTTGTGCAGGATATCACTGTCAGCACCCTCATTTTACAGATGGGGAAGCTGAGGCAGAGCTGGGAAAGGTAACGTGTCCAGTGCATGTTGGCTCCCTGTCCTTGACACCTGAGTCCATTGTGCCCAAAGGAAGAGACACCCAAGTGACATTCCTGTGCTGGCCAGGGTGCTGGTGGCAGAGCCACTAATGGAACACGTGTATTCGCAGGCAGAGTCCCGTGTGGTTTCCTTTGGAATGTGCTTTCTTTGGACCAAGTCACGTTTGTAGGTTGGGGATGAGCCACAGGTTGTCCCCCTTGTCCAGTTGGACACAGGTGACCCATCCGCAGAATCCCAGAACCGTTAAGGTTGGAAAAGAGCTCCAAAATCATCGAGTCCAATCTGTACCCAATTCCCACCTTGTCCCCCAACCCAGAGCACTGAGTGCCCTGTCCTTGAACACCTCCAGGGATGGGGACTCCACCACCTCCCTGGGCAAAAATCTGACCAGATGAGATCTGCTTCTACCACCTCTCTCCCAGTTATCCCTCACCTTCTTCTCCTTAAAGACCCTAAACTTTCCATCCCAAGCACTGTCCCTCTGGCTGCATTGGCTCATCTCCCCATTTCCATCTCCTCTGTGTCCCCATCTCCCCGTGGGCACCCCGAGCTTGGGCTCCCCTGGGCCGGGCTGCTCCAGCTCTGTCTCGGTGCTGGTGTTTTACAATGTATTCCTTTGCAGTCGGGGGAAGCCTTCCAAGAATCCCCACCTATTTCCGTCATAAGGCGCCTTTGTTCCCCTCGCACACAATGCAGCTTTGATTCCGTCCCTTCCCGGCGCCCGCGTTGCCGTCAGCTCCACGCGGGAGAAGGTGTGAGTTGTGCACGGCTCGGCGGCCAAGAGGGACAGGAGTGTCCCTTGGGATGGTTTTGTTCCACAGGGAGTGCTCCTCTCCTTTGCCCCAGCACCCGGACCCCTCCCGGGACGCAAACAGAGGTGGCCCCCGAGGTTCCCCCCGCGCGGCCAAGCGAGGCCGAGCAAACAGCCAGGCTTAGGTGTTCCTGGCCTCGTGGTGTCACGGAGTGCTCCTCATCCTTATGGGATTAGTGTCCCTGGGAAGGGCTCAGAAGGCCCCAAAGTCCAAGAAATGTTCAGGCAGAGCTGCAGCGGGAGGAAGCGTTGGAGGAACGATGGTCCTGGGGGAGCGCGGTCTGGGTGAGCAGGAGACCACGGTGGGGACATGGAGTGACTGGAGGCCAGGAGATGTCATGGGGACCTTCTCAGCCTGGTCCTTTCTGCCCCACGGACATCCCAAGAAACTCCTCGTGCAGGGACACTTGTGGGTGTCTGGGTCTCTGGTGGCCTTTGTCTCTGGCCATGTCCCACACTGAAGCTGCCCTGGCTGGCAGTGCCCATGCAGTGGGCATTTCCTGGGAAAACAGTTACAATCCTGACCTGGGATGGGGCATTCATTGCTGCCTCCCTGATGAGGGCTGGGGGGCGTGGGTGGCCTGGCTCCAGTGGGTCCCTGTTGGTGTTGAGCACACCAGAACCCGTTTGCCATGGGGTGTGAGTGCCGTGGCATGTGGCACAGTGGGCATTGCAGCCCCTGGCTTGCCGTGCCACCTGCAGCCCTGCTCCCATTGCCATCCCTGGGCATCTGGCACTGCTCTGGAGATGCCCCAGTCTGTAGTGCTGGGCTGGTTCTTGGGGGAGCCCTGGTGGGCTGTGCCAGGGGTGTGTGGGAAGGAAAGGAGGAAAAGAGCAGGGACAAACCCACTCCATGGGCTTCTCCTGGATCTTCCCCTGGGTTCCATCCCCTTCCTCCTGCCCCTCGGGGCTGCTGCAGGGCCAGGGGTCAGCGTGGGGTTCCCTCCTCCCGGTGGGGGCGAGGGGGGGACTCTCCACCCTTCCTGTACAGACCCCTCCATTCACACCTCCCTCTCCCACCCCATTAATTTGTTGTGGTCGGGGCCAGTAAAAGCTGCTTTGTGCGAAGGCGAGGGAAGGAGGAAAAAAAGCCCAGGGCACAGACAGCGGCCCCAGTGTTTTCCAACAGGGATGGTTTTCCCCCTCCGTCCTCCCTCTCTTTCCCTTGAATAATGTTTTTGATTGTAATAGCCTGTCCTGGTTAGGGAAACCCGCAGCCTCTCCCCCTTCCCCTCCCCTCTTCTGTAAACCCTGGTAGAAGTTTAAACAACCCAGAGAGATTTTTCTCACCAGTCTTATTTTACTAATAGGAAACAAGTGTTTGAGGCAGCAAAAGGGAGCTTGGAGCTGCTGGCAGAGGAAGGGCTGACCTCGGGGAGAGGCACTGGGCTCCTGCCTCGAGCTGGGGCTGGGGCAGGTCCCAGCCCAGCCCCTCACTGCTGCAGCTTTGAGCCCCCAGGATGGTCCCTCTCTTGGTGTCCCCCCAGGACAGGCCATGGCCAGTGCCACCAACACACACCAGTGGAGACATGATGGAGAAAATCTGCCCATAGCAGGGGGTGGAACAAGATGGGATATAATGCCCCTTCTGACCCAAACCATTCCGTGATTCCATGACTGATGGACAGTTCAGCTCTCCTCTCTGCCTGGTTTTTCACTTCCATGGAATCCTTACTCATGTCTCTTTGTCCCTGTCTCCCAACAGCCTTCCCCAGGCTCTGCTTTCCACCTAACATGTGTATATATATATATATATATATATATATTTGTGCTTTTTCTGTGTGGTAGGAACTTAGCCATTGGGATTGGGATCCAGAATTTCCCGGAGGGGCTGGCTGTCAGCCTGCCTTTGCGAGGGGCTGGATTTTCCACGTGGAAAGCGTTCTGGTAAGCTGAGCTCCTCTTCTCCCGGGGGAACAAGAGCCCTCCACCAGCACCTCCTGCCCATTGGTTTCCTCCCCTGTCCGTTGTGTTGCTCTATCATGGAGCTGCCCTTGGAATGGGTTTGCTCCAGACCTGCTGGGTCAGCTCCTGAAATCACGGGGAGCTGGTGCTGGGAGTGCTGCTGGTTTCCTGTGCTCAGGAAGTGTGGTGAGCTCTGCCCTGCTTCCTCCACACTCCCTGAACTCAGATCCAAGCCCTCAGCTCCCTGGGGATGCATCCATGATCCTGACAGGTCACCACATCCCGCTTCAGTACCTGTTGTGACCTCCCAGATCCTGCACTAAATATTTTTTTTATTTTATTTTATTTCATTTTTTTTCCTCCCTTCACTCCAGGCTGGATTTCAAACCCAGCCTTTTCCCTTTTCCCTGAGGTGAGAAAGCCCAGGGCATGAACCCTGGGAGTGCAGGGCTGTGTTCACCTGGCTGGGTGATGGATGGGAGGGCAGGGGGAGGCTCCGAAACTGCTCCTGCCAAAGCTTTGTTTTCTTTTCCTCCCACCCACCCCCGCAAGTGGGTGCTGGGACTTGCACCAGGATTGCTGCTGCTGGGAAGGGAGTTCCCATGGTCCAGAGAGTTGAAACAGTCCTAGGGGGAAAGAAAATGAGCGGGAAGAACATGATTTTATCCTGGTTGAGGCTGTGGCCAGATGCAGATTCACAACCTCAGCTCTTTGGGATTGAGTTATGCTGGTTGGAAATATTTCCTCTCTGACCCATCCCTGCCTGGGAGCTGGACCCCCAAATCCCACAGTGCTGCTGGGGGGAGGAATTGGGCCATGGCTTAATTCCACCCCTGGAAAATTCAGCTGGGTTGGGTCAAATCATTGCCTGTTTAAAATCATCCAGGTGACTTGGCTTGGCATGGCCAGTGTCCCACCCCTCCAGGCCACGGTGGCACTGGGGAATGGGGGATGGGGGTGCAGTGGGGATGGGGAGGTGTGAGCCCCGTCATCCCATCGGGATGGCTGTGCCAGCCCTCTCTCCAGGCTCCCAGGGGCTCTCAGTGGGGGTGTTTGGCAGGTACGGGCAGCTGAGCGGGATGGTGGAGCCCTTGGCCGGCGTGTTCGGAGCCTTCGCCGTGGTGGTGGCAGAGCCTCTCCTGCCCTACGCCCTGGGCTTCGCCGCCGGGGCCATGGTCTACGTGGTGATGGACGACATCATTCCCGAGGCACAGACCAGGTGAGGCCCCTGCAGACACCGTTCCAGGCAGGGAGACACGGGGTGGGGAAGCACAGAGGGCTCCGGAACGTCCCTTCCCTTGCCCAGGGCAGAGACACGTGGCGCTTCCCTCCTCCCAGCCGACATTCCCGGCTCCTCGGAGCTCACCTCTCCCCTCTCTCCCTGCAGTGGCAATGGGAAGCTGGCATCCTGGACCTCCATCCTGGGCTTTGTGGTGATGATGTCCCTGGACGTTGGGCTCGGGTAGGGCAGCGCTGCAATCCCAGGAGAAGAATTCAGAGCCGCGCGTGAGGGTTCGGAGCCGGGCGCGCGTCATCCTCCGGACTGGTTTTGTACATATCTTTCTGGGATCTGGCTTGGTGTTGATTTCCTATAATTTTATATCTCTCTCCCCCAATGTCATGTTGATGGTTTTCAAAGCACAAATACGGGTGGCTGCTCCCAGATCCCGCTTTCCTTTCGCCACCAGGTTTGCTTTTCCTCTCAGGGGGGGTCGTTGGACGACGCTGGGCTGGTTTCTCCGAGTCGGGTCACTCGGGGATTTTGATCATCTTTGCTCTGTAGAAGGTTAGAAATTCTCTGTCCTGTGTTGAAGCTGGTCTGTGGTTAAGCACTGAGGCATTGGAATGGAGTAAACCCCTTAGGGAGTCTCGAATTCCACCCTTTTTTGGGAAGGCAGGTGGAAGGTGTTAGGGCTGCGATAACACACACAACATATCGCAGGACTGCAGGTCTCCCGTGTCCTGCTGGTCCTTGGGAATGCTGCAGGGAATTTGTTTTGATGGATACAAATAGTTCAGGCAAATAAAAATGAATTTTCTTGGGATCTCTTCAAGGGGGAAATGTCATTTTTTTTTCTCCTAAATTTATCTAAGCGAGGCACTGTTCTGATGAGTCGTGTCCAGTGTTCCAGGGTTTTCAGGAAAAAAAAAAAACAAACCAGGAAAGAAGAATTTTAGTGTTTCCCAGCATGTACTCTTTGACAAGGCAAGGTGTGGTCCTCCACACTGTCGCTGATGTGCTGCCTGATGCCGGATACAATTCCACGTGGAGCCGTGTTTGGTCTTCCTGAGGGATTGCTGGTTCTGGTGGGCCATAACTCCCTGAAGAACCAAGGAAAGGTTTGGTGGTGATGGTCCTGGTCACACTTCACCTGCAGAAGAGCCAAGTCAGCACCTGAGTGTGCTGGGAGCCCTCGTCTTCCTGAGCAGCGTCAGGATGAATTCATTCCTCAGGATGAATTAATTATCCCACCTGAAGAGCCAGAAACGTGCAACGTGGATCCTGCCTCTTCACCTGCTGCTTTCCAAACATCTCTTGTGGAATGGCTCTTCCTGAGCAGGCAGGATTGATCCCTTCCAGGCTGAGGAGTGAATCCTGACCATCCCTGTGCCTGGCGCACGCTCGGGTGAGGAGGAACCGCCGCAGTTGGAAGGATGCTGCAAATCCCAGCTCCCCCTCGCCAGGGACGCTTCAATCTTCAGCACAAAGGGCTTCCTTAGACCCTCCAGTGGGAATAACTGGATCACCTGGCTGCCTCCTGCTGCTCAGTCCCTCTGGAAGTGGTGCTGGGATGTCACGGATCACCTGCTGGAGGGGCAGCCAAAGGGAACAGGCTTGAATGAATTAAGCTGGAGTTGTGCATTTTCATTTGGTTCTTTCTTTTTTTTTCGGTTGGATTTAATTTCTACTTCATTTGTGGATCACTCTGGATGATACAAAACTACTGTTTGCCAATGGATTTGACCTTTCAACTGTGATTGGTTTCAATAAATGGGAAATCGAGAGTTTGCACTGATTCGTTTTACTGCTGTAAAACCGTAGCTTTGCTGCTTCTCCCTCTGTTCTGCTGTGTTTCCTTTCTCCAGCTTAATTGTTCCTGGCTTGTCCAAGGTCCTGCCTCTTGGCCAGGAAGGCAGCTGCTTTGGGGATGAAAAAAAAAGGGAGAAAAAGCCAAGGAAAGGCAGTTTTGCAGTGCCTCATCCAGACAACGGTGAGAGTGTGTTCCTGGGGACCACTGGGCTGCCCAGGTGAGCCAGGTATGTCCAGACACGGGGGAAATTTGAGATTGTGGCCCTCAGTGGGAAGAGCAAGATGTGTCAGGACCTTTTTTTTAAAAGCAGCAGGTGTTGTCTGTCCCTGCCATCCTCGGGTTGGAGAGGGAATGGACCTGGCACAGCTGGGAATCAGTGTGTCCTTCCCAGTGCCACCAGTGGCCAGGCTGCACCATCTCCCACTGCTCTTCACCTGCTTTCCAGACACACTAGAAGTGTCTGTAAAGCTTTTAGCCCTCTGTCTGCAGCCTTAAAAACCTTAAAGTCCTCCGTGGTGTCCAGGGGTCGGGATGGCTCCAGCCCGTCAGGGCTGTTTTCTGGTTTGATTCCCGCGCGTGGTGTGAGCTGGTACAAAACCCACATTATACAGTTAAAGGCAGCCTTGTAATCAGATTGCTGCGAGATAATATCGTGGAAAGCATTTAATCCTGCTTGGATGTAGCCAGCCCAGATGATGGTGATGCACATTGGAGCCGCAGGGAGCGAGTGGGGAGGGTGATGCAGAAAGCACGTAGGAAAATCCGTCTTTTCTGTTTGTCCCCTGGGGGGGAATGAAATTATCTCTCTGTTCCTTGGTGTGATTGAAAAGCTGGCGGGGGGCCAGGCCTGAAATTGCCTGTGGAAACAGTGAGTGTCAATGGAAAAGGTGGAGTTTGGAGCAAAGGGAGTATAAACACCCAGCCAAGGCCTGAAAAATGGAGATGGGCTCTGATCCTTGGATGGAGGAGCTGGGAATTGTCAGGAGATCAGGCTGGAGGGAAAACAGGAAAGTTGTCCTGTGGTTGGAGATGGTTTTTGAGGTCCTGGGGTGTGCTTGGCCTCAACTCTGTGCTTGGATGAGTGTCAGGATGCCGCTGAGGGACTGGTGTGGTCCCTCCTCAGCCCAGGCATTGGGATGCCACTGAGCCCCCATCCTGTGTCTCTGCCTCTGGAAAATGGGGAGAACCCCTGGCCCACAGCATCCATGCTCATGGGGAGCACAGAGGGAGGGGTTTCCCTCTCTGTCCACCCTTTTGATGGAAGGTAGTGAGCCTTTGGAGGGACACAGGGTGCCTGGACTGGTTTGCAATGTCCTCTGAGCCCCTTACAAGCATAATATCAAATTTTAGCTGGTGATTTCTCCCCCTCCACTAATTTTTCAGTAAAATTCAAACCTTTGAAACTCTTGGGGTTTATAAATAATAACAAATTTTCGCATTGGCTGGAGGAAAATTTATGCTGTAACTCCTCTCCATCTAAAAGCCTCAAACCCTGAAAGATAGAGTTTTTTCTAAGCAGTCCCTGTAGGTGCTCTTGCAAGAGGGGGTTAAAACCCACCCAAGCCCCTCCCCGGGTGAGTTGGTGGCCTCCTTTTCTTGTGGTTTTTTTTTTTTAGTTTCAGAGAACCATGGAGATGAAGTCTGGGAGCAGGATGGGCCCAGTGCCAGATGGAGCTGGTGAGGAGGAGGTGGAAGAATCCACAAGAAACTCCTCTGCAACCAGGAGAGCTGCCCAAAGGTGAGCCTTGGGCTGTGCTTAGAACTAAGTGGAGGCTGGAGAGGCTGCTGATAGCTCAGAGCATGGTACTGTCCCTGTGTTTGCCCAGGGATTAGGGCTCTGGAGAGGGGATTAGGTGTGGTGGTGAGTGTGTGGTGCAAAGCTCTGGGCTTCTCCCTCCCGGGATGTGGTTGGTGGCCTGAAGGTGAAGGAGAGTAGGTTTGGAGGGGATGTGGGGAAGAAATTCCACCCTGGCAGGGTGGGGAGGCCCTGGCACAGGTTGCCCAGAGAAGCTGTGGCTGCCCCTGGATCCCTGGAAGTGTCCAAGGCCAGGTTGGACGGGGCTTGGAGCAGCCTGGGCTCGTGGAAGGAGTCCCTGCCCATGGGGTGGGAATGAGATGGGCTTTAAGGTCCCTTCCAACCCAAACCAATCCATGATTCTGTGATTCTCTGATCCATCCCACCTGGAGATCCATCCCAGCTCGTCCATCCTGACTGGAGCAGTGGTGCAAGGAGAAAGCCTGTCCCCTTTGCTCCAGGCCGATCCCTCCTCACTCCCTGCTCCCATGCAATGCCAGGCAGCTCCCGGTGGTTGCCCGGGTGGCACGTGACAGGCATGGAGGTTGGCACCATGGCACAGCACCTGGTCAGATGTTGCTCTTCTCTCCCCATCAGCTCCTGCCAGCCTGGCTTGGCTCGCTCCCAGCTGGAATAGGCATGGAAAAGGCCATGGGTATGGTTGTGCATCCGGGGCAGGGAAACTTCCTCCTAAGGGGCAGCGGACGGGCAGCTCCATCTCTGCTCTGTGTGACCAGTGACAGACCCCGAGGGAAGGGCTGGAGCTGTGTCAGGGAGGGTCAGGTTGGATCTCAGGAGAAAGTTCTTCCCCCAGAGGCTGGTTGGGCACTGCCCAGGCTCCCCAGGGCAGTGGGCACAGCCCCAAGGCTGCCAGAGCTCCAGGAGGGTTTGGACAACGCTCTCAGGGACGGGGGGGGGATTGTTGGGTGTCTGTGCATGGCCAGGGTTGGACTGGACAATCCCTGTGGGTCCAGCTCGGGATATTCCCTGGTTCTATGCTGATTCCATGGGAGCACAGCCTCCCCACCCGCCGTGCCGTGAGTCAGGGCGCAGGAATGGGCTCTCCGGGGGTGCCGGGCGCTCGCCAGCCCGTGCCGGGTGCTGGGGGAGGCGAAGGCGGCTGCGGTTTGCAGGGTTTGCAGGGCTGGGCGGGGACAGAAAACCCCAAGCGAGGGCTTTGCACGCAAAGGAACAATAATCCCATTATGAGGCCCCACGGCGGCGTCAGAGCAAACACGGCGCGGAGCGGGAGATGCGCGCCCGGGGTGGATCGTGGCACCTGAGTCACTGCTTATAAAGGGATGGATTTCACCTCCCTCCCCTCCCCTTAGGAAAGAAACAATTCAAACCTGGAGACAGAGTGGCTTCTATCCTTTGTGCACGGGCTTTGTTGTCCTTGGCAGCCAGGCAGGGATCACAGCAGAGGTGCTCGTGCGCTCGCCCGCGGGCTCTGGCTCCGTGGCCAACCCGGGCTCCTCTGCCTGCTCCCAGCTCACCTGGGTGCCCCAATCCCATCGTGCTGGCTCTGCAGGGGCCACTCTGCCTTGCTTCAGTCCCAGTGTGGACCCCCCACCACCTCAGGAACAAGCCTGGGTTTGGGAGACTGGAGGGAGGACAAGAAATTTCAGCTCCGGGTGTCCTTTGCCCAGGGCAGATATTTTGGGGTTATAGAGGAGATTTCATAGAATCCCAGAATGGTTTGGGTTGGAAGGGACCTTAAAGCTCATCTCACTCCATCCCCCTGCCATGGGCAGGGACACCTTCCACTAGCCCAGGTTGCTCCAAGCCCAGTCCAACCTGGCCTTGGACACTTCCAGGGATGGGGCAGCCACAGCTTCTCTGGGCAACCTGTGCCAGGGCCTCCCCACTCTCCCAGGGAGGAATTTCTTCCCAATATCCCATCTAACCCTGCCCTCTGGCAGTGGGAAGCCATTCCCACTTGTCCTGTCCCTCCAGGCCCTTGTCTGAAGTCCCTCTCCAGCTCTCTTGGAGCCCCTTTAGGGGGAAAGGTTGGAGCCTTCTCCAGACTGAACAACCCCAGCTTCTAATTTAATACAGTCTATTTTTCAGGTATTTAAGTTGCACTCTCTAAGTGAGTGTATTTAGTCTTGCATGGTCAGCCAGCCCTAGAAAAGCTACGTGCTTGTGTCTGTCCTGGCTTCCTGGGACTGCAGCTCATGGATGAGCTCCTGGTTGCCTTTTCCCTGGTCGTTTTACTTAAAATACTTAATTTTTCACTGATCAGCATCTGGGTGGTGGCTGTGGAAAGGTTCCCCTCTGCCATCTCAGAGGGATGTTCTCCGTGTAGTTCCTTGGGCGTTGTGTGAGGTGGGAAAAGTCAAAGGAAGTCAAAAAGTCAAAAGTCAATCCAGGAACAGATCTGATGCAAATTCTTCAATCCAGAGGGTTGTTCTCAATGGGAAAAGAAGGCAAATTACACACTGAGGGATCTGCAGTTTGCACAGCTCCCATCTTAGCGCCTCTTTTCCTATTTTAAGGCTTTTACAGTGTGAGGGTTTGTGCAAGAACAGAGAGAAAATATTTTCAGTATGTCCTTGGTTGAGATTTCTGGGAAATGTTTTTGTGCCTTATAATCCTACGAGGGGGATCTCGGGAGCAGGAAACTGAGCCTGAAGGTTTATTTTAATATAATCTTACAAAATGCTGATGATAACTAAAAAGCTTTTGTGTCCAGAGCTGGTTTGTATGGGGAATTGTTTAAATCTTTCTCTGGCTGTTGCCTTCTCGTGTTCTTACAGGAACAAGGAAAGTGTTCCCAGCCTGACACACGCTCGCTCCCAGCTTGTCCCGCACGATCCCTCTGCTGTGCCTGGAGCAGAAACAACCCCACAGCTCCAGAGCCTGTGTGGAATCAGGAGGGAAGAGAACAGCCTGGATCTGCTTTCCTTTTACTGCAAAATAATTTCCCTGCCATAAAATCACCAGCGAGAGCCAAGGGAAGATTAGGTCATAGGGAAAACCACGGGCTGGGAAACAATGGAGGGAGGTGCTGGTAACGGCCGGGGTGGGGGATACCCCACGGCCTGGGGCTTCCCCAGGGACCCCCCCCCTCTGCCAGGATCCCCCCTCTGCCAGGATCCCACCTCCACTGGGACCTCCACCTGTGCCAAGACCCCAACTCCATCAGGAGCCCCATCTCCTCCAGGACCCCACATCCACTGGGCCCCCCAGTCCTCCAGGACTCCAACTCCCTTGGGACCCCCAGCACTGCTCCCCCAGCTCTGTGCAGGACAGACCAACAGCATGAGCATTCCCAGCCCTTTTTATTTCCCTCTTTCCCAAGGTTTGAACTCCACTGAGGGCTGGAGCATCCCCGTTTCTCCCAGCCTGGTGTTTCAGTCCGGGCTGGAAGCAGGGGCAGGTGTGGGGCTGGATTTCAAACACAGATCAGCATCTCACAACACGTTTTCTTTTTCTCCTTCCTTTCAGGACATAATTTGTCCCGGCTCAGCTCTGCCAGTGGATGGACAAATCTGCTGGGGGATCTGCAGCTCCTTCCCCCTGAATCTGGCATTGCTGGTGTGTCCCTGGAGGTCAGAGACCCCTGGGAATTTAGGGGGGATGTCTTAAATCAGGTCTTGGTGAAGATTTCACAAAATCCCTCCTGTGCCCTCGGTTCTGGGTGGGGAGGAAAAACCTTTGGAGACCAGGGAAACGAATCCCAGCAGCAAGGACACCCCTGGGGCCTCCCAAGTCATTAAACAAATTAAATTGTTTAGAAGAAGGAGGCCCAGGTGACTGGGTGTGAAACCCCCCCTGAGGCCTCGGTAATTGCTGTGCAAAGGCAGCACTGGTGGGTGGAAAGGAGACAAAGAGATTTGGGGGGATTTTTCCTCCCCTGGTGCAGCTCCAGCCCCGTTTGGCTTCGTGTGGCACTCAGGGACTCTGCTGTGCTGGGAGCAGGAGCCTGAGCTGGGATGCCTGATGGGATGCTCTGGTCCAGCGAGGGGCTGTGCTGTCCCTGTCCCCTGGGGTGGGGTGGGAAAGAGCTCCCCAGTCCTCCCCAGTGGGCTCCAGTTCTTTAAATGGACCTTGACTCACAGTCCGTGGCCTCTGAGGCTGGTCCTGGCTCTCACTGCTCCAGAGAGCTAATAGGAATATTTAATTTTTTCCTTGTGTAAATGTTTTTCCCGTCTGAAAAGGTGAGCAGAGCCCACCTCCACACTAAACACCTGCATGGCTCCAGAGGGAAACACCAGCAACACCTCTCATGGCTCCAGAGGGAAACAGGGGAGGTGTTGCTGGGTCTTTCCTTTAGCCAAGGAAAGGGGCAGAACTCCTGAACTCTGCTGCCTCTCCATTCCCAGGGTTAGCTGTGCTCAGACAGGTGAGATACCTGAGCAGGTGAAGCATTAGTGTTTCCTTGGATGCTCTGGAGCTGCAGGAGGGACCAGGAGCCTCCATGGGAATGGGAACCCTCAGTTCTGGTCTTCCCAAGTCCCGTGTGCTTGGCACAGGCCGGGCAGTTCCTACTGGAAATTCCTTTCTTAGGGATATCAACCCTTCAGGTCCTTTTAATTATTAGTTGATCAGCACTTCTCAAGTCAAGATGTCTCATAATACCAACAGGACACACCGACTTCTGTCGAGCTGGGAGGGGACAGTGCCCCTTCCAGAGCCAAATGCTGAGGATTTCATAACAATTATTTCATTTTATTATTTCATACAGCCAGGACCAGCTCCGTGGGGCTGCTCAGCACCGTGTGCCTCAGCTTGGACACGGGCAGGCTGGACTGAGGTGTTCCCCTTTGGGATGGGGTGCAGTGGACCCCGAGGGGTCTGTGCAGGGTCTGGGGCTGCCGTTGGCCCAGCGAGTGTGGAAAATGCTGCCGAGACCCAGCAAGGGGCTGAGATTCCTCCTGCAGTGGGGGTGGCTTCTCTCTGGTCCTTTCCCTTCCCTCCCCCTCTCCTTGAAGCTCTCCCAAACAAGTGCTGGTTTATTGCCCACCGTTTCCCAGCTGCACAAAGGCCGCCTTGTGCCGCCGAGCTCCAGATGTTTCACATCTTACAGAAACTCGGTCACAAGGTACCTGTTCCACTGGAGCACCAGCTGACCTGGATGGGGAGAGAGCTGCCTCCCAGCCTTGGCTGGCAGACCCCAGCCCTGGGGAGGGCAGGAGGTACCCGGGGCACTCGCAGTCCCTGTTTGGGGGGCAGGGGAGGGGGTGTCACACGTGGGGCAGGGTGGGAGGTGCTGCCTCAGCAGGAGCAGCTCCTGGGAGGAGGGTTGGAAGGGGTCACACCAGGCATTTTTTTCACAGAATTGTGGAAATCACAGGATGATTTGGATTGGGAGAGACCTTAAAGCTCATCCAGTCCCACCCCCTGCCACGGGCAGGGACACCTTCCACTGGCCCTGGACACTTCCAGGGATGGGGCAGCCACAGCTTCTCTGGGCAACCTGTGCCAGGGCCTCCCCACCCTCCCAGGGAAGGATTCTTTCCCAATATCCCATCTAACCCTGCCTTCTGGCAGTGGGAAGCCATTCCCCCTTGTCCTGTCAGCCTTGTTGGCCTGGGGGTCAGGGATCTGCAGGTCCAGGTGGTCCCCAGGGCTCTGGGACAGCCCTGGGTGTGCAGCTGCTCCCAGGCTCTGCTCCTGCTGTGCTGAGGCTGCACAGGGGTCCCTGTGTCCCTGCCCTCTCTGTGCTGCCACAAGGCTGGGCTCCTCCAGGAGAAGGTGATCCCAGGACTCTGCTGTCAGCTTGGGATGGATCCCGAGGGTTGTGGTCCTGCAGGAGAGCGATGTCCTGGCTCTGCTCCATCCCCACCCCATTCCTTTGACTGCAATCCCTTAATTGTTTCCAAAAAGCACATGACAAAAGGCAGGGAGATAATTACAGTCCCTTGCCCCCCCCCTTATCTCCGGGAGAGCATGTTGGGCAAACAGAAAAACAGAGGATCAGTCCTGGCCGTGGCTCCTCAGAGCAGCTCTGGAGGGCAGACAGGGCTGATTTACTGCTCTTGTTCACAGCTGTATTCAGCTTTTTATTACAACTCTAATTGTCCCTCTCCATCAGGATCTCAGGGAGATGTCAGGTGGCACCAGACATTTCCTCTCCTGTGGGCTGAGGGCTGGGCAGGGACAGCGATGCTGCCTGGTGTCCCCTGGCATCTGGGGACACAGTCTGGAGACACACTGGCTGTCAGCAGGCAGTGACCCCCTGCCTTGCCATGGACCTGCCCTGCAGATGAGCCCATGAGCTCTACAGATCCCTGGCAGGAGGCTGGAGCCGGGCGGGCATCGGAGTCTTCTCCCAGGTAACGAGCAACAGGCCCCGGGGAACCGGCCTCAAATTGTGCCAGGGGAGGTTTAGATGGGATATTAGGAAAAATTTCTTCATGGGAAGGGCTGTGCAGCCCTGGCACAGGGAGCCCAGGGCAGGGTGGAGTCCCCATTCCTGGAGGGATTTAGGAGGCTGTGGCTGTGGCACCTGGGGACACGGGTGAGTGGCCCATGGGGAGCGGTTGGCAGAGGGGGAACAGTTGGACTTGAGGGTCTTAGGGGGCTTTTCCAACCTAAACTATTTTCTGATTCCTGGGATGTCTTTCTCCCCAAAACCTGTGTGTGGGGAAGGTGAGGGATGAGGGCACAGGGTGCAGCCGCCCCTGGGGACGTGTTTTCTGTGGAGGGGGCACTGAAGGGGGTGGTGGTGGCAGGGCAGCACTGGCACTGCCTGGCCTGGGCAGAACCCACCCCACTATGGGCTGGGGGAAGGTTCTCTCATCCTGGAGATCAGTGAGAGAACCAGCAGCGCTCATTGGGGCTGGGAGGGGGAACCCAAGGAGAAAGCAGGAGAGCTCCCACCTCTCCTGCCAGGACACTTCACCCACCGGCTCTCCTGGCAGCAGGGAGGCCTCGGGAGTGGACTGACCCCCTGGAAAACGCTCCCCAGCCAAAGCAGCCCCGCATTCTCATGCAAAACGTGCCGGGGGTGGGGGGGGAAGGGAGGGAATGAATCCCTCCAGAGGGGAGCAGAGCCGGGCAACTTCTCGGGAATGAAGTGAAGTAATCCCTCCCCGGCACCCCGGGCACATAAAGCACCGCGGAACACAAGTGCCTCTCTGTCCCCTCTCTTTCTTCTCTTTCCCTTTAATAATCTTTCCCTTTTGTCCCCATACGTTTCCCCTCCGTGTCATTGTCCCCTCCTGGTCCCGTAGCCCATCACAGCCGGACCCTCTGCCTTGGAGGTGCTCCCGGTGCCACCTGTTTTTCCCACTTTATTTTCCAGGGCACCTGATGTATTTATTTGCTTTGCTGGGTTGGTTTTTTTTTTGTTTTTTTTTTGTTTTTTTTTCCCCTTGCCTCTGGTTTAGGGTCTATTAAGTTTATTCCTCCTTCCCGTGCCCTGGGAGCCCTGGTTAATGAGTAACCATAGTGTGCTCGCAGGCAGCTGTCTCAGACAAACTGACGGAGACTTTTTTGGAGCTGCATAAGGGAACGTTTGTTCTGCAGCTTCTCAATAGATCCTTGTGCAGGAGGCAAGAAGTGTGGGGAGAGAAAGAAAGAGACACTAAATCACTGCCCTCCTCGAAAATCTCGCTGCGTGTGTGTGTGTGTTTTCATGCCTTTTTAGAATAGATGTTGGATGAGTCACCTTTTCAAGCTGAAATAATGAATTTATCTTCCCAGCGGAGCACACAATGTACTTTCTAACAGTGTTTTGGCTTTAAAGCTCTTTTTAAGTAACTTAAGGCTAAAACACACAGCCTATATAGACCCTGCCGTGGAGTTGGTGTCACAGGAGTGGGGATTTCCTTTGTCCTTCTCCCAGTGTAGAGCAGATTTGGCTCTTGTGGGTCATAATTTTACCTGGTCCCTTCCTTTGCTTCTGTTTCATGGAGATTTTGGGGGGTTTATCTGGCAGTTGCCCTCGGGGCTAAGGCTGCTTTGCCTTCCCTTGGGTGCCTGGCTGATGGGCTGGGCGAGTCCTGTGTCCCAGAGTCCTGGGTGACCTTGGCCATGGCATTTAAACCTCTTCCCTGCTCTGCTCGTGTCACTGAGCAAACAGGTGACGGATGTGCCTTTTCTCATACCTGCCCTGGCTTTTTCCTCCCCACGTGCTGGGAAGTGCATGTAGGGTGGAAGGGATGTTGGGAGCAGGCAGGGAGCTGAGGGAGCAGGTACCAAACTGTTCCTGGTTGTCTTGGGATGTCTCTCCCTCTCTCTGTGGCTCTGTAATTCTTTAGGTCCTTTGTTGCTCCCTTAATTCTTTGTCAGTGTTTGGGTGTCTCGTGGCAGGTGAGCCCCTCACAGGGGCTGTGGTGGGAGTGCAGGACGTGCTTGTGGGCTGAGGAGCCTCCCACTGAGCAGGCAATGTCCCCCTGGGGCTCAGGTCACTGTCCCTGCTCCTGTCCCTGCAGACACACTCGGGCATTGTTGCTGTGCCCTCAGTGCTGTGCCCTCAGCCTGGCTCTGGGGTCCTGGGCAGTCCCCTGGCATGACCTGGGGAGCAGGATGGGCATCTCCTGTCCATCCCATGACATCTCTTGGAATCACAGAATCACTGAAGCTGAAAAAGACCTCCAAGGTCACGGAGTCCAACCTTTGACTGAACACCCCTGTGCCAACTAAACCACATCACAAAGTGCCACATCTACTTGTGTTCTGAACACCTCCAGGGATGGTGACTCCAGCACTTCCCTGGACAGCCTGTTCCAATGCTTGACCACTGTTGCAATGAAGAAATTTTCCACAGCATCCAACCTGAACTGCCCCGGCACAACTTGTGGCTGCTTCCTCTTATCCAGTCTCTCGTTACCTGAGAGCAGAGCCCGACTCCCCCCTCACCACAACCTCCCTTCAGGGGGTTGTAGAGCTCAGACAACAGGACCAGTGATGGCAGTGAGATTCCTGCTCTGGACCTGCCTGGGACAAACCCCTCCGTGTGCTGTGCCCCTGCACTGCCCGGCTGCCTTTGCACCCCAGAGCCCTCAGACCCTGGGCAAAGCAGCCTGTGGAGGGGCAGGAGTGTTTCCCAAGGCTTTGCCATCCCTGCAGCCTCTCAGCTTTGCTCCAGGTCCCTCTGAAGATGTTTCCCACTGCTCTTGCAGCTGGAGCAGCCCGTCCTTCCCAGGGCCCGGCCGGCACACGCCTGTGGTCCAGGCTGGGATCCAGGACGGGGCAAAAACTAAAAACACATAACCACACTTTTCCTCCTCTTTTACAAAACCTCAGCTTTTGGGTTTGGTAGTTGTTTTCTTTTTTAAATTTTGGGATTGGCTCAAGTTTTGGGTAAGGCTTCAGGCTGTTTGTGTTTTACCTGACACGCAGCTCCCCGTTCCCTGGAGCAACAGTTCTTTATTGGCTCCTGCAGGCACTTGGCACTCCCAGCACACGAAATAAAAAGCTTTTTGTTTCCATATTTCAATATATTTATATATATTTAACTGGTTTGGGGAGGGTATTTGCAGGTCAGAGGACTTTCAGAGGTTACTGTGCTGGCCAGGCCCTGGGAACAGCTGTCCTGTGGGAACTCATTCCCAGCTCACCCTTCCCTGATCTCTTTATTTTGCCAGTGCTGGTGCCCATCAATCACTAAATGCTTCTTTTTTGTTGTTGTTGTTGCTTTTGGTAAAAATCAACAGCAAGTTGCAGGGTGAAGTTTATAGATGTGCCACTCCTGAGCTGGTGTGGTAAAAGCAACACGACCTGAGGCTGTGAACCCAGCTGTGCTCCCACAGAGGTGTCTGTACCAGCACAGCTTTCACAGGAATGAGCAGTTTTCCTGCTCCCCCCTCCCCGTGCTGCTGTGGGTCAGAGCAGGGCTCCCATGGCTTCCCGGTGCTTTCCCTGTTTGCCTGGAGGAGTCAGTTCTTCCTCCCTGACCAATTCTGGCCACCGGGAATTCCGTGTCTCAAGGATATTCTCCTGGAGAAGAACCAGTGCCTGTCCATCCTCCTGGTGGTCTCTCAACCAGCTGTGACACAGAGCCCCAGAGCCAGCCCTGGAGCAAGGAGCAGAACTTGCCTCTCCAGCAAAACCCTCTTCCCTCTCCATTTGCCGTTGCCCTGAGGATTTCCTCTCCTGAAAAGCTCTCACAGAGCTCGGAGCCAGCGGACCCAGCAGCCACAGTCCTGCCCCATGTTGGACTTGATATTTAAAGGTTGGGTTTGATGATCTTGGAGGTGCTTTCCAACCTCAATGATCCTGTGATTCTGTGTTCAGCAGCCCTTGGACCAATCCCCCCTGTCCTCCTCTCCATGGAGCGCTGCAGGTCCCTGCCCCCGTGGGATAAAGGATGATTTCAGCTGCTCCAATTGGATCTGTTGGGAAACCACTGATTTTCCCTGCCTTGGAAACATCTGGTTGACATTCTGACATCCACAGGCTCTTTGTGTAATTGCCCCTGTTCCCTGATCCACACAAATTTTATCTTGCTTTATGGGCAATCCTGCCCCCTCCCTGCCCACACCCCCCAGCCCAGGCTCCTCATTAAAACTTGGTGCTTTTTCCTCAGGCTCGGGTCTCCCCTCCCAGTCTCAGCAGTGGCTGAGGAATGTGAGACAGGAATGCTGTCCTCTCACAAGGAGCTGGGAAGGGGGGGCACGGCTATCACCTAAAAACAATGTCTGTGTTTGCGTTTGCAGTGTCTGGGTGTGCAGAGCAGCCGCTGCTGCCTCACCTGGCACCAGCACAGCATCTCCAACACCTTCCACCACCACGTCATGGGCTTGCAAAACCAGGGCTGGGAGCATCCCATAAATCAGTGTCAGGCTCTTCTGGGAAGGATAAGTGCAGCTTTCCACTGCAATTCCTTCCTCAGCTTTCCATTGCAATTCCTGCCTCAGACCGGTCTCGGAGCTGCCAATTTTGGTGCTGGTGCAGAGCATTATTATGGTTTGGGTTGGAAGGGACCTGCAAGCTCATCTCTTTCTACCCCCCTGCCATGGGCAGGGACACCTTCCACTATCCCAGTTTGCTCCAAGCCTCGTCTGACCTGGCCTTGGACACTTCCAGGGATGGGGCAAAATAAGCTCCATCATTTCAGTGGCAGGTGAGAAAAGGGAGGGAAAGAGAGCAGCCAAACTTCTGTGCTTGAATAAAACCAGTGGAGCTCCCAGAGGCTGGAATCAGGACTTTCCCTGCCCCTTCCCAACTGGGAAGGGTTGTCAGACAGACAGTGCTTCACCCTCTTGGGCCCTGAAGCTGCAGAGACTTGTGCTGGGCTGGCACCAGTGGGTGCCCGTGGGATGGTGAATCCCATGGGAGCAGCACTTGGAGCCCTGCTCTTCCACATGGGCATCACCCCACCAGCCAAGGGACAGGGATGGGGCAGGGTGGCTTGGGGGGACACACAGGGGCTGCAGCAGAGCCCCCCCCAGTGCATTCCCCCAGCTCAGCTCTTCACTGCGAGTTGTGTTCTGGCTCTTGCCAAACAGGTTTTAATTTCCAGAACGTGGGTATGAAAAAGCAGCACAACCCCCTCCTGCACAGCACTGAAATATGGCTTTTTTTCTTTTTAATATACCATAAACGATGACCTTTTCCCTCCTTAAGCAGGCAGCCAACACAAGCACAACAATGTGATTTGTGCAGCTTTTCAGTTGCGGTTTCTTCAAGAAATTCATCTGGTCTCGAAGCAATTAAGGGAAGGGAAGCATTTCCACTCCGGCTTCGGGCCCTGAAAACCTGCCAGGAGGGTTTTTTTCCTTCCCCTCCACTTTCCCTCTTGCTGCCTCAGCCCCTCTCGCTCACTTGTCCTACAAAACCTCTGTGGTTTCACTTCATCAGCTCTTCTGAGCGAGGGAGGGCCAATCCTGACCCGGTGCAGGTGGGAAGATGCTGGATCTGTGTCCCTGTCCCTGTGAAGCTGGTGGGGTGGGACATTCCCCACCTGGAGCCAAGCCCAGCATCCAACTGCACAAGGGTTGTGCAGGATCTTCCCCCCCTGACCAGCACCTTCTGCACCCTCTGCCCTGCCACAGTCCAGCTGTCCCTGTGGCAGAGGGGCTGTGACTGCAGGGAGGGTCACGGGTGGCTGCCACTGTCCTTGTGCCTCATGTCCCCTTTAGGACCTTTCCCAAAGCACGTGGGGTTCATGGAGCAGCAGGGAAACCTGTGGGACGAGACTCTGCCTGGCCCGAGTGTGCTTGGGAGAACGGGCCTTAAATGAGCCCCTGAGTTAACAGCACGGTTAATTGCTCATTCATTCCACGGATGGGTTAATAATTAAGTTAAATTAATAATTGGGACAATAATTAAACTAAACAATAACCAATACACGGGACAATTGAAGCCCTTGGTCTCCGCGCTGAGGTTTTGGTGCAGTTACTCATTTACCGGCAGTTTAGGGGCCGGTTTGGCGTCGGACTGGCTGTGCCAGGGATGCGGCTCCCGGAGTCCCGGGAAAAACCGGGCTTTTCCAGGCAAAAGCATCGGCTCTTCCCCCCCGGGGATGGCAGAGAGCAACGGGGTCCCGCTGAAGAGCGAAACCACCCCCAATCCTGCCCCCCACCACTCCCCCGGGTCCTCTCCCGCCCTCCCCTCCCCTCCCCGCGCGGGCCGGCCGGAGGGAGGGAGGGACAGACCGACGGAGGGAGGCGGCTCCGGGCCGGGGGGAGGAACTACAAGTCCCGTGAAGCCGCGCCGCCCGCCCGCCGCCCCGGGGCTATATAAGGGGGAATGGCCCGGCAGCCGCAGTCGGAGCATCCCCGGCCGCGGTGGAGCTGGTCCCGACCCGCATCCCGGGCTCCTGCACCGGCACCCCCGGGGGTATTCCCGATGGGAGTGGGGCCGTGCCCGGCCCCCTGGAGCGGGATGTGGATTTGGAGAAGGAGGATATGGAGGAGGAGGAGGAGGATGGTGCCGCTCCCGCGCCGGGGGACCCGCAGCCCCGGGGCTGTTCCGGCGGGACGAGGCTCGGAGGTGGATCTGGAGGCGGAGGTGGGTGCCCCGCTGGGCTCGGGGGGTCGGGCCGGGGTCGGCACGGGGCTCCTCCGCCCCGCACTTGCTCTTGTCGGTCCCGTTAAAAGCGGGGCGGCCCCGGGGGCTGCGGATGCGCCCCGGAGGTCCCGGCGCTGGGGGGGGCTCAGCTGGGGCGCTGCGGGGCCCCCCGGTGCCAGCCCCCGGTGTATCCCCCTCGTACCATCGCCTTTGTGTCCCACCGGCTCCCACCCGTTCCCCCTTCCCGGGGGCGAGGGGCTCCGGCCGGGGGATGCTCCTCGTTCGGGGCCCGAGCGCGGAGGGGAGGCGGGAGCCGGTCCTGGGGAGCGGGGAGGGCTCCTGTTCCCTCCGGGGAAAACCGTGTGGCTGCTCTTTTGATTCGTTGTTTTTTGGTGTTTTGTTTTCGGTTTGTTTGTTTATTTTTAATGGGGTTTCGGGGTTTCTTTAGGGGAAAAACACACGCGGCTTTTCCCTTGCCCTGCCGTGGGAATACCTTGCCCCGGGGCAGGTGCCCGGCCGGGATGATGGGCAATGTATAAAACCCCTCAAAACCCTCTCCCCTCCTCTGCTGGGGTCCGAGGGGTCTCCCCAGCCTCGGCGCTGGCCCGTGTGAGCCCGGGAGTGAGGGACACTCGATCGGGGCTGGTGATTCAGGGTATCTGTGATGCACAAGAGCACTTCTGTGTGAATTCTGGAAAAATATGAATGACTCCCTTATTTTGCTCGCTACAACAAAAAGACCACACCAGTCTAGACCTGCAACCAACAACACACACAGGAGTTAGTGCTGTCTGCTCGCAGGGACCCGGCAGCAGGAGAACACCAGCCCTTGCAGATTTTGAGCCCACTGAGCCCTGTGCAGGGCCAGCGATGCCTGTTTGGGGAAAGGATGTTTGAGGTTGCTTTGATATAAACAAGAGAAGCTTTTATTGCCCAGACATTGTTAGTGTTGCTCTTTGCTGGCTTGGAATGTGTTTCCTCTGAAGGGTTTGGAGGCTGCAGGAATTGCTCAGCTCTTGCTAATTGAGACATCTTTTTATAATCACGGTCACAGCTGGTGGGAGGGAAGTGGTGGGGAGAGGGCTGGTGACTCAGGCCTTGGGAAGAAGCTGCCTGGTGTTGTGAAGGGGAGATTCCAGCTTGGAGGCTGGAGCAGGGTTCACAGGGACACCATCCTTCTCTGCTGTCAGGCAGGTGATGTTTTCAGGACATCAGCTCTCTTATTTCCCTGTAGAATTTGGTTGGGGGGGGGGTGGTGGGAAATCTTCCTGGGTCACCTCAATCCCTCCCACAGGTGTGGAGTTCCACATGTGTGGTGAGTTAAAGCCCCTGATGTGGGGAGACCTTGTGGGGCAGAGGCAGCTGCAATGTTTTTGTGCTCTCCTTTTCAAAGGCTTTGCTGGAAAAAGAAGCAGATCTGCTGGGACTTGCTTTTTGTGAGGGTTTCCCAGATGCTTTCCCTGTTCAGGTGTCTCAAACAAAAGGTGGTCTGAGATGTGGCACCCTTCAAGCTTCACTTGATGAGCTGGTGAGAACCCTTTCAGGGTGTTGTTGAAAGGCAGTGGGGTCACTCTGCAGCCCCTCTGACTGTGGGGGTATCAGTTTTGTGATGGGAAAAGGCTCCCAGCTGAAGTGTGAAGGTGCTTTGCAAGCACAACGTGTATGAAGAGAAAGGCAACCCCGTTTCTTGTGCTGGCAGGAGGAGGGGAAGTCGCTCCATGGCCAGGGGTGTTCCTGTCATGGAGTGTCCCAGGGTGGGAGGGATGTTGCTCTGGGGAAGGCTGGGGTGGGCAGAGGGAGGGGTGGGGTGGGGGGAGCAGGCACTGGTGGCTCTCTCTGTGGGATTCAGGTGCTCTGGCAGATTCAGCTACAGGAGCTGGAGGTGCTGGTGCTGCAGGTGCTTCTCCTGCCCAAGGAACTGGGAGAGGAGTGTCCCTGCTCTGCCCCTGCTGAGCCAGGAAATCCATGCTGTCTGAGTCCAGAGCCTGCAGAGACAGGAGCCAGGGGGGAAACAACCCAAATGGGCTCAACCCACAGCTCTGGGAGGTTGTCAGGACCCAGTCTGGAGGCACTGAGCTGGAGCTGCTCCTGGGCTGGTCCCCTTGGGAAGGACCCCCCAGAGCCCTCTGGAATGGCTGTGCTGGAGCTGGGGCCTGGGGAAGGTGGATTCACCCCTCCTGGGCTGGAAAAGCAGGGATGCCCCAAGGCAGGCTGGGGTAAGGGATGGTCACACTGTCACTGTTTGAGGACCAGCTGTAAATTAAAGTCCATGTAATGGGGGTTCAGTGGTCTCTGAACCAGATTCAGCTACACCTGCCTGGCTCAGGCTCAGTGTTACAGAGGACTTGGGGCATGTTGTGACCTGGGGCTGGGTCCTGACTGTTTTTGGGATGCGTCTGCCTGCAGTGAAGCACAGCTGTGACATCTGGAAGCCCTGGCCTCCGACCTGGCTCTTCCGAGGGCTGGATTTTGGTGTGCATTCCTCTTGTGCCTGGTTGTAAATATATTTGATCCAGTAGCATCACTTCTTGGTGACTTTTAGTAGCAGCTGGCTCAGATCTAGACAGTTTTGGACTCAAGTTCCTCTGTCTGGGGGTTCTTCTGTGCAAGAAGTGATCAGAAAGTGCCTTAAACTTTTGGAGATCAAACGTTTTGGGCCACACCCACCGCCCTCCCTCCGGCTCCCTGAGCCCTGGACAACGGGGGGGATAATGCCAGGAGCACAATGCAGCCTGCTGGGGGGCTTTTTGGCTTGTTTGAACTTTGAACAGAAAAGCAAAGCAACAAAAGAGAGGGCAAGAAAAGCCCAGGGCTCTGCCAGTTACCGCGCCCGGCCAGAGAGTTAGAACTGCATTACAAAGGGTGGCCTTGTTCAGAAGGGCTCATTTCATCAGAAAGATGCATTTAAAACAAAAACCAAGGGGCAAATGCGAGCAGAAAGCCCCCCATGTTAGTATAAACACTGCATGAAAACACTTTTATTGCCTCCTATAACTCCCTAATAAATACTGTTCCTTTTTGATGAAAGCTCTTAACACAGGATTAGGGTTTACAGTGTGCTGCCTTATTAGTCCCTGGAGACAGAGCCCATGCTCAGTGTGGCTCTGTGTCCTGCTCTCAGCCTTCTCAGAGCTCCAGGGCTTCCCCCTTTCTTGCTTTTGGGTTTTTCCCCCTCTGTGGCAGCATCTGAACTGCAGGCAGTGCTTCCCTGGAGCAACTCCCGAGAGGAGGAGTGCAGTGAGTGCGGTCAGGGAGGTTGTTCTCACCTGGGGTTCATCTCTAGGTGTGATTCTCCCACACAGAGCTGATGAGGTGTGAGGGCCCCGGCCCCGGGGTTGTGCTGCCCCCGTGCCCTAAGAAGGTAACATTTTTAAAATTCAATTGGCTCCTCTTTCTGCCAAGCCACAGATGTTTTTTGAGGGCTAAAACCTAAGCCTTTAAATAAATGTGTTTGATCCCCGGGTGGTTGTGCAGCTTTCCTGAAAAAAAAAAAAACAAACCAACCACCTCCCTCAGAATGGGTTTTGTATCAGGAGCAAGTGTTGTCTAGTCAGGATTTTTATAAAGCTTATCCCTCTGAGGTTTCATTCCTGCTTTTTCTCCCTGGGAGGGATCAGAGCTGTCATCTGTCTTGTATGGCTGCAGGAAAACCTGCCCTGGTCTTGTCGAGGAGCAGAGATGACTGTGCTGAGTAAAACTCAGCCTAAGGCAACCTTGAACCTCTCTGGCAGCGTGACTTGATCACCAGGGCCAAAAGGTTCTTGCCTGGTACCACCCAGGAGCTCAGACTGGCTTTGGAGGCTGCTCTGGACTCCCCGAGGGTGTCCTGTACAGGGTCAGTGTCACATCATTGCCACTCTGGGTGGCTGTGCCCTCACTGCTGTCACTGGGGTTTCCCTCAGCTCCTCTGCTGGTCCTTTAAACTGGGATTTCAGGCCAGGAGGTGTCAGAACGTTCGTTTTTGGTGCGTGGGCTCACCCTGGCAGGCAGAAGGTGCAGTGAAGGTCCCTTTAGGATCTGTAGGCTGGGTGGTGAGGGTGTTTGTGCTGGGTGAGGTTCTCCCCTGCCCATCCTCGTTCCCTGCAGATGAGCTCAGTGCTGGCACTGGCACAGCTCCAGGTAAGGTGTCTCTGGAGGGACAGGAACCTGCTCCTGGGACCTGGGCTGCCAGTGACACCAAGAGGCAGCTTGGTTCACTCTGGACCTGGATGGCCAGGGATGTAGTGAATTTGGGACTGAACTCTGGGAATTAAAGCTTATAGGAGCTTCTCTGCACTTCCAGACTGTGGAGAGCAGGTCCCCTCCCTGCTGGGGGTGTGGATGAGCTTTATAGGTCCCTCATGGCCAGCACTGCCCTGGACTTGGTTCTGCATTTGTTTCCAGCATTTCCTCAGCAAGTGGAAGGGAAGAGGGAAGGAGGGAGCCTGTGGGTGAGGTCCTCACACACCTCTGGAGTGACAGTGTGAGGAGCAGGGCTCACTGTGGGGTGGGACAGTGTTGGCACCTGGGCTGGGGTTGCTGTGAGGTGCCAGAAATGCTGCAATGCAGCCCGGGGTGGGGGGGTGGGCAGGAGGGTCCTGCCTGGCTGGGCATGAGGGTGGTGGGAGCTGGTACCAGTCACCCTGGCAGTGGGTGGGGTCTGGGGTGGTGCTGAGCTGGAGGTGAAGCTCAGCAGCCAAACTGCTTTGGTTTAACTCCTCTTTCTGCTCTGTGTGACACTGAGTGTGTGCAGAAAACCCTCCATCAGCTGGGCAGGAAGAGCTGCTCACCTGGAGCAGGCTGGCAGGGCTCTCTGCACCCCTGTTCTCCATGGATGTGCCATCCTCTCTCTGCATGGATGTTGTGTCTCCAGGGGACAGTTGTTCCTGTGTCCCTGGCAGGGTGGGTGGTGGCATCCTGCTCCACCTGCTCCATCAGTGGGTATTTGAGCCAGTGTTCCTGGGATAATCCATTCTCTGCACCTTATTCCTTCCAGGGCAGGAGGACCTGGAAGCAGAAGAAGGTGGCTCATGGAAGTGGCACCTGTGGGAGGGAGGAGAAGGATGAGGCACCCCCTGCTCGAGGGCCTGGGCAGTTCCTCAGTAAACTGGCCAGTGACCATCATCCAACCTCTCGGTGTGTCCCAGTGGAACATGTCAGACCTCCCCAGCCCGGGGCTCGAGGGGGGGAGGGAGGCAGAGCTTCCCAGCCCAGCGGACTGGATGGGAAATAATGATCCCCTTTTAAAAGCTTCTTCAATTGTTCCCGAAAATCCTTTTTAAAAAGGAGGAAAGTTCCTTCCTTCCTTTCAGCTCCCGGTATCTTTAAGAATTCGCTCTATTGTGAGCCCAGGACAGAGACCCTTCTATGAGGGCTGCCCGGGCGCTCCTCGGAGCCCCCCTCCCCTGCCCCCTCCCACCCCAGCCCAACAAGCCCCCATTCTCCTCTGAAGAGGGTCCCTCTGTCTAACGCCAAGTAACTCTTAAGGGTAGCATTTATCCTCGGGCACTCAGCTCACAAAGAGTGCTGGAGTGTCAAATAAACTCACTCCGGCCCGAGAAGAGAAGAGGAAGAAAACACAAAACCCCCTTTATTTCCACCCCTGCAGGGAAACAAATACGGACTTTGTGCCGGGGAGCAGCGGCGCCCTAACGAGGCAGGGCAGGGGCTGTGCTCGTGTGCATCCCGGGGCACTGTGTGCCCGAGCACAGGGGAGGGGCTCTGCAGGGCCCTGGCACAGGGCAGGACGTCAAAACCCTCCCCAAAAAGCGCTGGCCATCCGTGTGCCCACCGCTCTCGGGGCAGAGGGGTCCCTGCTCCCTCTGCCAGCGTGTCCGTGACTTCCCTGGGTGTGGGGTGGAGGGATGCAGGGAGGAAGATGCTGCTCCTGTCCCGGGCTCTCTGCTGGGGTTGTCACCAAAGGGAAGGGACAGTCGGGGGGTCTGTGGTTGGACACATCTTCAGCAGATCCTCTAAGCCCCGGGGGGCTCAGCACTGCTGCAGGGGCTGGTTCCATCTGGAGGCTGTTGCAGGAGGGAATTCAGCTTGGGAATTGTCACCTTTCTGAGCCCTGTGGCTGTTTGCTGTGTTTGTCACTGCTGCCCTGTGGAGGAGATGTGGTGCCCTGCAAAGAAATCCCTGTCTCTCTTTTTGTGGATGGATTTAAATCAGAATCCTACATGTCAGGAACCAGTGTGACCAGTACTGACCAACTGGGACAGTAACACCTGGGCAAGGGACTGGCCAGTGCTCTCTGCTCCCTGGGGATGTGGCCACCAGCATGGCCAGTGCTCTCTGCTCAGCTGCAGCAAGAAAAATCTCACTTGCTCCTTCCTTTTGGCACAATCCTGACATTTTAATGCTGGGTTTGGGAATATCTTGCAGTGTTGCTCCCTGGGATGTGCTCAGGTGCCCTGTGGCTGGCAGGAGAACAGGGGCTGGAGACAAGGGGCAGCTCTGGCTGTGCTGGGGTGACCGAGGTCACTCCTGGTCCCTCATCCTGACGTTTGTTTCTCCACAGGTTTTGGCATCTGCTACTTCAGGAATGACAAATTCCATCGGCCACAGCCGCCCTGGGACTGTCCTTGTGCCAGAAATGAGGAGACCAGAGCCTGACCATGTGCAGGATTGGGACTTCCCCTCCACCAATGGTCCTGAGCCAGGAGGATTTGCCTCTGGATGGTTCCTCTCCCCTGGGATCTCTGACATCATAAACCCTCCTGGTCTGCTGTGGGTTTTGGATGCTCCCTTCTGTTTGGAGCTGGGAATGGCACAGCTGGGAGGCTGCAGCCCCTGCTCCTCTCCAGCTCCCGTGGATTACTGCTTTTGGCATCACTGTGGTGGAACTGGCTTTGACTTGTGACGTCTCCCAATGGACAGATGTGGAAAAGCAGCAATTACAGCCCCTCTTTTTCTGGGCATCGTGGCTCTGGAAGAGGAAGGAGTCCACTCACACGTGTAGGACAAATCCTGCTGCTTTTAGGTGAGTCAGGAATATATATTTTTCTCTCTCTTTTTTTTTTTTTTTTTAAAGCATTTTCCTGTGGGACTTCTGTAAAAATTATATTTTCCCTCACTTGAGAAAACGATGCCAAACGGGGTGACCTGCTGTAAGGGAATGTGGGAGCAGACAGGCTTGTTTCTGACAGCTGAGCTGCCTTCCCCTGCCTGTTCCCATCAGAGCAAGAACATTTTAGTACCATCTGAGCCTGAAATCCCTAATAAGGGTTTTCTTCCTGGAGTTTTATTGCTGAGTAATGAACAAAGGGGTTAAAGGCTGCAGCCCCTCAGCAGGTTTTCCTTTCTTTCCCTGGTGAGGGGAGCCCTGCTGCTTTTCCAGGCTTTTAAGCCTGTGGAAATCAGTGGTGGTGGCTCGTGGGAACCTTGTCAGGCTCACTGGGAACAATGTGTGGCTTGTCCTGAGGGTCCCGTGGGGCTCCTGGTGGATGCAGGGATGAGCTGAGAGGTTCCCCTTGGAGAGGAGGGTGGAGTAAACCTCCTTGTGCTGGAAAATCCCCTTTCCTGCTAGAAAGTGATGCCAGGGCTTCGGATTTTGAGGGGACCTGTGGTGGTGTCGACATCCTGGTGTGATGTTGGGAGAAGTGCCCGAGGGGCTGTTGGGAGCAGCTGGGATGTGTGAGGGTGAAACGTGGGGGGTTCTGCTTGGTTGGGGAAGGAGGTGATGATCCCTGGGCCAGGGCAGGTGGATTTGCCCTCACCAGCCCTCTATGCTGCCCCTTGACCAGGGGTGCTGTCCTGCCTTTCTCCTGGGTCTGGCCTGCAGCGACACTTGGCTTCTCTTGTCCCTGTGTGTTTTGGGGAGGACGTTCCCCTCCAGTCCCTGTTCCCTGTGAAGGCTCTAATGACCCTTTGCTCTGAACTGGGGAGGGTCCAGCTGGGTTTTGGCACGTGGAGCAGAACTGACCCTTTAAACTGAGGAGGTGCTGTGGTTTGCCCTGCCCAGGCTGCTTTCTCAGGGGTCTTTTTTTTTAGTGATCTTTCCTTTGTGAGAATGAGACTCAGAAATGTGAATAAAGGGAAAATTGCTGCTGGCAAAGACTTGGCTTCTAAAAATATATATCTGCTTTTGGTTAGGGCTCATCTGCTCTTGTTGGCTGGTGGGCACTCAGCCCAAGAAGGCTGATGCAGCCTGGCAGGGCCGTGAGCTCTGTCCTGGTGTCCATCTGGGAGCAGTGGGGGCTGTGGAATGTCCTGCAGGAGCTGAGCAGGGGCTGTGCCAGGGTGGGCACAGGGGCACAGGAGAGACCTTTGAGGCTGCTGTCCATTTTATTGCACACAAATCCAGGAGGATCTGGTGTTTGCTCTTGCCAGAGGTGGCTCTGCCAGCTGGTTGCTCTCGGGATGGACGGAGATGGAAAATCCAAACCTGAGGGGCTGACTGTGCTTCTGCACTGCAGACTCCCAGCTGTTTGAGCAGAGCCTGGGTGTCCTGATTTCCTCCCCTTGTCTGTGTCTGACTGGTGCTGTTACAGCTCAGTCCCTTCCCAAACCCTTGGCATTGTGGTTTTTCCTCGATGATGATGTGAATGTACCAAGTACTTGACTTCATTCCTTTCCAACATGAGGCTCTGGCTTCCTCTCCTGTCCCTGCCTGTGAAGTGCAGGCAGGAGGGATGAGTTTGTGCACTTGACCCTGCTGGTAGTTCCACACATTTTCGAGTGCTGAGCAACTTGTGCTGAGGCAAAGCAGAGACTTCCTACCCTGAGCTGATGTAAAGCAACCCAGAACTGCTGGACTCCTCTGCAGCAGCTGCTGTGATCCGGGGCCAGGCTGGTACTTGGAGTTGGGGTTTGGTTTTTGCATCTTTCCCTTTTGCTGAGATTGCCTGTGGTTGTTGGGAGCTGCATCATAGAACCATGGAATGGTTTGGGTTGGAAGGGACCTCAAAGCCCATCCAGTGCCACCCCCTGCCACGGGCAGGGACATCTTCCAGCAGATCAGGTTGCTCCAAGCCCCGTCCAACCTGGCCTTGAAATCCTGCAGGAAGGATGAACTGCAGTCCAGCTGCAGAGATCCCCACCTGTAGCTGCAGGCACCAAAAGCTCTTTATCATGGTCTTTAGCAATCCCTTGCAAAGCCTCTGGACTGAGAAATGTTCCTTATCTCAGGCTCTTTCTCACCTCTAATTGCTCCCTGCAGATCAGTGCCCCTGCACACCCCAGAGCAGGATGTGTCCCGGTACAACTGGCCCGAGGGACACTCCAGGGCAGCCCAGTGCTGCTGGGGACAGCTGAGCTTGGGACCCAGGGAGAAACCCACCGGCAAACGGCCAAAATGCTTTAGGGACTGACCGGCCCCGCTCTGCCCCGCGGCATCTCAGGGAACCACAGAATGGGTTGGGTGGAAAAGCTCTCCGAGGTCACTGAGTCCAACCGTTCCTCCAGCACCGACTAAACCATGTCCCCAAGTGCCACATGTGCCCCTTGGAAGGGAGGCTTCCCATGGCCGCCCCCCTCGCCCAGCTCAGTTTAGGGTGTGGGGGTGGCACAGCCTTTCCCAGGGCACCCGGGAGGGAGGGGACCCCCTGGGTAAGGGGGTGCTGGATCCTGGCTGGGGCGCGGGATGCCGCCGGGCCGGGGCTGGGTCCCGCCGGGCCGGGGCTGGGTCCCGCCGGGCCGGGGCTGGGTCCCGCCGGGCCGGGGCTGGGTCCCGCCGGGCCGGGGCTGGATGCCGCCGGGACGGGGTTGGATCCGCCGGGATCGCTGCCGGGATCGCGCTGACCCCCAGCGGTGGCCCCGGGCAGGGCCGGCAGTGCCGGGCGGGGCCCGCAGGGGGCGCGCGGGAACAGCGGCCGGGATCGGGATCCCATGGAATTGGATGGGATGGTTTGGCTGGGGAGGGACCTTAAAGCTCACCCAGTTCCCATCCCCTACCAGGGGCAGGGACACCTTCCACTAAGACCAGGTCGCTCCAAGCCCCGTCCAGCCTGGCCTTGGACACTTCCAGGGATCCAGGGGCAGCCACAGCTTCTCTGGGAATTCCATTCCAGCCCCTCTCCACCCTCCCAGGGAGGAATTGCTTCCCAGTATCCCATCTAACCCTGCCCTCTGGCGGTGGGAAGCCATTCCCCCTTGTCCTGTCACTCCATCCCTTGTCCCCAGTCCCTCTCCAGCTCTCCTGGAGCTCCTTTAGGCCCTGGAAGGGGCTGTCAGGTCTCCCCGGAGCCTTTTCTTCTCCAGGCTGAACACCCCCAGCTCTCCCTACCCGTCTCCAGAGCAGAGCTGCTCCAGCCCTCTGCTCCCTGCGCTGAAAAGGTTGGGGAGAAAGGTGTGGAGAAACCCATGGAGCAACCAGTATCCCTGGAAGCAGGGGTTAAACGGGACAGGGCTGCTCCAGCACGAGGTGGAATACAGGGGGAAAACAATGAAATCGGTGTTCGCCGTGTAAAAAATCGCGGGGGGGGGAGGTTGTCGGTGGCTTCTCGGCGAACCGACGGGGGGGGGCGCTGCCCCGAGCGCGGGTCCCGCGGCCGCTGGATGGCAGCGGAGCTCCGCGGCATTCCCGCTCCTCGGCATTCCCGCTCCATCCCCCGCTCCGCTTCGCCGGTGGCTTTCACCGCCCGCCCAGAGCGGCCGGGCTGGGGGACAGGGATCCGAACCCCCCGGGAATGGGTGCTGCTGTCGCGTAAAGGGCAATTCCCGACCTCCTGGGATGCTCGTGGAGGTGCAGCCCCCAAAGCAGGGAGCTGCTCAGGAGTTGGACTCGATGATCCTTGTGGGTCCCTTCCAACTCTGGATATTCTGTGATTTTAGAGAACCAGAATCTGTGAATCCTGACACCCTGAGGGCAGAGTGTCGAGGCAGTGAGGGATGAGGCTGGGGAGGGAGCAGATCTGGAGTGACAAACACATCTATGCATCTGCTTTTAGCCAAAAGCATCGGGCACTTAGGAAAACTCAGGCTGGATTTGAAAAGCTCCTGATCCATGAGTATGACCTGGAAATGTGGGTGCTTGGGAGTGTGTGCAGGGGCAGGAGGACCCTCGGAGGTGTTTGGGTGAGGGTGCCTCGGGTGAGTGACCCAGAGGCTTCTACTGTCCTTCTGTCTCCAGCACACTCCGTGCCCGTCACCTCCATGGCATTCCTGGAGCTGGGAGGCTGACCCAGGGATGGCTCAATGTGCTGTCTTCTCCCAGAGAAAAGCTTGGAAAGCTCCTGCTCTACCTCTCCCTCTCCAAGTCCCCCAGGAGCAGGAGGGTTGGGAGCGTTGTCTGGCTCCGCTTCCAGCGGCTCCGTCTGGAAGCGGGTGAATTATCGCTGGATAACCCGGCGGGTTTGGCTGCCTTGGAAAGCACTTCCAGAGCAGCCCCAGACTGCCTGGTCGGCACCGTTCACGCTGAAAGGTTTCACTGTCCAGGCTCCCTCCTCCGTGGCTGGGGCCAACTGCACATTCCAGCAGCGCTACCAGCCCCGGGGCCGGGTTTCCATGGTGAATCCATTTGGGTTCTGCACCTAAAAGCCTGGAGTTCTGGGGAAGGTTTTAGCCAGGAGTGTCACGGTTTGCCCGTCCTCTGGCTGCTCCCTTTGAGGACGAGCTGCCTGCCCAGCAGAGGTGCTTGAGAGCCTTGGGGACAGAGCCACCAGCTCTATTCTCACCCTGCTCAGGGCTCCAAAACCCCCTCTGGGGGCTGAAGCTTTCCTGGGACCTGTTTTTCCTCACACCAGGACCCGTCCCTGCCATGCTGTGCCCCTTCTGCTTGCTGTTACAAACCCCAGTGAACCTGGTTTGATTTGCCAAGGTGCTACTTCAACCCTCCCAAATGAAGGGTTTTTACAGGGACTTTGCATTCGATGAGCTGCAAGTTGCACCTTCAGATGGATGAAGTTTGTGTGTCTGGCTGGGATCTCTCCTCCTCCCAGCCCCGTGTGTGTCACTGAGAGGCAAAAATCTTACTAAAAACCTTTATTTAGACTTTCCGTGTGTTGCCTCACCTGCCTTTATAAAGAAAAGGAGTATTTGAGTTTATATCTTTGCCCTTCCTGAGGGTGCATCTGCCCAGCAAGGACATCTCCCGTGCCCTGGGAGCTGTGCTGCGCCCTTGGCCTCTGGAATGCTCTTTTCATTGATATTTTCTGGGAACAAAAATGCCTGCTTTGTATCCACTGCCCCTTTCTCTCCCCACGCAGAAGGGGAGGGAGAAAATGACTAAAATATTTTCTTGCAACAAAAGGCTGAGGGTGAATCTAGATCAGCCATTCTGATCCATTTCAGGCCAAATCTCCAGGGTTTTCAGCGGAGAAATTAAAACACTGGAGCTTTCTCTTTTCTTCCGAAGAACAAACAGGAGCGGTTACCACTTCCTCCAGCTCATAAACAAAACCAGCCCGACGTCTCCAGGAGAAACCCTGCCAAGAGACTTTCCTTCCTAATTGTTTGATATTTTTTTCACTTCTGATTAGTATTCGGGAGTGCCCGGCACACAAGTGGGAAGTTTCAGGAACAGGCTGTAGATCTGGCTTCCAGCAAATCCTTCCCTCCTTTTCCATCCTTCGCCCTCCTCTCTGTCCCACTCACCCCCTCCCTCCCTCCCTCCCTCTTTTTCCTGCTTTGTTTTCCCTCATTCTTCCAGGGCTGCTGGTGGCTTTTGGCCACCAAATCCATGGCAGGGGGTTTGGAACTGGATGATCTTTAAGGTCCTTTCCAACCCAAATCATTCTGGGGTTCTGTGAGTCTCCAGCACTCGCTTTTCCTTTTGAAGCTTTGCTGCACTTGCAGGAACTGCATCAAGCTCCAAAGGCTTTTAGTGACCTGCTCTCCTGCAGTTCCTTTGCTTCCAGGCTTTTCTCTGCTCTTGGGAAGGAGTCTTGGCTGGCCTGGCTGCAGGGGAATTCCCTTTCCCAGGAGGAAAAAGGGCAGGTTGGCATTTGGATCAGATTTGTAAGCGCTCAAATGAACAAAGGGTGCAAAGGCTGGGACTGAGAAGGGATTTTGCTGCACACAGTGGGATCTCCTCCATCCGCCCCAGCATCCTCTTAACTTTGTCTCCAGTAAAACTGTGAAAGGATGGAATGCTGGGAGTTCTGTGGGGCTGCTGGCACTGTCATGGGACAGTGACTCATCCGAGTCCCTGGGGAAACAGGGACAAGCAACTTGTTTTTCTTTCACCTCCAACATCCCTCCCGAGGCGTCTGGCCTGTCCCTGCTGCCAGTGCTCATCCCGGGGGGATGAGCTGCTGCCCTCCTCCTGCTTTTCCGTGTAGGAAGGCACTTTCCCACATCCCTGGTCGGTGGCTGAGTGTTCATGTGTGAGGTTGTGCTGGGTTTTGTTCTTGCATCATGTGCTGGAGATTAGGAAGTGGGCAGCGATAACAAATATCACTGCACGAAGGGCAGGGGGGCTGTGTGCCCCCCGGGGGCAGCACTCTCTCTGCAGGGCTGAGCCAGGCTTTTCCCTTCCTCCTGTTGCAGGAGGTGCCTGTGGAATAAAACAGCTCGTTTGGAGCACGGGGTTGGGAATGCTCATCTGGGAGACTCTGAGTGTGGGTGTGGTGTGTGTGCCCCGAGCATCCCACCTCCCCCGCAGGGAGGGATCCAGAATTCCCTCCCAGCAGCTCTGCTGGTGGGATGTCGGGGTGCAGGGTCCCCGTTAGCCGTGTGCCGCTGTCTGTTCCCTGTGGGATCACCTCTGGAATGCCTCTTTGGGAACCAGTCTGCCGGGTGTCTGGTGTGTGCTCCTGCCCCTGGGAACACGCGGCTCCCACTCCCTGACTCAGCCTCGATTTCTTCATCGCAGAGGCAGCTGCGGTGGCTCCGGCTTTTCTCACGCTTTCCCTGCCTGGTTTCCAAGGATTCTCTAAACCTCTGGCTGCCTGGGGCTGCTCCCTGCTCTGGGCAGGCAGGTGAAGTGGTGTTTGCTTCCGTTTTGTTATTCAGGAGGGGAAACTGAGGCTCTGGAGGAGGAAGTAACGTATCCCAAGGGATCATGCAGGGAATGGTGGAGCCCAGTGGGGGCTGTGCCATCCCTCTTGGCACGGCTGGGCTGGTGCCTCTGCTCCTTGTCATCTGCCCCGTGCTGTGTTTGGGACAGAGGGGCAGAGCTATAGCCTTGGATTGCCGTTCCTGATCCTGGGGAGGGCACACGGATATCTCTGGATGCAGCTTTCCCGTTTCCATGAGTGCCGTGGCTGCCAGGGAAGGGGGTCCCAGGAAAGGTGCTGCAGGAGCTGTGCTGGGGGGGGCAGCTCCTCCCAGAGCTCCGTGCCCAGCTGGTTCCAGGCTCTGCAGGGCAGTGTCTGAGCAGCTCCAAGCCGGTGTGAGGGATATTCCTGAGGGCAGGAAGATATTATCCCCTTTTTACAGACGGGAAGGGCAGCTCATAGAGCACAGGAGGATTAGGGCTGGGATTTTCTAAAGCCTTCTGGTTAAGAAGGCTGGGACTTGCAAGTCATTTAAGTTGCTCAAGAGCCCATGTGTAAAATTCCTGGCTGGAGCAGGATATTGAGCTCGGGGTCTGTGACATCCCAGCTCTCCAGCAGCAAAGGCTCCACAGTGATTGTGAACCCCTTGAAATAGGTTTGGAGCACAGCTTGAGTTTTGCCTTATGACATTTCCATCTTATTTTATTTTTTTTTTTTTTATTTCCTGATGTTTGCCCTGTGACTGAGCTGGGATGGGATGGGAGAAGCCATGGAATGGGGGTGACAAGCCAATCTTTGCAAGCAAAGTTCAGGCAAATCCCTGAGCAGGTGGGGAGCAGGTTCCTCTGAGTAGTGACACATCTTGGAGTGAAGGAGCAGCTCTGGAGCTCTGTGTTTGCAGAGCCCTGGGGGGCACCTGCCCTCACCTTTTGCTGTCATAGTTGTTGCTCAGCTCTTCTCACAGAAGAGTTGCCTTCTGTGGGTGCTCCTTGTGAATCCCCTGCACTTTTCCATGTGGAAAAGCACCTTTTTCCTTGCAGGACATTTGTCACAGCTGCTTTGTGTTCAAACTGCCTGAAACTGTTGGGTTGAGGCATCAGAGCTCTGTGTGTGACTTTTATGACAAAGTAAACCTGAAGTCAGTTTTTAGCACGGGCTGTTTTTCCAGCTGGGATGTGGGAATGGCTGGCTCTGGAGCTGGGCACCCTGGGCACAGGCAGGGCTGTGGCCATGGCTTCCCTTCTGTCCCAGGCAGTGCTGAGGAGGTGAATGGTCCAATTTGTCATTTCTGAGGTGGGAAAGTTTGGGAGAGTTTTGTAGTCTTTTGGGATCGGGTGAGAGGAAACAGCTGTTGCTGGATATCTGGGAAATAATTCCAATTTATACAGTTAATGTATCCAATTTATACAATTAAAAACCCAAAGGGGCAGGGGCAGAGGAGCCTGAAGGCAGGAGTGTGAGACACTGGTGCTGCTGGGGAATCTCCTGGTTGGACACTTGGGCAAAACTCTGCCTGAGCATTTTGTGCTGCTGGTTCTTGGCATGCCTTCCAGCACTTGGTGGAGTGAGCTCTGTGCTGACCTCCCCCTCTTGGCTAGGGCTTGGCTGGATGCTCATAAAACCTGCTTTCTCCACCTCCCAAAACTTGTTCCCAGAGGCTTTGGCTGCTCTGGGGAGGTGGGAGCGTTGGCAGGACAGCAGGATGTGGAGTCTGGGGGGTGGGATGGAGGGTGGCTTCCCCCCCTCCATGTGAAGCCCCTGCTGTGTTCCCCACCTCCAGTCCTGCCCAGCAGCTCCCTCAGCCCCCTCCCCATGTGCAGAGGGGATCCCAGCTGCCTCCTGCTTCCCTGCAGTGAGGGCAGAGCGAGCAGTTCTGGAAATGCATCTGAGAAGCCACTCCTTGTTCCCTTGAAATGAGTTGAGGCCTGCTGAGAGCATCCCTGGTAGGATGCTGCTGCAGAGGGGCTGTGCTGGTCTCTGTGCCATGCCAGGGCCAGGACCAGCTGCTGGGAAGGAGCTGGGAGACCTCACAGGTGCTGCTCACAGAGGGGTGGTGCTGGGAAGCTCAAGGTCAGGAGTGTGGCACCTGAAAAGGGATGTCACCAGGAAACCCCCTTAGAGCAGGACCCTGCTGTGATCCCTCCCTTGGACAAGGTCCATCTCCAGCCTTAAGGGGGAACTACGTGACAAACATCTGACTGGGGGGATTACTTGCCTTTTTTTTCACTGATTACCCCCAGTCTGACCTCAAAATGGCCCGTGGGGGTTGAGCCTGGCTGGGCAGGGGGTGAGGGCAGCACCAGTGAGCTTCTGTGCTGGAAGGTTTCTTGCCCAGGTGCCTCTGGTGCTCTGCAGAGCTGGAGGGTCCCTGCTGGGGGGAGCCCTGGCTCATAAAGCAGTGCTAACAGAGGATTAATGGTTAATCAGTTGTTCATGGCAGGTTATAAACAACCTGCTGGGCTCTTTAACACCTTTCCCTGATGTACTCCTTGCCCTTCATGGCACATTCCTGTCTGTCTGGTGCAGCCTTGTAACCGTGATTAATCACTCAGTAGCTCCTGCCGGGAATGTGGTGTGGATGGTGCCCGTGGCCCTGCTGTGCCAGGGTTTCCAAGCTCCTCGGGGGGCGTTGGCTCAGCAGGGCACATGAAGGAGAGGGAGGCTCTACAGCCCCTGTGCTGGTGCTGTGCCCTCCCCAGGCTCTGCTCTTCCCTGGGGATGGAGATGATTCTGAGAGAGGTTTTAAGGTGTCAACAGACCCCCCAAAGGGCAGGTCCAAGGCTGGCCCCGCTGAGATGGGGATCCAGCACTAAAGGTTCCCGGATCCATCAAATTGATGTAGAAGCAGACCCTGCTCCAGCCTGGAGCTCCCACCTCCCGGGAGATGAGTCCTGGCCCTGCACAGGTCCCTGCCTGGCAGAGGAGAGACATCCTGGCTTTGGAGCTGCTGGCATGTGGGAGCCGGCGGGTGCCCTCCCGGGGGGCTGTGGGGAGCTGGGCTGGCTGAGCAAACACTGGGATATCACCTGGGATATCACCTGGGATATCACCTGGCTGTTCCCCGTCAGCTCCCGTTTCATCTCCGGCTCCGGAATTCCCCCCGCAGTTTCTGCCTCCCCCTGGCTGCCCCCTTCCCACGCTCGGGGTAATTAAACATTGTCTGAGCCCGTCACTTAATGACCCCGTTGTTTGCCCAGGGGAGATAACCCGCTGTTTGCTCCCCGCACGCCAAGGCCGTGGGCAGCTCCGGCCCAGGGGTGTGTGTGACATGTGGCTGTGCTGGCACAGCCCCTCGTGGGGCAGGGCTGGCACCTGGGGCTTGAAAGGGACGAGTCTGGGGCAACCTCTGCCCTCTGCGTGTGCTTCTGCTACAGCCAGTGGGATGCCAGGGGAAAGCTCGCCCAAAGGCAGGGGCTGGCCGCAAAAGGAGGTTCCACTCTTTGTGTTTTTGTGTTTCCCACTTTTTGTATTCTTTTTTTCTTGCTTGTTCTAAGGTTGTGCTTGAATTTTATTGGGTTTTCTTCTGCTGAAGCTTGAGGCTGTCGGTAGGTGCTCACCCAAGCCCAGCAGAGCAGAGCTGACCAAGTGCTTGGTGTCCCCACTGTCCCCCCCTGCCCACACTGGGCTGGGAGTGGAGGCACAGTTGGCTCAGGATGGAGGAAGCAGAGACCAAATGTCCATCATAGAATCATGGAATGGTTTGGGTTGGAAGGGGTCTTAAAGCCCATCCAGTGCCACCCCCTGCCATGGGCAGGGACACCTTCCACTAGCCCAGGTTGCTCCAAGTCCCACCCAACCTGGCCTTGGACACTTCCAGGGATGGGGCAGCCACAGCTTCTCTGGGCAAGGCTGGGGAGTCCTGGGCTTTGCTGTGTGTCACAGTTGTGTGCCAGGGTTGGAGCAGGTGCCCTGGGAGCCGCCAGGCCTGGTGGGAGACTCATCCCTCCCTGCCCCACCTCTGCCCTGCAGGGAAGGTCTGTGGCTTCTCCACTCCTGTGGAATGGTCCCACGGCCACGTCCTTCCTCTGTGAAATGCTGGTGGGGCTCTCGTAGATGAATGTGCCCTCCTGGAGCCACCCTCAACCCCTTGGGATGGGGCAGGGGCCGTGCTGTGTGTGCCAGCAGAGCCCAGCTTGCCTTCCTGTGCCCAACAGATACCGGGGAGGAAAAAGATTCCCAAGGGCTCCATCCGCCTGAAGGCCTGGCCCGTTTTTTTTCCTGCCACACTCCGGCCTTTGCCAGGGTTTGGGCTGAACAGGGGGGTGAGATGAAAGGGAGCCAGCACACCTGGGGCACACCTGGGGCACACCTGGGGCACAGCTGTCCCCTCCCAACCCTTTATGGCCCGTTTGTGGTGCCGCCGTGATAAGAACTCACCTGTGGGGAAGGGGCAGGGCTGCCGTGCCCCTGGTCCCCTCCCTGGGCCTGGCTCAGGTGCCCCTGGCTCTGTTCTGACCTGGAGAACATCGTGCTTGAGGCACAAAGGGGTTTCTAGACCTGCTCCTAAAGCGAACAGGCCAGTGGGGTGGGAGATCCCGGGAGCTCTGAGCTGAGTCCTCCCAGCCTGCCCAGGAGGTGGAGTTTCCCCTGCAAAAGGCATTTTGGGATCCTCTGGGATGATGAAGCCATATGTCAGTGTTGGATTTAATACTTGTTTAAGGCCGTCTGTGAAAGCCAACTTTCTTAAGCCAGAAACAAGTTGTCTGGTGGAAAGCTCAGAAGGAAGAAAACTCCCAAATTGTGATTTCTGGATTCTCTTTAATTTTAGGGATTAGGAGTCCAATTTCTGCCTTTCTCCAAGTTACCATGAGTGTGTTATAAATTAAAGCTGCTGCAGAGCGAGCGCTGCTGCCAGGGCTCTGGAAGCCTGGATGCTGCTTGGCTGCAGATGTCCTTGCTTCACCTTTCCACAGTCCAGGGAAAAAAACGCTTACACTTGGCCAGAGACAGGAGTGTCAATAGTGAAACACTGAGTGGGTGCCCTGTGAAACCCTTCACAGAGCTGGGCCCGGCTCTGCTCACTTGGGCTGGGCTTGGGGGGGCTCAGTGTGAGGACCTGGAGCCGTGTCCGTGTGGTAACACAGCCCAGAGAGTAAACAAAAGGGGATACAATGAAAATTTTCTTTATGCTCCAATCTCAGGATTCTTTTATTTTTTAAGTAATCCTGATTTTGCAAAGAGCACTGAGCCTGAGGAGTGATACAATTACCGTCTGCTGCTGCTGCTGTCCTCCCGTGCCCGGGGAATCCTGCTATTGATGTTGGGTTATCCTGGAGATCCTTAATTAAGATTAGTTTAAGTAAGAGCTGCTTCTGCTGAAGTTGGCAGCACGTGAACTTCCCTTTCATATACCACAAGCTTAAAAGTTGTTTGGAAGGGCTTTTGAAGGATCCAGCAGAGGTGCTGCCTGTTGTGGGATGAGGTGCCACGTCCCATCAGAGGGGCTGTGACCTCCTCACCATCCCCAGCAGGCGCTGTCGGTGCTGGGTCCTTGCTCACCCATATGGGCACCATTGCAGGTTTGCTCCAGCCTAATCACGGCCTTTCTCCCCAAATCTCTCCTAAGGTATTTTTTTTTTTCATTATTTTTTTAAGTAGTAGATCCTGTCTGGGGCTGTTTCAGAGGATTAGGGTCCCCAGGAGCTCTGCTGTGGCGGCGGGGCTTGGCTCACCCCTAATGGCTCCTTACTGGGGGCCGAGAGATTTGGGGGCTGCTCTCGCCCTCGGCCACGTGAGCAGCCTGGCTGGCACTGTATGATTAAATTAGTTTCTAGGAGAACAAATCCCGGATTAGTGGAGCCATTTGCCATGCTGCAAGTGGAGCCCTGCTAATTAGGTTTATGTAACAGGCGCTGGGTAATCGGGCAGGGGCGCGGGGGCGGCTGCGGCACTTAATTGGGAAGCACGCTGGGGGCTCTGGTGGCCTTTGGAGCTGCTGAAGTCTGGGCTGGACTTCTGCAAATTAGAAAAAAAAAAAAAAAAAGAAGAGATTAAAAATAGCATTGCAGAGCATTGCTTCTGGAAGTGTTGAGAAACGTTGTGCTGAGCCATCGGGCTCCCGCTGTTCTCTGCTTGTGGCTGAGACCGGAGATGCTGTGGGATCACAGGGTATCCTGAGTGGGAAGGGACTCACAGGGATCATCCAGCCCTTGGCCCTGTGCAGGACAACCCCAAGAATCCCCCCATGTTCCTGACTTTTTGTCTTGTATCACAGATCTCTTCTCCTGGGGCCCTTGGGAGAGCAGGGGCTGTGGCTCCCTGGCTGTGCTGTCCCTGCTCAGCACCACTGGGCATCCTGTGCCCACCTCCCAGGACCAAGGATCTGCAGCAGGGAGTGTCAGAGTGCTTGTCCCTCCAGGAGCAAGGTCTGGGCTTTGCTGGGGCCCAGACATGGTCAGATCCTACAGGAGATGCTGTTTCTCAGCTGGATAGGCAGCGTGGAGCACCTGGATGGCCCTGCCAGCCCTGTGCTTCCCACCAAAGAGAGCCCAGTAAAAACTGCCCAGTGAACCTCAGGAATAATTACTGGAGCAGCCTGAGGCTAAAACATCCCAGGGAAATGCAGATAAAATCCCTGCAGCAGTGGGATTTGTCTTCCAGCTGTGATGGAATTGTGAATTTTCCCTTTGCCTCCCCAGCTGCTATTCCCCCTCCTCTGCCAGCCAAGGAGGGTGGCACAAAGGGACATCATTGGCATTGTGATCCAGAGTGAGAGGCTGAGTTACTGCTCTTGTGGAGAGGTGGGGTGGAGATGGTGGTCAGCCCCATCCAGCCTGGCCTTGGACACTTCCAGGGATCCAGGGGCAGCCACAGCTTCTCTGGGCAACCTGTGCCAGGGCCTCACAGGGAAGACTTTCCTCCTGTGCTGGAGAGTTGGGGTGCAGGGTCTCTGCAGCCCGTTGCCTTTCCCATGGGAGTGCCAATGGCTCATCCTCCCTCTCCATTGGCATCTCCTCCCTTGGCTCCAGCCCTGAGCCCAGCTGATGGTGTCACAGCAGGGACTGCTCAGCTCTGGCTCCCTGTAGCCCAGTAGTGATCCCACATCCTGGGGAGAGACAATTCCTGTGGGCAGGTGATGTCCTGGGAGCACACTGGGGCTGTTCCCACCGTACAGGCTTTTCTTGCTCCTCTCAGTGCCTGCACATCCCTGCTCTGCTGATCCCTGTGTCCAGCCCACCCCTGATAGTGCTGCCGAGCTTTGATCTGCTCCCAGTGATTAAATTCTTATCATCCAGACTGACAGCTTAATATACCTCAGCTAAATTAGTTGTGTCTGTCTTGCCAAAGCTGCAGAAATGTTTTCTGACAGCTACAGGCACTTGATACATTTCCCCCCCCCCCTTTTTCTCGGTGTACAGGAAGGGTTGTCTTTGCCCTGTTCAGGGCATCCTTCCTCGAGTTTCCTATAAGCTGCTCCACTGCTGCTGGAGTCACTTTGTGCCTGTTGAGTGGGAACAGCTGCCCTGGAGCTCAGGCTTGGGATCTGCACGGGAATGGGCTGGTACTTCCATGCAAAAATTCCCTGTGAGGGTGGTGAGAGGAGCTGTGGCTGCCCCAGCCCTGGAAGTGTCCAAGGCCAGGTTGGATTTTCACATGGATGGCATGTGGGCTGATGGATGAGACAAGGGGCATCCCCGTGTGCAAGAGGCTCCCGTGGGTTGGATCAGAGAGGGGAAGTAAGACGAGATCCACTTTTAACTAACCCTTTTCAGCCAACTTGGAGAAAGTGTTCCCTTGCCAAGAGCTTAAAGAAGGGGAGGAAAAAAAAAAACCACCACCCTTCATAATTGCCACATTTAGAGGAAGGAATTCTAAATAAAAAGTTAATCTCCTCCAAGGATTAGCAAAGCATGCGGCGTCTTGTCAGATGTGGAAGCAAAGCAGAGGCCTTAATTTTTTAAGACAAGAGGGATGTTTCTGTTGGAGCCTGTCCCTGCCACGTGCTGGCCAAGTGACCCACGGGCTGGAAGGGGCCGAGATCCCTCATCCCATGCGAGGAGGATGAGCTGGTGCTCCAGGGCTGTGCGTGGCTGTGGTGTCCAGCAGCCTTGTGGGAGGATGGAGGGGCTCCTCCAGCGCCAGCTCTTCCCTGGAAATCACTTCTTTTGGCAGAGAATTCCTCCTGCAAAGTGCAAGAGATTGAGATGCTGCTCTTGGAACCGGCTTCCTCTGTCTCCCCGGAAAGGGAGGTGGTTCAGCATCCTTTCATCCCCAGGGAAGAAGAGCTCCCTGGATCCTCTGCAGCCTGGGAGAGGTGGCCCTGCCTTTGGGAGGTGCTGCTCTTGGCAGCCGAGCTGTGAGTTTGCCTGGACGGTTTGGCTTTGGCAGGGCCTGAGCACCGAGTCATTAGTGGCTGTTAATTGCGGTGGGAGGTTTGGGAGTGGAGCACGTTTGGTGCCTGGACGTGGATATGTGCAATTAAAAGTCGCTGTTTCCAAATGTGGGAGCTCTGGTGAAACTCCCATGTCTCCCAGGCTGGCAGGGATGTCTTCCAGCACAGCACTGGGGGAGCTGCCCCGAAAAAGAGCAGAGACTTTGTAGGTTTAGTTCCTTCCTCCTGGTATTTGTTTGTAGTTTGTTCATTATCTGCTCCATCTTTGCTTCACCACTGACAAAGGGATATGCAAACCCAGGGCTTGGCTTTTGAAACATGGATGCAAATCCACTGTGGTCACTGGGGAGATGTTGTCTCCACCATGCAGGGGGTCAGGTCCACCAGCTTGGCATCCCAGGCACTCAAGCCCTCAGGGCTGGTGTGGGGAGGCATCCACAGGAGAGGATGTTTTCCATCACTTGACAACTCCCCAGCCTTGCATTCCAGCTGGGACAGGCAGTTCTTTTGTGTTCTCACAGAGTCATGGAATGGTTTGGGTTGGAAGGGACCCTAAAGCCCATTTCATCCCACCCCCTGCCATGGGCAGGGACACATTCCACCAGCCCAGGTTGCTCCAAGCCCTGTCCAACCTGGCCTTGGACACTTCCAGGGATGGGGCAGCCACAGCTTCTCTGGGCAACCTGTGCCAGGGCCTCCCCAGCCTCACAGGGAAGGATTTGCTCCTCACATCCCATCTAAATCTCCCCTTTTTTTATTTTAAAACCTTTCCCCTTGCCCTGTCATTATCTGCCTGTGTAAGATGTCTGTCCATCTTTTCTGTAAGATCTCTTTAGGCACTGGGAGGGGCTCTAAGGTCTCCCTGGAGCTTCCCATCTCCAGGCTGAACACTCCCAGGTCTCCCTGGAGCTTCCCATCTCCAGGCTGAACACTCCCTGTCTCCAGAGCAGAGGGGCTCCACCCCTGCAGTGTCTTCACAGCCCTGTGACTTTATCAGTATTTATTATTATTTATCTGATTGACTGATTCCCGAGGGTCAGTCCCTCAGCTGGCAAGGCTGGCAGAGGTTGGCATGTGCTGGATGCTCCACCCTGCCCTGTCCCAGCTGAGGGCTGTCCTGGGGGGGGCACAGGGAGGACGCTGCTTTTGCTGCTGGTCCTTCCCACCTGAGCCCTGCCCGGCGGGGGAGAGGCTCTGCGACTGCAAGAGGTTAAAGCTGTGCCCCTGTGTTTACTTTAGTTGGCTGCCACACTGCATAATAACCTGTCAGCACTTCAGGTGGGGATTTATTTGTGCATTAAAACTGGCCTGGGGCGGGCGGATGCAGACACTCTGCAGCACGCTGGAAAATGTGCCTCCAGCGTAAAAACAGCCTCTCCAAATATTTCACCCTTTTAATAAGTGCATTTAATTAAAGTCATATAACTTTTTTTTTTTATTATTATTAAAAAAGAGGGGGGAGGGGGGGAAAAGAAGTGGGGCCCGCTGAGGCTGCAAGCAAAGGCTGGAATACAAAGAGGGGGTTTAAACGTGAGTATTTAATGGAAAAGTCATCAACAACGTGTTGTGTTGCTGCTTATTTCCCAGCTTTGCATTTGGTTGTGGATAGAAAGTTGAAGGGAGTTTCTGGGTTTTCAGGCTGCCTTTTCTCTCCCTCTCCCCAACCACTTCCCTCCTCTTGAAATTCTGCAGAATTATTAATTTTTCCAAACAAAGTTGCCAAACGATGTTGCTCTTGGATGGACCTGCAATTGCTTTCTCTGCTTGTTTAACCTTTTATTTCTTTTCCTTGGATCTGGGTGAATCTTTAAGCCACCACGTTTATTGTGAGCACCTCAAGGTCCTTGCAGAGCAGGTCCTGGAGGAGGAGGAGCTTTGGGAAGGGGCTGTGAGGTGGATGACATTTTGAGATCCTTTGTTGGGAAGATGCTCAACCCTGTGTGGCTGAGGGCTGATCCCTGCTGTGCTGGGTGGAGGGAAATGTGTGCCTGGGGGACCAGGGGAGCCCAGTGCTCTGGGGGATGGCAGCCACAAGGCCACTGTGCCCTGAGGGTGCCCACCCTGAGGTCCTGCTCATTTCTGGGGCACAGCCTTGCCCCTGACCAAGAGGTTAAGCTGGGTTTATTTAATCTTTCATGCAAGACAGGTTGCCCAGAGAAGCTGTGGCTGCCCCTGGATCCTTGGAAGTGTCCAAGGCCAGGTTGGACGGGGTTTGGAGCAACCTGGGCTAGTGGAAGGTGTCCCTGCCTGTGGCAGGGGGTGGCACTGGATGAGCTTTAAGGTCCCTCTGATCCAAACCATTCCAGGATTCTGTGGTGATGTTTTCTTGCCTCCTCCACCCCTCTAATGGCATCTGTGGCTGTGTTGGGAGCAGGGGGGAGTTCAAAGCTCTGCTGAGATCAGTCCAATTTGATCAAATTCCGTATGGGAACGTGCTGAGAGATGTGTGTGTTGCACAAAGCGCCTTTATCCCGGTGCAGGTGGCGTTAGCTCGGGATGTTCTTCGCTGTGGAATGGCCCAGGGTAGGGCAGGGCTGCTCTGGGGGCTGCCTTCCCCCTCTCCAGGCACATGACTCCCTTGGATGTAGTCAGGAACAGCAACTTTTGAGGACGATTCTGCATTTTTTTTTCCAGAGTTGAGGAGACAGGAGGGACAACTGTTCATAGCAAAAGGTGCTGATACTCTTGAAATGTGTCCAAGGCCAGGTTGGACGAGGCTTGGAGCAACCTGGGCTGGTAGAAGGTGTCCCTGCCCTTGGCAGGGGTGTGGAATGAGATGAGCTTTAAGATCCCTTCCAACCCAAACCATTCCATGATTCTGTGAAATGCAGTTTTGCAAGATTTTGGTGCTGCTGTTCCTTCACACCCTCTCTGAAGACTGTGTTTTTCTTTCTGAAGAAAAACCTAATGGATTAGAAATCTGAGGAGGAACAGAAGGGCTGTGGATAAAAATGGATGCTTTCCTTGGAGCTGGAGCTTTGCTGGCGAGGAGGAGGTTTGTGGGATGGGGAAGCTCTGCCGACCTGCTGATACAAAACAAAATGGTTTTTAATGGTACAGAGGGCAGGTAAAGGTGGGAAAACTCCGTGGGAGCTGGATGGGAGCAGCCAGCAGAAATGGACTTATCGTGGCTGCCAAGTCTGGGCCAGAGTAACAGTCCCTTCATCCAAGATCCGCAGGGGAGTGTTGATGACGTTCCCTGGGGGCCATGAGGAGCCTGGTGCTCCTGATGGAGCAGGTTTTGATGGAGCAGGTTTTGATGGAGCAGGCTTTGATGGAGCAGGTCTCCTGGTTGGGATTGGTGCTTTTGGAGGAGACCCCAAGTGTGGCTGCAGCAGGGCAGGAGCGTGCAACCACTCTGCGGGCCTCAGGCAGTCACCAGATCTCATCCCAACCCCAAATCCAGGTCATATGAATCTCTACTTTTCTTCTCCTCTCCCGCCTGCAGTCTGCTCTATTCATTCCTGTCTCGAGCGAGTGAACCCGCTGCAAGGGAGACTCACATTCCTCTGGGTAATCTTGGGCAAGCAGGGCCTGGCTGCAGCCTCTCAATTAAGCAGAATTTCTCTTCCCTTTCGTTCCCTGTCCCCTGGCATCCTAATTGGAGGTGCTGGGCCGTGGGCTGGCGGGGGCACGGTGCCCCTGGCGTGGTGCACGGGGTCAGTGCTGGCTGCACTGGCAGGAGGGGGTGATTTGCCTCGGGGATGCCGAGCCAGGCCGAGCCGAACCGCCCCTTTCCCTGCTCGCCCCACTTTGTTTTCTTTCTGGCAGAGGGAACAAATTTCCTTTTGCATGGAGCTGAATTAATTCAGCCTCTCCACAAAGCATCCCTTTTGTCTTCCTCTCCCCGTGTCATTCCCGAGGAGGCACAGGAATGGGCACTGCCCCTCCCGGGCCGGGGCACGGGGCTGCCTGTTCCTTCCTCTCCCTCTTATCTCCCCATTCCCCTTCATTTACCTGCAGCAGCCAAAGCAGCTTGAAAATGCCAGGCCTCCTTCCTTGTGGCAGAGGTGCCACGTGCCAGACCTTCCCTTCCCTCTTGGGAACCAAACCCAGCTTTCTGTGCCCGTGTCTGGTGCTTGGTCTGTGCCCGTGGGGTGAGGGTGATGATGAGGATGGTGCCTGTGAGCAGCCCTGGTGCTCCTCAGCTGCTGGAGTGTGGTTCATGTGATGGGAACAAAGAACCTGTGGCTGCCTCTGGATCCCTGGAAGTGTCCAAGGCCAGGTTGGACGGGGCTTGGAGCAACCTGGGCTGGTGGAAGGTGTCCCTGCCCAGGGCAGGGGGTGGCATTGGATGAGCTTTAAGGTCTCTTCCAACCCAAACCATTCCAGGATTCTGTGGTGAAAAAGCCTGGAAAAACAGGCTTGGGAAGGAGCTTGGGGATATTTAGTGTGCTGTGCAGTGCTGTGGGTGCTGTTCTTGTGTCAGCCCTGGATCATCCAGCTTTTCCAGGGAGGCTGTAGGTGCCATCCAGGCATCCATCCTGTTGCTGCTGCAGCTCGGGCCGTGTCCTGCAGGAGCTGTCACTTCCCAGGGAGCAGAGGAGAGCATTCCCCAGGTTTCTCCTGGCGTGCTGGCAGTGGCTTGTCGAGCCCTCCTGCTGTGCCCTGGAGCACTCAGGGCAGGATTAGTGGTGTTTCACAGGCTCCCTTTCCCAAATCCCTGCTCTGATTTGAGCCTTGAGCATCCCGTGTGCTCCCAGGGGTGCTCTGCATTCTCAGCTGCATCATCCCTGCCTGTCCCTTGGGATCACAGTGATGCTCCCGGTTTTGCTGGTTATCCTCCTGGACAGGACAAGCCTTTGCTCAGGAGATGGGAGGACACTGCACCCATGGCCACGTGCACTCTCCCTCTCCTCCCTCCCCAAACATTTCGCCGCAGTTTACGAGGACCGATGGGTTTGGACAAACCCAATTTATTTATTTACCGGAGGGGACTCCCCGAGGACAAAACATTTTGGCTCCTGGGGGACTCGGGGCGATGCTTGGAAGGGTTTGCTGCTCTTGCCAGCCCGGGTGGGGGTGGGATGCGGGGGTTCGGCGTGGGAGGCTCGGCGGGGCGGGGGCGCGGCAGGTACGGACACGCAGATGTGCGGTTGGGCGAGGGAGCCGCGCAGATGTTCCTGGAATTCCCAAGCCGGATGCAGAAGCGGCGAACAGGATGCGTCGGGAGGCGGAGGGGGGGGGGGAGCTTGCCAAAAGCTTGACATAACGAGGGGATCGTGTTCTGCCCTTCCCATGGCTGCGAGGGGCTGCGGGGAGCTCGGGGAGGGCGTCGCTGAGAGGTGCAGGATGAGCCCCGGGCAGCAGAGGGTCCCCCAGCTCAGCACCCAGCGCTGCTCGTGGGCATCACACGGGGCTCATCCCCCTGCCTCTGCTCTCATCCCTGGGCAGCTTCTCCTCTTGCTTTTCATGCTGTTTTTCCAGGAAAATCAGCTGTGCTCGTGTAAACTAAACCGGGCTGCCGAGCAGGTTGTGTTGCTGCAGAGTCCCTCTGCTCCTGTTGTTCCTGCAGTTCCTGAATCCCTGTGGGCCGGGGCAGTGGGAAGGTGTGTCGTGGCCACCTGCCTGTGCCCCTTTCCCGTGGTTTCTGCTCGGATTATCCGCCCTGTTGAGGCGTGTGATGGATTTCGGGCAGCTGGGCCACTGGAAGTGATGCTCTGGCTCATCCCTGCTCGTGTGGGGCCAGGACCAAATTAATTAGCAAAGTGTATCATGATGGAAATTCCACAGGCAGAGGGATTTGTTCTCCCCCCTGGGTGTTGCTCCTGTGCATGGTGTTCCTTCGTGGGCCACCGTGGGTCCAGGGCTGCAGGGAAGTGTTCAGCCAGAGCCTGTGCTCCAGAGAGTTTTCCTTAGTACCTCAGGGAGCCTGTTCGAGGTCCCTGCCAAATATTCAACATCTGCACAATGGATGCTTGGCAGGAAACTTTCAAATTCATGCGAGTTCCCTGAGGTGAGGAGGGAAAGTGCCTGGATCTGCAGATCCATCTCCACTCCGTCCCCAGGCCAGGATGGAGCAGGACTGAAGTTCCTGAGCCTGAGGGATGTGGGACAGTGACATCTCAGGGTGATCTGACTTTTGGGTGGGCTGGAGTTTTTTCTCCATTTCCAGCAGTGACAGTGCATTCCAGTGCCTGGAGCGTGGCAAATCCTGCTGAAATCACCAGCTCAGGGCACGGGAGCTGGTGCCAGGGGCTCCAGCAGGGATGGTGAGGTGGCTTTGGCTTGATGAGACATCCTGGACACGCTGGTGGGTCCTGCTGCACGGGCTGATCTGTGCTCTCCTGCTGCTGACCATCTCCTGAGCTGAGCCCCAGGGGTTCCCAGGCAGAGATCAGCTTTTGGGTGTAAAGAGAGGCCAGGAAAACCAGCCTGGTTCTCAGGGAACCAGGACTAACTGTGATGGCACCTCGGGCTCCTTGTGCAGATTTCCCGGGGATCCCGGGGTGGTGTGGGATGCCAGGAGCTCAGCCAGGCTCTTCCCAGCAGCTGCAGCATCTTTAGGACCCCCCGTGCTCCAGCCATGGGGCTGTTGGCCAGAACGGGCTCCTGGGTGTTGCAGAGCAGATGTTCACAGAGCGCAGAGCTGTCCCCTCTGTCCAGCCTGCAACTTCCTCCCCGGATCGTTGCTTCCTGAGGCTTCCAATGAAAAAAGCAGCTTAGTCTGTTGTTGTCTTGGCCTTAAAAATCCTCCCTGTCCAGCACAGCTGGTAAAACTCCTCCTGTGTGCGGGAGGCGATGCCGTTCCTTGGCTGATCCCGCGTGGGACACGGGACAACCACCCTGCTCCTGCTCTGGGCCACGTGCCCACCCGGGGTGGCAGGGGGGTTTTCTGTCCCCATCAGCTGGAGGTGGCTGGGGAGATGATCCTCCCTGAAACAAAAGTCAGGGAATCCCTGCAGCATCTCCTCCCCAGGGTCGTGTTGGTATTGCTGTGCATGGCACGGGGGGGAAGCTGTTTGCTGTAGGAAGCTCCCCTGCTCTGCCTGCGGGAGTTTGGGTGGGACAGGCCCAATATTCCAGCAGCCCTTCCCCTGGGATGAGCGTGGCTGGGGGGGCGATGGCCCTGCAGCCTCTCTGCCTCTCTTTAGGGAAAATACTCTGGAGCTGGCCACTTCCCTGTGCCTCAGTTTGTGTGACATGGACAGTGATGCTGCTGCTGCTTCCTAAAGCACTGAGGGGAGCTGGAGTTTTATCCTTGTGCAAGTGCAAACCTGGAAATTCGGTGACAACAGAGGAAGGTGCAAAGAAGGAAAAAAAAATTTGGACTGAATGTTTTGGAAGGAAACAAACCCATGGGTGAGAGAGAAGGGATTTTGCTGTACCACCTCTTAAAGCAGGAGAGCTGCTGGGCTGGGATTCGGTTCTTCCTGACAGTCCACCAGTCAGTGACAGCTCAGGGAGCCTCAGCCTGAGTGTGGAGAGCAAAACTCCATCCCGAGATGTGTTCTCCACTCCCAGAGGGGAGGCAAGAGCAGGCTCTTCACTGTGCTTTCCTGGCATGGAGGTGGGCATTGCTGGTGGCTTTCCATGCTCCTCGTGCCACTCGTGTGAGCAGTGAGGCCCCCGCAGCCCTGCCAGGATAAACAGAGGCAAACGACTTGCAGGGTCTGCTGATGACTTTTCCAGCAGTAATTAGCTGGGACACAGGAAAAGCCTGAGGGCTTTTGCCATTTTTGGGCTGCGCAGCAGTTTCCAGGCACTCTCCCTCATCCTGGCTGGTGGTACCCCCTCCTGACCCGATCCAAGGATATCTCAGCACAAGGATATCTCAGTGGCAGTTGCTCATCATCACTGTGGCTGCAGGAGACACAATTGCTTTCATTTCCCCAAGTCCATCCTTCCTGGAGCCTGTGGATATGGGTAGCTCAATCCCAAAGAGGATGAGAAAACCCACAGGAGCTTCTTGGTCCGTAAATGAGGGACCCCCTTGTGCCCAGGGCACCGCTGGTGGGGTGTCAGAGGTGTTTGGGCTGTGCCCCCATTCTGGAGAGGTGGGAATGAAAGGACAGCGTCCCCTTTGTCCTCCCCTTGGGCTCCAGAGGAGATGGTGAGCAGGGGATTGTACCATGCAGGAAAAATCCCCTTCCCCTTGCCCGACCCGCAGGGAACCCGCTGAACCCGTGACTTGGCTGGAGCAGCAGCACTTGTGGGTTTTCCTTCTTTCCCTCTCGCCCGCCTGCCCAGAGTCTGCCTGTCCTGCTGGGCTCGTATTTTGGGTAAACCCCAGGAACACTGAGTGTACTTTGAGCAATGTCCCCCTGGGTGGACCGGCCTGGAGGAGTTTGGTGGCCAGAGGGAACTGAGCCTGCCTGTTCTCTGGGCTTGTTTGAAGGTTTCGTGGTCAGCCCACAAGGACCTGGGGATGTTTGGTGTGAGATCATCTGGCTGCTTGTTTAGGGACCACCAGCGAGTTGCTGAGCACCTCAGGAACTGGGCTGCGGCCGCCTTTTGATATCAAAAGATATCTCAAAGGCAAATATTGAGGAATTTTGGGGGGGGGAGCTGTCAGGGGCATTTCTGGGGTGCTGGGAGCCACCGTGCCGGTTGCAGCTGGGGTGAAATGCTTGATGGGTTCCAGTGGGTGGCACATGAAAGGTGTGGAGAGGTCATTAATTGTGGACCTGGAGCCCCTGGCTGGCTCCAGGAGACCACCAGAGCTCCGTGGGGTGTTTGGCACTGGGACAGAGCAGGACATATTAGTCCTCCTCCTCCCTTCATCTTTAAATACCACCCCACAGATTTCAAGGAAAAAATAAATGCCCTTAAAATGGCATCATTTTGTGGTGCCTCAGGGGCTATTTATATTTTTTATTGCTCCCACAATTTTATAGAATAGCCTTTTTCATGAAAACATCAGTGTGTGTGTGTGTGTGTAATTAACCCAGCCACCATCTTCAGAAAGCAATTTTATAGCTGGGTGTCGGGCAGGGGCACGTGGGGCTGGGATCCAACTGCCATGAGCCCTTTCTGGGGCTCTCCTGGCCAGTTCCAGGCTGATCTCGAGCTTTTCATCCTAACCCAGTTTTCAGGCTGTGGTAGAGGCTGTCAGCTTGGTTTTGGGAGAGTTATTCTCTCCTGGAACTGCCACGATGTCATAGGAAAAGACATTTCTCAGTAATGAAATGAGTTAAATGTCCAGAAAGCTGGTGCACAGAGTGAACGAGATGGATTTCCTGCCCATCAGGTTTTTGCCTGTAGGTGTTAAGGCTAGAAGGTGGATTTTGGTGTTGCCCAGCTCAGCCCTTGCTGTAGCTCAGAGCTGAGCTCAGCCCTGGAGCTCTGCTGGCACATTCTCCTCTCCCATCCCCGTGGAAAATGAACCAAATCTCTCGACTTCCGACTGAAATGTAAGATGTGAGATAAGTATTTACTGGAAGGTTCCCGTTGCCAAATAGCCTGGAGACCCTTTCCTTCCTCCTGAGCAAGAGCAGGAGGTGTTAACTGCGTCTCTGGGTGGTGCTGGGCTTGATATGTTCTGGTCTGAGGTGAGATTTGCACCTTCATCACAATAACAACGACCTTGAAGGATGCACAACCCCCCTGCCTTGTGTCAGGTGTCCTCCAGCAGCTCCCAAATCACCTCCTCTGATGTTTGGGTACCCCCTCAGCATCTCAGGTGGAAAAGCAGTAAAATGGTGTCTTCTCAGAGATAAACCACCTCGATTCTGCAAACCCCTGAGCCCTCCCTGGATCAGCACCCTGAGCCACGCTGATGGTCACGTTTGGTGTGTTGATGCTGCTCCTCTGCTCCTCCCCATGTCCCTCTGGCAGTGCCAGGGGCTCAGCCGGGCAGAGGGGACCCCGTGCAAGATCCAGCTCCTCCCTTTCCATAAAGACCCACCTGGAGCCACGGGGGCTCTTGTGGGGGGTATTCCTTCACTCCCACTACAAGCCATCCCTCGTGGCTTCCTTGCAAAGCTGGTGACACCTCCCTGGTGACACCTCCATGGCAGAGGCGAGGGGGGCACCCCACGAGGGGTGGGCAGAGCCCTGAGCCCGGCTGTGCTTTTTAATATCTGTGCTCTAAGTGCAAATGGAGCGGGGCTCCAGCTCCAGAATGTTTGTCTTGGAGATTAAATCTGGAGAGCCTCCGGTCTCCAAGTCCATGCCGGGAAGAGAGGGACGAGGAGGGAGGGAGGGGAGCCCTGCCCTGCAGGGACACACACCTTGTTAACCCTCTGCAAGCTGCCAACTGGAAAATGGAGGGTTGGAGGGCAGGGAGAGGGAGAAAGGGTGGGGAAACGTGGGGCTCTGAGACAGCTTGGGAAAGGTTGGCACAGCCTGAGTTGCTGCACCTGCTCGTGAGGCTTTTGCAGGCAGGAATCTCTCCGTGCTCCTTCTGCGTGGTGGGGTGTTCCCATGGGAGCAGTGATGCTACAGCAAGGAGAATCCCTTCTGGAAGTGCAGAGCAGAGAATTATGGGATGGTTTGGGTTGAAAGGGACCTTAAAGATCATCTTGTTCCAACCCCCCTGCCATGGGCAGGGACACCTCCCACTAGCCCAGGTGGATCCAAACCCCGTCCAACCTGGCCTTGGACACTTCCAGGGATGGGGCAGCCACAGCTTCTCTGGGCAACCTGTGGCCTCACCGCCCTCACAGGGAAGAACTTTTTCCTTATGTCTAATCTAAACCTACTCTCTGTCAGTTTGAAGCCCCTGGTGCAGGGTCAGTATGTGTGAGACCCTCAGCCTGGGCTTTCCACGGCTCGTGGCATCTCCTGCAGCTCTTTCCTCAGAGGGCTGGGTCCTGCTCTAACTGCTCTGCTGCATCCCAGCCCTCGCTCTCCATCACTTGTACCTTCCCCAGCAGGTGTAAGTGGCAGGGGGACCTTCTCCCCCTGCATATCCTGGCCCCCTGGGTGGCTCAGAGCATCTCAGCTGCAGCACAACCTCCTCCTCGGGGTTGCCTTTAAGCCCAAGTGCCCGGGGCAGGCAGGAGGGAGGGGAAGCATCTCCCGTGTCCCGTTGCAGGAACGTTCCCAAACACTCCATCCCGTGTACAGGGAGTACTCCAAGTGCTCCTGCAGTGCCAGGGCTGGGCCTGCAGTGCTGTTTGGGGAAGGGATCGTGCTCGGTGCCCACATGCCTCTGGCACTCCTGCAGCAGGTAGGCTGTGTTTGTCCTGGGGCCTGGCCCCGGGTGCTGGCAGCTGGGGCTCAGCCAGGCTGAGATGTGAGTTATCCAAGGATTGCTGAGAGGCCAAGCCTGCTCCTTGTGCTGATGAAAAACGTGGCTTCGAGCAGTTGTACCCAGTGTGAGCTGGTGGAGCTGTGCCAGGGGGTGGGTGGGAGCTGGGGGTGCACCCCCTTGCTCTGTGGGGTGGGAGGTGGGTTCAGCTCCACCATCTTCAGGGAGAGGCTTTAAGGAGCCTCGAAGGGCTGGAGCTGGTGGCTCTCCCCCTGCTCACGGGGTGACTCAAGGGGCACAGGTGGGGGTAGATGTCTTATTTTCCCCTCTTATTTTTGTTGCTTGAAGCATTTGGCTGGTTTTAGCATGTTGTGGCGTGGGGATCTGCCTCCCAAATGACTGTCTGGTCCAGGTTTGGGACTGGGGACAATTTGTAGAAGAAAAGCCATAAAGCTGGCAAAGCACAGGGGCTGCTCCCCACACAGCTCCTTCCACTGAGTCCTCCCCTGCCCTCAGCAGCCCAGCACGTGGGATGGATCAGCTGCCTTGCACATGGATCTCCATCAGGAAGGGAGGTGTTTTCACCTGCCTGCATATCCAAAGGTCTCCAGCTCCTGGATGTTGGGCCAACCTCTCCTCCAGCTTCTGCATCCAGCCTAAGAGGGAAAACCCAGTGGGCTCAGGGCTTGGTGGCTGGTCAGCTCTGCTCCTGCAGCCCTTGGCTGGGCAGAGTCCTCCTAGTCAATCTAAAAGGCAGAATTTAATTAAATGAGATGTAGATCTCATCTGCTGGGAGTTCTCCTTGTGGGCACCGTGCCCTGGATCGTGGCCAAGGCAAGGAAGGGAGCTGGGGGAAGAGGAGGAGGAAGGAGGAGGAAGGCTGGGCAGTGCCTTCCTTTCACTTTCTTCCAGCACTGGCCAGGTTTTCCCCTCACCTGCCCTAAGGATGGGGCTGGGATGAAGCTGTTCAGCCCTTCCCAAACCCCACCTCGGTGGCTTCAACCATAAAATCACAGCCAGGAGCACAGAAGTGGGTGTAGCTTGGAAAAAAACAGATTTTGTGCCTGCCATTCTTTTATTATCCCATGAAAATGTCTTTCTTGGAAGCTTTCTTTGCTTTTGCTGTCTGGAGTGCTGGGAACTGGGAGCAGAGAGCTGGAAGGTGTCGGGAAGGGGGACAGGCAGGGCTGGACTGGGACGTACTGGGGATCGAGGATGGATGCAGGGGTGGATGCAGCTGCACCCAACCTTCTCCCTCCTCAAATCAGAGTGATGATGTTGGGGACTAAGACTCCTTTTTGGGAGCAGGAGAGGCCCTGTCCTGGGCTGGACATGGCAGGACCCCCTCGAGGTGCAGCACGAGCAGCCTTCCCTCAGGAAACACCCTGGCTCCAGCAGGGAGAGCCTATTAAAAGGGAATGGGCCAATCAATAAATCAAGGCACCTGAAAAATGAAACCAGGGGGTTGGGAAAAGAGGGTTTCTTCTTTCTTTTTTTTTTTCTTTTTCCTCAATTAAAGCAAACAACCCCCCCTTGCAGGCGGGGCTGGCGCGGGCGCTGCGCAGGGCCCAGCTCAGGGTGCTGCTGAAATGAGCTCCGTAAATCACAGCTCTGATACCTGGAGGTGTTGAAAGGGGAGCAGCTATTCCCCAGCTCGGGAGGGGAGAGGGCTGGGAGTGCCCATTCCTTCTGGAGGGTGCATTTTTCTCCAAAAATCCATCTCTGCGTGGATCTTACGTTGACATCAGCGAGGGAAAGAGGATGCTTGTGAGGGTGGATGGATTGAGCCAAAGGGATTTATCCCAGAGGTTTTGGGTAACAAATTCTTGGCTGTATCCCTGCTCTAAGCAAACCTGTTTGGCTCTGGAGTGTTTTCAGGCTCTTTAATTGGACCCTTGAAACTCCCTGCTGGGAGGTTTTTGGGACCAAACATTGGGATGCTCTTGGAGGGGTGGTAGCACTGCCCTCGTTGTTGGGGACATGGTTCAGTGGTGGCCTTGGCACTGCTGGGTTGATGGTTGGACTTGATGAACTTAAAGGTCCTTTCCAACCTCAGTGATTCTGTGACTGTGTGGGGCAGTCGCTGCCTTTTGGCTTTCCCCTCCCCACGTCCCAGGGATGGAACACGACGGCTTTGTCCCGATGATGGGAGCAGGAATTCGTGGCTCTACCACACTCTGTGCTTTAAACTAACCAGCAGAATACCTGGAATGACTGGGAATAAGGCAGGAAGGGTGCCCAGCCAGCGTGTGCCCCGTGGCTGAGGGCAGTCCGGGGCGGGCTGAGCGTGCCCTGGCAGCAGGAGCTCGGGGCTGGCAGCAGCGCCGTGTCCCCCGGCCGCAGGCTCCGCAGGAACGGCTGCTCTGCCCCGTAACACCCCCGAGGTTTGAGCCCTTTTCCAGGTGCACGTCCCTGGGAGCCCCTTCCCAAGCCTCTCGCCCGGGGGTGGCACCGCGGGGCCGCTCGGCCGAGGCGTCGCCCCGAGGAACAAGGAGCTTTTCACTGGGGCGCTTTTTTTCCTGACCTACATTTTTTTTATATTCCTGCATCGAGTTTTTAAGTTTCAGCCCGTTGGCGTTTCTCAGCCAGCAACGGTTTCAAAAAAATTCCTGATTAATTCTAGGAAAGGCCAGGCTGAAGGGACGTTTCTCCGTGCCCTCCGCTGAGGTCACGGCACGGCCGGTGCTGTGCCCCCCCCTCCTGCTGGGAACGGTCCTGGGGGCCTTTTGGGGGTCACCAAACCCTCACCTCGACCCTTCCACGTCCCAGGATGGAACTTTTGAGCCCAGAAATCCTGTGTTGTCCCTGCTGAGGTGGGTGGATGTTGGGGTGACCCATGAGGACTGTGACCCCATGTCCCGGGGCGATGCCACCCCAAGCGTGGCCACGTGTGAAGGGGTTTCACTCCCAGAGTGATCAGCAGTGGGTCTGTGGCCGTGGGTGGTGGGTGTGTAAGGAAACTTCTTTTTTTCTTTTTTTTTGAAGCCGACTGAAATTATTTTGGAAAAATTTCTTTTCCCCAATTTTGACGAATTTGAATTAAAACAAAGACCTTTTTCTTACACTTTTTCCCTTTCACTTGACACCCTGCAGGGCAGGAGGTGGGGGATCCATGTCTTTGGTCACTGTAAGTTAAAACTGAGATCAGGAGGGAACGTGAGAGCCTGGAATAGGGCTCCAAGTGGGATGAAGGCTCTGCCCTGATTCCTCTCCCTGATTCCTGAGGATGAGTTTGGGCTGTGTGTTTGTTTGATGGAGGGTTATTTTGATCTTGGGTTGGACTGGACCAACCAACTGTGAGACTTCGTTGTTTTATCCATGTTTTCTGTTCCACTTGAAGGGAAGTTGTTTAAATGTAGTAATTTTTAAAAATCCCTATTTTTTTATGCCTCCCCGTTTTTATGCCTTACCATTTGCAAACAAAGGACCAGTGAGTCTGTGGTGCAAACTTCTGCCTTGATTTATGCACATAAGAGATTTTTGTTGTTGCTCTCTGGTTTCAAGGACCCAGAAGGGACAAACAGCCTGAATTTGCTCCCCTCTGAACACTACATTTGGGGTGAGGGCAGTCGCTGAAGGTTCCCACCCTTCCTCAGCACCGAGCCCTAATCCTGGCCCCAGGGCCCATCTCACTGCAGGTGAGAGGTAACTTTACCTCCTGATCCGGTGCTGAGGTGCATTGTGAGAATTAAGCAGTGTTTTGCTGTGCTAATTTCCCGCCGTGGATTGTATAATTATCTTTTTATAGGGCTGGGTGTGTTCCGGCCTCTCCTGCCGCACGGAGCGGTGCCTGTGCCTGGGTGGGACAGGTTCTGGCACACCTGGCTCTGGGCTGGCTTTGCTCTGGGATTTTGGGAAATTAACGGGGGACTGAGGGATAGAGGTGCCCTGGAGACACCCCAAGAGTTGCACTTTTTGCATCCCCCACTCCTGAGCCTCCCCAGTTCCTCCCTTCAGGAGCAGCAAACCTTGGTGTGTCGTGGGATCTCTGGTGTGCTGGGAGTGATGGCACTTGGAAAAGGAGGCTCCTGCACTCAGGGAGTGCAGCTGGATCGTGCCAGGGCAAGTTTTGCTGCTCTTGGATGAGTCCCACCAGCATCTCTGGTACCAGCAGTTTCCACTGTGCTGGGAGAGTGATGCTGGTGGGATGGGCCTCACCCTGACCAGCTGGGGAGGCTTCTCCCCTCTCTCAGGGATATCAGTTCCTTTTGGATAAGAAGATAAAGGTCTTAAAGCTGTGGTTTAAAGCTCCATAGTGAGGCAGGATCCATCCTGTGGGGCTGGGTGAGCATCTCCCTCTGCTCTGCTTGCACTGGGTGGCTGTGTCAGCTCTGCCTTGGCACTTCACCGGAATTCCAGATCCTCATTTTTCATGAAGAAGGAGGGGAGAGAGGGGAGAAGGGGGGCACAGAGAACTAATCAGCTTAGGGTCAGAACAGGAAAAAACACTGCTTAAATTGGTAATCCCCTGGGATAGAAATCAGCTCAAAGCTGGAAAAGAAATGTGCAGCCAGATGGTTTTTCCTCCTTCCCTTCCTCCCATCCTCAGGGGGACTGGTCTCAGAGGGCAGGGGGTGGTGGCAGGGCACCACTCCAGCGTGGCTTTTGCATCCTTGTTTGGGGTCACTCCCTGGTTCAAAGCTTTCCAGAAAACCCCTTGACCCACATGTGAGGACTTTGGGCATCCCCAGGCCGTGGGGAGCAGAGCTCATCTCTGGGATGGGACCCTGTGGGATGCACAGCCCAACCCATCACCGTGGAGCCAGACATGGAGGTTTTGCAGTGCTTTTCCCATCCTGTGAGCCAGTGCCATGCTGCACCAGGATGGGAGTGGAGAGAGGTGTGGGAATGAGCACAGTACCCCCATTAATCCTTTTTATCCTGGAGATCCATCCCTGCTGAGCTTTTTTTGGATGCAAGAGGTGCTGCAGAGCATTCCTCCGTCTGCTGGCGCAGCAAGCAGGTGGAGAAGAAGAAGGGCGAGAAGAAGAGGGGGAAGAGCCCTCCAGCTCATTTGGAAGAGCCCAGGGATCAAATGGATCATCAGGGCTCCTGCTGATGACAGAAACCAAGGGGAGCTGCTCATCTGCCCACAGCAGGGGCTGTTGGAGTTCCGGCAGGAGAAGCAGAAACGCCAGGAGATAAACAAAGTTCATGCTCAGGGAACATCATTCTGCTGCTCAGGCCCATCCATCAGCCTGTCAGAGGGTTATCACTGTGGGGATGCTTTTAATAAAGGAGCAGAACTGTCATTGGGTGCCAGAGCCTTCCCGAAACCTGCGGCAGCCGCTCCCGGAGTCCGGGCTGGCCCAGCCTGACATCGCTCCCTGCTTATCACCGGGCTGCAAAAATGAAGGAGAATGGGACTTTCTTCATTCTTTCACCTGCCTGTCAGTCTCCAAGTGACACATGGCTTTCAAGAAAGAGCGTGGCCTTTTCCTGCGGGGAAGGAGGGGGAAAATTGCTCGAAAGAGCCGGAGAGGGAGGCGGCACACACAGAACAGGTTGGAGCGTGGGAGCGAGAAAGTCCTCGGGGGTGTTTCTGCTGGGGGCTTCAAAGTTCTATTTTTAGTCTTCCTTGGGGTGAGCACCTGCACTCAGGTCTGGGTGGGTTGGTCAGGGCTGGTATTTGAGGAGGGAACTGCAGCTGGTGCTGGGGGTGATGCTGTGGGAGCAGCAGGTGCCGTGCTCCGAGTGCATCCCAGCGGGACTGAGCTGCTGCCAGTGCTCACCCACATCCCTGGCACCTCTCCTGGGCCCCCATCCCCTGGGATTGCCCTGGCCATCACAGCCATTGCCTTCCACACCTCTGCAGAGCAGGATGCTGCTGTGGTGGCCAGGGGGCCCTTCCTGCAAACTCTCCTGCTGCACCTCAAGCCTGTGAATTTTTTTCCAGGTGTTGGTTCTTAGGAGGAGCTCTCCAATACCCTGTGCTATTTTTGGGTTGAAGAGGGGGGTCTCACACCGTCTGACCCCCAGATTGCCCAGCCCTGAGCATCCCCTCTCCCCCTGTGGGGTGCAGGGTGGGTGTTTGGTGGCAGGGATGGTGTGTTGGTGACTCAGGAGGGGCAGGTCGGTGACTCAGAGCTGACAGCACCTGTCTGGGCCACGGTTATTTATTAACACCCGACCAGAAAGGGCGGCCTGGGAACAAACCACTTGCTTCGCTTCCTCTGGCTGAGGAGGTTTAATGACACCTCTCCTGAGGCTGTCTGGGGTTTTGGCAGGGCTCTTGTGTCTCATGCTTAGGTTGGTAAACGGAGATAATCTCTTTGGACTGAAACTCCGGGAATTAGGTTGGCTCTGGCAGCAGAGCCCGGTGGTTTAAGGAGAAGGCTCGGTGGTGTTGCAGTGGTGTCAAAGGGCTACACCCAGCCTGGGGGCTCCTTCACAGCCAGTTTAAAGCCTCCTGGAGTGAGACACCTGCTCTAATCCTGGCATTCCACTATAGATCAGGCAGCAAAGCTCAGGACCCCCTGACCTTGCCCAGGGAAGCTGTGGCTGCCCCATCCCTGGAAGTGTCCAAGGCCAGGTTGGATAGGGCTTGGAGCAACCAGGTCTAGTGGGAGGTGTCCCTGCCCATGGCAGGGGGTGGAATGAGGTGGAATGGACTCTAAGGTCCCTTCTAACCCAAACCATTCCATGACTCTATGATGCAGCACATCTCACAGTGCTTGGTGATGGAACAGGCAGCATGGCAAGAATGTTTTCCCCAAGGATCCCAGATTCCCACCCCTGGTCACCTCCTGGCTGGGCTGGGGATGTGAGCTGGCCCGTTGTGGGGGGTTCTGTCTGTGGTGGAGCAGCTGAATGGGGAGGAGGAGGGGAGGAAGGAGTTGTGAGGAGCCCCATGTGAGGTGGGACACATGTGAACAAGCAGAGAGTGATGGATGGGTCCCCTTGGCAGCACAAGGGTCACACCCTCACTGACCTGCCCCGGTGGCTGCTCACTGTGGGGGGACAGTGGTGGCAGGGGACCCTGTGCAGGAGGCTGCCAGGCTCGGGAGGACACCGTGCGTTGGCGGGCACAGGCTGTGACTCAGCGGGGCCGTTTCATCTCCCTCAGATCTTTTGCTTTTTTACTTTTCTTTAATCCACTTGCCTCATTGACTTTATTTCAGTGGCTGGGTTCACCGAGGAGCACTTTGGTCGTTAAGCACGTCGGGGCATGTGGATAAACCTGCGTCTCTGAACGGGAATCGCTTTAAAGCCGGGATCAGATCCCTGCCTGGGTGTGATGGGAACAGCACGACCCCAGAGTCCCTCCTGCTGCCCCTCACCTCCATCCTGCCCTGCTCCCTGTTTGGAAGGGATAAGGCCAACCACAGTGTGCAGGTTGGACATCCCATCCCTTTGCAGGTCCCTCAATGTGTCCAGGTCCCAGTTTCCCTCCACAGACCGGGACTTGTCAGGGCTTCCCTTCCCCTTTCCTGGGGTCGGGGCCAGGCCGAGCCCTGCCTGGGATGTGTGTGCAGGGGCAGTGCCACGAGGTGCTAAGGCAGCTGGGCTGGGACCAGTTCCTGCAAACAGGCTGTAGCTCTCTGGCTGCATTTTTCTAAATCCAGCCCTTTGGATGGGAAGAGTTTTGACAGTGGAAGAGGAACTGGGGCATGTCTGAGCAGGGCGAGGGGTCTGAGGGAGGGACACCCGGAGAGGGAGCAGCAGGGAGGTGTGTGAGCCATAACGGGAGCGCTGCCAGGATCGTTTCCCTGCCTGTTGGTTTCCTTTCCTGTTTGCCTTTGCTGCCCACACAGTTTGTGCTCACGCTGTCGGTAGATGCTGTAGATGCTCCCGCCCCGATGCCAAAAGTCTCGTTCCTATTCCTGCGCTTTGCTCTGCTCCCGGAAAACACGTGTTTGGGGGGACGAGGAGGAGGCAGATCCCCCTCTGAAATGCGCAGACCATTATCCCTCCCGCTGCAGACTCAGCAGCTCCTCCTGCGTGTGCTCCGGATGGATGCACTCCCTTTCCCGGGATGCTGCTGAGTGTGGAGGCAGCTCGTGTCCTTGTTCCAGCGCCTGCTGCCTCCCCCCTGCTCTCCCGGGATGTTGTGGTGGGCTCTTGGAGAGAACAGCAGTGCGGGGGCTGGGGTCCAGGAGACACCGGTGGCCTCGGGGCTCGCAGTGTGTGGCCTGGCTGTGCTGCTGCTCCCAGGGCACAGGGAAGCAGCTGATGCCTCACTGGGGAGTGTGGGGAACGTGGGAGGCAAAGGGAAAAAACACATTGCACCTGAGATGGTGCTGTCTGGGGAGGTTTAGCGCTGGGGGATGTGCAGTGCTGGGGAAGGGGGAGGTCTATCCTGGGTGGGGTTCGTTCAGGTCAGTGCGGTCTGGGCAGGGTGGTCCTTCGCTGGGGGTGTTTCTGGGACAAAACAATGTGCTGTGTCCCACAGTGTGGGGCTAAACCGCGGCACCCACATGCCATTGAACCTGCCTGGGCTCCTTTCCCCGCTGAAGGGTGAGGATGTGCCTAATCCACGCGGTAAGGACGTGCTGATGCCCCCAGTGTGGGCAGGGGGCCATCCTGCAGCAGCCCCCATCGCTCCCGGTGTTCCCGGTGCCTCCCTCCCTGCGGCGGTGGCCGTTCCTGCACCATCCCTTGGTGCGGCCGCATCCCGAGGAGGGACCGCGCCGGCCCGAAGGCTTCGCCGGGGTGGGGGCATCAGGAAGCGCCTTTGATGTGCGGGCACTAAGAGGCTTTGAAATGAGCCGCAGGGCTGCCCGCCCCGCCGGGGAGGGGAGATAACACATCAGAGCCTGCGCCCAGCGCTGCGGTATCGCCCTTTATGGAGCGCTGATTGCTCCCGAGCGCGGCTCGCTCGGGGGAACTTCAAAAGCAGCGCTGGACCTGCAGCAACGCCCTGTGCAAAGAGTCCCGGGCCGGCTGTGCGGCTACACCCAGGGTGACGAGGCTCGGGGCCCTTCACGTCCCCACGCCTCGGTTTTTGGTAGATCTTTGTGGCCCGCTGAGGTGGGTGTGAATTGGATGTGGTGGGGTCGGACCCTCTGCACCTTCTGGGTGGGCACTGGGTGCCTCTGGGGTGCCACCATCAATAGTTTAGCTCCCTGCCTGTCCCAGATCCCGCTGTGCAGTGATCCCCAGAACCTGGGAATTTGGGATTAGTGCCTTGCAAACCCCAGTGGTTCTCGTGAGGTGCCTCTGAACAGTCTTGGTGGGCGCTGGGTGCCTCTGGGGTGCCGCCACCGCCAGTGTCTGAGCTCCTTGCCCGTCCCAGGCCCTGCTGTGGTGGTCCCCAAAAGCATTTGGGAATTTGTGGTTAGTGCCTTGCAAAGCTCAGTGATGCTCCTGAGGCAGGCAGATGCTCAGAGCAGGGGGCAGGATTTGCAGCTGCTCCCAGCATGTTTCCCAGCAGCACGGGAGTTAACAGGAGAAGTTGGGGGAAAGAGGAGGAAAAGGGTTCGGATCTCCTCCGCCCCCCCTGCCTTCCCCTGGCTGCTGCCATTTCATCAGGCTGTGTATTGGCCTCCCGAGGATGGAGCTGGGTAACACCACAACATAAACAGAACATCTGGAAGCTCTTAAAGGGTTTTATTTTTTAACACATTTACAAGAGCCAGGGACACTTGTGCAGAGAGCTCTCCAAACTGGGAGACGCTGTGCTCGCTCCTTCCCCAAAAGCCCAAGGCTGGTGGTCAGGCTTTTTTCCCCTGGAGAAGGAGCTTGAGGGGCTGGTTTGTGCCTCCACACCAGATTGCTGAGGGGGTGGTGTCTGGGCCAGGAGGTGCCAGTCTTGCTTGCATATCCCTTGTGAGGTCCAAGGCAAACAGATGATAAGTGTGGCACAAAAAACGAGCATAAACCTCTCCCCTTCTTTCCGTGTGCCCCTGGTTGATGCTGGAGCAGGATGGGGAGTCAGGGAGGGTTTGCTGGGGAGAAAAGCTGTTTAATGATCTTATGGAGCGAACAGGGTGGGAATCAAAGAGCAGAGCAAATGATTTAATTCCCCACATGGGCCGAGAGCTTGTCTGAGCCAAGTGGGAGCTGCCTGTGCCATGCTTGACAGTGGGATCTGGATCCTCCAGTTGATTTGAAAGCTTGTGGGTGGAGACCCTATGGATAGAGGGATAAATGAGATCCATTCTCACTCTGCTCTCTTGACTGTGTTTTCCTCTCCCTATCTCCTTCCAAATGTCTGTGACAGTCAGGAAGAGGAGCCCCTTTCTGCCCAGGGCAGCAGTGAGGGCACAGGGATGGGCACTCCTCCCGTGGAGTCCTTGGCTCTCACACAGTGGTCCCTGTGTCCCGGCTCTGTGCTGGGATGTTCAGTCCATGGCTTGCACATCCCTTGGACTGGGTGAGGCAGCCCACGTGCACACAGGCAGGATGAGCTGCTTTTCCTTCCTCTGCCTTCCCAGATGTTTTGGGAATCGTTTTGTCTGTGCACAGAAATGGCCATTTGGGTTTCTTCCGCCAGCCCCCGGCTCTGTCTCTTATCCACCCTTGTGCTGTCCTGCACCCTCATCTGCTGCCTCCTGATCCCACAGGAGCCCAGCCTTGGGGCTGGGGCTGCATCTCCTCCTCTGCACAGTGCTCCAAACATTTTATTTGGTGACAGAGAAGAATCATGATTTGCTCCACCACAGCCAGCTGCCCACGAGCCTGGACCTTCCGTTAACGGCGTGTTTTTCCTCCGCAGGGTCCGCGGTGAAGGCTCGGGGTGCAGGGACCTGCGAGGGGACAGCCAAGGTGCTGCAGCTCTCACCGTGGCCAGGACAGCCAGGAGCACCCTCCCGAGGATGGGCACTTCAGCTGCAGCACGGGGAGAGGGACATGGGGACCAGCAGCTCGCCCTGAGCTCTCCGGGGAGTGATGGAGCATCGGGGGCTGTGGGAGGTCCTTCCCTCAACACCCGCCGAAAACAGCCCCAAAAGCAGCCCCTGTGCCCTCACTGGGCTCCACAGCCCCTGCCTGCTGAGGGGGGGGTTCCCCCCAGTGCTGACCTCGCTCCTGACTCCCACACAGATCTGAAGGTCTTAATTAGCTGCTCTCTGCTGGGCTTTGGAAATTATCCCTGTGGGAAGTGCTGGCGATGGATGGATGGATGGATGGATGGATGGCCAAGTGCTCTGGGGCCGAACAGCAGCTCGGAGCTTTGCTCTGTGAAGGACCCCAGTTCCGAGGAACCAGCTGTGGAGTTTTTTTGTCTTTTTTCTTTTTTACCTTTCTGTTCTTCTTTTTGATGCCTTTTGGGGTTCTGGGTGTTTTTTGAGGACGGCTGGACCTGCGCTGGATCCCGCTGATGCCCACGGTGGGAACTGGAGGCCTTTGGAAGAGCCACGGGGCAGCAGAAGCTGAGTTGGTGGTCACGGTGCCCTGGGGTTTAAAACTGCCTGGCAGAGGCTCATCCTGTGCTCTGGGTGTTGGGTGCCCTCAGGAGGGTCTTTGAGCACTCACGTGGAGCCCAGCCCAGGTGGGATTGGGAAGCAGGAGTGGAGGGAAATGTCACCCTGAGAAACAATTAAATTTCTTAATAAACCGCCTTGGCTCTGTGAGTGCTGGATGTTGTTCTCCATTTGCCTTGGCTCAGCCACACTTACATCAGGGCCCTGTCCTGGGGCTGCCAGGGGGATGCCTTGGATTGTAAAGGAAACCAGTGCTTTGGGAAACTTCTGCCCTAACAAAGCCAGACCAAGAATTTAATGTCTTTGCTTTGCAGAAAAGTTCTCCCCTGTCCTTTCCCTCTTCCCTTTCTGCAGCCCTTAACCACCACTGCCTGATGGTGTGGCGTGGTGAGCCGTCCCTAGCACACTTCCTGCTCTGGAAGCCACTGAAATGCAAATTATTTCCCCTTAAATCCTGTTGTTTCGTGTCCCTGGACTGTGTATTCCCTCCCACCCTCTGCACCTGATGCAAACCACCGGGAGGGACAGATCCAGGGAGAGATCCAGGGATGGAACAGGGAATCCCAGAGCCCAAATGTGGACTTTTTGGAGTTCCTGACTAATATTTTCCTCAAAGGCCTCGTGCCTTTGGTGTGGGTCAGTCCCTCATTCCCAGCTCATGCAGAGCAAACAGGGAGCCAGGCCGTTAAAGGGGAAGGGCGTGGGGCTGCACTGCTGTTTACCTGGGGAGCCAGCAGGAAAACCTGCCCCTCACTCTTCCTAGTAAATACAAACTGGAAGCACGGACCAGCTCATGGGGATTTATTAGTTTGCTTTACCAAATGCAAATATTAAGACTAGTTAGGCCGGCCCGGGGGCTGCCTTTTGCCTTTTGTGTGCTGTGCTGGCGCCTCTGGGTGCTGATAAGGGGGTACCCTGTGCTCAGCCAGTTGTGCTCAGGGGGTTTCTTTTGCACCAGTTCTGTGTCCCTTTGGCTCAGGACTGATCCTGCCAGGGGCTGAGCACCCAGGGCTGCTGTGCCTCAGCCTCCCCAGCCCTGACCCGGGGATGTCCCCGCTCGGGTGAGCTCCTCTCTGGCATGTCCCAACCCACCCTGTGCCCTTGGCACAGTTTGCAGCTGGTGTTTGGGTTTGTGGGGCCAACCTGCAGCAGGTGAGAGCTCCCTGGGCTTGTTTTCACTGTAAAGGGTAACACATGATCCTGCTGTCATTGAATCCTTGAATGGTTTGGGTTGGAAGGGGCCTTAAAGCTCATCTTGTTCCATCCCCTGCCATGGGCAGGGACGCCTTCCACTAACCCAGATTGCTCCAACCTGGCCTTGGACACTTCCAGGGATGGGGCAGCTTCTCTGGATAACCTGTGCTAGGGCCTCACCACCCTCACAGGGAAGAATTCCTTCCCAATCTCCAGTCAAAATCTTCCCTCCTTCACCTTAAAGCCATTCCCCTGCAGTTCAGCAATTCCGTGCAGGGTAATCCCAGAGCCCAAGCCAGCTCCAGCTCCAGGGAACACCATCCAGGACCACCCCAGGCATGGCTGGAGGTGCAGGTGGTGCTGGGAGCAGGGATGGCTCGAGGCAGGGATGTGCCCCAGGGCTCAGGATATGGATGCTGGGGATGAACAGATGGGAGTGATGGTCTGGAGAAACTGGATTTATGTTTCCTCAGCTTGTTAATGTGAAGATCCTGTTCCACAGAAGGCTCAGTGGGCAGAAGGCCCCTTCCTTGCTTTCATCCTATTGCTTGGGAGAGAGGGGGAGTAGAGTCCAGCTGGGATGGGGAGGGTTTGGGAGGAGGAGGAGGAGGAGGCCAGGTGAGCAGCTGGGGGAGCACGGACCAAACCCAGCCATCCCCCCCCATTTCGGTTTTCCATTCTCATCCCGTTTCTGCCCCATTTCATCTGGCCCTGCCTCATCTGGTGTGTATTTACAGGCAGTTGGAGATGCTCGTCTGGATGTTATTTTCCCTCCGGGGCCCATAAAACGCATCTGCTGGAGCTGCCGCCCGGCTCGGGGGGGACCTGCAGCCCCTGCTGGTGTCCTGAGCCCGTGGCTGTGGGCTGGGGGGCTGCTGGGCCTTCTTCCCGTGTTTGTTTTGACAGCTTAGCAGTGTCAGGCCGTGGCTGCAGGTGTGTGCAGGAGGAATCCTGCCGGGATGCTGCAGGGCCACACGGACGGGGACACTTGGAAGCTTCCAGCAAACCCCGTCCCGGCTGGGCTGGGGGTGGTTGGGCTTCTCTGCGTCATGGAACCACTTAGACTGGGAAAGACCTTCAGGATCATCGAGTCCAACGTTCACCCAGCACTGCCAGGGCCACCACTAAACCAACCCAACGTGTGCCCTCAGCTAAAGCCCCCAGAGCTCTTTGAGGAGGGGGTTGGTTCTCAGTCACTCTCCCATCATTCACCATCTCTAAAACTGCCTTTTTTTCCATTGTTAAGAGTTTATGGGTGTCACCTCCCAGTCACAGAATGGTTTGGGTCAGCAGGGACCTTAAAGGTCTTGTTCTGAGCCCCTGCCAGATGCACTTTTGGGTTGCTTTACACACAGCTTTGCTCACTGGTTTAATTCTTGCTTAAGGCTGAGCACCTGGGGGCAATTACTGACCCCAGATCTCCTGGGAGCTCCCAAACCCCTCCAGGTGTCCCCAATCCCAGTGTCAGTTAAAAGCTCCCCACAGGGGAGGAGCCCCAGAGATGTGATGGTGCTCTGCAGGAGAAGCAGCCCCGGGATCCTGGGAACCCGAGCAGTTTTCTCGGTGCTGGAGGAGGCAGGTGAGGCTGAACCTCTTCTCCTGCTCTCTCCATGTTGGACTTGGCTGTGCAATCTGGAGCTGAAGGGGGTGGGGGGGGTTGTGCCTCGGTGTGATGTTGCCATGGGGTTTGGTGTGTGAAGAGGGTTGAACCAGGAGTGAAATAGCTGATTATGGTTTTTTCATTTGTCAGACAACACAGCTGAGCAAATCCCAGCCTTCTGTCTGTTCATTAAGGGGCTAATCCTTTGTCTTTTCCTGGAAAAATCCTTTCCAGGAATTCCAAGGTTTTCTAAGTAGGGCCAGGCTTAGAAGATATAATGGGAAAGGGGTGTATTTCCCTCTCTCAGGTATTTCTTAACTATTTCTCCAGTTGTTTCTACCTCTTGCTTGCCCACATGACCTTCCCTCCTGTTTTCCACCTCCTGCACAGGAACTCTCCTCTGGGGAGTTCTGGTGTCCTGCAAGGAGTGACCTGACCCTTCCTCCTGTGGCACCCACCAGGGTGGGTGTTTTGGGGCCCAGCAGGGCTCAGGGTGCTGTGGGTGGTGCTGAACCCCCTGGAGGGAAGGGCTGCGGGGCCAGGGAGCTTCCATCCAACCCCAATCCCACAGGAATGCTGATTAGCCCCAAAGCTGCTTGGGGCAGCACTCAAAGCTAAGCTGGTTCTCCCTCTAAGCCTTTGGGTTTTGGTTGCCTCCAAGGAGAGGAAATTCTCCTGCTGGCAGAGATCTCTCCTCCCTTCTAACAGGGTGATTTTTTTTTTTTTTTGGTGCACGGAGTTAAACCTTCCTGATGAGTCCTCCCCAGTTCCCCCAGTTGCTGCTCACTGGGAGCACTGGCCCTGCTCCCCACAGCTCTGCTGGTGTTGTCTGGGTGCTTGTAATGGCACAGCCTTCCCAGAACATGGTCTGATGTTTGTTCTCCCCCTCCTCTTCAAATTAACGTGCCAGCCGTGCCTCACCCTAATTAAAACCAGCAAAGAGGACTGGTCCAGGCTGTAAAATTCTAGGACAGTTTTATGTAGAGCAATTAAAAGGAAGGTAAAAAAAAATTGTTAAGAAATTAAACACTAATTACTTTTTTTTTTGTTGTTGTTGTTGTTGCCAGCTGAACTGTTTTGGCAGTGGGGCTGCAAGTGGGATGCAAAGACTTGGGATGGTTGGTTCCCTGCTGCCATAAATCAACTGGATCAAATGTTCCCTTGCTTTTTTAGCCGTGTAACTCATCTGCTGTCAATTAGCCTAAATCACATTTTTTCAATTAAACAGGCTTAGAGGCCTGATAGCAAAGCCTGGTGGGGAGGGGGAGGGAGAGGCAGAGCCTGGTTGTAGGCAGCGAGGTGGAAATATCTTTTTAAAAGGTGTGATCCCATTTTAGTGTTTTCCATATAAAATATGATCTAAATGTCTGTGCTCTGGGGAGCAGTAAGAGCTGGAAGCCCAGCTGAGGAAGGAGCCTGTGGAACAGGGGGGACTGGCCACGGAGGTGGCCCAAGGGATTAAAGGGGAATCCCAGCTGGGATGCTGGAAGGAGAAACTCAGTGACTGCAGGAAAACTCCTTTGGGATGGATTTCAGTTGTTCCCTTAAACTCCTGCCCTAATTCCCCTCAAGTTTCCAGGCTTGCAAAGAGGCTGCCTGTGGTGTGAGGGCTCCTTTGTGCTCCAGGGAAGGTGAAATTATCCTGTTGTTTGCAGTGGGAATGGGTGGCTTGCATAATACCTGGAATGATTTGTGTTGGATGGTGAAGTAAACCCCTATTTCCATTCTCTGTGTCTAGTCTTGCTCACTGAGTATTTTCTTTCTTGATTGGAAAAGGAAAACAGGCTGTGAAGTACTTGGAAAGGGGTGAGGAAGGGCAGGGCTTGGAGTAAATGGCTCCTTTTATACCTGAATCTGTCCTGTGTTCCTCCACCCCCCCCAAAAAAGGTAGATAAAACCTTCCCAGGTTGGAAAGAAAGAACCATCTGGAGTGGGCTGAGGAGCTGGTCCTGGCCCCAGGAGGAAGAGGCACATGTGGCCTGGTTAGGGGTCTAGTTGTTGCATATATTACCTGTCCCACTCCCCCTGGGGTTTGGTCCCTGCTGGAGCCAGACTGTGCTGGGAGAGTGTGGGGTGGCCCCTGGGTTGGCTGGGGAGTGCTGAGGAGGTGCAAACATGGGGCTCCAAAAGACCCTGCAGATCCCTGGATGCTGGAAATGGGGCTTCATCTCCCTGGGTCAGGGCTTTGCAGGAGCTGATGCTTCCTGGATGCCCTGGGATGGGGAGGACAGCTGTGGTCCTCCCACCTCTCCCTGCACCAGGGCAGGATGTGCTCCCAGGACCTCTGGAGATGCCACAGTCTCATCCTGCAGTGCCAGATACTCACCCATCAGCTGCAGAAAGGGCTCAGGCCTCCCAGTTCTGCCAACAAGCCCTTGCAGGTTATCCTGTTAGGAAAACCAGAGTCATTTATTAATAAACAGAACATTAACTGCTGTAATTGGAAGGCTGGCTTCCCACCACGGGGCTCTGGGTGTGTGCTGCCAGTGTGGGAATGCAGCAGGAATGTCATCCTGGTGAGGGGAGGGTGCTCCTGTGGTTATTGTGGTGATGGGTTTGGACTGTGGGTTTGGGCTCAGGTGCTGAAAGAACAATGAGAAAACCAAATGTGTGTCCTTGGAGTGGGTATTTAGATGTTAACTGGTGTCATTCCCAGCACTGCCCCAGGCAAGCTTCTTGCTTCCTGACCAGATCACCCTTCCTTTTTGCTTCCTGAGCAGAAAAAGCTTTGCTGGCCACTGGGAAGAGCTGAACTGGGGTAATCCAGGCTGAGGAATGTCCCCCAGCCTGCAGGAAGATGGTGATGCCACCCCACCATCAGTGCCAAGGGAGCTGGAAATGTGGGACTGAGGTGGCCCCCGTGGCTCAGAGTGTGCCCTGCCTTGGGCTTTGTCACCATGGCTATGCTGGTGAGGGGCAGAGGGAAGGACACTTGACTCTCAGTTCTCAGCAGAGATGGGTTTCCTGCCCCGTTCCTGAGGTTATGGGATGGGCTGGGACTGCTCCTGCTGTGCTGATGCCTCTGGTCTCCCTCCTGCAGCAGCTGCTGGTCCAGCTCTGTCCGTGTTCAGGGACTTGTAGCAAAAGCAAATCCAGAACTTTGCTGGAGATAAATTAGGCAGCAGGATCTTGGCTCCCGGAGGTCCTGGAGGACTCCTGGCTTTCCGGGAAAGAAAGAATCCCACTACCCTTGTGGTCATTTGGTGGTGCCAGCAGCCAGGCTGGCTCAGGGCCTCTGTTCCCACAAAAGCAGCACAGGTCCCTCCACACCCGGGGTGTTTTGGGCTGCACTTGGGAAATGGCTCCTGTGCCAGGAGCCTGTGTGTCCTCGTGGATCCGCCGCTCCAGCTCTCCTGCCCTGTCCCGAGGTTTGCTTTGGAAAAGCAGCGCTGGTGGTTTCTGGAACGTGCTCCATCTAACCCGCCATCAGAAAACAACAAACCCAAACCTGTAATTGCCTTTGGTCTTGAGCAATTTGAGCTGGGTGTGAATTGGCCACGAGGGCTCCAAGAGCGCCGGGAGCTCCAGGAGCGCTGCCGGCAGCGGCGGGAGGGAGGGGATGGGCTGTGGGAACCAGGAGCACCCCCCTTTGGCCTTGACCCTCCTTCACTGTCACCCTGCACCCCAGAGAAACCCCCGTGATGCTCTGGGCTCTGCTGACATCAGATCCAGTGTGAACCCCCAGCCTGGCAGTGCCCCAGTGCCAGCGTTGGTGGGTGAGCGGCGCCACGAGTCCTGGACCCGGCTGGGGGGAGGTTTTGGCTCCTGTGGAGGATTATGAGCAGTAGAGAATTAAGCCCTGCGTTTCCTGATTCCCCTCCTTTCAGCGGGGCTGGTGCGAGGAGAACAGCCCTGCCCCCTGCCCTGCCTCGCGCAGTCACTGGAATTCCTTTTGGGAAAGGGGAGAGGGTGCAGGGAAGGGGGGAGTAAATCTGATTTAATTACAGTGACACAACCTGCATGGCCTCAGCGGCTCCGGGGGGAGGTTTAATCTGATTTGGAGGGGGGAGGAGGTGCAGTGGCTGCCCTGGCACGAGCGCCCGCCGCACATGACGGGCTTAGGGCAGCGCCAGGCACGGGCAGCACCGGCCTGGGGGCACCCCCCTGCCCACCTGGGAGGGGGGGGACCTGAGTGGGGGACAGGGATGGGATCCTCAGCCCTTGGGAGTGCTCTGCTTCCCACCACGTGCTGTTCCGGGATCCAGGCGAAGAGGTGGTTTGGTTGGAAGTGGTGGTGCCCCATCCCTGGGAGCGTCCAAGGCCAGGTTGGACGGGGTTTGGAGCACCCTGGGATAGTGGAAGGTGTCCCTGCCATTGGAAGTGGATGATCTTTAAGGTCCCTTTCCACCCAAACCATTCCATGATTCTGTGATCTCCTGTCTCTCATATGGATCCTAATGGAGAAGCCTCTTTCCTCCTCCTCTCCTGACACACATCCATCACATCCATCTCCTGCATCCCAGTTCCTCCACAGCACCTGCCTTTGCTCTGAGCTCTTCCCTCTGTGCTTCCATGTGCTGCTGTGACCTCTGGGGACAGGCTGGAGTGTACAACTGAGAGGGATTTGTGGGCAGCCCTGGAGCTGTGTCCCCATGTGCCTGAGGGGTCTCCCCACACAGCCAGGGGAGCTCTGCCAGGCTCAGCGATGTGCAAACCCCAGACCAGGAGCTCCAAACCACAGGGTTGTAAAGAAAAAAACCCAAACGACCCAATAATGTGTTTTGAGGTTCTTTTTGTTTAGCTTCTGGGTTTTAGGCTTAAATTGGAGCTGCTTTGTTGTCTGTGCAGTTGGGAGGTCTGGGAGCCTCTCTGCAGGAGGAAAAAGTGAGATACCCACTGACTTGTGGGAGTCCTGCAGGGGTGGTTGGAGCAGTGCTGGGGTGAGGGGCCTGGACAGTGACTTTTGGTGAAGAAAGAGTGAGGGACCAGCTTTTTCATCCTCTTTTTGAGTTGAGCCACATCTTCTTGGGAAAGTGCTGTGGTGGGGTGAGTGCCAGGACTCCACACAGGCCTGACATTCCAGACCACCGAGGCTTTGTGTTTCTGCTTTAAAACGCTCATTTTAACGTTTCCCTCAGGGGTAGCACCTTATCCCAACCCTCCCCTTGGATGCCAGGAGGTGGGACACGTCCTCCCCTCTGGGTGGGACAGCAGCTGGTGCTGGAGCATCCCTGGGGTGCAGGTTGTGCCTGGAAAGCTGCTCCCTGCTGGGGAGGTGTCTGTGGGACCTTGCCCAGCTCCAAGCAAGGAGTTTCTGCTGACACAGCCACCACGGGCTTTAATTGTGGATTATTAAGGACTGCTTTTATTTTAAGAATGTGGCCCCTGGTCACAGTGTGAGTCCCCCAGCCCTTTTCCCCACAAAGGGGGTGTTGTACCTCTTACCTTTCAGGTTTCATTTCGGCTCCCAGCCCTTGCTGGGGAACCCAGAGCAGGGGGAGCTTTCAGAGAGCTCTCACCCAATAACTCAGCCCAGGCTCCAGCACTAGTGAGGTATTTTACACCTGCCCAGGCAGATAATTAATCATTCCTGAAGAATGAAGAAATGTTTCCGAGCCTTTTTTCCCCTCCTTTTTAAAGAATAACAGGGATTTTGATGCCCCTCTGATAGGGGTTTGGGACGAGGAGTGTGAAGGGTGGCTGACTCTTTGGGAAAGACAAGTGGGATGTGACTGGCCAGGCTGGGGGTGGTTTGGTGTCAATCTCATGGATTTAGGGATGTGGTGGGTCAGAGCCTTCCAGTGGCCTTCGTATCTTGTGTATGTTGTCCCTCTGTACCTGGGAATGTCTCTTGGAGAGAGGTGATGCTGGTGGCCCTCATTGAATGGGTTCATCTCAGCTTCCTAAGGCTGATCTGGAGGAGTTCCCAGGCTGGACTATGTGGGAAATAAGGAAAAACCCCCTTGAAAAATCTACCTGCCAGGTACCCAGTAACTTGTCTCCAGCATCACCATCCAACTGGGATCTGGAAACACACGTCAGCCCTGCTGAGAGTGAGCCAGCCCTTTGTTCCTGGGTCTCCTTGAAGTGATATTGTGGTTTACTTAATTAAAAACACAGCATTATTGTGGGAATGACAAGGAATTAAAAAGATTAAATCTGGGAAAAGGCCTGTCTGGCCACCTAATCCAGCCCTACTCTGCTGTTCTCTGAGCTGTCCTGTGCAGTTTGAGGTGCCTCAGGTGATGTGTTTCCCCAAGGAACTCTTCCCGTGGCCCCTCAGGGAGCTGTTTGTAGGGATGAGCTGGCTGGATTCACCTGCATCCTGCTGCTTCCCTGTTCCCCCAGCTGTTTCCACCAGCACTGGGGTTACCAACAAGCCTGACCAGCCCTGGCAGAGAGGGCTCAGCTTCTCCTTGCTCAGACCTTGCTGTAGAGTAGATGTGCCCAAGGAAGGTGCCCTTGGATAATCAGAAATTGGGGTCCTTCCTCCTCCCTTCACAGCTGCTTTTTGAGGCTTCATCCCAGGGGGTTCTTGGGTTGAACTGGAGCGTGTTTGCATTTTGGGACATCCTGCACTGACTTTTTGACTGTTGTTTGTTGCCTACTTCAGTCCAGAGATTCTGACAGTGGGGCTTTGGCCTTGGTGGCATTCTGGTGGAACATCTGAAAAATGAGAAATTGCAAGAGCAAATGCTCAGAGGAACCTTTTTCTTCTATGCCTGAGACACAGATCCATGCTGGAAGCTCTAAACTGGATTGATCTGTGTTCTTTTCATAACTGTCACTGTGGGCTCCCTTCTCCTCCTTCCTCCCATCCTGATCCCTGTGCCAGCAGCTCCATCCCTGGCTGCAGGGCTCTGTGTGCTGCAGGGAGCTGGGCCAGGCAGGACCTTGTGTAGTCGTGCTCCCAGCACTTTCCACTCTGGTTTTGGAGGGGAATGTCAGTCTCTTTGCTATCTTGGGTTGACTGGGATGCTTTTGGGGAAAGCCTGCTTCTTCCTCCCCTGTGTCAGTGTGGAAAAGTGAACTTCCAAGTGCTGAGGGTGGTGGGATTGGGAGACCAGCTCTTTCTGGGAAAGAGAGAAGCACCTCACTAATTCAGAGGGCAAACTCTGCTGTGGTTCCCCTGCTCCCCTATAGCTGTGGCAGGGCAAGGAGCTGTAAATGACTGGGTGAAGGAGGAGGAGGATGGTGGGTGGGGATTTTGGAGAGTGAAAAAGTGATTCATCTCCACATCCTGGGTCAGTGGTGGACCATACAATGCACTGTGGGAAGGGTCCCCCCAGTCCCCTCAAAGCCCCAGACCTGCAGCAGGGATTTGCCCACAGCTAAAGCTGGGGATGTGCAAATTCCAGTAGCTGCTGCTGAGGGAGGTCCTGTGGTTCAGTGCTGGGACAAAGAAAACACATTTCCACTGCCCCAGGCTCCTGTTTGACCTTGGGTTGTCTCCCTGGCCGCATCCTGGAAGGCTGCTTGTGGAGCTGGGTCCTGCCAGGATGTCTGGGTGTGGGAAAGGTGCTTCCCTGCCCTCCACACGCCGGTGCTGCCACCTGCTAATGCCTGGTTAAACACGGACTGTTTGCTGCACCTTGTGCCCTGGGGCTGTGACAGAGGGAGGCTGGTCCAAAATTAGGATTTTTTTTCCCCTTTGGAAGAGCCTTTCTCCCTGCCTGGGTCTCTTCAGTGGGTGCCTGTGTGTTGCTCCATGTTGGGATCTGCCAAAACACAAATCGCTCCCTGGGTTATGAACCGAGCTTGGCACTTGGAAGCCTCACCTGGTGAGTGACACAAATCCCAGGGAGGTTTGCTGAGCACCAGGGAGTGAACACTAGCTCTGATGCAGGAAATCAAAACCTCCAAGGCTTCTTACTGGAAAGGAGCCCTGTGCAAATACTGTTGCTGCTTGTGCTTGGTGGGTGCAGGAGCAAACCCAGCTCCCCCCCCCAGTTCTCCCACTCCATGTGCTTTGGGATATATACAACAGGCATATAAAAATGATACATTTACTTTTAAAAAGTGATTTTGTGGAGCTTTTGATTTATCATTAAATGTCAGCCCTCTGGGGGGGTGTTCCAATAATCGTGAAAAATAATCATCCTGGCAGCCTGGGGCTGCAGAAGTGTCATTTTTCTTTTAAAACCAAATCCTAAAGTTGGGGGTTCGAGTTTATTCCCATGGCTCCAGGAGCAGAGGCTTTAAGGAGAGCTGCTGGTTTTCAACAACCTTCTATTAGTCATGGGAACTGGCAGTCCCGAAATGAATATTTGCAGGCCCCCCCTCCCCACTCCTGCTCCCTCCTTAACGCAAAGAAAACTCTCACCTCCAGCCTGGCTTCCAAGTACGTGATTGAGAACATGTGAATCCACAAGGATTGAACTGGGAGTGACCTCTGGGGAGTAAGAAGGTTAATCAAAGCTGGGCTCTTCCCCACACTTCACTCCTAAAGCTCCTGCATTTCCTCCTGATGGCTGATAAGGAGGGATTGGGTTTATGAAGGAGATGAAGATGTTTGGATAAGCTGCAGTACCAAAGCAATCCTGCCGGACGAGTCAGGGCCTGAAGGAAGCCCCTGGAGCTGGGGTTCTGTGTGTGTGTGTTTGTTGGTTTGGAGATTTTTTCCCCCAGGGGTTGTGTCTGTGAGGATCCATTTGGAGATGTGGTGGCAGCTCTGTAACCTCAAACCCTGGCTACCCTGGCTGGAAGGATGTGCTCCAAGCCCAGGAGCTGTGTGGGTGTGATGGGCACTCAGGCCATGGCACTCGGGGTTTTTGGGGACCCTGGCACACTGAGACCTCAGAAATGTGCCCTAGTTCTTTGTCTGCCCCGTCTCTGAGAGATGCAGGGCTTTGAGATGGCCTTGGCCAGCTTGGTGCTGTCCTGTTGGCTATCTGGTGCTATCCTGTTCTTCCCTGAGGGCAACCCCCAGGCAGAGGCACTGATGTGTCCCTGACTCTCATTCCATACCCGAGTCCTGAGCCAAAAATATGGGCTCGTGTTATTGAGCACAACATTGGGTTATTTCCCTGTTCTTTTGCTGTGCCAGGAAGGCCAACACCTGTGTCTGAGCTCAGGATCTGTGTCTGAGATCAGGATCTGGGTCTATTTTTAGACACACCTGATCGATGCTGAAAGAAGGTGAATCATGTTTGGGAAAGGACCTGCTTCTCTTCCAGATGTGTTTTGGAAAACAGAGCTGAGCTCCAAGGGGAGGGGAAGGGAGGCAGCAGTGGGACTGACCCATCAGGGGGATGTGGCACCTCCAGCTCTCTGGGGGTGCTGGGAGGGCAGCCTGTCCCCCTGGGGTCAGAGTCTCTTTGCTGGAACGTGGTGGCTTCTCCTGGGGCACTGAGCAGCCTGGTTTCTGCAGTGGGAGAGGAGGCGACAGCTCCCAGGGTTTTCCCAAAGCTTAAACCTGATTCCCTAGACCAGTGGTCGGCATCCTGGGGGACTCAGAGGCTGGGCAGGGTCTGCTGAGCCCCTCCTGTGGCCTTGCTCCTGGTCACAGTGGTTGTGCCCCTGGAGCCTCCCCAGGAGTTCTCCACTTGGCTGCAAAGCCATGGAGTGATGAAGCCACAGGTTGCCCTCCCTGGGAGGACTCATTTTGCCCTCCTTCCTCCCCTGCTAAAGCTGGACCCCCTGGATGCTGCTCTTGTGACCCCAAATCAGCTCTGAGGGGCCACAAAGGCTCTTTGCCTTCAGGAGGGTTGCAGGTGAGGTGGGCAAGGTTAAACTTTTGGCCCTCTGCTATCCCCCCCACCCAGGCAGGGAGAGCAGGTTGGGGTTGATGTCTCCATTAAAGGGCTGCGGCCGCGAGGTGGTTGTTTGTGCCGAGAGGGGAATGCCCACAGGTAATTTATCTTGACATTTATAGAAAGCATAAGGGTTTACTCATTCATAAAATGAAGGGCCGGGGTGTTTTGCTGCACGGGCTGAGCTCTGGAGCCGCTCGAACATTACTGGAGCTGATGGTAATCGTTTCCGGACGTGCCCCGATGTGCCCGGGGGGGCTGCACGGGAACAGTAACAACGTGGGACAGGGCAGAGAACCTGTTGGGCAGGAACGGGCCGACTGGAGCTAACAAATCCTCTTCCTCCCAGGCCTTTTCTGAATGACAGGAGAGGGCGAGAGCCAAGGGGAGGATCTGCTGGTGGTTGGCACCCTGAGCTGGCAGGCGCTGGGCTCTCGGCTTGTTTGAGCTGGAGGGAGTCCTGCTGCTGGGGCTCTGTGCTCTGCAGCTCTGGGGGATGGCAGGGAAGGCTTTGTTTTTAGAACAAACTGTTTTGAGAATGGTTTTTGTTGATCAAGCACAGAGAGGAGCCACTTTGTGCAGGATGGAGCAGAAGTGGAGGGTCTGGCTCCAGCCTTGGAGCAGAGAGAGCGAGTGGCTCGATTCCTGTGCTGACACTTGTCTCTTTGGGGAAGGTCTGTAGATTCCCTTGAGCTTGGACCTGCCTGCTGTGTGGACAGTGTGGCTGGATAGCTTGGGAGTACCCAGGGTGGCTCTGTCAGCTGATGGTGAGCAGGGATGATTGATTCCCAGGCACCTCCTGGTGTTTCCCAAGGCTCTGGAATGTTAAGCACTAAGCTGCAGTGACAGTGACTTGTGTCTTGGCTGATGGGGGAGCCCAGGGTGGTGTTGGAAACAGGACATGACCTGACCTGTGCTGCTGCAGAAGAGATGCTGAGGACTGTCCAGCTTGGGGCATTGGCTGCCTGGCTCCCAAAACTCTTGGTTCTGAATGGGTTTTCTGCTCTCTGGTTGCTGCCAAAAATTAATGCCCAAACTGGGAGATGTTGGGCAGCTGGTGCTCATTGATCCGTGGTTGCCACCAGACTGGAAGTTGTGGAGTTTGGGAAAATGCATTGATGCTCTCCTGGAAGGAGGGGCTGAGGGAGCAGCTTTGGCTCCAGGGCAGCTGTGAATCCTCAGGGTGCTGCTGGCACCTCACAGCCAGGACAGCCCAAACTGATCACCCAACCCTCCCTCCATCAGCTGGAGGGGGAGAGGACTTGCCTGTGCTCTGCTGGCCAGGCCGGGCTGTTTGATAAACAGTGGGACTGACAAGGAGAAACCTGCCTGGAACTGTCTCCAGGTGATAAAATTCCTGTGCTGCTGATGCACTGATTAGTGTGGCTTTGTGTGAGGTGACTCTGGGTTTGGCTCTGGGTCTCTCCCTCCCCTCAGTGTCTCCTCTGAGCACCTTCCTGGCCGTGCCCACCTACCTTCCTTGGAATACCAGGAGGGAGGTGGCTCCAATGCCACCTTTCTGTCCCCCTGGGTGGGTGAAGAGGGGGGTTGAAGGGGCTGGGTGGGCTGAGTGGGGCTCGGCCCCCCTGCACCCATCCCCTGTGCCCGGCCAGGTTTTCCTCCTGTCTCCTGGGAGTGGCTGAGACACAGTTTTGGCAACAGCGTCTGGGGGGGAATGACGTGTGGGAGTGTCTGAGCAGGTGAGCCCTGACTGAGACGTGAATGCTGCCTGCACTGGGCTGGGGCCACCAGGGGCTGCAGGGGACGGTCCTGGCTGAGGGGGTGGGAGGGATCCAGAGCCTGGAGCAGGGGATGGTGCCTCTGCCTGTATCAGCTTTTAGGAGCTTGGGTTAATCTAAATCTTGATTGAACAAAGTGCTACATCACTGGCCGGGTTCGAGGTGGGTGAGTCACCCGTTGAGTCACACTGTTCCCCTGCCAGGGGGGGACCAGAGAGGGGACAGTGCTCAGAGGTGACTGAGCTACACGGTCCAGAGCCCTCCTGCACTGCCCTGGTGCTGATCTGCTCCTCGCTGTGCTCCCAGTGCTGCCTGGAAATGTCTCTGCTCCCCCTGCTCCGTTCCCCCCTTTAGCTCCTGTTTCAGCGGTGACTTGGCGGGTGATGCCTGAGCTGCACAGCCCCGGGGCAGCCCCTGCCCGCAGCTCCCCTGGCTGCCCTCCCCGTGTCAGGGGGCCTCTCCTGTTCCCTGCTTTCACGAAGTGCCAGCTGCGGTGCCCAAGAGCATCGCCCTGTGCCAGGGTCCAGCCTGGGCTCAGCCCGGGCTGCCCAGGGGGTGCTCACAGCCTCCAGCCCGCAGGAAAAATACAAATTTGTCTGTACCCCCCCCAGATCTCCAGGTGCTGCAGCCCCTTGGCTGCAGTCAGGGTGGGATCCATCGAGCGGGGCAGAGCTGCGGGATGGGGGGGGTTCGCCGCCCGGGGGGTGCAGGGACGGGACACCCCCGATGGTGCCCCCGCGCCGGTGGCCCCGGGGGTCGCTCCCGGCCGGGTCCGTGGGGCCGGGGGCGAGCCCATGACATCACCTCCGCGGCCGCCCATTGGCCGCCCCGCCGATGACGTCATCCCCGCCCATCCTTTCCCAGCGCGGTCCCGCCGGGATGCGGCGTTGCCATGGGAACGGGATGCGCGCTCCCCCGCCCACGGCCGCGCGCGACCGGGGAGCGTGGGATCCGCGCGGACTTTGCCTCTGACACAGGGTGGGATCGCTTGTCTGCCATGAATCGCGACAATTAAGAGTTTATTTCAATTAAGTCGGGCTGTGTTGACGCAGGGTGGGGGATGCTCCGTCTGAAGATGAAACCTCTCAGCCAACACCTTGAGCAGCCTCTGCTCGGGTCGGTGGGAGCCTTTCCCATGCTCAGTGTCCTTAGGGAGTCAAACAACTGCGTTCATCCCATTTAGCAACACTTAATCTTTCACCAGCCTCGAAACAACACTCATTAAAGCCCTGGCTGCGGTCTCGCTGGGAAGGAGAAAGTTAAAAACAAACTTTTTGAAACATTACAAAAGAAACATTTTAGCGGAAAAAAAAAAAAAAAAAGAAAGAGCAGAGCAGCAGTTTCAAGGGTGAGGTGGCTGGGAATGTCCGTGGGAGCGGGGAGCTGGAGGCAGCTGGGCTGCCGGGAGCGGGGGCTGCGGTCCCGCCCTCCGCCAGCCCACGGGCCCGTCCCGCTCCCACTGCCGGTCGCACGCTATTCCCAAGGACAAAACAAAGCCCTTTACCCCGGGCTTCAACTCTGACCTTGCCGTGGCAGGATTAAAATCTCATGAAGATGGACAACTCGATTGCAAAGAGTTAATTCCCCCCTTCCCTCCCCTCCCCTCCCCTCCTCTCTGTTTTTTGCTCCTTTTCTTTCCGACTGGCCTGGTTTGCTGTGGAGAAATTGGGAAAACAGCCAGAAAACAGTCGGCCTGTGGGTGCTGGTGGTTGGAGGATGCTGCAGGTGCCCCAGTGGAGCTGCAGCCTGGGGCAGGATGGACAGTTGGGGCTTTATCTTCTTCCTCCCATGTCTGGGGCTCTGCACTTGCTTATCAGGGTTCATTTCTCGTTTCTGGAGCAGGAGAGGATGGTTGTAGGAACCCCTGTGGGCCAAAGAGGGGCTGTTTGTGAGTGCAGGGGTGAAATGTGTTGCTGCTGTGGGCTGTGACTCCTGTGGCTCTCTGGCACTGAAGCCCAGTTTGCCCATTTGGGGCACCTTGGTGTGCTCCAAAAAGAGCTGTCCCTGCTTAACCAGAGGCACCTCCCTGTGCCTGCCCTGGCTCTTCCCATCTCCTGGTTGCAATTGCTGCTCATTTCTCAGAGCAGGAGAGAGGTTTTACATATGGAGAGAGGGGTGGGAGTCTCCATCCTGCTGCCACTTGCAGGGACTGCTGTGGAAGCACCTTTAATCCTCATTTTCTCAGGAGAGAAAGGCTTTTCCTGATATAATCTAAAAATAAGGCTTGCCCTCTTATTATCTTTTGTACTCAAATCTGATTTTAGAAATCGTTTTGAGAAGCTGAGTTTTGCAAGAATTAGAGGTACTTTGTCCTTTTTCTATGGAAAAAAACCGCACCCACCTCCCAGAATTTCAAGGCAATTTAATGGCAGCTTTCTCTGCATCCGCTGCTCTCTTTGCAAAGCAAAACTTGGTTGTTTCCTCGGCTGTTTTCCAGCCAGTGCAGCTTGTGGAGTCGGAGTGTTGATAAAATGCAAATTCCCTGGTGAGCTCAGACCTCTGCCGTGTGTTGCAGCTCCTGTTCCTGCTCCACTGCCCACGGTGGGACCCAGGGAGGGAGGGAGGGAGGGAGGTCAGTTCAGAGGATGCTTTGAACACCTTTGCAGAGAAGCTGAGTCCCAGCTGGCTTTGGAGTGGGAGATGTCTCCTCACTGTAGGCAAAGTCACACACTGTCCAAAGTTTAAATGGAGCTTTAAGGGGTTGAAATAAGTGAAAACCTGCTTTGATCTCCTAAAATCTTGTCTGCTACGAGGCAGCCACCTGGTAACTAATAAACAGGGGAGCAAATGTACCTTTGCTGCTGGTGTGGTCTTGCCCTGAAGCTGAGGGGGAGCTTTGCTCCCCCTGAGCCCTGGCTGTTGGCAGTGCCCTCTTTGCCACCCAGGCAAAGGCATTTCTCATTTATTATATAATGGCTGAGTGTGACTGACATGACCAGTCAGAGCTGGAACAAACCTTTCACCAAGAGGCTCCTCTGAGCTCCCAGAGAGGGAGGGGGATGGGGCTGAGCAACTTCCCATCCCTTTGCCAAGGCAAGGACAGTTCCTGCCAAGAGGCAGCGATGTGGGGGCTCAGGAGAGAGGGCAATGGGTGCCTGGGATGCTGCTTCCAGGGCTGGGATGTGAGTGAAGATGTGGGATCTCCAGGAGCGACTCCGCCGGGGCGTCTCGGAGGGGCTCTGAAGTTGGGGCCAACTGTGCTCAGGCGCCCAATCCTATTGAAGTCAGTGGGATCTGGGCTTTGGAAGCAGAGGTTGTGCCAGAGCCTGGACTGAAAGGCTCCTGACCCGTTTGAGGCCGAGCTGAGGGTTATTGTTGGCTCCTCACAGGCTGCCAGGAGCTGCTGGGGCCGCAGTGCCCGTGCCCTCTCCCTGTGGGCACTGCTGGGAGCCCATGGCACAGAGGGGCCTCACTCGTGGTGCCTGTGCCAGGAGCATCCCTGTGTCCTTCTAAGTGCTGCTGAACCCGTCCTGAGGCTGCAGCAGGGCAGGCAGAGGGAGTGTTTCTCTCACTGGTTGTACCAGCAAGGCTTGTGCAAACCGGCGCTGCTGCCACAGTGCCCTCAGTGACCTTCTCACCCCTGGGGCTTCCCTTGGAGGGTGCTCAGGGACACAGGGATGGCTCCAGCACGTCCATCCTGAGGGCTTCCCTCATCTCCCACCCTGCCTGGTGCCCCAGCTCGTCCCCCCTGCTGCCATGTGGAGGATGCTTGGAGGAGGAGCTGCTCCATGGGAAGGGAAAGAGTTGAGCTGCGTTGTTGTTTCACGGCTGGCACGGTTTGGAGCACGTGGCTTTGAGGGGAAGGGTAACTGCTGGGCACCAGTGTGGGTGTGGAGGGTGTTGAGATGGTGCAACCGACCCTGGGGAAAGCAAAGTCATGGAAATACAGGCAGGCAGGGCAGAGAGAGCCGGGGGATTTCATGCAGGAATCGCTCCTGCAGCTGGGCATGGAGGTGGCACAGGCATGAGGGGGAGCAGACCCATGGGCTGGGTCTGGGAGGTACCCTGGGGCAGCCCCTGCCTTGGTGAGGGATGTGGATCCTTTCAGAAGGAGCTTTCAGAAGCATCCCTGAAAGCAAGGGGAGATGGGCAGAGCTGGCTCCTGGGGAGGGATGGGAAGAGCATCTTCCCTGCACACATCCAAAGTATCAGGAGAAAACTCTGCTCTGGGCAGGAGCACTTGTGGTGCAGATCAGCTCTGACCTGCCTCGAGATTCCAACAGCATTTTAATTTCTTTAATAAACCCTGTGCCATCCTCTGTGGACTGGGGAGGGCACAGGGGCAGGACAAACCTCCTGGTTTTCAGCCTGGCATTACTAAGCAACCGTGTCCTAAAATTCACAGCCCAATGGAGAGAACTTTGTTTACCAGGAAGAAAACACTTGAAAAGGGGAATCTTTGGCGGAAGCATGACGGGATTAATGCTGGGGTTTCTTTAGGCAGTTCTGTTGTTTTGCAGGGCCTGACCTTAGTGCTCTGATTCTCTTTTGCCAAGCGACTCTCTCCCTGCCTAATTTAGGGCAGGGCATTGTGCTGGGCTGGGAAGGGGGAGGCGGCAGAGCCAGGTTTGGCAGCGCGAGTGGGAGCCCGAGATTATCTGGTTTGGAGCGCGGGGAGTCGGTCATTAGATGCTGTGCTGCTGAAAATCCCGCTGTAATTAATTTTCTCCTGAATTAATTAGAGGAACTGTGAAGGGGGGCCGGGCGGGGAAGGTGCAGGGGAAGTTTTTCGGGGGGGATATGCAGGTTGTTGGCAGAGCAGGGGTTGAATCACCTTCCTCCCCCTTCCCAGGCTCTTCGCTCGAGCTGCTCTTGGTCGGTGCGTGGGCAAGGTTGAAGGTCCTGGGCACAGCATGTCCCTGGTGGAACTGCCCCCAGATGCCAGCTCTGAGCATTTTCTGTTTCTTGGGGTGTTTCTTTTTGTGTGCTGCTGGCACAAGCAGCATGGAAGTGCAGCAGGTGGGATGCAGAGCTCTGTGGGGCCGAGCAGTGCTGGGCTGAGTGAGGGTCTGTCACCTCCGGGGCTCCTCACACAGGGGCCAAATGTGGAGGAGGAAATTCAGCCTCGATTTCTGGCTCCAGCAGAGGGGACAGTTTGGGAGATGTTGGTTTGTTCTTGGCTCTGCTGTGTAACATGGGTGGAACTGCTGCCTGAGCTCTGCTCGGGCCCAGGGGAGCAGTGATGCCCTGAGCTGGGGATGTAGGGATGGGTGGCCGTGTACTGGGGTCCCTGTGCTCAGCAGAAAGTCTCCACACCATCCCCAGCTTGGCTCCCTGGTTCTCTGGTGTCAAGCAGCAGAAATCCATGTGCTGGTGGGTGTGCACTGATGGACACACTGCCTGGTGTCTGCAGGTGTGAGAATGTGAACTTCCCCGGGCAGGACAGACCTTCCCTTTGCCTCGGGGGTGTCTCCGTGAGCTGCTGGGCAGGTGGGAAAAAACATGCCCGGGGAGGGGGAAGGATGGGGAAGAGTCCTGCTGGCTTTGCCAGGGCTGTGCCTGCAGCATCCGTGTGGGATCTGGGATGTGCATCATCCCTCCGGAGCTCACCTGCTGCAGGTGAGCCGGGCGTGGTCCTGCCTGCCCGTGGTCCTGCCTGCCCGTGGTCCTGCCTGCCCGTGGTCCTGCCTGCCCGTGGTCCTGCCTGCCCGTGGTCCTGCCTGCCCGTGGCCCCGGTTCGGCTGCTCCGTGGGTGCCTAATCCTTCCTTCCCGCTCCTGGAGGCGCTGGGAAGGGAGGGCAGGCTGACGAGCATGGGAATCTGGAAGGCTATTCAGCGGTAATTATCGGCCTCAATACGGAGCGAGGGGGAGAAGGGGGGGGCAGCTGCGAGCGAGGGGAAGACCCACGGGGAAAGCAGATTCCTCCCCCTCCTCCCCACGGAGCTGGGAGCGAGGGGGGGGGATGGAAGGGGGGGCATCTTCAGGCAAACCCGTGCCGAGCAGGAGGTGGGTGCTGTGGCTGTGCCGTCTCCTGCCAGTGCTGTCCCACCCGCTGGTCCCGGGGCATCCGAGTGCCGAGCCTGTGCCTCGGATCAGGGTCCTCCAGCTGGTCCCGACAAGCTGCTGGTCGTGGAATGGCGCAATGCGCTGTTGCACCTGCTTAATTAACCCCAATTAGTGCAAGTGCTGCTGTCTCTTCAGGCGGTGGTGCCTCCTGGGGGCACAGCCCTCACCAGCAGCTGGTGGGACCTGGACAAGGAGCTCCCGAAGGCTCCCGTGGTGACACATTCAATGTGCCTGATCCCAAAATGGGTTTGGCACATCCAAACCTCCAGCTGACAGTGGGGTTGGGGTGTCTATGCCTGTCTCTGTGTCACAGATGCACACAGACCTCAGGGGTCCTGTGATGCAGGAACAGAAGAAATCAGACTGATCTGCAGGTCCTTCAATCCCTTTGGGAACCCCTGCCCTGGAGGGGTTTGTCTAACACTGTTCTTCCATGTTTAGGGTATTTCTGAAGTAGGCACTAAGGATACTGGATCCAGTGTCCTGTGCAGGAATGGTCTGGCAATGGAGACAGCACTGCTGTTTCCTCCAGGTGCTCTCTGCTTATCACCTGGCAGAGGTGTTCTCCCAGCCTAGTTCCACCTTCCCAGTTGGCTGTTGAATGTCTCTTCCCCTTAAATTTTAGCAGAACTCTTATTTATTAGGGATTTGGTGTATCCTTCCTGCCAGATTCCCGTGGAAGGTATGCTTCCAGCTTTAATCCCCCTTTTAACAAGCTGTGGCACATCCTTTGGCTCTGGCATTGTCCTTCACAGCATCCAAACTGTGTTTTGCCACAAGGTGAGGACCAGAGCTGGATTCTCCAGCAGCTTGCACCCTGTGCAGCCAGGTCTGACAGCTCAGGGCTCCCTGTTCCCCTCCTTTTTTTGCCCTAAATCTGGGAGATTTGCAAGGCTGAGTTGAGCAGGGGGGCTCAGGTTGCACTTCAAGGGGTTGGGCTGCCCCGGATCCTCCCAGTGCCGGTGGCCTCACTGTCCCTGCTGTCCCTCTGCAGGTGCAGGACCCACTTCCCTCCCTGCCTCTGCCTCTTCGGGGCTCCAGGGCTGAGGGTAATAAAACCCCCGAGGTCCCTCTGCCCCTCTGAATGGGAGCTTTGTCTCCACAAAAAATGACTTGAAACTGAGCTGGGGAAAGGCGATTGTTATCTGCAGGCTCCTGAACTGTTTGGATCCTGACTTTGTTAGAGATCTTGTAATTTAAACTTCAACCTGCTTATTAGAAATTTGAGAGAATAGTTTAATAATAAAAAGCAGATTTTTTTTTTCCCCCTTTGTTCCTGTGTTCCTGTCCTCCTCTTTCTCTGGGCTGCTGAGGATATTTAATCGTCCGATACAACCTCCCCTTCACCTCCCTCTTTGCTTTTATTTTTTTTTAAATAGTGGGATAAAATGGCGAAATGTTTCTTTTTGAGGGCTGCCAAGGAGAGATCACACAGGCCTGTCCCTGCAGTCCCTGAGTGTGCACTTTGGAGCAGGGAGAGCTGAAAGGAGCTGGAGGCAATGCCAGCTTCTGAGTTATCCTTGATTCCCGTGGGTCCCCTCCCGTGTGAGGGTCTGGAAATCCATCCAGGTGAAGGGGGTCCCTCTCCTCAGGGGGGTCTCCTCTGAGCAGGGTCCTCTCTGCCTGTGCTCAGCCCCCTGCCCTGTCCCACTGCCTGCAGCCCCGTGGGGGGAGTTGGGGTGGGATTTGGGAGCCCTTCCCAAGAATGATCCTCATCCAAGTTCCTCCAGCTGGGCAGCAGCTCCCCGGCCCTGACAGCGCCCGGAGGAGACGTGTCTGGACACGTGTGGGGTGTCTCAGCATTCCTGCTGCTGTCCCCCCTCCCCACTTGCCACGGGGCTGGAGGTGTGGATGCAGAGCCCTGCTGGGAGAGCCTGGGAGCCCCTGGGGCTCCCCCAGGATTTGTGGGACGTGGGTGGGCAGCAGCCCCGGGGGTTTTACTCTGTCTCTGTTCCTGCTGCTCGCCCTGATTAACAGATTCCGTGGCACAGGCAGGGCTGGCTGGGGGTGGGGGCAGTGCCAGAGTATGTGTCCAGGGAATCTCCTAGGGAGCAGGAATGCAGAGGGAAGGGTGGGAGGTGGGACTGGCCATGGCAGAGCCACCCCAGTGAACCCACAGTGCTCCCAGTGCCCGGGTGCCTTTGGCTCATCCCCTTGGATGCTCTGAGGGAGGAGTCTGGGCTTTGGTTTCTGTGGCTGTGTCCCAGGGGAGTAAAAACTGAGCTGAGTGGCTGGGAGAGATGCTGTGGCCCTGTCAGGGTTTGGAGGTGGCCACTGGGCTGTTGTGCAAGAGCAGGGAAAGTGTCACTGCAGACGGGCAGGGCCTGACAGTCCTACCTGGAGCAGGAGGCTGTGATCCAGGCAGGAGGAGTCTGGCAATTTTAGCATCTCCAGAGGCTATTGGAGGCTGATGCTCCCATGGCTGTCACTGGGGGAGAGGAATTAAAGGGAGACAGTGCTCAGCTGGAGCCATGATCAGCTTGCAGATCTGGCAAACTCGCTGTTTAATGACCATAGTTGGGCTCATTTGAAGGCAAAGGAACAAAGTCATGGAATTATCTGTGTTTAGTTGTGTTTGTGAGCTCTGGACTTGCTCAGACACTTGTATGGAGGCACTTCACCCCCCGGGATGCTTTCCAGGCTGGGACTGTCTGGGGTGGGTGAGGGGATGTGCTCCCCCTCTGTGCTGGAGATGGGCAGCCCTGGGAAGAAGGGGAGCTGATCCCATGCAATGGGCAGCCCTGGGAAGAAGGGGAGCTGATCCCATGCATATGTAGAGGCTGCTGAGTGATTTCCTGCTGGGCCTGGGTTATGTTGGTTCATATTGGCTCCTGCTCTGGATGCCACTTCCATGACATCATTTGGCTCTTGAGGAGTGGAGGAGGTGAGACACTCTGGAGTGATTATCTAGTGCAAATAGCCCTTGGTAAATAGACTCTGAGTATTGACACTGAGACTGTTTCTCTTCCTAATTTCCTGCTCTGGGTGAGTTTGCCAAGTAGCCAAAAATAAGGGGGGGGGTGGGACACCCAAACCCTTCAAACCCAACCTCAAACCAAGACTTCAGATTTCAAGTCAGGGCATAGAGCTACTGTCATCCAGGTAATTGAATTAGCAGTTAATGACATAACTTCCACGTGGGATCCTGGCCTGGGACTAATTTTAGGAAATGAGTCTATTTAACCTGTTTGTATTAGCTGGGGATCTTCCTCCTGGACTGGTGCTCTGATGTTCTCACCACTGCCCTGTCAGACTGGTGGTCCCTGCCCTGCATGGAGCTGACTTTCCTGGGATTAAATTCTCCTGGAGGGACATTAAAACCAGTGCTTGTTGCCATGTCCTGTGGTTTCCTCTTACCCAGGATGGATGAATTTCCACGGTGAGGAGGGATGGACGTGATCCCTTGGGACTGATGCACCTGAGCTGGGAAAGCCAGGAGTTTTCCCACCTGAGGAGCACTTCCTGTGCTCCCCATCCCCTTCCCAGTGCCAGCAGCAGCTTTGCTTTGCTCCATGTGAGGCCCAGCTCAACACGTTGGCTCCAGCCACATCCCAGGGTGAGCAGAGGCTCTGCTCCCTGGGGTTGGCAAACTTTAACTAAGAGAGCCCGTTTTTTATTAACCTGAATTTCCTTCTGGCTCCACCATTACCTCTGCACAAAAGAATCTGACCCCTCACTCTCACCATCACCTTCAGTTTTATTTTTTTCCTGCTGTTTCTTTGTGGTTTTGGGTGAAACTCTGCAAAAACCTTCCCGTGGCTCCCTGTGGCCGAACCACCCCTTGGCTGTGTCCCTGCTCCCTCCTGCCTTTGTCAGGACTCCTGAGGGAGCTTTTGGGCTGGCACAGGCGACGTTAAGCCCGTCACAGGTCCCTCTTAATTAAATTTGAAAACTGCTTGGATAAGAGGGTTTTCTGAGCCAGTCAGGTGCTGGGCCATGGGCCTGAACGACTGCCACAGACTAGCACTACCACCCACAGTCCTGATCCCCATGACATGGGGGCAGATTATGGAGAAATCCCTCAGCAACCAGGCGGCTTTAACTCCTTCGTGCTCTGGGGCTGCTGCAGGGATGCCCTGGGATCCCTGGGCTGCCTTCCCAGGGTGGCAGTGGCAGGGACACCCTCCACCCCCCCCATGGTGCCAGGGGTGCTGCACACCTTGCTGGGTTTGTGCAGCCTGTCCTGGGGAAGTGCCATCTCAGTGTTTTCTTTGGCTGTGGTGTGGAACAAAAGGAGGAACATCTCCCAGGCTGGGGCTGCCACAAAAGAGGGAGGCTTGGGGTCACTGTTCTGCCAGGGAGGAATGAGTGAAGGAGTGGAACAGTCTCCCCTGGGGAAAGCTCAGTGCAGGGTGAGGGGGTGACTTGCTTTCTTGTTGCTTCATCCCAGCCCATCCGTGTCCAGCTTCCCAGGGAGCTGTGCCTGCTGAACCTGCAAAGCAGGGCCTTGTTCCCTGGTAAATGCCAAATAAATAAAGAAATGGACCAGTCTTTAATCCACCCTGCCCCTGACCTGGCTCCTGCCAGTGCTGAGATGTGTTTTCTGTTGCAGTTTTGGGCTCTCTTTGGAAGCCCCTCCTGTGCCCCCCTTGCATGAGGTGTCTTGTTTGTCCCTGTGTGTCCAGCATGGAGCTGCCACACCAGTGCTGAAACTTGGGGCTGCTCAAAAAAGCAAAAACTTTCTCCATGTCCTCTTGGAGGAAAAAAAAAACAAACCAAAACCACCCCAAATTTGAGCAGCCCAGTCCCTGTCCTTCAGGCATGTGGGTTCTGCCTGGGAGGTTTTACAGGGAGGTTTTCCCAGCCGGGTGTTCAGCAGTGTTGAAGCTGTTCTGTCCCTGTTCCCAGGGCTTTCCCTTTGGTTTCCCAAACTCGGTGCTTTCCTGGGATGGGTAAGAGCTGGGAAAAGCCAGGCAGGGCTGTGCACATGCAAGGAGACGTGGCTGTGCCAGCAGCACCAGGGGCTGTGCCTTTTGTCCCAGCCCCCAGTCCCTGCCTGGTGCCTTGTTCTGATGGCAGCATTGGGAGCAGGAGGCAGCAAGATTAAAAAGCAACCCTGCAGCTTGTTGAAGCACATTGGAGGCTCCTTCCAGCCTGGAGTTTTGCTGGAGTCAGGCTTTTTTTGGTCTCCTATTAAATCACACGTTCCCAAGGAGCCTGGGAGCCTGGTGCACTGGGCACGTTCCAGAGCTGGGCCAAAACCAACAATTATCTCCAGTTTCAGGAAATTTGAGGCTGTGCTGAACGGTGTCTTCTCAGGGCCTGGCAGGTGACACGGGTGACTGTGGCATTAATCACCTCAGCACTTGTGCTCTGAGGGTTGCTCAAGATGGGTCTGGCTGAGGTCAGGGGTTCAGGACTGGGTTTGAGGGCTCAGGGACCGGGAGCTGCCCCAGCTCAGGGATGACCTGGCCACGTAGGCTGGATGTGACCCATGGAATTCCATCTCCTCCCCTGGCTCGCTGCTATTCCCTCAGGCACTGGGGAAATCACTCTATTGCTTCCTGCAGAGAAATGGAGGTAGAAATTTTTATGGGCTGTTACTTTTCTTTACCATTAAGTAAAGGCTGGGGGAACATTTTATTTGCTGAAATGTTGACTTTCATGTTTTCTGTGACTGTTCTGATCAAACATATTGGGAACTCAGGGCTCTGGATGCCCCTCTGGGGGCACTGCTGTGTCCACCCCCCTGGCTCCTCTTGTATTCAAGCTCTGAGGCTTTTGGGTCCATGAGGAAAACAGGGAATTGTCTTGGCTCAGTGACTGAGCCAACAGTTTTCCAAGCCCTGTTGGTAGGTCCTGGGATCTGCCAGCCTGGAGAGGGGGGTGTTTGGCACCTCTGCATGACTGGCAATCCCAGGTTCTGTTACTCCAGGGGAATGGGATCAGGAGCTGCAGGGGCTCCTCCCCAGATGCCTCCAGCAGGGAGGAAGGATATGTTTTATCAAAGTGAGTCCCTGCTGTTTGAGTTCCTGGTTTGGAGCTTGATATCATCTAAAAACCAACACGGGGAAGTAAACAATGGCTCTGGTTTTGTTTTAGTCCTCTTTCTCCTGTAATTTAACTTTTTAATTACTTCAAGTGTTGCCGAAACCATGAGTCCCAATAGAGGCAATGATCTGTTTGTGGGGAGGCTCTGCTGCCAGTCCCTTCCTGTGATCCTGCAAAAGCCCAAAAGAGGAGGAAATATTTTTCTAAGGCAGCCGAAATGAGTCGTCCTTTGGCTGTTCACTGTAATAACACCAGGTGTGAAAAAACCCTCTGGTATTTACGAGCAGATGTGATTCAGGAATAATAAAGACCTGAGAACCTGTCACAAGGTCATGTGGATCAATGAATCATCTGCCAGATACGGTGGGTTTGCGTATCAAGCTGGAACTGATGCCCTTTCTATGGTGTTGCCTGGTGGCAGTGGGACTTTTGGATCCTGAACGAGTCCAAAGTTTTTCCCAGGAGGAAAAGAGACCTGGCTGCTGGGGAGGGATTTCACTGGGAAAGAAACCCGAGCTGACAGGAGCCACCTCAGTGCTGTCTGCAGCCGGGAGGAGGAAATTTATGTTGCTGTTTAGCCGTGCAGAGAAAACAAATATCACCCCCCCAAGGTGCCTTCAGAGGGAAAGGCTTCCTGCCCTCGGTGCTGCCAAGGGCTCAGCAGTTAACGTGGCACCCACGTGCCACCCACCATCTGCTGGGGCTGATATCTTAGAACCATGGAATGGTTTGGGTTGGGAGGGACCTTAAAGCTCATCTCATCCCACCCCCTGCCATGGGCAGGGACACCTTCCACTAGCCCAGGTTGCCCCAAGCCCTGTCCAGCCTGGCCTAGTAGAGAGCCACTGCCATGCTGTTCCTTGATGTCTCCTCATTTTCCATCAGCTGATGGCTGAACCAGGGCTTTGACAAGTTTGCCATTGCTTTTACAAAATCCTGTCCTTGCTGCTTGTCCTCCTTTCTGTGGTTTTCCTCCTCTGCTGTCTCCCCTTCCCACTCTGGCTACTTGAAGTTAAGGGAAAATATGTGCAGCCTTCCCAAGAGAACATTTTGGCAAAGTCAGAACTTGTTAAACACCGTAATTAGAGTATTTCTCTCATTAACTTGGAAATAATGTTTCTTCCTAAATTATACTGAAGAATTTTTCTTTTTTTTTTTTTTTTCTAATTAAATTGCCAGTTTCAACAAAACTGCTTCAGAAAATAGAAAATCCTGCCCTTGCTGGGTCCCTCAATCAGCTCCAGCAGCCAGAATCATTTGCAAAACAGGGAGATATTGCCAGAGGTGATTTTAAGAAGGGTCTGCCCTGGCTGGGTGGTGGGACAGCTCAGAGGTTCATTGTCAGGAGATGTTTTGGGCTGTGTTTGGTCTAGAAGTGTCTTCTGGTGTTTCCTGTGTTTCTCGTTGATGTGAATCCCTCGAGGGTCTTGGTCTGGTTTTGTGTTGGGAAGAGACAACTCCTGAGCTCGCTGCCATCAGGTGCTGCTGGACCCTCATCCCTGTGGGATCACAGCTGGTGGAGAAGCAGCACAGCAGGAAAAATCCTTCTCCCCAGGGACCTGCCACCCTCTGCTGCCCAGGGGGCACTTCCCCTCCTGGATTAACCCAGAGCAGCAGCAGGGTCACAGTGTTCACATCTGCTGGGACTGGTAGGGAAACCAGGATGGTTTTCCAGCAGCTTTGGTGATGTGCTGGAGGTTCAGAGCTCTCCCTGCAGGGCTGCAGGTGCTGAGGGGAGGGTTGTCCACAGGGCTCCTGTAAAGGGCCACAGGAGCCGAGTCCTGGCAGTGCTGTTTTCTGCAATGAGACATTGAGGAGTCTTTGCCTCAGCTGTGGTACCGCTCCTCTTCCATCCTGGGGGTTTTCCCAGCCTGTTGCTGGAGACTTGTCCTTGCTCAGATGCTGGGGTGTGGCAAGGCTGGGTCAGTGCTGTTAAACCTGACCACCTTCTGAACTCCCTTGTGGTTCTCAAGGCTCATTTCAGCATGGCCCCAAGTCCATCCCATCACGTGGAAGGGTCCATCCCTCCCTCAGCAGCTGGCAGGGGCTCGTTCTCTGTGGGAGTAACTCCCCCCTTGGACTCCTCTGGAGCAGAGGGTGCAGTCCCAGTGAAGTGTCAGTGACACCCAGGGGAGCTTCTGGGGAGACCCCTCACCTCCTGAGAGAGTCTGAAGTTGTGAATCGTGTTTTAAATCTTTAAACCCCCCTGACCTGGCACATCCCTGTGTGCCCCCAGTGCTGAACTGCCCTGGCTGGGAGTGGGTTTGGGGCCAGAGCCGGGGTGGGTTTGGGGTCGTGCAGAGCCGGGGTGGGTTTGGGGATGTGCAGAGCCGGGGTGGGTTTGGGGATGTGCAGAGCCGGGGTGGGTTTGGGGATGTGCAGAGCCGGGGTGGGTTTGGGGATGTGCAGAGCCGGGGTGGGTTTGGGGCCGTGCAGAGCCGGGGTGGGTTTGGGGATGTGCAGAGCCGGGGTGGGTTTGGGGATGTGCAGAGCCGGGGTGGGTTTGGGGCCGTGCAGAGCCGGGGTGGGTTTGGGGATGTGCAGAGCCGGGGTGGGTTTGGGGATGTGCAGAGCCGGGGTGGGTTTGGGGATGTGCAGAGCCGGGGTGGGTTTGGGGATGTGCAGAGCCGGGGTGGGTTTGGGGATGTGCAGAGCCGGGGTGGGTTTGGGGATGTGCAGAGCCGGGGTGGGTTTGGGGATGTGCAGAGCCGGGTGGGTTTGGGGATGTGCAGAGCTGGGGTGGGTTTGGGGCCGTGCAGAGCTGGGCAGTGCCAGCCCGGCTGCCCCACGAGCTCGTCCTTGCCGTGATTGTCACAGCCCTGGAGGGATGGGGGGGAGCAGGAACCGCGGGGTGCTCCGGGCTCCCCAAAACCACCGGGACCCCTCGGGTTACCCCCCCAACACCCCCTGGTTGTGCTCCCCCGGCAGTCCCCGTGCTGGGTTCCCAGCAGGGTGTTCCTGTGGGGTGGTGGCTGCGGTTCAGAGCAGGGACAGCCTTATGTACACATCACCCTGGCAACATTTAGGTAAAAGCCTCTGAGAAGCACCGGCCTGCATATTATGGGCTGTTGGCTCTTTGTGCCCGTGCACATGTGGGCTGTTCCCTGCCATTAGCCCGAGGTGCAGGGAACACCCGAGCTGCTTAATTACGTGCTTTTGGAAATCTCTACCTTGTGCAGGGATGTTGTTTTTTTTTTTTTTTTAATATATATAATTTATTTTTTCTGTAGCTGTGTCGGTTCCAAACCCCGTTGCAGATCTGTGCCTGAGATCTCCCAGGGACAGGGCACAGCAACCCCGAGGTGGGGTGTGGGCAGGGTGGACCTGGCTTGGGCTGATGCAAAGTGCCCAAGGGCTTTGGAACCAGGATGGGTGGCCCTTGGATTGACTGAGTGTATCACCGGGGTTAATCCAGCAGCATCTGGAAAATCTTCTGCATGAGGCTGCTTGAATGTAGCTCGGGCCAAACCTGTCACAACTAATTTAGTCATTTAGGAATGAAGAAGCTGATCTGACTGGATTAAGTCAACCCACCAGCCTTGGACCTTTCTTTTAGGATGGATGCAGGCTCCCAGCCCTCTTCTTTGACTCCCAGGGGAAGCAGAGTAGCTGGAGGGGGTGACTGCCCTGCCTGGTGACATGTTCCTCTCCAAGGGAGCTGACAGTCCTTGGGACACCGTGGTCAAGGGGTGGCATTTATTCCTCTGCTTGTATAATCATTTTTGATGAGTATTTCTGAGTGTTCAGAGGGCTTTTTAAAGAGCAAAGCCCCTTTAAAAACGAGCTTTAAATGCTACCTTTTTTAAAGGGGCTTTTCAAGGCCAGGTTGGATGGGGCATTGAGCAGCCTGGTCTGGTGGAAGGTGTCCCTGCTCATGGCAGGGGGAGTGGAACGGGATGAGCTTTAAGGTCCCTTCCAACCCAGACCAGTCTGGCATTCTGTGATATCAGACCTAACAGATGGTGGGTGTAGTGAGGCTCAGTTTCTGGGTTGCTCAGTTGGGCTGGAGAAGGTGTTCAGCTGACCTGCAGTTATTTAGGACTTCTCAAATAATCGTTTTTAACTTTGTTCTGAGTGTGCTGATTGGGCCATTAACTCCGAGGGTCTCTGTGTGTGTTGCTTTCTGAGGCTCATCTAAGCTTTGAAATATTCTTGGGCTTCTGCCTTAAAAATAGGATGCACTGCTAGACTTCAGCAGTGCACTGGCATGCAGAGACTCCTGATTTTCACTTTGCTGCTGGTGGTTTTCAGAACCCCTGGGCTCATCACTTTTTACCTCCCCGTGTCCCTTGTGCAGAATGGGAATATTGCCTCCCTCCTGCCAGCACCTTGCAAAATGTACTTGATGTTCCTTCTCCCCTTGGGAAAGGAGCAAACCCTCGTGTGCATTTGCATCACTGTGGTCTCGGGCACTTGGGATAAAAGGTTTTTTCCAAAGAGGTTCTTGGAAAAGAACCATTCCAAAGGCATCCAAAGGCCTCAGAGGGAGGAAACAACATGTCCAGTCTTGCCTGTGCCGGGTGTTTGCTCCCTGCAGGCAGCTCATGGCACAGAGCAGCGTGCCCAGTGCCACCAGGGCTCCTGGCCTGGGCATGCAGGGATGGACCAGTGCTTGCTTGTGCCTGGCAATTCCTGGCGGGATTCCTGCCCCTCCGTGGGCAGGCTGTGTTAAAATCCACGGCTGATCTGCCTCGTTGCAGAACTGGGGAGAACATCAGTTAAATCAGCTTCCCCCCACCCCACACTGGCACTGCCTCTGTCCCTCTGCATCCATGAGCAATAGGTTTGGGTGGCTGGATCAGCTGGTGGAATTTGTTGGCTCTGCTGGGACCATTTTTAGGCAAGATGTTTTTGCAAACAGTATTTCATCACAAAGCCCTGCTGTCAGTCACCTGTGGGCGAATGACTCTCCAAAACCCAGCCCTAGATTGAAGGAAATGATAAGGAGTTCTGCTTGCCTTAAAACCTTTTTCTTTTTTTTTGTCCCTTTATTTAATATAACGCTGGGTAAATAACCACTGGCCTCCCGTGGGGCAGAACGGGTGGGGAGGGTCAGCAAGTGACTTGGAAATGGTTTCAGTTCTGCATTTGATGGCCAAGCCAGAGGTTTCCATCTGCACCCAGGACTGCCTGAGCCACATTCCTCCAGCCTGGGGGGTGGGAAGGTGGGTTCTCAAAGGTAAAAATGCCCCTGAGCTGCTGTAGGAGCTGTGCCCTGGCTGGAGAGGTGATGGTGGAGGGCGTTCCTGGCCACTGCTTCAGTGATGGTGATGGACAGACCCCGCCCTCCTGCAGGGCCAGGGGGAAATGTAGCTGGGATTACACACAGGGAACAGCTCTGATTTTCAGCAGGAATTGTTGGAACAAGGTGATTTTTTTCTGCAGCAAAGAGCAGCCCTGAGCCCCAGCCTGGGAGCGGCTCCCCCTTGGCAGCACTGCCCTGGCTGGGGATTGTCTTTAATTGGGCACAAGACATCAGGGCTTAGACACTAATTCACATACCTGACATATTGATGGCAGATATTTTAAGGATTGACTCAGTCCAGAAGCAGCACCTGAGCAGGGTGATGGCAAGGGATGAGGTGATGCACCTTTCCAGGAAGGTGTTTGATACACGGACACTCCCAATGCCAGGAGACACGGAGACACCCAGGGCTGGAAGCAGCTTTCCCACTGGAAAAGAAAGTGTGGGGTTTTTTTAATTTGGAATTTTAATTAAGTGCTGGACCGGTTTGTGAGGGAGGAGAGAGTAAATTCTCCATCCCTTGGAGTCTTTAATGAGAGCAAGCAGCTTTCTGAAAGCCCTGCTGTCGTTGCTGACCCAGCTGATCCACACATGGGAACTCACCGAGGGAGCCAAACCCTCCTGGCCACGGCAGGGTTGGAAAACCCCCTCCCAGGGAGGCTGGGGGTCCATCCTGGGGCCACATCACCCCCCTACCATGTGATGGACCGTTATCCAGGCTGCTGTTCTGCAGGAACAGGCTGGTTACACACACAGCCCTTCCCCTCCCCAGCTCCTGTCAGCACCTCTCTTTACCTGCACTGTCACTTTTCTCGCCTGCTGGTTTTCAAGTGTTTTCTCCGACAGTTGCTTTTTATAATTGTGATTTTTTTTTTTTTCCCCTCCCTCTCTGTTGGTACCTGTTCCAGCCCTGAGGCTCTGAGCTCGGAAGTGCATTTGCTGGGGTTTGCCCTGGCCTGTCTCACACATCATCCCGGGGAGGGTGGTGTGTGCACCCCTTTGGCATTTGTTAATGGCTGCAGCCTGACTGAGCTCCTCCTGCTTCTCTGCTTTCTGCTCCGGAATTACCTGTTTAAAATAACAGAGCAGCAGTTGGGGGAATGATGCTCTTTGTGCCCTTGCTTGGGCTTCTTGGGTGCATGTCCCAAACACTTTGGGAACTCTGTCTGCAGAAATTCTCAGGGGTGCAGGCGGTGCCCACCTTCTGCCAAGCCAGAAGTGGGTGGGCTGCAGGGCAGGGTCAGGTTGGACATCAGGAGGAATTTCTCCATGGAAGGGATTTTTCAGGCCTTGGCAGGGGCTGCCCAGGGAGGTTTGGAGTCCCCACCCCTGGAGGTGTCCCAGGAAGGCCTGGCAATGACACTCAGTGCTCTGGGCTGGGGGACAAGGTGGGCATCGGGCATGGGGGGGGGATCCATGGGCTGGGAGGGCTTTTCCAACCCAAATGGTTCTGTGAAGGTCAGTTTGATAGAGACCAAGACTTGTCACTGTTTAACATCTCCTTGTGCCTATTCCCCTTCCCTGTTTCCATTAAGGGTAACTCAGCTTTAGCCACTGCCTGGCCTCAGGTGGCCATTTGGGACACCCCAGTGCCCAATTTTTGAAGGTCTAGAGAAAATTATGCTCCCATCTGACCCTCTCCTAAGGGCTGACAGGCTGGATTTATTTTCCAGTGCCCTCAGCTTGTCCCTGTTACCCTCCCTGAGCCCTGGAATGTCCTGGTGGGAGCAGAAATGCAACCAGGGGAGTCTCAAAGGTCTCCTGGCTCAGGTGGAACTTCACCCATGAGACATGTTTGATCCCAGCTCCCTCTCCCAAAGGTAGAACTCTTTCACAACAACTCACCAGTTAAACAGAGAATTCCCACCTTTCCTCTTCTCTGGGAATATTTAGCTCTCAGCCAGCTAAGGGCAGAAGGGAATTGTTTCCAGTACAATGTTTTTTTCCATCTACACCTAATAACCTCTTTAGCTGTGTGTAATTAACTCTGAAGTGATAGAGTTGTAATTACCAGCAGAAGCCTGTGAAAAGGATTGCGTTAATCTTTATCTCGGGAACTTCATTAACCAGGGTGTTCTGGGCTGCTCTGGGACATGCTGAAATGTCTGAGGTGGTGCTCAGGCTGTGCAGGGCCCTGGCTTGTCCCCAGGGTGTCCCCAGCAGCAGATGGGTGCAGTCACTGGTTGATGTCCTGTTTTGGAGGTTCATCAGGGGTGACACAAGTCCACCCTTCTGACCCTTCCTCAGAACTCTTGGTTCCTCCTGCTCCTGTCACTGGAGGGGTGGGAAGGAGGAGGCCTGTGGTTCACTTGTGGTGGCTGTGCCTTGTAGGAAAGACTCATAAAACAACCACACGATGTGCTGTGACTGTTCAGCCCTGGAAATGGATAGTTAAGGCTTCTCCTGTTTGAACGTGGTGAAACCATCAGACTTGCTGTGTGTGCTGTACATTCCGTAAGAATGATGCTAAAGATGGTTCCCTCTGGGGGGATTAAGCTCAGTGACTGTTTTTTTGGTGTGCACCTTTCATCAGTTTGTTCTCGTTATCCCTCTGACTGGGAAAGACGAGTTGAGTTGGTCAAGTGGAGATGGCTCGGAGCTGAAATCATGTGTCAGAGCCTTCTTCAGAGGTTTGGAGACCAATAAAACCATACACCGTGCCCTTGGGGGTCAGACCCTGGGTTGACATGAGGGGTTGATGTTATTTGAGGGAAATCTGCCCTAATTTTCTCTCTGTATCTCGTGAAGTGTTTCCCCCTGGGTTTGCAGCCCCTGCCAGATGGACCCAGAGCTGGGAGGTGAGGGACACCCTGGGTGCTCTCATGGCACTTGGGAGCATCACCCTGAATGGAAAACAGGAGGGTTTAATTTTGCTTTTCATTGTCTAGAGGAAGTTCTTGGTCGTCTTCTAGAATTGTTCTTGTGGTTTGAACTCCCAAGCCTTGGGCGTTCCATGGACATTGTTTCACAGCACATCCCTTGAGCCTGGGACTGGTTGGAGGCTTCTTGGTGCTCCACCACCAGCTCTGCAGGGCTCCTTGGCAGGGCACAGGGGTGGGAGGAGGGGAGATTTGCCTTCGAGGTCCAGCTGATGACCCCCCTGTCCTTGGACAGTGCCAGTGACTTCAGGCACTGCTGTGGTAGAAAGGACTGTCCTGTCAACACCTGGGTGTCCTAGGACTTGGAACAACCAGGTTAATAAATGTAAAGGTGATTGGTGAACAAGGAAAAAAAAAAAGCCAAGCTGGTTAAATAATTTATTTGGCAATTAATTATTTTTCCCCTGCCATTTGAGGCGTTAAGGGAGGAAGAATAGATCATTGATTAGGGCACTGCTCTGCCTTGGAGAAGCAGTTTGTGGTGTGCCCTGCCTGGCTGTCTTGTATTAAATAGGGCAAGGAATTTAATCTCTTTATGCTCCTCGTGTTTTGGGGCTAATTATAATAAATTTAGTAATGTTGTTCCACTCACACTTGAATATTGTTCACAGTAAGAGTCAAGACGTAGCAGGAGTAGTGCTGACTGCAGGGAAAAGCAGAGAATATCCTGAGCTGGAAGGGACCCAAAAGGCTCAGTTTAAATGGGTGCTTTGGGTAATGATACTTCAGACACTTCCAGCCTGAATGAACTGGTCTGGGTGATGCTCCTGTGCAGGTGGAGTGGGGCCAGGCAGCACTGGGAGCACAGGCTGTCCTGGGCTGTCACCAGAGATCATAATGAGCATTAACAGCTCGAAATTATACACAGATATAACAAGTTCAACACGTGCTTTTACCAGAATGATTATCCTGAGGAATGGGCTCTTCGTCTTCTCCATTTCTTGATGTCTCTCGGTCCAGCCTGGGACTGTCTTTGTGTTCATCCCTGTTTTTTGGGCTCAGTGGAGACATTGCAGGATGCTGATACTGGAAGAAATCAGAGGAGAGGCTGAGACAGGACAGATGTTCTCCCTGGCTGAAGGAAAACCATGTGAAAATAAAATCTGTAGCACTGAAAGCACAGGGCTCATTAGTGATTTGGAGTCTCTGGCCACAAAAGTCCTCTGCAAGGTCCCAGGTCTTGCAGGACTCTGCACCCTCAGAGTCCATTTACTCAGGATACCAAGGGCTCCCTGGCCCTGCTGGAGCCCTGCAGGCAGCTGTGAGAGGGGAAACTGTAATTCTGAATTGCGAGGAAGCTGAAACCCTTCGGGACAAAATTCCAGCAGGACACTTTTTCAGCTGTTTTTTTACTCTGTTGCCTGCGCAGGTTGGGTAAAACTTTTCTTTTCTGCTCCCCTGAATTTTAACCCACCTGTTTCTTTGTTTCAGGTCCCGGGCTCGTGAGAACTTCCAATGACTTGGCAGATCCCTGTGACTCACTGACGTTCTGCTGCCACCTCCACCCAGCCCTGGCTGTCCCCTGAGTGCTCCCTCCCCGGTGTCAGCTCACAGCCTACGTGCTGAGAAGAGAAGTTAAAAAGGTAAAAGTCTGTAATCTGATTCCACGGTGTGACCTGTCTAATCCTGTTCCCGGGTACAGGGAGAGCTGAAATACTTGTACTGCAAAACAATGACTTGAGGAGACGAGAGGAGGAAGATGAGAATCTGCAGGGATTTATTCTTGGGGTTTTTTTTTTCCCACTCCATCCTCTGTCTTTTCCTGACCAAAAGCTACCAGCTGGAAGGCAGGGATGGCAAGGAGGAGTTTGGATCTGAGTGTGTGGGTAGCAAAGCATTGGCTCCCTCTTTGCAGGAGAGTTGGGGTACAGTTTTAGGCAGCCCAGCCTAAACCTGCATGGTTGTGGCTGCACTGGGCTGTCCTGGAGCTGAAGGGCTCAAATGTGATGACTAAACCAGTGCTCCTACCTGTGCAGCTCCCAGGAGCTCCAAAATGTTTCTACATTGGACTGAAAATGATGGGTTTTGTATGTTGGACTGTTTTATTTCTTTTTTTCTTTTGCATTGGGAGTGGCTGAGCTTTCTGGGCTCCTCTGGGACAGCAGCTCAGCCCTGTGCTCTGCTCCTGCCTGGGTCAGAGGGCTCCCAGGCTGCTGCTGCCCTTCTGTAAGGCCAGGGCTGCTCTGTTGATGTTTTCTTCCCCTTGACCGTGTGTGGGATCCAGGAGCTTTTTGGTGTTGCCCTGTGCAGGGCCAAGAGTTGGACTTGGTGTTCCTTGTGGGTCCCTTCCAGCTCAGGATATTCCATGAGCTGATATTCCATGATATTCCAACTGGGCCAAGGGCTGTGGGGCTTTCCCGTTGTTCCCTGTGCGTCTCTCTGTGTGCAGAATCTACAGGGACATTTTTGGGCATCACGTGGCCTCTGTCCCTCCAGCTTGTTGTTGAGGAAAAGCTTCCCTGTGCTGAACCTCGATGCAGGTTCCACCAAACCCACCTGCAATAGGGGATTTTGGAAAAGCAGCCTCTTAGATGAGAGCCAGGTTTGTTTCTGTGGGTTCTGCTCCGTTGGGAACACAACAGGTCGTGTGAGCTGAGCGAGGTCTGACCACAGAGGAAGAGAGGTGATCCCAGAAACTGCATTGTCCTCACTCCTGGAGACATTCCCCCTGTTGGGGCTCTGTTTTTCCCTGTACCAAAGCTTGCTGCTCCATGGAATGGAACCATGTTTCCAGAGCAATTTCCAGCTGGGAACTGGATTGCGCCGTTCCTCGAACTTAATTATTCCAAAGTATTTTGCCTGGACTGCATTATTTCCTTCCTTATTTTTTTAGGCATAGTACCCTCCAATCCATCTGGTGTTGCCAATGCTGTTGATGCAAGTGCCACAGTGTTGTAGAAAGGGAAAGCTCGGGGAGGCATGGAATTTATCCAGGGTCAACTTCCGCGGTGCTGGCGGGGGTGACTCGGGGTGTTCTCCTGCAGAAGGAGCCCCTCTGCTGAAGGGGGAAGGCTCTCTTGGTTGGGAGGGGTGGTTTGGGGTTAGGAAACTGTGTCTGGAGCATGGCTCTGCTCTGTCATGGCCGCATCCAGCAGAAAACACTTCTCATGGAATCCGCGCAACCGGGGCCCCGTAATGGAAAATGTGCCCCACCTTAAACGCTCTCGTGTTACTCATGAGCACAACACTGGTAATTAGGCAAGTTAAAAACCAGGTTTATGGCATGTCAGTTATCACCCAGCGAGCTGGAGCGTCTGAGAGGTGCAGCAGGGGCAGGATGTGCTGGTTTCCCACCCGAGGTGAGAGAGGTCACTGCCTTTCCACCAGTGCCGATTCCGTGGGTCCTGCCGCCTTTCAGTAGAACCCTGCTCGTGGGCAGGAACGTGTGTGGCACCTCTGGGCCCCCAGGTTGTGGAGTGAAACCCTCCCGTGTAACGAGATGTGAAATATCTGGTGGTTTCATCACGATTTTGTCTCCCTGGAACCTTCGAGCACCTCCTGATTGCTCCTGCCATCAGAAATGTTCTCAGGCTTCGCCCCCTCCGCCCCGGTCCCGACAGCACGTGGCAGTGTTTGCTCCTCGCTGCCAGGCTGCAGCAAGGGCTGTGGGAACTGCTGGGATTTGCTGATTCAGCTGATTGAAAGGGGAATTTCAAGGCTCTCCTTGTCTGTGCAGGGCAGGCAGGGAGCAGGGTTACAACACCTGGGCTCAGATCTGCAAATCATCTGTAGCTTCGAGTTGCACTTCAAATCTCAGTCTTCACTTTAGTCCCTGCCCTTCAATCTCCTACTTGAGATGTCTTATTTCTCTCGTATCCTGGAGGCTGAGGTGCCTGTGGGCTGCTGGAGTACCACATCTCCTGTGTTTACAAGTGTTGAAAGAATTCCAAAACGTGTGAAGTTCGTGCTTCTGCAAACTTCATTATTTGAGACAGAAGGAAAAGTTACAGCATTTGGAATCTAAAAGAGCACGTGGCTTTGGCTTTCTTGATGCATCCTAGGAAAATGGTGACTTCTGGTGTTTGTAGGTACCCATCTGGGTATGCAGAGAAGCACCCTTGTTTGGCTTTGCCTTTTTCCATACCTGCAATAATTCCCCTGCATTTGCTCAGGCTGGCACAGACTGGACAGAGATGGGGTTGGGATGAGATGTTCTTTAAGGTCCCTTCCAACCCAAACCATTCCATGACTCTGTGATCTCCTGGATTAGCCTGACACCTCTGAGACCTTTGCTGTGAGACCCCCCTGACAGCAGAAGGTTCTGAACGCCAGGAATAGGGGTTAGGAATGTGATGTGGCTGGGCTGCTTTGAGGGGTTTTAGACCATCATTTTGTATCAGAAATCCAATTCCTGAGCCATCAGACTGCTCTGGAGACAACACTTTCCCCCACTGGGCTTCTTGCACCCAGTGTACCCCCCTCTCTGCTCCCCAGATGCTTGTGCTGAGTTGTTGCTTTGCCTCATTCTTTCTTTCCTGTTTTTTGGGTGGGTTTTTGTGTGTGTGTCAGACAATAAATCATGTTTTGCCTTCTTCAGATGTGTGGGGGAGATCCCAACAAGGCTGATGGTAGGGAAGGGTGGCTGATATTACCCTGTGCAGAAGTTTTGTGCAGAGCACTGGAGCAGTGCAGATAATTTCTGTGGGACAGTGAATCAGAGACCTTGTTCTTGTTCCTCCCTGGGAGGGTGGGGAGGCCCTGGCACAGGTTGCCCAGGGAAGCTGTGGCTGCCCCTGGATCCCTGGAAGTGTCCAAGGCCAGGATGGACAGGGCTTGGAGCAACCTGGGCCAGTGGGAGGTGTCCCTGCCCATGGCAGGGGGTGGCACTGGATGAGCTTTGAGGTCCCTTTCAACGCAAAGCATTCCATGATTCCATGATTCTCCTCTCACAGCAGTGTGGGAGGGAGATCACCTCTCCCTTTGGATTGAGATGCTGTCAGTGCTGATCCTGGTGCTCCTGTCCAGGCAGGAATCCTCCCCACCTTGTTGCCCACCCCAGGTCCCCTGTGTGCAGCCCAGAGCCTGCAGCAGAGCTGGGGTGGGTCTCCAAGAAGGTGCTGTTAAGGATGGGGAGTTGCCAGAGGAGTTTTGGGGAGGGGGTGCCCTGTGCTGTGTGGGGTGTTGGCAAGTGAGAGGGTCTGACAGGAGGGATGATGATTTAAAGCACTGGAAAAAAAAAAAAAAAGAAGAGGGAAAATATTGTTGAATTCCTTTTTCTCTTCCAAGCTGTGTTTGTGTCCCTCTCAGCTGAGCCTGTGCCCCAGCTGGGAGCAGCCAGGGGTGTCCCTCCGTGCCGGGAGCTCTTGGACCTGTGCTGACACACAAATCCCAGTTCATTCCCTTCCCCTCGGGCAGGCAAGTGCGGGCACTTCCCAGCTGCCCGTCCTGCTCCTCCCGTGGGCTCCGGTGGAAGGAAGGGCAGAGAAATTCCTGCGCGGGCCGTGTTGCTCCGGCTGGAAGCGGGACAGTAGGCGATTCCCATCCCCCTGGCCCCGCTCCCCCGGCTCCCCCGCAGCCCTGCCTTGCCCTTTTGTGGAGATTTATAGAGCCGAGTGGGCTGAGAACAAATGAGCAGACATTAAGGGGATGTGTTCTGCATACTAATGACAAGATACTGCTCCTGCACCTCGGGGCAATACTGGGTCAGGCCAGTTTAGCTGTAAACTTTATTTATGTGCTTGTTACATGGGGGCTGCAGTTTGCCAGCCTGGGCCGAGGGCTTGGGGATGTGTCCGGCAATAAATTTTGTTTGTTTATTTGAAATAAGATGCTTCTTCCCCCCCCAACCCATCCTCTCTTTCCTTCTTGGACCGGGGAGGAAGAAATCCCTTCTTTGCCATCATAGGTTTGTGAGGGAAGTGAGGAAGGTGGGATGAAGAGGAAGGAGAGGTGACAAACGTGTGCTGTGGGGAGCAGTTGGATTTCTTTGAGCCTCGCTGGTGCCAGGAGGATTTTACCCTCCTCTGCAGGTGGCAGAGGGAGAGGAAGGGTCTTTTCATCAAAGCTTGGGGAGACCAGGAGTCCCATTCTGGCTGTGCCACTGAACCCTCTGGGCAGACACAGCCCAGTCCCTTTGCCTCCAGCCCCATGGGGTGCCCAGGGCTCAGACACCCCTTTTTTCCCCACCTCGTTTGCACCCTGGGTGGGTTTTGCTGCTCCCGTTTGGTTTGGGGAGGATTTGCTCTGAGCTCCTGGACCAGGGCAGAGATGGGAGGTGCTTTGTGCCCACAGCAGAGAGGTTCTAAACCATCCTGTTTTTATGGCATCCCCTCTGGCCTCCAGCCTGTTTCCCCCTCGTGTCACATCTTGCCTCTCGGGTTTATAAGCGCTCTCTGGGCAGGGTTTGTCGTTCCCTCTTGTCCTGGCTCTGAGCTGTTTTCTGCCTTGCCCCGTCTCTCAGAGCAGTAAAACACATGGAGAACGGGATGAGTTTGGAGCAGCAGCTTTGCCCTCTCCCATGGGAAAGGCTGAGCAGAGCAGAATTAGACCCTGTGTGTTGTCCAGAGCCTCCTTGGAGATGCCCAGCCTGGCTGAGCCTTGCTGGTGTTGCTGTGATCTAAATGAAGGATGCCCTCTCTGGGCTGGTGCTGGGACTTGTATGTGATGAGCTCTTGCAAGGATAAGGTGTTAATTCACTCCTCAGCCCTGATGGCCTCTCATTCTTGGGGCTGGGGAGGGCTGGATGTGGTCACCTGGAGCTGGGAATTGGCTGCATTGAGGCTGCAAGTGAACTGGGTTGAGCCACAACCCCTGGCAGGGTTAACTGGGGAGATGGGGTGGAAGAGGCTTTGCAGACCAAAATCCCCTGTCTGGTAAATCCACCTCCAAGACCTTCCCTTGGTGCCCAGCTCTAGGATGTGGCTCCATATGTGATCTGCTGCCAGATAAGCCTGGCTGGGCAAAAACTGAGCCCAGCAAGCTGGCAAAGACTCTCTGTGCCTTTGCACTGACAGAGATTTCAGCAGTAACCATGTTCAGCATCCAGCCCAGCTCATTTCTCACCCACGAGGGTCGGAGATTGTGATGGGGAGCCGTGTGTCCTGCAGGGAACCAGGAATTGCTGCCTGGGGAAAAAAAAAAAAAGGGAAAAAAATCAAAGAAAAAAGCCACCTAAACTCCCCCAGCCCTTCTCCTTTGTGCTCCCTGGGCAGAAAGCTCCCTCCCCACCGAGCCCGTCCCGGGTCCCAGCACGATGCTGTGCAGGGGATGGGAGCTCTGGTTGGAATGGGCTGCACTTCCCAGGCCCTCTCACCTGGCAGGGGCTCCAGATGTCCCCGAGGTGCTGGAGCAGGGCTGGGCCGAGGCAGGAGGGCTGGGATGTGTGCGGGGGCCCTGGCAGGAGCAGCAGCTCCTGGCTGCCAGCCTGCTCCCTCAGCCGGAGGTAACAGCCAGCCCCGAGCTGAAGGGGAGATCCACGGGGGGTGGAGGAGGGATGAAAGAAAACAACCTTCAAAAGAACATGCCCTGCTTTTTTTTTTTTTGTTATTATTATTATTGAGGGGAAAGGTGCTGGGCTGGTGAGGACTCCTAATGAGCTTTCCTTGAGGAAAGCCCTTCTTTGGCATTGAATCCAGAAACGCCTTTGCTTGATAAAAATGTGTGCTTGTGTGGAGTTATATGTTGCCTTGCCATTCCTGCCCGTTCCAACACCAGCTTGTAGGAGTGTTTTCATGTCTTCCCAGCTGGTGTCTGGAGGGTTGTCTCCCCTCTTCACTCCCAGCTTGCTCCTGTCCACCACTTTTCTAACAGAAAATAACTTTGCAGCTGAAGTTGAGGTTCTAAGCGTAGGAATCAGAAGGAATCTCTGTGCTGAGAGTTTTCTGTGTGGGTCATTTTAAGAGGTTGCCCATTTTGGAGGGTGTTGGGGGGTGTGTTATCCTGTGGCTGGGCCTTAGGAGGGAGAGGGGTGAGTGAGGAGGTGTCGCCCCACTGCTGTGGTGTCCTGGAGTGAGGGTTGGTAGCACAACTGTTGACTTGAAGATTAATCCTTTGCCATTTCTACCATGAAACCTGAGATTTGATACCTTTGGGAAACGGGCTGTCAGGTGATTTCCTGCATTTCATCCTGACTGCTGCTCTGTAGTAGCCAAGAACCAGGAGGTTGGATGTCCAGGGTCACTGTCCTGTACCTGACAACCTTCCCAAGCACAAAGAGCTCTGTCTCTCCTCCACCCTGTCATCTGCAAGTCTTCCCCTCTGACCTAAACAGAAATTGTGTAGGGTTTGTATGGAACAAGCCCCGGATGTGCCCTTTATTTTCCTGTCCCCATTTGCTCTCAGGTGCCCTACAAATCAGTAACTTCTCCAGGTGCTCCCAGAGCTCAGGGTGCTTTGGGAGGGCTCTGAGGGACTGTTTGAGCCCCGTGAATCCTAGTCATGGACTCAAGCCCTGTGCAAGGAAAGGCTTTATCAGCAAGGTGGTGCCTCATCCCTGCAGTGCTGTTGAGACTGGTTGGGTTCCCACTTCAACCCGTGGGGGAAAGGAATGAAGGAGAGGAGGAGCACGGCCAGGGCAGGAGTACAGGATCAGAGACCCATGGTGTGCTGATGGATGAGATTGGGATGGGGAAGTGGTGGTGGGACACACTCCTGCTTTCTGCAGGCAGTCCCCAAGGAGAGCCCTGCTCTCTCCTAGTTCCTCATTAGAGGTTTAGGAAGCTCTAACAGGGATTTTCAGTTTGCCTCTCCCAGGGCTTTGGCTCAGAGCCGCCTGTCAGCTCATGTTTGGAGCAGGGAGCTGTGTTTGCAGGTGAAACCCTACCCTGGAGGAGGCTCCCCTGCTCCCTCCCTCCTTGGCTGGCTGCAGGCCTGTGCCCTGGGAGCGGATGTAGGAGTTTCCTCCCCATGGCCCTCAGGTAACTTGCCCACCTGCAGCCTCCGAGTTCAGCACAAACCTGTTTCTGCAGCGCTGGGCTGGGGCTGCAGGAAAACCACTTCCCAGCAAATCCACCCCTTCATGGAAACCTCCCAGTGCCCCCCTCCCCAGGAAGCCCCAGGGGCTGTGCTGGATGGGGATGACTGAGCATGGATTAACCCTTCCAGCCTTGCTTGTCCAGCAAGCTCAGGCACCCCCCATGTCCAAGTGCAATGTGCAGGGGGCTGTGGCTGCACCCGTTGTCACCTCTGCACCCCACAGCCCTCGGAGGGGGTGACAGCAGGGTTAGCACAGTTTTGGAGAGGGAAGTTTTCTGGTTTGTTGTTGGACACGGCCTCCCAGCCCCACGAAGGGAGCTTTTAGCATGCAAATGCACTTTGCCTCATGCTTTTTAATGTTTTACTTCTCGTAATTGCCGAGACCGGCTGTAATTTTTGGACGTGGCCGGGTTTCCCAAAGCAGCTTCCCCTCGCAAGTGGTCCCCACTGCCAGGGAGGTTTCAGTGTCTGCCCCCTCCCCTGTTTTCACTCTCTCAGGTTGAAGGAAGCAAACATGACTAACGTTAGTGCCGGAAGGTCCTGAGGCACAGGAGTGAAAAATAACACGTGTTCACCTCGGAGTGCTGTGTTCTGTGGTGTTGCTGTGCCTCTAGTGCAGCTTTGCTGGGAAACAATAAACATTTTGAGCCAGAACAGATCATCAGCTGCGTAAGCTGCTGGAGCAGGTCCAGGGCAGCCTCACAGCTTCGCTCTCGGAGGAGGCTCCTGCCCCTCCTGGGTGCCCGCAGGACGTGACGCCTCTCCGTGACACTCCTCGCAGGGATGAGCTTTCCAGAACTCCAGCCCTTAACCCTGAGCCTGGATTGCAACACCACAGCTCTCCCCAAACCCAGAAAAATATCGGTGCGAGCTGTCAAGATGTTGTCGTGGCTGTTGCACAACACCCTATTCCACGGAGGCTTTCCTAGGGAAGCGGGGTTGGAGACGTGCTGTCCATCCATCCATCTGCCCCTCTCACTGTCAAGAAACTTTTTTAGTCTTTCTGGGCAGTGTCAAAAAAATTTGCCACCGTGTCAGAGGTGTAAAACACCCCCAGTTCCACAGTTCCAGCAGGGTGTGTGTAGATGGATGAAGGTAGAAGAGCAGGTCCTGTTCAAAGTCCTACTGAAGGGAACAGGTTCAGCTCAGGGACATCAGGGAATCCGTCCTGCAGGAAGCCAACCTTCATGGCTTCCCCTGCTCTCGCTTTCTCCCTGAAAGCTCTGGCTCCAGAGCATCAAGGATCTCAGCTTTCAGAGTCAGAGCTTGGGTTTGTGTGAAGGTTACGGAGAGAAGCCTGAAAATGTGACTCTCCGAGGACTCAAAGCTTGCAAAACTCAGCAACGCTTGCAGGAAATCTGGCTCAGGTCTGGGCTCTGGCAGTCAGGCAAGACAGACATGGTGTCAGAGTTTGTCAAGAGATTTGCACTTGAGTGTTGTGCAGATGGGGGGTTTGTCTGTCCTTGCTTGTGCTGCTGGATTTTTACCTTCGTGCCACTTGCTCTGGGGGAAAGGACAGAACCTCACTGACCAGTTGGGTTGTGGGTCCCTCTTCTAACACCCTAAGAAAAAATAGCCCAGAGTGCTCTCACCCTATAAAATATCCCCTGGCAGATATTTTCTGTCTGCTCTCTCTTAGTGTGAGCATTTAGCCCAGACACCCAAAGGAGCAGTTTTCCTTTCTGTGGGTGGGCACTCCCAAGGCATTGAAGTCCTGAGTGGTCTGGGATCCCTTTGGAGCTGGTGGTCTCTGAGGGATGACACTCCTTCAGCTGAGGCACCAACATTAAGCATCTGAAGCTGTGAGGGATGGTGGTGGTTGGTCTTCTAGCAAGGAGAATGTTTGGAAGGCTGTGACCTCACGGATGCTGGTGCTTGTATGGGAACCCCAAAGGGATGACACCAGTTGACCACAGCACCTGTGATTTGCTGGGAATGCTGGTGGCTCCAGAGGCACCCCAGGGTGTGTGTGCACCAGGTTCCAGGTACCATGTTGGCACAAGTGCCAATCTGAGCCTGGTCCTTTGATACCACCTGTGACAGGAGTGTGTGGGGGGGGTGTGTGATGGGACAACAGCAGCTCGACCTGCTGGGAGGGCAGGGAGAGGATGCAAGGGGGGAGCTGTCACCCTGGGGGTGACCACAGGCACCCTGAGTGGCTGTGTGGGCAGCCAGGTCACTGGGCAGTGGCACAGACCCTCAGGGTGCTTCTCCCTGCTCCAGCTCCTCTGGAATCTGCAGTTTCCAGCTCGGAGGAAAAGGGGGGGGGGGGTGCAGAGCGAGCCCCAGTGAGGCTGAGCTGGCTGCAAGCAAAGTGTTTGGAGAAGGAAAGAGTTTTCAGCGTCCTGTCGCCTTGTCCAAATTCCCGGTGGGTGTCCCTGGAGCAGGGACCTGCCTCGGGCCCCCGCGGTCCCGAAGGAAGGGGGAAGAGCATCCTCCCGGCCCCTGGGCAGCAGGAGCTGCGCTGGCTGCTGGCAGCGCTGGCATTCCACAGCCAAGGGTTGATGGCTCGAGGCGGTCCTTTGCAGCAACCCCTCGCCCCGGGCATCGCTCTGTGCTCTGCCGGAGGGTCCAGGTGCCTCCCCGCCACCTCCACCCACCCCTCCCCGGGCGTTTTAACTTGTTTCCTTTCGGCGGAGGAAACATGACTTTTCCCATTGAGGGAATTCAGCGCCGACAATGCCGAGTGACACAATTTCCCACTCCAGGGATGCCATCGCGCCGCGGCCGGGCCGGGGAGCCCTTTTGGGAGCCATCTGCATGACAATGCGGCGGGCTGTGCTACCATTAGCTGCCCTTTTGCTATTAGTACCTAATGAAAATGTAACCATATTTAACCCCCCACAGTCCGAGATTAGCGAGAAAGGGGCCTAAGTGGATTTAATTCTTTTGTATGGTGAGCATCAAACTCTCCATTTTGATTGCCCTGTCCCCTCTTCCCCTCTCCAGCGGGAGAGGGAGGCAGGAAAGCTGTGTAAGGCTAACTCTATCCTCTCAGCTGTCCCCGGCACAATGGGCAAAGTATCTTTTGTGGCATTAACGGCTTTGGCTGGGGGCTGGGGGAGCCGGGCAGGAGAACAATGTGTGAGAAGCTGAGACTGTGGGTTTCCCACACGGCCCAATATGTGTCCCCGCACCCCCCTCTGGGACAGGCAGACCTGCAGCAGCCCAGCCCACAGCTGATCCCGGCTTGATTGGCTTTTTTTTTTTTTTTCTTCTTCTTCTATTTTTTTTTTCTTTCCTCCTTCCTTCCCCCCTCATTGTGCTCTTGAGAGATGAAAATCCTTTCCTGGCGTGAAAGGAGAGGCGTGCCTTAAATCCCCTCCCTCGGACGGACCGGGCATGTCATATGACGGCCAAATCCCCCGGATTAGTGTGTGTGTGTCTGCGTGCGTGTCCTGCCGGGGGCTGGAGGCGGGGGGCGGGATGCCCGATATCTATATTCCTTCCCTTCCCCCCCTCTCCGGATTGATTTCTGCCGGGATATTTATTCATTGCACCTGCTGGCTGCCGCCCTCCCGCTGCCCGCCGCCCTTTCGCTGCGGGTTTGAAGATCCAACCCTTGGGGCAGTGGGTTCCCGACCCTTTTCCCGCCTCCCATCCTCCTGTCTCTTCCCAAATCCGAAGCAGGGCAGAGGGGATAGAGGTGCGGTCGTTCTGGCTCTGTGCAAGGGAGGGATCTTTGCGTGGGGAAGACGGGAGCGCTCCAAGGAAGGTTGTTTGGGAGTTTGGGTGGATGGCACAGGTGTGGGATTTGGGCTGGCCTAGAGGCCCCACAGGACCAGGAACACAGCCTGGATCCCAACCCCACCTCGGTGGAGACCTCCAGGTCCTCCAGCCAGTCACAGCTCTGGATAAACCAAGAGTGGTGGGAGAACTGTCCCATCATGTTTGTCATTCCTTGTGGGAACCCTGAGTGTTAAGGATTCGAATTCGTGGGAAGTAACCACTTACAGGGTCACCTCCTCCTTCCATGTGGGAAGGACCGAGGCAAAGAGCTCCTAATTGACAAAGCCAATGTCATGAGCCAAGGACAGCACCTATTACCACTTAATTCTTGCCTCCGTGTCTTTAACGTCCCAAATTCACGACTGTCTTGGTTTCCCTCAAGGTTTCCTGACTTGTGCTCGTCATTTTGTGCCAGAATTCCTGCAATACCTGTGTGCTCATGGAGTGAGCTGTGTGGGTTGGGATGAGTTCAGCAGCTGGGTCTGCACCCTCCCAGCTCTTCCTGTGTGCACAAAGTCTTGCTTAGCAGGAAAGAAAAACCCCTGTGGGGCAAGGACAGGGATGAGGGGGTGGGGGATGCTCCGGGTCCATGGGGGGGGGAGTCCAGCAAGTGTCAGTAAAGAAGGGGCAGTGGTGGAACAGCCCAGGACTGAGGGAGGCGACCCGTCCTTTAAAACAGTTTGGTGTTGCTGCAGGTGAGGTCTGTTATGTGTGTGTGAGAGTTTGTTATGGGTGTGAAAAGCACCTTATTTCCAAAGAAAAATCAATGTGTCTGCAGCAGCCACTCTGCTGGTCAGTGCCCAGCCTGGCTGGCAGTGCTGGCACACGGTGTGGCTGGTGGTCCCCGAGGATGTCAGGCTGATGGGAACTGTGTGGCTGCTCATCCCTGGGGATGGTGGGCTCAGCACAGGGATGGGAGGCAGAGGGCTGTGGTGGCCACCACTACCTTGGTCAGCGCTGAGGGCAGGCCCGTGGGGATGGTTCCCCAGCCACGGGGAAGGTGCTCCAGGCACTGTCCGGGCTGGCTGCTCGGGAAACACGCTGGGAATTTGCAGTGCCTGGCATTGCCTCCTCCATCAGCCTCTGTGCATTGCCCCAAAGTGGGCACCTCGGAGAACAGGGCTGGTGGCTCCTGGGGCAAGGGGTCCCCACTGAGCAGATGCCCCACCCTGGTGATTTAAAAAGCCTCCCAACTGAAGGGTGAGCAGGGATGGAGAGCCAGCCCCAGTGGGCCGGGGAGGTGAAGTGCTGCGGGGCTGGGGCGGGAGGAGAAGCGTGCGAGGGGGTGGGGAGGGCGGCGGGGGAGACGGAGGGGGCTGCTGCTTGTGTGAATGTGCCCCCACTCATTGTTCTGCGGCTTTATTCTGTGGCCTCGATGGGACTGATTTAGAAATCCTAATCAGGGAGCAGTCTCCGCGCCTCCCGAGTGTGACACAACTTGAGCTGCTCCGGGGCGCCTTTGTTCCCTAATGACAGCTGACTTCATGCAGCAGTGGGAACAGTTTGAGCATAACTCCGCACCGCCGGGGCTGGCAGCTGCAGCCTTAACTCTTTCTTGCCCACCTGCACCGCACAGTGGGACGGGGAGAGGGGGGCCGGGGAGGAGGCACAGCCCGAAGGCACGTAGCCCGTGCAGGGATGCTCGGCTGGACCGCGGGCACCTCTGGGGAGGGTCACTGCAGTGGAGGGGCACGGAGAGCACAAAGGTGCAGAGGTGCAGTTCTGCTCGTCTGAAGCAAAGTCGTTTTCCAGGGGCTCTCTCTGCTGTGTGGCTGTTTTTTAGAATTACTAAGGTTGGAAAAGACCTCCAAAGATCTTCCAGTCGGGTCTTTGGCTGAATCCCACCGTGCCCACTGAACCATAACCGTGAGGTGGATGGGTGTCCACTGCAGGTAATTCCTTGGGAAGACTCAAATCAGCCCGACCCAGGGCAGCATTTTCTGCTGCCGTGAGGGAGGGAGGCTGAATTTTAGAAACTGCCCGTCCAGTTCTGTTGATGCTTTGAGCGCTGGAGAATGTGGGCAGCCCTGCGTGAGCCTGAAGTGCTTCCACGCCGGCGGCGGGGCACTGACATCACTTGCATTGAAAGTAAAAGGCATTGAGTCATTCCAAGATGTTCCCGGAAGAGACTCCTGACTCTGCCAGCAGAGCTTGGGAGCGAGCCCCTGTTGGCCTGGGTTCCTTCCCCGGCAGAGCTGGGCTGTGATACAACGTCCAGCCCAGAGCCGTGTTCTTCAGCCCCGGGGCTGTGCTCGGGATGCTCCCCGGGCCGGTAACGGCACCGGTTAAACCCTTCCCTCCCTGTTTGTTGTCAAACCACTGCTGTGACCTGGGAAAATACTTCTGGAAAATTACCCTTATTAAAGGGGGACGGCGGGGGAGAGGCAGCGCTGGCTCGACCCGAGGGGTCGCAGCCCTGGGTCTCTCACCCGGTGAGCCCAGGGCGGCTCTGCCCGGCAGCTCCGGGGGTTCCATCCGCACACAGGGCCGGGTTCCCAGCACCTGTGTCCCCTCTGCCGTCCCCAATCGGCCGCCCATGCTTGGCCAGGGTCTCCCTGGCGACGGGGCCACGGGATGCTGTGCAGTCCATTTGTCACCAATTGTCACTGTTTTGTTCTGCCTTGTATGCGCACTCGATTGTGTCACGGGGGAGGTGAGGAGGAGCAATCAGGCCTTGTCTAATGGGCTGCTGGGCTCCCGCTGCGGGGAAAAAACAGGGTCTGCCTGCCAGGGAAGGGCAAAGGGAAAGGCAGGCGCTGGAGCTGTGCCTGACGGAACATCCCAGGTGGAATTGGGTCCTGGAGCGGCTGCGGGATCCGCACTGGGCAGGCAAAGGTCCTTGCATTGATTAGGCAAGAATTTAGGTCAGTTTGGATTTCTGCAGTGTGGCCAGTCCCAGCAGAGCCGGGGGGGGGGGAGTGGAGGACTGTCAGCTCCTGGTCCTTGGAGTGCTGGCAGGGACTCCAATGTCCCCCACACCTTCCACGGTGACATTGACCCCCTGCCACGCTTGTCCCTGGCTGTGGGATGGGATTTGTTCTCCCTAGGTCTCTCCTCAGCCTGAGGTGGGCTGGATTTCCTGCAGCAGGAGCCCACCCTGGGGTACCCCTGACCTGGGAGCTGCAGGACCCCGAGGGAAGGGGGTCTGGCTTCCCAGGTGAGGCTGTGGGAGGTTTCAGGCTGCAGATGGATTAACAGCTCGTTCAGAGCCCAGCTTCTGAGCAGTTCTTGTTTCCCCCAAGTGTGCTGCTGAAAGGGATGTGATGTATTGTGGATTTTGGTACAGCTCTATTAGCATATGTCAGGTTTTGGCTGAAGATGTGGCCTCATACTAAACTACATATATATATATATATATTTCCTCTCTGTCTCATCACCCTCAACATACCCCAGTGGAATGATTCATCTCCCTGCTTGGCTCCATCTGCTCCCTTTTTTCCTTTAGTCTTCCAGCTTCAAGAGCCACCAAGACCAGTCGTGGCCAAGTCTGAGCCTCAGCACCCACACTCGGGTTTTTCTGTAAACCCTTAATTCAGCCCAGGCTGGCCAAGGAATTTACAGGAACTCGGGGAAGCTGCTCAGCAGAGCCGTGAGGAGGTTGGGAAAACTCGAGCAGTCAACCCCAAACCAGGCAAGCTGAGGCTGTTCCAGTTTGGCTTCCAGACCTGGAGCTTGGTGTGAAACACCACAGGGGGAGGGAAAACGAGGGTGTCCCTGGCAAAGGAGGCAGCAGAACCCACAGAGCTTTTCCAGCACGAGGTGTTTGGCAGGTTCCTTTCCTTACTCCCTGGTGGTCATCAGTTCACGTCTCCAGAGCAACACGTGGTTCCTCTCCTTTGGCTGTGTGGGTTGGGGGAGACCCGGGGCTGGCTGTGTGATGGTCCCATCCTTGGGTTGTGTTTTGGTGGGTTTTTGGGTGTTGTGCCAGTTGCCCACCCAGACTTTGCCATCTCTGAGCCTGGGAGGAAGCTGCTGCTTGAAGGGGCCCTTTGTGGTGGTTGGATCCAGCTGAAACGTGGCCAGGAGCACAGGTCCTGGCCTGGAAAATTGATGGTAGTGCTGTTGAGGGAGGAGGAGATGTGCAGGGAAGAGTGGGAGGCCAAGGGGAGGTTGGTTGGAGGACTGGGGGGAGGTTTGTGAGCTTTTCAGTGATCCCTCAAACCTCAGCATCCCACACCAGGAAGTGTTTTGAGAGAGTCCCACGGGGCAGCCCTTCACCTGCAGAGCTGGGGGTTCTCCAGGAAGGACACAAAGGTCCAGGATCTTCTCCAGGAAATCATTATTTTCTGTTTCATGTTGTGACTGCTCAGAGCAAGTAAGGGAAGGACTTGAAGCAGGGAAGGGGGGTCCCAGACAACCGTATTTCTTTTGCTTTTGGTTTTTCCCCTAAAGGAACAGGCACCAAATTGCTCCCCAGCCATGCTGGGAGCAGCATCTGCTTGGCATTGATTCTCCCAGGGAGCTGCTCCCTTCAGCCTCAGCCCTGATGGGAGGAGAAGGAGCAGGGAACTGCTCTGCCCTGGGAGGAGTTTTATCTCCCTTCTGGCCTGGGGTGAGGAGGGTGTGGGGCAGGAGCACAGGAGGCTCCAGCACTGCTCAATGTTTCAGCCATCGCCCAATGGGAGCAGCTCTGGAAGTAGAAAATGGAGCTGAAAGCTGTGACATGCCATGAAGGGGCTCTGAAAGGCAACCAGATACACCCTGGGATTCTGTTAATCCCTTACTTCAGGATGTCCTCTGGTTGCTCAGGATAGAAGGACCTTTTCCTCGCACTGTGTGGTCCTCTGGTGTATGAAAAATGTAATTTAGGCTCTTTTTCTTCAATGGTTTGGAAGATTTTGGGACCCTGTGAGTTGGAGACACATCCAGTGTGTCTGTTTGGTCCTTAGTGGCTCACTCTGTGTCCTGGGGCTGGTTCAGGGTGGTCTCAGTGTGGAAGGTGGTGGTGGAGCCGGGGGCACTGCAGCAGTGGGAGTGCAGTGGGAACAGAGGAGATGCATTTGGGCTGTGATTAAGTTCAAAAGGGAGGAAATTGGGCTGACATGGGCATTTGGGTTTCATTTTGACAAAAGCACTGATGCTGACTGTGAGCAGTGCCAGCCTGGCAACCCAAATCTCCAGCAGGCAGCTCTTCTCTCTCAGCCCTGTTTTCCACCAGGTGCAATCCTGGGAAACTTGCTTTCTACCTGAGCCGAGCTGCTGCCAACCCTGCTGGGGGCTGCCCCGGGCTCATTGCTGCTTTTCAGGATCCCAGAAGGCCCTGGGTGATCCCTGTCCCGCTGCAGTGATGCCTCTTCACCCCCCTGGGCTCCCTGTTTTTGCCAAAGTCGGCTCTTCCCCTCATTCCTCCTCAAACCCTGGGCGGATCCGCTCTCGCCCGCGAGGGGAAGTGTCAGGGATGATGCAAATGGGTTTTGTCAAAATATTTTTGGAGGGAATAAAAATAGCTCTTGGAGCAAACTCTCTCTCTCTCTGTGCTCCTGGGAAGGAGTAGCTTGTCTGGGCTGTTTGCTACAGGTGCTGTCAGAGCAGGGCTGGGAGCTGCGAGGGCTGGGTGACACCTTGGGTTTGGGGTGAAGAGCAGTTGGTTTCCCACAATGGCAGGAGGAGTGTCTGGAAGAAGAGGCTGGTTCCTCTCTGCTCTCCTGGCTCCTTCAAATATAGATGAGTCGGTGCCTCAGCTTCTGTCCGACCTCATTCCTCCAGCCCAGAGTGGAAGATTTTCCCTGGTGTGTATTCAGAGGTGCTTTAGGGAGGACAATGGGAACACATCCATCCCAATGGTCCTGATCCTGCAGGTAGAGGGGAATATGTGCATACAGGATGTTCCCAGCCCCGGGGCAGGGGATGCCCTTCCTGTGCTGTGGGGGTTGTGCTCCAACCTGGAGCCTGAAGGTGCCCCAGTGGAGGAAGCCCTGGAGCTGTTGATACAAATGCATTTTGGTTTTTAGCCACTTTTCATTTGGTTTTCCCGGAGTTTTGTCCCTTTTCACTTCTGAGGGTTGGGTTGTTTCTCATTCTGGCTCAGTGCCCTATTCCCAGCAGGCTCCTTGTGCCCCCCCAGCTCCCTCTGTGTGGGCAGAGGGGCAGCAGCTCCCAACCTGGATTGTGTGCACAGGGGGTCCTGTTCTCCTGGGCCAGGCACTGGGATATTGTCCTTAGGGAATGCCAGGAGCCTTCCTAGCAGTCACCTGCCCATCTGTGTGACCACGTCTTTGTGACCACCCTGCTTGTCCCTGTCTCTGTGGATGTACAGGCAGACTGGGGGCAAATTCCATAACTCCAAGGCTCTGTCTGCATCCCAAACATCCCAATCCCGCTGCACATGAGCACTGTTTTTTCCTCTTGCTTTTTATTCTGCCTGGGAATTTTGCTGTACAACCTTAGCGAGGTCTCAGCACAGACTGATCTGGGGCAATCTCAGGCCAAAGTCCCCAGAGCCAGCCCCAGGAATCCCTCTTTGCTTTGGCTGAACACCCCCTGCAGAAATGGGAGTAATCCAGTGTTCCAGGAGGAGGGAGGTCTTGAGTGTTCCCAAACACCCCAGTGTGCCACGTGGAGCTGGAGATTTTGGGCTGCACTCCCGTGGGGCTCTGCTTGGGGTGGGTGATGCAGAGCCTGGGGACCAGCTCTCCTCTCTCACACATTCTCTTCATTGACCTGGTTGGAATTCTTCAACCAAAACTCAGCCCTTTCTTTCTCAGAATCTTGACTAATTACTCTTGGTGGTGAAAAGTTTGGATTTGAATTTTCTGATTTTCAGCCTCTGAAATGGTTTCTCCTCCATCTTTCCCCCCTTCTTTGTAGTTTCCTTTTTACTTCATTCCCTTTTCCCCTTCTGTTGTCTCAGTAAAGAAAAATAGGCAAAAAATAATTCCAAGCAGAAGTCAAGAAGGTGGAAATGTTTGAATGTTTTAATCTGGGTTCTGAATGAGAAATAATCCTTTGTTTGAAGAGATGGTGAAGTTTGATTCCCATCCAGAACAACACTGATGTCTTGGAGAAACTGGGCTTAGGTGGTGGCTGCCCACTCCAGCCACTTCCCTTGTCCAGTGCCAGTTTCCAGGAGCCAGAAAGGTGCAGAAACAGTAAATGAAAAAGGGAAAACTTTTATTTCTCATTTTTTCCACGGTATTTTTATGTCTGGCACCCCGTATGAGCAAAGAAAACGGTGGCCCATCTGTTTCTAGCACCATTAAAGGCGTTTGACTGCATGTGGCCCCTCAAAAATAAAATAAAAATAAGACCCTTTGGTCTGAAAATGTCAAATGCTCTTTCATCTCAGACGACCCCCAGCCGGGCCCATATCCTCCCAAAGCTGGGGAGGAGGAGAGGGTTCCCACCAGTGTTCATCCCTGCCCCCTCCCCTCCCCGTTTTTTTGGAAGAGAAGGAAGTCAGGCACTTGAGGTTCCCGCTGGCTGGTGACCCCTGAGTGCTGCTCCCCTGCACCTCCTCTCCAGCCCCTTTCCTGCAACTCAGCAGCCTTTGGGGCTCAGGAGGGAAGAGGTTAAAGCCTCTTTAACAAGTGTGCAGAGCAGGGAAGTGTTTGACATGTTTTAGGACCAGACTTGGAGAGGGCTGTGCCAGCAGGATGCAATTAATGACTGGGAAGATTGCTACAATATGGGGCTGCTTTCTCCTCATCCCTGTCTTTCTCACCACTGGAATCTGTGGTTTGCATCACGTCCTGCTGGGAGCTCCTGGAGGCTGATGAAGGCTCATGTTCTCTGGGATGCACTGTAAAAATTCAGCTTGATGTTACCTTTAATTTGGCAACAGTGCACCTACGTGAAGAAAGTTCGGGTGTAACTTCAGGCTTTGGAAACTTCCGCTAATTAAGAGAATATTTTAAAGGTTGCTTGAGATACCTACGTAAATACATGGCTCTTTTTGACATGAAAGCTCCTGTTATTTATCAGGCTCAGGGACAGTATAAGTCCTGCTGTGTTGGAAGAGGGAAGAAAAGGATTTTAATTTAGGAGAAAAGGCTCATTATTTCCTTCATAAAAATCTTTGAAGTGTTCTGTGCGTTTTTGGGGGGGTTGAGGTTGACACCAGGTACTCTGGCACTCGCTGTCTGCTCTGCTGTGTCTGTGCAGCTGGGATGAAACGGGGCCAGTGCAAAGCTGAGCCCAGTCCTGAAGGAGGGGCTGTGACCTGTGGGCAGGTGAGGCAGCCCTGGGGTTCCTCAGCAGAGGATCCAGGGAGGAGCAGAGGAAGGAAGGTGTCACATGTGACTCTGGTGGTGGAAGCACTGGTACCAGAGTGTTTTGAGTGACTGTTGGGTCTCTTCCCCAAACCAGGGCAGAGCCATTTGGTGGCTCCTTGTGTTGCTCTGGAAATATTCAGCCTGTGCTTTGGTTTGTTGCCTGAGGTGATGACATTACTGTGCCTGATGCTCTGGCAGAGGAGTGGAGAACTTGCTGTGCCATCCTCTCGTGCCACGATGGAAAACTATAAATCTGGGGACCCATTTTTGATCATTTTCCCATTCAAAAAGGTGGGGCCACGTGGCTCCTGGGACCGGTGTTGGCTTGGTGGGGCTGGGGGGTGTGAGGACCAGTGGGAGGCAGGTCTGCAGGCAGCTGTGTTGCTCCAGCCTGATTTTCAAGCAGGACGGGCACGTCAAATGCTTCAAATATAAGAAAAGTCATTATAATTAAGACCTTGCCCCCTAATAGTTGAAACAGAAGGTTTTAAGGGTTTGTGAAGTTCGGAGTTGCTTTACCTGGCCCTTCACCACGACCTGTGTGTGCCATTCCCGGCCCCTGGGTCCCTTCCAGGTCTCCAGTGAGTCAAACCAGCCGTTGGCCTGGAGGGCTGGACTGGGCTGAGGGCTCGTGCAGGATGCACACGTGGTCCCAGTGCCTGTGCTGCTCTTCCCAGGCTGCTGAGCTCCTGACCTCAGGCCTTGGTTTGGCCCCAGTGGTTTCCCACAGCGCTGGAAGGATGGTCTGGGAAGCACGACCGCAGCCAGGGAGGTGCAGGCAGCTCCTCCAGGATCCTTGTTTTTGTTGGAAACAGCCCCTTGGAGCCAGAGAAGTGCTTTATCCTCCTCTGGTCGCTCAGGCCTTTGGAAACTGAGCTCCAGTTGAGCCATGGCCACCCATTGTGGCACCGGGTGGCTCCTTTAGGCTGCTCTGGGCTGGACCTCCCAGCCTGGGGAGGACAGTCCTCCCTCCTCCTCCTTGCTCCTTGCCCAGCAGCCACCCATTCCTGCTGGATTGATGGCTCCTCTCCCTCCACGTGGGGCTGCTCTGCCAAGGGCCCAACCTTGGTAAGAATCCCTTGGTGCTGCTGGTGATGTACAAATAAGTGGAAAACCCACTTGGTCTCCCTGGAGGTGTGCTTTAGGGCAGGGCATTACTATTTTTTTTTTTTGGCTAACCAGGCCCACACAGCAGCTGTTGAGCAACCCTTCGTCCTCAAAAAACAAACAGGGAGCAGGTCTGGTGACCAAATGTTGCAGGACGTCGTGAGGACTGTTGGCAAAGCATGTGTGTGGTGTGGGGCTGTGGAACAAAGCAGCTGCCCGGTGTCACAGCCCTGGGGACATCAGCTGGTCACTGGTGTGGCTGGGCAGGGGCAGGGGATGTTGTGGAGCAGGCTGGAGTCCCCACAGGATGATGTCTGGGGACAAAGACGTTGTGTTGGCCACGGTGTTCTTTAATATGCAGGGTTTGGGGGGTTGTAACCCGGGGGCTGCTCTTCTCCCACCTCATCCTCGTGTGGTTTGATGGCTCCTGGGGTTCCTGCCTGTGGCTGGGAGAGGGATGTGACAAGTGTCTGCATCCCATCCTCGTGCTGGAGGTGGCACAGGGACAGCATGTGCTGTGTCTCACCTCCTCCTCCTCCCCTGGCTGAGCACAGCTCCAGGCTTCAGCTCCCAACTCCCCTAAGGTGCTTCCAGGTGAAAATTGGATATTGCTTAGTAATACCTGAAACAATAACCCTGCTGCTGGTTCACTCAGAGACCTTGAGAACTGAGCCTGGCTCTGGTCAGGATTATTCTGGGTGTAACACCTGACATCTGGCTTGGGATGGAAAGTCTTTCCCAAGACAACTGCGCTACGCGTGGCTAGGAAAATGTCCTGAGCCGTTTTTCCCTGATTATTTTCATTATTGTTATTATTTACTGGCATTTTTTCAGCCTGGGTAATGGAAAAACGCTGGGCTGATTGCACTGCTGTGATTTCTGGCCTACTGTGTTTCTTCAGTCCACCGTACTAACGAGATGCTTCCTGGCTCTGCAGATCTGCAGGAGATATAAGGGTGGCAATGAAAGCAGTTTCTGCTGCTGGGGTCTGCTGCAAGCATTTTTCAGTTGTGAAAACTGCTTGATTACAAAGTGTTTGCAAACGTTTTTGCTTTTCAGTAACACTAACAACAAAAAAATAATGAGGGGAGTAAATGCAGGAGCCCCAAGGGCAGGGTTTGGCTCCAAAAGCTGGGACACTGATGTGTCCCAGCAGCATTCCTGCCAGGATCTCAGGACCTTCTACTGTCATAGTCCCTGTTCCTCCCTGGGGGGAGCAGAGTGCTCCCATGTCATGTTTGTAATGATATTTGGGTTGGTGCTGGCAAAGAGATCTGCAGTTGGATTTGCCTTTGGGTAGGAACAGTTCCCGATGGCAGCGGCGCCTGAAGGGGTTTGGGATCAAACTGCTCTGGGGTCCAGAAATCCGGCTTTCAGTCCCTACCTGGCAGCTGGGGTAAATCCCTTAAGCTCCCTAAGTCTGCCTTCTCTGCCTGTCACACTTTCTCCCACCCTTTACCTGTTTTGCTTATTTAGTCTGGGACATATTTAAGTTAAAAACTGGCTGTTGCTTCCCGTTGGTGCCTGGGCTGCCCTGCAGAGGAGAGCCCGTGTTTCAGGCTGTCACACTGGCTGTGTTGCTCATTAGCAGCTCCAGCAGCAGCAGGGGCTACGTGCAGAACTCCAGAGATCCCATTAGTTTGGGTCCATCAGGCTGCCCCCTCTGCCTGGAGTGCTGGAGCTCGTTGCTCTGACCTCCCTTGGCACCACGGCCAAGCTGCTGCAGCCAGGGCTCGAGGTCTTTGCCCTGCACTGGGCTTGGCTGAAAAAGTATTGTCTTTTCTTTGTGTTTGCTTGCACAGTCCCAGAAACACATGCAGGACCTGACCTAAATCCTGTTGGAAAAGCCTTATGGTGACTGAGCAGAGCTTTTATTATTTCCCTTCTCTTTTTCTTTTGTGGTAGTTCTTGATGCAAATTTAAGCTAAAATTTTAGAGCTGATTAACAAACTCCTCTCCAGCCTCTGAGGATGTGTGGAAACAGCAGGGAATATGTGGAAACAGGTGAGGGGGATGACTGTGGCCTGCTCGAGGGACCACAGGAATCTGTAAATGTCACTAAAATAATTCAGACCCGTCGTGCATCTAAAAAGAGTGTCCAGCCTGTATCTGAAAGATGATTATCTGATATTAGGGGAGTTGCTCTCCCTCAGCTATGGCTCTCAGCCACCACTGAGCCTCCCTGCTCCCTTAGGACGAGCAGTGTCCCAAGGAGCCAGCCTCAGTCTCCTGAGGGATATCCCTTCTCTGGATTGCAGCTGATTTCCTGTACAATAATGCTTTGCATGAGCCTCCCACATGATGCTAATTAGCCCTGAGCCTGTCCCCGTGTGAGCAGCACTGTAGGGAAGGGTGATTGCAGCCACTGCTCCCCAGGGAATTACCCAGCCCCCAGCAGCACATTTCGGAGCAGCGCAGGAGCCAAGCTGCCAGGGAGGGTCAGGTTGGACATCAGGAGGAATTTCTCCATGGAAAGGGTGATCAGGCACTGGAAGGGGCTGCCCAGGGAGGTGGTGGAGTCCCCACCCCTGGAGGTGTCCAAGGAAGGACTGGCTGTGGCACTCAGTGCTCTGGGCTGGGGGACAAGGTGGGAATTGGGCACAGGGTGATGATCTTGGAGGTCTTTCCCAACCTGAATGTTTCTGTGGCTCTGTCTCTTGTCAAAGGAGAGAGGGCACTGTGTGTTTGCCCTGAGTGGTGCCAGAGACCATGTGGAAGCGATTCCACTCTGCAGCACCCACAGATAAGTGGGGGTGGTGGCCCTGCTGGTGGCCCCAGGGGCTCCTCGGTCCCAACCTCAGCGCTGGGCCCTGGGCCGGGACATTCACCCCTCAGAGGGGTTGTCCTGAGTTGGGGCCGTGCTCAGACGTTTCCCTTCCAGCCCTGTGGCCTGTGTTCAAACACCCAAGGCACTCATGTGTTTACCCTGTCAAACATCTCCGTCCCCAAACACTCCTCTTACGCAACCGCGCTCTCCGCGCTTCCGCCCGGGGCAGGAGCAGCTCTGCCAAGCTGTGACCTCACTGCACCCAGTCCTGGCCAGGGGAGAAGCTGAAGCCTGTCCAGGGAGTGGGGCTGGGGCCGTTTAACACTTTCAAAGCTGCTCTCCCTGGGCAGAGGTCCCGTGGTGTGGAGCTGCGGGGGATGCGCTGCCCTGCTCCGGAGCGAGGGGTTGGAGGGGCAGAGCTTTGCTTTAGGGAGAGAACCACACCATCAATTTATTCAGGGCTGTGCCATCAATCCTAATATTTAGTGGGTTGTTTTCTTCTTTAAAAAGTTCCCTTGGCTGTTTCTTGTGCTCTTAAACCTCCGTGGTTGTGCTGTTATTGATTGTCCAGCTTCGGGCCAGCCTCCAGCACGTGGTGATGGGCAGCCCCCGAGCCAGGTGCCCATCATCTCTAGGCTGAGACACTTTTTTTTTTTGAAGCTCGTTGTGAGGCTTGCATAAGGCTCTTAAAATTAGTGCTGCCTTTCAAGCCAAAGGGCCGGAATAAGGTTTACAAGCCATAAAAGCCTCTTATCAAAGTTGATTTCCTCCAACGCACCTTTCATCTTTTATAGTATTTGCTTTTCAAATCCTTGAACTTAAAAGGATTAAACAGGTTAAAAGAAAAAAAAAGGAGGGGGAAGAGAAAACAAATAAGAGGGAAGATGGATTGAGTATGGATTATGAGAGGCCCGTATGAAATATGAATTAGGAGAAAGTCTAAACAAAGAGTTGTCATTTTTCTGAGCTGTTGAACGTTAACGTGTGCTGGAGGTTCAGCTTTGGGGAATATTTCATTTCTCTGGGTTATTTTTTCACTTTCCAGAATGACTGGAGCAGGGAGCAGCAGAGCAGGGGGATATGGGGAATTTGTGTTGTTCTACTCTGTCTCCCACCCTCCCTCTGTCCTGTGGTGCAATGACCATGTGTGATCTACCCCCCATGAGCTCTTGTCCTGCTGCAAAATCAGCTCCTGGGCAAGAAATGTTGTAGGAAGGAAAACAAAGGTCTGGCCTGCAAAAAGCTCCTGAAATAGCGAGAGCTGTGAAAGGGATCAGTGTGGAGGTCAATCAGTGATCTCTTCTCCTGTCAGGGAACTGGAAAAACATCCTGGTGGATAGGAGCCCTTCCCAGGACTCTTTCCTGGGCACCAACTTCCTTGCAGCAGTGTCTGGTGAAGGGGATCTGTGGGAGCAGGGACAGGCAGCAAACCTGGGGTTGTCACCTGTGGTGACTGTCCCTGGAGAGGTGTGACCCGCGTCCTCCAGTGGCTTTGTGCTGCTTGATCCTTTTCTGTGTGTTTTCTGTGCCTCTGATCCCTGCTCTGTGCCTTTCCCAGCTGTCAGCAGTGCCCTCATCCCCCTCCCCAGCCCTTTGCTCCCCCAGGGGCTGGGCTACCACTTGGGCTGTCAAATGCTCCAAGATCTCCACCCGGACACTCTGTCTGCTGCCCTTGGCACTGCCATCCCTCATCCCTGGCTTTGCAGGAGGCTCTTGGCAACCCAACCACCCCAGCCTGGAGGGGAAGCACCCCTGGCAGCTCCTGGTGTGTTCCCCATCCCGGGGGAGCACGTGGGACCCTCTGCCCCCTCCAGACGGTTGCAATCAGGGGCCGGTTCTGGGTCAGTGGCTCTGGCTCTGCCCACCTTCTGTGGCAGGATCTGGGGGCAGGCAAAGCAAACACACCAGGCAGCTCCAGGGGAGCCATTCCTGACCTTTCCAGCCCCAGCATCCGCAGGGCTGGGGGTTTCCTGCAGCTGCTGGACATTCCCGTGGCTGCCTGTGTGTGTGGGGAGCAGGGCACAGAGCCCCTGGGGATGGCTCAGCAGGATGCCACCCTCACAATGGGTCCCCCTCATCTTTTTTTGGGGTGTGCTGTGGGTGAAGAGGGCTCCCCTAGGTTGTCCCAGCACCGTGTCCAGTGTGAGCATCCCTCAGGCAGCTCTGCCATCAGCTGTGCCAGGCACTGCTCAGCCAGTGCTGGGGTGGTCACAGTGTCCCCCGGGCCAAGATCTCATCATTTTAGGGTGTGTGGGAGCAAGTGAGGGGCACGTGGGTGTTTGCACCACCCCTGGCTCCTTCCCCTATTTTTTTTCCCTATTCCCCTTCAGGAAGGGGTCAGGCAGGGGGAGGTTACATGACACACACACAACCCTGATGGACTGTGAGTCCCTGAGGTTAATGAGTACCAGAGCCTTTAACTGAGGGGCAGGGGGGCCTTCAGCTGTGTTTTTGGCTGAAATCACTGGGTTTGTGACTGACACAGCTCTGCAGGGTGGAACAGAGAGAGATGTGGGGTGTTGGCATCCTCCAGGAATTCGGTGGGGAGACATCAGTGGGGGTTCTCCTCTCTCTGGATGACTCTCCTGCTGACTCACCTGCTTCTGCAGCTCTTTTTAAATGCTGGTGCTCTGGTCTCTGCCTTGGGGAAGGGAGAATTCCCAGGGTGAAAGCAAGGAGCAGAGCTGGGAGGTTAATGGTTAAACTGAGGACACCCCAGAAATATCCCAGATTCCTCCCCTGTGAGTCAACCTGCTGCAGTGGGATCCTGGGGCCCAAATTGCTCCCGGTGAGTCAACCCGCAGCAATGGGATCCTGACTCAGTCCCTGTCTGTGGTCTGAAGGGGTTGGCATTGTGAGGGAAGCTCAGGTGGAGTGACAGGAAGCCTCCTGTGGTGTGTACACGTGATGTTTCCAGCCCTGTCCTTCCCTGAGCAGGAATTACTGTGAGGGGAGGGCAGAGGATGGCACAAATAATACCCAGAAGAGGTTCAAAGCAGCCGCCGTCCTTCCCTGCAGCCCCCGTTTCCCTCTGCTTCCCTCTGAAATTCCTCCATCAAAAGCCTTCTTGTTACTGTAACAGAAAATGCTGGCAAAGCACCTCAAGGGATATGAAAAGACATTGGAATCTGGGTGCCAAAATGCACGTCAGCTGGTGGAGGAGCAGAGGGGCCGGTGTCTGGGGAGGGAAGCGCTGCTTTGAGGAGGGATTAGACCTGCCAGGTGTGTTAATCTCTGACCTTCCCAGAAGCATCCCGGGGTTTCAACACATTTCAATTACCCGCCTGTGCTGCTGCTTCACCTTTTGGTGGCTCCTGTTCTTGGATGGTGGTCATTAGGAGGTGGATCTGTTTCTTAGATCCCAAGGAAGCGGATGGAAACCCCACCTGGGCTGTGTCCCTGCTGCCACAGCGTCCCCCCAGCCCTGCTGCAGAGCTTGCTGCAGGCTTGGCAGTGCTCCAGGACAAATTACCCGTGGCTGCTTTGGGAGTGGGGGTGGAGGCAGGGTTTGGGGTTTGCTTTGTCCTCTTTGGTGGGCCTGGAGGAGCCCCTCTGGCCTCTGCTGCTGGGGATCTCTCAGGGATCCCTTTCCAGCCAGGCATGGGGCAGGAGGGTTGCACTATCCAACCAGATCCACAGAGCCAGAAGAAAACCCCTAAAGATGTTGATTTGGGAGCAGAAAAAGCTCTTTGAGCCTTTTTGGCTGATATGAGCTGGTAGGGAGAGCAGTGAGGACAGAACCCATCATGTTGCTGTGGTGGAGATGATAACTAAGCCCTCTCATCCCTTGTGGTTGGTGGGAAATGATTCTGTGGCCATTCTGGGGCGGCGTTTTTAATTTATTTTCATGACTTAAAAGTATCCTACAGAAGAAATTCCTCCCTGTGAGGGTGGGGAGGCCCTGGCACAGGTTGTCCAGAGGAGCTGTGGCTGCCCCTGGATCCCTGGAAGTGTCCAAGGCCAGGTTGGATGGGGCTTGGAGCAACTTGGGACAGTGGAAGGTGTCCCTGCCCATGGCAGGGGGTGGAATTGGATGAGCTTTAAGGTCCCTTTCAACCCAAACCCCTCCCTGATTGTATGACACAGAAAGGTGAAGCCCATGGATGGATGGATGGATGGATGGATGGATGGGTGGGTGGGTACAGGAGCCCTGAGAGCCCGGGGCCCTTTCCTGGAGCAGTGATGGGGCTGTGAAGGGAGCCCAGCACCCATTAATTAATTAAAATCTCAGAGCCGTGCGCGGGCCGGTTTGCCTTGGCTAAAACCAGTGTGAGAAACTTCCTCGCAGCGTTTCTGCGTCGTCCGGGCTGAAGTGTTGTCATCCGAGGCCGCTTTGCATGACAATGCCCCGGGCTCTAATTATGCACAAGGATGCTAATGGGCACCGAGCGGGCTGGATCTCCATGGGAAAACTATCTGTTTGCGAGGGGCGGGGGGCAGCAAAGAGAAAGAAAAGCCACCCAAACAAAATAAACCATGACAGTTCGGGGAGGGAGGAGGAAAGGGGGCGAGGAAAGGGGGCGGGAGGCAGCACGGGGGTCGAGGAAGGCAAGTCTGAAGCTAATAAGGCTCGGGTTTGGCTTTTATTGGGGTCCTTTCTCAGTGGTGCGATGTGTCTGTGTTGGCCTCGGGGGCTCTGGCTGCCTGCAGGGGTGAGGGGACCCAAATGGCTCCCGCAGTGCTGGGATCTGCAGGGAAACTGGGCAAAATTGGGAGTTTTTTGTGTGGTGCATTGGGGGGAGACTGAGGCACGGGGGAGCTCAGCTGGCCTGGGTGCCAGGGTGTGCAGGGGAAGGCTTGGGGGATCCAATCTGCCTTCTCCCGTGTTCCCAGTGCTCTCCAGCACTCCGTCATCCTCCTGCTTTAATTCCTCCAGCTTTGCTGCAGGGAGCAATTGCTGTTCTCCTGCTGTAGAAAAGGCAGCTGGAAATGAAATGAAAGCTTTTGCCCACAGTTGCATTCAAAGGCTGCTCTTCCCAAGGGTTTTGAGGTTCTTTTCCAGATGCCCTGTTGGTTTTTCCTTCCTGTGTTTGCTAAGGGAATTTTGCAGAGGTTGGGGTAAGGGAGGAAGGCAGCAACCCTCCACTGTGTCCTCCCGAGTCTCCTGGGAATCATTTTCCCTGTTTCTCTCCTCCTTTGAGAAGGGTAAAGTGACTCTGGAATGAGGACAGTCTGAAAATGGTCGGATGGAGCTGTCCCAGGTTTCCAGGAGCATAAAATGACAGAGATGTTAAATATCCACCTGGGGGGGGGTGAGTGGGACCCAGAAACCCCCGTTACCAGGGTCTGTCATGGGCTGGGCCTTGAGGTCTCGGGTTTGGCGTCTCCAGAAAAGCAGATAAAATTCCTGGCGCTCCCTGAAGAGCTGTGGAAGGTGCCTGATGCACCTGACACCTGCATTGGGTTGTGAGAAATGCATGACAGGCCCGGGGATGGAGCCTGCCCGGAGTGCAGGGCTGTTATTAACCCTCATTGAAAGGCTCCCACACTTAATGAAAGCAAAGAGCAGTAAAGAGCCAGGTGCAGGGGTCTAAGGAGCTTAAAGCTCTCCCTCTCTGCTGGTGCTGATGGAGTCATCTGGCTTTAATGACACTGCTTTACCCACTCCACTGGTGTTTAGGATGGGGGATGGATTTTAATGTTCAGCTTCCAGGGATCATATCTGGGTTATTCCTTTCCAACCTCCCTGTGCTCCATGAGAGTCCTGGGTGAGGACAGTCCCCACCCAGCCACCACCAGCTGCTGCCACCAGAGCAAACACAGCTGGAAATATCTCGGCTGCTTCTTCCTTGCTCGGAGCCCTGAGCGTGGCAGGGCTGGACCATGCTTAGTCTGTCAGGGTAGGACTTCTTTGGGAGCAGCTGAGGGAGCTGGGGGGGCTCAGCTTGAAGAAAAGGAGGCTCAGGGGGGACCTTCTCACTCTCTGCAAGTCCCTGACAGGAGGGGGAGCCAGGATGGGTTCAGCCTCTGCTCCCAGATAATGACAGGACAAGAGGAAATGACCATGAGCTGTGCCAGGGGATGGTCAAGTTGGACATCAGGAGGAGTTTCTTCACTGAAAGGGTGGTCAAGAATTGGCAGGGGCTGCCCAGGGAGGTGGTGGAGTCCCCATCCCTAGAGGTGTCCATGGCACTCAGTGCTCTGGGCTGGGTGACAAGGTGGGGATCAGTCACAGGTTGGACTCAATGATCTTGAAGGTCTTTTCCAGCCAAAATGATTCTGTAGCTCTCCATGCCAAAGGGCTCATCAAGCTGATGGCCAAGGCAAGCTGGGAACCAGGACAAGTGCTGGATCTGGGGGTCTTTTCCCTGCTTGGATACCCAGGTATCCCACCCTGTTTCAGACACACGGGGTTTGATTTCCTTGCCCTTCAGCCTGAAGTATGTTCTCCAAACACTGTCCCCACTTGCTTCCATGAAACATCTCATCAGGGGAAGGGCTGGAATGGTGGGTCAGGGAGCTCCCATGGGGTGATGTGTCTCTGCCCACCATTAGGATCTCTCCACCAGTAGGATCTGTTGGGTTGGCAATGACTCTGTGTCCTCGAGCATTCCTTGGGATGCTGGGCTGAGAGGAGCCACCTGCTTCCCTGGAATCACCCTCCTACTGCCTCAGGATCCCTGCACGATCCTTCCCCCTAAACTGAGTGTGTGCCAGCCCGATGCTAATGAGCCTGATTGCTGCCCCTCACCTTCCATGGCACCACCGAGTGGGAAATCTGAGCCTGGTTTGCTCCAAATCGTTCATACTTGAGGGAGGGAGACGAGGACAAAAATCTGAGCCTTGTTTGCTTCAAATCGTTGGGGTTTGGGGGCGGGAGAGGAGGAGCTAAACATCCACGATGGAAAAACAATCATCCTCGAAGGGAAAACTCTGGGTTTTCCCTGAGAAAAGGGGGACAGACCGAGTGAGGGACCTGATGACAGCCTGAGCTGCAAAGCACCCTGGCCCCACAGTGCGGGGAGATGCCTCATTGTTTGATCTGGCTGTGAGACAGATTAGCAGCCCCAGGTGGAAAGTCATAATCTGCATTTAAATGGGCCGGTTATAAAAGGTGGGGAGCGCAGGAGCCCGCAGCATTGAGCTGTGTCTTTAGCACTCCGTAATCTCTCTTTATTTTCTCCGCAGCCTGACCTGGGGGCACAGTTTCTAATTACCAGGTCATCCTGCTAATATTGTCATTTCCAGCCAGTGGGTGTGAAACCATGGCAACGCCACATTTGCTTCCAAGTTTCTAGAGGAATAAAATTTGCCTTTTAATCACAGAAAATGACTGGGTGTCTCCCCCCCACCCCCCCAACTTACTCCTCCCTGATGCAATTCATTATGGGGGCTTTTAAAAGATATTTCAGCTGGGACCTTTCTGAAGCTTCCCCTCGTGGTTGTGGCCAGAGATGAGGGACTGAAGTCTTGCTCTGTGAGATTGTAGGATCCAAGTAGATGGTTTGGATGCCAAAACTTCCTTAAATGCTCATGCTGTTCATAGAATCACAGAATGGTTTGTGTGAGCAGAGACTTTAAAGCCCATCTTGTTCTACCCCCTGCCATGGGCAGGGACACCTTCCTCTGTCCCAGGTTGCTCCAAGCCCCGTCCAACCTGGCCTGGGACACTTCCAGGGATGGGGCAACCAAAGCTTCCCTGGGCATCCTGTGCCAGGGCCTCGAAGTAAAACTCCATCATTTCTATTTAGTATATTTTTTGTCTTTAAAAACTTGTGATTGAGTTGGTAAAAGAGAAGTGGGTCTTGGACATCCTGAGTCATAGTGATGGAGCCCCTCATCACACTGCAGGGATCTCCATGTGTACCTGCTTAGTCTGGCTCAGGTGGGAGGTGACCCCTGGAATGGTGGCTCCAACTCATGGAATTCACCTTCCAGTTTGGAAAAAGCCCATGGAGAATCAGGATGCAACAGAGCTGGTGTGGTGGGTGCATCCACTGCTCCGTGGCACGATGGCATTGGGTTCTCATCCCTTATGTGTCTGTGGTGGTTTGGGGTTTCAAAATCCACATCTCCCTCTCCCTCACCTGTGCTGCAGCTGCTAAACCAAAGGTGTGTTCAGCCTAGGGTTTGTCTTGGAAAAGTTGATAAAAACTTGATTGGCAGGAGCTCAAAGAGCTCCAAAACTCGGGGGGGCTGGTTTCCAGCTTCCAAGGCAGTCCTGTGGGATACCTGGTTAAAGTCTGCCCCAGTGCTGGGAGAAATTCAGGTCAGGCCTGAGCTGAAACTCTGCCCCTCAGGCCTTCCTCCTGGCTCTGCTCGATGCTTTTACTGGGATTCTGAAGCAGTTTCTAACTCTCAAAGTGAGTCAGACGTGAACTGGAATCACATTTTAAGGTGATTTTCCAGCTGACAGGAGTAGGTTAATTGTAAACTGTCTACTGAAGCTTTAAAACTCCTGTCCAGCCTTATTATTAGCAGTTTAAAATTTATGGAGCGAGACTTTGCTTGGTGATAGTTGGTTTCTGCCCAGACGATGTGTGCAATTAATCCCCACGCTGGGAGAAGGAAAATCAAATATAAAGGGTTTTTTTCCCCCTCCTTTTCACTCTGACACGTCTCGGGGTGTGGAAAGGACCTGGGAGGGATGTGGGGGAGAAAAACTGTCCTACCTGAACTGGGGGACCACATGTGAGTTGTCACCCTGAGCCCTGAGGGTTAAATCCTGTTCAGTTGTGAAAAACTTTGTGCTGGAGGAAACTCCAGGCTGGAGACTCAACCAGTCCCCTGAGACTGAGAAATTTGACGTGGATATGGAATTTGTGGAGTGCAGAGCCCCGTGGGGTTTTTAAGAAGGATGATGGAGGTGTTGTCAGAGCAGGGGTGGGATCTGAGCATTCTCCTTAGCCTGGGAGATTTGAAGTGGATCTGGAATCTGTGGAGTGCAGAGCCCCATGGGGTTTTTAAGAAGGGTGACAGAGGTGTTACCAGAGCAGGGGTGGGATCTGACCTGCTGCAGGGCAGGGGCTGGGGCTGGGTTGTCACCACCCTGGTTGCTCCTCCTGTACCTCTGCAGCTCTGAGTCCATGTGGGTGTTTTCTGCACTGGACAGCCACACGTTGTTCAGCCTGTGGGTTTCCTCAAGCTGGAGTGACGGCCTGGTTGAAAATGCCCTTATTTCCAGGTGGAATAGCTGTGTGTCCCTGGCTGGGGCAACCCCTGGGCCCGGCTGTGCCTCCCGTGTTTGCGTCGCTCTGTGCTCAGCCCCAGCTCCCAGACCCTCTCCCTGCAAAGTGTTTCAGCCACTGAAAGCTGAGAGCAGCTCCCAGGCAGGTCATTAATTAGAAACGTGAATTTGGAGGCTTGTTTCCCTTCCCTTCGCGGAGCCGCTGTTATTTCTTATTTCAAACGGGTTTTTATTGAGCCTTTTATAAACGTGACTTTGTTTTAAGGAAGGGGTGACTCCCCTCCCCGCCCCAGCTCTGCAAACAACGCGTCTCAAAGCTCAGGCCGCTGGCCACTGATGGTCCCAGGCTCTGTGTGCATGTGTGAGCACACACAGGAGCACACACACACACACACAGGGAATGAAAGTGGAATTTCACAGCCGCAGGGTTGGCTGAGCAGCTCTGATCCAGCTCCCCGCGCATGGGCCGGGCTCCTGGTGACTTCAATAGAGCCTGGCCTGGTTTATGAGCCTTGGGAGCGCAGCCTGGGCAGGGGCTGCTCCTATAAAGGCTATTGCCTGATTAGTAGTTGCATTACAATGGCACTTCAGGCCCCGTTGTGGCTCAGCGCCCCATTAGAGCAGCCCCTGTGCAAACACGGAGTAAAGAGGTGGGCTCCGACCCAAGGAGGGAACAGCCGAGCTCTTTACAGCCCCCAGGGCACCCCAGGATCGATTATTTCTGTTCCAGTAGCACTCAGGGCGTGTCTGTGCCCACATGGATGTGGGTGGCTGTGATGACTGGGGCCCGTTCCTGGGAATTTTGGGATCTGTGGATGGCGAGTGACACCGGGCTTGTAGCTTGACCTGGGAATGGCCACGTGGTGATGATCCACTCCTGCTCCAGAGGGGTTAATGCTGCAGTGGAGGGGGTTTTGCCTCCCCCTAAGGAGGGCAGATGGCTGGGGGAGCAGGAGGGATCTGTGGGAACCTCTTCCTCCCCTCCCTCCCTTGTCACCGTGATCTGGGTGCAATGGGTGCCCAGCACCCCTTGCTCTGGTCACATCCAGCCCTGCTGGGGGTGGCAGAGGGACAGCAGTGGCTCTGTGTCCTGCAGTGTTTGTGCATCCTTGGCACCCGCTTCCCGAGAGAGGATCTGCTCCCATTCCATCTGCATCCACATCCCCAGCCAGCCAGAAAGGCAGGAGGTTGTGCTAGAGATGCTTAAGTTGTTGGATTTTTTTTTTTTTTTGTATCCTCCCTGATTCCTTGGACCCGTTTGCGCCCTGTGTCTCTAAGTTCTCTTTCCCCACCTTTTCCATCTTTACAGCGTTGAATCCAAGCATCTTAGCCGAATTTTTCTGGTGTCAGCAGAGAAAGGGGGCTCGTGTTTGCCCTCCCTTCCTGACACCTCTCCTGGGTGGCAGCAGTTCCCTGCTGGGAGCTGAGTGTGGTCCCGAGGGAGGCAAACACCAGACGCAGTGGGGGAAACTCAACTTGCTGCTTTCACTTTTTACCTACAAATCTCTGTCTCGCTGAACCACCTGATTCCTGGAACTGGGCCCTGAAAAGGGGAAAGAGAAACCCCAGCAACACCTTGGCCGTGCCGGTCCGCGGCTGGTCCGTGTCCCAAACGCCGCAACTGGGCAGGAGCCGTGGCCGATCCCGGGATCCCGGCACGGCACAGCTGGCTGCGAGCTTGGAGCTCTTGGAGAAAGCCTCGGCTTTCATGTCAACACCAACAGCTGGCTGGGGAAATGCAAACTGCGGCTCGGTTTGGGAGCAGCTGCCGCCGCTGCAGGCAGCCGGACCGGCACACCGGGGCATCACCGGGGCATCACCGGGGCATCACCGGGGCCCGCCCGGGGAGCCGGGGCTGTGCCCTGAGGCTGTTTTCAAACTGTCTCCCCGTTTGTTTGTTTGTTTGGTTGGTTGTTTTTCTTTATTATTATTTTGAATAGCTTGTTTTTCTTTGAAATAGATTATTTTTCCTCTGCACCGGCGAAAACCCCCAAACTCCTCGCTAAGGCAAAGCGCGGCAGTGCAGGAGGACGAGCAGCCCCGCGCCGCTCCCTGCCCACCCCCTCAACCCCTGCGGCTCTCTGCGCGTTCCTGGGGGGCTCCCCCCGTGCCCCCCACCCCGCCGGGCAGCTTTGCGGCCGCCCCGCCGCGCATCTGTCCCCGCGCCCGCCCTTATCTGCCGCGGCTCAAACCTGCCCTGCAGCATTGTGCGAGTTCCCTCCGGTTCATTTATTATTTCTCTCCCCACCCCTCCTGCTCTGCTTTCTAGCACACGGTGCCCTGAAGCTGCGCGGCTTTTCCAGCGTTTTTCTCCCTCTGCGTGTCCCTTTATCCCCCTCCCCACCCCGTGCAGCCCCCCGGAGCGGTGGGTGGGCAGGAAGTTTGGAGCTGCGCAGGGACCCGCGTCCAGCTTTGGCTTTCCCGAGCGGAGGCCAAGAGCATTAAAGCCCACACCATGAGTAAACAGTGCAGAAATTACAGGTCCAGGGCTGGGTCATGAGCTTTGCTCTTTTGGTTTCTTGTGAGGAAGATATCCCCGGGATGCTTCCGGCGGGAAGGTGGAGCTCACGGAACGGGAGAGAGAGGGGAGCCAAGCAGGGCTGTGTTGGGACAGCAAAGCCACCGCACCCCCCGGGAGCAGCTGGGGCTGTACTGGGCTGCCTGCTCGGGGTCTGGCAGGGATCCCTGCCGGATCCCACGCAGACATCCCTGCTGGACCTGCCCCGCTCCCACCCTCCGGCTCTCGCTGCACCCAGTGCAAACAGGGGGAGGGATGTGAAGGGTCCCTGCTGACCCAGACTCCTGGAGAGGCAGGCAATGGCCATCGTAATTTTGGGATGTTTTCCAGCGTGTTGCTGAGTAACGGCCCATCCCACCCACACGAGCATCGGAAAGGCACCGTCTGGTTTCTGGGATTGTTTCGGCAGTGCCGTGCTGGCCGTGGCCCCGCCGAGCTCTCCCCGAGGCTCCCGGCTGCTTCCTCGACACAACTCCGGGAGCTGTGTTTGTTCTTTTATCCAAAGAAGCAGCAAAGCCAAAACTCGCAGCGGGCAAAGTCCGTCGGGGGGGGGGGGGGGGCAGGGGAAACCCGCCGTGTGCTGCGGGGAAATGTCCGGGAACGGAGCGTTCCCAGCCCGCGGTGGCCGATGGCACAGGTGGAGTGACACCGACCCCAGTAACGCTCAGGGTAAACGAATCCCTGGCAGGGAACCGGCTGGAGTGTAAAAACATCTCACCCCGCTGGGGAGGCTCGGTGTGCTCCGGGGCTGCAGAGAGCCGTGTCCCAGGCTCCGGAGCAGGGCTCACTGCTGGGATCAGGATGGCTTTTCAGCCAGGGAAAGAGTGCAGAGAGGACAAGCTGCTGGCAAAGTGGTGTTTGCCCAGTCTGGGGTGCTGGGGCTGTGTGCTGTGCCTCGAGGTGCCCCACAGCAGCTCGGCTCTGCCCTGTGCCAGCTCCCTGTGGAGTCTGGGACAGGCTGGGACATTTCTGCAGGAGTTTTCACTTGTGAAAACTGTGGCCTTGCAGGGACTGTCAGGGAGGGGACCTGCACAGACTGGTGTCACCAGCGAGCTCTGCAGTAACACCAGCAGTGGGGTGAGGTGGCACAGCCATGGGCTGGGGGCCTGCCTGGAGCACCCTGAGCTGCCCCAGAGGATTTATTGATTATTTGGGATGGATTTGATAGCGATTTATTTGGGATGGATTTGATAGGAAAAGCAGTGTCTGGCTGAGCTGGGGGGTCTTTCCTTCCTGGAGTGTCTGTGCTGCGTTTCTGGGGGACCATGGCCCGGGGATGAGCAGTGACAGTGATCCTCGAGGATGGTGCATGTCCTGCTTGGCTCTTCAGGAGATTTTGGCTTTTTGACCAGTCTGGGCTGAGGGGGTTGTGTTTGGCAGGATTGGAGGATTGCAGCAGTTTTGTAAGAATGACCTGAAAGCCTTTCCCCCCATCTGGTGCTCAGCATCCCCCCCAGCCAGGCAGCTCAGAGCACTCAACTCAGGGAGAGGGATCAGAGCCAGTGGGGCTGGGGGCAGCTGGAGCCCTGAACTGTCCAGTCTGGTTTTATTCATCTCCAGCTCCCATTTATTCCCTGGCTCTGGTTTCCCTGGGATGCTGCACTCAGGGTCTGCCCTGATAAAAGAGGGTGGGCACCCCAAACCCCATCAATGAACCCAAAACCATCCTGGGGCTCCAGCTTGGCCCCAGTGCTCCTTGGAGGCTGATAATGAATCAGACACCTGGGGCATGGTTTAATTTTTAATACAATGTATATTTATTGCAAACAATAATATACAAAAAAAAAAAAAAAGGTAAGTTTCACAGAGAGAAGGATCTTGCAAACAAACCAAACCAAACTTACCTAAAGACAAAATATGATTTAAATGACAGGTCTTTTAAGTTACAGAAATACTTTAAAAAGATCTGCTTTTATACAGAAATAGAAAGATGCCATATTATAAGAGTGCTTTAAGATTTTTTTTTCTTCTACTGAATCCCTAAAAAAAAAAAAAAATTGTTAACAAATATATCATTTTTTTTTTTAAATAAAAAAAGTTTGCTGTCTTTTTTAAAAAGCAATCCTTAACTGTTCAGCCACAGCTTCACCAAAGTCAGTGTCCCCCCAGCTCTGAAGGCAGTTTTGGGGGGGATGGAAGGCTAAAACAGAGCCACCCCCGGGCAGGGCCGGGGCCTTGGGTCTCGTCCTTGCACGAGCTCGTGTGTCCCAGAGAGCTGAGGCAGAAAACAAGGCAAATGATTCAGTGATACGCTACATTTGCAATCTTTAGTTTGTACAAATCTTATTTTTTTTTTTCCAGTTCATCCTTAAGACAAAAGAAAAAAAAAAAAAAAAAAAAAAGGAAGAGCACAAGTTTGTACAAACCCAGGACACAGATTCCAAAAAGAATAATAATAATAATAATAACAACGACAACCAAAAAAAAAAGAATTAAAGAGATAAATAAAGGACTGGTTACAGTTCAAGACCATAATTTAACAGGCACGGTTACCTTCCAAATAATGCTCTGACTAATGCAATCGCTTTTGAAAGGACTTAAAATAGAGGGGAGATCAAAAAAAAAACCAAAAAACCCGAGGAAAATTGTGATTAAAAACTGCTCTTCTCCCAAAATAAATAATTTAAAGTATCTGTGATGTCCTGCAAGCAGAGAGGAGCCCCTGGACGGGCTTTGCATCAGGCCTGGGGTGGCCAGGGGTGTGCCAGGCAGAGCTGGGGCCCGCTGATTCCCCCGGGGCTGCTTTAAGGCTTCTCCCAGCACCTCGGGCTGGGGCCGAGTTCATTTTCCGTTTTTTTAAAAAAATCTTTTTTTTTTTTTTTTTTTTTTTTTGTGTTGCTTCTTTTTCTTAAGGCTCGAGGTTATTAAAAAATAAAGCGGAGAAACTCTTCTCCTGGCTGGTTTTAGCTACGAGTTAGAAAAATAAAGCCTCTCCCATGCTGGTCCCTGCACAGCCTGAGCGCTGCCCAGCGCTGCCCACGTACAGAGCTTGGTTCCCAGGTCAAAGCACGCTGGTTTAGTTTTATTTTTAGAGAGAAAAAAAAAAAAAAAAGACACTTATCTATACAAAAATACCTCTGACTGCAAGAAGGCCTAGCGCTGCTCCACTAAGTGTCGTTTTTTCTTTTTTTTTTTTTAAGCTGTTGGAAAAATAAGAGCGTCTTAAAAAAATCTCTAAAAAATACGTATAAATCCCCTCGAATTGGTAACGAATCATACACAGTACATACTAAAAATATTTAAAATAGAGAATATTCCTCACAGAGGACTCTGAGTTTTCTCTTTTTTACCCCCCATTTTTTTTTCTTTTTTTTTTTTTTTTCCTTTAATTACTGCTAAAAAAAAAAAAAAAATCATTACAAAAGTCCAGAGAACAAGACAGCTGGGTGGGTTGGGTAGGAATCTCCTCTCCATGCTGGAAGCAGAGTTCAAGTCCAGTCCTTGGCAAGTGTGTACCGAGTTTTGCTGGCTCTCAGGCGGGTCCTGGAGGATGCTGTAGTGCAGAAGGCTCGAGGCGCTCTCTCCTCCCCGCCAGCTTTCACTTGAGCGTCTTTTTAATTATTATTTCAAATTCAGAGAAGGAAAAAAAAAAAGTCTGAAGGAAGTTCTTCTCGCTGCTTTCACGCTTTTCTGATTTTTTTGTTTTGTTTTGTTTTGTTTGTTTGTTTGTTTTTTTCCGGAATTTCTTTTTCTTTCTCTTCCCGCTTTCCTCGGCGGCTTCAGGGCCTGGTGAGCTGCGTGTAGACGGGCTGTTCCCAGTGCTGCGGGCTGTGGGTCTGGGGGATGGAGGGGACCCCCGAAGTGTCTGCAATGGGGGTGTACATGGGGCGCTGCGTGGGGTTCATGTAGGTGAAGGTGGAGTAGAGGCCGCTGCCCTGCCCCGCCGCGTGGCTGTAGTAGGAGCCGGAGTTCTGGTGGTCGGTGTAGTCGTACTGGGAGCGGGTGATGGTGGGGTAGGACGAGCTGTAGTGCTGCAGGTTGAAGGAGCTGTAGTTGATCTGCTGCGGGGAGTGCTGCTGCTGCTCGCTGTAGTGGCTGGGGCTCAGCTGCTCCGTCTTGATGTGCGTCCTCTGCTGCGCCGCCGGGCCCTGCTCCCCGCTCAGCGCGGGCAGCCCGTGCTGCTGCGCCGGGGCCTGCGGCTGCGCCGGGGGCTGCGCCTGCTGCTTGGACATCCACACGTGGCCGGCGCCGCCCGGGGAGCCCGACGTGCTGCTGATGCCGTAGCTGCCCGTGTAGGTGACCTGGCCGGGCTGGCCGTGCGCGGCCGGGCCCCCCGGGTGCCCGTTGGGCGGCAGGTACTGGTCGAACTCGTTGACGTCGAAGGTCTCGATGTTGGAGATGACGTCGCTGCTCAGCTCCCCGATGTCCACGTCTCGGAAGTCGATGTGGGGGGGCTGCCGGCCGCCCTCTTGCAGGGGGCGGCCCTCCCGCTTCAGGTCCTGCTTGCCGGGCTGCGTGTCCGTCTTGGGGGTGGTGGGGGGCGTGGGGGGGCCCTGCGACTGCCCTGTGGGAGGAAGGAAGGGGGACAGGGGTGAGGGGGGTGTCGCTGTGATAACTCAGTTAATGGTTAACCCCCCCCACGGGGGGCAGGGGAGCAGGGGCTGCGGTCGTGTGGGGTAACTCTTCCAGGTGTGAGGGGCTCAGCCATGAGCCCTGTCGGCACCAGCCTACTGCACTGGGTGAAATAACTGAGCCCTCAGACGTGAGCTGTAACGTGGGCCAAGCTTTTAGGGTGCTTTTTATTTATTTATTTATTTATTTAAAAGCGTAACTTTACGTTTCTCACGTGCACGGGGTGAGGGGGGGAGTGTGTGGAATTGGCTGCAGTGGCACCTGCCCGTGCCACGGGCAAAGCTTGTGGGCAGCTCTGCCCCCTCTCCTGATGCGGCTGCCCCCCTTCTCACTGCATTTCTGGGTCTCCTTTTCCCTCCCTTACCCGATCCCAGCCGGTTTGGGCTGCAACTTTTGATTAGGCTGCAACTTTCCTTAGGGAGCTGTAGCTGCGCCGTTCCCCCCCAGATGCCTCGTGGGTGCGTGGGTACCTACCCGAGTGCTCCCCGGGGGAGTGCACCTCGCTGATGCTGGAGGACGACTGCGGGGAGTCGGCCTGCAGCGCCTTGAAGATGGCGTTGGGGGAGATGTGGGTCTGCTCCGAGCCCTCCTCCTGCTCCGACTGCCCGTTCTTCACCGACTTTCTCCGCCGCGGCTGGTACTTGTAGTCGGGATGGTCCTTCTTGTGCTGCACCCGCAGCCGCTCTGCCTCCTCCACGAAGGGACGCTTCTCGCTCTCGTTCAGCAGCCTGGGGGGGACAGGGGGGGTGCGAGGGGTCAGCTGTGGCTCGGGGGGGGGCATTAGCGCGTTAACACCAGCTCACGTCTCTCCCCTGGATCTCCCCGCTGGCGATGCAAAGTCCCCCACGATGCCGAGCCCCCTGCATGCTGGTTGTCACCCCCCAGGTTGCTTCAGCGGCCAGGCAAGAGGTGCAGGAGCTGCACCGGGGTCCAGCCCTCGCCCTCCCCACCCCGTGGGCACATGTCCCTGTCCCCGGGTGCTTTGGGGACAGCCCCATCGCTGCCTGCCAGGGCCAGGTTTGCTCACCCATTTCTCCTTCTGCCACAAATTTAGGATCTCCCCCCCCCGCCCCCTTGTGCAGTCACAGAGCGCGCGGCGGCCAGGTGACTCACTTGCCTCCTGTTTTTCTCCCCTCCCTGCCTTATTTTGGCAGTCGGAGGACACCCGGCCATGCGCCACTCGCCGCCGCCACCCACCTGGGGCTTGGCACCGCCGCCCCCTCCCCGCGCCCCGCATCGCCCCCCTCCCGCACTCCCTCCCCTCCCGGCCCGAGCTGATGCAATCCCCAAACCCATCATTTCCTCTGGACCCGGGAGCACAAACAAACAGCGGCCGGGGCAGCCCCCGCTCGCACGGCCCGGGGGGCTCCGCCAGCCCCCGCACGGTCCCCCCCGCCCCGAGCATCGCTCGGGGAAAAGAAACCGCTTCCAAGACCAGAAAGCGGCCACGGGAAACCGCTTTCCCTACTTTCCCTCTACTGTTCTGGCTTCTCTTGCGCCAAACAAGTTCGCCAGCACATGCAAAAGTTTTCAGCGACTCTTCCAGGCTGGGAACATCCTCTGCCTCCCGCGACCGCTGGTCCAGGCTGGAGCGGGCTCTGCAGCCGCAGCCCCCGCAGCATCCCGCGGTCCCCCCCGGCATCATCCCGCGTCCCGGCCCCGCGCTCACCTCCAGAGCTTGCCCAGGGTCTTGCTGAGCTCGGCGTTGTGCAGATGCGGGTACTGGTCCGCCAGCTTCCTGCGGGCCGCCTGCGCCCACACCATGAAGGCGTTCATGGGTCTCTTCACGTGCGGCTTGTTCTTGCTGGAGCCGTTCACCCGCACCGGCATCGGCACCAGGGTCCAGTCGTAGCCCTTCAGCACCTGGCTCACCGCCTCCCGGATGCACACCGGGAACTTGTCCTCGTCGTTCTCCTTCTTCAGGTCCGGGTCCCCCTTGGGGAAGGTGTTTTCTTGGGGTCTGGTGTTCTCCGTGTCCGACCCGGATCCAGAGGGACAGGGGGACCCGGCGGAGTCATCCGACATAGTGGGGCTGGGGGCGTCGGAGATACATTTGTCCTGCTCTTCTGTCATTTTCATGAAAGGGTCGAGGAGATTCATGCGAGAAAGCGGCCGGGGGGGGATCAAGGGACGAAAAAAAGTTTTGCCTTTTTGTTTTTTCTTTTTTTTTAAGAAAATCGAAAAAGTCGAGCGCTAAGTGGGCGGGGAAGAGTTAAAAAAGGCAAAACTCAGGGAGAAACGAAGCGGCAGCTTCGAAACCAGCGGCGGGGGAAAAGAAAGAGCCGGCAAAGAAAAAAAAAAAAAAAGAAGAAAAAGTCGGCGAAAACTTTTTTATTACTTTTCAGTCAAAAAAAAAAGGAAAAAAAGATTAAAAACAAAAAGACGGAAAAAAAAAAAAAGCGAAAAAACCCAAAAAACTCCAGAACGAGGAGGAAGGGGAAGAAGAGGAAACTTTTTCTCGCCGTCGCGGAGCGGTCGCGGGCCCGTGTAAGGGGGTGGAGGGGAAGGGAGGGGAGGGGCAGCCCCGCCGGTCTCCAGCGCGGGCTCTGCGGCCGCGACGCGGGGCCGCGCCTTTAAATAGCCCCGCGCGGGGCCGCGCGCGGGGGCGGGGGGGCCGCGCTCGGCCAATGGGAGCGCGGCGCGCGGGGGCCGCGGCCGCCGCCATTGGCCGGGGCCCCCCGCGCGCGCTCGCGGAGGGGGCGGGGCCGCGGTGCTGGAGAGGGGGGGGGGACACACGCGCACACACGCGCGGGAGGGGCCGCGGGAGCGCGCACGGGACACCCCCATTTACCCCCCATCCCATCCCATCCCATCCCACTCCATCCCATCCCATCCCATCCCAGCGCCGCAGCTCCCGGGAAAGCAGCAGCGGTGGGCAGAGCGGAGCGGGGGGGGAACCCCCCCCTCTATCCCATCCCGTCCCGTCCCATCCCATCCCACTGCTGCTGCTTTCCCGGGGGGGGGTGTCCCCGCGAATTCCCCCCGCGGTGGCGGCGGGACCCGCGCCCGTCCCGAGAGGGCGCCAGAGGCTCAGGAACGGCGCAAAGGGAGCGGGGGAGGGGGGTGCGGGGGTGTCGGTCCGTCCCGTCCCGGTGCCGCCCCCGCGGGGGCAGAGGGGGTGGGGAACCCGAACTACCCCAAAAATACCCCGAATTGCTTTTTTCTTTTCTTTTTTTTTATTTTTCTTTTTCGCTTTCTTAAAACTTTTTTTGGGGGGGGGCGTTCGGCGCGTCCCCTCCCGCGCTGCGACACCTCCGCGTCCCCCTTTATTATTATTATTATTACTCTTTATAACTCTTTTTATTTATATGTTATTATAATATTATTATCTATTTATTCTTCTATATCTATTTCTCAGCCCAGTGGTCCCGTCTCGTCCTTCCCCGCGGGGCCGGACCGGGCTCGGCTGCTGCACCGTGTGGGACCCGCATCCCTTTCCCGCATCCCTTTCCCGCAGCAGCCCAGGCTGGAGACTCTGCGGTGGAAGGAGCGGCCTCCCCCCTTCTTCCCCCCCCCAAAAAAAAAAATTTTTGCCGAGTTGACCAACTTTTTGTCATCGAAACAAGCCAACAAAAGCGAAGGAGCGCCGGGAGCTTCCCGGCGTTATCTGTGAATAAGCGCAAATATTTCTCTCAACAGAAATAACCTTTATGGATTTCTGTGGATCACACGGTCTCATTTTCATTAGCAAGCGGCCCTTCCGCGCGGATAAGGATTAAACCTGAGGGATGCTGGCGGCGGAGGGGTCACTCTGAGTCATTATCTAGGTGGGCAATAAAGCAGATCCCGTTTTTAAGGTTCCAGGAGAGGGGGGTTTGGTGGCAGCTGTTGAGTGCGAAGGCAGCTCCAAAGCTGCCCCCCCTTCCCGCCTCCCTCCCCTTCGCCCTGGGCTCCGCAGCGTGTTCGGGGGGGAGAGACCTTCGACCGGTTCTCCCTTTACAAACTGCGCAGCCCGTAATTTTTCATTTCAACTCGAGCGTTAAAGTTGGGGCTTTATCGAAGCTGCTTTAATTTGCTGCTTTAATTCGCAGCCTTTGTCCCGCCGGACAATCCTCGGGGCAGCGGCCGCTCGGGGCCGTGTCCCGGCGGGGATCCCGTATCGCGATTGTCGCCGTCACCTTAACGAGGGGGTTCGAAGGGATTGGAAACGGCACGTGAAAAAAAAAAAAAAAAAAAGGTATATTAAAAAAAAAAAAGAAAAAGGCGACAGGGAAGGAGCTCTGAATAAACGCAGTTGAAACCCTCTCCTTGGTAGACCCTGGTTGTCTTTAGCTTTCCCTGAGATTATGATGATGATGATTATTATTATAATTTTTTTTTTTTTTTTTGCTTGCAAAGTTTTGGGAAGTAGTTTTTTCTTTGGGTGAGTTTAAAGGTAAGTGTCTGTCCTCTTTCCAGAGCCTTTGTCTGAAGGAACAGGGGGACTGTAGGGTTTTTCTTCGTGAGAGTTTGGGGTTTCTTGTGCCTGAAACACGGAGGACGCTTTTCCCAGCGTTATATTTCTTTACTTTGCTAAATATTCAGTGGTCCTGGAGAAGATCTGCTGAGTTTTGTATCGTTGTTTGCAGTGAAACAGGTAAATTTAGAGCAAAAGAGGTAATTCTGAATGGTTTTCCCTTGGTAATTTCAGCTCTAGGCTAGTGCATGATGGAATTTAGCTCAACAAATCTCGTTTAATATGCATGTTTGTTATAGGACATCAAAGAAAACGCAGGCAGTAGATTGTTCTTATCTCAGCTGGAGCTGCTGTGGCAAAAATCTGAACAAATGTACCTGGAGGAGAAAAATATGGTGACAACAGATTGTTCCATGGCTTTGCTGCTGATTGGCAGAGATAAACACGAGAACAATTTGGGAGGATAATTGATTTAATGAAAAGTGTAATAATTAGAACATTTTTCATTCTGAAAGTCCATCTGCTGAAAGGGACTCTGCCTTTTCATCCCCCAACAGGCTGTTTTAACCAAAGAAAGTGGTTTGACAAGTTTGAACAATAAACAAAAGAGAAATGGGAAAGAGCTTTCCAGTTATTGTGTGTGATTTTATAATTTCTGGATTATTATTTTTAATTCCTGTTCGATGGACTATTTAGACAACGTGGACAAGCTGATTAATCACAGTCGTTTTGCAGGGTTAGAAGTTTCCTTTGGAGCGGCTGAGCTGCTGCTGCTTTCCCGTCAGGATGGAAGTTTTCTTTTCTTTTGAAAGAATTAACATTGTTTTACCCTAAGTGGCGAGCTCAGATATCAGGAAAGATTGTTAGCGAGGATTAGAGCCCTCGTTTGATGGCTTTTTTCCTGCCTTGTGCTACATCAAATCACTGTTTTTTAGGAAATAATCTTTCCAAGTGGAGTGGAGGAGACGGGAGTTTGGGCAGCAGAGGGAACAGCACCGTGTGGGGCTTTTGGGGGAGGTTTTTCTCTCAGAACTTATGGTGTTGATGCGCCTCAGATCAGCTGTGCTGGAGTAAGATCTGGTTTATTGGTGTTTGGTGGCATCTGGGGGGGTTTGATCCAGCTCCCTGGTGAAGTCCAGCCTCTCCCTGGCCATGGGGTGGGTGTTGGACGGGCGGTGGCTTCACCAGGGATGTTGTGATGTCACCCCGTCCCCTCTGACCTCACACAGGCCAGCAGAGCCTCCGTGCCCCGCCACGAATCCCCCAGGGGGTGAGAAATCCAGGGAGAAGCTGGTGCTGCCTCCCAGTCCTGGGAAAGGCTTTTTGCGATGGGTATGAAATGGGAAGGTTTGGCTTAGAGTGGAATTCCCTGAAACAAAAGCATTCCCGCAGCCTCTCTCTCAATTTCGATATCAAAACTCTGTCACTCGCTGATCAATGGCACAAAACGTGAAATTCCAGATGGGGCCGTGCCTTTGGATGGTTTTCTCCCGTGCCTTTGGACGCGGCTCTCGGCAGGGGAGGTGCTGAGTGCAGGGCAGTAATTATCACCCTCTGTCACCCCCTCCCAAAGAGGGCCATTTCCCTCGGTGTGGGAGCAGTGCTGCATCCCAGCACCCACAGCAATGCTCCCACGCTCGGGCTTTCCCCCCCGTGCTGCAGGAGGGCTGTGAGCTGGGAGGGCTCAGCCGTGTCCTCTGTCGCCGCTCAACCTTCTCCCGCCCGGCGCAAAACCTTCGTGTTTCAGCCCATTTTTCTCCCATCCCCTTTTCCCAGCCGTGGTCGGGCCTCCAGGGCAGGGATCCCACGTTGTGCCAATCCAGGTGTTACTGCCTTAAGTGCCAGAAGAGTTCCTGCTGCAGGGATGAAACCTGTGCTCTGTTTTTGGGCTCACCTGCCCGAGAGCTGTGGCACCATCCCCAGGACACGGGGTTGGTGTTGAACCCCTTCTGAGGTGGCCCTTGACATTGTGTCGTATTCCAGCTGGTCCAGAGGTGTTGGACACCTCTGCCACGGCCTCCCCAGCAGGGTTTGCACAGGGTTGTCCTTTTTTGTCCTGTATCTATTTATTTTTCAAAAGCCCCAGGGTTTCTCAGGCACATTCTGGCACGTCCTTATCAGAAGGTCATTGCACAGTGAAAAAAAAAAGGAGATAAAGGGCAGTAGCCGATGGGTGATGTATTGGGGGCAGAATTGTCTTTAATTTTGTTAATCCAGCTGAGAATTCCATAGTATTTTATATTTATGTCATTGTATTAATTTTTAAAGTTTATTTTTCTGCCTCGTCGTGCTAATACACGACCCTCAAAAGCTGCTGTGCCCTGAGCTGGAGACAACACATTTGTGATTTAAGCTTGACAAATCTTGGCCTGGGAATGGGTGAGAAAACCAGTGGGCAGGCATTTTTTTCCCCCTTTTTCTGTATATAAGGTAACCAGGAGCCTGAAGACTCCGAGGCAAGTGGCTGAAAGATATTTGGTTTTAATTCATGCCTAAAAATCCCACCCTGATGGACTCGCTCTGTGAAGTGAAAGAAGTTGAGGAGTTTCAGAGGAATAATCCCAGTGCTGTGGTGAAATGATCCCGATTATTTCCAGGCTGGGTGGCAGCGTTAATGTGACCACGTCTGTCTGTTTTAGCCATTAAATACCTGCACACTCATCGGGGCTGGTCAAGCAGCAGCACTTGAAATCGTGTGGAGATTTATTTACCACTTAAAAAATAATCCTGGGAAGGCGAAGCCGCCGGGGGCCAGATCCTGCTGGGGAGGGAGTCAGAGTTGGGGGGAGTCTTGGAGGTGGCGGAAAAGGAATTGTGAGCAGAGAAAGGCTGGTTTCCCTTGGAAAAAAGCTTTGGAAGTGCTAAAAATCTGAGAAAAAGAGGTGGAAAATGGGGATTTTTTGCTTTTCTACCAAGAAATACCAGCGCTGATGGGCAGCTCCCCAGTTTGCGGAGCTGCTCCCCCCCAGGAAAACCCAGGGGTGGATTTACCCTCACTCCCATTTTGGGGTCGGGATCTCCGAGCTCTGGAGGAGTTTGAACATTCCCTGGCTCCGGCACAGCCTCCACCATAGCGAGGAGGAGAAAGAACCTCTTTGCTGTTCCCTTCCCTTTCTCCCACAGCTGGAAAACCGCCGCGCGCAACCTTGGACTTCGCAAACGCTCTTGTTATTTTTTTTTCTTTTTTTCTTTTTTTTTTACTTCTGGAGATTAAAGTGCTCCATTTGGGGAGTGGAGTGTTTATTTATTTATTTATTTATTTGTCTATTTATTTATTTGCTCGCAGGCGTTTTGGCCCCGAGCTCTGCGACCTTGGCTAAATGGAAAATTCGTCCGTCTCGGTTAAAGCGGGATGGAAATACCCTCCCCAAAGTGGCTTTTTCCCCCCTTCCCAAAGGTGTTTTTTTTTTTTTTTTCCCCTCTCCTAAGAGAAAAAGAGGAGAATTATTAATTTCTTCTTCCTCCCCCCGCCCCAAGGTGCACCTTTAGCTTGTGGGAGCACTTTTGGCCTGACCAGCCGTGCCCGTTGTGCTGCTGGCGGTGGCTTTGCCCCGTGTTCCAGGCACAGCACCCCCCAGATGTCAGCCGGGGCTGGAAGTGCTTCCCCATCAGATGCAAAGATAAATCAATCTGGTTCGAATCACTCGAGGGGGGAAAAGTGATCAAAGCCAAAAGCAAAGCTCCAGTAATGAGGACAAAAGACGGGGTTTCCATTCGTAACAATACGAGCTCTCCAGAAAGGGCAAAAAGCCCTGGGGGGAACGCTGGAAGCGAGTGATCACTGTCATCTTCTCCCTATTTTTATCCATTTTTTCCTGTAAATGAATGGTACAGCATCAGTGTCACAGTCTGTGGTCACTGTGCCATCAGCCTCTGGGCACCGTGAAATCTCCCTCTCTCAGCGACGTTAAAGAGAAGCAGAATTTCTTTAGGAGGCGTAAAACCCGCTTAATAAATTTTAAAAAGCCCCAATCTCTCAACCCCAACACAGCCCCTGGTGGATGTCAATTTTTACACGTCTCTGTGTTTCCAGCTTTATTTTGACCATTTTGTCCCCCCCAGCCCCTCTCTGGCGAGCAGCAGGTCGGGTGCAGGGTGAATTGAGCCGCTGTGCGGATCCCGCGCGATGCTCCGCGCTCAACATCCCCACAAATAAACGGCCGTCATTTTAAACCGGCCCTATTCTGTTTTCCGAGCGATAGTTCAAATTACACGGCCCCGGCAACAGCTCACAAGAAATCCATCAGAACTGGAAAGGGGAATAAAACTGCCATTCTCTGTACCTGTTTGTGCAGCTCCTCGCTAATGCGGGGAGAGCCCGACTGTTTATTTGGAGAAGTAAAGTTGTGGAAATATACTTGGAGGGTGTAATGTGGACAGCACGTGTTTCTGGGAGCTACCTGAAGTCTGTGTCCTAATGGCTTGCAGATGTCCCCGGGTCACAGATTTCCTATGGGCCAGTGGCAGCGCCCACCCCTCCCGCTCGTCAAATTAAAAAAAAAGAAATTAAAAAAAAAAAAGGAGAGGAGGGGGGAGAGGATGGGGTTTGGAGGGGGGGGACCCGGCTTCTGGAACTTGTAAAATTGTTTGTTTGGGTTGTTTCCAGCTCCCATCCCAGCGCTGCTCCTGAGTGATTTGGAAATTCTAGCTGCCAGGTCCATGTTGGGGTGGAACGATGATTTATTTGAAAAATAGAGAAATCTGCTATGGGATCACTTCGAGTTTGCTCAGGGTGGGGAGTTTATTTACACTGGGATTATTTATGTAAAAAAACCTGCAGTTTTCTCTACTGAGTAATAAACAGGGATTTGTTTTAGTTATATATATATATATTTAAAGACAGACTCACGTATGCAGGCAGCCCTAGAGCTGGGTCTTGCTGTCCTCTCTCTATGCCAAGCGCAGAACTTTGTGCCCAGGCACTCTATAAATATTTTATTTTGCATAGGCCATAAATCTTGAGACGTGTCTAAGAATTTAGATAATTTTTTCGTGGTTTGTGCTGTATTTCTTCCCCGGGGCTGTGGGGAAGGGGGTGCTCAGGGCCCCCCTCCCTTCTCGGTGTGTGAGTCCCATCCTGTACCTGGTGCCACCCCGGGGGTGCTGAACCCACCACGCTCTGGGCTCGTTCTGCTGAAACTTGGGCCCATTTTTCCCTGGTGCCTCTGCAGTTGGATGTGGCCGTGTCTCTCCATCCCTTAGGGACGGGATGCAACCCCAGGAGTGAGCACTGAGCCTTTTCCCAGCCGCTGCTGAATGTGGGACACCATTTTCCTGCTCCCCAGGGATGCTGAGGGTGCTCCATCCCGGGATCTCCCAGCAGCTCCCAGCCTCCTCTTCCCCTGGGAAATCCTTCCAAGGGATTTTTAAGGTGCCTGTTTTTGGTGGTGGCAGCTCGATGGCATTGCTGGCACGGGGTACTCAGGGCTGGTGGGTTGTTCCCAGCATCCCTGACGCGTTCTTGGTGCTTCCCTCCTTTCCTCCCTTTTTTGCCCCGTGCTGATAATTCCGGGAGTTTTCCACGGGGGGTTGGGATGAGCACCACGAGCCTTGTTCAGGAGGTGCTGACATGAAATCCCAGCTGATTTTAGATGCCTGCCCTGGGGCTGGACTGGGATCCAGGTCTCCATCCCAACCTGGAGGGACAAGAGGCAGGACAGCCCAGGAGCCGCTCGGGTGCTGCTTTAATTTCTCTCCCAATCACTGCATAATCCACAAACAGAACTGCTTTTTGATCTGTTTATTTATTTACTTTTAATTTAACAATTTGCAGAGGAGGAGAATTCATTCGATTTCCCTCCTGCTTTCCTTTGCTGGAGTGGCAAGGAAGCAGGAAGGGCTGTTGCAGGAGCAGCTCATGGTGAGAAGAAAAATAGCTCAACACTCGTGGTGTTAAAATTACTGGAGCAAAGGAGAAGGAGATAGAAAAGCAGAAGTGGGGAGGGCAGGGAGTACTGGTTTTTCTGCGTCTGTCTCTCTACCTGCCTCTCCTACCTGTGACAGATTAGAAATATGCTCTGGCCATTTAGCTTGGCAAAAATTGTGCTTTTTTTTTTTTTTTTGCACGAACATGAGAAAAAAACTCATCCTGCTGCTAAGTGGGAAAAGTTTATTCTGAGAATAACACCCTCCAGCTCCCAGTTTTTTATACCTAGAAATGTTTGCTATGTCTTAATAATAACACAGAAAGTCTCAGACTGCATGACAGAATATCGTTATATTTTCTGGGTTTAGGAAAAAACCCTATTATAAATATGTCTCCGAAGGGTGTATATGTACCTTGGCGTGGAGTTTAATTTGCTGTCAGTCTGAAACCACTCTCTATCGTGATCCCAGCTTCCTGCTCCCAACACACAAACCCGGGTTTGCCTTTGGAGAAAAGGATGGAATCAGGTGCTGCCCCCGAGCAGCCCAAGCGCCGGCGAGGGAGCTCTGTGGGAAGCCCCAGGAGACAAAAAGATGTCCCCAGTCCGGTTTTATTTTGTTTTTTAGTGTTTAATTCTGAAACCTGCGCTTGAGAGTTTAGGGCTGCGAGTCCTGCTGGCCACACTTCTCCAAAATAAACTCTGGCTGCAGGGGGACGCTGCAGTGGAGCGAAGGAAAGGGCCGCAAGAGAAGCGCTGTGAGAACCTACCTTGGTGTGGAGCCCGACTGCAGACTCGGTCCTGCCTCGCTCAGTGCTGTCTGTGCAGCCACTGCAGAGACTCTGCTGGGAGCTCAGGGGGATCTGGGGAGGGAGATGACTTTTAATGTGGTGTTTTTAAACGTAGCCCAGGTGCTCGTGCCCGACTGTTGGGATCCCCCTCCCAGCCTGTCCTCAGGTAGTTAACATTCACCAAAATATTGATGGCAGTTACCTTTCCTGCCAGCTCTTATCTGAGTGGGCTTGAGCAGGGCTTTGGCAGAGCCTGAAAGGAGGTATTGTTACCTTGCAAAAAAAAAAAAAAAGAAAAGAAAAAAGAAAAAAAAAAAAAGGCAAAGAAAACTCAAAGTTGAGAAACAAAGGAGGATTTTGGGATCAACCCTGGCTGGGACAGCACTGCTCTGCCAGCCCTGGGATGGGACTGTCCTCCTAGCACCAGCCCCAGGGCCTGGCAGTGGGGAATGTTTGCTCTTTAGAAAACAGCTGGGTTTGGTTTTTTTCAGTCTATTAGTGAGGCCTCTGAGCATCCCTTTTGTGTCTGAACTCAAACCAAACAAGATACAGGTATGGATATGTGTCTCCTTCTCCCTCATCACTGTCCTGTGTCCTCCTTTGGAATTCCTGCTCCAATTTCTGCCAAATTTGACAAAGAGGATGTTGAGGAAATTATTTTGATTTTTTTTTTTTTTTTTTTTGTAATTTGTAGAGATGCAGTTAAACACTGGTGAGAAAAAGCACAGCAATGTGCACTTCTCTGTACTAGACCCCAGAGAATCCACAGGACTATCCATAGCAAGGCAGGATCCTGTTTCTTGCTGCACATTCAGCTCCTCACGGGCTTTTTATTGAGTTCTTTGCTTATCTGTCACCTTATCATTTGTCCTTAGTTGGCTCAAAAACTGTCCAGAATCAGATCCTTTATCATTTGGGGTCAAACGGTCCAGGTTTGGATCTGGCCAGGCCAAATAATTTCCATGAGGTTTCTTTTTCTGAGACAGCTTGAACAACAGGCCCTGAAGAGGTGACAAATCTGAGGTCTCCAAAATTACCTGAAACTGCACAGAAACACCCACATTTTTTCTGTATTACTGGGGCAGGAGGGATATTTTGGGATAGGGAGAAAAAAAAAAAATCTCCCAAAGAGAATCAAATCCAGTCCTACTGGTCTGGCAGCATTTGTGGAAGGAAAAGCCAGTAGGACAACGGGGTGACTGTGGAGTGAGAGGAGACCTCTCTGTCTGGGGAAGGCTCTTTAGGCAAATATCAGATGTTTTTGGGCTATTTTAGGGGAGTCTGGTGCATTGGGCTGATGAAGCTCTGACCCATTAACTCCCTGCCTGGTGCTGCCACCCTCAATCAGGGCTGTCCCGGGGGAATCCAGTGCTCAGGGTTAACCTCGGGGTTTGACCCTGCAGGATGCTGAGTGCTTTCAGCTGCCCTCGAGCTGGGGGTGTCACTGCTGGGGGTGTCACTGAAGGGGGTGTCACTGCTGGGGGTGTCACTGCTGGGGGTGTCACTGCTGGGGATGTCACTGAAGGGGGTGTCACTGCTGGGGGTGTCACTGCTGGGGGTGTCACTGCTGGGGATGTCACTGAAGGGGATGTCACTGCTGGGGATGTCACTGCTGAGGGTGTCACTGCTGAGGATGTCACTGCTGGGGGTGTCACTGCTGGGAGCTTTCTGGGGGGTTTCTTTGCTCGCCGTGTCCCCAGGGAGGGTTTTCAGCAGAGCGTGAGGGGTGTTCGCTTCAGCTGAGGGAGCGAGGCCGGTGCTCCCACCAGATGCCACTTCTCCAATCAGGCAGTTTCCCGTCAGCCCCTGCTGGTGATTAATTTTCAACATCTTGTGCCTGACTTGCCTGATCCGGGGCCGTTGACTCAGAAAACAGGAAAGGTCAGTTTGACTAACACCGAACCCAACGCCGGCGTCGCATCCAAAGCAAACAGTCCCGTGGGATCCAGGGTCACCCCAAAGGATCCCGTGTGAGGAGAGGGCAGGTCTGTGCCTGTGCTCACCCTGCTCACCCCTCAGGGCTCCCTGCGAGGGGGAAGGTGTGCGAGCCCTCCCGGCTTGTAAAACCAGGAGCGTTTTTGCAGAGGGATTGTTTCCATTAATTAAAAAGGGGAGGGAGAGCAATGATCTGCTGCAAAGGGGCAGGAAAACGTCGTTGTTTGCCCAGTGAGATCCTGGTTTCTGATCTCCTTGGCACAAGGTGGGACAACACCCCATGGCTGTGGCGTGGGGAGGGTTTGCTGTCCCAGCACGGGGTGGCTGGTGATGGGCTCCCAGCTCTGCAGGAGAGAGGGTGGGATGTCAGCCCAGTGGCAGCTTCCCACTACCTGCTCCTGGTGTGCAAACAGGGAGCTCAGCCAAGGACATTGCAGAGCTCTGCCAGGGGACTGTGCCTTGCTGTGCCGGGGGGTGGCCTGTTCAGGGGGAAGATGTTGTTGGGGATAAGGAATGGGGATCAGGAATGGGTGATGGAAGGATGTGGTGGGATCAGGAATGGGTAATGGGGGTAGGTTTCAGCGTGTCCTGGGTCATTTTTGAGCACTACCTTACTCCACTGAGGTCCCAGCTCTGGTGGCCTCAGGGCTCTGAGTTTCAATAAGCCACTGACAGTTCTCTGAGGTCAAATCAGATGGTTCCCCGTGGCCTCCAGCTCATCACACACAACCCCAGCTGTTTATCTGACCCACCTCTGAGACAGTGCACTGACAGAATACCCTGTACAGGAAACAAGGGCTTTGGTTTGTAGTGAATTTTAAAAAAACTGTTTTGTTGTGGCATCTCTGGACACAAAATAGTCACAGTCATCCTTCACTTTAATGGCTTTGCAAGATCCACGGAGCTGATAATCTGTGATAAAGAAATCTCCAAGCTGTAGCACATCCTCCTTTTCTTTACTTTTGCTCTGAGCTGCATCAGTTGAGCAGCCTTGGTCTGGCTGTGTCCATGTGGGGGGACAGCTCTGTGTTACAGCAGTGTAGGAATAGGAAATGGGTATTTTCTTATGATTTAAGAGAGGCAGAGGTACCAAACTGACCCCTCAGTGTTTTTTCCCGATCCAACTGCTAATGCAGTACCCTGGAAAGGATCATGGAATTGCAGAGCCACGTTTGACCTGCTCCAGGAAAAAAATATATCCATGTTCCTCAGCTTGGGAACTTGGCCTTGGCCTGCTGAATAAGGAAGTTGCAGTGTTTAGACATGGAAAGGGATCCTGCATTTCCATAGGAATGACAGCGAGTCCCTCCCACCACCTTCAGATTGTATTTCTAAATGATGCGGGACATTAGAGCAAATCAGGCGGTGATTAGCCAAAATCAGGCGGTGATTAGCCAAAATCAGGGGGTGATTAGCCAGCCTGCTTGGCTGCAATCACACCTTTCAGCATTAATTACCCACTCCTTGAGTGTGATGACGTTGAGCGTCTGCGGCGGGGGCTGTTCAGGGTTTGGTGTCCTTGGCCAGGACGAGGATTGTTCATCCAGCCGTGGGAAATGAGGGCTCCTTTGTGAAGGGCCTGAGGAGCAGGACGAGCAGTTCCAGCCCGGAGATGTGGGTCTGATATCCCTGACCTGGCTGTGCAGGTTGGATGGCACGGGGAGGCTTTGCAGTGCCAGGGAAGTACCAGGACCTAAGGAGGACATAAGGGAAGGCTGGAGAGGGACATTTTGCAAAGGTAAGCAGGGATGGGATAATGGAGATGGCTTTAAGCTGAAGGAGGGCAGCTTTAGATTGAATATTGGGAAGGAATTCTCCCCTGTGAGGGTGGGGAGGCCCTGGCACAGGTTGCCCAGAGAAGCTGTGGCTGCTCCATGAGAGTGTCCAAGGCCAGGTTGAACAGGGCTTGGAGCAACCTGGTCTATGGAAGGTGTCCCTGCCCATAGCAGAGGGTGGAACTGGATGAACTTTAAGGTCTCTTCCAACCCAAACCATTCTGGGATTCTGCGAAAGGCAGAGGAGAAGCAAAGTGTCCATGGAGGGGTTGGGGTCAGGTTTGGAGCAGGTGGAGCTGTTGGCATCAGCACAACCTGCTCCTCTGGTGCTTTTCCAGGAAACACTGTGGGGTTTGCTGGTTCGGGCTGGCTCAGTGTGGGGATGTTCAGCAGCTCAGGCTGAGCCCTTGGAAACCTGTTGGAAGTCAGGTTGGAAAGAGGTGCACCAGTAGGTCCTCCCCAGGCTCCGGCCCTCCCTCCTTTTTAAAGGCTGAAACAACATATTTATTTTGCAATTTTGGTTCTTCTTTCACTAAACAAACTCCTAAAATAGGGCAGTACAAGCAGAGGAACTAGACAACCATGTTCACAGAGGTTTAGCCCAGAGCCCAGCGGGATGCAGACTGGAGCAGTGTGGGTGGCACCAGACTGGCTCGGTGTCTGACCTTGCCCTGCTCCTGGCTGGCGAAATTTCTTCCCTGGCAGAAGACCAGGAGCCAGCCCTGGGCTTGTTGTCACACGGGGGGCAGGCCTGGTGGTGCTCATGGTGAAGATCAGGAGGCTGAGCTGCTGCTCTTGTGCAGCCAGGAGGGGGAATGTGGGGTCAGTGTCTGCAGCCTGGGGGCTGCTCTGGAGCTCAGGGGTGCTGAGACATGCACGTGGTGTGTTCCCATCGTGGAGTTCAGGCAGAGTTTGGCCCTGGGAGCTCCTGGAGACGATGCAAACCCCACCTGCTCCTGCCAGCTGTGCATTCTGCCCCTGCTCGAGCCACTTCTCTGCAGATCACAATGAACCTCAAAGCTCCTGCGTGAAATAACGCTTTATTATTAATAATAATAATAAGTAGAGGTAATTTGTGATTCTTGAAACCTGCCCAAGCCACCAAATTCAGATTGAGATCTGACTTCAGCCTCCTGGATGTGGGGTTTGGGCTGGTCCCTCTGCAGGCCTGGGACTAGTTGTGAAATGTGGAGTTGAGCTCCTAAATCCCTTCTTCTGCCCCTGAGCTTTCAGAGCTGTGGGCTGGCCCCAGGCCAGCGTGTAACCATTCTGAAAACCTCTTTATTTTAGGGTGTGCCACCTGTCTCTCCTTGTCTTTTTTCCCCTGTAATTGTGATCTTCAGCAGGGTGAGCTGAGTCGGTGAGGTCTGCTGGTAGTGCAGGGTGATCTCTGGGGTTTGCTGTGGTGGAGAAACCCTTTGGGGCTGGTGAATCCCTCTGGATGACCTGCTGTGACCTTGCTGATCTTTGGGGCTGTTTTTGCCCACTGGAGAGCCCCAGCCATTGCAGTGGCACTGGCACAGGCTGCAGGAATGTGGTCACCAGGAGTGTGAGAGGTCATGGCCAGGCTCTTTGAGGAGCTGAGTGCTGGGTGGGGCACCAAACCCTGTTCTGGGCTGGTGAGCAGCTCTTGTTCATGTGGCTCAAGAGTGCTAGAAAGGAACTGCTCCCATCTGATCCACCTTGTTCCAAAGGTGGGGTGAAGGACAGAGGAACTCTTCCTCTCTTTGCAGGGTAGGGGGGGGAAAGCTTTTCCCATTTCTGAGGTGATCACCAAAGCTTTCTCTGGGTAAAATCTCTTACATCCAGGTTGTCCTTTCCCGGTCACCACATCCATAAACTTCCCTTCCTCTCCTTGACCATCTTCTGTCACACAACTCCATCCTTCAGGAGCTCCATCTTTTCCCAAACAGGCTTAGAAGTGGCCAAAGGCTCAGTTCATCTAAACAACTTTTGGAGCTGCCAGAATGACAGATCCAGGGAGACACAGGGGAACAGGGCACAACTTCTAGAAAAGAAGTAAAAAATAATGCTGTGTTTGCTTTTTGTGCGTGTATGTGTGTGGCAGCTTTTGGGTTGGGTACCCAGCACAACTCTTGGCTCATCTTGGCTTTTTTGGGTCCTTGGCAGAAAGCAAACTCTGCTGTTTGCCCAACTGGCCAGTGGCAGATGAGTTTGTGCAATACAGGAGGGTTTGTGTCACTCAAAACCAGTTTTTAAAAAAAAAAACCAACCCAAACCAGAAGCTCTGACCAACCCATTGGCATTTTATTAATAATTTTTCAAAGCTGCAGGAGCACAGCCTCTCCCTTGTCCCAACAGGCGTGGGTGGGAGAGGGTTTGCAGCCCAGCCCGTGCCCCTGGGCACCGGGGTGGGCGAGTGGTGGCCAGGTGGCTTTGGCCAAGCACTGACTGTGGTGCAGCTCTGCTTCCAGGGCTGAGGAGAAGCCAAGCCAGTGGGAAGGTTCTCCAGCATCGTTTTCTGCCCTTTCACGGTAATTTTTATTTATGTGTTTGCTTTTTCACATGCAGATGGGCAGCATCAATGGCTCGGGGCTGTGGTTTGTGCCCCAGAGCCAAGCAAGTCGTCCTGCCCTGGCTCAGCCTCCGAGTGAACTGGCTTGGAGTGTCCACCTGGGCTGCTCCTATCTCTGCAGAGTGGCTAGCTCATTCCAAAAGCTTCCAGTAGTAGGTTTCTGACTGTTTGCATCATAAAACACTGTTTAAAGTGTGGTTATGGTCAGCAAAGAGCCAGAGAGCAACTGTAAAATTGACATCTCGAGTTTTTTTTTTTTAGTATTTATCCCTTGTCTATGGTTGCCTGGATTGAATTTGCTCAGTTTATGAGTGGCAGGGAGGTTTCTCCTTCCCAAATTCCTTCCTTTGGGAAGGTTTCTCCTTCCCCAGTTCGGCGTGGCAACTGGAAGCCGATTGCTTGGCGTGGCAGAAGGAAAGCATTGGAAAGCAAAGGGACACACAGCCCCTGTGGCCTTGAGTCCCACAGGCTCCAGGGCGTGGGCTGGACCCACCTTAGACCTGGGCTCGGTTTCTGTGGACTGAGTGACCTGCAGGACCAGGTCTGTGTGCAGACTCCCTCTTCCAAGGAGCGTGGATTTATTTGGGCAGCGTTTGAGAGGGCTCCAAGCTACGTGGTGGGTGCCCCAGAGGAGACTCCAACCCTGGCTGGGCTGGCAGCACTTCTGTTTCTAGGGAGAAGTGGCTTTTCCCCAAGAAGAGCCCAAGCAGGAGGCTGGTGACCATCCCACAGGGGAGATGGCTCCGACCAGGAGGGCTCTGCTGTGGGAGCTCTGGCTCGGAGCAACAGAGACTTCTGGGCTCTGCAGCACCATCAATGGGTTTGATTGTCCTGCAGGGTTTTGCTGCAGCACTTAATTCAGCAGCTCCATTCATTTGGGTCGGGACATACATATATACCTTGGCACTTGGCTGCCAGGACAGGCCAAGTGGTTTTTAGGCAGCCCCGGCCAAAAAGCACAGGGCGAGGTAGGGAGGCTGCACAGAAATTCCTCCCTCGCTCCGGGGCAGTTCCTAGAATCTGTGGGGAGCTGCAGGGTGAGGGTTGGCACCGGGGCATGAGGGGCTTGAGAAACTTCTCAGCTCGACTTCGAGCCGCGCCGTAAAGAATTCCGGGCAAACGTTGGAGGTAAACTGCAAAATCCCGGCTCAGACCCCTTCCAAACTGCTAAATCACGGCTCAGACCCCTTCCAAACTGCTAAATCACGGCTCAGACCCCTTCCAAACTGCTAGATCACGGCTCAGACCCCTTCCAAACTGCTAAATCACGGCTCAGACCCCTTCCAAACTGCTAAATCACGGCTCAGACCCCTTCCAAACTGCTAAATCATGGCTCAGACCCCTTCCTCCGGGGTCGGGTTCCACTCCAGGCACATCTGGAGAGGGGATGTGAAAGTCTGAAATCCACTCTCAGCAACCCCCTCCTTTCCCTTCCCACCTCCTCCCCACCCACCCGGGACCTCCTCGAGCGCAGGCAGGAATGGGGGGACATGGGGCTCATTCCTGTCCCAAACAGGAGGAATTCTGGCTGATGAGGGGACATGGGGCTCATTCCTGCCCCAAACAGGAGGAATTCTGGCTGATGAGGGGACATGGGGCTCATTCCTGTCCCAAACAGGGGGAACTCTGGCTGCTGAACTCCCAGGGCTGGCACTGTGTGCTGGGCTGGGGGTGGGCTCTGCTCCTTCCTCACAAAGGGGAGACCTCCAGGTTTGGAAGTTGGAAAAAGCTCCAGTCCAGGTCTGCAGGTTGGAAAAAGCCTTGAGATCCTTCCTTGGCTTTTCCCCCGCGGGTTTGTGTTTCCCCCACGGGTTTGTGTTTCCCCCACGGATTTGTGTTTCCCCCACGGATTTGTGTTTCCCCCACGGATTTGTGTTTCCCCCACGGATTTGTGTTTTCTCAGTCGGAAGGTCTTGTGCAGAGAAAATCCCTTGATGGGCATTGGGTGCTGAAGGGGCTCTGGGGCTGGATTTGGTGTCTGTTGGGAACAGGGAGGTCCAAACCACCTCCTGCAGAGAAATGAGTTTGGCATTTGGTGACAACCAGAGCAAAAACAGCGGTGGAGGCACCAAATCTGGGGAAACCTTGTCCGTGGTGCAAAGCTGGATGATTTGATGGGGTTTGTTGCTGTAGCAGTGCTGGAGTTTGGAGGTGAGGGACACCCAGATGTCTTGTTTTCAGTTTGCTGTTCAGCTGCTTCCTTTTCTGTTTCCTGACCCTTATCCAAATTCCTGAGTGGGATTTTTCAGCGCTGTTGCCTGCACTGCTCCACACATAAGGTTGCCATGAGATTCCCAAGGACCTGCCATCTTGTTCCTAGGCAGAAAAAAATAGGATTGCAGCTCCTGCATTGCTCTGTGGGGAAGGAGCAGATGGGCAAAGCATTTTCTGCAGGTTTCTCTCTGTGCCTGTGAAGAGAAAGTGGCTCGTTATTGTGGGTCTGCAAAAAATTAAACCCGTCCTGTTTCCCAGCTTGAAAATGCCTCCTCAGCTCTCAACTTTTATGCAAATCCTCAACAATATATTTACAGCAGTTTTGTTTGAATTAAAAAATCAGAGATAATGGGATGTTTCCTGCCAGTTTGGCCCCCGGGTTGTTCAGCACTGGAAGAGGACGGGCCAAAATACCCAGAGAGGGACAATTCTCACAGCACCAGCTTTCCGGCCTGAGTGTGGGGAGGAAGTGATGGAAATCTCCTGGGAAATCCCTTCCTTTTCTCATAGGATTCCTGGCCCAACTTTCCACTTAATCTGAGGTTCTGTGGGAAAAATAATATATATATATATGTAAAAAAAAATAATACATGTATATGGAACTGGCCAGTTTTCAAGAGCCTCAAGCTCACTGCTGATGCCTTTTGCTCCAGTGGTGCTTTAGGATGAATATTGCAAATATTTCCATGCAGTTTCTTACCTTTTTTTTTCTTTTGCTTTTATTTTCTGTAGATCTGTATTTTAGTGGGTTGCAACAGGAAAAAAATCTTTCTTTCTCTCCTCCTTATCCTGTCTGTGTCCCAGGACTTCACCTGGCAGGGGTAAAGAGCAGGCTGGTGGAAGGAGGTGTGTGAAAAACAGGGAATATTGTCCCTATCCCAGGCAGTCTGTGCCTTTGGGCACACAGGGGGAGCTGGCAGGGAGGAAGGGCAGCAGTGGGCACATCACCCTCCAAGGAAATCCCCCTGTTCCCCCCAGAAGTGCCTCCCCCTAAACCTTCACCATCCTCCTGCCACTGCCGTGAGTTTTGACTTGTGAAAGGACAAAAGTCCTTGACATGTCTCGTCCCCACACTGATAAAAAGGGATCCTGGGCAGCGTGGGAATGCTGGCAGGGTTGGCTGAGCCTGCCTGACCTCCCCTGGGTGCTGCCTGTGCTGCCCCATGGCCCCAGTGTTTGGTTTGGGTGGTGAAAGTCCACGGGAAGAACCAGAGGAATCCTGCTGGCTCGGGAAGGGTCGGGATTTTGGGGGTCCCTCTGCACTGCCCAGGGCAGGAACACCCAGTGCAGGTGTGGGCTGATGACAATTTTGGCCTCATATCTTCAAATGTTCTGGTTTTCACACTCCCCCGAAAAGGGCTACAGGGCTTGTTGTTTGAAAATGGGAGCACCTGAAAAATACCTGTACTTTATATTTTACACTCCTGCAGCGTGTTCCTGGTCAGGAACTATTTGTCCGTCTCATCGGGGTCTGAAATCTGTTTGTCAGGAGTCCCAAATGAAAGGGGAAGGGCTGGGCAGTGCAGGTGGAGGGTGTCTTGTTTTGAGGTGACATGTTTTAAATCAAAGTCCTCTCAATATCCGTCTCTGCCCGTGGTTAATGGGTTACTGATGCAAGTTGGCACTTGCAGCTCCTGCCCTGGGGTGCCCTGGCCTGGTCTCGTGACTGAATCAATCAGGGCCAAGGAATATCGACAGGCTGGAAAAGCACCAGGCTCTTCTCTCCCAGGAGGTTTTCCTTAAAGCTCCAGCTCCTGGAATTGCCTGAATCCTGAATTTTCCTGACCAGAAAGCTGAATTTTGGTGGAATAGAGCCACTTTTCTGAGTGAACTTCAATGGTGTGAAAGCCAGATGCCCTTTTCAAGTCTTTATTTCTTTACTTCCAGTCAGTGAAGGTTTTAATTGTATTTCAGGGTGACTATTTGATGACTTTTGGGGACACTTCTTGCTTGTAGCACCTGCTTTGCAAGAGCCCAGACCCCTGGGGTGCATCCACACCCCTTGGTGGAGCACAGGGGGGTGCTGAATGTCTTGAATTGCCCAGAGCTGGGGCATCCAAGGCAAAATTCTGTCTCAAAATCCATGTGCAGTGAATCCCACGTGCTGTGGAGGTGTTTCCTCAGATGCTGCTGGGACAGGGGTCGGGCTTGGGTGAGGTAGAAGCAGTTCTTGGGCACTGAAATGTGCTGGTGGGTGGGGGGAGCCCTTGGGCACAGGGGCTGATCCTCATCAGACCCTGCAGGGCTCGGCTGTTCCTGGATTAAGGGTCAGGGTGTGTTTGGTTTGGAGGGTGCAGCTGTTCATGGACGTGTATTTGAATGGGATATTTGGAGATGCCAAGGTGAGCACAGATCCTCTAAAAATCAGCAGGGGGCTGTGCTCCTAAGTCACGTTGTCCCTGGAAGAATCCCATGTTTAATGTGGATGTGGCTGCTCAGGGACCAGGTAGCCCTTGGGAGGTATTTTTTATTTCTTTAGTTTTGCCAGAGATGTTGCTTTAAATGCTGTGTGGCCCCCACAGTTTTTGTGAATATGCCTGTGGCACTGCTGATAAATCTAAAACAAATGAATTATGAGCAGCTTGTTTCTGTTCAGCTTAAGCCCCTTCCTGACCAGTTGATACCAGAGAGGATCCCTGGGGCCAGTGGCACCAGAACCTGGCACAGGTCAGAGTCACAGGTGAGTTTGGAGTTTAACACTGTGTTTAGACCTGCCCTGAACTGGTTTTTGGGCATCACTTCAGGGGCCAGGTCCAGCTGGAGCCCTTGGTACCTGGTGACAGCAGCAATTCCCCCACCTGCCCTTTGCCTTGTTCTCCCTTTGAGGAATATTTGGGCTTCCCTGTCCAAGCCTTTTCCTGCTCCTCTTGTGACTGTGCTCACAAGGAAATCTTCAAAGGCTCAGTCCTATCAATTTTCCCCCACCATATGTTCTCATTAAAAAATTTATTGTGCACTTTATCTTAGGATTATTTGCCAGCAATTAATAAAACATGTTGCAAGCTTCAAATGAACATTCTCCCCTCCCCACTTCCCCTTAACGAGGGAAAGGACAGAGAAATATGAAAAAATATCACCATGACAGATGGTGTTTTTTAACCTTTCTTTTGCCCAATCTGGGGAAAAAAAATAATGATTTTTCTCTGAATATTGGCATGGGTTTCTAATTATGAGTTGCATCACTTGGAGGTCTAATGCAAAGCTTGGTGAGCTCAGCCAGCCTGAAATGTGGTCGTGTGTTGAGGTGGATGGTGCTGGCACAGGGACACACAGAGGGGATGGGGGCTGTGGGGTGACACTGTGGGTGGTGGGTCCCCCTTCTCCTCCAGGCACTGGGGTGAGCAGGGAAAGCTGCAGAGTCCACTCCTGGAAGAAAATAGTTGGCAACTGCTGTGGCCAACAGCTCCCAAAGGCACCCAAAATGTCGTGTTGTCCTTGGCAGTGGCTGTCTGGTCTTGTGGGGAGCCTTGGGCTGTGGTGGAGGCTTGAAAAAGTGGCTTTTGGGGGTTTTTTGAAGAGTTCCCGAAAGGAGAGACCTCCCTTGCTGTGCCCCTTCCCACAGGGAATATATCCCTGGTTTAGGGGCAGGAAGGGTGGCACGGAGGAGCCCGATGATCCTCAGGCTGCTGGTGACATTCCCACTGTCCTTTCCCACTTGGCGAGCTCAGGATCGTGGCTTTGCCCTCCCATTATTTGGAATTTTGGGCTGTCCAGGGTTGGTCTCCAGGGGAGATGGGGTGGGAGGAAAAACAAACAGAGCATCCCCCAGCAGCGCTGCAGGGCTGGGACACCGTGTACCCTGCGGAGCCTTTCCCTGTGCCTGTGCCTACCAGGGGGGGAAATAAAGACAGGAATAATGCACACAGACGGGTTTCTTACATAAACAGACGTCTGGGGAGAGACCTGGCTGTGGGCAACCCGCTGGGAAAGTCCTGCTCAGATGGGAGTTGTAGAGTTAAACACTCCAGTCTCGCTTGGATGTGTCTGGGCTTTGATTTATACTTCTGATTGGATGTTTGCCTGGCCTGATCAGAGAGCTCGGGCAGCGGTGCGTGTTGACACTCGGCGTTCAGCTCTGGGTAAAGTTTAAACAGGACTTATCGTGGCTCTGACACCTCGCGGAGGCTTCCCCGCGCTAATGACGCGCTCGGTGCCATCCCTCACACCCGGCCCTGCCGCCCGCCCGGCCCGCAGGCTCGGGGGGGATTCGGGGAAAAAAGGAAACCTGCAAACCAAATTCACGGAAAAGGCTCATTCCACACCTCTCTTCTAATTTTAAACTAACCCCACTGCCCTCCGGCCCGCGGCCGCTCCTCCGCTCGCCGACGCGGCTGGAATATAAATCCCGGAGTGATCTCGGGTCAGCCAGGCCCTTCCAGCCCTTCAGGAGCTGTTCCCGTGTTGCTCCAGCTTGTCCCAGAAGCAGCCTTGGGCTCTGCTGGGGCTGGAACAGCCTCATGTGGGAGGACAGAGGTAGTTTTGGGTCTGGTGTGTGGTGACACTGCACGGGGTTGGGTCCAAATGGGAACTCTGCTTTAGGGCCAGCTCATGTTTTTTTCACCCAACTCGCCCTCTTTTGCTTTTGATAGAAATTGCTCAAATTAGCATGGTCAGGATTGTTCCCCCACGTTTCTCCCACCCACGGAAGGATGGAGGATCCTGCTCTGGGTGCAGGTTTGGGGGCTCAGGTTGCTCTGTTTGCGCCCTCCCACGCAGGCAGGAGGAGGGGATGGGGACAGTATTTACCCCACTTACCCCAGCTGCTGTCCCCCGAATTTTCCACTCAAGGCCCACCAGAGAGGTGCATTGGCAACGGGATTTAACACCCCATTCCCAGCCTGACACGGGCGCTGGCCTCGAATAAAGCTCGTGCTAAATAGCACTGAACTAATTTAATTTTATGCCTTGATTTTTATGAGTAACAATTAAGGAAAAAAACCCCAGCAGAATGTAATTACTGCACCTTGAAGTCCCTGGGCCGAAGCCTGAGCTGAGGTTACAATATGACAGCTTTTATCTGGGATCTGATAGGGGTGTTATTCATTGTATTAAAAGTTTGCCAAGAGAGGCTTCACTGAAAATTAACCCATGTTATCACAGTGAGTAATATCCTGGTTTTATCATGTGGAATAAATAAATAACGTAGACCTAAGGCTTTGGATTAATGAGGTTACACCGAGTGCAGGGTGAGGAAACAGTGTTAACACCACTGCAAGGATTGGTGATTAAGGTGAGATGAAACTGGAACAGAAAGTTTTGTTGCATAACGACAGAGCTTGTATTACTATTAATTATATTATGCAACGGGAATAGGATGGAATTTGGCTCTATCTAGCAACAGACCTGGGTGAAAAACTCTTTGCAAAAACATTCTGGTGATTTCTCAGGAAAATTCCACTTGTGGCACTCCTGACACTGTTTCCTCGCCTTGACCTGTTGTGGTGGTTTGGCTTCGAGCCGTCCTGGTGAGACAACTCCTTTGGCTCCTGGGGAGCCCTTTCCCCTTGATCCCACTGGTGCTTCTCCCACCTGGGATCCCCATCCTGCTGCTCTGCACTGTGGGGCCAACGAATCCAGGCTCCAGGTGAGGTGGAGTATTGGAGTATTTGGGGAAACCCCAAACTCCGAATCACAGTGTCTCACGTCGGGAATAAAAACAATTACATTGGAGAGCTTAGAAAAAGTGAGCAACTCACTTGTCCCTTTGTGCTGGTGGGACAATCCCAGGAATACCCTTATCCTCTAGGCCATCACCATCCCTAATACCTCCAGATATGGCTTGGGTAGCTTTAATTAGGTCTGTGCCTTTTTCTTTCAGCCCACGGGAATGCAGGTGAGCAGAGCCAAAGCAAGAAGAAGGGAAGAGAGAGGGAGACGGAGAGAAAGGAAAAACGATGGAGAGAAGGAAGGAGAAAAAAAAATAATCCTTGTCTGCCCATGGTGGAATTTCTCTGGAGAAATCTGCAGGACAGGGTTGGTAATGAAAGGAATAACGCCCAGGGAAGTGATGGAGCCCTGCCTGCCCCACGTGCCCGGAGGGGAGGGATCTACCAGTGGCCCCCACGGGAAGGTGATACTTGGGAGAACAATTGCTGGGCTGTTGTACCGTGCCTGGCACTATGACTGGAGCCACAGAAAGGCTGTCCTTGGACTGTTGCTAAAGCCCAGCATCTTCTCCATCCCCTTGGATGTGTCTGGGCCGTGTGTGCCGCTCGCTGCCGCTGCCTCCAGACACGGGCTGGCAACGGAGAAACCAAGGGCATAAAAGGTGGGATCAGAGCCTGCTCCAGCCCCAGTCCCTGCTGGGACATCAGCTGGCTCGCTGCTCATCCATCTCCAGCAGTCAGAGTGGGGCCTGGGGGTTCCCTGTTCTCTGGGAAGCTCTGGAATTGCTGAGAGTGGAGTCAAGGATGGAGGTAGGGCAGGGGCAGCTGGTTCTGAGCGGGGCTCTTGGGGAGCCTTTCCTTCGAGCTGGGCCTTGTGCTCCCCCTGAGCAGCCCAGGGCTTTGCTGGCCAAGCAGTGTGGGGGTGTTGGCTGGGTACCTGCTGGGTGGGATTGTCCAGCTCACTGCAGCTCCGGGCTGGGAATTCCCTCTGCACCACCAGGGGTGAGGTCCATACCATGACACTGTGCTGTTCCAGGAGGCTGGATGTCCATTCTCCAGAGGAGCCCTGGGATCCCCACCAGAGATGAGAGGATAGTGATGGAATGGCTTCACCCAGAGCCTGGGATGTGCAGGTATGTCTGTGCTCTGTGTGTGTGTCAGTACAGCACACGTGCCCTCCCTCTGCTCCTGGCCTGGCTGGGCCACCTTCAGCCCATGCCCTGTGGAAAAGGGGAGGGAGCACAGGAGGGAGAAAACCCACTGCACTGCAGCCCCAGTTTCCCCCTGCATTGCCTGAGGGATGAGGAATGGGCACAAACCCCATGGATAACCAGCCCAGAGCTCTCATTCAGCTCAGCCATGCTGTCCCTGAGGCAGGTTGGACCCTGTGTGGCGTGTGGGGTGGGCTCAGTGCAGCCCTGAGCCCTCCAGCTGGCTCCTTGCCACTCTCTGTTGGCCTCCAACTTCAATGTTCTTCTTCTGTAGTGCATTTATTTGCCTTTTTTCGCCCAGTTGCAGACCAGGCAGGGTTGTGAGGGAGTCTGGGGAGTAGCTGAGCAGAGGGTTGGGTGGCGAGGGGAGCCTGGCTGGCAGTAGCCCGGGGCTGTCGTAAAAGGAACTGAAAGGGGAGTGTTAAGGCTTTAGCTGAGCTGTGGAGAAATGGTTTTACTGTTGGAAAAGAAACTGCAGCAATAATATGTCTGGGAGGGTCTGGGAGCCCCTCCAGAGGCTCGGGAGCAAGTGCAGACTGGAAGGAAACGGGAGCACTGGGGGTGTGGGTGGAGAGACACAGGACTGCAGATCATTTCAGCTGGAACAGACCCTGCAGGGCTCCAGTCCAACCCTGCCACAGCAGGGACACCCACACTGGGTTGTCTGGGGCATGTCCAGTGTAGGTCTGAGTATCTCCAAGGATGGAGATCCCCTCTGGGTCCCTGTCCCAGTGTCTGATTGCCCTGGTGGAGAAAACAATTTTGTAGAATCACAGAATGGTTTGGGTTGGAAGGGACCTTAAATCTCATCTCATTCCACCCCACTGGAGCAAGCTGAGGATCAGCCTCTTCTCCCAGCCTCCAGTTATGCCAGGGGAGGGTCAGGTTGGACATCAGGAGGAATTTCTTCATGGAAGGAGTGGTCAGGCATTGGAAGGGAGTCCCCACCCCTGGAGGTGTCCAAGGAAGGCCTGGCCATGGCACTCAGTGCTCTGGGCTGGGGGACCAGGTGGGATCAGTCACAGGGTGGACTCCACGGGTTGGGAGGGCTTTTCCAAGCTGGATGATTCCAGGATTCTGTGTCTTTAGGAGAACACCTTCAGCCAGCCTGGTCCTCTGCTGGCACGAGTCAGATTAACTCCCCTGGAGCCAAAAGCTCCTAGAACAACAACCTGCTGGGAATTAGGAATAAATGCAAATAGTGTTTGTTTGATTTGCTCCTCAGGTCTGGCCAGGAAACCTTCAAGTAGCAGCACTTTCCCTTTTAAGCAGGTAAGTGCTTTTTCAAAACATACCCGGGAGTGTCTGAGCTCCTCTGTGTGTGGCTGTAAATCTTCCTGAGCTCTTAACGAGCCACTCACTTGGTGACTCTGTGCTGGTGAAATCCGTGGCTGTGAGGAGCTGGAGAGGGTGGTGGGACACCTACTCTGACCTGGAAAGGGGGAGAGAACCATGGGCACGTGGGGAGTGGGGTGATGGGGACAAGAGTGGGGCTGAGGGACACCTGGACAGGCAGCAGGTGATGGTTGGATCTCTGCTCCAGACTGGGAGACTGGTGGGATGGTGGTGGAAGGTGGGGATGGTGGTTGGTGGGAGATCTGAATGGGAACATAAGGAAATTCTCTAAGAAGAGATGTGAATGAGCAACTCAGCTGAGATTTTGGGCTTAAATATTTTTTTTTTAAATTCTAATTTCTTAAATTTTAATTGTGTTTTTTTTTTTTTTTTTTTTTTTTTTTAGTTTTAATGTTAGGTTTTTTCTTTTTTTTTTTAGTTTTAATGTTCATTTTTTTCAACATTTTTCCATGAAAGACAGAAACTTTTCTAGGCCAGTGGGAAGCGTAACCCGACCTCCAGTTTTCTGTCCCAGACCAGTTTGGACCAGCCATCCCAACAATCTAACCATCATGGGGGGTTTGCTTTCCCCCCTCCTTAGCAAAGAGCAGGCCAAAAAAAAAAAATATTCAAATCACCAATTAAAAAAAAAAAATAAAAAATCCCCAAACCCAGCAGCCTGTTGCCATCCACGGCTGGTGTATTTTTCCTTTGGAAGTTGGCCACCCCAAGCACACACAGGGCTCTGTGTGAGCCTCCCTCACCCTCCAAGAGGGAGCAGAGGAGGAAAACTCCCCGTGCCTGGGCTGGGCTGGGGGGCGGGGGGCGAGCGCGGGGCAGCGCTTTTGAACCGAGTTCCTTTCTCTATTTTATTTAGATTTGGTCCTGCTCAGCGGGGTGATTTCTTAATTAGAGCAGCCCAGTGGTGCAGGGCCTGTCTCTCCAGACCCCTGCTCTGCCTTCTTAGGTTTCACGAGGGAAGTTGTCGTGCCTGATTTCCTGAGCTCCAATGCCCGGGCGGTGTGCGGGGATTGCACCGGGAGGAAAAGACATGTAATTTAATCATCTTTATTAGATTTTGGGCCAAGGAAGGGGCAGAGCAGGAGGAACCGTGTCCTCTGCTTGTCTCTTGGCTTTCTCTTCTGCTTCTAGTGGCCAGAGATGAGATTTCATGGCGGAAGCAGCAGAACAGAGATGGTCCTAAAGGACCACGTGGTGATGGATTTTTTTGTCCTAATTGGTGTAGTTTTCCTGAGCAGTTGCTGTTATCTCAGTCTCAGGCACATCCATGACCCTGCATGGATCCATCATGGGTTAGTTAATGACTAGCTGTGCTTAAAAATTCTGATCTTTAATCCATTTGATTACGTGACAGTGAATCCCGTCCCTCCAAGTGAATCCCGTCCCTCCGAAGGAGGAAAAGGGGTGAGAGGCTGGTGGGGACCAGTTCAAGCAGAGTAAATGGGGAAGCAAAATGTGGAATTTTGCAAATTGCAGGGGTTTTCTGGGAATCCAAGGAGGGCAGGCAGTCTCCACCTGGAGTGTGGCATCGTCACCCCGTCCCAGGCACGGCTCTGCTCGGCTCCCACTTCCAGAGGGCAGGTGAGAGCTCCCCCCAGCCCCTCTGCACCAAGGGGAGAAAAGCTCTAAGGACAAAAATTGGTCCTTTTTTTTTTTTTTTTCAGACTATAGATGACGAGGAAAAATCTACTTCATTGCATGGTAGTGGCTCAAAAGTTTAGTTATTCCTCTTGCCCTTGCTGGGCAGAGCTGATGGGAATGCACTGAGGGGCACTGGGAGCTCTGAGTTTTAGTGGACAGGGGATCAGGACATCTGCCCACATTCTCCTGTTGACTCTCTGCCTACACTTACCCATCACATCCCCAGATTTTATTTAATTTAAATCACTGCTAATCCATTGATACCAACAGAGCTGGGCTATTCAAGCCTTGCCTTCTGTATCCTACACACTCAGCTGAGACTTCACAGCTTCAAACATATTAAACAAAGCTCAGTGGGGAGCAGGGGGGGCACCCTCAAGTTTAATTCAAACGAAATCAAATTCTGGATTTTTTTTTTTTTTTTTAATAAATCCATTTTATGGCTGGAACAAGGGCGAGAGAAGCAAATATTTGTTACCTGGAGACACCGTATTCTCTCCCTCCTCACCACATGGGTTGGAGTTATTATTTTTCTGTCAAAGGCTCCCGTGGAGGATGGGAGAGGTTTATAAGTCAGTAATGGGCTTCTCGCCTCAAAGTGGTTCCAGTTGCTCCCCGGGATGGGCCGGGATGGTTTTGATTACGCTGTGAGGGGCTGAGAGCTGGTCATGGTTACACAGTTGTGGTGGTGGGCACTGAGCAGGGCTGGGGAGCTGTGGGGGCAAACAGGGGGATGCTGAGCCCTGGAGGAGCTGACACACAGGTGGCTGGGGAGGAAAACTTCTCCTGTGCCATCTGAGTTTGGCAGGAACTTAAAAAAAAACTCCGTTTTTTTGTTCCCCCCAGGAGTCACTTTGCGCCTGGAGAAGGAACTCCGTGGCTGCAGCTGGGCTGTGTCTGCTCCCTGGGGCTGCAGGGGGGTGTCCTGGGGGCTGCAGGGGGGTGTCCTGGGGGCTGCAGGGTCCCACCCGTGGGCTTTGGCAGCTCTTTGTCTGCCTTTGCTGCCTCTCCCCACGAGCAGGTGCCCTGTGGGCAGCGCTGTGGTGGCGGGGGCGGCTCCCTCATTCATCCTGTTGGTGACAGGGGGGGAAAATCAGCTGGAAAACTTCCTCTCTGGGGATGGGGGTGTGAGTCAGTGACCACTGCAGTGTCACCTGTGGCCTTCTGGAGGTGCTGCACAGGGAGAGGCACCTGTTGGGTTTGGGGAGAGTTGTAGGGCTGGGGGGAAGGTCTTGTGGAAATGCTGAGTGGGATTTGTTTGTCCCAGGACGTATCCGTGGTCCTTCCTCTCCTTTCTCGCTGCCCTGGGGAGCAGGGATGATTTTGCACTGTGTGTTTCTTGAAAAGCCCACGATGCACCATCCCCAGGGGTGGGAAAGCAGCTGCAGGTGCCAGGGAAAACTGCTGCTGGTCTGTCCTACCTATATGTTTGCATCACGAGGGGACCCAAAAACCCCACTACTGCTGGCAAAATGAGTTGCTTCAGTTGTAAGTTGTGTTTTTGGGGGGAAGCTGCAGCAGCTTGGAGTTTGGTTTCTGAGAGAGAGCCAGCAAAAAATTACAAATTAAAACCAGAAAGCCCTTTTCCCCCTCCTCTAACTCTTGATGTCTTGATTCAAGGTATGCATAACCATAATCACTGCTTGGAAGGGCAGCCCCCCTCCACCTCCCGGGGTCTCTGTTATCTCTAGAACCACCCTCTGGCTTTTGATTAGGAAAATGACACTGGAGAGAAACTCTATCTGCTGGGAGTGAGGCAGCTCCAAGCCCTCCTCCTCCTCCCCGAGAGCCTGCGAGCTGCAGGGGTAGGGAAGGAAGAGGAGGGAGGGATGAAGGTCACCTTCCGCTGCCCCGGGAAGGGAACAAACCCCTGGCAAGGGCCCGGGTCGAGCTCTCCAGAGTCATTATCGCAACAGGCTGCGAAAGGTTAGGGAGGAAGGAGCTTTTCGGAAGTCTTTGCCCACTAATTGATTGTGAGGAGAGGAAGGAAGGATGGATCAAAAAAAAGAAAGAGCCCCCTCTGCCCTCCCCAGACGTGCCCGGCCAGGAGGCAGCAGGTTGGGGTTGGAACTGGAACAGAGCAGGAGGGAAATCGGATCCAACAGGAGCGGGGTCTCCTTTCAGCCTAACGGCAGATGTGGAAGGGCTTTTCCAGCATCATTAGGAAGGATGAAGGGCTCTGCAGGCTGGGCTGTGCCCTGTCCCTGCCCAGCCAGGATGGGTCCTGCTCCTGCTCCCCTCTGTGGCATCCCTGCTCCAGCCCCCTGAGCTCCCTGGTGGGAAAGGTGCCCCACCACGGGCAGATGCTGCTCCCCGTGTGATGCACAACTGCTCTGACAAACCTCCTTGGAGGAGGTGGGTGCTGTTCAGAGCAGGAGCAGGTGGGAGTCGTGCCCCCAGAGCCAGGACAAAGCTCTGAAATGCCAGTTTGACTCGACCTCAGCCCAAGCACAGACCCTTCACTGCAGGCACAGCACAGGAGTTGAGCCCAAACCAGCCTTGGCCATTAAAGACCCCCAGCCATGGGCTGGAATACGAGGGGATTGGGACAGAGCTTTTGTACAAATTCTCCTGCCCTGCAGCCCATCAGCCTGGGTGTTCCTGTAAAACCTGGAGACCAGGCTATGGACAAGGTCCCAGGATGTTTCCCAGGGAAAACCCCAGTGCCAGGTGCTCCACAGGGTCTGGGTTGCACGGACAGGGCAGAGGCTGGAGAGGAGATTTCTCCTGGTTGAGCCTCAGAGGAGCTGCTCAGCTCCATGTGCTGGAGGGGACTGGCTGGGAAGGAAGTCACTGCTGCAGTCGTGGCTTTCTGGCCCTGGGTGAGATGGTGCCCAGAAATGAAAGGCAGCTGCAGAATTTGCCTCCTCCCAAGACTGGATGAAACCAGAGCACTTTAAGATGACACAGTGCAAGAATTAATCCACTCAGGTGTCACTGAAGGATTGTCTAAGCATGTTGAGGTACCTCCTGGAACAACACTGTGTCAGTATTTACAGCAGGCAGTGTAATTTCAGGTTTCCTAATCAAGTCTTTGGAAAGAAAACAGACAATTCATGCCATTCTCTAAGTGCTACCTCTCCTTAACCTTTCAGCCTGGCTTCCAGATCCAGGAGAAAAGGCAGTGGAAGAGATGAGCTGCTCCCCTGGGGAGTGGCTTCTTCATCAATGCTAATGAGTGGTGCAATGCTAATCCTGGTGCAACCTCAGGCAGTAATTATCATCACTGTTATATTGGTAAGGAGGGGAAAAAAAAGAGCCCAAATGATTTTTAGAGCTGCCCCAATCACCTGGATAAAATTGGGAACGCTCCCTGAGCGATCAGGAACAGACTGAGACTGGAAACCAGTTGCCTTGATGCCTTGCTCTAACCACCAGACGACCCACCCTGTATGAGCAAACGGAATAAAATTTGAAAGAAAACAAAAATCTGACTTGAAAAATGTGTTCCGCGTAGAACCAGAATGTTCAGCGGAGAAAAAAAGGATGCAGTCCAAAGTTTTACTTCCAGGCAAACATTTCAAAATGGACTTATAATGTACCCTTTCATTTAGATTTTATATGAAGGTTTTACTTGAACTTGTAATGAAGATGGAAAAATCCGAGGTTGCCATGGCTACTGGCACTTTGCCTAATACACTCAAATCTTTTTCCCCTAATAAAATAGATTTCAGACCCCCCCCCTAAAAAGGGAAGAGTTAAAGACCCCATAAACAAATGTGGGATGAAGAATATTATTCCATGTAAAGCAGGTTCTGACCATCATGGACAGGTAATTATGTTGATTCTTTTTTTCTCCTCACCCATTAGGCCCCCAGACCCCGAAGTCCAAGGTGGTTCTCCTGCTAATAACCAGGAAAATGCCAGAGGTAAGAAAATGGAGTGGTGGGGTGCTTGGTTCTCTTTTTGGAATGGAAATACATCTGCCTTGTCCTGCAGGAGGAACCTTGGTTGGTTTGGGTGTCCTTGCAGTCTGCAGCTCCATCCCAGCTGGGATAGACCCTCTTGGGTGGGCATTGTCCTTGTTCTGGGATCTGCTCAGCTCTCAGCCACCAAAATTTGGGATAGCTCCGGGTGCCCGGGGCCGTGCAGGAGTTGTGCTGCTGGGATGATGCATTTTTGTCCTAAATCAAGGACTGGGCTTGAGGTCTGGTTTGGTCACATGTGTGGCTTTGTGGTCTGGGTCTGGGCTGGGAGATGAGCTGCTCTGAGCCCTGGTGAACACCCAGGAATGAGATGGTCTGATTCCTTCCAACCCATTCCATGAGGATTCCATGAGGATAATGATATCACAGGCAGAAGGAAGCTTGGAAGGGGGAGCAGCAGCAGCTTGTAGCCATCTCCTCCTGACAGTTTGCAGCTCCCTGGCTGAGCCAGGAGACTTGAATCTGGAGATGCCTTTGGCTTTGGTTGCTTTTTCTTCCTGATGTCCCTGTTCGTTGTCTGTGGGAGCAGAGAAGGCTCTGACCATTCCCTTGTCCTGTCCAGGTGGTGTCTTGTTTCTCTGAGGAGTTTGGGTCAGACTGGGGCTTTTGTAGCTTTTATCCTTGCAGTTCCCCTGGAGATCCTGGTGGGAGCTGAGTTGATCCATGCAGGAAGGAGGAGAGGTTGGGCTTTGAGGTCTTCTCAGAGGAGACTGAGCATGTTGAAATGTTGGGGATGGATGGACAGTGTGTGCACCCAGAGATCACAAGAGCTGACTCACAAATGGTTATGACATTCCTGTGGGAAGGAGACAGCACAGGCTGTGGAGGTGAATGATAAACCCCTTGGAATTGTCCTGGTCCTGTCCCTGAGAGAGATGGAGGGAACTGCTGATGTTCTTGTTCCCCTCAGGCTTTCGGGGGATCCCTTTAATGCAACAGCTCTTGGCTTTTCCAAGTGGTGGCCGTCTGCCAGCCCCATTTATTTCCAACATGTGGTTCTGATTTGAAAATGTCCAGATCTTGAAAACTTTAATCTTCTCACACCTAGGGATTTTTTGTTTTGTTTTGTTTTTGTGGAAGGCTGAACCACGTGCACGGGGATAATGGTTAAAAAGCAATACAGGCAGTTTGAAAAAAAAAAAAAAAAAGAAAAAAAAAGAAGAAGAAAGAGAAACTAAAATAATTTTAAAAATATCCAGCTGGCACTTTTCTAGTCTCAGAGATGCAACACGGAGATCATTTCATCATAATCACTGATGAAACTCCTTGAACTCAGTGATGAAAAAGATCCTATAGATCCCACCAGCTGAAAAAGAAACAGAGTATTTGTAAGGCTGAGGCTGGTTGTGTTCCCATTAGTTCAAATCCAGTCCTGTTCTGGCGTAAGACTGGAAGGACTGGGTCCCCTCGCTGCCACAGGCTGGGCAGGGCAGTTTTCCTCCTCACCCTGGGGTTTGGGAAGGTCACTCCATGTCCCCTGGCTGTGGCAGGGCAGTGCAGAGGAGCAGAGGTCACTCAGCCCAGGGAAAGGGGATGGGAAGGACTCGGACATGAATCACCAGGAGCACTTCAAAGGAGGTCCCTCCCCTCCCAGTGCAGGAGGAGCAGCTCGGGATGAGCCCTGCTCCTCACCCAGGGAGTCCCCAGGACGTTTTGCATTAGGAGCCTGTGATGGAAATCAACCCTGACAGATTTAAAATGTGCAAGGGGAAAAAGCATTTTTACAGCAACCTACGGTGACCCCGCGGCTCCGAGGGGCTGCACACACCCACAGCCAGCCCAGGACACTTGCTGCACAGGGAGGGGCTTTGCAGGCACATCTTTTGGGCTTAATTAAGGTCTAAACATGAGATTAGAATTTTAACTCTGCAGAAACACTCGCCAGTTGCCAATCTGCCCTGGAAGTGCCACCGCTGGCTGTGGCCAGAGCAGTGTCAGCAGCTCAGGGTGAGGTGGCCAAGCCCCTCCACAGGCTTTGTGCTTGTTCTTGGTGTGCTGCTGTGGCTTCTGGTGCAAAGGTGGGTAGGGCAGAGTTTAATTCACAGCCTGTCTGATAGATGGTGTCAACAACCATTGTGTGTTCATCACTCCATCATCCAGAAACATGGCACTTCTGAGGAACATGGCACTGTCACACCACTGCCTGCTTGGTACTGAAGTGCTGAGAGGGGATAAATCAGAATTAGAGAGTGGGTTGGCTTGGAAAGGACCCTAAAGATCACCCAGTTCCACACTCCTACCATGGGCAGGGACACCCTCCACTGTCCCAGGTTGCTCCAAGCCCCATCCAACCTGGCCTTGGACAGTTCCAGGGATCCAGAGGCAGCCACAGCTTCTCTGGGCAACCTGTGCCAGGGCCTCCCCACCCTCACAGGGGAGAATTTCTTCCTGATATCCCATCTAACCCTGCCCTCTGGCAGTGGGAAGCAATTCCCCTTAAGGCTGAGGCGCTGTTGCACCTTTGGAGGTGGACACAGCAGCCAGTGTGGAGTCATGGAATCACAGAACAGTTTGGGTTGGAAGAGTCACACAGCCCATACAGTCCAACCCTCCTGAAATGAGCAGGGACATCTTCACCTAGAACAGGTCACTCAGAACCCCATCCAGTGTCTTCCTATCCATCTCCTGGGGACAGTGTCAGAGCAGGAATGGGGGTGGGAGAACAGTGGGGGGGAACAGGGACAAGGCACTGTTCTCCCACTCATGTGGGCTGGGGCTGCTGCCTCGCCCTCCTGCCCATCCACTGTGGCTCTGCTCAGAGCAGAGGGGCTTTCAAATGTCTCCCTGTGCACTAAGAGTTAAGGGGACTGAGCAGCTCTGAAGATAAGAAACAGATGATAAAGGTTAGAGGAGGGATCGGTTTCCACCCTGCAGCCTGTAAATGCAGAGTAATTAGAATGCAGCCTCCAGTCCAGGAAAATGCAAAGAAAGAAACAGCAAAAGAAAGAAGCTGAAGAGCCCCAAAGGCCTGAGAGTGTGGAATAACTGAGCTTTGCTACTCAGGGCTGGAAAATGCCCATCAGCCAAGGGGTGCTCCTGCAGGGCTGCTCCTACGGGGCTCACTGGGAGCACCGGGAGGTGACTGTGGGATTTACCAACACACTTTGGGATTTACCCTGTTCCAGGTGGGCCTGGTGGCAGCTGATCCCCAGTGGAGTCAGAGCCAGCTCCTCATGGTGCTGCTCTGCACAGCAGCACAGGGACAGGGGCCCAACAAACCCAATGGGGTTTGGTGGGAAGTTTTAGGGCACCAGAGGAAGGAGTCTGGCCGAGCTTACCAGGGTCACTGCCGTGGAAAAAGGAAGCACTTCTGCGTGTGCAGGGGCAGGAGATGGATTTCCATGAGCCTCGTGTGTCCCTTCCAGCCTGGGATGTCCCAGGATTCCCTGAGCTGGGCAGGTTTGTTGCTGCTCACACCCACACAGGGACCTGCCGGGCTCTTGTCTTTCAGAGGCACGTCCCTAAAACTTTAGCTGACCTGGTACCTATGGGGCTTTCTCCTTTTTGCAGAAATGGTCTAAATGCTGTTATTTCTGGGCCTTTAACGCCACCTACCCTTAACCATTCCCCAGGAAAGGAGGGTCCCTCTCTGGTGACTCAGACTCCTCGGATCAGCTGGGTGCGGATGTCTGACCAACGGGCGAGTTTCATTTTCATTCGTTTGTTTTCATTTTCTTTCAAGCTTTATTTTTCTCTCCTCTGCAGTTCATTAGCATCTTCCCTTTCCTTGCTTGCTTTTTCCCCCCTTGCTTTCTTCTGGAACCCAGAAGTATTTCACTGTGGCTTGCCAAATGATTTCTATCTCAGTGAAAAAGAACTTGCTATTTCCTGAAAACCTACCACTGTTTTCTCTCTCTCTCTCTCTCTCTCTTTCTCTCTTTCTCTCTTTTCCCCCCCTCTCTAATACGTTCTAAGCAGTGAAACAAATCCAGGTAACTTGATAAGAAGTTAATGAAAAGAAACGAATTCTGGTTTGCAAAGGTGTACTGGGGAGAAGGGCAGCAGTGCTTGGGAGGGAAGGAGGGAATTGTCTCTGCCCAAAGGAGGTTGCAAAGGACATCTGGCTTGAAAATCCCCCCGTGCCAAATTTTGCAGGGGAGAAATGGCAAAAGAAGAGGTTCTGTAGTTTTCCACTTGTGTGGTGGTTTTTTTGTTACTTTAGGCATTGTTTGTGAGGAAGCTCTGGGGTGTCGTGGTTGGGCCAACACAGTTCCCTGTGGTTTCAGTGCCGGCTGTTGGTGCTGGGGATGAGGGAATCCTGATGAACCCTGACCTTCTGTGGAGCTCTGAACACCCATCCCACTCTTCCCCTGGCCCAACCCACCCCAGCACCCCCTCATATCCCAGGGAGAGCTGTGTCTGTGGCTAACCCCAATGAAAACCCCAGTTGAACCTCTGTTCTCTGGGCACTGGGGAGCTGAGTCCCCCCAGGAGCTGGGGATGCAACACCAACCCTCCTCCAGCTGCTTCTCCCAGAGCAAAGTGTCTCCAGTGGGGTGGAGATGTCACCACTTCCAGGGACGCTCATCCAAGCTTTCCTAGTTCCTTTTCCACGGCGTTGCTTTATGAACTGCACCGGAGCACAGTGGGCAGAAAGAAACCCAGATATTCCCTTAACGAGCCGATTCGTTTATTGGGCTGATTTTCAGCTGCATTTCACCTCTCGGCGCACGGGAAGTTTGGCTTTTGGGAAGTTTATTTCTTTCTGGTGCCTTCATTTCCGAGGGCTCTGCTGTTCTCCAGGGTCGGTTTCTGTTTGCTTTGGGACTGGGAGAGCTGAGCCTTTGAACCGAGCGCTCGTGGGATTAGGAGCTCTGTTTGTTAGCTGGGTTTCTGTGTTGCATAACTCACAAGTATCATCCAGCATATTCAAGGAAATGGATGATCTTTGGGTTTTTCTTCGCCCCCTCCCCCTCTTTAGCCCTCCCTCATCTTCCCTCTGATTTTTTATGGTCCGTGATTGGAAGCAAAAGATCTAAAAGAGGGAGGAAATCAAGCCCGTCAATAAATGCTAAAAATATTTAGTGTGGCAGCCTCTGTATTTTCTTTTTTGTGAAACACTGATTAATATTCAGTGGTTGAAGGTTAATACCCCATTCATTTTATTCCCTTTACATCCTCTGCACAGCAGTCGCTGCTCCAATTTCGACTTCTAATTCATGCAAATCTGGTTCCAATCAGGATATTAGTAACTCACTGCATAAGCAGGAGGGGAGTCAAAAAAAAAAAAAGAAGAAGAAATCACACAATTGTTAAACTTATCTTTCAGTACAAGCCCAAGAACACACACATGGACACCCCAAATGCACGAGGCTGCTGTAATGACAGGGTGTTTATTGTGCATTTCTTGCCTTGAAAATACAGGGAGAACATCCATGTAGGAGTTTTTGGCAGGCTGAACCACAAGTTTGTGTTTTGATCCAGCAGTGAAAGTCTCTGGCCTGGGTTGCAGAGGAGATGGATGATAATAACAGCTCATGCTGAGCCTAAAATCTGAGATTCAGTCAGGGACAGGGTGATCTGAGCTCAGGTGGGGTTATCAAGCCCAGCTTGGTGCATGAAACCAGGGGTGCATGAATAATGCAGGAAAAGTTAGGTTTGGTTCTTCTCTCCTCTCTTTTTTTCTGTTTACATGAGAGTGCAAAGGCCTTCCCAGCAGTGCAGGGGCTGTTCCCAGCCCCTGGAATTGTGTGGGGGTGCCTGTGCCTGACCCATCCCCACCCAGGGTGTGCTCTGGGCCCCACAGGGCAGCTCTCAGTGCTGGAGTGGGAACTCCCTGCCTGTACTTGTCCACTTGTGAGCACTTCCAATGTCCTTGAGCACCTCTCCAAAGCGGGAGTGGGGAGAGGAGGGTGGTTATGGTTTGATTTGGATGGGAAGAGATGTTTTATCAGGAGGGTGGCAGACACTGGCACAGGTTGCCCAGAGAAGCTGTGGCTGCCCCATCCTGGAAGTGTCTAAGGCCAGGTTGGGCAGGGCTTGGAGCAACCTGGGCTAGTGGAAGGTGTCCCTGCCCAGGGTGGGCTGGATTAGATGATTTTTGATGGTTCCTTCCAACCCCAACCATCCTGTGGCAGGCGGAGGTGACCAACACAGGTCTGGTTTCCCCCGTGCGCTGTCAGAGCGGGCACTCCTGGGTGTGATGGTCCCCTCAGCCTCCCCCAGGAGCAGCTGTGCTCCCTTCCTCCGGGTGATGTTCCCACAGCATCCTCCTCAGAGGCAGAAGCGTTTTCCCCCTCCTCAGCTCACCAGTGGCCGTGACCAGCGCGGCTCCAGCACGGCCCCGCGCGCGCTGTCTCGCCAAAATGCAAAACTCCACCACAGTGCACAAGTGGGCTGTGTTTTTCCGACCAGGGAACAGCGTTGGGGCCCTTTCATCACCTCTCTTTTGCACTTCTTTTAAAAATGATTTAAATTGGAGGCAATAGTGTTGAACCTCTGACACTCAGACGAGACTCTGAATCACACGCTCGAGCTGCATCCATTTTCTGTAACCGCTTTGCTTTGCAGCTCTTGTGGTTTGGTCTATTTTTTCCCCTAAGCATTTGTTCTTTCCATTCTGTTTGCTATTTGTGCCATCTCTGTTGAGATTTCCTTTAGTTTTTTTGCCTCAGCATAGGAGAGAGTGCTGGTGACCACGGAGGGCTCATTTCCCAATCCTGCTCCTGGTGCACTCCAAATCCCAAGGATTCCTTCCAGCCCTTCTCGAGCAGCAGCACCGAAAACGTGCTGGACCCTCATCCCCACGTCCGTGGCTGAGGGGAACACACAGCAGAGGAAAGTCAAATTCCAGATTGTTCAGCAGAAAGGAGAAACCAGCTTGGAAGCCCCTGTGGAAAGGGGCCAGGCAATAATCCCACGGCAGCGAGAACGGCCCTCAGACTGGGATGGAGCAGGAGCTGCTCGCACCCACTCAGCCTCCAGCTGCTGCATTTACAGCCCTGAGCTTGACCCAGTGGAATGAAAATACTTGTGGGCAGCAAAAATAGCCGGTGCTGAAAACCTGTGTCTGCCAGGGGTGGGAATTGCCGGGAGTTCCTCGGTGGCTGCGGCCGCTCCTCACAACCTGTGGCATAAATAAGAGCTGGTTGCTCAATGTGCCATGGCCGGGCTGCTCCTGCACCCCTGTGTGCTCGTGGCCCCTCGGCCACAGCCCAGGGGCTCTGAGGATGCTGGGGAGGGGCTCAGCCAGAAACAGGCCTTTTTTTGGGGGGGAAAAAGATGCATCGTGTATTTTTCCATTGCATTGATGCAGGGCGCGGGGTGCTGGAGGAGTTTGTCACCCCAAAGGTTAATGGGATTTCTACTCCCTCCCTTTGGACCCGTTTGTGGTGCCAGGGTAGCAGTGGGATCACGTGGAGCTGCAGGAGTTGCTGTGTTTGTGGCCCCTTCACAAAGCAGGAGGTTGCCCTGTGGGGGTGTGAGCGTGCCAAACTTTATATCAGCTGGCAAGATCCACTTAAACCATGTAACCTGGAACCCTGAAGGAAAACGTTGTGCAAACCTCCTGCTCTGGCAGAGGGGAAGGCAGTGCTGGCACAGGGAGCACTGGGCTCCTGGAGGCTCCTCCTGTGGGAAGCACAAACAGGCTGGTCCCCTGGCTCCAGGCACGACACACTTGGGAGAGCTGGGAAGAAAGAGCTGCCAAAGGTTGCTGAGGGGGTGCAGAAGATGCTTTTGTGTTTGGAGAGCTCATCCTGGAGAGTCTGAGTGGGGCTGATACTCCAGCCCAGCTGTTGTGGGAGTCCTGGGAGCCAGGGGTGGGCGCTGGCCATGGGCCAGCAGCCAGTGCAGGGACACTCAGCACATGCAGCGTGGCCATTCCCTGGGTTTATTCCCCTGGAGCAGGGGTTTGGATAGCTGTAGGTTGCTGTTGGGGTTTTTTTAGCAGCTCTAAGGGAGCCCGTTGCTGTTTGGTGCAGAGCTGGTGATGCCCCACCAGTGCCAGTTAACTGGGTGGTCTGGGACGTATCCCAGCCTCATCTCATCCCCTCTCCTGCACCAGGAGGGGAGGGAGGAGGGATGGGGACTCGTTCCCTGAGCATGCAGCAGCTGGGGTTGCTGCCAGCACTGCCTTGCTTAGCACAAAGGAATGAGCCTGGCTTTGGTCTGAATGTCTCTGGGATCCTTTGGTGGATGGTGCTGGGGAGGTGTGGGATGGCAGGGCCACACCAGTGTGGGTCACAGGGGTGCCCAGGCTGTACAGCCCAGCAGCAGCACTGGCCAACAACAAGGTCCCAGCAGCTGCTGGTGCCTCTGCACTGTCTCAATCCTTTATTTTTTGATGCTTCCAGGGCCAGCTCCTGGAGCCCATGTGGAAAAGCTTGAGCAGCCATTCTAACCTTTGGGCTGCAGTAATTAGCCTCACATGGCATCTGATCTGCAGCATGTGGCCCAGGCCATTACTCTGCTTTAGCTGCTTGTTGGGCCCTAATCTCTGTTTGATTTCAAGGTAAAACCCATTCCAGCTTCCCGAGGTTTCTCCAGTGACTGCAAGGGTGCTGCCCCTTCCATGCTGCCTGTGTCCCTCAGCCCAGCCTGTGCTCAGGAGGAGGAAGGAGGCAGAGCTCACCTGCTGAACCCCCTCCTCCAGGTATTGTCCCTGTCCCCATCCCGTGGTGCTGTGGGAAAACGAGGTGACATTGGGATATATTCCAGCCTTATTGATCTGAGCTGTCCCTGGGCTCAGTTAGGAGCAGGTGAGTCCTGCTCCCCTCGACAGGAAGGTTTGCATCCTCCTGGCTCACTCCTGGGTGGGTGCGTTATAAATGACCCACTTGTTGTTCCAGATGGTTGGAGCTTTCCCTGTCAGCCTCACAGTTGGTTTCCCTTCTGCCCTAATTGAGACCAGAAATCCAATTAGACCATAATCCTGTCCTTTTTGAAGTCCCTGGCTGCAGCATCACATCATCTGAGAGGGTGGATGTTGTGCTGGTGATGGGTGGTGAAACCCTTCCCCGGCGCAGACGATGAAATGCGTTTTTAGGATCCATCCATCGCCATTCCTGTCAGGAACCAGCACGTGCTGGGCTGGGCTGTTCCTGAGGGGGACAGCAGATGTTCAGAGCAGGGCTGGGGTGTGCCCAGCCTGCCCTGCCCGGGCTCAGGCCCAGCCCCTGTGCTGGAAGGGGCTCAGGTTTGTTTGCACAGATGCGCTGGGTGAGGGGAGGGGGGTGGGTGTTTCAGAGAGGCCCCTTTAGGCAAAATCCCCCAAAGGTGCTTGTTTGTAAGTGGCTTTTCCTTGATTCAGGGGTCGTGGGGGCTGGAGAATTGCTGTGGCTGACTCTGGTGTGATTTTTGTGGTGCCAGCCTGAGGAGCTGGGCACGGCTCTGTGGCTCAGCACAGGGACAGGCGAGTGGTGCTGGCAATTAGTTGTCTCCTTAAAATATGGCAGTGCCCTGGAAATCACTCTCCTTTCAGTGCATTCAGCATATGTGTATGCTCTCTATATTTTTAACATGAATATAAGTGGGTAGTGTGTGTGTGTACACACATATTTATATTTATACACACACCTGAGTTCGTGTGTGTTTGGCTTTGAGGAATTTAGGTAGGTGTGTCATCATTGTACTTGGAGGATAATGATGAAGTTAATGCTCATGGGTCAGGTTCAAGGCTTGCAGGATCAGTGGTTTATGAGCTGAGGGACATCAGTGATGACCCCTGAGCAGTGAAGAAGCTCCTGAAGCTCTGAGCTAGCACCAACCAACATGTTTTGTAGCACCAACATGTGGTTGGTACTACAAAACTGAATTGCTGCCGAGCAATCACATCAAACCCCATCCCTTGGCTTCCAGTTGGTGGTTTGTGAATCTGTTGCCTCAGAGTAGAATCCCAGGATCATTAAGGGTTGGAAAAGACCTCTAAGATCACCCAGTGCAGCTGTTAACAGTAGACAAACTGCTTTGGGCTTGGTATTAACCCAGGGCTTGAGCTGGGGCTCTGGGCATGTTCCACGGAGCCTTCCAGGAGCTCAGGCAGCTCAGATCAGCTGCATCTCCCTCTCTCCTTCTATCTCTACAGAAAAACAGGAAACAGCACCAAATTAGCCCTGCTGCTGAGCCTCCCAAAAGCCACAACATGGCAACTGGAGGCACCACATTGGCTTTTTCCTGCCCTGCAGCAGCAGAGTGCTGGGCCAGCAATTGGATTTGGTGTCTCAGCCTGATGTTGTGGAGGAAAGCGAGGAGGGAAAAAAATTAAGGGAGAGATTTTAAGCTCAGGGCCTCCCATTGGATTGTTATTATCCTCTTCCCATCCTGGAAAAAGAATCAAAAATAGCTCCAAACCTACTTTTCTGCAGGATTAAATTAGACTGAAGTGATGGCAGGGACAAAACCGTCCAGCTCGTGATGTTTTACGCCTCGTTGGGCAAGACAAAGTCGTGTTGACTTTGAGAACTGAAGTGTTCTGGTGGGGTTGGGCTCCAGCCATGGCTCTGGAGGGTTCAGGGATGGGTTCCCACAGGGAGTGGAGCTGTGGCCATATCACACCTCCTGTGGCTTGGCACGTCCCACGCAGTGACACGAGTGCTCCAACATCCCTGAAGTGCTTTTGGGTGGTTGTTGTGTGGCTCTGCCTTTGTCTGATTAAAGAAACCCAAGCAAACCTCAAAACCCAACGCAGCAAAATATGATAATTTGAGCTGGGACTGTTTCAGCCATTAATTTCAGATGTGTTTTCTACATCAGCAGAGGAAAGGACATTCTTGTACCTGGGCCATCCGTGTTTGTGGGAAAGATGGTGTGATGGTGTGAAGCCCAAATGGCTGAGGAATGAGATGAAGGAAGGGAGGAAGTCCAAATTTTCTGGGAATCTAGAAACTTGTGCAGAAGGAAAAGACGAAAAAATGGGTGACTAATTCTGGGAAGGTTTATGAAAGACAATTGAATACAACATCTAGAAACACAAAGCCACTCTGTGCTGGTTTAGGAAGGAACAATTTGCCCCAGAAGGGCAAGGAATTTTTAGGGAATAGGGATGAAACCTCCCCGGCTGCACACACCTCCATTGCTGTGCTCCAACTCATCCTATCTCCAGAGTGAAGAGGGTCCTGTTCAAATGCAACTGGCCTTTTAAATTGCAAATTTAAAGGGATTTTTGGAAGGTAAAACATGGCAAACATAGAGGGATTAATCCTTTATTTTACCAAGAAGTTTTGTTTCTCTTTACCGCACTTCCATTTTCTCCCAGCCTGCTGATTCCTTCAGCCCTGACTCTCCAGTGGCAAAATTCCCCTTATGCCTGTGATTTGACCCATTATTTGACTTGTTTGCTCTTGGTTGTTGTGCAAATAAACCTCCCTCCCAGCTGCCCTGTTTGGGAATGCCTTAGCTGGGAAGCTCACTCTGTGTATTGGTGATTTAAATATAACCTCAACGCTGCTGTTTCTTGAAAGAAAAAAGAATTGCAGGCAGTGCAGGGGCAGGAGAAGTGTTTGTGCAGGGGATGGACCTCGGTGTGGTGCTGGTTTGGGCCAGATGAGGCTGGTGCAGCTTCACTTTCCAGAGGGGACCTGCTGCTGGGGATGGTCCCCACTGCCAACCCCTCTGCAGTGGGACCCTGAGCTTCTGGGGAAAAAAGGAATTGCAGGCAGTGCAGGGGCAGGAGAAGTGTTTGTGCAGGGGCTGGACCTCGGTGTGGTCCAGCTGAGGCTGATGCAGCTTTAGGCTCTGGTGGGGACCTGCTGGTGAGGGTGGTCCCCAGTGCCAGCCCCTCTGCAGTGGGACCCTGAGCTCCCGGAGCAGGTGCCCCTGGATCCAGACAGGGACCAAACTCTGTCACCCAGAGCTGCCAACTTCTCCCACAGCTTTGGGCACAGTGACTGACAGGGAGGGGAAGCCCTCAGAAGGACGAAATTCTCCTTTAGCGCCTGTCAATGAGCTTCTAATCCCTTCTCTCCCATAAAATCTCGGCTGTAGCTACTCCTGTTTGTGCTTTTCCCTCCTCCCTGAGCATCTCTCTGTGTGGTTTTGGCCAAGCCCAGGCTGTGCCAGTGCCACACCTCTCAGTAGAGAACATGTAATTGCAAACTTGCTTTTTTCCCTTTTTTTTTTTCTTTCCCTTTTCCTCCCATTTAACGTAAACCAAGCAGACACCCGTCACCGGCCTCGGTTCCGGCTCTGATGCAAACTTTTCCCACCTGGCCGGGCCGGGCCTTCGAAAATATAAATAAATACGAAAAGAAAAGGGGGAAAAAAAAAAAAAAAAGGAGGCCGTCAGCGGGGATATTTTTGCAGCCATGACACAGAGGAGTGTGACACACGCCGTGCTCTCAGTGGGTGGGTGCAGGGTTGGTTCGTGTTGTTCTTGTCGCCAGGCCCAGCATTACGAGTGTCCCCGTTATTAGTGGTGTCTGATAGTGGCGTGTGGCACAACCCCCTGGTCCCATCCTGCCACGAGGGGCTGGGGGGGGTGGAGGTGGGTGGTGGGGAGGCTTTGGTGGGTGGGTATCCAGCTGCAGCCCCGTGCTGATGGTGCAGGGGTGGTTTTTTTGCCACGGAGCATCGTTGGGATGGGGGGCTCCAAATGAGGGGCGTTTCATTGCCTTGCTCCTACCTGTTTTGCTCAGGCAGGTCCATCTGAGCTGGCATTGCTGCAATTCCATCTTTCCATGTCCATCTGAGGGGTCCTGGCCCTCAGGTGGCGGTTCTGGAGACGGAGGGAGCAGGGACCACATGGGTGTGGGAGCCAGGGAGGTGGGATGGAGGTGGCAGGGGCCGATGCCGGCCAAGGTCTGACAGGCTCGTGCATGAACTCGGGGTTTTATAGCCCTATAAAAGGCAGCTGACAGCAGAGGTTCTGATTTTGGAGGCTCCAGCTGAGCTGGGAGGAGTCAGCCCCGTCTCCCGGCGCCGCAGCCGCGTCTGCCGGTGCTGAGCCGTGACTGAGCCGTGACGTTGGAATGGGAGAGCCAGGCTGGGATATTCCCAGTGTGCCAGAGGGCAGGAGCCAGGCCCTCACCACGGCCACTGCCACAGCCCTGCCAGCAGCTCTGGGCTGCTGCTTCCCTGCATCTCCCCTTGGACACAGGACAGGGCGGGGAAGGGACTGCAGGGCAGGCACATCTCCCCTCCATCTCCCCTCCATCTCCCCTCCATCATCTCCCCTCCATCATCTCCCCTCCATCATCTCCCCTCCATCATCTCCCCTCCATCATCTCTCCTCCATCATCTCCCCTCCATCATCTCCCCTCCATCTCCCTTCCATCTCCCCTTCATCTCCCCCCTCCATCTCCCCTCCATCTCCCCTCCATCTCCCCTTCATCTCCCCTCCATCTCCCTTCCATCTCCCCTTCATCTCCCCCCTCCATCTCCCCTCCATCTCCCTTCCATCTCCCCTCCATCTTCCCTCCATCTCCCCTCCATCTCCCCTCCATCTCCCCTCCATCTCCCTTCCATCTCCCTTCCATCTCCCTTCCATCTCCCCTCCATCTCCCCTCCATCTCCCTTCCATCTCCCCTCCATCTCCCCCTGCCCTGGCTTTGCTGCCAGGGCTGCAGGTCCAGGGGCTGGCAGGGAAGGCCGAGGCCAGCTGAGCTCCTGGCACACCAGCAGGGTGGGCAGAGCTGGTGCAAAGCTGACAGAAAGCAACAGGGCACAGTCTGGCCCACAGCTGGTTCCCTGCCATGGCCTCTCACTCCTGGGTTTGCTTTGTCTTCCCTGACACTTCCCACCAAATCCACCCATTCATCCCAGCGCTGTTTGGGACTGAACACCCTTCTGGAGCCAGGCCAGGTGATTTGGCCAGGTCCCTTCTCGTGTTCAGCACTTGCTCATGGGTGGCTGCCCCCATCTCTGGAGGCCTTGGAGGGACTGTAAGGTCGGGCTGCAGGAAAAACACCTTGAGATCTCCTTGCTTTGAACCCTTGGAGATTTCAAATCAGGGCAGGGGCAGGGCTGGGGCTGCACCATCTGTTCCCAGTTACACTTGGGACCATCACAGGAAGTTTGCTGGGTGAAAGGTTTGATGTTGGACTCAGGGATGCTCCACCTTAACCAGACTTAGTTACCAGCTCAGAAACCAGGGAAGTGTCCTCCTCATCCCAAAGCAAAGCAAAGCAGTAAGGAGAAGATACAGACTTGGAAAAAGGAGGATTGACCTTTTAAAGACGTTTAGGTGTAAAAGGAGAAATTAACCCCTAGGAAATAAATGTTTGACTTGGTGGGTTTGTTCTGTCAAGCTGAAAACTGGAGGAAATTTGTCTTTTGACCCAATCCTATAGGAAAGATGGGGAAACCTACTGTAAAACCTTGGGATGTGGGATGTGCTGCCTCATTGCCTGTTATCTGCGGGGCAGCTCGGAGTCTCCAGCTCTGGCTGGATGCTGTGCCACTGGAAAGCAGGGAAAGGAAGGGAAAAGCAAAGCCCTGAGCTCTCCCTTTCTCCCACTCAGGCTGCTCAGGAATGGCCCTGATCCCCCACCACGACCAATGGATCCTGGCTCTTTTTTTATGGAGACTCCCCACCGAGGTAGACGCCAGTTAAAAGGTTACTGCCCAGCTGTGAAATATGTAGACAGGGTAACAGCTCGATGGCGGGGTGACCTCATATCTCATATTTATTGACTAAATGTGGCTTGAACTAGTCACCACTAGTAAAATAAACCACAGCCCCGAGTACTGCAGGAATATTCCATGGCAGACAGACTCCTAGTTCCTTGTCACACTCTTTCTTTCACTTGAAATTAAAAAAAAAAAAAAAAAAAAAGAGGAGGCAAAAAGCTTGTTACTAATCTTGTTTCTTTTACAAGGCAGGTCCTGCAGAAACCCTTTCAGTGCAGGTTTGCTTTTTCCTGTGAGGAGACCTGGGAGTCTCTCAGTGGTTGCTCTGATAGAGAGGGAAGAATGGACCCTCTGGATTATTTTTTTGACAATGTTCATCTCAAGAAGAAGCTTGATTGGACTGGGACAGACACGTTAGGCTTTAACAGAGAGATCTGGGGTCAGGAGGCTTTTCTGTGACTCCTTTGTCCAGGTCACACTTGTCCTTTCAGGGATGAGAAATAGCCATGAAAAATCAGGAGACTGCCTTCGGTCCTGTCTGCCTGCAGAACCGATGTGGTACATTTAAAGTGATTAGTTTTTTACTTTTGTGGTGAATTAAACCCATTCAGCACCGGAGATGTTTTCCTGAGCATCTCCAGCTCACCCAGCTGAAGGCAGGCACAGTGCCCAGCAGGGGTGGGAGAGTTAGGAAAAGCCTGCCTTCAGCTCTAGGTGATATCTGCCTAGATCCTTATGTGGTGACACACTCAAAATCTGTGTCAAATGCTGCAATATTGGCTTTAGGAGCCCAGTGCCAGGTACAAGATTCAAGGATTGGGACAAGCTGCCCAGGGCAGTGGTGGAACCAACATCCCTGGAGGGACTTAAGAGATGTGTAGATGTGGCACTTGGGGATATAGTTTAGTGGTGGCCCTGGCAGTGCTGGGTCAATGGTTGGACTTGATCTTAAAGGTTTTTCCAGCTGAAATGGTTTGGTTTTCCAGCTCTGCTGTTGGGACAGTGGTTGGACACCCTCAGCACAAAGAAATGGGAGAAAACTGTAACCGGAACACTTGGAAGTAGCAAGGAGAGTTTGTGACTCTGGTGCTGTTCAGCCAGGAAGGAGAAATTCAGTTTGTCCCACCCCTGGCACCCCCATTTCTCTGGGTCTCTCTGTCCTAACTCAGCACATCCCCTTTGCTCCAGCCCTGGCTGTGCTGAGCCTGCCTGGGCACACACGGCATCGCCCTCTCCAGTCTCCCAAAATCACTGGCCAAGGGACCCATTGCTCACTGCCTCGTCACCCAAACACCTGGGGGGTGTTGTAAACTGTCTGTGGTGGGGTTTATTAGCTCAGGGCAGTCTGGGGGCCGGGGCTGCTGGGTTCCCAGTGCCCTGGAGGGTCTGGGCTGGCCGAGTCGCGGGTGTTGCTGTAACCACTGCCCAGCGTCACCTCCGTGGGCAAACCCGTGAGGCAGAGTTTCCCTTTGGAGATTTACGTGCACGTGGAGCAGGAGTATTGGAAAAAGGAGGAACTTGGCACGGGGATGGGATACAGATGTTGCAGCTGTGAGCCCCGGGCTGGGAACAGGCTCAGAGCTGAGCAGCTCCGCGCGGCTGCACAGTCGGGTCGTGGCGCAGAAATCCCCTCCCTCACCCACCAATTTCTCAGCTAAACTCATTAAAGAGACTCAGAATTCCCAGATGGAATGAGAATGGTTATTTGGAGGTTCCTGGGGACATGCAGAGGTGGTACCCAGGCTGGTCAAAAGTCTCCTTGGTCACGTCACCTGGGATATTATGCTAATTGTTATCGAGGTTAATTTTTTTCCAAGCTAAAGTATGGATGGATAATGAGGGGCAGGGAAAGGGGAGGGAATGGCCTTGTTAATGCTCTGTAGAGATAATGATCCCTGCTTCTGGCTGGGGGGAGCTTTGCCAACAGCAGAAGCATCTTTCCCTGCTGAGATGACACCCATTGTTCCCTGGAAAACCGGGTTGTGGGACTGAAGTGTTCTCTCTTTCCTCTTTTCTTTGTGTTTCCTACTGTCTGTGCTAATATTTTGAGAGGTGACCCAGGTTTGCAGATGTGGTCGTTGGGGTGGTTTTGTGCTGTTTGTCCTGGTTGTCCCAGTTTTTTGGCACCACAGCAGCCACCACTGGGCTGGGGCAGCCAACAAGCACAGTTAGGGGCCGAAGCCATCGGGTTTCCTGGTTTCCACCTGAGCTCATAAATCACCCCAGAGCTGGATTAAAGCTTAGCTTGGATTCACTGGCAGCTCTGCTGTTTTCACTGAACCTTGCAGTGATTTGGATGGGAGCTGAAGATTTATGCATATTTGCAGAGCCCACGGTTCCAGGTCACAGCTTGGACTGAGGCATTACCAGGGAATCATTGCTTCCCCCGGCGTCTTTGGTGGCCTCAGCGGAGGCAAGAGGTTGCTTGGATAATGCATCCAGTGCTTATCTCCCCTCTGAGCCTCCTCCTGAGTAGTGAGAGACTCGAGAAAAACAAGCCCAGAAATGCTGATAGCAACATTGCTCGGGAAAAATGGGATCTGTCTTCGTTTTTAACCTGGACAATGTCAAATGTAACAATGCTGGGAAGGGCACATGGGCAGATCATGAGGAGAAAACAAAAAGTGGGGCTGAATACAGGTTTTATTTTACTTTTCTGATCTCAAGACATGCAAACAGGAGTCACGGAAACCCCAGCTCTGCGTCCCTGACCAGGCTGAGATGATACCAGTGCTTGGAGCAGGGTGATATCCCCCAAAACCTCCTGTCCCAGGGCAATCCCTCCCTCAGGAAAGGTGACTTGGGTCACCAGCTGGTTTCAGGTGAGACACCTCAGCCCTGGCTCCCTCGTGCCAGCCCCCAGACACATCCCTGCACAGCCACACGTGTTCCCTCACCCCCTGATCCCCATCCCCAAACCTGCTCTGGAGGAACTGGGGCTGTAACAATGTGGCAGTAAAAAATAATGAAATGCCATCATAAAAAAAGATGTGGAAAAGCCATTATTTATTTATACCTTGGGAACTAGGAATAATACACCTGTTTCGTGGGGATGGCTGGCACAAAGCTGGCATTGCATAGTGGTACTTAATAATTTCTTACCACACTTTATAGGCTCTTTCCTGCAATTAATGCTAAATAAAATCAACATTTCTCCAACTAGCGTTTCTGGCTCTCATTAACTCCCTTCTTGCCATTCACCATCTCTTTCTCAATATCTTTTCTGCTTTGTATTTCTCTTCTAGACTTTTCTTTGCTCTTCACTTCTCATAAGCTTTGGTCCGTGGCAGCTTCAGAGGAGCTGCTCTCTCACTGAATTAACTGAGATTTGGTGCAGGACCATCCCAAACCATAGGGTTTGGCAGGGGGCTGCTCCTCCAGGAGGTGGAACACAGGCACCTACCCAAGGTGCAGGATGAGCCCCAGAGCCCTGGCACGAGGATGGGAGGCAACACCCTCCCCTCAGGCTGATCCCACAGCTGGAAGGGCAGCAAAGCAGCTTGAACCAGGAAAAACCCTCTGGAGGACCTGATGGGTGGCATGGAAGAGAAAGGCTGGAAGTTGAGCCTGTCACCCTCTGGAGTGAATTGGAAGTAAATGAGTGTGTGAAGGAAAAGGGTATTGATGGTGCTGGGAGGAGATTTCAGGACAAAACTGGTCCTGAGCTCTGCCCTGAATTAATTGCCTTTCTCTGTTTGTTTAGGAAGGAGAAACTTCGAAGTCTCACAACGACCAAGATCCTCTCCTGCTTTTGCCCTCACTCCTCGAAATTCCAGCTGATATCCAATGGTGTGATTTCAACACTTTCCCTGGTGTGAGCCTGGGGGATGGCACTGACTGCAGCACCCCTGGCACAGGTAGGATGGAAATTCTGAGGAAATACAAATCTTCTGAAGGGTCCATTTTGGGCTTTTTACATTTTTGTATCAAAAATATCAGGCAGAAATATCTGATGCTGGAAATACCCCCAGTTCAGTTGATACTTTCTCTGTTACTTCACTTGTTCAGGTCCCAAATAACACCTATTAATTCCCACCCCAAAAGGAAGAGGGAGAATTTTTGCTTCATTAATCCCTCCCTTCTGATTTTCAAATTGCAGATTTTCTGGCTTCAGTTTCCATTCTTTTAAACAAACAAACAAACAAAAAAGCCCAACAAAATTCTTGGGTTTTCACACAGAAAGATATTTTGGATGAAATGCTCTCTCCCACTCCAAAAATCTCAAAGTGCATGAATTTGTTCCTAACACCACTGAAATGACTTAATACATTTAATATTTATTTCAGTGGATAAAGTGAACTGGGAGAACAGTAAAAAGGCAGGAGTTTCCCTGTGCCAGTGAACCCCAGGAGAGAACCTGTCCTGGGACCTCAAGGGCAGGAGGGGATCAGCTCAGGGATGGTCACCAGAGCCCCACTCCAGCATCACCAGGGCACTCTGGGCTGGTGTGGGGAGCCCTCCCGAGCCTTTCAAGCCTCCCATCAGGAGGGTTTTCTCTTCTTTAATCAGGAGCAGTTGCACACAGGGCTCAGATGGCAGCGTGGCTGTATCTGCCATCTCGCTGGGATGAGGGGAGGGTGGGGGAAATGGGACCCACATGTTATCAGCTGGTGGATGAAACACAGGGAGGATTATTGGGCAGGAAAGAGGAGCTGTGCCTGCTGCTGAGACCCATCTCCTCCCAGCCCAGCCTCCCTCCTCTCCCTCTCCCCTCCCCGCTCCAGCTCTGATGAAAAGCCCGGTGTCAGGGCTCCGGGATTTATGGGGGTGCCGGCGCAGCGAGGCCTGGCATCAGAGAATTGGAGCCACGTGTTGCTCCTGCAGGATGATCTCTGGGCAGGTTTCTGGGGCTCAGCAGAGCAGTGAAATCCTGAAATCCCCCCTTGGCTCTGGGGCTGGCTCAGATCTTCCCCCACTCCCTCATCCTGGACCTGCCGGCGGCTCCTCCCACCTGGCTCCCATCACCCAGCCCACATCCCTGGGAGCACCTCCAGGGCTTCTCCGGGGCTCCTGGGTGCTCCTTTTGGGTGCTCCATCCATCAGCAGTGGCTCAGGAGCCCCATCCAGGCATCCCTGTGAGGGCAGATGACCAGTGACTCCTTGACCCCAGGACAAGCCGTGCCAGGCTCACCCCGTGATCCAGTCCAGTGTTGGTCATTCCCATGCCAGCCCTTCCCCTTCCACTCAATGAAATGCTTTGTGTTTGTCCTGGCTGAGTTGTCTTTGAGAGTTTTTTTCAGGCTCCAGCTCCAGTTGTTTGAAGATCAAACTGAACTGCCTGATTTTGGCATTACTATTTAGGAATTATCTTGCCTGGATCCTGCCCGAGTCTCTCCATCTCCAGCACGGGGCTGACACTAATTGCCCATTTGCAATGCATTTCCAGACACGTGGCTGGAAAGTGCTGCATGAAAAAAACAGGCATTGTTATTATGAAACCTTCAGGAACAAAATTAATAGATTCATATAACTCCATGGTCATTAAAACAAACCTTATGTGGATGGAAGAGACCAGAACTGCCCAAACCTTGAGCAAACCCAGATTTTCACAAGGAAGCACAAACTGGTTTTAATCAGCAGTGCCAAATAAGTTTTATTTTCTGAGGTTTCTTATTCCCCCACCTCCTTTCCAGTATTAGGAATTGCAGAGGAGCCTATTGGCCTGAGGTGAAGAGGGGAACTTTGCCCATCTCCTGGTCTTAATGGATATAATTTCAGAAAACAACAACAAAATGCTCTGCTTGGGCTGGTTGGTCTCAAGTTGCTTTCAGCTGCACAGGGATCTCAGCCAGCCTTTCTGAGTGAGTTATCCTCTGGTTGGAGCACTATTTGTCAATAGGTTTGGGATAAATTTGGTTTATCCCCATCAGATGGTGAGAGAGGGTGGATCATCCCCTCCTTGCCTTTACTCCCTTTAGTGAAGTCATGCAGCAGTTTCCATTTTGCCTCCCCAGAGCTCCTCTGTTTGTTTGGGAGGCAGGAATAGGGTTCTGCTGAGAGGGTGCTGAGGTTGCTCATCCTGAGCTGTCCCAGTGAGTCAGGACCCTGGAGTGGTGGGGCTGCCACAGGGCAGGGAATGGGAACACCCTTGGAGGGAGTCCTGTGCTGTCACCTCCCCTCTGCCTGCACTGGGAATGTTCTCATGGCTTCTGAAGTGTCCTGGCTTTTGATGCCTTGATCCTAAAAAGGCCACCATCCCTGCCTTTCACCAGCAAACTTTCATTATGGCAACAATATCTGTCTGTCTGTCTGTCCCTTTGCCTCTTTCCTCCATCCAGACTTTGGGCTCTCCGTGGACCTTGCCATCATGTGTCTGGGATGCTGGAATGTGGGGTCAAGTGATTACAGTGGTTATCCCTGTGCAAAGCTGTTGCAGAAGGTCATGTTGGCATCTAATGCTTGACATGAAGCTTGTAAGTCACTGATGGTGGGAGATTCATCGAGGGGAAGGGAAAGGAAACCTCCCTTCCCACTTCATCTCGCTTTCCTCACACTCAGTCCAAGCTCATCTCTGGGGTGAAGAAGGTGGAAACTTCACCTCAAGGAGGAAAGGCTGGGAGGAAGTGTCCCAGCGAGGAACACCCCTCCTAATGAACCCCCAGTTTTTGCTCATTTTTAAGGGCTAAATTTAGTGTCACGTCTTGCAATGATGCGCACAGAGAAGGATTTTGGGATGACACATGGATCAGAGTCTCATTCCTGCGTGGGAAACTTCCAGGCTTTGCTACTTTCACTGTCTGGAACAAACGAGCACCTTCCTGCTGATGCCATCAGACCATGTGGGCACCAGCCAGCCCTGGCAATGTGGAGGAGAGCAAGGTTGTGTAACTCGCTGGCAAAGCTGTGTGTGTCTGTTTGTAATCCACTGTATCCTGCTCATGGGTTTAGCTCCAGATCAGGGATGGGATTTAGTCACCCACCTCTCTGTAACTACTTTGGTATGGAGATGTTTAATTACATTTTGTCCTCAGCTAAGCTTGGTCCATCCTTTTGTGTTTGTCACCGGCCGAGTCTGGGCACAAAGATGTGCAGCAGTTTCAAGCAGCTGCCAGTTCCTGGTGTTGGTCAGATCTTCATGTTTTCAGCTCAGTTCCAAGTGCTAAAGTTGGTGATCTTGCATTCAGACCTAACCCAGCCTGAGTTCATAAAAATGGCACAGTCACTGCACTGCCAACAAGTGCCTTCAAACAGGAATGACAGTGCTCTAGAACCTTCTAATGCTGCTTTTGTGCTGACAATGACTCATAAAAGCTGGAAACCTCCAGATTCTTTTGCCAGGTGGGAATTCCCACTGATACTGTGAGGGTCTCACACTTGGATGAGACTTTGAGTCCCATCAGCCCAAAGGATGAGTGAGTGGGTGGAGTCTCTTCAAGAAGGTCCATCTGCTCTGGAAGGTGGTCTTATGGAATCGTGGAATTGTTAAGGTTGGAAAAGACCTTTAAGCTCATCAATTCCAGCTGTCAACTGTTTTTCTAACCATTAAATGTTTTTAGCAAGCTCACTTAACCCCTCTAATGCACATCAATTAAAACCTGAACATACCATACAACAACCAGGTAAGAGCACGAGTGGGACCCCAATATCCTGAGTTTTGGGGCAGTTTTGTGGCCAGCTTTGGCAGCCTGTTTAGTGGTGCCCTGTGAAACGCTGAGGGCACCATAACAGCTCTCTGGGATTGTTTTTTTAGGACACGAGGGTGACAAAGCCCCAGTGATAACTGGATTTTCAGACTGTGTTCCCATGGTCTCACCTGTAGATGTTTCTCCATGTGAACTCACCGTCAGTGCATCCCCAGAGACAATCCCTCGGGGCAGCTGGTGGCATCAACCCTCGTCTCCACTGTGTGTGTCACAAATCAAGTCCCCACAAGCCTCATCCAGCGTGACTCGGGCGTTACTCACCGTGTTTATTTTCCATCTGACTTTTGCTTTTTTTCCATTGCTGCACCTTCAGCAGCATAAATAGAAATGGTTTTATTTTTTTCCTTGAAACTTTAGATTTTTGCTTTGTGAAGCGACAGAAGAAAATTGCAGAGAGTTGAATGCATCTGGCAAAATCTTCACTTTTAAAAAAAAAAAAAATCATTCAACTTGGAAGGATGTTTCCAAGAGAATATGGGAAAATGGATTATCTGCTCCACTTGAAAAGGAATTGCCTCTAATTGACAAGATGCAGAGGGGAAACTGTTGCTCTTATTTAAACACAGCCCAAACCTGCAGCTCATAAACTTATTGTTAATCTCAGGCTTGTGGTTCCTGCTCCTTTTCACTTTTCATTTCAAATCTATTTGGGTTATTTTTTTTCCCCCTTTTTTATTGTCAAGCCCAACTCCTTTTCTGTCTCAGGTAAGTGGTCGGCTTTTCAAAACTTGTGTCATCTTGCATCCAGAATCTGTGTTGTTGCACCAAAATATCCCAGGATCATTTGGATATTTTGGAGGCTGCTGTTCAGGCACCTTCTCTGCAGTATCTGGTCCAGGTCACACAGGCGTTGGGGCTGCTGCAAGCTGGAATTACCCACGATTCCAGGTCAAATATCATGGAAGGTCTCTGATCCTACAGGCAAAACACTCACAGCATTCAGAAGGTGAGGAAGACACCTCCAGTTTAACACCAGCAGGGTGTTAAACAGGCAACCTACGTCAGCAAGGAGCTCACTCCCAGTCAGCCATCCATCCACCTGGAATCCCTGGGGGTAAGGAAGGAGGCTCCAGGAACGTGTTGGAACAAACAGAGCGGAGCCATCTCGGAGAGGAGCTGCCACCCAACCAGGGAGTCGGGAGAGCGCCTTTGGAGCCACGCAAACGTCTCCTGTTTGATCCCTTCCCACCAGGAGCAGGATGAAAATGTTCATTCCAAGAAATCCACCCCCCCACACACTCCCCAGCAGGTTTGTTATCCTAATTGACTTACTGGTGCTGAATTAACCTGCTTGGAAATGTGATCGGCACTGGGAGTTTTCCACTTCAGGACAGACTTTATAATAAAGAATTGGAGAAATCATAAATAGCAGCAGTATTAGATCACTGGTGCTCATGAACTCACCTTGTTTAGGGAATGGCGTGGAAAAGAGGGTTTTCTTTCTGATGGTGCATCCTTAGAAACCGTGTCTGTGTTACTCTTTTGCCACAATTATTGTTTATAAGAACTTCTGCTTCGTCAAAAAAAGAGAAAAACCCCCCAATTATAATAAATCCACTTCAGTGTTTTCCATGAGCTCCTAGCCAAGTTGGCCAAGAACTAAGGGAAGGAGCAGGGAAAAAGAGGTATATATTGTATACTCACTTAAAACTTGGCTAGAAATGACCTTTTATTGTCTTTTTTTTTTTCCATGCCCAACTTGGCTCCTCGAGCCAAACTCACTGCCAGCTTTCTATGGTGTGTTATTTTCCTATGCGTTAAAAAACACTTAAAAAACTGCCCCACACGGGTTCTACAAAGGTTTTGCACGGGCCAGGGGTGGAGGAACCTGGCTTTGAGAGTGTGGCTGATGAAGATTCCTGTGATAAAACCTGGATATTTATTGTCTGGTGGTTTGGGGTTTTTTTTGTGGCTCTTTTTATCCCCCCCCTCCTGCTCCTCGTGCAGCCCAACATGGCAGGGTCTCCAAATGGGCTGTGCTGACAAATGCAGCTGGAGACAGCCATGTGATGTTAATATAAACCTCCTCTGGCAGCTTGGAGAGGCACCAGGAAATCTCCGGAGTGTTTCCCGCCGCTCCCGGCTCCGCTCGGTGCCACTTGGCCCCTGGGCCCGCGGGCTGGGTCACCACAACATGTGTCCTCTTGTGTCTGAGCACATCCCTGACTTTTCATACAGGGAAAAAATAAAAAAAAACCCCAAACCAAACGATTCTGGGTCCCAAAAACCAACCCCCCAAAGGAGTTCCTGTCATTCCGGCTCATCCGTGAGCGTCCGGCTGCGGAGTCACGGTAGAATAAAATCTGCAGCAATCTTTACAGCTGAAGGGTATTTTCTCTTGGAATCCCTCATTAAAAGCACCACTTTGAAATAAATATAACAACCAAAGTCTCAAGCATATTCTTATTTGGGATCATTTCATCTTAGAAAGGAAGGAAAATGATTTAAAGCTTCGATACAATTCTTCTTGTGGTCGTGCACTTTAGGTTTGTGTTTCACTGAATTTACTTCAGAGACATGTTTAACTTTTTTTCTTTTTCAATGTTTTTTTTTTTTTAGATATTTAATTTCATTTTTGGTTTTTATGCAGCCCCACAATGTTGTTTTTGTGGTGAGCTGCCATGGTGTTACCAATGCATCTGAACCACTCCAGGCAGGAAAGCAGCCACTTGAAAGCAACAATGAGGGCAAGTCTGCCCCAGCTTTTATTTCCTGTATGCATTTTGCCCTCTCTAAAGTTATACAAAGGGTAAATCTCTCAGATCTCCTGCTCCTGCAGCTGCTTATAAATACATTTAATTTTACGATGCAGCAGCACAAGCTGAATGCAGCTATAACACAGAAGTACAGGCTCTAACTTTTGAATGTCATTTAGTGATATTTCTGTGTGTTGTGCAGTTTTGGGGGTTTCCAGGTCTCTCAACTCAGACTCCCCAGGTTCCTCGATGATTCCAGCGAGCAGATGGACAGTTGGGCTCAATGATTCTTGTGGGTCCCTTCCAGCTCAGGATATTTTGAGATTCCAAGATTTTGAGTCTCACCTTGCCTGGCATCTGTGCAGCAGTGAAAGGAACTCATCAGAAGATCTTCCCTGTGGATCAGCCCTTACCTTTCCCCTGCTCAGAGACTGCAGAAAGGCAGAATCAATCAGCTAACTGAAGGATTTATATTGGAACTGGATCCCCATGGATCAGAACTGGAATAACACCTCCATCCCTGCCCGAATCTTCCCGGCCTGACCTTTCACAATCTCCATTTCCTGACCAACGACTCCAAAGAAAATAGAGCTGCTCGTTGGCATTTAATGGAAACCTGCACAAAACTTGTCAAAATACCCCCCTCCACCCCTGTCAGCTGCCTGGGACAAGACCCCTACAGTAGTTTCCAGAAACCCCGTGCAATTACTTACATTTTAAATTATCTTTAATTGTCGCATGTGAGCCGCAGAAACATTTTTCCCCCACTCTCAGGCAGGACCTCGCTATTAAGAGTCACCCCATAATTGCAGGTTTAATGGGGGGCTGTGGCAGGTCAGGCCTGAGGGTGAGCCCAGGGCACAGCGAGGCGAGGGCGGCTGCAGGGCCCAGTGACTGGGGGCGACACATCACGATGGGCCCATCAATTACCTGGGGGCAGTTGGGAGTGTAAACTTTTTAAGCCAATCTAATTACCCTGCCAGATGTTTTAATCCAATCTCCTCGCCCCTCCCCTGCCAGCAAACTGCTGCATTCATTGTCTGAGCTCCCGGGATTACAAAAAGTCGCTTTTTAATTTTTTAGCCGAGAGCGAACTTCTTGAGGTTTTTTTGGTGGTTTTTATTTTATTTTTTTTTTTTTTTTGCAGGAATTGAGCATCCTTTCCGAGAGATTGTTCAGGTCCATGGTGGTGGGATTGCACTGAATGAGAATGAAGCCAGGAGGGTGTCACGGAGGGTGCAAGACTGCCGGGGAGGAGCCGAGCTGGTGTCAGTGTGCTCAGGAGCTGAGTGACAACTGTTACCCTGGCGAGGCCCAGCCCAGGCAGGCCCTGTCAAGAGCATTAGAGATGCTGCACCAGATTTTCCCAGGCTGTTTGCAAGCTGACCCAATGTTCCTGCTGACACAAACCCTAAAAGCTGAGCCCGACTCGCTCACAGATTGGGGTCAGATGTGAGCGAGAAGGAAAACGCTTGTGTGTGAGATGTCTGTGCGTGCAGGAGGGGGGAAAAATGCTGAATTCACTGTGCATTCAGATGTAGGATATTACCTTGCAGAAGTGTGGAGCAGGGAAGGAACCTGGCAGCACTGGGAGAATTTTCTCTGCACTCAGTAAACTCTGGTTTGGGGTCGGTGGGAAATCTGGCTGTGCACGTGCAACACGTTGACTGCAGTGCCTGGAAAAATCCCCATCTTTGACAACTTAAACCCCTGACATGATCAAAACCACAACCCAGACCGGAGGAGCCTCAAACTGTTCTTTGTTAAAAACTCCAGCTGAACAATTTGATGGCTTTTATTTTCAACAACTTATCACTTCGAGGGTTGCTTTTCTTCCCTCCTCGCCTCGTCCCGCTCCCAGGTGAGAGAACACTCAGACTTCACCAGGCAAACACTCTGGGGGTGGAACGTGCCAAGCAAACACCGAAACAAGGCTGTTTGTAAAGCCTTCAACACCTTGGGCCGTGGAGAGGAGCCCAAGTTTCCACGTAAGGGCCCGGACGGACGAGGATGACGTGAAACACATGGAAAATATGGAAAATGTGGAATAAGTAATAAAATTATAAATAAAACAAATACAATAAAACGGGAACGCAGTTTTACTCGTAATGATTTGTGTTCCTAGTAACCCAAGCCTCCCTTACCTTTGGAAAATTGCATGTTTTTCCAGCGGGGAGCTGAGGGCAGGTACCGGCCCTGCCGGCGTGTGCGGTGGGTTGGCTCTGGGAGAGGCTGGAGCCTTCCCAGGCCCTGCTGCAGCCCCTCCTCTGACAGTGACTTGCATCATGATGTCAGGAAAAATCACTTCATCAAGCTGGTTAGTGCTGGGGCAGGAATTTTGGCCAGGAATTAATCTTGGCTTGCTCTGGGTGGAGAGATTTGCATGGTAGAGTGACCCTGATAAGTTTTACCCCTTTTTCCTTTTTTTTTTTTCTTTTCTTTTCTTCTTTTCTTCTTTTCTTTTCTTTTCTTTTCTTTTCTTTTCTTTTCTTTTCTTTTCTTTTCTTTTCTTTTCTTTTCTTTTCTTTTCTTTTCTTTTCTTTTCTTTTCTTTTCTTTTCTTTTCTTTTCCCTTTTTTCTTTTCTTTTTTTCTTTTTTCTTTTTTCTTTTCTTTTTTCTTTTTTCTTTTTTTTCTTTTTTCTTTTCTTTTTCTTTTTTTTCTTTTTTCTTTTTTTCTTTTCTTTTTTCTTTTCTACTTTTTCTTTTTTCTCTTTTCTCTTTTTTTCTTTTTCCTTTTTTCTCTTTTTTCTTGTTTCTTTTTTCTTTTTTTCTTTTTTCCTTTTTTCTTTTATTTTCTTTTTTTTTCTTATTTCCTCTTATTTTCTTTTTTTTTTTCTTTTTTCTTTTTTATTTTATTTTTTATTTTTTACTTTTTTCTTTTATTTTATTTTTTTGTTTTTTCTCGTATTTTCTTTTTCTCTTTTTTTTTCTTTTTTTCTTTTTTCTTTTCTTTTTTCTTTTTTTCTTTTTTCTTTTCTTTTTTCTTTTTTTTCTGGGCTATCAGAATATATTGATTTTCACCTGGGCAGCTGTAAGGTGTGAACACAGGGGGGAACTCAATGAATCCCAGGGGCAGTGGTAGTACAGCATGGCCCTGCAAACAGCCAGTCCCTGGGTCCAGGACCAGTCCAGCACTGTCAGGATCATCAGTATTTCCAGGAATTGTTTCTTCTTCAGAAGAAAACATTGGCTAAATAAGTGAAAATAATAAAGGTTTGCTTGAAAATGAGGAGCCTCTGTGCTTGGTTTTGAAAATGTTGAAGGATGTTCTGTCACAGCTCCTGGTGTCTGTGTGACAAGAGCAGTAGAAGCAGCTCAGGTTTAAGTGAAATTTGAGATTCACACAACTCCAAAAGCTGGTGTTTTAGAAAACTAGAAAATGAACCTCCCTCCACCCCAGCTCACATCGTGGAAGCTTAAAATATAGAATACTCCTGCTCTCCTGAAATGCTGCAGCCGGGTGGGAGCTGCTGTGCTATTCCAACACTCTCAACCCTATTCCAACACTCTCAGCCCTATTCCAACACTCTCAGCCCTATTCCAACACTCTCAACCCTATTCCAACACTCTCAGCCCTATTCCAACACTCTCAACCCTATTCCAACGCTCTCAGCCCTATTCCAACACTCTCAGCCCTATTCCAACACTCTCAACCCTATTCCAACACTCTCAGCCCTATTCCAACACTCTCAGCCCTATTCCAACACTATCACCCCTCCTCGGGGCTGGTTCTCTGCCTGCCCAGCACAGTCACAGCTGCAGAGCCGAGCTCCAGGAGCAGGCTGAAGGATTTACTTCCAGCTATTGAAAGGTTTATGGCTGGGAAATGTGGAGCTGCACGGATCCTGCTGCCGGGGGTGTGTCCTCCTCCTCTTCCTCCCCAGGTGCTGCAGGGTTGAGGGAATGTTGCATCACAGACCAAGCTGGGCTGCAGGGACAGATCCCACCCCAAACATGGCTTGGGGGTGATAATTCAGAGGCACGACTTGGTGCTGGGAGCAGAGGATGGTTCCTCACTGTGTGCACGGCACAGACACCTCATGGGCACTGTTTGAAGACGATGAGCTGGGATGAAAAATTCCTGCTGGTGTTATTCCCAGCCATCCCTGTCTTTTCTGCTCCATTAACTCTGTGACTGGCCCAAATATCTTCCCTAGGAAGGCTCTCCAGCCTCCCAGAGCCTCCCAGCACTCTGGAGTGCTTTTATTTGACTAAAAAGGGCCATTTTGTACAACTTTGGAATTCACAAAAGGGGAATTATGGATGTGTTTGTCTGTGTTTGGTTTATCATCAATAGGGAGAGACTGTGCTTTCGTGGGGAGCTGAAGCCCAGAGGAGCAGGCCCTGGGATGAGACACTGCCTTCCCTGTGCTGGGACTCGTGTTACTGAGCTGCTGCAGCCCCTGGCTCCTTGAATTCCCTAAAAAAACCCCAAACCCACAAAAGCCAGAGCGAGACAGCACAGCCAGCTTACAAACAGAATGGAACCAGCAGAGAGCTGGGGAGGGGAAGGACAAAAAGCATTTTGCCAAGGGAGAGGGAGATGTGGCTGAGCATAACAGAGAATTTGGGTTGTCACCGAGTCACCCCCAGCAGGGAATCATGGAATGGGCTGGGCTGGAAGGGACATTAAAGTTCATCTTATTCCACCCCCTTATTCCACACCTTCCACCAGACCAGGCTGCTCCAAGCCCTGTCCAACCTGGCTTTGAACACTCAAGGAATGAGAGAGACATCAGAGACATCCCCACACAAACCCAAAGGCGTTGGATTCTCCCTCTGCCCTTCGGGACACTCAAGCTGCCTTTATTTATGCACTTGGTGATTCCCAGATTATTTCCAGGCCCCTGGAGGGTAGAAAGTCTTTTCCCTCCTCTGGCCCTGAGTCCATTCCAACAGCTGTAACTATTTCATTTTTAATTTACTCTGTACAACTTGTCTCTGCTTAATCCATCAGGACAAGCCTGAGGGTTTCTGACCCATAAATCCAGAGTGAGGAGTGTGGTGGGGTTTGATCGGGGGAAGGAAAAGAGGGGGGAAAATAAAGGAAAAAAAACAAAAAGCAATGGATTTTGAAGAATTGTCTCTAAATCACAGCCAAATGTGGTTTTTTTTCTTAGATTATTGCACAGTGCAGAACTGGACCCAACCTGCTCTTACCTCAGTGAGGCAAGAGCTTTGCTTCTGTCATGGTGACAGACTCTGCCACCTTCACTTATTTAACAACTCAAACCTCCTGCATTTGTCTGGATTTGACCCAAACTCTCTCTTTTCCTGCTAATTGGTCAGAATTCTTTCTTTCCCCCAAATCAGGCCAGACTGAGCCATTTCTCTGCTTTTTTCTCCCCCCTCACATGACGATTTCCCCCTGTGTGAACAGCGACACTGCGACGAAAAAATCGATGCTAAGAGAGAACATTTCACGTCGGGGAATTTTTCTGCCTTGAAAAAAAAAAAACAAACCAAAAAAAAAAAACCACACCACAAACCTTCTTCACAAGCCACCGTCTGCACTTCTCACTTGAATTGTTTGACTGCAGCCTGGGTAACAATGAATCAGTTTATTGGGCAAGACAAGAGGGATTTTTGGAGAATTACATGTAGATATAGGAGCACTATAGGAAAGGTTCTAATTATAACTATTAGCTGGGAGAATAAAGGGACACAGTATTCCAGGCTCTGCCGGTGGTTGGAGTTATGCAATACTTTCTGTGCTTTAAAATGTGTGGCAAACGAGGGGATTTTTTAAAGGAAGGATTATTTTTTTATTTTATTAAAATCGCCCTGGACATTGTTCTGCTTTGGGTGATTGGCTTTGCCTCTTTCCTGACACTTTCTGTGCAGAGCAGACAGAGAAGAGGATTTCGTGAGATGTGCCTGAGGGCCACTTTAAATAATAATAATAATAATAATAATAATAATAATAATAATAATAATAATAATAATAATAATAATAATAATAATAATAACTATATTAACAATAACAACAACAATAATAATACTCATCATCATTGTCATCATCCTCTGATGTGCAGACTCTGCTTTATTCCTGTTTCCTCCTGTAATTCTCTGAGATCAAATTGGATGTGATTATCCCAGGATTAGGGATTTGCATGGTGGTTTAGCTGCTTGTCAAAACCTTAAAATAATAGATTAAAAATAATACATGGATTAAAATAATTCGATTTTCTCATCAACAACAAAGCAGATGATTTTAAAGCCCTTGTAACCCCTAATGAAAAATGTTATAATTATATTATATTTTTATATTATAATAGAATCATGGAATGGTTTCGGTTGGAGGGACCTTAAAGCTCATCCAGTGCCACCCCCTGCCATGGGCAGGGACACCTTCCACCAGCCCAGGTTGCTCCAAGCTCCATCCAACCTGGCCTTGGACACTTCCAGGGATGGGAACTCCACAGCCTCTTTGGGAAACAAATATATAATATAATTATATCCATTACAATATTATACAATTAATTCTATCATGTCAATGTATGTTGTTATGTCATATTATATCACATCTAGAGGAATTCCAATAGTGCCAAGACTGAAGAAGGGACTGATCAGGAGTTCCAGAACTGCTTTTTTCTTTTGGTGCTGTGGGGAAGAATGAATGTTTTTTTGGTTAAAAAGTCCCATCCTTAGGCAGTTCCTTGGCCTTGCAGCCTGTCTGTGGGGAGAGCTCCTGCCCAGCTGCTCCTGCCTGGCAATGGAGACAAGGACCCCTGGATTATGTTAATGGTGCTGCCACAATTCAGGGCTGACAGCCCCAGGCTGGGAGGGCAGCTCTGCTGAGTGCTCCTTGTCAGGGGCTCCCTCACTGCCCAAGAGGTTTTTCCAAGGCTTTAAAACAAGCAGAGGCCAAAGAGGCTTTATCAGATGACAACAAAATCCAGCTGGTGGAGTCCAGCTCCTGCCTGTTGTGGGTGTTGTCACCCATGGAGGATGTGGAGGTGGTGACCACCCTGATGGAACGACCACCACATGGGCACCTGGCAGAGAAAAGGATGTTTTGTGCCAGAGAAAAACCAGGGACACCCAGGAGTCCTCAGAGCCACACCAGTGGCCCAGGGTCTGTTTGGTGAGTTGATTCACAGCTTGGAAGAAGGTCCCAAACCACAAATCCTGCAGTGAACCGTGGCACCAAGTCATTTACTCAGACTCCTTGCAGGAATTAGGCTTTTTGTCCATTATTCTATTTATTACCAGACAGGAAAATAATAACTCCTTCAGCTGAGCCTCCTCAACCACAGCCGGTCAGTTCAGTCCGTGGCGTGGACGCTCTCCCGGGCTCCTTCTGCCTCCCAGCTTTCCCTGGACATTGCTGGGAACAACTTCTCCTGTCTTTGCCCAGCTGGGACACTCCTTCCCATCCCGGCAGACAACAATCTGGATGCAATTCCTCACTTTATAAGCTGCTCTGGGAGACCCCAGCAGGGAATATCCCTGGGGACGATGCTCAGAGCCCCGGCTGGTGCAAACCACTCCTGTTTGCAGCAGTTCAGGGGTTGGGAGGCACCAGGTGGCTCCTGTGACTTCCCCACGAGTTGCAGAGGCTCTCTGAGGACATTGGTCCTTGTTTGCAGAGCCTTTCATGGTAAAAGGGTGCCTGGAACACCTCGCAGGGCTGAACAATCTGCTGCTCCACCGATGTGAGCAGGAGGGGCAGGAGGACCAGGCTGTCACAAAGCTCAGCACACACCCCAGGCCACAGGGGTGACTCAGTGCAGAGCAGGACTAAATACAAAGCCAGGTGATGGCCCTCAGGGTGCCAGGCTCGGGCAGGTTTCTGGTGTGTGGCCACGAGAAGAGCCCAGCCTGCCCTTCACTGAGGGCCGCTTGTCTCGGGGAGCGCGTTGTCCTGCCAAGAGTTAATCTCCCAGGTACAAAGTTGGCATTCAGGAAGGCTGGAGGATCACTGGGCTGCAAAATCTCCATAAAAAAATTATTTAAAAAAAAAAAAAAAAAGAGAGAGAGAAGGGTGAGAAGCTTTGGTGGAGGAGGGAGTGGGTATTTTGGGTAGACCACAGAGGCAGATTGTGGGGTGGCTGCACACGGTGGGCCGGGGGCTCCAGCTGCACTTCAACCCATCCCCAGCCCCGAGAAAACCACTAATGCTCAAGTATTTAAAAAAAAAAAAAGGCAGCCCGTGTTCCACTGCTGCACAAATTTCCTCTCGAGTCGCTAATTACGAACTCCCCAGAACCAAGAAAATGCATTTATGGCCTCGAAACGTGTCACGACTTTGAATTGAGCTACAGAAAGTCCAGGCTAAGGTTTTATTTCTCTTCCCAGCTCTCGTGTTTGCTCATTAATTAGTGCTAGTTTTGGGAGATTAGATGACTTTTTAACATTTCCCATATAAAAAAAAGGATATAAAATGAGTTTTTTGTTTTTTCCCTTTGCAAATGGAAAAGGAAAAGCAAAGAGCTCTTTTTTTTTTTTCACTCAGACGCAGCTATTTTTTAATTTTCTTTTGAAAAATGTTGCCAGTACCCAGAAGTGTCAAATTCTAACACGCAGGGGGAATAATGTTGTTTTTTAGCTGGTAATAGTCTGTGTTTTTGTGGCTGACTATTGGGAAATTTTTAACATTTTTCTTCATCCTGTATTTGCAGGAGATGAGATGACTTTTTAATGTTCCAGGGCAGAAAAACCCATAAAGAAAGTGCATCTTCTTCTCAATAATTCTGAGGACATCTTTTACTTAGAAAGCAAAAGCAGTTACATAATTGTGACATTTTGTGTATATTTCTCTAGGATTATGGAATGGTTTGGGTTGAGATGGGCCTTAAAGCTCATCTTTCCCACCCCCTGCCCTGAGCAGGGACACCTTCCACTAGCCCAGGTTGCTCCAAGCTCCATCCAACCTGGCCTTGGACACTTCCAGGGATGAGAAAAACCACCTTCATTTAATAACCAAAAACCTGAAAACAGACATTTTTGTAGGGAATTCAACTCCTTTCACACTTTGCTCAGGATTTTCATGGTGTCTTATCTATGCCTGGGACTTAATGGTGTGTGAGGGGGAAGAGCATCCCCGTGGCAGCCTGACCCTGCCCCTGTTCCATCCACTGCACCTGCTATTCCCGGGATTTTCAGAGCATTTGCAGTGTTGGGTCTTTTAGGAAGAGCCTTGGCTTTGTTGGAGGTTTCAACATCGCTCAGCTGAACTTTCCCATATTGGTCCCTGCACCTTCCTACGGAGCTGGAAAACAACCTGGGAATTGGGAATAGCTCAGGGCAGAGCCTTGAGGTAGCTTCTCTTTGGGGCAGGTGCTGTGGGAGGTGGTGCCTCACCTCTGGAATGGGGGCACATCCCAAAGACGGGGCTGGACACCGGGAGCATCGTGTGGGCACCGGAACAGCGACCTGGCTGCTCCTCTCGGGGCATCTGGAGCCCTGCTGTGCCACATGGGAATGCTGTCCTGGAACACTGTCCGGGAATGCCATCCAGCCATGGCACCCAGCAAGTCCAGCTGTAGCTGTGGCCCAGGGGAAGGAGCCCATCAGCTCCTGGAGCTCTGCTGCTCCGGGTGTGGAGCTGTGGGGGCAGCGCGAGCTCCGCTCTCTGCTTTGGCAGCTTCCCTCCCAGACCACACGGGTCTGACTCTGTGCAACCAGGAATTCCCGCTGAATTCCTAGAGCTCCCGGGCTCCTGTGCCAGTGCTTTCCACCCACACTGCAGTGTCTCACCCTGAGCTGAGGTTTTGGGGCTGATTCTGCTTGTTCTTCACCCAGGAAAGCTCAGTGGCTGCCCCGAGGTTTGTGCTGGGAGAGGACAATGAACCCGGGCAGTGCTGGGAGCCAGAGGCAGCCCCGGGAGCCAGGGATGCTCTTCCCAAGGGCTGCTGCTGCTCCTGCCTGGAGCAGCAAGACCTGGATGCTGATGGCACTGCCCTTGTTCCCAGGGCTCATGTCCCTGAGCATCCCCAGCCTGGGAGGTGCCAAATCACAGCCAGGGGGCTCAGAGGGGCTGAAGGAGCTGCAGGTCCTGAACTTCCAACAGGATTTCATCCCTTGCTTTCAGATCCCTGGATAATCCTATCCAAACTGAGACCACCACCCTGGGACATCAGCACTTCCATTGCCCCCTCCAGCTCCTTCCCAGGCTGCTGCACCCTTGTCCTGCTGCTCTGTGACATCTCCCAGCCTTTGCTCACTAAAGACACAAGTCCAGGCCTATTCCCTGATCCCACCATGCCAATGAAACCAACCTCTCTGGGCACTTTCCTTCTGGGAGTAAACTGTCATTTTTCACCACATAAAATTTTATAAGTTTCAAGCGAATGGAAAATGGATTTTATTATTTTATTTTACTTTTTTAATATTTTCTTTCTTTTTTTTTCCCTTTTTTTTTTCCCCCCTGAATGTTTTATGGCTGCAAAAACAGAATTTGTGGTTTGAACTGTTAAGGTTTGATGCAGAGGGCTATGGAACCTTTTATGTAACCCGCTGGCCTGAATAATTATCTAAATATTTTGCTTTCCACTCTTTCTAAGCCTCTGCATCAGAAAAAAAAAAAAAATCGTGTGTGCAACCTTTTGACCACAAAACAATAATACTAAGAAAGCCCCCCTTCAGAAGCTGGGGATGCTGCTGCTCCATCCCTGCACAGGGAGAGGGGACCAGGGGGAGCCAGCTGGGGTTGTGGGAAGGGACCTCACCTGGAGAAGGACTTCCAGCAAAGCAGCTGATTCCAGAGGGTGAGGGACCTGCTTGGGATGAGCTCAGCTGGACAGATGATGCTGCTGCTGTCGGGGACAATCCCACACAATCCACCTCTCTGGAACCTCAGGGCTGCTCCATCTCCTCTGCCCTGTTATAATTTATAATATTAATTCAATTTACATTTCATTAAATGTGTACTGCACTATTGATTTTGTGACTGTCACTGCCATCAGCCCCACAGGATGTTTCAGATCCACCACTCAGGGTGTGCTCAAAGCCAACACCTGCAGGGACAGGTGGGGTTTGTGCTCCCCCCCTCTGTCAGCCATGGGGACAGATCCCCAAATCCAGGGGATAATGTTTGCAATGGAATCAACCCCAGCTCCATGGGGAGGACGTGGTCCAACAGGACACGATGCCCTTTCCTGCCCTGCTCCTTGTGCTGAGCTCCCAGATCCACAGGGAACTGGGAACGTTTCTCCAGTGGCCAAAGCACAAAGTGTGAACAAACCCCCCATCCCAGTGTTTGGTTGGGAGTTCATTCCCAGAATTATTATTAAAGTCCCCAAAGAAAAGGCATTGTGCTTCCACTGCTCCCTGCAGCTCTGCCTTTGCCTGGTTTAGATTTCCTTCTGCTTCCATATGTTTAAATATAGAATTTTAATGTTTAAACGTAGAATTGTAAAGGATTTTAGAGTGTAAGCACATGCTATGTATTCTTGCCTGGCAAGTGGGGAATTACTGTTTCCAATCTGAGCCATTAGTTAAATTTAAATGAAATCTTAGGGGTTTGATCACTATAATGCTTTTATTACATTTTTCCTGTATTTTTTTCCTTCCAGTTTCTTCAGACCTGCCAGCTTTTAGGCAACAAATATCGAGCTAAAACCCCAAAGAAATATTAAAATTCATTTTTTAAAGTAAAACCAGAAAACAAGGATAAAGACCTTATTCCTGATCAGCTTACAGAGATAGGGAATTCACTTTTCCTGAAAACTAAAGATGCCAAAGAAAGTTTTAAAAACTCTGCCTGGGTTTAATTGCTCCTGATGCAGCTTCAACCAGAAAAAATAAAGGCTGCTCTGACTATCCTGGAAGGGATCTCCCAAGAGAGGTCTGTGTTGGCAGCAGGACCATTCCCCACCTCAGCACAGCTCGTGGGCTGCAACCTCCTACCAGCAATATCCAGGGCATTTTGGACAAGAAAAAGCCAGGAACGGTTTAGTTATCATTGGTTTTCCTTTGGGACAAGGGAAATGGGCTGGGGGACCTCCCAGGGTCACCCCCCATCCTACAGGTCAGGATTTTTGTGCTCCCTGCATCCTCTCAGCCTGGTCACTGCCCCAAGGGCAGGGAAACATCCTTTGGCTTGTGAGAGACAGAGACACACCCACAGAAGGTCTCTGAGTCTGGAATGAGACATCCCTGCTTCCAGCCTGGATTTACCTGCTCCATCTGTGCAGAATTACCTCCCACCTGTGCAGAATTCCCTGGAGTTTATTTGGAGGTGGGAAGTACCCCCAAGGAAAGCAGCTCCTCAGTTTCTGTGGAGCAGGGAGGGGTGGGCTGAGGACAACCAGGAGCACAGACCTCATGGAAAGCTTTCCCACCTGTTGAGCAGGTGTTTGCTCCACACCCAGGGATTTCTCCTGTGGCATTCCTGGCTCTCCCTTTCCTCCTGGTCCCACAGACTCTGCCATGAGACACCTCCCAGAGCAACCTTCCCCAGCCCCTCAGACCACCCTCCCTTTCCCTGTGCTGGGGGGATTTGTGGGGGGCTGCCCTCAGTGTGTCCCACCTGGAGCAGGATGGGAAGAGAACAACTTTTCCCCTGTGTAAATTAGTGCAATTTGGTCAAATCCTTGGGAATGCAGCAGCTGGGATGAGGAGACACCTCAAGCCTGGACTCCAATCTTGCAGCCAGGGTCGGACCTTGGTCCTCCTTCCCAGCACTAATTAGGCAAGGATGTTAAGGAAAGGTGGTGGGAGGGGGAGACAACTGGGAATTTGTCACTGATCTCATTCTTGTGAGGACCCAGAGCAGGACAAGGATGGACAGAAATCCCAATTAGATAACTAATTTAGCTCCTTGCATGGATTTTAGCCTTTGGCCCCGGAGCCAGAAGCAGCACTTATTGCTCCTGGGTTTGCCATGCTTGGCTGATTATTGCTTAATTGAGGCTTTTCACTGAAAGGCCTGGAAACCTGCAGGAATGTGCCTTATGCCCTGGAGTCATCCCTGCTCCCTCCTGCTTCAGCCAGCACTTCAAACGAGCTGAAAAACAGCTGGGGGAAAGTCCTCAGGCCATGGCCAGGCAGAGGAAGAGGGATCCCAGGGAGAGGGACTTCAAAAGGCTGGAGTCAGTGGGATGCTCCCTCTCCTTCCTCCCTGTACCCCAAACCACAGGCTGGGCACAGCCAGGAAGCCTGAACCAATTACCCAGGGTTGATTAATAACACTAATGAAGCCCCTGATCCCCCCAGCACAGATCCATCCACGCTGGAGCCACGATGCCTGACAGGGTCCAGGGGGGTCCCAAACCCCTCTGTCCCCAAAGCACAGCCAGGGCAGTGATGCTGAAGTGCAGGAAGGGGCTGGGAGGGTGATGTTCCCAAAGTCCCCGTTTAAGGCCTGGAGGGACCAGCTCCCACATCCACCCCATTCCCAAAACAGAGCTTCCAAATCACCCCGTGAGACTTGTCTTGCTCCTCCCTCTCCTTTCTCTGCAGGTCAATAAAGCAGTTGATATCCTGAAGTGTTTGGTGAGGTTTTGCTGAATCCTATGGAAAAAAACCCCAAACATCTCCTCTCCTTTCTGCAGGAAATCTTACAGAAATGGCTGGTTACAATTTCCTGCAGTTCTGGTACAAACCCCTGTGCCTTCCCTTCCTTTGCCTCCTAAATCATCAAATGCTAAAAATGTTTCTTGCTGTGGTGGCAGAAGCACATTACACCTTGGGCATTGTCCAAAATGTCCAAAAAAAAAAATTTTCCTCCTTTTCAGCCTTAGCTGGGAGGTTTGTAGGTGCACAAAAAACATTCCATAGCTCCTGAGGTTTCCTAGAGCGTTGAACCCCTGGAAGGTTTATTTTCCAGAATTATGTCATGACTCCCTCCAAAATGGGGAGTGGGGAAGGAAAGGGACAGGGATCTTCTCCCACATGAGCTCAGCCATGGCCAAGTGGAGCTTTGCCTTGAGAGGATCCAGCAAATGTTTGTACTTGTCCACCAGACACGATGAAAACTTTCACTTCCAGCCCTAAATGTGCTCAGCTCTGTCCCCAGCACCCCCAAACGAGGCTCCCTCAAACATCCCTGTGCATGTGGCACATTCCTCCACACATGACCAGTGATTTCCAAGGGTGGCTTGCCCTATTTTTGGTTTTAAGCTCAAAAATGACCAGCTGCATTCACTGGGAACATCAACCCTGGGCCACGTTACACATTTTTAGAGACAAGTTCAAAAATACCCACTTGGAGGAGAAAACAAGTGCAGGTGATGTTTTTCACAGCGGAGAAATGAACCCTTCAAGCTCACACACCTCGTGCACCCTGGGCTGGTGGAAGGTGTCCCTGCCCCTGGCAGGAGGTGGAACTGGATGAGCTTTAAGGTCCCTTCCAACCCAAACCATTCCAGGATTCCATGGTCCTCGCCAGTCTGCACCTCTGTGAGCCTTGGACCTGGAATTCAGATTTTAGGGCCATTATGAATAATCATGAAGACCAGAAATAAGTCTTATTTTCGTGGGGGAAGCCAAAAATTTTTCCACTCTTGCTTACCTTCGGAGCGGGGACTTCCAATGATAACATCCCATGCTGGGAAGCTCAGGATCAATAACAAGTGCTGGGAATGAGGGTGCTCCTCCCTCTTCTTCAGCAGGAACACGAATCCCTGTGTGTCCAACAGCTTTTAGCAGGTTCCTTGGAACAAAATAGTCTTACAAAAAAAAGAACAAGGCTCCACAGGCTCCTGGTGTAACTTTTTTTAGCCTGATCGGTGTTTTTTTTCACCAGTGTGACTGGATTTCATCCCTCCACAGCACTGCCCACTTAGGAGTGGGTTGCAAAAATACCTGCTTTTGCCAAGATATCCTAAACACCATTTTTATAGGTAGAATATGCAATCCAGACCCTCAGCTGGTGGAATTTGGCCCTGCTCCACCAGCACGGGGACACCCATTTACACCCAGGCAGGAGCCAGTCCCTGGATTTGCTCAGCCTGGTGGGTCATCCCAACATTAGTCCATCGTTGTGTTTGGGCTTCTTTCAACCCTACTGCAGGAGCAGAGATGATTTGGAGCACTGACAGGAGCTAATCTGTCTCCCCACAGGACCTTATCACCACTCCAGGGACTCTGAGGGTGCTTTCAATCCCAGTTTGCAAAGGGACAACCCCAAAATGCTGGAATTAGAGAACCCCACCTTGCTCTCCTGCATCTTTCCTGACTTGCTGCAACTCCCTCCTCTGAGAAAAGGGTGAAGATGAGTTAAAAAAAAAGAAAGAAACTTTCGTTTTTATGAAGAGATTTTACAGTATTTCAGGAAATAATGATCTCAGCACAAGCCAGACCTCACTGAATTGATGGACAGGCTCAGCAACAGGCAGGGAGGTGCCAGAGTCAGGATCCTTAGAGAGAATAAGGCCTTCAATTACTGCAGTGATATAATTAATTAATTTATGGCTGCAGCCAGACAGCAGTGACAGCAATACTGCCTGACTTCACTGCAATCTCCAGTGCTGACTAATGCTCATATCAACACCTCCAGCAACCCACCAGCCACCAGCCCCTTGCCTGGCTGAGACTGAGCTTGATTTCTCCAGAGAGAACCTTTCCAGATCATTTGAACTAATTGAGGTAATGGAGAAATTGTTCTCATGCCAAAACACTTTCTTTTTTTTTAATTTTTTTTCCTCCCCCTCTTCTTTTGGTAAGATGATAATATTTAGAAAGCTTCTGGCTACTGCTTAAAGGAGCAGGGCAGTGTCTTAAGGAGCAGCTCAGGGGCTTTGGTGCTGCACCTTGTCCTCCTTGGGGTGGCAGGAGCCAAACTGCTCCCCAGGATGTGCTGAAACAGCTGGAAGCAGCTCTTCAGCAGGAGCAGGTTGGGCACTAATTGCAGTGATTATCAGCAATGTGGTTCCAGCAGGGCTGGCACAGGAGGGCTTTGTCCTGCCCTTCACCTCTCACCCGGGCTTTACCCCCTCCCTGGTGCTCACCAGCTCCAAGGGATGCTCTTCAGGTGAATCTTTAGACACCCTGACATCCTTTAATTCTCACCTTTCATCAGTGCCTCAGTTTTCCAGGCTGAGTCTCCTTTAGGCTCAGCTGCTCAGCACAGCTCAGTGTAGCTGCTCCTGGTTGGGAAGGTTGGGAAGCAGAGAAGCTGTGGAGGTTCCCTGCCCATGGCAGGGGGTTGGAACAAGATGACCTTTAAGGTCCCTTCCAACCCAACCCATCCTGTGATGGGCTGGGTTCCCCCAGCCCCTGTTCTCCTGTAACCTGCTGCTCACCAGGTACCTGCTTAGAGACAGCACTGACTGTCATGGACAACTTTAGGAAAGAGGGGGGAAAAAAATAACCCAAATCTCCTTGGAAAGGCCCCAGTTGTGCTGCTTTGCTGTGTTTGGTCACCACACAGGGCTGTCCCCACAGACATTAATCATAGCAGAGTGTGCAGAGGCCCCTAGTGTCCAGAAGCTACAAGGACCAGGCCAGCACAGGCATGGCCACTCCTGTCCTGGAACCACCCCAGACAGGCAGCACTGTCAGCAAGAGGATGATTGAAACTTGTTGCTTTGCTACCATACACGGCTTATCCAGGGGGAAAAAAATCATGGAGAGGTGCTTTTGAGTGCTTGTACCCCAAATAAATCATTCAACAAACAGAACTCTGGAACTCCAGTTCCACATTGATGCCAGCACGAGCCAGCAGTGCCCCATCCCTGCACGGGTCATCTGTGCAGCTTCCCAGGACCAAAAGTGCTTGGAACAGTGTGTGCAGGGACAAGATGTGCAAACCCCCACTAAAACAGCATCTTTTTGGTATTTTTTACGTGCAAGGCGAGAGAAATCCTTGCTTTGGTCATATAGAAGTCACCAGACACTCAGATTTCCCCAGAGCAAAAAAAAACTGGATGTCCATTGCTGGAGAAGGCAGCACTGAGGCAGAACAATCCCTGAGCAAATGCTTCCAGCTGAGGAATGGGGAAAAATTGGAAAGGGAGAGGTTTTGGTTCCCCACACAAATAACTTGGCTGTCAAAAGCATCTGTTACAGGAGAACAGGCAGTGGAGGTGCCCTCTCTCCCCACCTGCCCGTCCCAAAAACTGGGCTCCCCTTCTCCCTTGATACCCCGTGGAAATGCAAATAATCAGAGGCTGCTTTCTAAAGAGCAGAAGAGGCTCCTGCTTTGCCAGCAAGTCAGAATAACGTGGATTTAAAGGAGCAGACGGGGGAGGGGGCTCCAACATTTATTGTTTTCCAGAACCGCTTCAATTAGCAAACATCCCACAAAGGGGGGAAGAGAGGGAGAGAAAGGAAATTTCATGCGCTGACACGGCCCCAGTCAGCGGCAAACGCTCCCAGGTCCCGCCTGGAAAAGCTTCCCTCTCCCCTGCTCACCCCTGGCATTACATCAGCCGAGGGCATCCTGGGCAACATTGTCATGCAAATAACGAGCCCAGGAGCCTGGATTCTCCTGGGCCGGGAGAGACATTCCCACCAGGTCCCGGCGCTGGGGCTCATTCAGAGCTGGCTGAATCGTCCCCTCGGAATAAAAGCCGCAGGCTTAATTAACTCCTGCTCCGTTCCCAGTCCCAGCCCGATTGTCGTGCTGGTTGCTACAGAGGCTGTGCCAGGATGCCCGATCCCGGCGCTGGACCTCGGCACAGCCCGGGCTCTCCCCGGGCTTTATTTATGGCTATTGTGCTGCCGCGGGTGTTGCTTTTCCGTGCCAGTGCCTTGGAATGCTCGAATCAGTCATGGAAAGATTCGGGGCCCTCGTGCCAGCTTTATTCCCCCTTCCTTGCTTTCCCCATTAGGTGCCTGTCTTTTCCGGTTTGGATCCCTTCAGGGGCTTTCAGGACTCGGGACAAAACGGAGCCGCCTTTGACATCCAGCAGCATCTTTAGAGGGTTTTACTCGCTGCCCACGCTACTGGTTTTGGAAAAAACCTCCATGTTTTAGGATGGAAAAGCAGAGAGGCCTCCCCTGACCCTCTCCTGGAAGGGAAAAGCAAGTAGGAACGTGGCAGGGGATGCAGACAGGGACTGAATGGCACAGACAGGGACTGAATGGCACAGACAGGGCAGCCTGAGGTCTGGGAGAGAGGGACAGAGAGCTAGCCAGCCCCAGGAAGGTGGGCATGGGGACACCAGCCTGGGCTGAGCCCCTCTGGGCAAAGAGCCTTCCAGCAGCTCCAATCCTGCAGGGTCTTCCTGGGGAGCAGCCCTGGAGCAGGGATTTGAGGCTGGTGTGCACCTCCCTTTTGGAAGGGAGGGCATGGAAGAGGAACAACTGCTGGGATTTGGTACTTTTTCCACTGGCCAGGCAGGTGAGGGGTTAGTTCTGGGGAATAAGGTAAGGAGGGAGTGGGAAAGCTGATTACAGCTGAGCAAACTCCAAGGAAGCACAAAGGGACACACTTCTGACACTCACAGCTGCCCCTCCTTGGGGTGTCCTGTGCAGGGCCAGGGGTTTGACCTGGTGGTCCCTGTGGGTCCCTTCCAACTCAGGAGATTCCCTGAACCACTCCTGTCCCCTGACTGTGACCCCAGGCAGCCCCCACTCCTTCCCTGTGCCAAACTCCATCCTGGGAGCAGGGGAAAGCCCTGAGCCACAGCCTGGCCCTGCTGGGAATGTCCCCAGCTGACACCAGGTACCAGGACTGAGCTGCTGCAGAGAGGACTTTTCCCACTCCCTGAGCCCAGCAGTCCTGGCAAAGGGGATCTGAGCACCCTGGGCTGGTGGAAGGTGTCCCTGCCCACGGCAGGGAGGTGGAATGAGATGAGTTCTATGTCCCTTCCCAAACCACTCTGGGATTATAGAATTCTGTGCTCTGTCTCAGGGCTTGTGCCTGCCTGCAGCCCCACACGTGCTCATACCCCCGGCTCAGAGGCTGCAGGAAAGGCAGGAGAACCCCAGGGATATTGGCTCCGTGGGAGGACAGGGAGTTCACAGCAGGGTGAGTGTCCTGGGAGTGGAAGTTGTCACATCCTGGGGGGATGAGGCTCTCACATCTGCACAGCTGGGGCCCTGCCCCTCCTGTTAATTGGCAATTAATGCTGAGAGGGCACTTAGCAGTGCTGGATATCAGCTTATCTCCCCTGGCAGATCAAGGAGGAGACCACTTTACCCAAGGAGCTGGTTTATCTCTTGGGGAGAAGGGGAATATTTCTTCCTCTGTCCCTTAGCCCTGTGATTTATTCCGACCTGACATTTGCATTTACACCAGTAAACCAGGTTCTGACAAGAACCTCATTAAACGGTGCAATAAATCAGCTCCTCTGGCAAGGATCTTTTTACTGCCTTTGGAAGTGATAGATGTAAACCTGTTCTGGGGCTCACACACATGTACACACACACACACACACACACTGAAAAAAACCTTGGCTCAACATCCTGAGAAGCTTTCCAGGGATGAAACACTAGTCATGCTCAACAGCAGGGGAAAAAATGCAAGTTAAGAGCTCTAGACAAGGGAGAAGAGAGGCACTCAACATGAAAAGAGATGGATCACCTGTCAGAGGGATCCAGGGATCCCTTCCAGACCACAGAAGCTCCGGAGGCATCGGGATATCGCACCCACCGGGCTCAAATTGCGCGAAAGTTGGGACAGGGCAGGAGCCAGCTGGGGCAGGGGTGGGGAGAGCTGTGGGGAGAGCCAGAATGAAACCTTGTGGAGATCACGTTTAGAAAGCACACAGATGTTAAAATGGGAAAGAAAAGCCGGTTAAAGCTGGTCAAAGCACAAAACTGGGAGAAAACAAACCTTTTAGAAGCGGCAGCTTCAGCCCCCCCCCGGGAGAGTAACTCCATTTTCAGAGCCTTGCAGAGGAGATTTCAAAGACCAAGTGGGAAAGAGCCCATTAAGGGGAAATTATTCTGGTGGGTAAAAGAACAGAAACACCCCCAATACTCCCCACTTCCCAACTGTGGCCTGATATCACAGATTTCTAGTCTGAGCAGATGCAGAGTGGGTATTTGAAGCTCCCTCAGGAGCACAACAAGCCAACATTTCTCTCCTGAAACCCCTGTAAACCCACGGCTGTCACACGTGGCTTTATTGTCACACGTGGGAGGGGCTGGAAATGGTCACTGCTGGTGGGTGACACCTGTGGTGGGACAGGTCAGTGATGGAAAGGGTGCTCTGCAAAGCCACAGTGCTCCTTCAGAGAGCTCTTGCCATGATGAACTACTGGGAAGATGGAGTGGAACTATGTACTTCTATCCATACCAGTTATTTTTAAGCTTTCATAATTCTTCTTTTGGACCATTGGATGGATTTAAACCCGACAGCACAGTCAGAAACTATTGTAGCAATCCTGAGGTATCAAGTCTGGGCCTTGATTTATCCTTTGACATTGTCCTGGACATAAAAGGGGCGGCTTTGACTGTTTTGAGATGCCAAAAAACACAGGCAATTTCTAGATTTTTTTTTTAGGAAACCCCTTTCTCCAGTGTCTTTAAGCTCCACCTGCCTGGGTCAGCCTGGGCAGTCAGGGAGGTTTTTGGTTATCACTCCCTACCTCTTTAAGGATTTTCTATGTAAAGGTTTATTTTTCTTTGGATGGCTAAAGCTGCGTAATTTCCCTGATGTGGGTGAAGCTCTTCTAATATAAAACCACTTGTATTCACGGGGATTATTCCTGCAAAGAACAGGGAATGAGCTTAGGTGGTATAAGGCACCCTTGTGCTGCCCACACTGCAGGATATGCTGCTGGAACCGTGGGTAAAATGTCACAGCCCCAGCCAACATAATTACAGCAGCACAAAAGAGACTGTGTGCAGGCCTGGGCTGCACGTGCCACCTCCTAATACCTTCATTTCCCACTTCTGGCCACTGTTGCACCCGAATTGAAACACTTTGTTCACTCAGGTCCTTGTCAGATCCCAAACAGAGCAGAAAAAAGTGGCCAGCTCACCTGGATCAAGAGGTATTTCTGACATGACAAGGCAGAGCCAGGGCAGTCCTATCATTGAAGGAAAGAATCTCAGCAAGAATTTCTTCATGGGAAGGGATGTCAGAGATTGGAATGAGCTTCCAGGGAGGTGGGGGAGTCCCCAGCCCTGGAGGTGCCCAAGGAAGGACTGGACATGGCCCTCAGTGCTCTGGGCTGGGGGACAGGGTGTGATCAGTCACAGGTTGGACTCCATGGCCTTGGAGGTCTTTTTCAACCTCAATGATTCTGAGATTCTGTGAAAACATCTCCCTCTCATTTTACTGGTTGATGAATTCATGGTGTAGGACTCTGCTCAAGAGAGTAGCAAGAGAGAGGTGTCACAGGGCCAGAAAATCAACTCATCTGAAAATTTACATCATTTTTGTTGTTTCTGGGGGTAGTTTTTCCATGTGGTTTGTCAACCATCACATCAGCCATCAGTGAAAAAAGAGTTTTTCTCTGAATAAACATTCGAGAGCCACTGCAGTGAGGAAAAGGCCACGAGAGGTGGAAGAGGAAGAAGCCCTGCGTGCCCTGCTCCTCCAGGGGTGGCACACTCGGGTGGGTTGGCACTGCTGGAGGGATTTGTCTTTCTGGGAGAGGACGAAGGGCAGCTCAGCCCAAGCCCCTGCAAACTCCAGCATGAAGTGATTCCACCAAACCCCCCGTGCAGCATTTCTTGGGATGTCTCTCCCTGTGCCTCCGTTCAACCTCTTCAGACTGGAGACAGCAGTTTGAGGGAATTGCCTGGATTTTGGCCAAGCAGGCCGGAATACACTGAACTCATCTAATCACGGAAGTGGAGTCGCCTCAGGCCCCTGCAGAGCTGGGATGAAAGGCCAGGCCAAGCCAAGGGGTCATGGGGGAACATTAAACCAAATAAATCAAACCAGCTGGGAGACTCCTCTTGCTCTCAGCTGAAGGAAAGGGGGAGGAAAAAGAAAGGAGGAGCTCATTCCCTCGTGCTCTGGGAATGGGAATGGCAGCTGCTCGCCCATCCGAGGGCAGGGAGAGCAGGGAGATCAACTGCTCCCATCAATCAGTCGGTCCTGGGGTGGGGAGGAGCCTGGAAAAAAAATATTGGGACCTGAGAGATGGAAAAAGAGGAGTTTTGGGGAATGGTGGTGTGCTGTGCCCACAACCACAGTGAGAGGTGCAGGGTGGGGACTGCCCACCTGGTTTGCAGGGCTCACTGCATTCCCAAAAGCTGGTTCTGGTAACATGCTCCTGCTGCAGGATGCTCTTATTCCCACAGACACTTCCATACCATGATGAAGAAGGGCTTGAACACAACACTGAGTAAGAGCCCACCCACTAAAGATCCACTCAGGACTGTGGATTGGAACTGAGTTATCATTTCAGTTGGATGGAACATGGAATATGAAATATATATGAACACCAAAACAAGTGAAACTCCAGAAAAACAAGCCCATTTGGGAATGGTTCTGAAGGACCAGACCATGCTTTCTTTGGGAGGATCATGTACTGTTTCCATCATAAAAAATAACCCTGGAAGGCCTGGAGTGGAACTGAACCATGAGAGGGGGTAGAACAGGAACAGCAGGAAATGTTGAGATAGTCCCTTTTCCCGGTCCCAGCCTGGCTTGTTATTTGTCTGGGAGCTGCTGAAATTGTTCTTTGAAGATGGGCCTTAGGAACAGCTTATTATTGTTCCATCTGAGCGAGGCAAAACCACCCTGCTCTGGACTCCCTCCAGCAGCTCCATGTCCTTCCCGTGCTGAGGGCTCCAGGGCTGGATGCAGGACTCCAGCTGGGATCCCACCATGGAATGGTCCCCCTGACTTCTTTTGCTTCTGCCTCCTGCACCTCCCTCCACTTTCTCCTTCTGTGCATCTTTTAAGCTGAGAAAAACAAAGGGTAGCAAAGTGTTTGCCTTTCAGTGGGAGCATCACTGAGCCTGCACAGGGACAGGCAGCAGAGCCTCACTTCAGCTTTACCTGTGACAGCAGGTGAGCCCCCTGGGGCTGTGCTCACACTGCAAGGGAGCACCAATCCCTCTCCTTTAAATCCCTCCCTGGTTTTTGAGGGGCATTTTGGGGTTATTATCACTCTGTGCATGGAAGAGAATCCCCACTGCCCCCAGGGTCGCTGCATGGACTGCACAAAGCACCTCCAACAGGGTGAGAGGGAGGGAAAAATGAACTGGTGTGTCAGCACACACTGCAGAAATGAAGGTAGAGCCACTGGGAGAAAGTGAGGCTGGTCCATATGGAGGCAGGGATGCAGAAAAGCAACCCAGACACAGAGTTTGGTGAGTTATTAAAGCGTCACATTTGCAAATGGTTTCAGTTTCTGGGTTTAAGTACCTGGTCGTTTGATCACACGCAGGAGCAGAGAGAAAATATGAACCCAGCGTTTGCTCTGCCTGCTGCTGGGAGGACCTGGAGCACAGAGTAATTAGAGTTGGGCTCCCCGAGCGTGGAATTAACAGCATGTTTGGGTTAAACTGAAGACAAATCATAGCCAGGACTTGTCCCAGCCTCCCTGTGCCCCCACAGCGTCACCAGCCCCTGCGCTGGAGAACGTTTTGGGCTCCACTTCTGTTTTTCTATCACTTCTTATTATTAGAAGTTTTTCTCATATCCCGATTGGTAGAAAATGTCACCCCTGATTGCCAAGAATAACCTAATATTGTTTAAAAACATTATTGCTGGGGCTGACCCAGGGCATGTCGTGCTGGGAGCGGAGTAGACTTGGAATCACAAACTCCTTTCAGCTCGTGGAAGCAACAAGGGCCGATGTGTTCCCTGTGCTTTCCGAGGGCAAGCTGGGGAAGGAGGGGACACCCTCTTCCCCTTGGCAATTCCTGCCAGGCAGCAGCACCCTGGCATGGCTGGGAATGCACGTGGTCACCTCTCCCAGGTGAGGAAAGGGGGGAGAAAGAGAAAGCACAAGGGCGAGGGAGGGATTAATTCCTGTTTCTCCTCACGTGTCACCCTCTGCTCGTGAGCACAGGGCTGGCAAACTCCCTTTCAAAGAAAATAAAAGCATCTCACAACGTTTTCCTAAAGCCTGAACCACATCTTTAGGGATCTGGAGAAGCACTGGATCGTATTAGAAAAGTTTTGCCACTATATTTCCCCCTCATCTCCAGTTGCTTCCTGCCTTTTGCAGGGCTCTGGACCAGCCTCCTGCTTTCTAAGAGAGGAAACATCAGAACTGTTCCTGCTGCTGAACTTCAACAAAGCTCACAGCAGCTCTTTCTGGTGGGTTCAGACACTGCTGGGTGCAAACTCCCTGAGTTCAGCCCCTTCCTGGTGGGTTTTCATTGTGCCCAAGGGTGACACAGCCCAGGCTGGAGGCACAGAAGGATTTGGGTGTTGGGGGCCTGACTGGAGGCACTGGGACTGCAGTGGTTTGCCCAAGCACCCAGTAAGTCAGTGGCAGAGCCAGAAGCCTTCAGAATGAGCCTTGTGCTCGAACCAAAATAATTCCTGGTGCCAAGCCTAGAGGGCTGCAAGATGTTAAAGCCATTTGGAGAGGAAGGGGGGTACAATCACATCCATACCTGGGCTGAAGTTCCTGCCTCCAAAATCCTGTCTGACCCTCCAGAGGGGCTGACCTTCCTCCATGGGCAGCCAAGTGACCCCAGCACAGCCCTGCTCTCAGCTCCTCAGCTCACACAAGAGCAGCTCCCTCCCCTCGTCCCGCTGTTATTGAAAATGTTACGAGTAAACAAACCATAAGAGACAATTTATTTCACCATTTCCAGTAATCACTTCCCCCCCCCCCCTTCATATCTGTGGTCCAGCCCTAAGGAATCCAACGTGCACTTGGAAAGTTGGATGTTCTGTGACTCATCTGTGACTCTTTCAGGCAGATTAATGTGCTGTTACAGTGAGAAGATATAAATGATTAGGTGCTCGTTGATTTATTTGTTGCTGTTAATATTTGTTCACAATTCTGGTTCTTTTTTTTTTTTTTATTTCAGTGCCTGTGAATTGTTCATAACTGACTCTGGCTTTGGTGCAATGGTCATTTTTTAATAGATGTTTGACCGAGAAACTGGAAGAAACATCTCACGCCATCTATGATTTGACCATTTGCTGCTTCCTAATCCTGGTGTGGGAGATCACCTGATTCCCAGGGCACTATTTCAGCTCCTGGTTTGATGGTTAACCTTTCTTGGAACTAATTTTTGTAATTATTGTTTTCATATTTTCAATGTGTTTATGGCCCTCACAAAAATAAAAAACAAATAAAGGCAAAAATTCTTAGTGGAATGAGGAAATAATGGCCATGAGGGGGAGGAAAAGGAAAACAAGACACTGTGGTTACTCAGTGTGTTGTCACCTCGCCTTAACTTTGCCATTTCACCCTTTGTCTGATTTAATTTGCCTTTTGGGCTCAGCCTTTTCCATTGATCACTTTGTGGTAACCCCTGCCCAGTGAATTCCCCACTCTGCTGCTCCGTGTCCCTTTTCCCAGTACAACTGGCAACCACCAGTGGGAATGGTGAGTCACGGGCTGGGTTTCAGCTGGATAATGGGCACAATAGAAATCTGATTCCTGAATCTGAATAATCCCATGCTTTGGGGTCTCAGAATATTTTAGTAATTTAAAAAAACCACCTGTAACAGGCAACTGTGGTGTTAGTCAGCATATTCATTGTTCTCCTCTCCATAGAATCATGGAATGGTTTGGGTTGGAAGGGACCTTAAAGTTCATCCAGTTCCAGCCCTTGCCATGGGCAGGGACACCTTCCACTAGACTTGGTTGCTCCAAACCCCTCCAACCTGGCCTTGGACACTTCAGACACTAAATTATATTTTAAGCAGCCCAAGTCATACCTGGTTTGCCACCTGAGTATAATATTTTTTTTTTGCCTCTTCCTGGAGTCTTATTTAACATAAGTCAGGATATAAAGATTGTGGAGGCAGCATTTAAGAAAAGGTGGCTGACAAAACCAGCGTGAGCTCCTCCAAATAAATTACAGGATGGGAACGGCGACAGCAAATCGTTTGTCATCTGAGGTGATGGTGAGACAGGAAAGAGGGAAAAAGAGAGTCAGGCCAAGGAATTGCAAAAGAGATGCTCACAGTAAGAGCAGTTTGGGGTGACAAGAAGATTTCCCCCAGGGTGTGCACAGGAATTCCTCACTGCAGAGATCCAGCAGGAGGGGATTCCACAGGGCATTCCCAGTGAGGAGCTCAAACAGCCCACGGATCTCTGCTGCTCTGCTGCCTGCAGTTCCATCAGCTGGCAGTGCAGAGATTTTGTTCAGGACCTTGCCCTTTGCAAAGTGAAATTCGTATCAAAAAGGAACTAATTTGGGATTCCTAAACAGGAATTCCCCGAGTTTGTTGTTTTCCTGGAGAAAACTGAAATTCAGCACCGCGGGAGCCACTCATGAAGCTTCCCAACTTTGGGGAGTTGCTGCCAAAGCTGCCACTGGAGAAGACAATGTTTAAGCGCCCAAAGGAGAGGACAGAACCACATGACTCTTCGAATTCCCCCTGCCAAGTGTTCCATGGCCAAATCATGCTATGGAAAGAGAGCCCCTTGCCAGCCCTGCAGGGAAACTTCTCTCCAGGTGGGTGGAGAGAGGATCGTGCAGCCACAGGAATGCTGCACTTCTGATAGTGACAGATCAAGTTCTCTGACTTTCTAGTTATTTGTGCATCACCTGTTGAGAGTTCCTTGCCCAAGTTCTCTCCCTCGATGCTGAACATGCCACCTTGTGCCAAAACCAAAGAGTCAACTCAAAACTAAATAATTCTGTGTTGTGGGGTTCAGAGCAGCAGAAAGAGGGAGATCAGTGGGGAAAACTCCTGGGTGAGTCAATTTTAGTTCAGTGAAGGGACAGATTGTGAAGCCAACTGGAAGAGGATGGAAAGCCCTGCACTGTGGGGATGGAAGGGAGCAGCAGAGAGCAGAGGCTGGGAGTGGGTACTGCTCTGTGTTCAGGCTCAGGTCTGAGCTGGAAGGTCTAATCCTGAGTTACTCCAGCAGCTCCAGTGGGTTCCGGCGTGGTGTGGCTGTGAACAGGCTCAGCCATAAATGCTTGGTGGGTTAAACAAAAGCTGGGATTAAAGAGCAAAGTCCACAGGTTGCTTAGGTGCTGCTCTGATCGCTGATGGATAATGTCTTCCAGAAATTGTAGTCTCTGAAGACCAATTTTTAATGGGCTGGGTTGTAAATTTGGATTATTCCAGGTTACTTCTTGTGTTCAGTGGATCAGTCCTGGTAACAGGGCTAATATTCTATCATACTCTAATTCAGACTGCTGTGTGACAAATGCTGGACCATACATATGCCTAATCTTTTCCAGTGCCTGGAAAAAGTTTGACTCTCCTTACATTCAGCACAGTAACGTCAGTGTACGTGGCTTGTTTTTCTCCAGTGATGGACTGAGTGAAGCTAAAACTCCCCAGCTCTGTGCTGCTCCCTTAGCAAAGGGTCTGGGGTTGAGGGTGTCCACCTTCAGGGACACAATCTTTGCTCAGTAGGAGAGCAGAGATCTCTGTTTTCAGGCAGGTCTGAGCAGGGGAAGGAGGGGAGGGGCAGGTCCCAAGAGGTGAAATAATGTTTTGTCTCTGCCTTTGTAAGGAGAATAATTCCCAGGGTTGACACACAGTTTGAATGATAACTGAGCTCACTGGGCAGGCTGCTGGAGCCACACAAATGGCACCAGCTGATGGGGAGCCCTCTTTGGGCCCCCTCAAACCTCCCTGAGCCGCCCTGACCCCGAACAGCACCCGCAGGCAGATGTCTGAGCACCACTGGCCTTGCACCAAACCTGAAGAATAGAAACTGGGCAGTGTTCACAGGGAAACCTTCCTGAAGCCATGGCAGTGCCCTGGCAAGCCAAAAATGCAACCCAACACAATCCCCAAACAGGCTCCTTGAATCAAAAGGAAGCAGGGGCAGGGAACAGCGTGGGGCTACTTCCTTCAGTGCAGGTCCATAATGGGACATTCACAGAGATGCCGCCATCCCCCTCCCAGCTGAGGGATTGCATCTGATTTCTGGGAATGCTGAGTGGAGTTCTTTGAACAAATCCACTGGTGAATATTATTTTCTGTCCCAATGGGAACAGAGTACCTTGTCTAAGTCTCAGTTGTGGCAGTGAAGGGAAATCACCCAACGCTTTCCAGAGCTCTGCTTTTATTTTGTGTTTGAAAACTGAATTTTCTTGCAGAGGTTTGGTGATTTCCAAGCTCTGCTTAATCACTTTGTGCTTTCAGGATTGCACAGCAAGTGTCAGAGATGGTTGTTTATCCTGGAGCTTCAAGATTCACACAAACCTGGAATTCAAATTACTTCCATTGCATCACCTCTAATCAGCACTGTCACTCTCAGAAATTCACCTCCACGCAGATAAGGAGGAGCACTGTCACTCTCAGAAATTCACCTCCACGCAGATAAGGAGGAGTAAAGACCTGGCTAAAAGTGTTTGCAAGCATTTCCCACTTCTCAAGCAACTAAATGACATTAAACTCAACAGGACAAATGTGTAAAATTCAGGACAACCCCTGTGCTGAGGGAATTGCAGCCAATATTTAAACAGGCCAAAATAGTCATCAGACAGATCCTTGAGAAGATAAAAGGAGAACTATCTCCTATCAGCACTTTAATCCATTGCTTCCAGAGTGCTACTGTGCACTCTTGACCTGGGAAAGGAATGAATCCTGAAGGGGAATAGCAATCATTGCAGTGAAATTGGAGTTCATGACTGGAAGGTGCTAATTTTGCTTAATCTCATTCAACCTACTTAGAAAGTAACAAAATATTAAAAATAACACTTTTATTTCATAAGGAAAGATTGGCAGCTCCAAAGCCGAGAGCCCCTGTGGCTCTATCACCAGCACAAGAGAAAGTGTGAGGATCAGATAAGGGGATTAATCCAATTTGAACTCCTGGGTGAGCTCTGGAAATGGCTGAACTTTCCTTGTGCACCTTGTGGGTGCCTAAAAACGTGGAAATCAATGGGAATCATGAAGAGAATGATGGTGTGAGAGTTTGCAGACTCTTGTTCCTAGACAAGACACTCAAAGTGAAGATGAATCAGCTTGTGTGAGTGAAGAAAATCATCTCCTGTGCTGCTCTAATCAAAATATTGGCCCTTGGCTTATTCCCTATTTCTTGCTCACTGGGATGGTTTGTGCTTTAGGGCAGAGAGTGAGTGTTTCCATCCCGTAGGTCAGTGTAAGACGTGGAACAGAACCGAGCAAAGTCATCAGGAGCTGATGACTCCCCTCGTTTGTTCTGCTGATGCTGAACCTCAGAAAAACAAGGTGGTTCCCTGGGCCATTCCTCACTGGAAGCCTGAGGTGTCCCCTGGTAGCCCCAGGAGGGGCTGGGAGGGAGCTGGAGCCTCAGTGGAAGCCTGTCCCTCCCGTGCCAGGGGGCAAACAGCCTGTTTGCCCAACCAGGTGCCAGGAAGGTCCCACACTCCTGCCCAGAGCAGCCCTGGTACCCCCAGCCCTGCAGGCCAAGGGCTCTTGGCTGCAGCATCCTCAGATGGGGCAGTGCCTGCAGCTCTCCCTGTTTGCCCTCAGTCTCCATCCAGCTGCTCCTGTCTCGCCACAGATAAGCACTTAATAGGAAGAGGAAATGAACAGCCATGGAGCTGTCCTGGAATGAGGGAGCAGGACAGTTGTTGAACAAAGAGCTTTCTCAAGAACAGGCAGCCCAAGGGATCTGCCCGCCGGTATCTCCTCGGCAGGGATCTGATTACAGGGTGGCTGCCTGGCCGGGAGCCCTCCAGCTGCCCACAGAGCAGCTGGCACGGGGGAATGGCTTTAACCAGCCCTTGTTGTGAGGCCACAAACAAGATGTTTGTTACGTGGGACGCAAACCACAAACAAAATGTTTGTTACGTGGGACGCAAACCTCAAACCGAGCGGATCGAGCGGCAGCGACGACGCTCCTGCCACAGGCTGAGGCATTCCCGGGGCTCCCGGGGGAAAGCTGGGCATGGAAAGGCAAGGAGAGCACTGCTTTCCAGCTCAGCAGCAGTGCCATGCACGGTGAGGCAGTTTAACAGCACTCTGAAGGGTATTAAAACCACCCTGAACATCCACCTACAACTGCTAATTCACTGCCTTTTCGGTGTCCTACAACTCAAAACACCGCGCAGACGTTTCATCCCCGCTCCTGAAAATCCCCCCTCCTCAAGGACATTTCATCCTCGCCAGCCAGATCTGCTTTATGCAGCTCTTAGTCAAATAATATCTTTGATTTATAGGCGCACAAAAATCGTATAAAAGAAGCCTACCTGGGGCAGTGCTTGAAAGGCTTTTTTACAACTGCAGCACAAAGCAACGACAACCAGTTTTACTGCAGAGGCAGATCTTAATAAAAACACCAAAACCTAGCTGTCAATACCCCTCAGTAATTTTTATTCCTGGTTTAACATCCATCCTGTGGCAAGACATCTTTATTTTCGAGCCGGTCTTTGTTAAGGAGGAGTTAGATCCAGAGGAAATGAAAAGCAAGCCCTTCCCTGGAAGTGCACCCCGGAGGAGACAAGAGGCCACTTTTGTTCAGCGGCTCTTCCAGCTCCATCCCAGCTCAGGGCAGGTCCCTGTGACACCTCAGCAGTGACCTGCACCCCCTGGGCAGGCTGAAGGGGGACACACGGTGGGCAGGGTGGGTGGGTGTGAGGAGGCTGGAGAGCAGAGCAGGCAGCACACGGGGGGCTCTGACCCATCCAAGCCATTCCTCAGCCCACTGCAAGGCTGATTCATTGCATGCCATGAAGTGACCCACGGACACTCCTTGCTTGCCTTGGCCTGGCTGAGGAAACCACAGGCCTTACCCAACACGCCCACGGGAGAGGCAGAAAACCTCGGTAAATCCTTCTTCCCGTGTCAACCCCCAGAGCTTCCCCCATTTGGACCTTTTTCAGGAGCCCCTGTGGCAGGGCAGGCTCCTCCAGAGCCACTGAACCGTGTCCTCTTGGAAAAAAAATGGTAGGAAAAATCTACCTCAGGTCTGGAAACTTCACGGACAGGAGCACCAGAGATGGGGCCGTTCCTTGGGTGGTTGGCTGAGTATCAGCTGCTTAATTCCAGCTCTGTAGTTCCCTATTCCCTTGCTTCAAAGCCATCCAAAATCCAGGCTGCCAGAAGGGCTGGGGAGCTCAGAATTCAGATGGCAGCCTGGAGCACTCACACCCCAAACCCAGACCCACAACTAAAGGTTCTAAGGAGCTAAAGAATTTGAAGACCCCAAACACACAAAGGTGAGAAACCTCTGTTCTGCAGCTGAAAGAGGGGTGACATGAGATTAGCAATGGGGCACTGCAAGGACATCCCAGAGAAGACAGTTATTGAGGACACAGAGTCCCACAATCTGTGTTTTTCAAGCAGGAGGAACGTGGAAGACTTAGAGGAAAAGTGTCCCTGGCTTAACTTGACATTCCCAGCTCTGACTGTGCCAGTCATTAGGCAGCACCGAGGGTCACTAATAGATAAAAAGTAAATAAGAAAACACCTGGGACAACTTAACTAATTGTTTTCTCCTCAGAGTCCCCCTTTGATCCAAAGTGCATTAGTCTGGGATGTGCTCAGCACCATTTGTAAGGAGCAGAGACCTCCATCTGCCTTCCCTGGCTCTTGTTGGACCTCTCCCACGAGCTGCTGTGTTTGCTTGTTCCACTCTTTGATCCCAAAGTCCATGGCTGCCCAAAAATGCACTTCCATGTGGAGGAACAGCATTCCCTGTCCAAGTCAGCCCAGTGGGAAAACAAACAGGGAGGGAGCAAAACAAACCCAGAGCATCAAAAAACATCAATCACCAAAGGTGTCAACTGCAGGGGCGTTTGTGGCCACACCATCAAAGGCCAGCAATTGTTTGCCATCCCTCGAAGCTGGAAGGGTTGTTTGTTTTACTCCATAATTTAAGTGAATGTTGTTGTGAGACAGGGCTACTCTGACACAGATTTATCTCTTGAACATCTTGAGAATCCCACAACTTTGCTGCTAAATATTTACAGAAGATAAACCAGGCACAGACTGGGCAACCCCTGCCCCGAGGGAGGTGGGGCTGGTTGACATCCCTGTGTTGGAGCACAGGAAACCTGCAGGTCTATACAGAAGTTAAAAAAAAAGAAACAAAAACCAGAGATGGAACCCTTCAGTGTTGTAACAGGGAGATGCTCACATTCTGGAGGAAAAATTCTCTGGTAATTAAGTTGATTCAAAGATTAAAATCTGCTTTTCAAGCAGTGCTGTCACAGGGAAAGAAGTGAAAGCCAAGAATGCTCCTGGGGGGTGGCTGAGGGGTGGAGGTGGCAGTGGGAATTCACAGACAGCTCCAGGGACCACTGCAAGGCAACAAGGAACCTTCCAGCTATCCATTAAACATCAGAGCACTGAGCTCCTGGTATTTACCTCCTGAATCTGCTCTGCAACATCACTTTTTTGGGGGGGAGCTCAGACCTGGGGGTTGTTTCCACTGCAGGTCATGCCAAGGCTCTTAAAGACCTTTTGCCTGGGACACTCTTTGCTTCAGTGCTGCTGGGGGATGAAGGTCCTGCAGGACCATCAGGGTGGAAGGAGCATCATCAACACAAATCAAACCAGTTCCATTATTTAGGCCACGACTCCCCATCATTATCTGGTCACATCACAGCAAACAACGATTCCCTTCGGAGGGTGGAAACCCGGGATATTCCAACCATCCTGCTCCATCCTGGGCAGTGCCAGGAGGACCTGCACCATTTTTCCTCATGGAGCCAGGAGGGATGAGGAGCTGCCTCCCACCTGCAGAGCTGTGGGCACGGGGATGTCCCTGTCACCCACCAGTGCCCACGACAAACCCACCTCTGGGCTGTGCCCCGGGGAGAGGTGAGGAAGGAAGGGATATTGTTTGTTTCTCTTACATCTCCCTCCTGCACCAGAAATTTTAAATTGGTTTATATGAGTTGCAGGCTAAGCTAAACATTTTAACTTGTCAATCAACCTGTGTTTGTTGACCTAAGATTGGCAGATATGGGAGACAGTTATTAGGGAAAAAAATGAGCACAGTGGAAAAATCTTTTCTTGGGCTTTGTTTCAGCTCTATCATCTTGGCATCAGCTCTGGGTCTTTTTTTTTTTTTTCTTCCTCGGTTAAATAATGCTGTAAAAATAAACACACACAATCAATTCATCTCCTCAAAGAGACACGTGTGTGTTTAATAATGTTTAACTTGTTTACTGCAAGGAACTCACAACTCCTCACTTTATTTCCCTGATTAAACCCTTCTTTGGAGCCAGTGAAAGTTAAGGAGGTTTGACATCTGCATTTTGCTGGGCCTTTAGTACTCCAGAGTGAACCACTCTGTCTTTGGGGGAAAGGAGAAGGCAGCTACAGCTGGGGAGCTCTTTGCTCTTGCTTTGCAGGGGATTTGTGCAAATTTTCCTTTCCATTTTGTCTCCAGGAAGCTTTGACATAAATTTCAGGAAAAAGCAGATTAAAGCAAGCAAGTGGAACCTCAGTATTTGCATCCTGCTGAGTTGGAGTCCGTGGGACCTGCTGGTCCTGAGCATCAGTGAAAGTCAGAGAGCAAACCAGACAACCCCACACCAGCATCATCACTGCCACAGATTCATCACCCAGGGCATGTGCTGGTGACCCACCACATTTCTCAGAGCTGCTCCCAAACCTCTGCCAGGGTTGACTCAGCAGCAGGAGCCACCACACGTGATGGCCCCCTGCAAACCCCACGGCCACATCACACAGCCCAGAGAAGCTCCCCCCTCTCTGGGGATTCTGCATCCCAACATGACAACTCCTCGTGGTCCAACCTCATGTTACACAAGAGAATGGAACTAAAGCTCAGGGGAAGTGGTGGTGACCACAACAGGCTGACTCTGCTGGGGTGTGGCTGTGGAAAGACAGTGGGTTACCATTGTTTTTTGGGATTGCACAGAAACCCTGTGAAACTGCTGCTCCCCAAGATACAACACTGCTGGTCCTCAGTTTGTGAAGCAAAAGGATGGGAGAGACCCCCCAAAGCAGTGTAAAAGTGTAAAGAAGAGCACAACATTCCCAAAAGCCCTTTCCTCCTTAAAACTGAATTTAAGCTTCTCTTTGCAGTTTATTTAAACCCAGGGCCACCAGCAGAGCTGGTGCAGACCAGTGTGGTTCCCTTGAAGTCAGTTTATATCAGCTGAAGATTCTCTCCCTCGATCCTCAATTTCCAAATATTATTTCTTCCCCTGGCAGGCATTAAACTTGCATCATAGCTGGATGAAAATTGACTTTAAGGTCTCAGACAGGCAATTCCCACAGGCCAGAGGTGTCATAAATGTGGCTGGATGTTTAGCAAAGGGCCACCGCTGGCAGCAGGCTCAGAAATGCCTTTCATGCTCGGACACATGCTGTGCATAAGTAGAAGATGACTCCACAATTCGTGGTGTTCTGCTTCCACTGCATTCCTTCCACGAGATTTGACAGCAGGTCAGATCCTAAAAACCTAAAACTCCCGGTAAGGAGAAGGGGAACAATCCACCTCTGCCACCAAACCTCTGCCAGATACCTCGGGCAAAGCATTTCCAGCTGAGAAGGGCTGTGTGTTAAAGATCACTGAGGAGAGAAATGATGGCAGTGGGTCAGGGGGTGGAGGGGCAGGCTCAAGGTTTTGGGGTCAAGGAGAATGTCTGAAGGTCACTTCATGGGGTGGAGTGATGAGTCAAAATAAAATGAAGAGAAAGAAAGAGTGATCAGCTCTGCTCCCTGCAGCTTCCACCATCCCTGGGCATTCCTCCCTCCCTGGAAAGGGGAGTGTGCAGTTGTCACCCCCCTCCACTGCAGAAGGGCAGGTCAGCACTGGCTCCAGCAGAGGAGATGCAGGTTGTGTGTGAGGATTTTAGTCCAAAAGAGCAGGCTGTGTGCTGCAGGAACAAGGGCTCCTCCCTGGGAGGTTTATGTGAGCTAATTAGGGTCATAAACATTTAGGGTCCTACTGAGCTCCAGCCACTGGCTGAGGGGGGAGGCAGAAGCCTTTTCTGTACCAATTCCCTCATTTTTAAGGTGGGAACAACAGCACTCGGGGCAAACCTGTCCCATTGACCTAAGAGATACCTCAGGGGGTGGGACATCATTTGTGTTTGTTGCATGTTGGACCAAGGAAAAACATGTTCTCAGTTTGTTTCTGCATCACATGGACACCCCCAGGCAGAGACACCTCCATGGCCTTGGAATTTGGATGGAAACATGAAAGACAACTCTTCCTGCCTCCAGGTGTTGGTCCTGCTGAGGTTTAAGTACTGGAACACGTTCCTGGAGAGGCTGCTGAGGTGCCCCAGCTGACAGGGGAGGACACCCATTCCTTTACAACTTGCAGGCACGTTCTTCCCATTATCCCAACACCACATGGTTTGCCAGTCGCTGTTCAGGTGTTTATGTGGGTCTATAAAACCCCACACATTTTGGCTCCTGAAATCTCAGGCGTGTCCTGCAGACAGTGCTGCATTCCCAGAGCTCCAGCCCTGCTCCAAACCCAGGGAATTACCCATGGGATGCTCACACACAGTCAGACAGGAGATTAGACCTGGATTTTCCTGCACCAAAAGGGCTCTGAGGCACAGCTGAAACACGGATACCACACAACATCAGCCTCTCTGGTGTCTCTTGAAGCTGCTGCTCTTGTTCCTCCTCAAGTGCAGTTCATGTTTCTGAGCTCAGACTTCAAGGGAAGTGCAGATGAGCAGCCACAGCTGAACACAGGGGTCCTGAAGAGATGTTTGTGCATGTGCCCAAAGGCTTGAGGACAAGCACATTGCAGATATTCAGATGAAACGATACTGGCCTTGAAAAAAACCTTTGAGAACCTCATGGGCAGTGGGTGTTCTTTCATGTGGGGCAGAACTCTGCAGCCAGCAGCAAGATCGGAGATTTTAGAGAACAGTGTTCAAGAGTGTTTCAGACATAACCTACCCTCTCCTAAATATTCATCCAAGGTGCTGAAATTTTGGTCCAGAGAGACAAGAACTGCCTGATTTCACATCCGGCAAATGATTTCCACACAGCTCTGAGCTCAGTTAGATGCAGCTAAAAATGTGGCTGAGATATTCAGCCAAAAAGAGCTTCTGATGCACCACCAGGAACTGGTTTTAGTTCTTTCTTAATGCTACCTCTTGAGAAGATCAGATGAGATGTTCAGGGTGCTGGAGACAGTGGAGGGGAGGAGGAAAAAGGCAAATTCCAGCCCAGCCCCAGCAAGGAAAGGAGCCCAGTGGACAAGCATTTCAGTGGAACGACCTTAAGCTCTGCTGGGCTCCAACCAGCATCCCCCTTTCCTCCCAAACAGCCAAAGGACCAGAGGTGCTGTAATTACCCTCCAAACCCCCATGTCATTTGCTGGACCACAATATTTTTCTTGCTCACTGTGCCCTCTTTCTTAAAAGACAAATTTGCTCTGTTGATGAAGACATGAATTATCCTGGTCGAGGCTTTCCAAAAAAACCTCTCAGTTGAAAATGGCCGGGGAAAAACCTGAGAGATGCCAATGAAACCTATTTATTTGGTTTCAGAGAGGTGGTGTCCCCTCCTCTCCACGCCAGTGACATTTAGCTGGGAGATATATATTAGGAGCCTGATGAAAGCCTCCGTGTGTGAGCAGAAGGTCACAGGGGAGATGAGTTTGCAGCCATTAGCCCTGGCCACAATCCCCAATCTGCCTCAGAGCTTAACACACCTTGTTCCAGTGGGTTTGCAGAAGATGGACTGTAGGATTAAATAACCCCTGGGTGGTCCTTGAGGGTCAGATGAAGGGATATTTCCTCCCACTGTATGGCAGGAGGGCTGGTTTGAAAAGGGCTTCAGTTTGCATGGATTCCCCACCCTTTCCCAGTGGTTCCAGGGTGCACCAGAGCTGCTGCCTCTGCCAGGGTTTTGGCCACAGCCTGTGCTGCCAGGGGGCTACAGAGACAGGTCACAGCCCCACGGGACCCAGTGTCACCCAGAACTGACCCTGAGGGGCCATTGCCAAGCCAAAGCCCAAACCTCTGCCAAGCTGAGCTCAACCAGGACAGCAGCAGCCTCTGGGCTACCAGGAGCCAAGGGGCTGGGAAGAGAGGAGAGCAATGGGGCTGGAAAGCATCCCAGCCCAGAGGGATGGCAGCCTCTGTGGAACAGCAGGAGAGCAAGGAAGGGATGAGAGCCAGAGGAGCTGCATCTGTGCGTGTGAGACAGGGAGGGAGGGCAGCAGCTCTGTGGCCTCTGCACCTCGGGCCAGCTCAGGGGCCACCACAGCTTCTCCCGTGGGGGCTTTTCACCCATGGGCAGCCAGAGAGGGGGGTTCCCTGGGGGTTCCCTGCCAGGTATGCACCACCTCCACAGCCTGCTTCCCCCCTGACATGCCAGGAACAGCACAAAACAAGGCTGCTTCTTTGCCCAGAGAGGTTTTGAACTGCCCATCCCTGTCAGCGTTCAAAGCCAAGCTGGACAGAGCTTGGAGCAGCCTGAGCTAGTGGGAATTGCACTCCCATGGCAGGGGGTGGAATGGGGTGAGATTGAGGTCCCTTCCAAACCAAACCATTCCAGAATCCTATGGTGAGATGTACTTTAGTTTGAAACACCTTGGTCGCTCTTTGCATCTCATGCCACTGTGGCAGAGCTGTCTCCAGGTGACCCAGGTCTGTCCTGGCTCAGCCACACAGTGTCTGATTCTCACAGCAGTGACTCCCAAAATGGTGCATCCCCAGCAAACCACTTGCCTGGGATGTTCACTTCTGAAAGTCAGGGCTGGCAGCCCCTCCATCCTCTCCACCTTTACCAGAGGCACTGCAGGGCTGGGTTCGTGCCCTGTTACACCTTGCACTGGTCTTGCCTTTGCCCCCAGCAGACACAGGGTGAAGCCTCGTGCCCAGTGAACCCCTGGGGGAGCAGTTTGTTGACAGGCAGCACCAGCTCCTGTGTGACCTGCTGGGCTGCCCAGACTCAGCTGTGTTTGGGGAAAACCAGCAGGGCACACATCAGGTGGGAGCACAGCTCGTCCGGATGTTCCCCTTTGGACAAAGATCAAATAAACTCGCCATGGAATCAGGTGGAGAGGCCATAAATCCCCAGGGCTTCTTAGAAACTGCCCTGCCTTGTTTGCTTCCTTCATTTGTCTTCTTGATCCCTCTTTGGTGATGTTTGATTTGAAGGAGCAGCTCAGAAAGTCCCACCTCAGCCCGGGCGCTCGGCTGGCACAGACACGGAACTCCAGGAGCTGGCAGCATGAAGAATTCCCAGGATGAGCAGGTTTTCCCATCCACAGAGCCCTCTGCTCATACCTGCCCATGCCTGACGTCAGCCAGCCTTGATTTACAGCTCTGAGGTGACCTGGGGAGCCAGCTGGGGGCTCAGGTTCCTCTCCCCCTTCGCCGCCTCTTGCCCGAACACGGCCCCGCTGGAGTTCAGGAGCAGGGCCAGGAGTGCTGGTGCCAGGGCTCAGGATCCTGCCTGGGCTCGTTCTGGAGCTGGAGGGGGTTTGTGAGAGCCCAGTTTGCCAGCAGGGCACAGCCCTACAGCAGGGCATGTTCTCCTGGTGCAGGACAGCACTGCTGAGAGTCAGTTTGCCAAAGGAATCCGTCCGTCGGTGCCAAAATCACTCACCAAGAGATGGACTATTGAGCAACATCAAATTAATGCTAATTGGCTTCTAATAACTGACTCACAGAGCCCTCACAGCACTTTTACCACACAGAACCAAGAGCTGGGGGGGTTTCAAACCCCAGACTGATTTTTTCACTAGAATTTGCATCATGAACAGATGTGTCACATATTGAGGTCATGTTTTCCTTCTAAAATTAGTTATCAGCTCTTTGCTGTCAGCCCACTTTTAATGGGCACACCAGGCTTCCCTCCACCTTCCCTTGATCCCAGCAGTTCCATGGGATATGGACACACAGGATAGACAGGGTAGGATACAGAGACAGAGCACAACTGGCTGCCCAGATGTGCAGAGCACGACTCCTCAGCACACACCCAGTTCACAACAAACAGAAATTCTCCTTTCTAAAAGGGGAGCAGAAAGGCCTGGGATGTGCCCAACTAATTCCAGTGTGAGGGGGAGGGAGAGAACTCCCTGCTCCCAGATAATTGCTTGTGTGTGACCCCCTGAGGGGCAGATGAGGTGGAAGCAGCTGGAGCCACTAAAACCTCTCCGAATATGACAACTGAAAGTGTGTTCAACTACAACCCAAAAGTACCAAATCAGGGGGTTTTTTCCCCTGTATTTAATTACAAACTGATTTCCCCCTTGTGTTAATTTTGCAGAAGACAAAATCTGGCAAAAGGATGCAAGGCAGAAATAGGAAAAACTGTCATTATTCCCACTGCATTCCTGCTGTTTTGTCTTGACACGGGGAGGATCCCAGGTCATAAATTAAATGGGACAAGTGGTGTAGACAAGTTGTTTTACTGAGAAATGACAACAGGATTTAATCTGACACGGTTTCCTAAAAAGTTACAAGAGGCTCTTAAGATATGGAAATTCCCTGCCTGGTTTGGTGTTTGCTGTCTTAAAACAAATGTAAGAGCAGCCCTTTCAGGAGAGAATTAAGAAGGAATTTCTCTGAAGGAGCCCTCTCCTTCACACACCACATTCACAAACCAGCTCCTTGAAAGGAAAACCCCCAGAATTGCTCCAAGATTTTACTTTTCCTCTTAGATAAAGACACATCCAGGAAATTACCCCAGAAAGGGACTATCAAATAATAAAAATATTTAGGGAATTGCACAGTGCAGCCCTTTATTCCCGAGCTGCACAAAGCTGCTTCCAAGAACCTTTCTCTCCCTCAGCTCTCCCAAACCACCTGCCCTTTGCCACGTGCTTTCCAGCTCCTCTGGGCAACCTGTACCAGGGCCTCACCTTCCTCACAGGGGAGGAATTTCTTCCCAATATCCCATCTAAACCTGCTCTCTTTCAGCTTAAAGCCATTCCCCCTTGCCCTGTCACTGCTTGCCCTTGCAAACTCCCTTTCCAGCCATCCTGTTGTTCCCTTTGGGTCCTGGAAGGGGCCATGAGGTCTCCCCAGACCACAAGGACAGCAAGGACACTTTGATCTGTCCTGCTGGGGGTTCTCAGCTCCTGCTGACACGCAGAGGATCCAGTTGATCCCATTTTTTTATCTCCAGCAGCAGAAAGACTCCCCCAGACACCTATTTCTGGCCCTAAACCAGACTTGCAGAATCTCCCCCCGATAGATGCCCACCTTCACCTCACTTCAGTTTGGTTCCAAACCTGGTGCTTTTCACTTTGGGCTTTTCTAAGGTCCAACCACCCGTATCCATTCCTCTGAATTTTCTACCCATCTCACAAGACTTGATAGTAAAAAAAATAAAGCAGCTTTATTTTGGCTGGGGAGCTTCCCTGCCCTCTGGGGGTGGGGGCTGTGCTGTGTGGCCATTGTTCCTGACACTTCATCCCCGGAATGAAACGTTCCACTCATCACCCAGGACCCCCTCAAACCCAAACTGTCCTCAGCTCTGGCTGCACCATAAATACTCAGGATTTCAGCACCACGGATTTACATTCAGTTGAGTGTCTCCAACACAACAGCCCTGGATCCTTGGATAACAAATCCAAGGCATTGCTGCCTTTGCTGCTGCCCCAGCCTTGGAGGAGCTGCTTCTCCTCACTCTTCATCAACAATATCCCTTTTATCAAAACCAACTGTGCTAAAAAAATGTGAGAGAAGATTCAGAGCGACATTTTCTCCCTCTCAAAACAGAGTTTCACCAGATTTCATTTTCATTTCAGCCTCCCTTGCACAGGTGAGGTGGATGAAGGTTATTTTTAGCTCGCTAAAAATTAGGAGTCCAGTCTAAACCAGTCCCGTGGTCAGTGGGGAATTTCAGCCTGTGCCAAACAGCTGAAATCAGCCAAGATGAAATATTGTTACAGGGGAGGAATGAGGGAAAGGGAATTCAAACAGATGGGTGTCTAGCTGGGTTTTCTAGACTTCTTTTTTTCCTAACAGTGAAAAGTCATTCCTATCCCCAGGGTCAAACTGCCCAACATTGGAATATTTTGATGACTGAAGGAATTAAATTCAGTATAACAAAATAAAAAAAAAATAAAATTAAACTATCAGGGAAGAATCCTGGGCTGCACTGTGGCAGGAGAGCACAGCCAGCAACATCTCAGCCCCGGAGCAACAACCTCCACCCAGCACCACACACTTGTGGGGCATCACCTCCATCAAATAGGGCGACTTTATCCCCCATTTGAGCTCTGAGGGGACACCGAGCTTCGGTCACCTCCTTCCAGCCCAACTGTGTCCTCTCAGCCAGCCCCAAACCCGCAGAGAAGCCACGTGAAAGGGGCTTCAGGTTCCAGAAACAGCAGGTAGGGAGAGGGGCAGCCAGGACCGGGGTCCCCGGGCAGCACAAATAATCGCTGTTGTTCTTGTGTCGCCTCCAACTCCTTCCAAATGTGGGTCGTTAAGGGGAGAGGGAAAAGCTGCCTCACAAATCACTCCCAACGAGGCCCTGGAGTGAAAATGGAGTCTGCTTACAATTGCTAATGAGGTGTCAAGCAATTTGTTTCTTCTTCTACTGCCGTGTTTTATTTCGGGAGGAGATAAGTTCTGACCACGGACTGTTGTGCCTGGTTGAATTTGGGGAGGTTGGGAGCCCTGAGCACCAGGCCAGACCCCTGCCAACTCTTGCTTTTTAAGGGGATGGTCTATTCTGCTGAAAATGGAAAGTGGGAGGTTGAGAACACCCTTCCCTGGTCTCCCTGGGACCCCAAGAGCCCAGGCAGTGGAGCTGTATGGCCATTTTCCAGGGGAGACTTCACCCCTGGGCTCCCTACAAGCTCAGGACATGGCGCTGGGAGACACCTCTGAATTCTTGAGGTTCCACACGTGGAGAGTAGAAAACATTTGTGGTCTCAGTTGGTTCTCTTTATTGAGAACCTGAAAAAAAGAAAAATTGCCTTGCTCTTTAGGAGCCCTGCTCGATCCACAAAGTCCTGCTCCCATCCTCTGCCTTTTGCTAAACTCACATCAGCCAAACCCACGTGCAAAACCTTCTGGTTCATCCTCCTGGGGCTGCATCTGCCCCAGTAGGTCCTTCCCCCTGGCTGGAGTGATTCACTTCTCTGCTGGGAGGATCCTGGAGCAGGAGGGTTCTCCCATTCCAGAGCCTTGGCAGCAGGAGAGGTTCCTAATGAGTTCCAGACCCAGGAGCCAGAGCACCTGCCCGGGGAGGGGAGAGCAGCAGCTCCTGCCCTGCTGCCAGATAAGAGAGGACTCAATTCACCCAAGGGCAGCAGTTGCTTTTGTCTTGGAAAATCTGCCTTAGCAGCCTCTTCCCCACGCGTTTAATGATGAGCTAATCCTGGAAAAGCCGGATCGATGCAGCTTGAGGACAGATGAGCTCAGGCTGAGCTCTAGAAACATGACTCAGATGAGAGTGAGAGTGTCTGACATCGTGTGTGAGAGGGAGGATCACAGGGACAGCTCTCTGGCTCCTGGCTGTCCAGCTCAGCCCTCCATCAGCACAGGAGCAGAGAGGATTTCCAGCCCCTGCACGAGGAAAATGCCCATGGGAGAGATCTATTGGAGGAAAAGGTGTAAGACTTCCCTCCTCCTCCCTGCCACTGATGGAAAGGAAGAGCTGAGAGCTCAGACCACAGCCTGAACTCTCCAGGAGCTCAGGAATTTTGGCCCTTGGGAAGAGAGGAAGATGCTGCCTTGGGAATGTCTCCTTGTTCTGTTGCACTCAGAGGGACAAAATGCAGATGGTTGTAGCACACAAGAGGTTTTATGTGAGAGGCACGGGGGGATCCCTTCACTGAATGCAAGATTATTAGTAAAAGAAAAAAAAAGAGGAAAAAAAGCTTGTAATGTGCTCTGAGAGCCTCATCCTGCAAATGCCACACTGCTCCCAGAGCCTCATCCTGCAAATGCCACAGTGTTCCCAGAGCCTCATCCTGCAAACACCACACGTCCCCTGAGCTCTGTCTGGTCCCCCAAGGGACAGGGGGATGAAGGAGCCCTTGCACTGAAGCACCTCCAGAGGCTTCAGGGCTGTTTGTCAGCCCTGGGATGAGCAGCTGGGGCTTTGCTTTTCCCCGGGATGCACCGGGGAGGAAAAATTCAGGACAGAAACACGGAGAGTCCCCTTTGCACTCTGTCCAATCCCACTGCCTGCACACCCGAATTTAACTGCATTGTGCTGTAATGAGCCGTGCCCAAACTACTGTTTGCTGGCCCTGTGTTTATTTTATTTCCTCATTGTAATGAAACTCAGATGGCAGCTGTTTACACTCCCCCAGCCCTGCGAGGGCTGCTCAGCTCAGTCTAATTAGCTGCGAGTCACTTTTGGAATTAGGGCAGAGGAAAGAACAAATTTTTAGTAACTACTTTAAATTGAAGCCCTCATTTATTTTCATTAGGGCCAGACAAAAGCAATATAAGGTTTCCTAGCAGGGATTTGCTGCACAGGGCTGGGTCTCACTCCCAGAGCATCCGAGGGCCGACTCCGCTCCGAGGATGGGGTGGAGGGGATGGAGCTGAGTTGGTCTCAAAGCTCACAGCCCTTGACCCCACGAGTGAAAGAGGATTAAATCTGTGCTGGAACCAGCTGGCCAAGTGCTCTGTCCACTGTGATGGTGCTCAGGTGACCCCCAGTCCTGCTGGCAGCGTTTGCAAACGCCCGGGAGACACGAGGGTTGGGTCTGGTTTTAATTCACTGCTGGATGGATCCAACCCCTGATGAAATCCATGGAAAGTCTCCCATTGACTTCAAGCCCTGGATAAACCACAGTTCCTGAGCTCCACAGGCTGTGGATAACAGAACCACTGAGGCTGGAAAAGCCCTCTAAGACGAGTCCAATCTTTCCCCCAGCACTGCCAAGGCCACCACTGACCCCTGTCCAAGTGCCACATCCACAAGTTTTTTACATCCCTCCAGGAATGGAGATTCCACCACTGCCCTGGACAACCCTTTTGAAGAGCTTTTTCCTATCGCATTTATCTGTAAGGAGCAATAACCTTGGGGTTGGCCCCAGAGCCCCCAGGTCGGGTCCCTGATCCTCGTGCAGGGACTGTCCTGTCACGGTGGCATCGAACCCAAATCACCTCTGGTACTAAGGCACTGTGGGGCATTTGGGTAATAATGAAATTAAATGCACTGGTAGCTTTTAAAGGCTTTTTTTTAAAATTCATCTCTACAATGTAGCAGCTGCTCATGTGGTTGCTTTACTGTGCTGCCCACGTTTGGCTTCAGATAATGATCAAAATGCCACATTTTCCCCTTCAAAATGAACAATACAATATTGCCAGAGCAAAAAACACAGGGATGTGGTGCCTGATGATCAAAAGACATCCTGCTGCACTTGGAGCTTGACAAGGAATTACTATAAACACAGAAACGATGGAAACACCTTCCCTGCACTTGGAAAAGCATCCCATGATCCCAGAGAGTGGGTGGAATTGTAAAGGCAGTTTGCAGGGAAAGATCCCTTTCCCTTCTCCACAGCTCTTTCTGCTGCAAAATCCTAACACATGGGTGGTTTTTGACTAATTTTTCAGCTACTAAATACCACTATGGTCACAAAAATGTGGAATCTGGAATAACAGCAATGGATTTTCTATGTGAGAAATGCTGTAATTCAAGCATTACAACCCTGTATCAGATATAACAAAGAAGTTTTGATTAAAGGGACACTTCAGAGTACATTAAAGGTACATTCTAAGGTGCCTCAGATCCAAACTGCACATAATAACACACACACTAAGCACACACGTGCACAAATGATTCCTCTTTATCTAAACCAGCTCCTGATTGAAGAGCAAATAACCCCCTCTGACCTTAGCAGATCAAGTTCTCCTCTCTGTGGGATGTCACCATTAAATTACATATTTGAGTTACATCCCACTACAGCAGGTGCCTAAAATCCAAGCCACCCTAACACCTGAAAAAGGTGTCCCCCAAAGAGCCCTGCTGGGGAACATTCAAGAGGAGGTGCCTAATTCCTTCCTAAATATCCCTTTTCAGACCCTGAAATTGTCTTTCCAAATAGGCCTTTTTTTAAAAAAAAATATATTAGGTAACACATTTGTTAAAACTATTTTGAGCTAAAGCACCCTCAGATTAAGCTGCAATATATATTATTTACAATAGATCTATTTTCCAAGAGGGTTCCTGTGTGTTGGATGCAGAGTTGCCAACTGTCAGTACATTTACGAACAGCTTGTAAATTTAAATGCTTTCCAGAGAGCTATTGGTATGTGTGTAAAATACTCATTTTGTTCCTAAAACATGGCAAGACATTTTTTTTTTTCTATGCTTGAAAAATAAGGAAAAAAAACCCCTCATAAATATCTCGTTGAAGTGATGACGTATCAGATTCTAAGAAGAAGAAGAAGAAGAAGAAGAAGAAACTCTGAGAGCCAAAATATCAGTGTTTTCTTGCTTTCAGGGGCTCAGGAGATACCAAGACCTTGGTGCAGTTTGGAGGCAAGAGTTGCCACAATATCCAAGGGTTGCCTCGTTCCTCCCATGAGGATTAAGAGAAACAAGGGCACAGGAATAAAGAAAATAGGAATAAAGAAAATAGGAATAAATGTGAATAAAGAAAATGTGAATAAAGAAAATGTGAATAAAGAAAATGTGAATACAGAAAATGTGAATACAGAAAATGTGAATACAGAAAATGTGAATACAGAAAAATGTGAATACAGAAAATGTGATGACAGTTCTAAGGAAGGCAGGAGTTTTCACTGAGTCTCCTTACTGAAGATGACACTTGGATTTGGAAAGACTTCAGTCAAGACTGGTGGCTTGATGCAAAAATAGTTGAAAGGGAGAGGTAAAGGTCAGGAAAAAAAGATCTGTCTTGTCCAACTGTGGAATTGGGAATATTAATTTTATTTCAGGAAAAATGAGTGCTAGGCTTGGATACTCTAGTACAACACTGATGGAACAGCAGCTGCCCCCAAATCTACCCAAATCTGCTTTCCTAAGCCTGACTAGAATAAATCCAAAGGGAAACAACCCTTCCTAATGCAGGAACCACCGCAAATGGTTTTCTACAAATTGATGTCATCTGATGGCAGATTTTGGACCCAACGCCAGCAGAAGCATCTCCTTTGTCCCCTGGAGCACCTAAAAAATCACCCTCAACGAGCAGATTGAAGGCGTTTGCAGGTCGTTAAGGTGCCAAAAATCCCAGAGAATTCCGGAGGAACGCCTCGTTTTGCTCAACTTTGCAATTCCTCAATCACCTGATTGGGGAAAAAAGACTTTTGCACAAACTGGAGGGTAAAGAACGGGGATTTTGCAGCTTCGACTTCCTGGATGCAAAGCCTGATCCCTGTTTTATTCCCGGGAGAGCTGAGGACGGGGCTGTTAACTCTGAAATCGTTGCAAACACCTTTCAGTATTTGAAGTTTGATTGATCATTTGAGTGGAAACTGAGGCTGGAGCTCAGCATTCTCAGGTAGAACAAGCTGAAAACCCTTTGCAGAGCTCAGTTCAAAGCACATTTGAGATTAAATTTTTTATTCTGTGCATCGAGGCAAATTCAGCCGCCACCCTGACCTGGATTTAGGTGGGGAAAAGCAGAGATCCAAGATGACCCAAGAGGTTAAGCAGATGTAAAACTTTTTTTAAAAAAGAGAAAATGAGAGTAAAAAGGTAAAGAAAACCATTTGGGTTCCCCTTTGAGATCCTTTGAGTGTGAGAATCTCTGCAGTGCCCCAGGAGGGGCCAAGGGCAGAGCAGGGGTTCCCTCCCAAGCCAGGGGGTCTCCAGCCCCCAGCCCAGACTGGTTTTACAGCTTTTGAACAGTGTTTTCAGTGCCCAAACTCTCCATCCTGCCCAGCACCAATGACCACGACTGGTATAAAGAGATAAGGTTACAGGACATCACACTTTGCCATACTCCCCTTGCCTGGAACTTGCAGTTTTGGCTGAGCCAGGAGCCAGAGATGTTAAACTGCAGCAGCAGGAGCTATTCAGGGTTGGTTCTGGTGCTCCTGCCAGGAAAAACTTGGAGGGAAAGGTCTAATTTATCCCAGGTTGGGGTTGCAAAGCCGGGCTCTGGGTACCAAGGCACTGCCTGTCAGGCTGCAGGAAGAGTCTGCAGGAATCCCTGGCTTTGGAAGTGGGAAGAATTCCAGGATCCTTTCTGAGGCAGCAAGAGGAAGGTGCCCTGCCAGGGCCTGCACATGCAAAAAAGGATGGATTTGTTGCTCTGCTGCTTCACCCCCCTCCCCTCACAGACCACTAACTAAAGAACAGCCTATTTTTGAGGCAAAGCTTCCTTACAATAATATTATTTTAATACAAAACTCTGGTTCAGCAGCCTCCTGCTGATACAAAAGGGAAAACGAGGAGAACACGACTCAAGGATCCTGGGAAGTTCCTTTAGACTGAATTATTGAAATTTGGAGTTTTATCTTTTTATCTATTTGTTTCTAATACATTTTATTTCTCTCCCCACAGTTGTCTCCTTTACTTAGAATCATGGAATGGTTTGGGTTGGAAGGGGCTGTGAAGATCATCTCGTTCCAGCCCCTGCCATGGGCAGGGACTCTCCCCACAGGAGGACTGTTCCAAGTTGCTTTTGACAGTGGCTTTTCCCTCTTATCACACTTCCTTTCAGCTGCCTGTGACTATAAAGCTTTTATGAACCACTTCAGCCCTGACATTTTGATGGCAGAGTCAACACACTCCTCCCCTTCTGAATCCCAGGAGCTGCTGCAAAGCACGTGGATATCACCGGAAAAAAAAAAAGCTCCTCAGTTTTAATTGGATTGAGATGGAGCACATTAACACCTGTTTGATTTGAGGATCATAAATCCCCCAGAGCGTGACAGATCCCTTCAGCTCCCAGATCAGCACAAATAATCCCTCATGAAAGAGATTTCATCTGCTGGAGCAAAGGCAGGGAGCACATTTCCACCCCTCAGGAATTCCACCATCATTCCATTCCTCCATCAGCAGCAGCAACACCCCAAGCCTGAAGTGACCTGGAGAGGGTGGACAGACCCTAAACCTCTTAGTCATTGCTCCAGCCCCTTTCCTGGGCAAATCCAGCACAGGGATTCTTCCCTGACTCCATCCAGAGGAAGGTGTGCTAGCACAAGACAGGCTGAACACCTCAGGCTCAAGCAAAGCCAGTGGGATGCAGGTTGTCTCCTTTTAATCTCCTTGAGATCATAAGACAGAAAATAATGGCAAGTCACACACCCCATCAGATTCCAGAAAAGGGAAAAAAATCTTCAGACTCAGTCACAAAGAAATAAAATAAAATTATAAAAAAAAAAAAAAAAGAATTGTGGGCTTTTCCCTCTGCGTTTTTCACTGAAATATCAATTTGAAAAGAACCTCCAGCAGCAGAGACCTTGCAAATGCCTTCATCATAAAGATAATCCAAGAAAACTCGTGGTCAGTGGTGATTCTGGATGGAATTAGAGAATTGTTGGGGCAAAAATGGGGAGAGAAGGCAAGAACTGAACTGGCACAACCACGAATGAGAGTTTTTGAGCCCCAGAAGAAACAGGTTCTCTCTGAGTCTGGGAGGGGAGAACATTCCACCAGGCAAGTTAAAGCTCCCCCCACGCTGCCCATTGCTCAGTCAGGACCTGCTGGGGGCAATCCCAGTGCCAACCTCCCTGGAGCCCACTGAGATCATTCCTTTGGGGTCATTCTCTTGGGATCAATGTGGGTGTTAGTTAGCACCAGTTGTGCCAAACTGCACATCCCCTGGGGATGGGCTGGAGCCCCCCAACCCAATTCACTGAGATATTCCCATTTTAATGCTTTCCTAGCCTGGATACCTCGAGGTGATCAGTTAAAGGAGCCCTCCCAGGAGCTGTGTGGGAATCTCTGCATTCCTATAGGAAAACCCAGGCATCATGCACAGCAAATGCATATCACAGGTTAATTATAATTTCTCTGTAGGTGCCAATCAGAAGAACAACTTAAAGCCATTGAGAGGGGGAGGAAAAAATGCATCTGTGGTTTGCAAGGTAGGTGTACTTGACATGTCCTTTTATTAATTCTAATTATAGAGGTTCCACAAATGGATGTCAAACATTTTCAGGGTGTTTTGCTAAAAAATGTCTGTGATGGAAAAAGGAAGAACTCCACCCCAGCAGATCATTTCTTCTTGTTTGTTTTACTATTTTCACTGTTTTCTTACTTTTAGGGTGACCAAGAAAGACAGAAAGTAAAAAAAAAAAAAGAAAAGAAAAAAAAATCTCTTCTGGTCTGTGTTCAATGGCTGCACATCCCTCAGCTCAGAGGGAGAGAAACATTCCCAGAACCTGGGAATTCAAACAGATGAACTGGCCAGCACCAGTCTGGGGGAAAGAGTTAACTGGGAGCAGCAGGAATAATTCCAGGGCTGGGGAGGTGAATCCTTCCCTCTCTGCAGCACAGCTCCCACCTCCTGTCTCTCACTCTGGATCCAAGGACCAACATCCTGCTCATACTGTGCCCCACGAGGTTTTCCTGACCAAAAATTGGGGATCATGATCCTCCAGGGTCCCAGTGCAGCCCTCTGCCCTTTATTGTATGGCTTTAGATTGGATTGTGTGGGTTTAGGTTGGATTTTAGGGAGAAGTCCTTCCCTTTGAGGGTGGGGAGACCCTGGCCCAGGTTGCCCAGAGAAGCTGTGGCTGCCCCTGGATCCCTGGAAGTGTCCAAGGCCAGGTTGGAGCAACCTGGGCTGGTGGAAGGTGTCCCTGCCCGTGGCAGGGGGTGGCACTGGATGGGCTTTAAGGTCCCTTCAACCCAACCCAGACCACAAGAACAATTTGACAAACCCTTTGCCCCCTCTCTTGCCTCCCCATCACCCACTCCCTGCACCAACACAAACTTCCTAACAGAGGGGATTGCACAGCCTCGCCCAAATGGGGATACAGGAGATCCCAAACCCTTCCTTCTCCTTCAAAAAGCACCCAGAGATGGAATCACCAGCTCCATCCACGACCCTGAGCTCAAGTGAACGGATCAAACTTCACTGGAAAATCTGAGCCAAGGCCCAAATGCTCAAAGGGACCAACTTGCCTCATTTCTATCGAAACAACTCGGGGTTAGACACTGAAATACTTCTGAAAAGCCAGGCCCATGTGTTGGTTTTAAATTAACTAATACGAGTCCAGACACAAATAGCATTAAAAATATCTTAATGGGCTATTCTGTAGTCCTACACTTAAGGGTTATTGCTCTTGACTGGCTAATAAATTATATTTTTATTTGCCAATAAAAGAATAAGAATAATTTTGGTTATTCTCCTTTCAGAAGAAATTATTTCTTCCCTCATAATAGTCGATAAATGGTAAAATAAGCTGCAGAACACCAAGTGATTCATGTATCAACAAAGAAATAGTGGAAAAATACCCTAGGCAAGCAAAAAAAAAAAAAAAGGCAAGAACAAGTTATAATCTGCATCTTGAAATTCATTCTATTACAATTCTCTAGCAGTGAGTGACCTGTGAGAGACTCAAAAATTGAGCATTTGCTGAGCTGTGTAGGTGGGATTTGCTGTGTGGAGCCAGGAGAGAAGCAGCTGGAGGAGTAGAAGAGTTTTGGCTTTGTCTGAGGTAGTTGAGAAGTGTTTTGGCAAACTAAATAAAACTTTGGAATAATAAATGACTCCTTTTGGTTGGGTCACCTCGACCAATCTGTCACCCATCTGCTTTTGCAGCAGCAGCATAAAGAGAAAATGCAATAAAACTGTAAGGAATCAGTCACTGGTGCCTGGGCCATTTTATGTGATTTTTGGAGCAGCACCAGAGTCCCAGTTCATGGAGCCAGGGAAACCTCCTCCTTAAATCCACGTTTCTCCCTGCTGTGAATCAAAGGTAAGAACCCCAAGGCCCCCAGGACCAACCCTCCCCTTTGCAATGAGCAGTGGCAGAATGATCATCACCAGCCAAGGCTGTTTTCCACATCCAGGGAATTTGTCCAGCCCAGGCACAAGTGCAAACATTGACCTTTGGAACAAAGGGAATGACCAAACAACAGGACATAAACATCACTTCTTGACCACAGAGGGAAAGAGCAGGTCACCAATGGCCCTGATATTCTTTTGCCACAACATCACATTGCAACTCAAGATCACATCTCAAATTCCCAGCTAAAAAACACAGTTGACAACAGGTAACAGCACTTGTAGTGGAGCAGTGACTGTCTCCTCGATATCCACAAAACATTTTACCAAGAAATCAGGTTCAGAAATCCTTTACTGCATCATTTATCCCTCTTTGCCTCGCTGGATGCTGAGATAACTGAGAAAACTTCAGCTTTTCTTGCACACAGACACTTCCCCCAACACACCTCCTACAATGTTTTCTGTTCAACCCAGGCAGGCACCTCCACCTGGGAAGATTTAGCATCTCCCAAATTAAAACCACCTAAAAAGCAAGGTGAGCACACCCCAAACAGGCCCTTCCAAACACCCAGTGGTTGCTTTCACTCAGATTAATGTGAATTTGAGAAGGGCTCCAAGCAGTTGTGGAGCAATGGCCAGAATCACATCCCCCAAGCAACTCTCATATCCATGGCTATGTCCAGGCTGGCACACAGCAAATCCCAAATCCCTTCCCTGGGTTGGAACCTCCCCACAGGACAGGGAGCAGCCACTGGTGTTTGTCAGAGCTGTGCTGGGACAGGACAACACACAGAGCCACTCACCTTCTGTCCATGGAACAGCCAGGGAGCTCCAGGGGGAATCCACCTTCTCACCTCCCACACTCAAACCTGGGCTGCTGCTGCTGGCAGCCTTTTATCACTTCCTTTCCCACCAAATCACCTGTTTATTCCAAACACCTGGCAGGAGGACCAGCCCAGAGCACTCCAGCAGTGCCCAATCCTGCTGGTGATCCCAGCATCTCATCCCTGACCAGCTGGTTGGGTTACTGACCCCAGAGTGCCCCTGGAATTAGGAAACCTGTGGGTTTTTTTTTCCTTCTCCTACAAGCAATGACAATTTCTTGGGTCTTTGCTCACGATCAGAAAGTAGCAGGTTATACCTAGGAAAGATAAATAAAAGATAAATGAAGTAGATCTGGCTGATTCCTGCTGGCATCACTGTGGAATGAGCAATCCCAGACTGAGAAACTGGATTTAGCAGCTCCATCCTGGCCAGGAGTGTTGGGGGTGTCAGGATTTCAGCACTTTCCAATGGTGATAACTGACTAATCTGCTGAAAACCAGCTAATTATGTTCATCCTAATGAGGTTTGGTGTTGGGAAACTGTGCTTCCCTCTGAGTACAGGGGTCAATCAGGACACAAGGCACAACTCAAGTCCCTCTGACTCCACAGCCTTTGCAGACACGGATCACTCAGAGATTGTCTTGGGGTTGAAGTTTCCCTCACAAACCTATTTCATTCTCCTTCAGGAATTTTAAAGAGGGAGGAGGGAATATCTTTTTCCCCCTCTTATGGTGTTTTTTTCCTGATGAATTTCGGGTCATGCATAGATTTAGGACCATAGGATCAAACTTTTCTCTCTTGCATTACATAAATGTGTCCCTGATAATTACAACCATAAGCCTGATTGCTCAGGCTTTGGTGATCATGTTATGCACTGGAAAATTCTGTGCTCACAAAGGTGTGCTAAAATCCACATTTAAGCAACCACAGAACAAGTTACCTTGGGGAAAAAAAAATAATTCAGGAAGTCGGTTCTCCGTTATTCCATTACTGCTTCCCTGGCAGAGTCATTTGTACCAAGAGGATTTCATGGCAGCTCAGGATTCTGCTGAGCAAGAAAGGCAGGATCTTCCACGGGGAGGCCAGTTCATTGGAAAGCTCCAGGAGTTGGCAGCCCAAGGAGCCTTTTCCCTGCCCTCCTGTCAGTTCTGCTGGCAGCACACGGGCGCTCCGAGCTTGTGCTCCGTGGATTTGGGAGCCCCTGGATGGCTTTGTGCTGTGTGCCAAGGGGGGAACAACAGCCTGAGGAAACAAAGCCAGTGCTATCAGGCATCTGGGAGGGATTCAGTCTCCGTGCAAATGTTGCCAAGGAGCAATTGTGTGAAGGTCACGATTTCCATCACAGTGATTGCCCACGGCGGGAGGCACCAGCGAGGTTCAACCTCCTGCTCCGTGGGCACCATCCCTGCAGGAACTGGCTGGATTAGTGTTCCATTGTCACTCTGCTCTTGGGGGATCCTGGTTTACATTTCAGTCCTGGCTGGCAAACAATTCCTGATTCTTCCCTGGGAGAACAGAGGAGACCATTTCAAACCAGGCGAGGAACAAAGCACTTGCATTTCAGGAACAAAGCACTTGCATTTCAGAGCCCGGGGGAGACAATTCCCGTGGCTCCTCTCCATCCTTGGCAGCTCAGGGGATGCTCTTTGCTGTATTACTTTTGTCCAACCCTTTCAAGCCCTCCTGATGCCAAGTGTGGGAGTTCACCTTGAGGCTGAACTTTCTTGTCCACGCTGAGCAACCTGTGCCTCTCCTATGCCTCTCCTTTCCCACTCCACCACCACTTCCTCAGCCCCTGAGAGAGCAGATTCCAGTGGTGAAGTGCAGGATGTCACCTCGTGATTTCTGACCTTTTGGGGAAAAAAAAGTGGGTTTTCAGCAGGTGAATTTTAAGAATTTCCCCTGCAGAACTGGTGCTACCATTCAAACCAGCAGCTCGCAGCAGCCACGTTCTCCATGGTGTTGCCTGTGCTTCCATAAACAACCTTTCCATGCAGGAGTGGAAGAGATTTCCTCAGTTCTGAAAATTTTGGCTCTCTGAGGGGTTTTATTTTGCAGAAACAGGCCTCTGGAAAGGGATTAGGCAACTCCAGAGAAAATCTGCATCGGGTCACAAGGTTTATGCTGGGGACCTTCTCCATCACCTTCCTCCCCAGTCACCTTTTCCTTCCCCTCTTTAAGGACCATTCCCACAGGTGTTGTGTTTAGACCCCTCAATTTTGTCAACCTGGTAAACACAGGGGAGCTGCTGAGGCTTTTTGTGGGCGTCAGAGGCAGATTGGGAGTGACAGGGAAGCAGAGAGGGGCGAGGGCTGGGAGGGAGATCCCTCTGCAATTGCGCGGGCTGATGGTTAAATTGCAGCAGCCACGGGCTCATTCCAGGAGCTGCCTGTGGTTGGATGCACTTTGGATCATTTGGAGAAAGAAGCAGGAAAAAAAGAAAAGAAAAAGGGGCCAAAAGGAAAAAAAAAAAAGAATCAAATTGTTCTCGGAAATCATGTTTAATGTAGAAATCTGGTTGATATTAAATTGTAATCTGCAGTTTTCAAGTCGACTATTCCTCCAGGAAAATGTTTCCTGTCGGAGTATTAAGGGTTCCCTTATTACATCACTTCCCATGTCAGCCCCAAGCAGCCTTCAACATGCATTAGTGTATTGATAATGGGAATTGCAAACGGATTGTTTGGGGAAAAAAAACAACCGACCCGGGCAATATTCCAATCATATGGATCAATTTAGCCTCAGAATGGTGAGGCCAAGCTGGTATTTTTGACACTGGATGCAAACAGTGATTTCATGAGAGGTGTTCCTGCTACAACTCAATTCAGGAGAGTGTTTGGCCATCACTCACAGCACCAGGGCCATTTCTGTGCTGCTGAACTGGCTCTGCAGGCAAAACTGCCCTCAATCCCACCCAAAGTGCAAATTGATAACTGTGCATGGAGTGGAATGAACATCATGCACCCAAGTGCAATAATTTATTATAATAATAATAATAATAATAATAATAATAATAATAATAATAATAATAACCACCCACAAAATATCTGCACACTTTTACATAGAGCAAAAAACATATATAACTGAAAAACCCCCAACCACTAATAACCAACTCTGCCAGCAAACAGTGCACACACAACCCAAAGCCTCACAAATTATGAGGGAGGAATTTTTGCAGGAAAACATCACTTCTGCTTCCTCTGAAACATGGGTGGAAAGAGCTTTCCAGAGCTGTTGACCAGAACAGAAGATGAGCAAAGTTTTTACTCTATCAGGCTTGAAGATCTTCTGTGGTTTAACATTTTATTTATCATCAGGTGATCCATGAGTCTTTGCTTGAAATGTTCATAGAACCCTCATCTTTCACAGGTCAAATATTCACAGGTCATGGCTCTTTCAAGACTGACTGGTTCAGAGTCTTTTCAGTCTAACATTGCTTGAAAGTGTTGTTGGGAAACATCAGACTGGAAAAGAGAGAAATTAGTGAGAATTTCAGGCATTTCTTTAAAAGTCCAAAATAAGTTTTCATTTGGAAAAAAAAAAATCAAACTCTGGTACAAGAAAGTGAAACATGAAAACACTCCTAAAGCAATGTAAATAAATGTTTTATTTAACTGCAGCATTCCCTGACTGGGAAAAGCTCTCCTGTTATCTGATGATGATGAATTCTTGGGTGGTGCAGACACTGCTTTTCTTGGAATGACGAGGATCTGCTCCCAGGCATCTCCCCACAGCACAGGAAGCCTCGTTTGCTCAGACAAGGAGGTTCCAAATGCTCTTCTGTGCAGCCTAAACCACTGCAGGCAGATGACTCTTTTAATCTTTAAATTTGTTCTCCCCAGACAAGGTTAATGTCAGCCCTTCTGATCACATCAGATGATTATTCTTTTTGAGAGGTAATTTGGTGCTTTACGAAACCCTCTGGACCTTCAAATGTCTTTTAATGGGACTATTGTCTCTTTGAATGGACCTTTGTATCACTTGATGAAAAATCATTTTGTTTCAAAATTTATATATAATTCCATTTGATCCTGAATTCTGATTTTTTCCTAGACATTAACCTGCTGCTGGGGAGTAACTCCATTAATTTTTGCAGAGCACCAACCAGAGTGAGTTGCCTTTAACAAGATTTCAGTGGCACAAACACAGCCCTTGCCTTGCCTAAGAATATAATAATGGCTGTCAGATGTGCTGAGACGTGTTTATTGTTGTTAAATCAAAATAATATTAATGAACTGGTATTAATTTAACATAGAATGATAATTTAGTGAAATAAGTGATAAATGGTAATTTAATGAAATAAGTGATAAATGCTAATTTAGTGAAATAAGTGATCAAATCAACTAGAACACCTATAGTTCCAGCAAAATGTGACATCCATTGGAAATCTGTAGTCAAATTCTTTCTTAGCCAAGAACAGAGAGTATTTCTACCATATTCAGAAGTGTCTAAACCATGTGTTATATATTAGAAAATTGATCAATTTTCCTGCAGTTCAAGATTCGTGGCACTTCACATTATATTTGAATCTATCACCCTGACACAGAACTCAACTGCCATGAAAGCTGATCGGTGGTGTCATGCTGGGAATATGCTGCACTTTCCATACATTATCCTCTTTTATTTGCCTGGAATTAGGACCAAAAATTTGCACAGAATCTTTCCCCTCTGCTAATATTGGGGAGAGGGGAATTTCCTGGTTTCTCTAGAGGAAATAAGGAAAGAGAGAAAGAAACATTCTTTTTTGTTTAAGTTTTGTCCTCTAATGTAGCTATTTTGAAAATGTTTAGTTTGCTGCTCAGCTGATGAAAACAATGTTGTTGTGTTGCAAACAAGCTGAGAACAAAACATCTTTCCCTCTCATTCTACCAGGCAAATTCAGCAAGTTAGCTCAGAGCAATAGGTCACTTCTTCTGCTGAAATAACTCCCTTGGAGCTGCTCCTCTGCCCCTCAAAGCGAGGGCAAAGGCAGCTGCTGCACAGAGAAAATGGGACTCTGTGTCCTGATGCTGGATATCAGTGCAACAAGATTTATCCTGTGGGATTCAAGAGCAAAGATCCCTCACAGTGGGGTCAGACTCAGTCTCTCCATCTCAAACACTCCAGATTCAGCTGAGCCTGGGCTTAATTCGGGACCTGTGACCGAACGGGCGCGGATTGAGGGGCTTCCATTGAATCCTGCGGAGATTTGGCTCCTGTCCCATGCACAGGGATTTCTCCTGGGCTAACAGGGCAGGCTCCATCCTCCCACCACCCTCCTGGTGCCCGTGGCACAGCTCAGCCCCCAGAGCTGCAGCCTGCACAGGGCCTGGCCAGTCCTGCTCTCCAACAACCAACAACCAACTCCAGCGGCGACGCCGGCGCGGAGCGAGCGGCTCCTTCTCCAAGGGCTTTCCAGCCCCCTCTCGGCTCCGGCTCCATCCAGGAGCCAGCCGTGCAGACTTCCCAATATTTTCATAATGGACTGGCCCAGAATTTTCATAATTTGTAAACACAGTAAAATAGCTGCGAGACAGAGGCTGTGCAGTGAGCGGGAGCGTGTGTGTGTGTGTGTGTGTGCCGGGGAGCGGGGCCGGGCTGAGGGGCACGAGGGGGACGTTTCCTCAGGCAATTTACATCGACTCAGGAAATCTGGGAGGGTGCCCGTGCAGTGGAGTGAGCGGGCTCACGGCTCAAAGCGATTTTTCTTGAAGTGTCACTGCTCCACACAACCACCATGTGTTCTTTCTTGGCTCCGCTTCCCGAGCCGATGCTCCGACGCTCGGCCGGGCTGTTCCAGCCTGCCCCCTTTCCATCCCTTTGCTTCAGCAGGGAAGAGACAAAACTGGGGTGTGAGTGCTCCCTGGGTCCTCCTCCTCCTCTCACTTCCATGAGAAGGGGCCCTCCTGATTTTTGGGATTTGGACAAAACTGCAAGGAGTTAATGGGCAGCAAGGCTGGGACGTGTCTCTGTGCAGGAGACAGAGGGTGTGTGAGGAAAAGGGATAAAACACTTCAGAAGTGACCCAAACTGTGCTTGCCAGACTCACCCCCCCACTGATGTGCCAGCTCCCAACTAAAACCCTGTCTGGTTCTGCACTTGGGCTCATCCCTCACTCTGGTCCAAAATTCTTCATCTCTGACCTGGAGCCACACTGGGAGCCCTGGGATGGGGAGAGGTGTGATGGGATTACCCAGGGCTGGAGCAACCAGAGCAGGAGCAGAGAGTCATGTCTGGGGGGTGTAAGTAGCTGTCAGTCCCAATCTGCAGAAAGGGGACACTAATGTGGGGCTGTTCCACAGGGATGATTTAATCCTTGCCACCCTCTGGGCTCTACCTGGGGCCACCCATCCAAGCTGTGACCAGCTCATACGTTGCCCAGTTTGGATGATTTGCTGTGATCATGACCTGAGGCTGCAGAGCTGTCACAGGGGCAAAAATACAAACCAGCTTTGTTTACAGAACCGAGTTTAGTGTCAACTGCCAGCAAAAAAACAAACAAACAAACCAACCAAACCCAAACAAATTCCTGAAAGAATTTAAAATATACTAATTCTGAGAACTGCAAAATCTCCTGTGACTGACAGCAATTTCTATAGGGCACAGGGGGGTGATTTACATCTTGGAAAAGGCACTGGCATGGCTGAAAGCAGAATATTGCTTTCCTGGGCATGATAAAGCAGGACAGCCTGGAGTCAGTGACACAGGAGACTCACTCTGGTACATCTTAACTCCTCTGATGCCAAAGCCTAATGTTGCCCACCTGCTGCGTTTCTGGGGTCACCTGGATTTTCCTCAGTCCATCCTTGCAAGAAAAGTCCTCAATAAATATTTTGGGTCTCAGCTAGATCTCTCCCTGCCTTGCAGAGGCTCCTTCCTCCAGCCCTGCTCAGGGGTGTTCACCTTCCCCTGCAGTGGGTTTGTTCTCTCTGAGTTCTTGGGCTCCTGATCCGAGGCAGGCAGCACATCCCAACACAGGATGCCATCAGCAGCAACCCTCTGAGCTGCCCCACCACTGCCTCTCACTTAAGCAGACCTGCAAAAACCAGGTGCCTTGAGGAAGCAGGTCAGAACAGGATTTTTGGAGGGCCACGTGTAAGGACACAGGAGGACAGAGTCTCCCGGTCTGCCTTGCTTTGGGATCACCCCGCTGTGCCTATTCCCTGCTGTCCTGCAGGCACTGCTCTCCCACCTGAGCTGGCAGGATGAGGTGTTCAGCACTCCCTGGTGCAGCTCAGCCCCTGGGTTGGCGAGCCTGGGTGGTGCTGGCTGGCACAATGTCCAGGGGAGGCCGTGCCCACGTGCTCTCCCAGCCCAGCCAGCCCCGCTCCAGGAGCCTCCGAGCTGCATTAACGTGGCACGGGGCCCAAACTAATAAGTGCCGTGGAGAGGAGCCACGTTAACATGGCCATAAAGCTCCCAGGTTGGAACAGCTCCCCTGGCAGGGCTGCCCAGGAGCTCTGTCAGCAGGGACAGAGCAGGACCTCGCACCTCCTCCTTGTTCCTTGTGTTGGAACCCAAGCTGGGCTGGGGCAGGAGACCTCCCAGCTCAGGTTTGGGCTTGGTTGTCCTCGTGGAGCCATCACAAACCTGGCTGTGGGGTGGTTCCTCCTCCTTCCTCCCCTGCACAGCACACACAGAGCCCACGTGCACACAGGGGCACACACACGAGCTTCAGCCCGGCTTGGAAACCAACCTGCAGTAATTTGGCCAAATTACAGAAATCCTGTTTTCTCCTGAGTGATTTTTTTTTTTCTTCTGCCTCCCATTAAATGAAAGATAAATGGCAGATAATGACTCCCTCATCTCCATCCACCTTGTAAGCCCCACAATCAAATCCCATTGCAAAGGCATCCCAGGTATGTGGTGCTGAGGAAAAGTGCTTGTCAGGAGGGGTAGAGAACAAAGGGTACCTGGAGGTTAGTAAATGTTTTTCATGGGTTCTGTAAGCTGTGGTTTCCTCTTCTGGGGGGGGTTACAGACTTTCAGCTTTGGAGCTGCTCTGTCAGACACCCAGCCAAACAAGGCAGTGATTAGCAGAGCTCCCTGGTTGGGGCTATTGTCGTAGGTATGGTTTTAATACACCCACAGTTCTTGGCACTGACGTTCCTTTTCTGACTCCAGGAAATCTTGAACTGTTTATTGATTCAAAGGCAAGAAATAGAACATTGAGATGGAGCTAATTGGCCGGAGACACAATCTGCAAGTCACCCAAATGAATATTTCCATTAATTGAGCCCCAGTTTGGTGGGAGGGAAGCGTTGCCTGCCTTAGGAGTTCTTGCAAATCTACATTTTCCTGTTCATTTTTTCAGTGAGAGATGGGTTGGATGTGCCTCAGATCCCTAAACTGGGCCTTCCTGTCCTGAGAGAGCCACAGAAAGCTGCACCAATCCCTCTGGAACATTCTCTTCTATGCTGGCCTCCTTTTTTTTTTAAATTTTAATTTATTTTGCCCTTCATGTTTCAAAATATCCACGGGATGCTGGTTTGCTTCTTCAAAGTTTTGCAAGAGGCAGATGTGGTCCCAGGCTGATCTGGGGGGAAAAGGAGCCCATTAATAGGCTCATTGTAGGACGTGGGAACACGCTGCAAAAATGATGTTAGAGAGGACTCAGAGTCCTCCTGTGTGTGCTCCAGTGACTGGCACCTGACAGAAGGAGAGGCTTTGGCCCTTTGCTCCTCTCTCCCTTCAGTGTTCACTTGTCAGGCCACTGGGAGCAGGGCAGAGATCCAAAGCACTCGGGAGAGAAACAGGGATAAAGACAGAGCAGAGCAATACTTATAATGTTTCAGTGCTTGGAACATCAAGGGCTGGGTTACACGCATGAAAGCTCTTGCACTGGAGAGAAACACTGTGCTGGCTAAAGCACCTCAGCAACCCTTTTTCTAATTAAAAAGGACTCCTCTCTTCCCTGCCTCTCATTTTACAGCAAATTAGATATGAAATCAGAGCTGCTTTCTCTGCTCCTCTGAACTCTAATGACAGCTCACCATCAAGAAACATTTTGTTTGGGCCTAGGAGAGAGGGCAGGAGCCAGGAACAGTCCTCACTTGGGAGTACAAGGAGAAATGGTCAAGAAACTCCCTCAGTGCTGCAGCAACAAGAGCAGAGCCATGGGGGGAGAACAGAGCTGGGATTGAGGGGAGCTGCTGGTCCTGCACAGGGATGATGGCACAGACCAAGGGGTGCAGGGGGCAGTGATGGGAATGTCCAGACAAGCAGAGTTTACCTGCTCCTGCTCTGGACAATAACAGGTTTACATCCTGCTGCTTGTCAAGGAATATCAAGGAGGATGATAAAACCCTTCAGGCTTAACATCCCACTGGAAGGCAAAGGAAATGAAAACCTTCACTGTCTGTGCAAAGAGATGGGTCTTCCAAAGGGATAAACCCACAGTCCTGCCCCGGTGTCACAGGAGCAATTCCAACCCCCATCTTCTCTAGAGGAAAGGTTTGATTGGCCCCAGAGTAAATGGAGCCTGGGAATTCTACAGAGAGACCTTGTCAGGATTAAAAAATGAGCCCATCTCGAGGTATGTTGTGAACAGGATGAAAAAACATTACTGCATCTTTTCAGGAGCCTTGGTAAAGCGCCAGTGCCGGGAAAAAACCCTCAAATCCAATGAGTTCATGGAATATGGGGATGAAAAAGCCCTTTCCTCCCTGCCTCCACTGGCTGCTGGATGGGATGCAGTGCAGTCTCCTGCATCATGTCACAGCATGAGGAGACCGTGGCTGGGGGCTCCCCTGGACACCAGATGAGAGGGACCCTCACTCCTTCCAGAGCTGCTCCATCAACCAGGCTCCTGAGTTCACTCACCCCATCCTACTGGAAGAATCCCCCAAGGAACACAGACCTCTCTTCACCCTGAGGAATAAAAGCAGCCCAGGAATGCCATGGCCTGTCTAATCCTGTCCTTTCATTTTGCTCCCGAGGGAGGAAGTCCTCTATTGTTTATCAGTGTTTGATAAGCTCACAGCTGTAATTTGCCAATCACAAAAGACTGGCAGAAAGGGAAAGGATTTGCCTGAACCCTGAGAAAGCAAGGAGTGCCTCTGCTAATCTCCCTGCATCCCTGGAAGGCAAACACCAGCAGGGCTGTGCTGATGGATGGGCAGGAGGCCCCTGGGCCAAGCAGCAGGTCAGAGGCTCAGCTGCACCTCTGCAAGTCCAGCAATCCCAGCACATCGTGTGACATCAAATTCCAATCAATCCCCTATAAGAACCTGCTCAGGGGAAAGCTCTGGTGCCCTTGGCTAAGATAAGGAAGTTGGAAGAGGCTGGAGAAGTTTCTTGTTTAGCTCCTGGTCACTTTTTCCCTCGGGGTTTGTTTAACTCCAAGTCCAGCCTGAGGAAAGACATTTATTTGTGCATTAAGGTCCTCTCATTGCATTGCTGAACATCAAATCAGAGGACCTGGGAATGAGTGAAAGGATAAGGAGTCCATGCACATGAACTGGTCACTTTTTTTTGGTGGAGAGCTCTGCAGGTCAGGTTTTCACCGAGAAACAAAAAGTTCAGGTTTTGGTTTCACTGAGAACCCCAAAGTTCTGGTTTTTCAGATGCACCAGCACCAGAAATTTCAACCCCCCCAGCTGGTCTGTGCACCCAGAAGGATCTCACCCTGCAGGATATGGTCCCTTTGGGTCCCCAGGTGCCATTCCTTCTGCAAACCCCTTGCCTTGCAAGAGGACAAGAAGTCCTCCCCTCCTGCTGCTCCTCAGCCCTGGGAGCTGCTGGTGAGCCAAGCTGGGCTGTAGCACCTCTCGCTGCAGCCTCACCAAGGGCCCTGCTGAATCCCAGAAACATGCCCAAATCAAACAGCAGCAGCAACAGAAACAAGAACAAACATTCAGTTGTAATGCTCCGGGGTAAGAGGTCCCCAAATGCCTCCGCAGAAATAACTAAAAATCAAAATTACAATAAACAAAGGCAATATGCTTATAAAAAAAATATCCCACTTGGAGCACTCCTACCACTTAATCCCATCTGTCAATAACACAGCTGCACTGCAGGGACTGTTCAGCATCTTTCTTTATTTTTCTAGGCATCCTGGCTGCGTGGAGCACATTAAATGGCTCAGGGTTCCAACAGGCGATTCTGAAAGTCACTCTCTGTGGCTGCTACATGTTTGCTTTTCTCTTGACCTCACCACTCATATCTTTGCTGTTGTTGCAAAACTAATTCATGGGCTGGATCCAAAAAAATGGAAACTGCACTCCCTTCAAGATTCTTGCATTTGTGAAAAAGTCCTTCCTGCTTCCTGTTTGCCCTCTCGGCAGTGTTTCCAAAACAAAATTTCCACTGCCTTTGAAAAGGCAGAGCCACGCTGAGCAGGAATGCAGGCTCCAGGTCAGTGGCACATCCAGGACAGCCCAGGGGAGTGGCTGTGCCTGTGGGAGAGTTTGGAGGCTGAAATTTGAACTTTTATCTATAAAAAAAAAAAAAAAGAGGCTTCTAAGGGAGAGAAGATGGAGCTCACCAGGCTTGGGCACCTCCCCACCATCTACCCACCAACAGCTGAGTGCCACGAGCTGGACAGGTGTGGACCTTTCCTAGAGGGGTGAGGACCAAAGTTAAATGAAATTAAATGCAGTAGAAGGTCTCCCCAAAGCACACACAGGTTTTACCCAGGAGCTCGAGGATCAGGTAGTTTTTGCCAGACATTTAGAACTTCCCTCTGCTGAGCCTGGGAATTGCTGATCAACAGAAGAAATGGTTCTGTGAATCCAGAAAGGAACCAGACTGACCCTAACAGGGGAATCTTTAGAGGAGTTTTCAGCAATATCATTGCAAACCAGCTCCAGGAGTCATGGGATGGTCTGAGTTAAATAATGAGAATCACCTTTTGTCCAGTGACTCACCTGTCTCTGGGATGGTACTTCCCCTTCAGCCCTTCAAGGTCAACTTCAAAATACTTGGAAACATTTCCTACTCTGTTTTCAGAGAGTGCTTGGACCCTCTGTGTGTGACTCCATTAGCTGGGCTGTGAGAAAACTCATCCCAGTCTCCTACAGATTCTACGGCTCAAAAAGCCAAAATCCCTGCTGGGGTGAAGAGAAATTCCAAAAGAAGGAGATGAAGGAAATTCCAAAAGAAGGAGATGAAGAATGGGAAGGAGATGAAGCTTCCTCAGCACAGACCATGCAGGCAAAGCAAAGCAGAGCACTTAGAAAGAAAAATTCCCATGGCTCAGGTCATTTTACCCTTTCAGCAGCCCTGGAGAGCCCAGACAGCTCCTACCCACAGATGGGCTGAAGGGACCCATTGTGGGCACCATCACTGTCCCCACCTCCCTCATTCTTTACCAGCTGGAAGCTCAAAATTTTGGAACTCCCCCCCCCCAGTTCATCACCCTGCTCCTTTTATCCCACCTCTCCTTTTCCTGATGCAGAAAACCTGGCCTTGCTTCTGGGGCAGCGAATTTCAAACCTTGAGCTGCTGAGGAGCCTCTGGATTCCCCTCCTTGGTGCCTCAGGTCTCTTAATGATCTTTTGTCACTCATTAGTTTTGTTCATTAGATGAGAATCTGGTGAGTCTTTAATTTAATTGGCACAAAGATGTGGAGATTATGGAGGGAATATCACTCCTGCCATCTGGGCAGGTCTGAAGCAAGTCAGCTGAAACCAGCTGGGGGTTGGAGGGGAGCAGTAAATGGGAGTTGCAGACACCTGGGCTGTGCAAATTATGCATGAACTTGTTTTACAGCCTCCACTGGTGCCAGAAGTAAGTTCCTTGGACAGGAGAGATCTGCAGGTGATGGTTTGCAATGGCAGGAGAGTTAAGCGTGGCTGGGAGAAAACATGATTCCACTTCAAATGCCCAGCTAGGTCCTCATATTCTTTCTTAATATTGTGCCAGCTGATCTGCAACACTTTGTCCTGCACTTTCAGGAAGAAGGTGGCTAAATTGTAATCTCTTTCTCTTTTGTTTTCCTGGTATCATTTTTTTTTTGCTTCGTCAAAACTCAAATATCTCTTTCACAACCGGGGATCCTCTGCAATTACAGTGTCAGTCATCATCACCCATATTACCTCCATTTCGTAATTTGGGCCTGGCACCTGGGCTGTATGTGAAAAATGTCCTTTTATATCTGCTCCAACACTCACAGAGATGTGCTCTGTGCTGGGTGTCAGGGCTACAAACAGATCTGCTACAAAACACTTATTTGTTGTTTTGAAAAAAGTCTGAACAAACCCTTGCAACTTTTGCAGGGTTTCTCCATGGGAACTCTGTGCTGAAGGGATCTGCTCTGCTGTGCTGCAGAGAGGATGAGCTACAAACCAGAGAGACTTAGTCCCTCAAATCCCTTGAAAACCAAGCAGAGGATTGGATTTGGACCGGAGACATCCAGTGCTGCTGCCCCTCCTGCCCCCACAGCCAGTTCTCAGGGGCCATTCCCTGAGGCTGTTTAGAGCACTGCTGAGCCTTTCCTCCTCACAGCACACACGTGCTCTTGGATTTGGCAGCTCCTTGGCCATCTGTGAGCTCAGATGAAGCATCATGACAATAATTCACTGTGGTCCATGCAGGCTGTTGGCTGGTTTTTCTCCTGGTTCTTTCCCTGCCTCGCTGCTCCAAGAGCCACACAAAATCCTTATCTCAGCTGGGCTCAGGCTTCCCAAGGCTGTCCCAGCCCATGGCAGTGTTCTCAGGAGGGTCATTCCCCTGTCACAGGTCTGCCCTTCATGTGTTGGGCAACAACAGGGCAGAAAAGCTCAACAGCACAGCTCTGAGTGGCTTCTGAATGCAAACAGACAGAGGGGAGAGGCAGAGTCAGCACAGAGAGAGCCCTGGGAGAGCTCCAGAGCTGGGGTGGGCAGGGAGAAATCCAGAGCTTTGCTTGGAGTTGAGCATTGGCAGCTGGTTCCATGCTGGGTTGGTGTCAGCTCCCAGCCAACCTCCCCACAGCCCCTGTCTGTCACCTCTGTGTTGGTGACCATTCCTGCTGGGAGAATTCCCTGGGTGTACTTGCACAGCTCCCCTGGGATCCCTCACACCAATAAAGGGAAAGGAATTGGCTGGTAAATAACTGTTCACTCTGTCCTCCTTTGCCCTGGTGTAAACTGTTCACCCAGCAGCACTGAATCCACACTCCTCTGAAGATTAACATGAACCATTATCCCCCTTCCCTTCCCTTCCCTTCCCTTCCCTTCCCTTCCCTTCCCTTCCCTTCCCTTCCCTTCCCTTCCCTTCCCTTCCCTTCCCTTCCCTTCCCTTCCCTTCCCTTCCCTTCCCTTCCCTTCCCTTCCCTTCCCTTCCCTTCCCTTCCCTTCCCTTCCCTTCCCTTCCCTTCCCTTCCCTTCCCTTCCCTTCCCTTCCCTTCCCTTCCCTTCCCTTCCCTTCCCTTCCCTTCCCTTCCCTTCCCTTCCCTTCCCTTCCCTTCCCTTCCCTTCCCTTCCCTTCCCTTCCCTTCCCTTCCCCATCCCCTCTCCATCCCAGAATTCCCATACCCCCCCATGTCACCCCTAGCTGTGTGAGGTCCATTATTATCCACCCTGATGACTTCCCAAATTTTCCCTTCCATTTTTAAGAGTCAGTTATGAACACCCTGAGGGTTTCCCTTCCAGCTGAGGTGTTTTGTGCACCAAAAAGAATCTCCTTTTCCTTCCCCCCCGGGAGCTGAAGCCCTGCTGGGGTGTGGGGTCACCTGCCTGCTTCTGTCTTCTCCAGCCCACAGTGGTTGTTCCCCACTGGGTTTCTCCACACACTTTCTCTCATCACCAAAATGACTCCTCCTGAGTCACTTTGAGCATCTCCTGAGGTCGAAGGGAGATGGTTTTCCCTGGCTCTGGAGATTCCACCTCGCTGCTGTGACCCAGCTCTCCCTCCTTCCCACCCCTCGAGTCCAGAGGGTGCTGGAGCCCCTCACACCCTTCCTCAGGTGGTCCCTGTGCATTAAGACCGAAGGAAAGAGCAAAGCAGAGACTCAATCCATGTTTATTTTGAAATAATCTCTGGAAACACAAGGTGATGGTGAGCCCAGGAACTCCCCTTTTGGCAGCTGTGGCTCTTCTTGGAATCCACAGGTAAGTTACGGCCCTCAGGGGGGATCTTAAAAACCACTTGTCCCTCAATCATTTTTCCACTTTCCAGCTACTACAGGGCACAAAAAGACTTCAATGTTATTTATGTTCCTGCAGGCTTGGCAGCGTGGGGCCGTGCTCATAATGGGCTGTGTTTTTGGGACTTGGGGAAGGGGAGGGGAGAAATTTCCACTCATTTTGTATAATTATGATATAGAAAATATTTGTGGATCATGTTTTTGGACCGTAACTAATGTGCTGTTCAGCCCTGGCTCCTACGTGAGCCTGACACATTTGCCCCCTGACTTGGGGGGTTGTGAGGGGGGTGTATTTACACCCTGATGGCTTTTCAGTGACATCATGGAGCAGACTCAAGGAGTCGCAGTTTTGGGGCTGTTCTTCATCACCTGGTTGGTTTGGAATTCCCTCTGCCACAAACAAAACAAATCACCAAGGAAAGAAACCCCCCCCCCAAAAAAATTCCTCAGCTCACCCACGGGCAGGTTTTGGGGTAGGTTGTTGTTTTTTTTTTCATTCTGTCGTGGATTTTGTTTTCTGGGGTGTGGGGCAGTCAGTGGTGAAAATCATTGGGGAAAAGGTCTATCTGGCTGCCTGGAGTGGCCCAATTTAAGGAAAATTTACATCTTGCTGAGTGTGCTGCTTGGATGTGTGATTCTGGGGACTTTGCTGCTGCCTTGGACCATATTTGTCCACCAGTGCAATGGGAAAAATGAGGTGTCTTGTGTTACAGGGTTCAGGATTGCAGGATTCCTCACCTGGCTTGCAGAAGGAGCTTCAAAGGGAAAGGCCAAGCCCTGGGAATGACTAAAATTTACTAAACTCCACTCCTAGGCCACACTTTTCCAGGATCACTCCAGTGATATCCTGAGCATCCTCCTGGAAGTCCTGATCAGCTTCTCCCACCAGGCCATTGCTAATCTTTATTTACCTCAGGACAGGGAAACAGATTCAGAGTTGATTGAGGTGGGCAGCAAAATTCAGGACAGACTGAAGGTTCCCTTCAAAATGAAGCACGTTTTCTCTTCTTTAGCCATATAAATAAAAAAATGAATCCATTCTCAAATCCAGTTTGCCCCCCCCAGACTGTAGAACTGCTGCTCTTCTGACTCCCAGCCACAAAGGAAAAAGGAATGGAGAACTTCAGGGCAGAGCAGGCAGCTCTCTCAGCTTCCTCCATTCAATTAGCAAGGCCCACAGATCCATCCATCTGATTAAATCCATAAAAATAATATCTTCCCACCTTCCCAGCTCTCCATGCCCCCTAAATTAAAATAAACAGTTCCAGGCTTGACTTTTTTTGTTCATTGTAATCATCCCAAATCGGTGGCTCCAGCCTCCCTCACTGGCTTCTGTAAAAATAGTTCTCCTTTCCTGCAGAACCAAAGCTTCTTTATCCAGCCCTGAGTGCACAAATGCTGCTCTTATTTACACAGAGACATTACAAACAGCCTCTGGACTCTTTGATCCCGAGTATTCCAACAGTTCTGCCGGTTCTGGCTGCAGGAATCAGGGGGGTGGCAGTGGGGAATCACAGAATATCCTGAGATCATCCATCCAACCCCTGGCCCTGCACAGGACACCCCAACAACCTCACCCTGTCCCTGAGAGCCTTGTCCAAATGCTTCCTGATTATGGTGCAAACCCACCAATTTTAACAGTCACAGAACACGTCTGGGCAAAAAAACTTGGGAAAGAGGGAAGCTTGTTGTCCCACCCCGGTGCTCTCAGGACACTGGTCACCCAAAACTGGATCTGTTCCTGTTGGCCACAGGACTGAGGCTGGTTCTTGGCTGATCTGGGAGGCAAAGGAGGTTTTTGGGGTGCCTTTCACCTGCAACTGGTTTATTTAGCTTGGGCATTGGTACAACCTGAAACGTGTCGTGGAGACAGGAAGGTTGGAATGGTTGAAGGGTCTGGAGATCCTGGCACTGGTGTGAGCTCCTGGTTCTGCCACAGCACTGGGGTCACTGGATGGAGCAGCAAAGGCAGCCCTGGGAAAGAGGATCATGAGGAAAAGTGCCCTTGAGCAGATGCTTTCACTACAAATACCATGCTGGATTCTATTTGACATATTGATGGATAAAATTTAAACAAAACAAAAGAAAAGACCTGCCAATGGAGAAGGAAAAAGCACAGGGAACTGCTATTCTTTGCTATTTTATCTCTACTTCTCACTGTTTCAAAATGTATTTTCAGTGTCAAAGACTGGAGGAGGAAACCAGGATAAGAATTGTTTTCTTAATTCCATTCACCCCCCTCCTCCAACTTTACTCCTGGAAAAGAGAATTTAGGGAAGGTTCCCCAGTCTGAAAACGTAGAGGAAGATTTTCAATTTCTAAATGCTGAATGGGTACAAATACCTCATCCAAATTCACAGCCAGAGCATCAAAACCATTCCTTTTCTGCTTGACCTCCACCTCTACAAACCAGACACTCAACCCAGAGCCAGCATTTTCCTTGAGAATAAGGAAAATTGTGATCACAGGGGAACTTCCTCCGTGTCTGCCTTGCTGTGTTACGGTTGAATTGTTGTAGCATTTTCATCCCAGTGCAGGAGCAGGTTGTTCCTGCCCTTGCTTTCTTGCTTTGCTGTCCCTCCTGCTGGGAATTGTGTCCACAGCAGCCTTCCCATGAGTTGTGCCCGGGAGTGGGAGGATGATCCAGAGAAGGTCTCTGCAGAAATGTTTCTTTGCGGGGTTTGGATGTGATTCTGTGGTTCATGACCCTGGCAGGGTGAGCTCTTATCTCCTGGTTGAGCTCTTATCTCCTGGCCTTGACACCTCCAGCCTCTGCTGGGGTGAGGGGTGGCTTTGGGGACCGTGTTTTTCAAATCCTCCCTGCACAGGTTGCCAGGCAAGGCCTGACTTTGTGCACAGCCTCGCAGGCTACTGGTTTTGCAAGTATTTAATGGGGCTTTTTATTGTTCCTAATATTGCTGAGCTGCGTGTGAGATGCTGGGCCAAATCCTGTGTTAATGCTGGCCTCAGCCAGCAATAATCCCCAGCAGTTTTATGTGAGTTTGCTACCGAGCAAGGCCGGGGAAAAGCGAGTTTGGGTTTTCTCCCCAAGCCTAAAGCGCTGGAACCAAAAGATGTCCCTCGACAAGGGGAGCTGCAGATTCGGGCTCTGAGCACAGCCCAGGAGCTTCCTGATTTTGTCATTCCCTGATTCCCGCTCTGGGGCAGTGTGTGCATGTGCCTCCAGGCAGGAGATGAACAGATAAAGTCCTGCCAAAGACTGTGACTAATTCATAATGCCCTGACCAGGAGAAATGACTCTCTCCTTTCTCCCTCCTATCTGATAACCCTCATTCATCTCCCTTTACTCACACCCTGCCAACCCTCCCTGCTCCAGAGAACGGGAGGACCCTGCACAGCCAGATCCCATTTTTATCTTGGTTCATGGATCGCTCCTTATTTATTTAAACCTCGGCTGCCTCCAGCCTCAGGAACGATGCTGCTGCCCTCAGCATCAAGGCCTCTGCCAACAACAACAAGCTCCATTTAGTCTGCTACAGCTTCCTACAGAGAATTGTTTTCTCACTTTACTCCTGATCCTCAACCCTTTAAAAATAGGCAAAGCCTAAAAATTATCCCCAACAGGCTTTTGCATTCATCCACTTTGAAACAAAGCCTTTACACATGTTTGTTCTACAGGGTACCCACTGATTTTTCCCCTTACAAACTTTTCTCCCATTGCTTTTCCAAATCCAAGTCTTTTCCTTCAAGGCCCTTTATATGTGGATGTGAAAGGGTGGAAGGGGAGAGGGGAAAAAAAAAAGAAAGGGGAAAATCCAGTGTATTTCTTTTATTTGATTACGGGTTCCTTATTTATGCATCTACACACATACAAGAGCAGATGCTGTGTTTTAATCCTACAATAATTGGCTTTGGAAAAACAGTAGCTCATAATAATAATATTGTGAGTGGCCTGAATAAAAAGAGCTGTTTGAGTGATGGGGCAATTAATCATGTGTGTGTAGGCTCGTGCAGCAGTGCCAGGCAGGCATGGAGGGAAAAACCATCTCCCCTCCGTCTCCTCCTGCCTTCAGACCCACCTAACTGGCAGCCAAAACAGACTATCTCACTCCTAAATTTATCTGCCCCTTGCACACAGAGTAAAGGTCCCATTAGGTGCTCCTGTGTTTATAAATAAACCGTATATGGAAAGCTAATTCCTGGCACTGCCACTCTCCTTAAGAGCTGGCAAAGAGCAGCGTGGAGGGGACAGAGCTGTGGGTGTCACCAGGGGAGGGCTCAGCCTCCCTGTCATGGGCTGTCCCCTGCCTGGAACAGGGAACTCAGAGCTGCTGGAAAACCCCAAACAACTGTCTGTTTGGTTCTGGTAGTTCTTCCTAACCCTGGGGCTGTTTCCTGATCCAACTCATGGTTCAGCCTCCAAGGAAGGGAGCTGACCCAAGAGGGGAGGAGGAATTGGAGCGTGGTGTGGCAGGGATGGGTCCCGCTGATCCATTGAGCCCTTCCTGCAGGGAAAGAGCAGCCTGGGAGACTTGACAGAGTCCTTGTGTCCCCAGCCTCCCTCTCTCCATCCACACCAGAGTGAGAAGCACAGCAAGGCTGCTCTGCCTGCAGGTCACTGCTTTGCAGCAAGGCTTGCACGAGAAAATCCGTGTCCTCCTGAAGGTCCCACGCTGGGAAGTGAGGAGGAGGCAGAAGGGACAGCCCCTGTGTCAGCAGCTCTGGCTGGAGCTCATCTGTCTGCCCCAAGTGCAAAGATCCAAGTGACTGTGGTGTTTGGTGACTCCAGACACTCTGCAAGATGGTGAAACTTGAGCTCCTCAGTCTCCTTCTGCACTTTGGGAACGTCACTTTTGGGAAAACGTCCTTGCCACGAGTACATCTATTCAGTCACAGGATATGATTTCATGGTTGGGCTTAAGCTGATCTTAGTCTACTGCTGCTGAAGGGGAAGATCCTGCCCTTCCTTCTGCCTCCAGCTGCAGAGTCCCGTGGCCTCCCCTCAGCTCAGCTGCTCCCAGGACCATGGCCAGGTCTGGGAGCAGATCCAGCCCAAAGCCAACCCTCTTCCCTGGCTGGGTGGTGGGAGCTGCAGCAGAGAAAACAATTGACCTATTTGAGATCCTCCACGCTTACCCATGTGATCTCTAGACCATCCTTTTTACCAGTTTGAAGAGTGTGCAGTGCCACTGTTATTTCTGTGCATTGTGTCTGTGATCTTTGCGCTCCTGGACAGAAGGGGAAGGTGTTTTCTCTCCCACCTTGTGCCCCTCTCACACCATCCCAGGATGGGTGAGGATAAACCTACCACAGTGGGTGATCTGGTCCAACCTCCCTGCTCAAGCAGGATCATCCCAGAGCACGTTACAGCTCTCACACATCCTCCAAAATCTCAGCATCTCTCTGGAGACATCACCAAGCCTCCCTGCTCCACGTGGACAGCTGGGGTCTCTCACACTGGAACCAGCACTGGCTCTTGAACCCCTCCAGAACTCCAAACAGACAAGATAAATACATTTAACTCCCAGCCTTTCCTTTTCACAAGCCTTGTTTGTTGGCTCCTGTGGTGTGGACAATAACCCTGCTCACAGGGGAACCTCCTGGGAAGCAGAACTTGTGCTGGAGCTCCTGATAAAGGGATAACTCCTGATAAAGTGTGCCAATAACCTGGATCAGCACTGTTGGATCAGCCCCTCCTGGGAGGTGACCCTGGGAGCAGCACAGTGGTATTTTGGAGAATTAGAGAATTAGCAATGAATGTTCAATCAGGTAGATTCTTAGAAAGAGGAGCTTGGACTGGAGAAATCCCAATTGAAGGAGAGCTGGGGACTAAAACGGGCCTTTCCCAGCAGTTACAGTGGCTCTGTCATCTCATAATCCTCCAGTATTTTGTAAGTGATGGTGAGTTGTGGTTCAGTTTGGATTCACAGGGGCTGGAAGGGACCTGTGCCTTCCCCACCTCACACACACTCCACTCCCGAGGTGCTGCTGCCAAGTCTCTGAACCTGGTAATAAAGATAATTTTAAAAAATCATTCCTAGCCATGTACTCCCATTCCACATGCACAGTTGTCAGCTGGATGCAAGAATCCATAAAGACAGTAAGGTCTCTGGAGGGTTCATCTGGCAAAATGTGGTGGGGCAGAACTTTCTCCTTGGTTATAGCACAGAAACCAAGTTGAGCAACTCAGAGAGCTGGGCTCTGGTCTTTACACACTGCACGTTGAAAAGGCTGCTCCAGTATGAAAGCCCTTTAAAAATCCAGGCTGTATATCCGAAGTGAGCCCACCAGAAAAGAAAAATAATAAAGAAAGTAGCTTTGAAAGACTGGGCAAAGGTCTGGAGGAGCCACAGTTTTCCTTCCCTGCAGTAAAGCGTGGCTAAAACAACACAAACTCCTATGGCTTACTAATTTTTCAACCCAATATTTTCATATAATTTGTGTGCTTTATAAGCCTTGGAAAAGCCACAAGAGGCCACACATTTCTGATGTAATCGTCTTTGAATTCAACAAAGACCATTACCATGTCAATGAGGGGGATGGTTTCAAAGAGCAGAGGGTGGTTTGCAGAGCACCCAGAGGGGATTTTCACTGCAGCTACTGAAATAATAAACTCCTCTTTCCCCCTCCCTTCCAAATTTCGGCTCCAGCTGGAGACATTTCAATAGTTTAGTTCTAATCACAGATAATTCTTTTTTTATTGTGTCATTTGGAATTCTGTTATTCTACACAACAAATGTTGCTATGTTACTGGAGCAGAAAGTCTGAGCTTTAGGTTGGGTCAGTTTGAGCACAAACTCTTTGCATTTTGGCCCATTAGGATGTTCCATGTTTGGGGTGGAGATTGCCTTTATTTTGAGGGGCAACTTCATGGAAATGGCTTTTTTCTCTCTTCATTTATCCCAGTTTTTATGCTCCCTGTAAGCTGGGCTGAATTTTTTTTTTTTTTGGCCAGGCTTTAATTAAAAGAGGTTAATCACTTATGCTAAAACTGTCAAACACTTCTGCACGGGAATATTTCTATGCAGGAGAAGTCCCACTGACTTACACTGAGCTATTCATGATGCAAAATATTTTATAGACATTCAGTTTTTGCACGTTTGGGACCTCCCGTGTGCCCTTCTGGAAGCTGGAGCTGAAGGAAGGCAGGAGGTGGGAATACCATGGTCCAACTGCATCACAAACAATTATAACTGTCAAAAAGACAAAAAATAAAGAGCAACAAGAGGCAAAAGGTTTTGCTGCAAATGCTCACCTCGGGTACAGCCCCTCGAAAATGCTTTTGAATGGAATATTCAAAGATTATTTATTCCAGAACAAAAGTTGCAAGCTGAAAATAAGAGCCCAGGGTGAAAGAGTTGAAGGGTTGGATCTCCAGCTTACCAAAAAAAAAAGCCTAAAAACTATTGCTTTGGCTCTATGATATGTTTTTTATTAAGAAAATAAAGTATTTCAGTCCTTTCCCTGCAGCTCACAGAACATCCTTCGCTCTCTCCTGTACCTGCTTCATGACTGTGGTGATGAGAGTCAGATTTTTTGACCTCATCCTGCTCCTTCTGCAAGTGCTTCCTGAAGCTCAGGGAAGCTCCAGATCACGTGGAGTTTCCAAACGTCTCAAAATGCCTCGGAGGGAGGGATGGATCCTCCTCAGGGAAGGAGCCTCCTCACCCAGCTCAGCCCAGGTGCTGAGGGCAGCATTTAATTGCCAAAACATCGGTGTCTGCTGCTCTCTGAGAGCCCTGAGGTGGCCCAGGGATGTGTGTGGGATGGCAGAGATGATTTAGGAGGTCATTTGATCCCTGTGATTTCACAGGAGACTCCAGACCTCTCCAAAGTGGCTGCAGAGCAAGAGGGACACCCCAGGGATGAGATCCCACCTCCTCCTGTAGATGGCTGAGCAGGAGGACCAACAGTCACAGAGAGACAAAACTTTTGGGGGGGGTTTAGGGAGGAGAAGAGCATTTTCCTCTCATTTTAAGAAGACTCCACTTGTAGGGTTGGAAACCTCGCAGCTCACCAGAGCAGAGCCATTAAGGCTTTATTACAACTGAGTTTTATAACACACGTTCTAATAAGTCCTCCAAGAATGTGGCTGTGTGCAGTAATCATTTCATAAATATTAATACAGCATTTAGAAATGGGGCCTTAATTTAAAGTGTTACCTTTTTACTAGCAAGTGCACACTTTAATTACGGCAGTAAAAATATAGATTAGTTAAGCTTTGCTGCTGTTCTAATACCTGGGAACCAGCACCAGCCCAGCTTTAATAAGCAGCTTCTGAGGAGGTGAAAGAAATTCCTCTGGCTAGAGAGGCTGAGGGGGGAAGGTTTGCTGCTGGAAAGTGCCTGTATTCTTTAACAAGGCTAGACTGTGGAATGACTTCTTCTTGCTGTCTGCATTTTTGTGTGCGTGTGTGTTCATTCACACACGTCTCCAGTTATTTCCATGAGGGATTGACAGGCTCCTTCCGAGCAAGCAAACAAAAATAAAGCAGGAGGACACGCAACCAGCATCAAACATGAAATTGAAAGTGTTTGGTTTCTCTCTGGTTGTGTTTTGAAAACAAACTCTGAAAAAATATTTACTATTTTTTGTTTCTTTTCGTAAACTGGTTGTTTGCGTTTGATTCTGTGCTCTTGGAAGCTCCTTTTTGTTCCGCTGTCATTTTTTTTGGTTCACAGATAGAGCAGGGAGGAGGAGGAGGCAGGACACTGTGTTTCCATCAGTGCTCAGATGGAGGGAACAAGTCAACCTTCATCTATCAGCTTCCCAGCGAATTAGATAAAAATAACAACCCTGGAGTCACTTCTGCTGCTCTTGTTGTTTGGCATCCAGGCCTTGGGAAGGGACAACAGAGGCTCAGAAGTAGCTGTGTTTTAAGCCAGACCTGATTTAATTACTACCTACTTTGGAGCAGGGAAAGACAGCCCACTGCCTGAAATCCCACTGCCTGAAATCCCACTGCCTGAAATCCCAGTGCCTAAAATCCCAGTGCCTAAAATCCCAGTGCCTGAAATCCCATTGCCTGAAATCCCACTGCCTAAAATCCCACTGCCTAAAATCCCACTGCCTGAAAATCCCATTGCCTGAAATCCCAGTGCCTGAAATCCCACTGCCTAAAATCCCAGTGCCTGAAATCCCAGGTTTCTGCAGCACTAAGTTCCCTCCAAGCCCAGACCCCGCAGACGCTTCCAGGACGCGGCGTTTTCTCAAAGGAAGGATAATTCCAGCAGATGGGGTGGGAAAGGGGAAGGAGGGAGCACATCCCTGCCTTGCAGGAGCAGATTCAAGAGCAGCCCCCCGAGGAGTGCTCTGGGATCCCTCAGGAGGGCCGTGGCTGTGCCAAAAGCTGAACTCATGTCCTGTTGGTCCCTGCCTAGCAAGATAAGCCCTGGGTGTGTGACAGAGCCCAGGGGGTGAGGACAGCTATGGGAAGCAAGGCACTTGCAGTTCCTCCTGCTGTTTGCAGCCCCCTCAATCTCGTGATTTATTGTGGTTCTTGTTTTGCAGAGCCAATGTCTTCTGGCCAGTGCAGATTGAAACGTTTGGAGCCATTGCAAGTCCCACCCTGTCCCTGACCCTCCTGCGATGGCAGAGCCTGAGCTGTGTCCTCACACGGGGGAGAGGTGCCTGAGCAGAGCTGGGATGGCAACAACCACCTCCAGCTGGACACCTGAGGGAATTCTCACACTGGGTTTCTGGAAACAGGGGCAAAATCCTCCCTTTGAATCATATGAATATGACAAAAAAAAAATCAATCAAAATGAAAGCTAATAGAGAGAGAAATTAGAATCATGGAATATCCTGAGCTGGAAGGGACCCACCAGGATCATCAGTCCAACTCCTGGCCCTGCACAGACACCCCAACAATCCCACCCTGTCCGTCAGAGCGTTGTCCAAACCCTCCTGGAGCTCTGGCAGCCTTGGGGCTGTGCCCACTGCCCTGGGGAGCCTGGGCAGTGCCCAACCAGCCTCTGGGGGAAGAGTCTCCTGATATGCAACCTAAACCTCCCCTGGCACAGCTCCAGCTGTTTCCTTGGGTCCCATTCCTGGTCCCAGAGAGCAGAGATCAGTGCCTGCCCCTCCACTGCCCCTCGGGAGGGAATTAGGATTGAAGGAAAGTGGAAAATGGAATCCCAGGAGGAGCTGTGAGTGAAGGAGGGTGGAGGAAGGAGGAGTTGTAGTGTATCAGTTTAGGACTGAATACCTGCTGCTCTCTGAGAGCCAGGGATGATTTGCAGGATGTGTCTGCTGATGTCCAGCCCTTCTGGAGGTTCCCTCGTGCACATTCCAAACATTTACATCAACCAGCTGTCCAGGGCACACCCCTGTGAGCCCAGGGAGCTGCACCACAGGGAAGCGTTGGAGCCTTGGGCTGTCCTGGAATGTCACCCTTTGTTTTCCTCTGGTGAGAAATCACAAAGGGAAAAGGAGGACAAGCAGCAACACCAAGAGCCTGGTGCTGGATCCAGGGTGGATCCTCAGCATCCGTGTGGGACTGGATGCTCACAGGGAATCCAAGAGCTGTAACCTCTCCAGCTCTTCTGCACCTTGCCCAGCCAAGCTGAGCAGCATTCCCAGCTGTGACACATGGATCATTAGGGGGTGTTGCCATGGCTGATTTCACAGTTAAAAACAAATACAGCTTATGCTGCAGCTCGTGTTGTAAAAATAAATGGAGCTACTTTGCATAACAGCATAATTAGGGCCTAATTGCCAGCTGGTCTGTTAAACCATAAATGAAAACAAACAGGGTAATAAATTAAATTATTAGAAAGATATTATGGCTTGGGGAGATATTGCACCATGAGAGCTTGTTCTGAGGATCACAGAGCAAACCCAAGCTGAGCAGAGGCGAAGCAGCCCCTTGTCCTCTCATCTTCCTCACAACCCTGGGGATCATTCAAACAACTTGTCATCTTCTTCTCTCCACTTGAGATCATCAATCAGTGCATCCCCACAGCACCACAGGAGCTTCCAGAGTGAAGAGATGCAGCCAATGAAATCTCGTGGAAAAGACACAGAGACAGAAAAGGAATAGGTATTTTTGTACCTTTATTTATTTCTTAAAGAGGGACTTGGGGCTGGGAGTGGCACTGGCCCCAGAGTTTTCCTGCTAAGACATGATTCATCATTAAAGCAGATTTAAGTGTCTTAAAGCTTGATACCTACTGAGCTTTCCCATTTCTACCTGGCTGTTTCCTTCCTGTTCTCCCTTCAGGATGAGCTTTCCCGAGTATTTCTGTTGGAAGCAATAAAGCTGGCAGGGAGAAAAACCTGCCCTGTCAGGCAGCCACTAAAAATGAACTTACTTGGGGCAATAACAAACTCAGGGCAGGAGCTGTTGAAAACAAAGCATAAAACCTCTGTTGAAATGGAAGAGCAGAGACAAAAGTTCACAGGTGTGAGAACTCCCTGGCAAAACACCTCCCTTGGCACCCCCACACAACCTGGGGGTGCTTCTCCGTGTCCAGGCACATGGGGTGACTCTTGGGGATGGGCCTAAGGGTTGGACTGCATGATCCTTGTGGGTCCCTTCCAACTCAGCATATTCCATGATTCTGTTATCCCTTCTCCTTCCCCTCCCTGGCCGAGGATGAAGGTAAAATAAAAAGCTTCTCTGAACACAGAATCAGCCCTCTCCTAACACCCCAATCTCTCTTTTTTCCCCTCCCTCCCGAAGTTTCCACGGCTCTCAGCGATTCCCGATCTTGGCTGCGCAGAGGAGGAGCAGGAATCCCTGTGATCCCATGGTGGGAATGACACAGGCACAGCCCTGCTGGCTCCCGGAGCGGATTGTTGTTGCAGTGAGTTACTCTGTGCTAACAGAACCCACTTTGTCAGGCAGCCACAGGGTTGGCAGCCTCTCCCCCCTGCTCGGGCCGTGCCAAGCCCGGGGCAGCCCGTGGAGATAGGCCATTTGATTTACTTCACAGTTATTCCTTGCAGGACGAAGGAAAACGAGAGAAAGGAAATTAAAAGCAGACTTGGATCACTGAGTCAGCACAGACACACTTGCTCGCTGCCTGCTGGGTCATTGGTTGGCACTGGCAGAGCTCCACCGGGGGAGTTTATAGCCTGTGTTATAAAGCCTGTGGCCTGCAGTGGTTATCAGGAGAAATGCAGGAGCAAATGAATCCAGGCAGGATGGGGAGAATGCTGGGAGGATTAAGGAGCCCTTTGTGTCACCTTTTAACTCCCGCTTGTTATTCACAGCAAAGGCAAATATCCGGGGCCAGAACCTGGGGTAGATCTATGCAAGTTCCCCAGCCTGCCTTCCCCTGCTCCCTGCAAGTGTCTCCCAGGCAGCTCTGCTTCTCCAGGCTGATATTTCATGCCCTGGCATCATGTTCCCATCCCCTCCCATCAAATCCTGCTGATTAGAAATGATTTAAAATTGTGCCCATCCATGAAGGAAAGGAACCCTGTCAGCTCAGTGAGGGGCAGGTCTGGTCTTCTTAGGGTAGATTTTAGGGAGAAATCCTTCCCTGGGAGGGTGGAGAGGCTCTGACACAGGTTGCCCAGAGAAGCTGTGGCTGCCCCATCCCTGGAAGTGTCCAAGGCCAGATTGGATGGGATTTGGAGCAACCTGAGCTAGTGGAAGGTGTCCCTGCCCATGGCAAGGGTGGCATTGGATGAGCTTTAAGGTCCTTCCCAACCCAAACCATTCCATGATTCCATGAAACACAGGGAATAACCTGCAGGCACCACGTGCTCCCTTCCCTGTCGACACAGAAGAAATCCAGAAAACTCGGCAGTTCCTAAAACACCCCTTGGAAGGGGAACACAATAAAACAAGATAAAGGAGGGAGCCAAGACAAACAGCACGGGCCCACTTTCAACATTTATTCATATATATTTTTTTAGAAAAAGAAAATACAGACTAAGCACATAAATGGACAAGACTTACTTAGCTAAGTCATTTTTTTCCCTCCCATGCACCACTTTGGAAAATAAATAGTTTTAAAAAATATAGAGTTTTTTTCTTTTTTCGGTCCAAGGCCCGTATGTACACTAACAGCAAACCTTTAAGAGCTACATTTTTTCCTTTTTTCCCCTGCTGTAATTATGGTCTCATTAAGATTCCAATAAAAAATAGTCAAGAAAACCGGGTTTTTTTCTCCTTTTTTTCCTTTTTTTTTTTTTTTTTTAGAGAAAACAGAAGTGCCCACAGTGTCTCTCTACATGTTACGCTTTTAAAATATTTGCATTTGAAATTCCTCACTGCAAATAATTCCAAGCCAAATGTAAATATAACACTTAGATTACTCCCAGAAGAACATTCTTTTGACCATTAATCCCTCCAATTCGGAATCAAATTTTTCACTCTCTCTCCTCTTTTTTTTTTTTTTTTCCTCTTTTCCCCAGGACTGTAATTTCACTGTATTGACTGGATCCTGAAATTTGACAGGCAACGTGTGTTAGGAAAAATATCTATATTTTAGAAGCCGCTGGTGTCCTCTGCTTGCTCTTTGTCAGCTCTCTGTCAGCTCTTGCTGCTCTTACAGAGCCCGTGGGGCTGTTTGGTAGGACAGAAGGACTGGGATGAGGTTCCTGGCAGGATGTGAGTGGATTATGAGCTTCCAGGGATGAGGGACAAGGTGCATTAACACACTCAGCTTAGCAGGGAAGCAGAGCACACCGAGCTAAAAGCTGGTAGGAACATTATCACTCCTGCTGCCCACCTATATTTTCCCAGGACAGGGATAGAAAAAGCAGGAGGAACCACCTGTGGAATACAGGCCAAAGGATTTCACCCAAGAGCTTCTGTTGGAGTGAATCTCCTGCAGACAGAGCACGTCCTGCAGGAAGGACACCACGGGTCGGAGCTTCCTCTGCCTTCCCAGCTCATTTTAGGGGGAAATGGTTCTAAACTAAAATAAAGTGGGCTTAGATTAGGTTTTAGGGAGAAATTCTTCCCTGGGAGGGTGGGGAGGCCCTGGCACAGGTTGCCCAGAGCAGCTGTGGCTGCCCCATCCCTGAGAGTGTCCAAGGCCGGATTGGAGTAACCTGGGCTGGTGGAAGGTGTCCCTGCCCATGGCAGGAGTGGAACTGGATGAGCTTTAAGGTCCCTTCCAACCCATGATTTTAAGTTGTGCCAACATGACTCCTCATCCTCCCAAAGGAACATGCCGTGGCAGACCCCAGATCAGACCCCAGGATCTCTCCCACCCTCCCGAGGGCCGTGGGATTCCAGCCTGGGCCTGTCGCCGACGGAGAGAAATGAAAGAGCCGATCCAGAAACTTCTGCCCAACGTGTTTATTGGTGTTTGTGCAGTGCTTTGGTCACGGCCCTGTCCAGAGGGGGATTGGAGTGTTTGAACAGAGCACTTCCCCAAACAGCAGCTGGATCCCAGAGCCAGCGGCGGGATCCGCCAGACAATGCCCGTCTATGCGCTCCCAGGCTTCCCTCTCCCAGCCCCCTCCCCTCCCGCCCCTCAGGAAGATGGTTTATGAACTGTGTACAAATGTTTTCATTCAATGGGGAGGAATGTTGTTTTCCTAAAATCGGGAATTAGGACTGGGGCTCGTTTCAGGAATTAAGGTGTTAAGCCTCAGGAATCCGGCTGCGAAGACACGGCAGCATCCAAGGCACAGAAATGCCAACCGGGCAGGAATCTGGGTGCGGAGGCTCTGGCTCTGCAATGTTAATTGGCTCTGGTTTTTTTCTAAAAGATAGGTTTGTCCTGGTTAGTGGAAGGCGTTTTGTGCACTCTCGGTTGAAGCAGCACTTGGAAAAAGGCCCTGGGGGACTTCTTTCCAGCCCTTGTGTTCGTTGGAAGCAGTTGGGTTGGATCATCCTGCTTTGCCCATGGTTTTTTCCCTTGTGGGAATGGAGTGTGGTGGTGTTGGCACAGGGCTGCCTCCCACCTCTGTGCCTGGGGTGGAATGCAGGGAGCACAGACGGATCATCCCAGGAATGCAGTGGGTGTTTCCTTGGGTCTCGTTTCCATGTTTGAATTGCTTCAAAAATAAGAGCAAGCGTGATTAAAATAATAAAAGGGAACAAAAAAAAAAAAAAAAAGAAAGATAGAAAGCTGTGAAGTGAAGGGGAAATTAATTTGTAAGACAATGGAGCAGATTGCAGCGCCCCGAGCCGAAGTCCTGGAGCAGCTTTCTCCACCTCTCCTGCTTTGCACTTGGCTGATGTGTATCTCCCAAAGCCTCTGCTGCCAAACCTCAGTCCCAACCTGCAGCTCCCACCCTGCCCTGATTAGGGACCCCTCGATGACAGGCTGATGCATCTTCAGTCTGGACCTGTTGTTTCAGACTCAGTCCCGAGCCAGGCACAGCTTCCTCTGCCACGGATTTCCATGGCCAGAAGCTGTTGGGGTTTTAATGTCTCCATCTGTGATGAATTTTGCTTAAAATGCACATAAATAGATAAACATCTCTGAAAACATTTTTCTTGTCTGTTTGCTTTTCTTTCAGGTCTCCACAGAACCACAAACTATTCATTAGCAGCAATTCCAGGATGCAAGTAATCAGCTGAGCTGGGGAGCACAATTTAAATACATTTGCAAATGCATCCAAGCTCCATCAGAGCAGCATTTCTCTGAACTGCTGCTCAGGATTTCTTGTCTATGCAAAGGAAACATCAGCCTCTGTCCTTGACAGAGGGAAGATACAATCTCAGGAGACTCCCTGAACTGGAGAGAAATCAAAGCCACAGGATTGGCCTTTTATTTGGAGACATTAATTCCTGCTTCGTGTTTCAGATACAGTTGCAACATTTGCCATGAAAGTTGCTTGGGAAAGATAAACTTCACTTTCCCCACCACTATAAAATGTATTTATTTATTGTTAGCAGCAGAGATTAACCTGTACACAAAGTCCAAACCACCCTCTCCAGCTTCAACCTCCCATCCCCAAGGGAGGCTTTTCCCACCCTGCAATCCTCGTGGTTGGGCTTCCTGCTCAAGTGACCCTTTTCCTTTGCTTTGGGTGTTTCCTTCTGGATCCCTGCACTTGCCCTGAGATGGAACCTCAGGGTGTCACAGGCAGATCTGCTCAGTGGAGCAAATGTCTTCCAAAGGTCTGCAAAGGGGGGAGAGGATTGGTCAGAATGAAATGAAGAAAAATAGAACTTAAGATATCCAGCAAGAATAAATTTTGTGAGCACTGGAATTTTGTAGTTTAAGGGATAATTTGAAAGCAGAGACAGTAGAGACCACTCAGGATTAACTTCAAGGCCAGCTGTGGGACAACCTCATCCAACACCATGCTCTGAGGACCCCGTGTCCCAGTCCAGCCCATGCACTGAGCTTGGAGAACACTGGGAATCCCAGCAAAGCTGATGGGTCTGGTGGAAACGTGGGAACCAAAGCAGGAGAACGAGCACTTTGCTGGAACAAGTCACCAGCTTGGTCCCTGGAGGCTCCATCAAAGTCTGCTGTTGTTCTGGGGGTGTTTGGCTCTGGCTGTCAGTCAGTGAGCAGAGATAACCCACTCCATCAGTGGAACTCACTGAGCTGAGCAACCCCCTGCCCGGGGCAGTGCAGCCACCTCTGCAGCAGGAACCTTCTGCGTTCATGGCCTGCAGCTCACGGCCAGAATTCCCCTTTCCAAAGCCCTTTGGAAGCAGGGGCTGTGAGGGGTGGGCTGCCCCTGCTCCCCAGGGCTGGACAGAGGAGCCCTTTTCCCAGGACTGGGAGCACAGAGCTGGCCTTTGATGGAGAGCTGGAATCCTGAGTCGCCAATCACACCTTCCCCAACCCTCTCCTTCTGCACCCTCAGCAGTGAGGAGAGGGCCATGGCTCTGCAAGGCCCAGGATTCCCCTGGCAGAAAGGTGGGAGAGAGATCCCCAATTTTATCATCCCCCCGAGCCAGGGCTGGTGGACAGGAGGAGGAGGCTCCTCGCTGGGGGAGCAGGGACTGTAAATCCAGCCCGTTTCCAGAGTTTACTCAACAGTGCAAACAAAAATAAACGGGTGTCAGCTCGGCTGCTTAAAGAGGCCATGAAAGGTGACACTGTGTCACTAATCCCTTGTTGCCATTCATTAAATACATCCTCTGGGCTGTTAATCTTCACACCTTCCTTTGGGGGCCACCAGGCAACAAGCTGGGAGGTCTTGACCATGGCAGAGGATGGCAGGAGATGCCTAAGGTCAGCCTGAACAAGCAAAACCAAGAGCACTGGAATTGTAATAAGATCATGTGTGAAGAATGCACGTTAAATATGATCAAATTGGCTGGGGTAGGAGAAGAAGTAGCAGCCCAGCAAAGCCAGCAGAGGATATCTCAGAGTTCCCAGAGAAATGTGATAAGCCCAGATTCCCAGAGCTTCCCAGGTGTGGGATTTCTGCCCCAGTGTGACAGTGCAGCCTTGGCCAGGCTGGGACAGCAGCAAAGGGGGGGAAACTCTTGGGGCTACAGGAGGCACATCCATGATGGGAGTGGATCTCTCTGCCCTGCCTGCGACAGAAAACAGCCAAAGACAAGGAACAAATGTGGATTGGCTTCCCATAGAAAGCAGAGCAGCTGGAGGAGGGACCCCAGGCAGCCCTGCATCCACAGAGCAGCCAGGATGGCAGGACAGGAGTGGACACAGGGACCTCACCTGCCCTCCAAGGGCAGGACAAGGGACCCTGCACTTTGCCAGAGGTTACACCTGGATTACAATTAGCCTCGTGCATCCCTCCTTTTCCATAGCAGGCCTATGTTAGCAGATCTTTCTGTCTTGTGGTGGCTCAGAAGGGCAGCAGAGCAATCACATCCCAGGGCAATAAAACCAGCCAGGGCTGCCTGGGGTGGGCTGAGCCACTCAGACCGCCCAGCCTGGGCAGGGCTGACCTTCAGGGGTCACACAGGATTAGGAAGGTGATGGGGTGTGTGTTGTACACTCAGACACTGCCTAAAACTGCTCTGGTTTTACCAGCTGAGCAGGTTGGGCCCCCCGGGCTGGGCCCTGTGCAGGTCCCTGGTGCTGAGTGTGCTCCGTGTGCTGCTTTATTCCTCACTGGGCTGCTCATCCAAGCAAACAGGCTTGGGATGTTCCCTGCAGAGGTGTGTTGCTCTGGGCTGAGCTCATCTGCCTCATGTAAAGACAACAAACAAACACAGGGCAGGATTTGGGAGCTGCTGTGGGGACCTGCCCGTGGGATGCCTGTGGAGCTCTCAGGAATGTGACCCAGCTCAGGCAGGAGAAAGCTGCCCTCAGCCAAGCAGAAGCTTATCAACCCCGTCCTCCCTCCTGCCCTGCCCTCAACACACATCTCTGGGCTGTTCTTGGGCTCCTGCATGGAAAGGAGGGGAATATTTGGGACTACAAAGTTTCTTCCTTCAGTAGATAAGTTCAGCAACGGCTGCCGAGGTTCAAAGGGATGGTGGTGGATCTGCGAGGCAGAAATTCAGCTGGAATTCTTTCCAGCCCTGCATCACCATCTAATTCTCTACAGGTGTTGGTGTTGGTGGTGTTTCATGATAAATAATCCAAACAAGTGGATGTTTTGTTACAACATTATCTCACTGGCACGTATATCCACTTATTATTCACTGGCTCTCTGTGCTGCTGCTGAGCCACAAATGCAAAATGCAGTAACACTGCCCTTGTCTGGAAGTGAGAGCTCAGACTTCAGAGCCAAACACACAGAAAGTAAGAATGACACCTGGCAAGGCAGAAATAATTCAAGCTGTCTCGTCAGCCCTGAGTCTGGGCATATTTTCCCTTTTTTTCCTTAGATACACTGAGGTGTCAGGGTGACTTTGCTGGTGAGAGACAGATGAACAACTGCTGACTCCCTGCCCCTTGGTGTCCTGTGGAATTACTCTCCTCTGAAAGAGCTGCCACAGTATCCTTGAACTAAAAGGAAATCTCTCATTTGGCTCAAAAACGATGACAGCCAAAAAGGAACCGGCCCAGAGGAAAAACACACCCTTTTTTGTCACATTAAATTGACAGGAAATAAGATATTTAGAAGAATTAGCTTCCAGAGATCAAGCTGCACGAGGGGGAGATGGGCAGAGGCTGCTGCAGCTGGTGGTGGCTCAGTGACCCTGTGGTGGGAGAGGGGGAACTCTGCCTGGGTTGAAGGATTCAGCATCATTTCAACGTGGCAATGAACGAGCTCCTCCCTCCCTTCCTCGGAGCAGGGCTGGGACCCAGACCCCAAAACACAGGAGCTGCTTTGCCAGAGGGCCCTGGAGCTGCTGAGTTTGCACACCAGGACGTGTTTGCCCATGTGCTTTGCCACCAAAATGTATTTGTGTTCGTTTGAACAAAGAAAAAACCCTCCCCAACACACCAGCCCTGTCCTCCCAGACCAACCCTGTTGCATATTTACTGTTTATCTTTGCTGAGAACATGTGGTTCCACTTTCTGGGGCTGTTGGTCTCCAGGGTTAATGACATCTGACCATATGGCCCAAAGCAAAGAGTGATGGGACCAACGTGCAGGACAATTAATCTGGGGGGAAAAAAAAGAAAAATAAAAAGAGAAATAGTGAAATGCTCCCCCCACTCCCCCCTTCCCCATAAAATGTCAGATCCTCGGGCTGACATCTAGACAGATGTTGTTAACATCTGGGAAGATGTTAAGTGTAGGCTTTCTTTTCCCCTTTTTACATTTAAATGCTCCAAATGTAAATATTAGACATGAAAACATTTATAAATGGCGCTGTCTCCCTCCCCCTGAGGAGGCCGTGGCTGTCTCCACACCACTCCCAGCCCGGCTTTTAAAGGTTTTCCAGTGACACACTCCCAACGTGTGCAGTGACAAATGATGTAACGTGTTATGGGACCCCTGGTGCTGCTTCAGGGGAGCCCTGGGTTTGTTCAACTCAGCACGCAAACGTTTCCCTCTGGCCGACTCTGCAGCACCAGGACACCTCCCCATGCCCCCCAAAACCTCCCCACGCCCCCCAAAACCTCCCCACGCCCCCCAACAGCTCCCCACAGCCCTCAAAACCTCCCCATTCCCCCAACACCCCCCAACACCTCCCTACACCCCCCAACACCTCCCCACAGCTCCCAAAACCTCCCGACACCCCCAACAGCTCCCCACAGCCCCCAAAACCTCCCCAGATGCCCCAACACCTCCCCACAGCCCCCAAAACCTCCCCAGATGCCCCAACACCTCCATACACCCCTCAACAGATTCCCACACCCCAACAGCTCCCCACACCCCCAAACCATCTCTGCAGCACCACAACAGTTCCCCACATCCCCCAACACCTCCCTATGCCCCCCATTAGATCCCCACAGCCCCCAACAGCTCCCCACACCCCTCAATAGCTCCCCGTGCCCCCCAACACCTCCCCACACCCCCCACCAGACCCCCACACCCCCCAACTACCTCTGCAGCACCACAACACCCCCTCAAGCCCCCCGGGGCACCTCAGGGCATCACCAAACTGGCAAAAGCAAACAGCCAGAGGGGGCTTGACACCCTCCTGTTCTCCTCTGCCCTCCCCTTTGGCCTCCCTGCTCCTGGGGGAACAGGCACCTCTGGGAGACATTCCACAACCCAGCACCAACCCCGAGGGGCTTGGGGAGGATCTGGGGAGGGGTCAGAACCCTCTGTGCCCCGAGGCTCATTAGACATCCCGTGGAGTCATAAAAGCCACGAGCAAACTGGGCTCAAGCCCCACCTCTGTGCCAGCTGGCCCTGGAAAGTCCAGCCTCCCTCCTACAGGGGCTTTATTTGGGGCTGGGTTCTGGGTCTGTGGCAGAACCAGCTCTCACTGGTGTCACTGCAAGGAAAGGTTTCCTTCGAGTCTCTGGCCACAGTTTTGTGCTCGTGACACCGAGGGCAGACAGAGTTTTGCTGAGAGAAGAGTGCTTTTTGGAGGAATTGCTTATTTTGTTTGGGGCACTAATATAAACTGTGCTGGCAAATCCTTTCTCCTGTAGGCAAAGGTTAAGTAGTCCATTGATTTAATTGGCTTAAAGTTAAGTAGGTGTCTACAAGATTAGAGCCTAAGAGCAGCCCTTCATTTCAAGCTGGCTTCCCTCTTCCTCTGACATCACAAAAATGCTGCAGGGTTTTTCTCCCCCCCCCCCCAGCTTTGAAACTTCAAGTTATCTTTCATCAGCATCTCAAAAGTTGGCAGAGAGATGCAAAGCAAGGGTTCTACAATGTGTTCAGCTCTCTTTGGCTTCAGTGCTGGGGCAGCTTCACCCGCTCCCTGCGAGCAGCAGAAGACACATTAGTGCTGAGTGAACACCAGGAGCAGCTCAGCTCACGGGTTGGGGCTTTTAAAGGCTGATATTCTAAGTTTTCGACACGTTTTTGCCCAGATCATGCAGAGACTGTAGGGAGAACTCTGGGGAAATACGAGATTTAAAATGGGCGGAGAGTGTCACAGGCTCTTTGAGATCCTTCTCCCTGGAGGAACAGCCACCATCCCATGATTTCCACAGGGCAAACATCGAAGGGTTGAGTAACCCTTTACTGTAAAAATCCTCCCAGCCCATGAGTTCCCCCCCAGATTTATCACCCACCCACCCAACTCATTATTTTGGGAGTGTGAGCACCACTGGGAGTCTCTGCAGCACATGAGAATACACAGCACTGTGGTGCTGGAAAGCACAGAAGGGTGAAGCAGAAATCTGAGTCCAAAAGATGAGGGAAAAAAAGGCTTTAAAGGGTCTTCTGTGTCATTTTTGCCAGTTTGAGTCTGTGCCTCATCAGTGCCAGGATCAAAAACCTCCCAGCACAGGGAGAGTCACCTCCAAATACAGGGAACCAGTAACTGGAAGGCATCTGCTTCAAGCTGGAAGTAAACTGTTTTACAAAAAAACCCTCTCCTTCTCACTATTTTTAGTACTTTCTTAATATTCTTAGAAGCTTGTTGGATTGTAAATTTTTATTTCGTATGTTTGTAATGCATACCTGGCTCCCCAGGGCATATATAATATTAATATATTAGATTATATGATTAAATGTTTATTGAAGACATCTTGGTGACGTGCAATTTTCCACTGCAGCCTGTTTGAAAGAGAAGGTTGGCATTAATTTAGTGCTTCAAAGATCCATCCCTGTTCTTTATCATCCTGTTTAGGGTAGAAACACTGGATGAAGGAACAGGTAGGTAGAGATCTCCTCCTGCCCTCCACAGCCCCTCTCTCCAAACAGGGTACCAGGGACACTTCATGGGGGTGGAAAACACTCCAGCAAAGCTTCCCAGTGAAATTAGGGCACTTTAACCAACCAAATTATGCTCTAAACTCCTCAGAATGGGCACAGTTTCCACGCTGTTTCCACAGCACCCTCCAGACTGAAATTCTCGTTTTCTCTCTCCCTTAAATGCTCTCAGTAAATACAACAAACAAAAAGCTGAAATGGAGAGGTCTGGAAGCAAACATAAAATTGTGTTTTGATAGATGTTTAGGCGTTAAAATTGCAGAGAAATGCATTTTGTGTTTAGACACAAAGAGAATCAGGTTCCTGACTCCTCTGAGCTCACCTTCAAGGAAAGTTTTCCAGGAGCCACTGAGAAAAACTCTTCACCTCCCAGAGCTTAAGGATCTCCAGTGAATTTGCCCCTTAACTTTTGCTGTTTTAATATATTTTTAATATTTTTGCTGCTTTAACATTTAATAGAAACGTTAGGAAATCGAAGGAAAGCTTTGCACCGACAATTGTTTTGTACACGCTTGAGAGTATTTAACAACATTTCTCCTGATGTAGCTGGCTGAGCTCTTCTGGAAACCACTGTCCCTCACAGACCCACCACTCTGGCCATCCCTGGCTGCTGCTTTTCATGGAGGAGACGGCCTCAAGTTGCCCCAGGAGAGGATTAGTTAGATATTAAGATTTTTTTTTCACAGAAAGGCTGCCCAGGGATGTGGTGGAGTCACCTGAAGTGTTCAAAGAACACGTGGATGTGGCACTGGAGGAGCTGGTTTAATGGTGAATGTGGTTGTGGCACTGGGGTCATCACAGAATGGGCTGGAAGGGACCTGGAAGAACATCCAGTTCCAAAACTCTGCCGTGGGCAGGGTCACCTTCCACTAGAAGAACATTGCTCAGTGCCCCATCCACCCTGCTGGTTGTGCTTGGGGTTCTCAAAGGCCTTTTCCAGCCTGGAGGATTCCCGGATCTGCTCCCTGGGGTTGATGTGAGGAGCAGGATGAGCTGCAGGTCCATTCCTGTCCCACCGACCCGGGCTGGGGGAGCTGCCAGTGCTCTGTGAGGGTGAAGTCACGTAGGGAGGGGTTTTAATGCCAAAGGAGAATCAGAGCTCTGATTTAAAAGTGCAGATCCCTTAATGCAGAAATTACCCGTTAAAGGAGATAACACAACACCCAGCCCTGCTGGGAGGGCGGGGGGTGTTTGTGTAAACAGAGGGAAGCCGAGCAGGGAACATCTGCAGGGGCTGGGGGTGGGATGGAGACACACTTTCCCCTTCCAGCCGGGACTTTGAAGGGCTCTGCTAATTGCTTATCTCGTGTTCTGATCTGATCACCTCCGGCTTCCAGCCCAGCCACGCTCTGCCTCTCCTGCCTGTTTGTTGAGGGGGTTTTGAACTGTGAAGGGCCCAAGAAGTGCAACCCCCTGACAGGAGACGGGTTGAAAAAAAGTAGAATAAACACCTCCGGGGTTTGTCTTTTACCTGTTTCCTCAACTGATTATCTGAGAACAATCAGACTTCAGAGTGCTTTCCTTGGAGCTGGCTGTGCCCTTACAGAGCTCCGGGAGAATGTGAGATGAGCAGGGATCGTGTCGGAGCAGGCAGAGGCTGCTCGGGATGGCTGAGGAGCTGTGCTCAGGATTTCCCCACCTTCCTGGGCAGGGGGGGTTATAAATATATCGTTTAATAATTAATATGTGCGTGACCAACCATCTGATCAAATGGATTTCCCTGGAAAAGTCATGAAATTGTGGAACGGTTGGGGTTGGAAGGGACAGTAAAGATCATCTTGTTCCGCCCCCTTCCACGGGCAGGGACACCTTCCACTAGCCCAGGTTGCTCCAAGCCCTGTCCAGCCTGGCCTTGGGCACTTCCAGGGATCCAGGAGCAGCCCCAGCTTCTCTGGGAAACCTGGAAAAGGTTTGGTGTTTCCTCATGGAAGGAAAGGGCAGTGGTACCTGAGCTCCCTGATCAGGGAACCTCGTCCCCTTCGTCTCCTCTCATACTAAACATGCTGGGCCAAAGACACACTTGGACCCCAAGTTTTGTGTAAAAAAACCCCCCAGAATAAAATCTAACAATCCTTTAATATTTTATCAAAATAGTCAGGAAGTGTTATCTTGAGCAACAATCAAAGCTTGCCGTGGGTATTTCCAAGGCAAATCCCAGTCAGTGTGCACAGAACTGGAAAAGGTTTAAAATCTCAACAGAAGTGAAATGGGGCTCTGCTTTATCCAAACAATAAATATTTAACTGAGACAGAAACAAACCTGGAGCACAGGCAGTGGCTCCAGCTCCCTCCTGCATGGCAGACTCAGCTCCAGCCCTGGGCCCTGGAGGGATCTGGCTGGACCATCACCAGCCATCAGGAGCCCAGTCTGTCCTTCACTTATTTTGTGATAACCCCCTTCCCAAATCTCCATTTTATTCCTCACATGAAAAGAGAAAATTCTTGGATCTCAAAATAGTTCATGAGCTGGGAAAAATCCAGCCTAAATGAGGAGTGTTCAGTTATTCCAGGCTGAACACAAATTGCAGGACAGCTCCAGAATGGAATTTTATTTTGTCCTTCACCCGCTGCATCTTCCTGTTCTATCTCTAAGCAGCCAGCTGACCAGAAAAGAGCACTCATCCCACCATCCTGGAGACTTACAAGTTGGAATAAGCTTGGATTCCCTTTGGAGCAGACACACAGAGCTGAAGCACTGAGGGAGAAATGAATTTAAATGCTCTTTGTGTTTATTTGACTTAACCAGGCCCATTTTGCTGCACCAACTCACTGGAGCTTCCAAGGGGAGGGGACCTGGAGAAGTCTGTGACAGGCACTCACTGGATCAGACAAAATAAATTAACAGAAATTTAATTAGCTTGTAGCGTTTCTGTCAAAACTGACAACTCAAACATGGGGAAAAGATCATGTTTTTCCCCGGGGAGCATTTTTTATTTCTCTTTTACTCTCTGTCTGAGGGGGAACACGAAGTTGGAGAGCTATTTATAGGTTTTACATGGCCTACTGCTTCCTGTGCTGTGGGAGGGTCCAGGAGTGAAGCCATAAATGAGTTCAATTTCCTTTTCTCCCTTCAGGACTGTGGACATGGACCCTCTGCTTATTTACATTCTGGCTGACAAGTTTTTCAACTGACTGAACCATTTTCCTGGAACCCCCATGGGATCCTGGACATGGGTTTCCATCACAGAACATCCTTTCAGAGCATTATGTCTTGGTTCTGGCCTAACTCTACAGATAAAAATGCATTTACAGATATAGCAGGAGTTTCTCAGAGAAGCATGGAATGGCTCAGATGAATTTCCTATGGCTGTGGAGAATTCCCTCAGAAAAAAAAAAAGGCCAAAACCTCGCTCAGAGCTCGAATTTATTAACATCAGAAAGAGCTCCACATATTTACATCTTCACTCTCAAATCCACTTCCCACCTCCTGCCAAGCTCAGATCACACACTAATTGTGGTGAGAGGAGTTGTGGGCACCCCTTTCTGTCCCAGGATTATCCAGTTTCTGGGATGTTCCTCACTGAGCTCCTCTGCCCCGGGCTGGCACCAACCCAGAGCCCAGGGAGGTGTTATGGTTGGAGGAGCTCCTTGCTGGAATGAGCTTAGTAATGGTTTTGGGGGTTGAAAGCAGCGGCTAATTACTTTAATTAAACAATTATCCACAAGATCAAATAAATAGCAAACAATAAATCTTGCAGGTTTGGAGTATTGTGCATTTCCTTCAGATAGGCATCTGTGAAACACAATAGAGCTTCGTGTTGTTATTAGTTTTAACTGATAACCTGGTGCTTACAAATCACAGCCACCCTGGGCTGTGCAAGACCCAGGAGGTGCAGGCTCCCTGCCCAGGTAAAGCAAGAAACCAAACGAAAACCTCTTTTTGTTTCTTGTTTGTTTTGGTTTTTTGTTTTTATTTTCCCCCCCAAAGAAAACCTTGCCTTTGCTTTTCATCTGCCCCCCTTGGTGTGGTGGGGGGAGAGGGCAGAGAGAGCCCCTGGCTCTGCTGGGCCAGCAAACTGCTCAGCAGGGAAGATAATGGAGTTCAACTCATTATTTTAAGGATTTCTGTGAGTTCAGGTACCACTGGTGCCTCCATCCTCAGGCAAACCTCTACAACACTCCTGCCTGGCAAGGAGGAACCAGGAAAGGATTCAACACCGGGCATGGGGTGAGGGGGGGGACAAAAAACATGTGAGTGCTCCCCTGGAAGAGCAAACCTGAGGAGCTTTAAGCAGTGATAGACCCTGGAATGTCATAATTTGGGGATTGGTGGAAATCCCAGTGCCTGCTGAGCCCAGAGCCCCGCCCTGAGCTGTGCTAGGGGACACAGGACGAGGGCTAAAGGCACATTGTACCCCAGAACAGTCCACAAGAAGGTCCAGAAAAGCCAAATTTGTTCATCTCAGCAGGTTCTGCATCACCAGGACCCCATTTGGGGGCTCCCCATGTGATATTTGTGCAAATACCTGGGCAGGGCAGGGCAGGGGGTGAGAGGCAGTGAAGTCCCTCCCCGGCACAGGCACAATTTCCCCTTCACAAATGGGGATTTTCCAGGGATTCCCCTCAATGAGTAGCTCAGAGAAAAGTGAAAACTGTTGCTCTGCAGCCCCAAAATGAGGCAGGAGCTGCTGCTGCCTCTCCTCTCAGCAGTAAGTACCTGTTCTTGCCTCGAGTACCCAGGGCCAGTTTTTGGGGCCACTTTTCCTGGTGGCATCAACCCCTTCCCCTCCCCTCCCCAGGTATGGAGCTTGCAGGGTCACAGAACAGGACTGATGCATTAAAACTTAATTAATTCCATGCATCTTATTAAATAACTAAAAATCCATGGGCCCTGAGTGTTTCCTATACCCCAGGACTGGATTAATTTCTGGATCTGAGCCACAGCTTCCCAATCTGCTCAGGAGAGGCACCAAGTTTCCAAGTCAGTAACCAAGGGATGATTTGTGACATGTCAGGAATATTCAGGGAAAAATGATGGTGCCAGAAAGCCTGGAGAAGGGAAATCCATCTTTTGGTTGGGAAGAGGTAAATAATCCTTGGAAACCCTACACATTTCACCCTCTCCCCCTTGGTTTCTATTCCAAGGTGGAAGATTGGTAGTTTGCAACTGGAGGAATTTCATATAAAAAATTAAAAAGAACAGATTACCAGGAGCAAAAATGATACTAAAAGTGAGCCCTGCCCCACTCTCTGTCCTCCCTGAGCAATACTGAGGGAACATTTACTCAGCAATTAGGTTTTAATGGCAAAACTTTGGAGGTAGTGCTGGGCAGAAAGTCAAAATCTACATTTTAAGGAGATATTTTAAGCACCCTACAATGCACAGGAGCCCTGGTGGTTTTTCTTTCCCTGTAACACAACACTTTGTCTTCCTGCAGATGCACGTGGATGAAAGGAGATAAATGCAGCAGGTTTGGGGCATCACTTAGGGCTCTTTTAATTCAGCTTCTGTGAGTGTGGTATCCCCCACCTGAGCCCCAGGGGGTTTCAGAGAAGGGTGGCACACTGTAACCACAGAAGTGTTAAAAAAGGCCTTAAAATACTTTGAGATTTAGTTTTCCTTCAGCTAAAGACTTGAGGGCAAACAAACCAGTAGATATTTTAAGTTTAAACAGAACAAAGGCAGCAATCAAGAGCACAGGAAAACATTTACGAGTTTAAATCAATGTTTGAGAGTTTCTCCTATTGTGAAATGAGGGATTTTCCACAGAATCCCAGAGTGGTTTGGGTTGGAAGGGACCTTAAAAGTCATTTTGTTCCACCCCCACCATCCCAGGTTGCTCCAAGCCCTGTCCAACCCGGCCTTGGACACTTCCAGGGATCCAGGGATGATAATGTGCAATTAATGGAGGTTAAATGATTAAATGCTGCTCGTTCTCTGCATTATTTTCTGGGGGAGCATCCAGACACCTCCATCTGCTGCTGCTGGGCTGTGCTCAGCTCTCCTTCCTTCTGGGACCCTCCAAGAGCATTTGTTGGCTCAACAAGGGCCTGACTCTCATCACACGTTTGCCCAAAACTTTGTTTCTTGCAAGTTTAGAGGGAACACAGCAAGAACCAGGCCTGGCTGAGCCTGGCTGCTCTGGGGCTGCACTGAGAGCAGGACAGAGAAGTTATTCCTGGAGCCAGAGGAGTTATTCCTGGAGAGAGAAGCTGTGCAAAGACATGCAAGTCCTGTGAAGAGCTGAGCAGGAGATAGAGAAGCGTCTTCCCAGCTCCATGGCTCAGCTTCCCTCTGGAACAGGAATATTAACAGGACCAGCTTTGCTGTGTGCTGAGATCTGGGAGTCTGAAGTGCTTGAAAGGAGTGGGGGATTTAATGAAAAAATGAAATAAGCTTTGAAGAGAGTGTGAAAAACCCCAGGATATAGAAACTCCTGAGCTGAGAAGCAGGGGATGGCTGGAGGTCCCCATTCCCCCATCCAGCTTGTTTATCCCTGGTCTGCAGTGACTGCAGGGCTGGAGGGGGAGGGAGGGGGGTTCACTGCCATGAAAGCTTCCCCCATCCTTTTTTCTCCTTTCTCTAATGCTGCCCCTGATGTATTGAGCTCCATTCCAGCCAGCTTCAAGGCCACGTTTCTGAATCCCATTCAAGATGCTGACAGGCCCTGAAGGTGTGAGAGGAAACATGCTCTCAGATGGGCTGCATTTATCCGTCTGCCCAGACCTTTAATCTGACATGTTTAGCAAAACCTCGGCAGCGGCTGCTGAGAGTGTTCCAAGGGGAGAAGGGAGGAGAAAAGCAGGATTCAGGTGTGGCCTCTGAAGGCTGGGGTGGAGCTGGGAGGGCAGCTCCAAACTCCACAAGGAGGAGCTGGTTCCAGCCAAGGAGTGGGGCTCTCTGGTGCTGCTGCCCTGCTTTGACTGGTGCCCACCTTGGGGGTTGAAACTGGTTTTACTGGTCTTTTGCTGAACCATTTTGGGATGCCCACAAGCTCCTCCATGCCCTTTATTGCAAAGAGTCACAGGTCTCTACTTGAATCCATTCCACTGTTGAGGGTCACAGGGTCTGATTTCCCTTCTTCACCCAAAATAGGGCTTCAGGAGAACCACTTTGTGCAAATCCTGAGCTCAGAGTCCAGGCAGGTAAGACTCAGAGTGCAGGCAGGTAAGACTCGAGGCAGGTGAGGACTCCTGTCCTCGTCCAGCACAGCAGTTGCTGAAATCTTGCCCACTCTGAAGGGAGATTTGCTGATTTACACCAGCAGGAGAGGGGCAACTTTCCAGTGCCAGTTTTAAAACATCAGAGATCTCCTGCAAACAGCTGCATTTTATTTCTTTTCTTCTTTTTTCTTTTTTTTTTTTCTTTCTCCAGTTTAGACTAACTCAGTGTCTTTCCTTTTTTTTTCCATGTGTATTGAGAATATGTATTTGCTCTACCCTGGTGAAGTGCTGGTTATTCCTACTTCATTTACATCAACATCAGTCAAGACTTATTCACCAGCCTTAAACAACATCGATTTAACTTGGGATTAAATAGAATAAAAAATGACTCATCACAGCCAGGGATTTCTGAGGCTGAGCAAAGGGGAGAAAGTGGAACAGCCTAATCAGTCCCTAATTTCTTTAAATCCTTCTTTTCTCCCTGCTGCTAAAATGGGAGGAGATAATTCACTGTGGTGCTGAAACTCCGATGATGGGAAAAAAAGATCACTTTGCAAAATACAAAATAAAAAAGCAACTTTAATCACTGTGATAAGATTCTCCTCAAGAACATGCAGTTCTGCCCTGGCAGTCCTGCTGCAGCACATCCATCAGCAAAGGGACCTTGAGCCAGAGGAAACTGTATTTTCTCTCCCCAGCACTCGTGGTTACAAATTCCATGTGGGACAGTCGGTGACAGCACCAGGGAATGGCTGGAGCTGTGCCAGGGCAGGCTCAGGTTGGATCTCAGGGAAAGGTTCTTCCCCCAGAGGCTGGTTGGGCACTGCCCAGGCTCCCCAGGGCAGTGGGCACAGCCCCAAGGCTGCCAGAGCTCCAGGAGGGTTTGGCTGATCCTCTGGGGCACAGGGGGTGACTCTTGGGGATGGACCTGTGCAGGACTGAGGGTTGGACTGGATGATCCTGGTGGGTCCCTTCCAGCTCAGCAGATTCTGGGATTCTGTGACCAGAAGCACTTTGTGCAAATCCTGAGCTCAGACTCCAGGCAGGTGAGACCTGAGGCAGGTGAGGACTCCTGCCCTCATCCTGCACAGCAACTGCTGAGCCCCTGGAAGGGAGATTTGCTGATTTACACCAGCAGGAGAGGGGCAGCTTTGCAGCCAGAGCAGGGCCACGAGGAGCCAGCACTGCCTGGGGGGAGCCCCATCCCAGACTGCAGCCCTGGGAACGTGGAGCCACGCGCTGCTCTCGGGGGCAAAGCCTTCCCAGGGGCTGGGATTTGGCAGCAGAAGCCAAACCCACATTATCCAAGTACAGCCACTTCAGCTCCTAATGACACACAGGCCTTAGATCTCCACTTTGCTCCTTCATGGCGAGTGGAAAGAGCAGATCAGAGGACACCCCAGAATCCTTTGAGGAGCATCCAGCACTGGTTTTAGAGCCCTGTGACTTCACTGCCAGCAGTGTTTGCCACTCTCGACGTCTGGAATAAAAAGGCAGACAGAAAAAAAGCACCTTTGGAGCCTTTAAGACTAATTAAGGAGTGCATCAAAAGAAAAAAAAAAATGAGAGAAAGAGAAGGAGAGGGAGAGATAGGTTTGGCTGACTGTGAATGAATCTTATAAAATGGAAATGGGAAACATGTGCAAACACTTTAAATATTTTTGCCCCTGCAAGATACTTGAAGACTTCCCTTGTAAAACAAATAGGGAACAAAATAAAACCAGGTTTCCTTCAGTCAGCACATAATCATTTTCATGTTAATTTTTATCTTGTTAACCCAAAAATCTATTAGAAGAAAATTATCTGCCTGAAATCTGGCTTGTGACTCACGCTAAGTGGTTCTGATATTTTGAGAAAATAAATCTTTACACTGTTTACACAAGTCTATCTGAAATTACAGTGTGTCAAAGAAATAATGGTTTCGAGTGACCATAGGTGACAAATGATCAGGCTTCTGATGTTACTCACTTTGGCCTTGTCTGCACTGGAGTTTTTTCCTTTCCTTTGAATCCCCACTAGTTGTAACGACGGTATCTACATTCGATATCGTACTGATGGAAGCCTGTTCAATCTAAGGCGTCTGAAGGCCCACACCAAGACCCTAAACCATCTTGTTCGGGAGCTGCTTTATGCTGATGATGCCGCCCTTGTTGCCCACACAGAAGCAGCTCTGCAACATTTAACATCCTGCTTTGCAGATGCTGCTGAGCTCTTCGGGCTGGAAGTCAGCCTAAAGAAGACAGAGGTTCTCCATCAACCTGCACCTCAGGAAGTCTTCCATCATCCCCATATCACCATTGGCGAATCAGAGCTCAAATCAGTCCAACAGTTTAATTACCTAGGTAGCCTCATCTCCTCGGATGGCAAGATTGACGGGGAGATAGACAACAGGTTGGCAAAGGCATACAGTGCTTTCGGAAAACTCCACAAAAGAGTATGGCGTAATAAACACTTGAAGAAAAGCACCAAGATCAGTGTTTACAAAGCCATAGTGCTGTCTACTCTCTTGTATGGTTCCGAATCATGGGTCATCTACCGCCACCACCTGCGTCTCCTAGAACGCTTCCATCAGCGCTGCCTCCGTACAATCTTAAACATCCACTGGTCAGATTATGTGACCAATACATCTGTTCTTGAGCAAGCAGCAGTCACAAGTGTAGAGGCCATGCTGATGAGAACACAGCTGCGTTGGGCAGGGCACGTCTCAAGGATGAAGGACCACCGCCTCCCTAAGATCTTGCTCTATGGTGAACTTGCCACTGGCTGCCGCAAGAGAGGAGCCCCGAAGAAAAGATACAAGGACTCCCTGAAACAACATCTCAGCCTTGGCCATATTGATCACCATAATTGGTCCACTCTGGCCTCAAATCGGGAGGCTTGGAGACACAGCATCTATAACGCAGCGGAAGCCTTTGAGAACACACGCAGGATCTCTCTCGAGGAGAAAAGGCAACGCAGGAAGAACCGTGTCTTGCTGAATACTTCATCTAAGGAGTCTTTCTGTTGTGCCTTTTGCAACCGGATATGTCTGTCACGTATTGGCCTCATAAGTCACCAACGTGCCTGTAACAAATGTGGATAAAGCCTTCCCAAATCTTCGTTCGCGAAGCCCAGCCATGATAGTTGTAACAATGGCAGAGCAGGACCAGAGCTGAATTCAAAACTCATTGAACCCATTCAACAGAAAAACAATCCTGGAGTGAACTCTGCTGTGGATTGTGCCCAGGTGCTGAGCAGGGTCAAACCCAATCACAACTAAAATGGGCAGAGGGGTAATTTAACAACAGACCCATCCTGAACTGGGACGAGCTCACTGCTCTTCCTGCCAGTTTGTGCTGCCAGAGGAGGTCGATTTTAGCAAAGATCACTGGCACACACAGGGCAAGGTGGTTCTGAATGGAACCACAGAGTCCCCTGAGCTGGAGGGGGCTCACAAGGATCATCCAAGTCCAGCTCCTGGCCCTCTGACTTGGGGCATAGAGAACCAAACAAACTAAATGAAAACTGGGCGTTTTACTCCAGGATTTGAACCTTCCACATTCTGCCCCGAGTTGCTTTATTGCCTTAGCTGAGGCTACAGGAGGACAATTATTTAGTGGTTTATATTGAAGTTGTTACTTAAATTCGCTTAAATTCATAGTGGGCAGCTTGGAAACAGTGCCTGAGGTCTGTGATTCCTGAAGAGTGCACAGCATAACATGAGACTGCAGCAAAAGCTCCTTTTTAGCAGTTTTTTGTTATTTTGCAAATTTACTGAGTTTCAGCTAAACCAGTTATCAAAACGTTTCCAGCTGAATTTGCTTTTTAAAGGGAACAGAATCCTTTCCCCCCCTGCTTTACAAGATTCATTCCCATGCCAGTTTTTCCATCCTCTGGCTTTGAGTCTGGCTAAGTCAATAAATAAAAACCAATAAATAGATAAATGCCTCTGCCTGGGGCAGAAATCCTGGGAAGGACAGTCAGTCAGCCAGAGCACTCCATGCTGGGAATGACACATGGATTCTCTTTTTATCCAGGGAAGGCAATTCATTGGCATGGGTTGGTATGAAGAGATGGTGGGGAGAAATGTTGGGAGTGCATATTTGTGAGGTGAAAAGCACCTGGAAGTTCCCAGCAGGATCAGAAAACCAGGGGGTGGTTTCAGAGGGAGGATGGAGGTGGGAAGAGGTGCTGCTGCATGGAGCCCAGGCTTGGAGCCTGAATTCCTTTGGGAATCCTCTCCCCTGTTTAACACCTGCTCCTGTGGCCTGGCTGGGCACACTGGGGTGGTTTAGGAGCACTAATACAGATCCTTCCCCCTCCTCTCCAGGCAAGATCCAGCAGAGAGCAAAGAGGAAAGCCACGGGGTGCCTTTGGTGCTGAGGCATTTTGCTCTGGGTTGGAGCAGAGCCATCGAGCCAACGTGTCCTTCCCCTGGGCACTCCTCATCCCTGCTCCAAAGCTGGGCACTGTGCTGGCCCAGGGATGGCCATGGGCTGTCCCACAGCCCTTGGGACCTGCCACGTCACAGAGGACAACCCAGCACCCTTTGGGGGGATCAGCATCCTTTGGGGGGTCAGCAAAGATTCAGCAGGGGAAAGGGAGGAAATTCCTTTATTATGAACCGGCACAAATTCTCCTGAGGCTGCAAATTCCTGAGGTGACAGTGCCCCTGAGTGTTGGCTTTACCTCAGGAGGTACCACACTGTCCTTGGAGGCTGCTCCCATGCCCAGCTCCGCTCTGGGATGGAATCCAGGGAATTTTGGGGCTGTTTGCAACAGGAGAACATCCCAGAAACGCCGGGGGTGAGCTGCCCACCAAGGCCACTGCAATGAGTGTGTTCAGTTCAATCTCCCACCACAACAACTCCCAGCACAGGCACCAACAACCAAGGGAATTCCATCCCATCCTGCAGGGTGAAGGATGTCTGTTGGGAAAGCAAGGAAAAGCCTTTCCTGCTCCTGGAAGCCACAGAGCTGCCCTTCTGTACCTCCACAGGTACCTGGTGGGTTTATTCCTTTGGGTGCCTGAGAACTGGAGTATAAAACACAGGACAATTCACAGAGCTCAGGCAGAAAGGGAAACCCAGCCTGAGCACTACCACAGCAGCAGCCACAGAATTACACCCTGTGCTTCCTGAAGCAAGGAAAATTTTCTTTTCTCTTACCCAAAACTGACACAACTGAGCTCAGTGGCTTGAAGTGAATATCATTCAGAAACATAAGGAGGAATGATTTAAAGGATTTTAGCAATGAAGTGCAGTGATTCTGTTAGTAAACTGTGCCAATGGCTGTTTGCCTGCTGCTAAAATGTTTAAAAATTCCTCTGAATTCCTTTAATTTCAGGCCCATCCAGTACTCTTTATGCTCACATCTAGTAATCCAGATTCTTGTCTTTGTATGTGATTAGTGAGGTTATTAAATCACTGTGAACCAAATGCTAAGAAAAGTGAAAAGGTCATAAAATGGGACAAACTAGAAAAGTAATGAAATGTCCAGAATATACATTATTCACCCAGCACAATCACAAAGAGCCCAGAACATGGCTGGGGGTAGAAAAAAAATCTAGAATTTAGCAAGCTCAGGGGGAGAAAAGTGGGTTGAACAGCATTTTTGGTGAGAGGGAATTTTGTGTAACTGTGTGTGTATTTGTCCTGATTTAGGAGCTCTTCCCCTTGTACAAATTATGTTTGTTCTGTTGATGACCATGAAGTTGGGAAAACAAGGGAAGCTTTGCAGGAGCACCCTGGAAATTCTGCCCCCCAAAGACCTGCCTGGAAAAGGTCTGGTACCTTCAGGGAGAAGCCAGAAAGGTGAGTTTCATGCCCACAGCTCCAGTAATTAAAGCCACCGTGGCCATGGCTGGTGATTGACCCAAGGGGTGGGTTTGTTCTGACCCTTCACCTGCTGTTGAAAGGGGTTTTTTCCCATTGCTCGTGGCCCTAATGAGAATGGCAGGGCTGGGTGTTATCTCAGCCCCAGTGCCAGCAGCCAAATAAAGCAGGAGCTGCCTGCCAGGGCTCAACAGGGATTAATAAAGTGGCAAGATTTACAGGGAAGTCAACTCAACTTGCTTTCCAAAAAACATGAATCAAAAACATTATATTGTCTTGGATATACGTCATTAGTAAATGGGTTTGATGGGTTCCTGGCAGAAGAACACTTTGGGAGCCTGATAGGCTGAAATGTGTTTTACTGGAGCTTTGAGGGTAAGGAAAAGGTGGATGTGTGGCGTGTGAGGTGAATATTAAACCCCCAGTAAAATGGCTCCACTGAAGTTAATGGTGTTCTGCTGCTTTTCATCAGTCTCAGAGGGGTGCAAGTGGAAATCAAAGGGGGTGGGACACCAGGGAGCCTCTCTAGAGTTGGTGGAATGGCCCCTTCTCTATCAACATGTCTTAGATAACATCTTAGATAACATATTTCCTTTTTTTTCTTAAATACCTGGAGATACTCAGGGTTGAACAGTCTCCAGGAATGTTGGTTCCTTCCATTTTTTATGCCCCTGGGCCTGGAGCTGGATGAGCTTCAAGGTCCCTTCCAGCCCAAACCATTCCCTGATTCTACAAACTGTACTATGAACATCTCTTCAAAAACCCTGAAGAAGCTCTTCTAGGACTGACTCTTTCCAAACTCACAGAACTAACATCAAAGGCAACAGTCTGATCTGCTGAAATAAAAGAAAAGCTAGAAAGTGATTTCAACATTCCTTTGCCCGGCCCCACGAAAAGCACTTTTTCATCTCCACAACACCCAAAGAGTTGCCCAGATTCAGCTGAGCAGTGGTGCCCTCATTCCACTGCTGTTTTAGGAGCTGTGCAGTCTGTGTGTGCTGGAGATAGAGCTGGCACTGAATTCCTGTCACCCTCAGCTCAGCTGCTGCAGTGACACTGTCTCCTTCTTTTTTGTGTTTGTGTTGTTTGGGGGTTTGTTTTTTTGTGTTTGTCACAGTCTTGTCTAATCTGTGAACACCTAAATATGCTGCTACCACCTGGGGTTGTTGTTTAAGAAAATAGAGCAGGAAACTGGTGTCTGAAGGGAGCTGGCCTGGAAATTGTGGATAAACCAAGCAACAGGTCCTGACACATCCAGGATGTCTCTGTGTGGTAAAAACACACTGGTTACCCCAAGGATTGACTCAGGAAAGACCTTCACTGGGAGGGCTGGCAGCTGATCTTCAGCATTATTGAAGGTCTGATGAGCTAAAAGAATACACCTGTTGTTGGAAGATTATTGAGGATTTGGAAGTGCAGACTAAACCACCTGGAGAGGTGATCGGGTCTGGACAGTTTCTGTACTTATAGTCTGTATTTAAAGCACAAAGAAAGTACCAGAAAGAATCAGAGAATCATGGAATGGGTTGGAAGGGACCTTAAAGCTCAGGCTGGGTTTCCCTTTCTGCCTAAGCTCTGTGAAATTATCCTGCATTTCATAACTCCAATTCTCAAGCACCTGAAAGAAATCAACCTCGTTAGGTACCTTTTGAAATAGGACTTTGGAGTCTAAATCACTTTGATCCTCCTGAAAATCTAGTGGCATTTTGATACATGAAGATAATCAAATATGGGGATGATGAATAAAGAAGAACAGAATGTAGCACTGTCTTTAGGATTCAAAATAACATAAAAGCTGTGAGAAGTTTGTGAGCACATCAGAATGAATGCACTGAGCAGTCCCCAGGAAGGCATCTCTGGGTGCTTGTATTTGGTAGAAGTAAATCTGGATGAAAATAAGACCTATCCAGCAGTGAAAACATCCCTGACAGGATAATGTTCAATTTAAATAAACAGTCCTAATGAGATCTGTTATTACCTGCTATTTTGTCATGCTCTGGCATGCAGTCTGAAGTCTAATGTTTCTAAATGCTGTCATAAATTTTTTCAACCTAATCTGCTCCTGAAAATTTCAGCTCGTGTCTCTCGTGGTGCACAGTAAATTAGAGACAGTGTTGAAGTCTCCAAGTGAATCTAAATCTCCCTCAGAAAACCCCAGAACACCAAAACCAGTCTCTCCCCACCTGAGAACAGATTGCTGGGACTGCTGAGCTTAATAAAGAACTCAAGGTGGACATGTCAGGCAGACAATTTTGCATAAAATCTATACAGCAAATGGTATAGTTCATGAAGAATAGTTTAATGAACAGATATATCCCAGGATTTTGAAAGATCAACAGGCTGAGAATATCTCAGTGGCCCAGCAAACAGAGGGAACAGTCCAAGTGCAGCATCCTGTGCTGGGTGTTGAGTTACACCAACAGCCTTTTGCTGCTTTGTGCTGGCAGAGGAGCACTGAAAGGCAGGGAGACTCCAAGGGAAAGGGGAAATGAAAGGGGTCTAACAGAACCTTCTGAGTGATCCAGTTCAGTGTTTCATCTAGAGGCAGTAACAGAGCACTTAAATCACTTTTTCATGTGGCCTTCAGGAGCAGAGCCCTTGCAGTTCCTCCGTGGAGAACGAGGAAGGAACACCAAGGCTGAACCAAGAATTTTTTTATGCTCCTTAAATAATACTACAGGCAAGTGGTGATGTTTTAAAAAGATACCAGAGACCTCAAACTATTCAAATCATCCAGTGGTTCTGAATTCTGCTGATTTTGGCCAATGGCTTTTGCTTCAGAAGGGAATGTCACCCCAAAATAGGTACCTAATGGTGTTCAGAACTGACCCTGGAAGGTGTGGGAATCGCTGTCCTGCACACCAAGAAACCTCACACACAGGGGGGCTTTTGTCTAGTACAATGTGAGCGATGTCACCTGTAGGAAAAGGAGACATAATTCAAATTTGTCCACGAATTGTGCAACGTTAAAAACCTTTTCACTACTGTGCGGGCAGATGAAGACATTGGGAGCTCAGTTTTGGTGGTAATGATGCTTTTTGGCTTCCATTCCTGTAACCTGTAATTCTGCACAAACGTTGTCATTCCCACAGCCCAGACAGTTCCTTCAGAGGCTGGGAGGAGTTTCGGTTTTCCACCAAGGTCAGGACAACTTTGCTGTGCCCCGGCAGTCCCCGAGCAGGTAATACTTCTAATGCTTTATTAGCACAGACTGGGGTCAGTAAACACTTTATACTCCCCTCCTCCCATGTCTCCCGACGTAATTCCCAAACCCCAGCGCTTAAAGACCGGAGGGATTCCCAGCCCCAAGCCGGGGAAAGCTCAGCAGTTCAGCTCCATTTCAGCTCCTTCGGAGGCCACCGTGGCTGCCACCTTGACAAATGCAGTTGTTACTGGGAAAGAACAAAATCCTTTAATCATTTTCAAACATTAAATTCCATCATGTCTGGCCCATAAACGTAAAGTTCACTTTCCAGGAAGGATTTACCGAAGCCGATCCCTCGCGCTGGCGGAAGGTGAACTCGCACATTTTAGCAAAGCCATTTTTCGGGGAGGTTTTGCTTTTGTTTTTTTTTTTTCTTTTTGATACGTTCGACTCCAAAACCACAGTGAAACCCTGGGTGGCTCAGAGCTGAACGTTGTCATCTGCCCCCAGTCAGGGCTCTGTTTGTCACGGGCTTACCCCGGGGTTGGTTGACGCTGCGGGGAAAGCGCCCGAGCTCCGAGCGCGGGGTTATCCCTCCCCCGGCCAGCCCCCAAAGCCTGACGTCTGTGCTGGTTTCTCAGAGGCAACGAACAACATCTGGTGCTGAACCAGTGGGGTCAAATAATGTTCTCACCATTTAGCGTAATTAACTCCAACCGCCCGTCTGCCGCTCGGCCCCGGCGCAGCCAACACAAGCAAAGCTGGGCCAAGACGAAATTTCTCCTCATTATTAAACCCAAATCTAAGCACTTGTCTGTCTGTAAAAACAGAGCAAAGGGAGGAAAACTGAAACCAGCGAACAGGGTCTGAGGTTTCAATAAATGTCAGAGAGCGTCAAGTCTGTTTGGATTGCAAATTATTGCTGGCTGATGGTCTATTATTTTACAACTAGCGATTGCTGTCAGGACTTGGGGAGGGGGTGGGAGGGAGAGGGTTCTCCAGGCCCAGCCAGAGGGGAACAGAAGTTACAAAATGCTGTAACAATTGCTTGAAAAAATACACCAAAGTCACTTTAACATTTGCTAAATTTAGAATTTTCATGGAGCACCTCTTCAAAGAGAAAAGAGGTCTTTGATGGGTGACCCCATCCCTGGAAGCGTTCAAGGCCAGGTTGGAGCAACCTGGTGTAGGGAAGGTGTCCCTGCCTGTGGCAGGACGTGGGACTGGATGTTCTATAAGGTCCCTTCCATCCCAAACCAGTCTGGGATTCTGTGATTTTAAGCCACCCTGTGACAGAAACCACCAGCAGGTCCTCTCTGCCAGAGGGCATTTGCCATCCCTGCCTCTTGCTTCCAAACACCATCCCTGGCAGGAACAAGGCAACTGGAGGACCATGAACATGCAAGAGCAAAAAAAAAAACCATTCCATGATTCCATGGTTCTAAGGTGCTGCATCTGGAATGAAGCTGAGAGGACTGGGTGTCACTGACAGAGGGGGAAAAAACTCTTTTTTCTCCCTAAAGCTGGTAAATGGATCCTTGTTCTGTGTGTCTGGGGTGACTGAGTAGCCCATTAACACCGGGCAGGTGAATAACAAAAACAGTTGCTTCTTTCCACAGCGAGTACCTGACAAGCAGACAAAATAATTGTGGAGCCTGTGATACTTAATCCAAAAGTTAAGAGCTTGGCACTCGCAGGGCCCAGGCGTGCAGGGAGCACATGTGAAGGGAGGAAGTGTTTTACACAATCATTTGTCAGACCAGAACTGCTCATTAAACATGGTCAGTCCCTCCGAGTGAATTCCCTCCCTCCTGCCTGAGCAGAGCTGAGATGTCCATGGATATCCACCCATAAACTCCTCTGGTTTAGACACAGCAATTAGAAACTAATTATACTAAAACGCTTAATCCCAATACAGAGAGGGGGGAAAAGAAACTGCTGAAATTTGGAGTTGTTAATCCATCATTCCAAGTGAACAAGTGCCAAAGTGAAGGAACAGACCTGAGGCCGATCCAGCTCGAGGAGGTTTTTCTGTTTACTCTTTCTTTAACCATGGAAGTGCATGTTTGGTTACAGGGGGTCTTACTGTGATTATGTTGATATTGAGCTTTCTGGGGGCATTTCAGAATGTAACTGTTAAATTTTATTCTCAAACCTCTCTGTGCATCTTAATTTAGTTCTGCCAAGACAAGAATTAAATGCAGCTTTGGTGTAACTAATAAGAAAAACATGTACTAATAAAAAAGGGAGCCTTTCACTCCTGGAAGAAATTGCTCCCTGGAAGGGTGGGGAGGCCCTGGCATAGGTTGCCCAGAGAAGCTGTGGCTGCCCCTGGATCCCTGGAAGTGTCCAAGGCCAGGCTGGACAGGGCTTGGAGCTGGTGGAAGGTGTCCCTGCCCATGGCAGGGGGTGGGACTGGGTGATCTTTAAGGTCCCTCCCAACCCAAACCACTCTGGAATTTCATGATTCTCTGATGCCATGATACTTCCAAAAGACATGTTATAGTTGATGAGACTTGATTTGATTCCTGTGCACTGTGTTTTAGGAGGCTGTGTGACAAACAGCACATCTCTCCTTCAGTGGGCAGTGCCTCAGGTTGCACAGTGTGGATAACCACGAATCCATCCAAAGCGTGGAACATTCTACCTGCCATGTATATAACAGCTCCTGGACCACGTGCTCCCTGGGATTTACCATCCCAGGACTATTTTTCCATTCTGTCTAAGCTTACCAAGCCCAGGGATTTCCATTCTGTGAGAAATTCCCCTCGATAAAACCCAACATCATTTTCCCTGGTGCGATCCGTCGTTGCCCTGCACAGTCGCACCAGGCGAGGAGAAAGCAAACTGTTCCTGCCTCCAGAAACCTGGAATTGTGACAGTTCTGGACAAAATCACAAAAAAGCCAGTGCACATCTTTAAGCCACTCGGATTTCAGGGTAGAAAGTTTTTGCACTGGGAAAATATCGATGGGCTCCACGGGAAAGGTCGTGGAGGGAAAGGGAAGGAGAAGCCTTTGGGTGACTCACGTTCCTCCCACTCCTCCCCTGACTCCGAGAGGGGGCCAAAATAAGCTTCAAGGTCACCCTCACATTTTGGGCCGAGGGGTTTGGCAGGTGAAGAGTGTTCCACAGGCACGGGGGGCACGGGGAGCCGAGCCCAGGCGGAGCCCACGGTCGCTCTGCACGGCAGAGCTTGATTGTTTTGGCCTCTTTCCTTCGCTCTGGGGGAAAACCGAGGCACCTTCTTGGGCCATTATTGGTGCGAAATCATAAGTTACAGTTTTATTACCAGTTGCTGTGCGTGTGTGTGAGGGAGAGAGGAGGAGGTGGGTACAGGAGAGTATAACACTCTTTTGTAACCATGAATCCATTCTTCCCCCCCCCCCTTTGCAAAACACAGGTTTAATTTAGGGAGAAGAAAATAGAAAACTAGAATTTGCTTTTTCACATCGTGTCAAACAGCCATGTTTTGACAATTTTTGTCGTATTCAAAGCCTGCTTTTCTTTGAACTTTGTTGAATTCTTCACTTTGCATTGCTGAAAAGAATAATAATAAAAAAAAAGAAATAGGTGGGCTGTATGGATTTATTCTGGCTTTATAAAATTGCAAATTATTTTAGCCCACCTCACATACTGTTTTCCATGTTTTCCACTTAAAACCTGCATTTCTTTCCACTGCAGATTTCAAAGCCCCACAATCTGTGCTGAACTCTGAATTTCTGTTCAGTGAATTGGTTCACTTCCAAAAAAAAAAAGGCAGAGAAATTTGGAACTGGAATTAGCTTTGTTGGGGGAAATGTTTTCCCCCCCATGAACTCCAGGATGTTTTCATTGATTGTTTTGCATATGGGACAGATTTATTTACTTTTCCCAGTGTCAGGAGCCTCAGCTGGGTTTTTCAGTAGAGTCCAAAACCAACAGGTTTTAGCAACTGGAAGATTTTTGTGTTCAGCTCAGTAGGACTGGGACAGTGTGTTCTTTGGGGTGATATCATGGCTAGTTTGTCATCATGTCCCTCTCCATGGCTGTGACTGCAGGAACATTGAACCATCTCCCAAGGTGTGCTTTTTCTGCAGTTCAGAGCTCAGCCCTCTCTGTTCTCCTCACAAACCGTGTCTGATCCTCTGCATTTATGGTCAGTGGGAGTCACCTCCATTGAGACTTGTTGCCCAGAGAAGCTGTGGCTGCCCCTGGATCCCTGGAAGTGTCCAAGGCCAGGTTGGACTGGGCTCGGAGCAACCTGGGACAGTGAAAGGTGTCCCTGCCCATGGCAGGGGGTGGAACAAGATGAGCTTTAAGGTCCCTCCCAACCCAAACCATTCCATGATTCCACAATAAGATGTCCTCTCCCATCATGTTTCAAGAAGTGACCACGTTTACCAGCAGATTTAGCAGCCATTTCAGTATTCTGTATATAATGCCCAAGTAATTTTCACACTGAATTTTCCCACTGAATTTTCCAGCTGAACAATCCTGAAAATAAAAATCCAGTGAATTTCCATTAAAATGTGACCTAAATTGCAGCAGCTTTAATAACTCTCGTTCTGCTTGGCTAAAATACCCTTAGAATAGTTTTCCAATTCTAACCAGGCACATTTATTAATTGGCCTCACCCAGAACACAGATGAGAAAAACACTGAGAAGGAACATCACATTTTTTTGGACCTCCAAAAGATTTTTCCAGTCAAAATGCCATCCAAACTGGGGCTTAACATTTAGGAGTTGGACTTGGCATTTTAAGATCTGGTTGACGAAGCCTGGCTTGGGACAAAACAAAAAAGGCTGTTGAACAAAACCTGCAGTGAGTCCCTGATGGATGTGCTCTGTCTTTGGTCACATTCAGCATGTGAACCCCCCCTGTTGGGTTGACCACCCTGAGCTCAAATATTATTTAATGCTGGTGCAAAAAGAAAATAATAATAATACTGTGGTGTGAGTGTTCCACAGCGCGGCTTCCAATTCACCTCTGGCCTTCCAGGCTCGGGGCAATGAGTCATTTGCTCCTGACAGGAGGGGTGCAACGTTCCCAGGACTTCTTGGGTGGAAGAGGGTTGGTAGGAAGCAAGTCCACAGTGAGCCATTAAAGCTGATGAGGATTAATACCCTCCCTCACTGGCTTAATGTACAAAATGCATCGATCGCTTGGAGAATTGTGCTTAAGTCCACAGCTGGGAGCAAACCTGTGATCTGAGGGCTTTTGGAGTGTGTATGTACTACCTAACTAATGGTGGAACAAACCCCCAGTGCAGTAGGGCTGGGGAGTCCCACTCCAGCAATAACATATTGTAAAGGATCAAGTTTCAGGACAATTAGCTCCTGGCTGCAGTTTATTACCCCATCGGAGATTTAAAACATGATTTTTTTTTCCCCCCTACTGCATTCCAACAATACTTAAGTGTCTGGAACTGACACTGTAAAACAATAATAGAGTGACAAATATCTGTCTATCTGAAGACAGACCCACTAGCTGGGTTGTTTTGAGACAATAAACTGTAAAAAAAATACTTTAAAGTAGTCTTTTCTCCTTCTTCTCCCAAGGTAACAGAGCTGAGTGGAAAGGTTTTTAGTGTGTTGTTTGATTTTTACTGTTTGTGGGATCTCAGGATGGTTGAACAGCAGCATGTTCTTCATGCTGAGCACCCTGCAGAGATGGGGAGCCTGGTGTGGCTTCTGAAGGCCAAGGCCCAAGGGCTGAAGGGAGGAATCACTGTTATTTCACCATCAGGACTAAAGGACATCACCGGTGGTGAACAAGAATTAGGTGAACTAAACTCCTTTCTGCAGATATCAGTTCTCTCCAGTGGCCTCTGATCAAAATAACCAACCCAAAATGGAAAAAGGCTGCTCTTGGCTGGCAAACCCCAAATCTGCTCTGCAAGAGGGGAATGGGAAGTCCCAGGTAAGCACAGCTCTGTGGGTGTGAAGAAGCTGAGCAGTGAGCTGGGCTCGTGGCACCATCAATCCGTGGACCAGGAGTGTCCTCAAGGCCAGTTTTTTGGCTGTTTTCCAGTGTTTGCACACGGAGTGCAGACAGGAGCAGATCTGTGTGTCAGACACACATCTCAGTGACCACCCTCTGCCATGGCCTTGGAGGTCCTTCCCAGATGGAACAAGGGAGCTCAAGCTCCTGCTGCCTCGGGCAAATTGGATGTGCTCAGGTGAGTCCAGGACAGCCAGTGGGTGAAAGAGGGGCAGGGAAATCATTCTTCAGACTCAGATTCTTTTTGATCATTGCAATTATCTGCCAGACTGAACCAATCACTGCCCATCAATGTCCCCCTCCAACCAGGACTATGTGTTTCCAAGCCAAGTCTGTAACAAGGGTCTCCAGCCCCAGCTGTGGAAGCTCTGGGAGTGCTTTGGCACAGGGACTGGTGCAGCTCTACCCTGATGGAGGCAGAGCTGCAGGTTTCCTTATTGCTGAGCACCTTCACCTTCTGCTGAGCTCAGAAGGGAGGAGAAGGTATTTCCCGAAGCACTGAATTCCCCAGTAAGCCAAGACCAAAACTGTGCCAAGCAGGTACCTCAGTGCAGCTCTTTAAGCCTCCCCTCTGCCAGAACACACGTGAGACTGAACAACAGAGATCAAACTGGAGGAGAAAGTGTTCCTGCAACGTTACACTTGAACCCACTGCACTGTGGAGCTTCTGCATCACTCAAACCAAGCTGTGTCATTTCTAGAGCTTGGAACAGGGAGAGCATGACAGCATGAAGACAGTTTTATTTCCTTGGACTGGATGGCTGCTCCATTGGAACATCATTTGCAGAACACCAGGAGCAGAAATATGCTTGGGGACATCTTGCTAGGCTGGCTTTTAATACCCGTGCCTGCAAACAGCCCTGCAGCTTCCAAAGCAGAATGCCAAGGATCAGCAAGAGAAATGAAAGCACACAGGGGGAAAAAGGGAAAGCTGGGAGCTGTCAGGGCCGATCTGCAAGAGTTTCCACGGATTGGAAGTGAAAAGCATCGTGCATTTTGCAAAACACGGAGTTGCAATTACAGGAGCAAATTGTAGCGATTATACCACACATAACACTCCTGAGTGACACAATAAACAGCGGGGGCAGAGTTATTTAAATTTAATTAAAGGGCTATTTACTTAGAAACTGATGTTTCAATCATAACCAGGGGGGCTCCCACCAGGACCACGCTTCCCCCGTTGGGTTGGGTGTCGTGCAGACCCGTCCACGTCAAGGTATCAAAAGCCCTTCCCTGGCGTGGCCGTGGCTGCAGACGGAACCCCGGAGGGGCTGCAACCTGAGGCTCTCTGCTCCAGGAATGGTGTCAGCACGGCAGAAACCCGAGTCTCCAGGAATCCAGGGGTAGGACTGGGGCCTAAGAAAATACAGAGCAATTGGTGCAGCAGAAAACCGAGGCTCTTCGACGTCGTTTTGCCTCCAGTCGCTTTGGGTGGGATTCAACTCACTAGACCATACCCAGCTCTAAGTCACCTGTCTGGTTTAAGCTGTTTCCTAAGCCCACTTCAAAGCCTGGAGCAGAGAGAAAAGCCATGTTAGAAATGGAGTTGTGCTACCTCCCTCTCACAGGGATTCTCACACAGGTCCTCTCCCTTTTTCAGGTAACTGCAGAATCAAGGAATGGTTTGGGTTAGGAGGGACTTTAAACCATCTTGTCCCACTCCCCTGCCACGGGCAGGGCCTCCTTTCACTAGACCACATTGCTCCAAACCTTGTCCAACCTGGCCTTGGACACTTCCAGGGATGGGGCAGCCACAGCCTCTCTGTGCCAGGGCCTCCCCACCCTCCCAGGTGGTGTCCAGCGTGGAGGAGAGGCCTCATCTTTCACCAGTGGGAGGTGGAAAAGCCGAATCCCAGTTTTTCTGTGTCAGAATCCTGCGCAGGAGGATGTTGCTGATGCCATCAAAACTGCAAGTCCAGCCTTGGTGGACCTCTGTCTGCATTCCAGAGCAAGCACGGCCGGAGGGTTTGGTAATCTTGCCTGGCTGCCTGCACGGCGTGGTTTTGGGCAGAGACTGAGCCCAGCCTGGTTTCCACAGGTCAAGGTTAAGGCACGTTGGTGGAGTGGTGCAGGAGTCAGCCCGAGCTGCCAGTGTGCAGTGGATAAACACAGGCTGCTCTCCCTGGATAAACAGCAGCCCTGGCACGTCATTTTCCAGTGATGTCGATCTGGCACCTTCCTGCTGCACTAAATCCACTTTGAGGGAGTAAAGTGAAAAAAAAAAAAAAAAAAAAAAAAGAAAGTGGGAAAACTAACAATGCTAAAAAAAGGCCTGCTATATTTAGAATAAAGCTGAGGATGCATTGGTCAGTCTCCAAGGGAAGTGGCCCAATGACCTGATTACTGTTCTGCAAAGTAGATGGGAAAAGCTGAAACTGGAAAACTGAATTGGTTTTATGACCTTTAAGAAATGCAGTCAGAAAAGTGAGTTTAATGCCTCTATCTGACCATTTGTTTATAATATTAGTCATTCTTAGAAGAGAGCCTGACTCATGTTGCCAGTTTTCTCCTCCTGTATAAACTGAAATGCTCTGATATTAAGTTATTTAATTATTTTAGGCCCCTCCCAAATTAATGTTCTCCTTAAAGCACCTTCTCCTCCCAGTGACACCAAGTCTGCACAGAATAACAACACCTGGCACAAGTTCCTTCCACTCAACTTCAGGCGCCTACTGGAGGTGGCCAAAATTAGAAGCACATTCACCCTGAGCTCTGTGCTCAGGGCTGGGAGGATGAACACCCAAATTCTGGGCTCTCAGATTTATTTGGGGCTAGAATTTTCTGTTTTGGCACACGTTGGGATCTCTGCAGTTAGGAACACTCCAGCATGTTTTGTCTCTGTGTGTTTATGATTCCATGAGCTGAGAAGGTAAAGATTGGGCAATAAAGATCATTCCACTGAAATCATCACTCAAACTGCAGATTTCACACTTGATTTTAAAAGCTGGGCTGAAAACTGTGATTGCATTTTTCTGTTGACTCCTTCTCGATGCCACGTCTATTTTACATGCATATTAAGGAGGGAGGTCTATTTATAAATTACAGCCTGATAACAGCTGCAAAGAGCCATCAGACCTAATTGTGACTGTAAGCCCCGAATGTGCCCTTCCATCCCTCCAGAAAAAGGGCTCTGGGTGGAACCCCTTTAAAAACTGGCTCCAAACCACCCCTCAGGTGTTTAGTTCAAGGATTGTCACCAAGGTGTGAGGAGAGGAAAGCCACCCCAGCCCAGAGTGGCCAACACTTCCCTTCTCTGCTGTTCCTGGCCCTGCAGGCAGCGGGTTCCCTGGGGAGCCCCGGGGCAGCACTGACTCACCACGGCCGCCTTCTCCTTCCCCACCGGCACAGATTCCACTCCTGAACTTGGCAGGGCTGGAAAACTGGCCCTGCTCCAACACACCCACAGTGCCCCAGCTGAGCTGCCTGGAGCACAACCCTCACACAACCCTCCCAAGGCACCACTTTCCCCGTTGGCACCTACACTGGCACAGGGCATGGCTGGTGCTGCCTCCTGCCCGAGCACCCCCTGCTCCCCTGGGAGAGCTGAGGGCTCAGCCTGGAACAGAGAACAAGCAGCCAAAGGGACAGATAAACGTGCCCATGGAGTGAGGAGGGTGATTCACTGTGAGGAGAGCTGCGACTCGACCCGGGGGAGTGGGAAAAGCAGAGTGTGCACTTCAGTCCCGCTCCATTTTCATGGAGTTCCTTTTGGTTTCCGGGGTCTTGGAGTCAGTGGGTGGCTTTGCTGAGGAGTGATTTGCAGCATCACCATAGGCAGGGACACCTTCCACTCTCCCAGGTTGCTCCAAGCCCTGTCCAACCTGGCCTTGGACACTTCCAGGGATGGGGCAGCCACAGCTTCTCTGGGCAACCTGTGCCAGGGCCTCCCCACCCTCACAGCCAAGAATTCCTTCCCAATATCCCATCTAACCCTGCCCTCTGCCAGTGGGAAGAGTGTCCCTGTGTCCTGTCCCTGTGTTCTGTCCCTATCTTATCTAACCCTGTGTCCTGTCTCTCCAGGCCCTTGTCCAAAGTCCCTCTCCAGCCCTCCTGGAGCCCCTTTAGGCACTGGAAAGGGCTCTCAGGTCTCCCCAGAGCCTTCTCTTCTCCAGACTGAACAACCCAATAAACAAAACAGAAATATTAAATATATTTGTTAACATCAAATGTTATAAATATTCAATTTAAACACACGTTTAAGACCTTTCACTAAATGATTGACCAGAGGTTTATGATACAAGTCAGTACTAAACAAGATTTGTTTAAAGCACAGTTACATTTTAAAAAGCAAATGCTGTCAAACCATTCATGGGGGAAAAAAGTGCCTTTGGCATTGCATTAACAATATATTTTTAATTTCCCCGTTGCTGCAGTCTTGCTGTTTGCACTTAAGTCTGTCAAAAAGAATTGTTTAATAAGTACCACGGAACAAAGGGACTGGAAATCACCTCCCTAGGAAAGCTAGAAAAGCTTTCAGCAAGAACCTGAAGAAAGTACAGGCTGGTCAATACTGGTGGGAAATGACTGTTTGTATTCTAATTAAAGGAATTTTGATATATTAAACATTCCCTGTTGATGAATAATGTCTGCTAAGCAAACAGCAGAGGGGTTTTAGAGAACAGGGATGTATTAGTGTGTTACCATGTCAGTCATGTAGGAATCTCTTCCATGTTGTGCTCAGTTTTTAGGATCAGCATCTCTGTGGTAGATTCATCAAACTCTGGCCTAACTCAGCTCTGGATATGAGGCAGAAGGAGGAGGGAAATGCCACATCAATCCATGTATATCAGGACACAAACACCTCCTCTTGCTTCTTTTCAACTCGATAAGTAACTTCATGAAAAGGAAGGATGCAGGCTGAGGGATTGGTAAAAACCTCTGGGTTTGGTGGGTAAATCCAAAGAATGTAAATTCTGTTGGGCTGGGTTTGTTTGGTTGGCTGGTTCTGTTTTGGTGTTTTGCAGCATGGAGCCCTATCTTTATTATCAGCAAAACCAAATTACAAAAGAAATCATTTGATATCAGTTCCTGGCCTGGTCAACTGCACAACCCCAACCTGTGAGCCCTTTTCCAAAGCCAGTGCTCCCTCTTGATAAATGATCACTGCACAGCAGGCTCTTGGACAGCTTTGAGCAGAAGCAGCCCATTTCCAGCCCTGCCCTACAGAACCTTCTGTGGCTTTGCCCTCCTTGCACAACCCTGACACTTCAACCTTTCACTGAGCAAGGCCAGAGACTCGGAGGAGTTGAGTGGCTTTGGACAAATAACCCTCAGAACCAAACCCAGCTCTCCAGGGACCTTCACCAGCTGTGCCTGGAGACCTGCTCAGCTGGAAGCATCTTGGTGGCAGCTGGAGCTTTGCAGTGGCAGCTCCCAGGACCTGCAGCCCTCACGTGTCACCTCCAGGCAATCCCTCAGCTTGGCTGCTCCTACCCGGTAATTATCTCCTCTCAGCCTCATGCAGCATTATTTCCTGGTCTTATCTGGGGGAGAAAGCGAGCTCTGGGTGTGCATGGGAAGCTCTCACACCCTCCCTGAGTGCTGAACCTTGCCTTGGCATCCTGCAGCAGACCTGGAGCTCTGCTGAACCAGTCTGAGGAGCCCCGTGCACAGGGAGGGGTGTTTTGGCTGCAGTGAACCCCATGAACCCGTCCTGCCTCTCAGCTCCCTGTGCTCACAACAGGCCTGGTGGCATCTCCTTCCCAGTTCAGCTCCTGGATCATCCCTGCACTGGTGCCAAAGAGAATGTGCAGCTGGGAATGCCAACAGCAGCTGCTGGTGCACAATATTCCCAGAATCCCAGAGTCGCTGAGGTTGGGAAAGATCCCTGAGAACATCAAGTCTCGCTGTACCCGATGCCCACCCTGTCCCCCAGCCCAGAGCACTGAGTGCCACAGCCAGGCCTTCCTTGGACACCTCCAGGGATGGGGACTCCAAACCTCCCTGGGCAGCCCCTTCCAGTGCCTGACCACCCTTTCCAGGAGGAAATTCCTCCTGATGTCCCACCTGAGCCTCCCCTGGCACAGCCTGAGGCCATTCCCTCTCCTCCTGTCCCTTGTTCCCTGGGAGCAGAGCTGGACTCCTCCCAGCTCCCCCCTCCTGTCAGGGGGTTGCAGAGCCAGAAGGTCCCCCCTGAGCCTCCTTTTCTCCAGGCTGAGCCCCCCCAGCTCCCTCAGCAGCTCCTGCTGCTCCAGCCCCTTCCCAGCTCCCTTCCCTTCCCTGGACACGCTCCAGCCCCTCAGTGTCTGACTGACCATTCAAAAAGAAGAGCAAGAAATTATTTGGAGGCCCAGGTAAATCAGGGCTGCTGAGGGAGCTGCATCCCCTGGTTGGGTTGGGTTCTAGGAGGGTACCGTGACCAAGGATGGGAGTGATCCGAGCACCACATGCTTTAAGCTCCTCCCTGCCTGGAGCAATTTCCCAGAACAATAAAGGTTTTGGGGGTGTGAAGAAGAGAAAACAAGAAAATGTGACCAGAATTCCTCTAACCATTGTGAGGCTGGTTCTAACCAATGGTTTCAGGGCTCCTTCTCAGAGCCAGAAGAGCGGAGAAAGAGAAGGGCTGGGGGTGTGGGAAGGGAGAGGAGCCACTTCTGGAGATGGGAAAGATCTCTCTAAGTGTGCTCGTGGTGCCAGCACAGCTCCAGGCACTTTGGGTTTCCTGCTGTGGCTGTGGATTGGCCAGTGCTCTGGGTGGCTGGGAACCAGCAGCTTGGATGGGGAATGCAGCCTGGAAAGCCAGGCCCATGTACTGGGAGGGACTGGCAAACACCTCCAGCTGTTTCTAGCAAACATGCACAAGGGCTGTGTTTCAGGACCTGACTCTCATTAGCAGTAGTTCCCTGGTTCCAGGTCCTTTACAGGATGGAGGGTTTTAAGAACACATTTTACCATCCATTTAATGTAACAATATTAAGCTAGATTTGGCAAGGCCACTTCAGACATAAAACTTTAAAATGAGCTTTTTCAGAGCATAAAATCACAATTGGTCCTGCTAGTAAAAGGATAAAATAAATGTCTATTCACCCTAATTGCTGTCAAACTTGTGATTTTTTGTTTTGTTTTCTTTTATATGTAGTAAAGCCAACGTGGTTTTATTGTATAGGGTGCAAACGCTCACCGTGTAATATTATAAATCCTGCAGAGAATTAAAGCATCTGCACATTTTTCCTGGCCTGGTTCTTGCTTTAACTCAAAACGTCTGTGAGCACTGGCACAAAAGAAAATCCTGTGGGCGAGCCTGATCCCACCTCTTTTCCAGTTCCACTCTTTCCGAGCCCTTTGCTCGTGTATTGGGATTTAACAGTCTGAGTGCAGCTGATGACATACTTAGGAGCATGTGAGAGTGTCAGAAAGGGCTCTGGTACAGAACATTCAGGGGTTTTATCCACCTCATTATCCCAAGGAGTTGGAAGGGCTCAGCCTCCTACGAGCTCAAGTTGGAAAACAATAATTATTAGATCAACCATTGCAGCTCAGAGCCAGCGTGAGGACTGTTGGATCCACGGGCTGAGATCTCAGTCCTCGGGTCTCCCTGTGCTTCCAGAGCAGCTCTGCCTGCTGCAATTCCATCAGCAATTCCTGCTCTACCTCTGCCTTGTCCCTGGAAGCCCCTACAAGGAGCTCAGAGGGTTTTGGAATTCATTTCCCCGAGCTGAGGGCACTGGCTGATGTCCCACTGAGGAATGTGCTCAGGAACTGCTCCTGTTTCACCTGGGCTGGGGGTGTAAACAGATAAAACCATGGGAAGAGACAGCTCTGGCAGGCCCCAGGTAACCTCAGCTCCAGCCCAGGGACTGAGGGGTGTGGGACAACCTGGCACATGGACACAGCAGTGCTTCCATCAAAGCGTGGAAGGAACAACCCCCTCCCAGTTACTGCTCTTATCTCTTTTCCTTGAAGGCTTTTCTGACTTACAGAGGTGGCCCAGCTACCTAAGGGAGTTATCCAGGGATGGCCATCCCAGAGATGGAAACAGGAAAATGGAACATTTGGAGTTTGCAGATTTTTTTTTTTTTTTGAAAAGCAGCAAAGGATTTGGCTCTGTGGCTTCATCCGTGTCTGGCTGGAGGAGCCAGAGACCCCCTGCTTTCACCTCCTCTGCCTTCCCCAGCCCTGCTTTTGCTTTGCAAGCCCCTCAGTCAGACACAAATATTCCTCTTTACTTTGTTTTCATGGCAGAGATCAAGAAGTGGATTTGCTCATTTGGAAATGGAACAAATCTGCTGCTGGAGAACAGCCTGAACTCCAGGTTCCCCAGGTTTCCCTGGGACTTGCAGCCCTTGTGAGCACTTGGGCACCAACACAGGACACGGCTCAGAAATCACACTTTCCCATCGTTCCTGGGGACTCCAAGGAGACCTCGTCATGCCAGGCATCTCCTATTAGTAATCCTGCACAAATGGAGCCAAAAAGTAGGTTCTTGTTTCCAAAACAATTTCATCATTTCCCTTATTTACTTCATTATCACTTCAATCTGCAAACGAGGTTTCAGTTGAGGCTGAAAAAAAAATAAAAAGAAGGAACATTCCCCACCTTATATTTTCTTTTTCATTAGTTTCTTCCAATTTTGCAAAAAGAATCACGATGGGTTTCTCAAAACTTGTACTTTGTTTCTATGTTTAATCTTTACTGCTCCAAACCCAGCAAAAATTAAAGATTTTGTAAAATTAGTTTTCAAATTAAATTAAGGAGATTTACACAGCATTTCTTTCTGTTGCTCCTCGGGGGATTATTTGGAGAGTGAGGATTTTTCCATTACAAACTGGATGTACTGGCAGGAGGATTCCAGCCTGCCAGCCAGCCCCAGCACAGATAAGGGCTGGCCGGGTTTGCACTATGTTATTCTCCCACTAGATGTCCCAGTAAAATGTTATTTACATTGATTAGGTTGAAGGACCTCCCTGGAATTCAGTTTTTTTGGCCACTTTTCCAGGCTAATCCCAATTGGACTTTTGGGTGTAGCATTTTTTAAGACCCAGGCTTTGGAAAATAAAAAGGGAGAATGGATCTAGGTTGTAAAAACCACGTTAAAACACATTATTCCAGAAGCCCAGGCAGTGTGGGGGTGCAGTGTGCATTTCTGGTTGATCAGTGAAACAGAAATACAAGCAAATAACCCCAAGGATTTATCACAATTAATTATGGCTCCTCCTTTTGTGGGAAATCTTCCTAGGATGGAACATTCCAGCAGGAGCAACAGTAGCTCACCAGTTAGAACTGGTTGGTTCTTCTAGATTTTATTATATCATAGAATCTTGGAATGGTTTGGGTTGGAAGGGACCTTAAAGCTCATCTCATTCCTCCCCCTGCCCTGGACAGAGACACCTTCCACCAGCCCAGGTTGCTCCAAGCCCTGTCCAACCTGGCCTTGGACACTTCCAGGGATCCAGGGGCAGCCACAGCTTCTCTGGGATCACAGGATTAAATGATTCTGCCTGTGACAAACTGTGTGTGGGTCCCGGATTTTGCTCCTCTGTGAAAGGAGAATAAGAGACACAGAATTGGGTTGTTGTTCTCCACTCCTGCTCATTGTCTGAACCAGGAGGGTTCTGCCCCAGCCCCTGGCCCAGTCACAGCCCCCTGTTCACCTCCTGAACGTCTGGACCCTGCCCAAGTGCCAGGGAGCAGGAATGTCACCAGGGAGCAGGAATGTCACCAGGGAGCAGGAATGTCACCGGCTCAGCCTGGCCCCTGTCCCGGGGGACAGCCCAGGCAGCTGGACCTGCACATCCACAGGGGTGGTGGGTCCCACACCCAGCCTGGAGGATGGGAAGGAGCTTCCCGAGGACTGTGCTAAGTTTAACCCATTGCTTCATGTTTCAAAACAGTCTGGAAGAGTTAAAAAAAAAACAAAACCAAACCCCAAACCCTTGTAAGTCTCTTGTACCCCCGTGGATGTGCTGGGTCCTACCCCGGGCTGTGCTGTGTAATTGGAGCTGCTGGGGCTGGTTTGATGGCTTTTGTTCTAGTTGGTGGTCTGTTCCCAGCCTGCCACGAGCAGAAAAAGCACCTCACTTGTTCCTTCTTGCCAAACTTTTTGCTGTCCTTCAGGAGGGGGAAGGTTTGAATCAGACACTGTCACTGCCTGGGGGGAAAACACCAATGCAGACAAAGCAACTCCCCCCCACCCCAAACCCCCAAATACTCCCAAACTGCTCCAGGTGCAGAACACAACACATGAGGAGAAACATGTTAAACTGTGTTCCTTTTTGAGCTGGAATTAAAGGAATTGGATTAATGATTATAAAAGTAGACATATGAAAACAGATTGACTACAGATAGGGAAAAAGGTGAGGACAAACAGGATGGGTGATAAGGGGACAGGTGGGTTAATTAAATTGCTTTTTAAAATACAAAAGAGTCGTGTGAGGTAAGAAGGAGTGGCAAATGATGGGGTTTAGGGTGACTGCTTTTTATTTTAACTGCACAGGATCACCAAACTGTCACTTAAAAAGAAGATGCTCAGAGAGAACTGACCTGCACCGACCAGAATTCCTCTCTCCTGGAATTACCTCCCTGAAACTTCTTCACCCAACTGAAATTTTGCACCCAGCTCCCTCTCAAGCCAATGTGGAGAAAGAAGCTTTTGCAGAAGTATCCCTACAACTGATAACAAGGGAAGCCAAGAGGAATCAGCCCCTCTGGGGGCCTCTCATCCCTTGGGCTGTGGGAGCCTGAGCCCAGGTCAGACACCTGCACAGTTAAAGGCAGCAGCAAATCCTGACCTTCATTCCCCTAGAAAAAAATGCAAATAAATCAAAACCAATCCTGAAGATGAGTTCAGTCGCTCTCTTTACACATTTCCCTTCTTCAGAGAAAATCTCTCCCGGAGCACTCAAATTCAGCATCTTGTTTTCCTGCTTGGGAACTCTGTAAAAGGATTGGGATTGTCTTTTTTTTTTTTTTTTTTTTTTTTTTTTTTTTTCCTGGGAGCAATTAAATCAACAGACAAATGTGGAAGCTCTGACTGGAAAAGCATGTCCAGACTGGTCTGTAGAGAAAAAAATATGGTGATAACAAGGCAAATCCTGCAATTTCAGGTTTCTATTACATGCATGGGGCAATGGGGAAAAAGTACTGCTCAGCTTTTCAAAGTGTGTCTGCAGCCAGCAATCTCAGCCTCTCCATTACTGGGCAGTAAAAGTCAGTAAAGGATGGAACCAGACAAAATATGGGATGAGAGAGCAGGGGCTGGAGGATGATTTCTGGGGTGTTGCTCTGGTATAACGTGATATAATAACCTGCAGAAAGGCTGGTGCACTCAGACAGTCCCCTGGAGCTTGCCAGGATCTTCCTAAGTGGAAGAAAAAAAATGGACAATGTGTTTTCCCCATTTCCCTGGGCTCAGTTTTCCTCAGCTTTGAATGCAAGAAATCCTGGGTATCCTCTTCCATCTCTCAACACAGATCTCCAGCCAAATAATACTCAGGCATAAACATTGGGAAGCCCATCAAGAAGGAATGAGGTCCCAGCCCAGCCAAACCCTCTGTCTCTGTGTATCTGCCTTTGCTTGTCTCAGGATTTGATGGATCAACAGCGTGGAGGAGCAGCTGATGAGCCCTGGGGATTCCCAGTGTTGATAAATCACAGTCACATCCCATCCTCAGCCCGGGAAAAGGGAATTGCTTGAGATGTGAGGGACAAACTGACAGGGAGACAGAGATGGGGAGAGAACAGGAAAACTGATGTTTCTTTAATAAAGCAGAGTTTTATAAAACTCATAATTCTATTAGAGAGGACTTGGTAAGAGCTCAGGGTTTATCTGCGGTGGGGGAACAACTCCAGCACTTGGAAATCCCGTTTCCTTTCCTGGATTCATCAGTGGCTCAGTCTTGAAAAAGAGGATTATGATACAGCTGTCCCCTGGGGAACTGTAAGGCTCAGGTTCTCCGAGTTTGCAGTGCTGTGCTCTGAGATTATTCCATGGAAGAGAGATCCCATGGCAGGGCATTCCCACGGGGCATCCAACGCCTTTGCAAAGGATTCCAAAAGGCAACCAGAAAAAAACCCCACCCCAGACTAACCTGGCACTGCAAACCCTACCAGAGATTACAGTTTTGTTTCCAACTCTACAAGAAACCTTTGGTTGACTTAACCTACAAAAGATAATAACGTGCAATTAACGTGTAACAAATGACAGGACTTATTATTGCTGGAACCAAAAGCACCTCCAGGACAATTTTCCATTCCTGGCTCTGTCTGACCTAAGTGAATAGGTTTTTTGGGGTGGTTTTCTTTTTTCTTTTTTTCTTTTTTTTTTTTTTGTTATTTTTTGATTCCCAGCATGCAGGTTTTAAGAGCCCAGGGTGCAAGAAGGCACCATGGGATCCAGCAGGAATTATTTTAACTAGCCCTCTTCCTGAAAGGCAGTTATTATGAAACTGGGAGAGATGTGCCTCTGATAAACAACACCCACCTTCCCCAGCCTGCAGCCTGTTTGAAGTGGCACTTGGCCAGAAAAGAGCTTTGTCAACAGCTTTAATTTGGGTTCTTTTAATTCAGGGCTTGGTTTGCTCCAGCGAGAGGCTGCTGTTCCCCCACGAGGAATTCAAAGGGCTCTCTCAGTTTTTCAGTGCAGGTAAGATGGTCACAAGGTTCAGAGCACCAGAGGACAGTGTATGGGTCATGGAATTGTGGAGTGGATTGGGTTGGAAGGGACCTTAAAGATCCTGTTTCAGGGACACCTTCCACTAGAAATGAAAACTTGGGCTGACACAACCACACCAAAATCTGTTGTTATTCCTCATTTACAAGTCACATCCTCTCAAAACCTCTCCAATCCTCTGGAAGCTGAGGTCCTGATATTGGTGTTTCAGGGCAGACCAAGCAATCCATGGCTCATACCCAGCACTTCCCAGGATTAGGGTGGAAAAGTGTCCATGGAAGTCATCACGATGTGTCTCTGATCCAAGGACCAGCTGAAGTTTTCCTAATTTTTCCTCCGAATTTCCACTGGAATGGGCAAACCAGGGGATTCCTGTGGTGGCACCCAAGGCATAAAGCATTCCTAAGCAGTGGAAGGAACTGAAAGGCTTCACTTCTGTCACTTGTCCCAACCTTAAGAGAGGCCCAATTATAAAACCAATTCATGAGCTAAAGTTTCAGGTTCTCAGTGTTTGTCATGGCCCAGCTCAGTCCCCAGCCCTGGTCTGGGCACGAGGGCTTAGTGTCCATCCTGCCTGCTTGTTCTCCTGATTAGATTTGCTTTTTCCTTCCTGTTTAACCCTGGTTCAGGACATTCCACTATTTCCAATAACCAAAGCAAGCTGCCGTGGGGCTGCAGGAGCTGCAAAGGCTGAATTTCACCCACAGCTCCTGCAATAATTCTTACAGCAACCATTATGATCCTTCCAGATGTTGGTACAAGCATTATGCTTTCCAAGTACAACTCAAATCCCACGTGTATCCCAAAACCACATGGAAGGGGAGAGTCAGATCTGGGGGTGGACGGTGTCTGTGGAATTTCCTCAGCTCTCTGCACTCAGGTTCTCTCTCCATCCCCTTCCCCTCCTGCCACAATTAGCTTAATGACTGCAAATAGCAATGAAGGATTTGCTGCAAGAAAGGCAACATGTCACAACAAGCAGGGCTTGGAGAGAACCATCGTGTTTTGCTTGCTGGCTCTCCCACATTTGTTCCCCAGACTTGTGAGACTTCACGTTGCCATCCTACAAATCAAAAATCGACCCACTGGAATTATTGTGATGCATTTCAAATAATTCCTGAGGTTTCCTACATGGCTATGAACGTTTTCCTTTTCCCTTCTGCTTTTTCAGCAGCAGCAAAACCCCAAGGTGAGGATTCTAAAAACCAAACCAGCAGCAGACTTTGCACCTCTTTCTTTTTGCTCATCTTTGGCTTTCTTTGGAGAGTGGATTTTCCCTTGTTGCTCTTTTGAATTTTGACCACAAAAAAAAAAAAAAAAGAAAAAAAAAAATATATATTGAACAGAAAAATGGAAGTCTGCAAAATGAAACAATGGTGCTGAATCCTTCCAAGGATAAACAAACCCAGCTGCTCTGGGATTTCCATAATAAAAATAGACTGTGCTGTCACTTGTGGGTCCAGATCAGGTGGAGAGTGAGGGAAGCATTATTTATTTATCCCTTATTGTTTACTAGCTGCAAATGCCCTCATAAAATGGGATAACTCTCCTGTGGACAAACTTTGGAGTTCACAGGCCAGAGGACAAAATCTCCTGCAGCCCTTGGGAAGGAGCTCAACCACAGCCAGGGAAAGGGAACTTCCCAATCACGATTGACTTTGGAAATTACACTGTTGTGGATTATTAAATCCCTCCTAGGCTAATTTTAGTACTTTTGTTGGCTCGGGGATGACATTTCCATGTTGTCCCTTGAACTGCCAGGCACCTGGGTCAGATGGAGGCAAAGCTGATTTTCAGTGATTTGTCCCAATAACAAATGTGGTTTTCCCCCCTGTCCCCTGGCACTGTGATCCCAGTGTGCCTCATCTGGTGTGTCCCAGTCCCTCCACAGGGACCTGGGCACCTGCCAAAAGCTCCAGCTGCTGGGAACTGCTGAGGGGAAACCACAGGGACTCCCCTGGAGACAGGGCCTCCTCTGGGGTTGTGTTCAGAGGGGAAAACGTCGTGTGACAGAAACCATCCCATGTCACAGGGAGGTGACACTGCCTTTGGCACGGGACACCCGACCTCTGGCTGTTATGCCACGAGCACCAGGGGAAAGAGGCACATCAGGGCTCCCAAGAAAGGGGCAGCTCTTGGTTTCCTACTTCTCAGGACTCAGCTTTGCTCCCCAGCCCCACAACAAACTGCACTTGGCCTCGGCCACCCACGGAGCAGCAGCAGGTTGGAAGGGGAATCCCTTCCCGAGCCATTCCCAGCACCCACATCAGCTCCGGGGTTAAAGTCCTCTCTTCCCTGAGCAACGTTTTCTCTTGACGTTCGTTCCATGTCACAGGAGCAAAGAGCAGCAGGTCTGAACAGGTGAGTGAGGGAAGGAGAGCCCTGGTTGCTCCCCTGGGGCTCCTCTGTGGCTCTGCTCCCAGGCATTCCAGCAGGATGGAGGTGGAAGCAACACCAGCCTGCTCAGAGCTGCTCTTTGTGGGTGATTTAGCACCAGAGATGCTCATTTTCCCTCCTGTAGCTGGAGTGTAAATGCAGAATAAACAGAAATAAATAGAGTGGGAGGTGGTGAGAAAAGAGTGTGTCCTGAATTGAGAACAGTAAAAATAAACCCCCAAACACTGGCAGGGTAAAAGCTGCTGCTGGAGGGGGCTCGGAGTCACATGGAGTGGGCTCAGTTACATATCCATGCTGGAAAGACAAGAAAAGAGGACAGTGGTAATAATTGCTGTTTTTTACAGCAGAGTGGTTCACTGGGTGAAATCTGGATGATCTCTCAGGTCCCTTCCAACCCAAACCACTCTGGGATTCCCTGATTCTTCAGGAAACCCAGCTGTTCAAAGAGAAGATGTTTTACACACTTGACACAGATGAACAGATAAATAAGATGTTCAGTAAACTGGAATCTGCAACGTCCACTCCGGATCCGAAGCTCAGAAAAACCCCAGCGTGGTGGATTAGACATTGTTTGTTATGTTGTTCTTCATCATTTTGACATCTCAGAAAAAAAAAAAAGAAATCCAAATTAGAATAACCGACGTCCATTCTCAGGGAAACTTGTGTTTGCTCTTCATGAATGAACCTCACTCAACAAAGCTTTGTTCCAAAGCCGGGCTTTCTTCTCCCTCAGCTGACTTTTCACATCCTGATTCAACAAAGCACTAAGGCTTGAACAATCACTTGTGGCGTAACCTGTGCCTTGAGCTGTTCTTTGCTGAACCTGCTTCCCAGAATTTATGCAGGGGAGGACTTACAGCACCAGGACGTTGCTCAGGAGTGCAGACAAGTGAGATCCAGCCCTGGGATTCACCTCTGTAGCTCGGGGTGATCAGAATTTTTCCTTGCATTGCAGAGGAACTTGGGGTGGATGGAAGGGGAGGAAAACCCACAGTCCATGCCAAGCCATGGAGGGGCAGAGCCCAGAGTATATTACACACATTTTTTACAGGATTGGGAACTGCACAGTGGGCAGGGGTTGGTCCCCAAAGGTGACATTTCCACATCAGAAAATCTGCTTTTCACTGAACGATAATGGAAGGTGATGGTGATTTCTTCCTTTAGGCTTTGGATGAAGTGGGACCTAAACCAGCAGAGCAACCCAGTTTTGCACAGCAAATGTGATCCCTGTTCTTTCATGGAATCAAATTCCAGCCTAAAGTTGGATTTCCTCCACATTTTTTTTCCTCCACCAAACAAGCCACCAGGAACATTTTGTTGTCAGGAGATGGTAGCAAGTATTCAAAGGAAAATAAGGGATAAAAATATTGGGAATTCATCCTTTTCCCCACTTCCTTCTTATCTCTAAAACTCTTATTTTTCCTCTCAATCCCTTCTTGCTTCTCCCAGGGCTCCCCGAGCTCCCTGAGTGCAGAGCAGCCACCCAGGGTGTCCCTGGCATGGGCAGCACTCCGGGGCTGGAATCCCCCCTGGATGTGTCCCAGAGCCATGGGCAGCACTCCGGGGCTGGAATCCCCCCTGGATGTGTCCCAGAGCACGGGAAGTGGCAGAACAAAAGGCTCTGATGTTTCCCTCTGCCTGACACGACTCTCTTCTCCAGGAGCCACCGTCGGACCCATCTCCTGTTGCGACTGTCAATTTTCTGGCTGACTGGAAGTCTGTAACCTGCACCTGAACCTTCCTGCCTGCTCGGGCTGTGGGAATTATTCTGGCGGAAGGCAAGACAAGACAGGTCCCTGCTGAGAGCAGCAGGAACGCCGAGAGCCAAAGGTAATTCAGGAAAAGCCACAGGATCCCTCTGGCAGCGGAGCCTGCGGATCCCGGGGTGGGAGCCCGGGGAGTGCTCAGGAATCCCCACTGCTCCTCTCCACCCAAAGCTGTGGAGAGCAGAACACCCCTCAAATTCCAGCTCACACCCCACTGGCTCCCCCCTCCTCCCTGCCCGATCCTGTAACAGATTTGCATGTTCTGATTTTTAATTTCAAGGTCATGAAGGGAAGATACTGGGAGGGCAATGATCTGGAGAGGCATGACCAGTGGTAACAAGAGGGAAGGTAAATGCCAGATTTCCTCTCCAATCATTCATTATTTGCACATTACAAGTGCCAGAATCCTTCTATGGAATTCCACGCTATGTTTGGGAGACGGGCCTTTTCCTCTTTATTTTGTTATAACTCGTGCTTGATAATTAATTGCAGAAAACTGCAAGATTATTTCTCCTGGAAATTCTTCATTTACACTTGTCAGAAGTGTCATCTGTTAATTCCTCATGGTGAGGAGCTGCATAATTTTGCTTTGATGCTGCCTTTCATTCTGCCCTCGGGTAAGTTGCCCACTTGTGCCCCGGGGTCAGGGGCAAGGGCACAGGGACAGGGAGACACACACACATATGTCAAAATAGTGCTGTCTGTGACAGAAAGCTCTGAGGAACATTTGGAACCAGTGAAAGTGAGAAATCTTTGTATAAAGATGCTTCTTCTCTCAGGGGGTCTGAAACCAGAACGAATCACGGAACAAAACCTTGTGGAATATTCCCCTGTTTGTCACGAGCTCCTTTTGAGCAGAGTATTCCTGCTCTCCCAGGTGGAAGGCAGTTCTCCTGCCAGCCCTGCGTGGTTCCTTCCAGGAGAGTGATAATTAGCTGATAAATTTGGAGCCCTTTCCGTGCCTGGTGAGTGTGGGTGTGCAGCCCCAGGCACTGCCAGAGCTGCTGTCCCTGCTGTGCCCGGGGGACAGGGAGCTCCTGCACCCCCTGCCCAGGGCAGGGAGCACAGCTGACCTCTGTGCCGAGCCCCACATCTGCTTTAGCATCCTGGAATCATGGAATGGTTTGGGTTGGGAGGGACCTTAAAGCTCATCTCATTCCTTCCACTAGACCAGGCTGCTCCAAGCCCCATCCCACCTGGCCTCGGACACTTCCAAGGATTCATTCTCCCTTCAGAACACTTATTGGGCATCAGGCACCTCATTGCTCACCTTAGCCTTGCTTTCCATTTCCAACTTACCCAAATCTGGATAATCACAGGAGTTTCTCTGCTTTTCCTGCCCCTGCTGCTCTCAGGTTCCCCAGCAGAGATGCTGCATCACCTCTTCCAGCCACTCTTTCTACTCCTCTGGAGCATTTTGAGAGGCTCCCCAGTTCCTTCACCACTCACCTCTGGAAACCATCTCTTCATGAAGCAAAAAGGGATAACTCAAATCATTTGGGTTTGCCTGGAGCTGTGCAACACACAGCACATCACATCATAAAATAGGAATATTCAGGGTCTCCTCAGTAGCAATCCTGGAACAATCCACCCCCATTCAGCATCACTGTCACCCTTTGAAAAAGATCTAAAATCTCTGAATCTTCCAGAAGCCAAAATTAGAGCTGTTTGGCCACTGAGAAGAGAATAAGCCTCTCTTCAGACCAAAACAGTAAATCCTTTATGAAGTTGGAATACATTTATTAGAGAAAAGAAAAAAAGTTATGGATGTTTCAGGGGTCAGGAGAAAATGCCTGGGAGACCCATTTCATGTGATCCATGGAGGTCAATGTTTATATTTTTTTGCTCTTTATGTGTGAAATGTTCTATGAATGAAGGGTATTATCTGACAATTTACTGCTGCATTTTGCCTGATTCCGTCTAAAAGGTGGGAAAATGTGTAATTCCAAAAGTCTGGGTCCACAAACAAGAAAACGGGATTGAAATCAATTCAAGGAGTTTTTGCTTTGTGACCAGGATTCCTCCTGGGAGCTGTGGGTTGTTTTCAGGAGTGAAAATAAATAATAATAATAAAAAAAGAAGCGAGGCAGCAAAAAAAAGAAGCAAGTCAGAGACAGGGGTTTGTACCTGAGGAGGGTGTGGGGATGACACTTCCCCTGTCCCAAAACACTTCCTGTGATGGCCAAAAATTGCTCCAAGCTGGCCCAAGTGATGTGTTTGACAGCAATGCTGTGTTCACAAGCTCTGATCTGCTGTTATTTATCCCGGTGATGGCAACACCTGGGAAGCAGGAATGGCAAAATCCCAACAATGCTTTGGAAGGTGATGACGCCTGTGGAAGGAAGAGCAGCGAAAGAAATCCAACAGAAATGAGGTTTGGGGTTTATGTTTTAAAACTCTGTTAATTATGGAACAAGGTAAAATAATATTAAAAAATCAGAGCCTTTAAAAATAACATTAAAAAAACCAGAGTCTCCAAATGGCAGACAAGGATCCCTCTCCTGCATTAGATTGATGAGCTTTCAACTGCAATGTCAGTCAATTTAATCATCTTGGCCATGTGGGAGGCCAAGCCTGGGTGCTTTGGGAAGCCTCCCCAGGAAAATCTCTCTGCAGCACTTAAAACCATATTTTCTGCTCTTAAAATATCCTCCAGAAGAAGGGGGGGTGTGACTCAGGAAAACACTGACCTGGTGGTACAGAATGAAACCTCTTAATTTCTCTGTACAGCCTCAGTTTTGGGGATAATTCTGCCCAAGTAGGATTTGGGTCCATCATACAACAGGAACATGGAAAATCTCTGCTGAGAAGTTTTTTTTTCCCTCTGGCATTGCTGCTCTGGGAAAATGATGTAGATTTGTAGATGTGGCCTTGTGTTTCAATCATAACAAACCTTCCAAGGTCCAGAATGCCACAGAATTGGGACCAAACTGGAAGAAAGTGGCAAGAAAGGGAGGTTGTTCAGAACTGAACAACAGAGTTTTTCTGTTATTATTTGGTCTGATCTTTTTTTTATATGAGGATATTCTTTATAAGCTTTTGGAAAATTTGTAATTTATGTAGCAAAAGAAAAAACCAGTCATGTTGGACACCTAAATTTCTTCTTTAAAGCATTACAAATCTCTAATTTTATGTTGCTAAACCAAAATAAAAATAATTATCACATCCCACGATTTGCAAACCTTTTAATTACCAAAAGCACCACCAAAAAGTAAGGGAGGAAAAAAAGCAAAATCTCCAGAAAACTTGCAACAGGTTTTCTCTAAGCATGGGTGGAGTGGAAAAAGTGAGCCAAGATAATTACCCACACTTAGTCATAAGGAGCAGGAAACACAGTAAAAGAAAAAAAAATCTAATTGGAGCTGTTTTTCATATATATATTAAGGTGTTAATTTCCATCACATCATACAATGCAAGAACATGTGATTTGAAGTACAAGATCCTTTGCCTGCATCAGAAATGATTAAAAAAAAAAGGCAAGTCTATAATTAGATGTTAATCTGTGTGTGCACACTTAAATACCCACACAGCAGCTCGGGCAGGGGTTTGTGTTCATGGAGAGCTTTGTTGCTGTGCTTTCAACCTCAGGCTGCTGCCACTTCCAGGGAAATACAGGGAAGGCAAATCCGGGGCTGTGAAGCCACCGGGAACACGGAGCTGACGGGAGAATCCCTGTCCTGTGGTGGCCCAGGTGTGAGGAGGTGTCAGGGAACCACAAACCCTCCAGGCAGTCAGGAGTGACCACAACAAATCCCACCCTGGGCAGGAGGGAATGGAAAACTCAGCCTTGTGCCACTGGGTGAGGATGTGCCATGAGGTGAGGATGTGCCATGGGGTGAGGATGTGCCATGGGGTGAGGATGTGCCATGGGATGGGGCTGTACTACAGGGTGAGGATGTGCCATGGGGTGAGGATATGCCACGGGGTGAAAATATGCCACAGGGTGAAGATGTGCCACAGGATGGGGCTGTGCCATGGGTGAGGATGTGCCATGGGGTGAGGATGTGCCATGGGGTGAGGCTGTGCCATGGGATGGGGCTGTGCCATGGGGTGAGGATGTGCCATGGGGTGAGGATGTGACACAGGGTGAGGCTGTGCCATGGGATGGGGCTGTGCCATGGGGTGAGGATGTGCCACAGGGTGAGGATGTGCCACAGGAAGAGTGGGACTCACTCCTCCATCGGAGCAGGTCTGTGTTCCCAGGGGGCTCCGGAACAATCCCATTCCAAGGGGAGTTTCCAATCTACCCAGGTTTTCCCAGTTTGAAAAGGTCCGTGTGACCCAAGAGGGTGAGGGTGTGAGGCTTCCCGAGGGTCTGTGCTGGGCTGAAGGCCCAGCTGAGGCAGGGATGGCTCAGCAGGAGCCCCGGTGGCACAGCCTGCCCGTGCCAGGGCCGGGCGTTGCCCCCGCCCGTGTTTGTGCCATTCCCTGCCAGGGCTCTCAGCATTACACGTCCCGATGGGTTTGTTGTTCTAAAGGGTGGTGGTGCTCCAGGCACAGGTTCTTGCTGGAGCAGCCTCTTTCCAGAGATGTCAGATGGAAAGTCACCTACGGATTAGCACGGAAAAAACCCAGAAGTGAGCAAACAAAAAACCTCATCTGTTTGTGTTTGCAGCCAGCAGGGCCTCTCTCCTCCCGTTGCTGCTGTCATTGTTGTAGGATGGCATTCCCTGACACCAGCTCAGTCACCTCCAGAGGGGGGGAATGTTCTTTTGGGTGGCAGCACGGAAAGATGCTGGCAAAACTCGTGTGGGCTAAGAAGCAGATTGGACTGGGCAGCAGAATGTCAGAGACAATTCATAAACTGTTCCATGAGTTCATGTCTCTTCCCTTCTCCTCTTCCTCTATGTTCCAGCTAAAAATAGCAAGTGCCTGTGCACATCCCTGGGAAGAGGCAGCACAGATACCTGTCAGTAACTCCAGGAGCCTGCCTGTCTCCAACCAGTCTCAGAAACACCCTCTGACTCACAGGGCTCCAGATGCCAATCAGCCTTGGCAATTAGGGATCCTAATTTCCCTCCTATCTACTCCAGTGAGCTAATGCATAAAGGGAGGTGATTTTTCTCTGGAACTCCCTCATTATTTATCTTTGACTCCAACAAAATAATAATAATAATAAAAACACATCAAACCAATCCATAATTTTCTCAAATGTCTGTGAGATCCCCAAGCCAATAAGCTCTTCAGAAACTCTGGGTTCACACCAATCACTGAGATAAAACAGCCACAAGAACTTCAACAGTGACACCTATCAAAAAGCAAAAAGCATGAACACATCTTACCTGGGAAGGTAAGAATGTCACCCAAATTAGTCTTTACCCTGGCTTTCCATTATTCCCCAAGGCCTATCTGTGTTACCTGTGGGATATAATGACTAGGAGATGAATGGGTGAAGAACCATTGGAATCCAGTCCATTTGGGGGTATCTCTATTCCCTCCATCAAGGTCATTAAATCTTTAGCCAACAGGAAAACCAGGCCTGTGCTTTGGTTTATAATGGCACTTTTTATGCCCCTGTAGCCAAACCAGCAACAGGTTGCCCAGAGGAGCTGTGGCTGCCCCATCCCTGGAAGTGCTCCAGGCCAGGTTGGAGCAACCTGGGCTAGTGGAAGGTGTCCCTGCCCATGGCAGGGGGGTGGAACTGGATGAGCTTCAAGGTCCCTCCCAACCCAAACCCTTCCATGACTCTGTGATGATTTCTGCAGGTTTGGTTGCTGCTCACAGGTCAAACACTGCAATCAGAAATCCTCTAATGTGCCCATCCCCAGCACGTGGGCCCTCTGAGAACCTCGTGGAGCCACTGCCTCCCCCTGCCCTCCTCTTCCTCCCAGCACTTCTGACAGCCTGCCTGGGTCCCTCATCCATGCTCCTCCCGGGGCAGCCACGCCACCGTGGAATTTTTATTGGCCATAAATCCTTTATTGGCCATATTCATATGATTTAGAGCATTGCACCCAGTAAATACCCTGTGCTATTTGCTTTAGCAATACCTGTGGAAAAGGACGACCTGGGGACCCAGGCAGTGTGGGGACTGGTGGGAGGAGGGGACTGGAATGACTGGAGGGGGGCCTGGCTGAGGGAGGACGTGAGGCTGCTCTCGGAGGGAGGTCCAAGCAGGGAAGGGGCTGCACTGCTGGGAGCTGCTCCAGGGGGTTGTCCTGTTCCACTCCACTGACCAGCAAAGCTTTCGACAGCCTCACCCACTGACCTGGGACCAGGGGATCCCTTTCAACACAGGGGAAGTCTGCTGGAGGAGAGAAAGAAAGAAAGAAAGAAAGACTTTTAAAGAGAAATAAATGGTAGTTGGTTTTCTGGTGGTCTCGTTTTTATTGCCTGTGGATTTGCTGCTGGAGCCCTGCCTTCACTGCAGGGGTCAGAGCTGCTGTGTGTTGTCAGGGGATGCAAGACATGGCTGAGACCCCACCAACTGTTGGCACAGAGGGAGGGAAGAGGCACATTCATTGGTAGGTTTGTAAAGACATGAGGGTTCCTGGCCAAAGAAAAAGAAGAAAAGACCAATTTACTTCAAAAAGTGAACAGAGAACAAGCAAACAGGACAATATGCTGAGCACCATCTGCTTTCCCTCCCCTGCCAAATGTTTGCTCTCAACAACAGAGACAAAACGACCAAGAGGGACTGAGGAGGTTCATTTCTGACAGAACTGGCATGTTCAACCAGAACCCTCTCTGAGAGCCCTCCTGGGCCCTGGGGAGCTGTTTGCTGTCCATGACACAGTCCTGAGCCATGGGGGCTGAAGGGGCACCAGTGCCTTCCACACTGGTGGGGTTTGAACAAAGACACACAAGGGCTTTTAAAGACACTCCTGTGAGAGTCTCCCAGGTGACATTCACTGGAACACCCACCGCAGTATTCATTAAGGATAAAATATCACAGTAGGGAGGCATTTCTAGGACTAGACAAGCACGAGCTTCCCCCCCAGGTGAAGAAGATACAAACCCTGCAGTGCACAGGAGTGAAGGGCTGGCTGTGTGATGATAAAATATTGCCATCTGTTGGCATCCTGTGCAAGGAGATCCTCACACACTCCACTCCATGTTTATTTGCTCGTGTACAGGGAGAGATGGTACAGCAGAATGCCCAAGAAGGAATCCTTTCAAAAGACAACCCTCTTTTTTTGCAACTTTCTTTTTTTTTTTTTCTTTTTTTTTCTTGGGGATTCAGGGCTTTCATCTCCCTCCACTCCTTCCCACCCATGGTATGTCACCACACAGGTTTGGCCAAGTCCTGAATCTGGATTTCCAAGGTTCAGGGCCTGCTCTTTGGGAGTTGTCTGTGCACACAGAATCACATGGATTATGCTGGGTTGGAAGGGACCCACCAGGATCATCCAGTCCAACCCTCAGCCCTGCACAGGCCCATCCCCAAGACTCACCCCATGTGCCCCAGAGGATCAGCCAAACCCTCCTGGAGCTCTGGCAGCCTTGGGGCTGTGCCCACTGCCCTGGGGAGCCTGGGCAGTGCCCAACCAGCCTCTGGGGGAAGAACCTTTCCCTGAGATCCAACCTGAGCCTGCCCTGACACAGCTCCAGGACAGAAAACAACCCCTCAGAGAGCAGCACTTCAATATTATTATTAAATACAACATCCCATCTGGGGAGGCAGAACACGACACCTCCAGGGAGATGGAAGGCAGCACCAAGGATCTCCTTCCCTGGCTGTTGCACAGCCCCTGGAGGGCAGAGCAGAAGGGAACTGGTTTTATTGGAAGGAGGAGAACTTTGCAGTAGCAGTGCAGGGAGGCAGGTTTCAGGAAAAACAATAAAACTCTGGGCTGTTTCTCGCAGTCTGAGGTGGAGAAGCCCCCCTGTGTCAGATGCTCCCTGTGACCTCAGTGCCTGGAGCACCAGGAAAGAGCCTTTCATGGACCCTGGGGAATTCCAGGGCTGCTGAGGGGCCCCTGGTGGAGCTTGCAGAGGAGACCATGACACGTGTGATGTCCTCAGGCCTTGGCACCCACGGCATAGATCCCAAAATATCAACAGCACAAGCCCTGTGTCAGCTCCACAAACTCCAGGGCTTGGTTCCCAACCCAAATGATTCTTCGTTCTATTAAACACTGAACCTGCTCTTGAATGTTTGCAGCTTGGAAGTCACAGGCAGGAGACCCAGCCTGCAAAATTCCATCATTGTCCCACCAGAAAAGCACATGGACACTCTTGTGTTATGGCAGAGATGCCAGGATGAGCCCTGCCCAATTCCCTGGAAGTGTTCCAGGCCAGGTTGCACTCCCAGAGCATCACCTTGCACGAGAAGGTTCTTGCAGCCACTTCCATAAATTTCATTCTAAGCAAAATTTGATGATTTCACTGTTTCCCTCAAAAAAGCACAAACCCTAATCTCCTCCATCTGTTTTCAGTTTTAGCTCAAAATAACTCTAAAACAAGCAGAGTGATGCTTCACAAAAAATATTCCTGCAAAAAAAAAAAAGGAAAAAAAAGGAATTCTGGATAAAATCCAAAGATGCCTGACAGTTTTCCCATCCCACAAAAGCTTGAGATTTCCAAAATGTCTTTGCTCTGCATTAGGAATAAAAGTTTTAGAGAAAAAGAAAAGACCCACCCAAGAACACATAAAAACCCTGTGGTGAAAGTTCTCATTTGGGACCTCGGCGACTCCAAGTCAAATATTCCCCCTGTCTGCTGGAGATGGGTCTCTCACTGTCAAAAGCCAGGAGCTCCCCTGGATCTGGGAAGCTCTGCTCAAAATTCCTGCAAGAAAAGCTGTGGTTTGGTGAATCACCATGAAAAAGTTTCCTCCAGGATTTCTCAACTCGTCGTCGAAGCAGAGATTTGACTCCGGAGCCACGTGGGTCGTGAGGAGCACGAGCTGCCAGCGGGACTGGGCCACCTCACACGGGATCCTGGACACGGATCTGTGGGATGGCAGGTGAAGAGGTTCCTTCTGGGGAGGTTTTGGAGCCCTGGCAGAGGCAGCTCCAGCCTCAGTGCTGTCTCAGGGGGTGCTCCCGTGGAGAACACAGATTGTCACCAAGGGTTGGAGGTGGGATGGTCTGTGCAGGGCTGGTGCCACTGCACAGGAGCTCAGAACTCACCTGAACACTCTTAATTTTTCAGCTTGGCCAGGGTGGCCAAAATGACCCAAAAGTAACAGAAGCAACAACCTGCCCCTCAATTCAGCTCTCCAGGTGAGAGCAAACCTCAGGAAAATGAATATTCTGCTCCGAGTCAAAACTCCCTCCTGGGAAAAGGACCCAGCTGTCAGAGCTGAAGCATTAATGGTGGTGAGCAAGGATGGGGGTGAAATTACCATTTCTGAGTGACACTTTGGCTTTTGGAAACCTGGTGTTTGGCTCTGTCACAAAAAGATCTCATCAGGCAAAGAATGCACCGGGGTGGGGCTGGACCTGCAGGTAACAGGCACTTTCTCCGCCGCTTCCCTTTTATTTTTAGACACATTAACTGAAATGTCACATTTCCTACAAGACACGGGAGTCTGGGCTCTCCTCTCAGTGCTGACACTGTCAACAGGGTGGGTTTTTTCCTTTTTTTTTTTTACTTGCTTTGAAGTAAAACTAATAATTAAGAAGGAGGGTTGGCTGCATGAGAACCCATATCTTGACTATTAGTGGGTTACTACTGTGTTACTGCTAATAATAGTATCCAAAGTGTCTCCAGAGGTTTTTGTTGGAATTAAATCAGTGATCTAAAGAAGGCTGAACTCTTCTCATATCCATTAGAGATTAAGTCATTGCTCCTCTTCTGGTTGAAAAACAACACACATAAAGCAGTGCAGTGCCTTGCCCAGCCTCATCCTGAGCTCGTGGCAGGGTAGGAAATGCCACTCAGGAGTTTTTGAGGCTGGATTCAGCTGCCCCTGGATCCCTGGAAGTGTCCAAGGCCAGGTTGGACGGGGTTTGGAGCAACCTGGGCTGGTGGAAGGTGTCCCTGCCCATGGCAGTGGGTGGGACTGGATGGGCTTTAAGGTCCCTTCCAACCCAAACCACTCAGTGATTGTCTGAGTTCATGCACTGTGAGCATAAACACTGTTTTGTGGGATGCCAGTTTGGGATGCAGGTGGATTATGTGGGAATGTACAAACTGTGTATTTTGTTTATTTGACACTTGCTTTCTGACCCTCCCCAAATCCTTCTCCTTTGCTTGGTGCCAACAAGGCTGATCTCCCAGTTGCATGTTCACAAAGCTTCAGTGGAGATGTCACCCATGAGGGAAATTTAAAATATAAATGGGGTTATTTTGCTTTGCAAACCTCTCTGAGTGGGGCTACCTGATGTTCTTAAAAAAAAAGGGGGTGCTTGGAATTCACTTGGTAAATTTTATGGTCAATTCAGTTTATCTAAATCATCCCTTTGTATGAAAACCTGGGAAAACCCAGCAGAAAAAATCAACTTCAGAGGATGTGGTTATCATGAGATAATCAGGCCCTGGGGAAATCAGGCACACCTGGCTCTGCTGTGCCTTGCTGTGCCCCTGAAGGATGATTAACTCCAGCAGCCACACACCCCTCCCACCCCAGAGCAGCAACCAGCCACTGTCCCCTGGTTCCCTGCACTGCACCAGGGACACATCCGTGAAAGCAGTTTTTGGGGAGCTGCTTGGGAACTCAGGAGCTCTTCCCAGTTCCTTGGCCACCAGAACACCTCACAAACAGCTTATTTAAACCCAGCTGGGGGTTTCCAATGTGATCCAAACTCCCACCATCCTCGGCTGGACCTACCTGAGTGTCAGCCATGGACACTGTGCTGCAGCAAGAGATGGGAGTGACAGCCTCTCCCTGCCTGGAATTCTGCATTGTGGCCCTTCCACGTTTAAATTTAGGGTTCTGTGAATGCATTACCTGGCTATTATTGGCCAAAAATGAAAAGCAGAGCAAAGCAGTTTTAGTTCCCAGGGGAGCCACGGCTTTGGCTGAAATGAACCTGGACTGCCTTGAATTCCTGAGAGGGACAGTGGAGGGAGGAATAAGGAGGGTTTTCTAACAAACAAGGTCTGCACCAACAGCTACACCAGGGAGGGGGGAGAAAAATGCCAGATAGGTCTGCATGGAGCAAAGGAAAGAGGAGGGAGCAGGGAGAGGAGCTCTCACACTCACCCACACCTGCTCCTTCCAAGGAAAAATCTTGGCTACCTGCAACAGTGATGCCGTTGGCACAAAGCTCACCTCCTTTGCCTCTGGAAATCTGGAAAGTGGTCTGAAGGGAAAACATTTGCATTGGAAGCCATGGGTTGACACCTGAGCAAGGTGGAAGTGGATCTGACACCTTTTGCTTGGAGCCTCCTGGCAGTGGCAGATCCTTCCTGTTCCCGTGCCCGACGTGCCCCGGCCTGTGACAGCTCCCTGGGATCCTTCTGAGTCCCTCACCTGGGCCAGCAGGTTTCTTCCCCTCCTCCCTCCCAGCCAGGCAGCACCAGGGGGATAATTCCCCTCTCCAGCCGAGCACCCAGCGGGATTCATGGGAAGCTGCTCCGTTTGGAAGGGAGGACACACAGACTGTGACAGGAATCCAAAGGTGCTGCAGCACGGCCCAGACACCTGAGGGGCTCTGCTGGAGCGTGACTGGCACTTCCCTGCAACACCCATCATGAGAGATGCTCCTCACACGCCAAGCACCCCGAGCCTCCCCACCTCACCCGCTCCAACTGACACAGAGTGCCTTGGAAGGGGGCCAGCTTCTATTAATTAAACTATTATCTCCCCTAGCTCTATTTTTTTTTTTTTTGAGGGTTTATTGAAGAGCTCGTGGCTCCGAGGAATCCATTGTTTATTTTAATTAGGAGCCAGGATTTGTCTGGAAATACGGACGCGGCGCTGCCTTCGCCGACCGAGAGCTGGGGCTGCGTTTTTCTGATATTCCCAGGTGAGAATGAGAATGTTCCTCGCCTGGAATTGAAGTCACAAAAGTATCTTTCATTTCAGCACAAACCTTAGAAAAAAAACCAAACAAAACCCACCAAAATTCTCCAGTTAAGACAAACCTGAAGATCAGCCTCACTGCACACCCATTTATTAACTCAAATTCATTCATGGCTGGTTCCCTCTAGGACAATCAGTGCTACAAACTGCACGGGATTTCTTTGCTAATTTGACAGATAGAGTGAAAAAAAATAATGAAGGCAGTGCTCCAGCCTGATGCTACAGTCAAGTGTATTTTCACATCTCCTGCTTTTGGCTTTAGGATCTTGCTCAGTGCATTTCTAACCCCAAAGGAAAAGCCAGTGCTACCCTCTGGCCTTAGTTATTTTATCATCAGACAGGTTACTTGGTTATCTAAACTCTTGGAGGATATTGAGGAGCCCCCTCTCCCTCAGCTGCCTGAGCAGACTTGCTGCTCTGCACACATGGCTCCTGTCACCCTTTGCACCTCAGGGTGTCCTTGTCCCACCTGCCAGGCACAGAAGTGATGGACACATCCCAGAGCTGCTCAGAATCATGGAGTGGTTTGGTTTGGAAGGGACTTTAAAGCTCATCTCATTGCAAATCCCTGCCATGGCCAGGGACACCTTCCACTAGCCCAGGTTGCTCCAACCTGGCCTTGGACACTTCCAGGGATCCAGGGGCAGCCACAGGTTCTCTGGGCAACCTGTGCCAGGGCCTCCCCACCCTCCCAGAGAGGGATTTCTTCCCAATATCCCATCTAAACCCACTCTCTGTCAGTTTGAATCCACTCTCCCTTGTCCCATCACTACATGTCCTTGTAAACAGTCCCTCTCCATCTTTCTGGGCTGCCTTCAGGGAAATGTTTGAGAGGGAGAGGGATGCACAGAATTCAGGACTTGAGTTCAGGGTCCAGGCAGCCCCTGAGAACACACCCAGATTAACCTGTTTTGAAGAGAGCAGCCCTTCTTCTTAGATGCTTGTGTTTGCCTAAGCAGCTGCCTGACTTTTGGAATTGGCTGAGGAAGAATTGACAATTTCCTATCAATCATTTCATGCAGTTTTTAATTCACCCTCTAAGGGAAGTTCAGTTGGGGGTGAACCTCTCGCTGCCTCCAAGGAAACATCTTCTGCTAACTTATTTTTTTTCCTCCCTCACAAACATGGAACATGGATGTAGGGAATGCTCTGCAAACCACAAATATACATTTGAAGGGTTTAATCTAGTTTTGGCTCAGTTTGAGCATTTCAATTACCAGGGAGAAGAAAGGAAGGAGCAGGAATGAAAGACTGCACTTTGGATCCTGCTCCTTCCAATGACTGATCTGTCCTGGAAAGGGTTAGATCCGTTTCTCTGGGAACAGACAAAGAAATTCTAATTACCAACCATCACATCAGCTAAGAAAGGCAAGTTGGGCTTGTTTTGCATTTACCCATCATGTCCATCAGAACTTTGTATGTGAATCCAATCTGCTCAAGGAACAAAAATGCTGATTATGTGCCTGTCCCACAGCTCTGCAAGGGAATAACTTTGTTATCCACCAAACAGAAAGGTGGAGAGGGCTGAATGCCCTGACTGCAGAAAGAAGCATCAGCAAGGTTTAGGTACCACTTGGCTTCTCCTCCTCAGGCTCTGAAACCCACCTAGGAGGTGTTAAAACTAGTCTGGAAGAACTGCTGTCAGCAGCAGCGTTTTCAGTTGGCATGATGAGAAGAGGAAGAAATTCTAGCCCATATTTCCAGTGCAGCTCAGACCAGTCTGGGATGGGATCAGCAAAGACCTGCCCTGACCTCGGGGTCTTTTCTCAACTGCCCCCTCAAACTGCAGCAGCCACAAACGCAAGTGATACTTGAGATATTACATTTCTGGCCAAACACTTCAATAAAAGCCCAGGACCAAAGCCTGCAGTGCAGTTCCTGCCTCAGCACTGCAGCAGAGGCAATTCCCAGCCCCAGTGACGTCAATCCCAGCTCCCAGGCTGGGTCTGAGCCTCTGTCACACACGACTTTCAGGGGCTCTTTCTAAACACGCTGGACTCTTCTGCTGACTCATCTCCAAACCAGACCAGGTGGGTCCCATTAACTGCAATTCAGGAAGTTAAACTATGGAGAACGTCCCCACAGACAGCCAAGTATTTTGGCAAGGAAAAACCCTGGAAAGGAGCCAGTTCAGGAAGCAGCTCAGGATAATAAGGTTTATATTTGATGGTGAAACCCCAAGGTGCAGAGTGATTTGGGTGACTCAATCTGCTCCCAATCTCCCAGAGCTACAACGGGCCCAGTTGGATTCCAGGGCAGATCCAGTCCCCAATACCTGGTTGAAAACAGATACTCAGGGAGCAGGAGTTGGAGTGGCCATTAGAGCCCATAAGTTTCAAAAAAAGACAGGAGAAAGTTGTTCCTTTCCAACCACATTGCTGAGAATTTGATTCCAGCAAACTCTGGGGTTTTCCTATCGTTTCTGAGAAAGATCCAATCACTTTCCTTTCGGGAGGAAAAAACTGGCTACTAAAAATGAGCTGAATGGTTTTTCTGAAGTCATTTGGCCAGATGGTAAAGAAGAACAGGAACTTCCCAGACAATGAAGAAGAATTTGGAGTGGTCCAGAAATCAATTTTGATTGGTTTTAAAATTAATTTTGTTTTTTATTATGAGATTTTTTTTCTTTGTTGTTTTGGGTTTTGTTTGTTTGTTTGTTTTTGTTTTGAGGAAAATTAGAAGATAGAATAGTTGGAGATGAAAGGATTGAGTTTAGCAGCCCAGAACTCCGATTTACTGTTTTCTAGCCTTATACCACAAGAATTTTGCAGAGCATTCCTCAAGAGCAAACTGTGTTAGATTAGAGGCTGAGGAAGAAGAATTGAGGACAAAGTTCCACTGCACCCTGGCTGGCCACTGGTTTGACATCCTGAAGTAACAGAAGTTTCCACAGTTAATAACAGAAATGAGGGGAACAACTAGAACAGCTTCTAAGTACCTTTGACTTGACAACCCAAAAGGCAAAGCTTTGGGCTTCAATCCAGAGTGATCCTGGAAACCTCATTTTTTAATCCAGAGTGAGACATTTCAACTGGCTCGTAACCATGCTCCATTAATAAGCCTCCATCTGCTAATGTAACATCCATTCTGAGGAAGAAATGGGAAAATGGGGATGGTTATTTATGCCTTCCTAGAACACCCCGGTGCCTTTCCAACAGCAGCCTGACTTCTAAATACAGGGCTCTGCCATGATTAGCATTTTGAGGTAGGACAGGGAATTTTGGAGTTTAGGGAGCTTTTTTTGCTTCTCTGTCTTTTGAAAGTAACTATTGAGGGAATTATTAGCTTAAAAATATAGAAATGCTACTGGTGTTGCTTGTCCTACACTTTCCAGCTCCTGTCACCGAAGAGCTGGTGAGGGCAGAGCTGCAGAGGTCCCAGGAATACCTGCAGTGACCCCTCATCCCACCCAAACCGTCCCTCAGGTCCCAGGAAGGACAGTCCCACCTGCAGAGTGAGGCTGTGAGAACTCTTCTAAACACGCATCAAGCTCCAAGCCCAGCTGGCACAGAGACCTTCCAGCCCTCCACCCCACTTCCACCTTTTCCCAGCGCCCTCTTCCCAAACACCCAAACCAGGCAGAACCCTTTTCCAGGTGAGAGATGGGGTTGAGGGGGGGAATTTACTCAGTTCTGAGATGCAAGTGTGTTTTCACTCTTATCTCTTTACAGCATTTCTCCATGGGCAGCACGCTGAATTATGGAGCTGGTGACACCATCTGGGGCTGTAACTGTGCTCTCTGTGACTGCTGGGCAGTTCCCACCTGGGATGAGGGTCAGGGTGGGCTCTGATTTCCCCCCACTTCAGGAAACTTTGGCTCCTTCTCCCCCTCCTGTGGCCAGCACAGCTCTCAGCCCGTTGTGCCCCACGCCACATTTCTTTCCCAGGTCTGTTATTTCCATTTCCCAGGGTTTTCCTTTTTCCTGTTGGTTTAGCTTTAGCCCCACTCCTGCCTTCTCCAAGGCTTCCAGGAACCTCTCCTGGTTTTCCCAGATCCAAATGTCATCCAACAAACCTCTGCACCTCCCACATCACCAGCAGCAGTTGTTGTGCTTCCCTTTGAACACCTCGGGTGTTGAGCAGAGCCCAAAGGACAGGCTGAGGAAACACTGTCACCCTGGAGGGGGGTTGTTGAGTGCTCAGAAATGTGGGATGTGTTTTCCTAAGGGCACCTGCCAGAGCCCTGCTGACACATCAAGCACAGGAAAATATTTGCCACCCGCCACCTCTCCCAGAATTTCTTTGTCGGGGGGTGTTTAGTTCACTTGGGTCTGTGTGTGTGTAAACACGGAGCTCCCAGGCCAGGCCTGCCCTGACAGCATGGATGGAGGAGCAGCAAGGAGCCAGGAAAAGTGCCAGGCTCAGATGTGGCTCCTCCCTTGGGCAGGGGGAACTCTCCCAGAAGCATCACTGAGCAGAGGCTGAGTTGTTTCAGGTCTCTGCTCTTTTCTCCAAAGCTGCCTTCAAGCTCTTCCTTAACTGCCTGGGCTTCCTGTCCTTCCAGTTATTCACTCCCTGAAAATAATTATCACTATTTGCTATTGCAAGTTGATGGAATTGTGGAACGGTTTGGGTTGGGAGGGACCTTAAAGCCCATCCAGTGCCACCTCCTGCCACGGGCAGGAACACCTTCCACTAGCCCAGGTTGCTCCAAGCCCCTCCAGCCTGGCCTTGGACACTTCCAGGGATGGGACAGCCACAGCTTCTCTGAGCAACAATTGTTCACTTTAAACTGTTTGTGAGCCCATGTAGTTCCTGGCTGGGAATCAATGACCAATAACAATGCTCTGTTTACCTATTTAACTTTTCTTTTTCAGTGTGAATATCATTATTCCTGGCTCCAGCTGGGATTTGTAGCCAAGCTAAAATGAAGAAATATTCTGTGGACTTCCAGGTCAGTAATCAGTTCATCTTCTGCTTCAACATCTTTTATCACCTCTGGGAAGAATCTCTTCATTTAACACAATCCCCTCTTCATAATGCAGAAGTGTACATTCAGAACAGCACCAAACTCACACAAACAAAGGTTATTATTTACAAAACCAACCCCACCACCAGAAAGGCAAATCAAAAGAGACAAAGGACACATAGGAGGTGGGATGGCTCGAGATCAGGCATTGAGAGGCAAGGAGAAAAATGACCCAAAGACCTCAGAGGGTTGTCTGAGCAGGACCAGTTAGAGCACAGACACAGGAGGGGTCTGCAAATCTTAACTGGAAAAGACAACCTGTACCAAGAGGAAGAACTTCTCAGGTGAAGCTGAAGAGATGAAGGTGATAACAGCAAAGCTTTCCAGCTGCACTCCCCATAAAGGCTGGGATGCATTTCATACAGACACACAGACTTCCAACAGCACAGGACTGGGAGCTCCTCGGCTTTTCCCCTCTCACCCCCCTCAGCTGGAACTGCAACCACTCCTCAGTGTCCTGGACCCAAACTCCGAAGCAGGATCAGGACTAGAACGTGTTTGCAATTGTCTTATTTTTGCAACGTCTCAATTTCCCTCGGATATCCAAAGCCATGCCTTTTCCTGGGCTGGCAAGCACGTGACACAAGGCCCAGCTTTTCCCTTCAGAAGAGGCTCAATGCCATCCCTGGGCCACGATTGCAGGGTTGTTAAACAGCAGGGATTATCAGGCAGGACAATATTAAGTGGTATTTAACAGCAAGACCAAAGTTCCTTGTCAAATGCTTGACTTAGTGTTCCTTGATTGTTCACATCCCAGCAATGAGACCTTTTGCACTGAACCATTTTTCATTTTGACAACAAACTACCGCAGCTCCCCAGCGCTGCCTGGCTGGAGCTGCCAGCAAAGTATTCCTGTGGCAGAAATATTGCTGCAGAGTGGGGTTCAGGGCTGGAGGAGAGATGGTTTTATCCCCTTCCTTTCAGAGTGCAATGGCATTCCAAGCAGTAGGTGTCCTGAGTCACTGCCTGGCTAATGTACTCAGTATGATCCTCTGTCTAGTCATAACAATGGTGGGGGGAAAAAAGGAAAAAAATAGAGAGAGAAAAAGAAAATCAAGCCCTTGATGCAACTGTTTAAATTGCAGACTACCTTCTTTTGGATGCATCTTAATGAAGACGTATGGTGGGAGACGAGGGGATAAGGGAAGGAAGGTTGAATTACTGATTTAAGGGTGAATTTCCAAAAGGTTTTTAGAGAATCTGAAGTGCCTTTAAACCTCCACCAAAGCTGTTTTTATTAAAGCACTAAACCCAAGAGTGCTTATGAAAGTTAGAGTGTGATGTGAGCAAAAGGCAGGAAATAAAGGGAAAAAAAAAGGGGGAACTTAATGAAGGTTTAATCTTCAAGGGAATATGGACTTGGAGACTGTAAATCTAATGGAATGGCCCCATATTCTACTGTCAAAAGCTGCCATCTTATGCCAGCAAATTTAACATTTTCAGTGGAGAAATCTAGTTTTAAACCCAGCTATTTATACTGTTAAAAGATGAGATGTGGGAGTTGGAGAAAGCTCCAAACCCTGCTGGTTCCAAGGGTCTTTCCTACTGACAGATTTATTAGGGAGTTTACCACCCCTTTTCCATCCTTTTCTGTCTGTACATACTCCCTCTGTACTTCCAGGCTGGAAAATTTCCATGAAAAATCCTGAAAATTTGATTGTGAGCTCCTCTGGAACCAGACACAAAACCAAACTGGTTTTCCCTGTAAGAGAAACAAACTCAGGAGGTTGAGATCTTTATTTCTGATATTTATCTTGAAATTCCTACATTTCCTTAGCTTCCCTTTTCTCCATGTTTCTCTTTGAAAAGGAAAGCAACAGCTCACCTTAAATTCACACCTTGGGGTTCATTCTTTTGAAGTAATTCAAGCAAGGTTCCTGGAGAAACAGTTGCATTAATACTAAAAATTGAGTTGCATTAATACTAAAAATTAAGATACAGTTTTAGGGTTTTTTTGCCTTATTTTCAGGGACCTGAGCATTTTTACAGCTGATGATTTCTCTGTCCAGTGCTGTATATTTAATTTAGCACTCAAAACCTTCTTGCTGTTGGTTGGAAACTCCATGTGTGCTCTGAGCAAGCCCTGTTGCCTGTGTTTCTTTATTTCTCACACAAGATTAAAATGTTTGTTCCAAGCCTTGCAGATAAAATTGTGAAAACTGCAGGGGATCAAATGGAATCCAAATCTTACTCATCCTTACACGGATTTCACTTGATCCATCTTGTCATCCTGACAGCAGGAAAACTGCAGGCTCATCTTAACACAAATTTTTCTAATCCAATTCAAGGAAAAGTTGAAAAAAAAAAATCCTATTATTTGGAACAAATAAAATGAGGATAAAAATTTTCAGCCGCCCTGAGAATATTGCCAAACTCAGAAACATGCAAAGCCTATTAATTGTGAATTATTAGCTTAGATGCTACAGCTATTTTCTCCTTTCTCATCTATCCATGCACTTAAATCATGTGGGCCAGGGCCCTTTATCTGATTTCAGACTAACAGACAAACACTGAAGGAGGAACATAAATCATAAAAATAGCCCAGGCAGTGCATTCATCCCCACGGCTGCTGTCAGGAAAAGAAAGGAAAATCATCACCAATAAACAACAGCCTCAATCCCATAACAAGGAGCTTGAGAACAGAGTTTCTATGTTTTCATGTCTGTAAAATGACACTGGACTTGGCTGGGGATAATGTGACTTGGAATTAAAAGTAAAATAATCTGCATGCACTTTAAAGCAGCAATAAACCCTCCAAATTTGTGCCTCAAATACAGATCTTAGATGAAATTCTACATGAGTTCCCAGTGGCTGATGGAATGGACACCGGGCCATAATTTTAGCATTTCATGGAGTGCTCTGTGTGTAACTTCTCCTGCTTTCACACCAAAAAAAAAAAAAAAAAATCAATCCTGCCAGAATATTTGGCTTCCAAAGTGTTGCTCAGCTGCTTTGGGAATTGTGTAAAACAGTTTGTTCTCAAGTAATTAAAACATTTAAAAAAAAAATAGTCAGGCCAGCAATAATCATGCCTTTCTAAAAATGGGTGAAAATTAACACCTTTGCTCCAAAGATCTCGGAATGCTGCGGCCCTTTCCCAGTATTCCGACCAGAGCCCGAGCTGGAGTTGGTCTCTCACTTCTATAACGAGCAAACCTAAAAACCTGTATCTGGATCAGCCTTAAATTAGGGCTGTTTGAGGTCTGGAGCCTGATCAAGGTGCACAGTTTGTGGTTTGGGCACCCTCTGCATTCCCTCTGTGCCCCGTCCCTGCGGATGCACTTGTTTTTGGATGCTCATTCCTTGTGTGTTCTGGACACTTCCAGGGAAGCAGCTGAGGCAGCCTCTACTGTGCTCCTGCTGAGCCAACCCATGTGAAGATCTCTCTGAAATCACCCCAAAATTCCAGCTTCTCGGGTTGTTTGATCTCTCTCTGAATCTTGTAGCAAATCTCTCCGGGCTACGGGACAAGGGATGTTCCTTGTGGGAAGGTGCCTAATTAGGCACCAGAGACACTGAGCTTCCTGCCTCGCTCAGTCCCTGGCAAAGTTCACACCCAGGAGCTGAATGAACCATCCAGACTTTTCCATGTCCCAAGGGCAGTGGCTCAGTTAAAAGTTTAAACCATTCAGATGTGTCCTAAAATCACAGGTTGCCCAGAGGAGCTGTGGCTGCCCCATCCCTGGGAGTGTCCAAGGCCAGGTTGGATGGAGCTTGGAGCAACCTGGGCTGGTGGAAGGTGTCCCTGCCCGTGGCTGGGGGTGGAATGAGAGGATCTTTAAGGTCCTTCCCAACCCAAACCATTCCAGGATTCCAAACTGCAATCCCTGCCCTGCCATTCCCTGTGGTGGGTGATGCTTTCACAGCCCGGGCAAATGTGAGACACCGAATTTGTAATTTAGATGCTTTTGGCAAACCTTCAACTCCAGACACCTCGGGGCTTTGTCCAGCCTAAGAATGCAGAAATACAATATTGCACATGGAATTTCAGAGCAATAATGAGGCTCCTTCATTTTATAATCCCAGCAGGCAGGAAGGAGCTGTTTTCTCCGACTGACAAAAATCAGCTCGGGTTGGACCCGGGTGAGAAGCTGCTGCTTGAACAGAGCAGGGAGGGAAGCACATCTGACCCACCAAGGTGATTCCATCGAGGGCAGAGGACTCACTGCCTGCCAGCTGCTGGTCCAGGAACATCTGCAGCCTCTCCTTCCACTCAGTTCCTCAGACTGCTGAACAACGTGAACAGGAAAGGTGAGGAGCTGGTTGTCACATCATGAGCTACAAGAACTTCAAATCTTGCTGTACTTTATTTACACACGACCCTAAATCTCCTACACCTGCACACACCCAGGTGTAACTCTGTAAAACTTCACTTGTGAGTGAATTCAAGAGAAAAATGTCATAAATATTTTGAAGTGACTGTTCTGTGCATTGCAGGTAACGCTGAAGATGAACAAACGGCCCCAATCCAAGTGGTCAGTTCAGCACAGAAATTCATCAGCTGGCTCTTTTGCTCTTTTAAAGCACAGATTGTTCAATATATTTATAAAATTAAAGTGCTCCTCCGAAACTTGTGAAGATATACATGGAAAATATATTACTTCATGACTGCCCCAACAACTGTTCCATCAATGGACCTTCTTCTTAGGAAAACCTCAAGATATCACAGGGACATTTATAACTTTAACAGCCTTTGATCAGGGAAAAAAAAAAGCTCAGAAGGGTTATGTTCAGCAAGAGATCCACAAGCATTAACAAAACAGATGATCCATAAATCTGGGACAAGTGGTGGGTGACAGCTGGGGCTCTTCTGACATGAATTAAAGACCAAAGGGTCCTCTCAACTATTCCTACCTCCTGTCCCCACCCCAAGCTATATTTTTCCCTTCTTTCTCTGAAGCCACAAGTCTGGAGGGTTCCTGGTGTGAGCTGTGCCTCTGTCAAAATCACTTCACACCCGCAGGAAAATTTTTTAATATGAATTGGGCTTTAAAAAACTTTACCTTGATTTAGTGAGAATATAAAGTGGGGCCACAGTCAATGTGTTGTTTGTGTGCATCGCAAGGAACGCTGGAACACGAAGGGTCTCTGCTACCAAGGCAACATTAAGTCCTAACTCACATTTAAAAAGCTTCCAAAGGAGCTCTTTATTCAAGGCAGAGTTTTTAAAGTGAGCAAAGCAACGTTATCTAGAAGTAGACATTCAATATATATATAAATATACAAGCTTTTTTGGATCAACACACTTCCAGGGAGTTTTTTGTTGCAAGTGATGTTATTTTACTGCTGTTCAGGAGGCACGAGCCAAGAAAGTGAAGTAGTTTATGCTGGGAATCAGCCTAAGAGTAGGACATCACTCCTTGCAGTCATCCAGCTCAACATAAAAAGTAGTGCTCCTACTTTCATTTGCTAAAGAAATCTGTGGAGCTGCTCCTGGAATTCCCAATCCATGAGCTTCCCTCACACCATCACTTTAAGAACAATGGGGGAAAAAAAAAAGGAAAAGCAAGAAAGGTAACAGATTTTATGGGCTGCCAGCTGATGGCTGAGCTCCTGCTCCACTGGCTGGGAGTGCAGGATCCATTACAGACCCAAACTATTGCAGCCATAAGCTACATTTCAGCAGCACTGCAGCTCCCAGACTCTGCAGGGAGCAGTGGGAGTTGGTTCTCCTCCAGGGAAGCTGGGAAAGGGCTCCTGGAAAGCTGGCTGGGGCTGGGCTGGATTATCTTCGGCATCATCAGACTCTGAGCTCGGGGAGACTTCGCCTCCTGATGCAATTGGGAAATCACATCAGAAAAGGGATTAAAATACAGGTTCAGACTCTTTCCTGCCCTGCCACTCTGGCTGGAGCAACGTCTCTGGATGACTCCGTGTCACATAATCCACTCACCGACTGCCTTAAACAAATAAGCAGCTTTTGTGTACAATGGGACGTGTGTACAGACCTGTGAAACCACAGCCAGCAACACCAGCCAGCTATTCTTCAAACCTGAGCGAGCCCTTTCCTCACAAAATCTTCTTAAAGCCCTTTCCAAGCCTTATTGCATTTGACTAAACTTCCCAGTGTAACCCTTTGTGATGTCCCTGTTTAGCAGCTGGAAGGGCTGGGGGTGGGGGGATGAAACTTTCCCACCTAAAGGGGGTAAATTCGGGAGAGGTCTCACTTGCTGTCTTCACCCATATGCTCCAGCCAAGATTTCCAGGTAATCCTCCTCCTGTGCATTTCCAAAGGATGAAGAGTCAGTAAATAGGAACTAAAAAGTGCTTCCAGTTTTTGAGATGTTGTAACTGTGATCCTCTCTGTATATCCAGTGGGAGACACAGGAATATTTTTACCCATTCTAGGAGCTGAGGAGTTCTCCCACAGATTTTTCAGGGTAAGTTCCCTGTGTCTTTCCAAAGCAATAAACCCTCAGATTTTGAATACTGACACGTTTCTGCTTCTCTCAGAATAATCTCCTCAACTCTTCAACCCCCCCCTTGACGGTTCCCTGGGAGCCACGGACACCCACCCCACCGGCAGGAAGGCCCTTTAAACCAGCATTTTTGGAAAGGGCCATGTGCCCATCGCATTATCTCCCTCCGCTTTTCGTCTGCGCTTTGATCTCGTGGCTTTTCATCCCGGGCTGGCACTGACAGCTGCGGCACATCCCGGGGCCGGGGGCTCTGCCCGCACCGTCCCCCCCGGGCCGGGCGGCTCCGTCTCTCAGCATCCTCCTTGATGGGGCGCGGGCAGGGGCTCCCGCAGCCCCCCGTCAACAGAACCTGTTATCGGGCAGCCCCCGGCGTGCCACGGCACCGGGATGCTTCACATTCCAGCCTTTGATGCCTCTGGGACCCGAGCTGACAGACACGGTGTCCTCGGACACGGAGAGGAAGGGACTTCACAGGAGAGCGAAGAGCCTGGAGAAGCAAAAGGGCTGTTTCACGAGTTAAAGGAGGGGAAGTCTCAGCCCCGAGCGCTCGGACAGAGCTGGAAGTGACAGTCACTCTTTTTAAATCTCTTCCCTTCTGCTTTATTTGCCCTTTGCAACAGCTCTGTTGGAACAGAGGTGGTTGGGTTGAAGTGCTCAGAGCGAGCACAGGCAAGGACCATTCCTAGGGTCACATCTAAAGATGATTATTTCCCAATTAAAAACTCGGAGCTGTTTCCATCCCACTGTCCACCACGGCGAACAGAGTGGGAATAACCCAGAATTCATGGGAGACGTCACATTGTTCAAATGCAAGAGCCTTGACAAATCTTCAGTGCATTTCCCAGTTCACCTCTCTTACAATTGAGTTCGTAATTCCTTCTTTTCCTTTGTTCTGGAAGATTCTTGGTGTAATACACGGGTCTGTCTGCATGTCACCATGTCAGTGTGTGACATCCCCTCTGTGTCACAAAGGATGTTAAATTTTAGTCACACTCAAGTACCTACTCCATCAATAATCCTCTGCAATACACTGTCATGAGACATGTTGGAATCTACGCTGTTGAGGATGAAAGCCAACTAATAAACCTGCTCCAGCAGCTCTTCCAGCACGAGTTTCTATTCTTTGCCATTTGCAAACTCAACGCCCGTGTTAAACCTCACAGGTAGGATCGCTGCTTCAAGAATTTGGATTGTTACCTGCAGATCTATTCACGCTCGTGAAACAAGACTCACTTATCCTAACAAAAGAAACGCCTCGAGAGATCTTCTGTCACTTATTAAAACCAAAGAGAAAAACGAGCAGCTAATTAGTCTCATAACGACTTATTTTCTACCCCCTCCCTCCCTTATTTTAAATAAAACCTGATGATGCAAAGTATTCCTTGGCTTCTTGCTCTGTAACCAACCGGCTCTCGGTGGAAAGAGCTTCTTTTTTTATGGCTACGTATTAAAAGTAAACCAGCCCATGCCAGGTTTGGATAAAAGGCTATTTATTTTCAACCAATTTGATAGCTGCAGTTTTCGGTAATTGAATTTTCTGTGGTCAGAGAAGCAGTAATCTTAGAAACCAAATAAATATTTTTTAATAAAATGGAACACTGAGAAACCCTATAATAATGTCAAATATGTAGCCACTTATGGATGGATAAATATTTTAAGAAATTTACATCTCACCCAATGCTTTAGGCCTTAAGCTTCCCTGGAAATTTCAAACAGCGCTATTTTATTTTGGGGAGGGGGTGGGGGGGAACGGGGTGTATTTAGATAAAGAGCTAAATACTAATCCTTCAGTTTGCAGCGGGTTTGATTTCCAATATTTGTGCAGCGCTGGCTGGTTCAGTGAAGAACAGGAAAATCCCAGAACGCTGCCCCGACCCTTCCCCCGGCACGTTGCAGCCCCTCAGGGCAGGTTGTCCTGCAGCCACCCAGGGCTGCGCAGAAATCACCGGCTCAGCCAAAACCACCCTTAAATCCCCTGCAGAAAATCACGAACTCAGGAGAAAACCAGTCTGTGCTGAAGCCTCGCGTTGTGACAATCGCTCGGACACTTGTTGGCTGGTTTGGGCAAACTGGGGGGGCAGGGAGAGGTGGGACCCAAATCCCTCTGCGAGCCAGGGGGAACGAGGGAGGAAGAGAACAATGAGATCCTCCCTTATGCAACGATTATCCGCAGAATAAATTCCAGGGAGAGGTCACAACACACCTCGGAGGGTTTCCCTGAGCTTTTGTGCAAATATCCGATGGACACAGCTGGAGGTGCACAGGAGTGGTTCGGGCTGTGCAGCAAAGCTGTCTGTGCTCCCACTGCTGGACCCTCCGCAAGTCCACGCTGATGGGACACAGATCCAGAGCTCCCAAATCCTCACCCAGCTCCCCGCTGCCACCCGCCTCCAACCCCCGAGAGCTTTGCCAAGCTCCTTTTCCAAACTCGCTGTGGTTTTTTTTTTTTTGCTCGGGGGTCTCTTGCTTTCAGGGCATATTTATTTTCTAACCCAGCGATAAGTGACCATGGAATAAAGGAGCTTCAGTGGGATGCAAAGGAGGGAAAACTGCGGGGACAGACTCTGCGTTTCCTGCAGACTCAGTGGCGTTCCAAGCGGGATATTCTCGTTCTCTTATGGTGACACCTGCTGGCAAAGGCAGCCTCCTGTAACAACTCCTGGAAAAGGATCAATTCCCAAATTCATTCGGATTAGTGAGTCCAGGTCAGGGAGTTTGTGAAATGATACACAGGAGAGTGGAAGGAACTGGAGTTATTCAGCCAAAGTAAGGAAAACCAGGAAGAACATACATCAGGTCTTCAAATCCGTGAAAAGCCTCTAAAAAAAGGAATAAATTGCTCTCCACCTCCATGGGATTAGACATTAATAAATGATCAATGAATATCCTAGTGAAGCCACAAAGGTTTGGGTAAGGTCCCTGCTTAGGAAAAGGTTTCTAACTGGGAAGCTGCTGCTGTGAAATCTTCACAACAACTGGCCATCTGGAGCCTCAGAATTTCCAGTTCTATTTTCCTCCTCCCAGCATGGATGCTCATTCCAACCCGATTGATCCATTACTCAGCCAGACTGCTCCCACCTCAAACACACCCACCACTTTTCAGCCCACATCTTCTCGGTTTATTCATTTTAAAGGTCGATGAAAACTGAGACCCAGGTGGTTTTCAGCATGACAGTGTGGAAATCAGGTATGAAATTCCCTGTTTATTAATGACGTGTCGGGAGAATGACAGAGGAACAGCAGCTCCAGCACTGGCAGCGCTCACGGAGAAATAACAACCACGTGTTCCACACGACTCCTGTTGCACAGGACCAGAGCTCTGCCCCCCTCGGGATACAGCTGAAATCCAGGTGTTTTATCTCAGAATTTCAATCCCAGGGAGCAATGATTCCAAAATGGGAGCTAAACGTGCCCTGGGTCACTGTTTTGCTGTCTCACTCCTTTGGGGTTCATGTGTGAGCAAACAATTGGCCACAGGCACCCAGAGATTGGGGATGTCACTGGTCAGGGAGGAGCAGGGATGGTGGGATGGGTTTTGCAAGGACATATCCCAGAGCCTGGCATTTCACCAGGGATCACCATTATCACTGTCCTGGCACAGGCACGGAGCAGTCCTGGGGTCACATCCAAACATGATCATTTCCCAATTAAAAACTCGGAGCTGTTTCCATCCCACTGTCTCCACCACGGTGAACAGAGTGGGAATAACCCAGAACTCACAGGAGATGTCAAATAAATCTTGTTCAGCTGCCAGAGCCTTGAAAAATCTTCAGTGCATTTTCCAGTGAGTTTCTTTCTCTTACAACACGGTTTGTAATTCCTTTTTTTCCTTTGTTCTGGAAAATTCTTGGAATAATACATGGTCTGTCTGCAGGGAACCAGAAGGACTAAGTTTGACAAAATCTTTTACTAATGATGCATCATGTAAAAACCACTGTGGACTGTTCTGGTGCTGCCAAAAAGGAGTTTCTCAATCGTGTTTGGAGTTTATCCTCCAAGTTTTAGTCTTCACAAGTACCTCGTAACACACAATATCGAGGACAGTTCCTAACAGTTTTTCCAGTCCTTCTCATGGAGACTTCCTTTCACAATATTTGCCTTGTTCCAGAAGGAAAGATGCATCTTTCAGTGATTTGCTGGGGCAGCTCTGGGGCATCAGGCAATATTTATATTCTGTTAATCTGAGAGCTCTAAATGAAAGATGGAAGAGGCCAAATCCAACCTTTCTATAAATGCCATTGATTCTGGGTTCTAACAGCACTGGATTTAAGCCAGGATTTCCCCCTTGCCTCGCTCTTTGCCTTTCAGAATATTTGTGGAAATGAGGAACAGGGTCATTTGGTATTCAGCCCTGGCTATGAATTATAATCTGGGTACAAGCTACATTGAAATTTAAAAGGCAAATTTTTCACCTCGGAGACAAACTTCTCCTCACCCAGCCAGAAAAGCCAGTGCCAGATTCAGTCTCTGGCTTGCAGGGAAAGGGGAGCACACACAGACACACACTGGGGGTTTAATGCAAAACCAGAACCAAAGGACAAAGAATTCCACACTGAGCAAGGGGGACAGCTTGGAAACTGTTCCGAAACCTGGGGGGGTTCACAGGGTTGGCATAATCAGGTACATAAATTTACATAATATCTGCATCAAAACTAGAAGCAGGCCACCTCTGTGTTCTCCTGTACCTTATTTAATAAGGGCTATAATGCAATTAAAGGACTACACACATGATTAACATCTTGTCTCCGAGCCATTCCCTGGAGTGACTGATTGACTGATTCCTGCCCCCTCAGAGCAGGGAGAACAAGGAGCCACAGAGGAGTTGGGCAGGAAGGATCATGTGTTCCCAGCAGGCTGGGGTGACCCTCCCCTGAAGGATGGGCATTTACTGGGGACACTGGGTAAGTCCTTGGATGTGAAGGAACATGTTTCTGCTTCTTGGATTTGATGAACCAGTCATGAAACAAGGCCTTCAGAAACCCCACAGTCCTGCTGGATTTTGTTGTCTTTGAGGTTCCTGGACACACCAAACCCCAATCTGAGCTGGTGCTTGGCCCTGACCTCACCAGCTCCTCTTCAGGTGGTAAAAGCTTGAACTGGAGGATTCCCCTGGGTTTTAGGGCCCTGAGATCAGTGCTCAGATAGAGACTGGGGTTCATGCTGAGTCAAAGTGTCCAAACCATCCAAAGTGGACTTTATCCTTCTGACACCTTCATCCCACATTAGCTTTTCCTGTTTGAGATTGATTCCTGCTCCAGCCACGCACAGAGGATCTCCACACATCCAGTCCTCTTTGGTAGACCCTCTCTCCTTTCCTCATCTCATAGATCTACACTCCTTTTATTTCAACTTCAGATTAATTCATCACTGGCAATCAAAAATATCAAGGAAAGCCACACATTTCCTTTGCATCTTTAATAATCCCAGAATCATTCAGGTTGGAAAAGACCTCCAAGATCACTGAGTCCATCTGTCCCCAAGCCCAGAGCACTGAGAGCCACATCCAGTCATTCCTTGGACACTTCCAGGGATGGGGACTCCAAACCTCCCTGGGCAGCCCTTTCTGTGAAGAAATGAAGTGAAAGTCCATTCCTGAGCCTTCCTGAGCCAGGACTGTCAGCTCTGTCCCTCAGCAGGACACGGGATCAGGGGCAGGTTTTCATTCTGTCCCCTGGACAGGAATGGTCACGGTTTGTGGAGGTCCCTGGGAGGAAAACCCAACCCCCCAAAGTGTGCTCTGAACTCAGTCCTACAAACCATAAAGCTCCTGGGGAGAACACAGAGGAAGGGTTTGATGCCAGTGGTTGGCTGGATGGATTGTTAACCAGGTACAGATTTTTCCTCTTGTCAGGATATGGTCAAACTATTTGGCACAGGGATGCTGCATATCCATTTGTATCCATTTTATTTGCCTAATGCTGTCCTGTGTGGAATTCTTCCCCTGTAAGGTCACAGTGACAGCAGAAGCATCTTCTGCCTGTTTGCAGAGTTGTGCATAAAAGATACTGTTTGTTCATAACAATTATTCCTCTTTTCCTCCATGGAAAAGAAAAAACTTCCTAACTTTTTTTTATTTTATTTATTTTTAAAATTATTGTGAGGACTGTTTTGCAGTAGTTTATGCCTCTGACTGAAGAGACTGCTGGGCCACGACTGAGCAGACCTCCAGTGAACTCTCATTAGTTTAATTTGCTGATCTTTCTGGCTTCCCCTAAAACAACAATAGCATCCATTCCTCAGGGGGAGGAGGTGGAATAAAAAAAGGGAAAAGCCAGCACCCGACTAATTTTAGCAAGTACAAAAGGAGGCTCCATACCAGAAGAACACATGGCATCTTTAGTTCACCTTAAACCTTCCCCTTGCCATTTCAAGCCCTATTAATAACCAAAACAAACTCGGTGCAGAAAACAGATGAGCAAACACCTTTGATGGCTGCACCCTATTCCTGATTCACCTTCCTCCCTTCACCCACCAGCCCAGGCCTCCCTGCTCACACTCTGAATATTTTTATCATGCAGGCAACAGTGCTGGGACACGTTGTGGTCAATATTCCCAAACAAAACACGTGGGAAGGTCAAACAGCATTTCCTCAGCAGCTCAGGACCCTCCCAGCCCTCCCTCCTCAAACAAACCCCCTGTGTCGTGGTGCTGAGGGAGGGAGAGCAGGGGAGAGAGAGGGAGAGCCAGGCTGGCACCAGCAGCATAATTTACTGTGCAGGTATTTGATTTGATAAAAAACCCCTACCCTAATTTAAAAAAACCCTCCACATATGCATGTCTATATGTATAATAGGTTCCTGACAAGGTTGTAATTCATTGAGAGGGGCCAGACCCACGGCTCGGGTTTGACATGTCACTGCAGCCTAAACCAGGGCTGGTTTTCCATGATCCCCTAAGAGGGTAGCATGTTGCAGCTGGCAAAAAAATAAACAAACCTGAGCTCTGTGCTAACAGATCTTTTTTTCCTCCCATGATTTATGCCACGAGCGAAGGGAAAACAGCGACACGCTTGTGAGCTGAGGTGCCAGGGGGCCCCTGTGCCTGCAGTGTCCTGCCTGGGACAGGACACTGGGAACTACCTGGGGTGGAGTTTTTTTTAAGTGAGGGAAAGGCCAGCAGTTTATATGCACGTGCAGGACCCTATTTTTTATATTTTTCTTTTTAATTCCCAGAGAAATCTGTGCTGCTTCTGCTGAGGAGAAGTGATTCCTCTCGTGATTCACATGCAGCACTCAAGCAGAATTTTTTCATATCAGTTATTAAACTGGTATCAGTTGATATCAGTTACTGGTATCTTTACCTTTTTGTACTTTTATTGGTATTTTTACTTTTTTTAGAGCATCTTTACTCTGTACTTTTTCGCATCAGTTATTAAAAGGTTTTATTTAGAAACTCCTTCTTTGTTCTGAAGAGTCAGAAAACCAAAGATATTCCTCTAAAAACCAGTATTTTCTGCTCTTGGCTACCTGAGTGGGTTTTTCGAAACGCTGTGTTCAGAAACAAACTCATTTAGATCTTTCCCTATCTTCCCTCTCCACTGCTGGGATGGATTCAGAACACTGCTCCAGGTAAGAGGGGAGTCCAGGGAGCCTGGAAACTACAAAATGAGCTGAAGGAAGAGTTTAAATGTCTGTATTTCCCTGTCAGACTGTGCTGCTCAGACCGAACACACAGAGGCAGGTCAGGAGAGATGACAGGGAGAAGACACCAAACCAAGTCCCCACTGATCCCCTGTCCCAGCCAGCCCAGTCCCAGCACTGGGATTGTCCCTTTTCCAACTGGAGCCTGGGAAATTCCTTCATCCCCCCCAGCACAGCTCCAGGCACAGCTCTGTGGTTTCTCCCATTGTTTGCAGTTTGTTTTTCTTTCCAGCAGGAACATAAAGCTGCACTGTTGGATTTGCAAGTCCAGAGCATCAGACCTGGCTTTTCACCTTGGCCATGGGAAATGTTTTAGTTGGATGCCTAAGGAAACAAGGCTTGTGTGCTGGTGCTGTGTGGATTTCTTCTCCCACTCCTTTCTATCCCAAAAGTTTTTATTCGCTGATAGTTTCAAGCAAACCTATCAAAGGAGTAAAGACCTTGAAGATAAGTTCCTAACAGATTTCATGAGACAGGGAATTGGACAGGGAGGAGCTGAAAGGAGCCTCCCCAGCCCCTAAGAAAGAAGAAAAAAGGGAGGAAAATAGAGGAGACGTGTTGAAAAGCAGCTTTCATGAAACCCTCTGCTCACCAAACTACTTGTTTATTACTACGACAATTTTTGCATCCATCTCTCTGCTCCCAAGATCCAGGAGCTGAGTCCTGGAAACACACAGGGATTTAGCTTTATATGCTCTGGGCCAGGAAGTTTAACACACCCCTCGAAGCTGTGGGCCTGAAATGTGGGATCACTGTAACCTTTCAGAGCCAGAACCCAAAGAACATCTCAGCCCAGTTCTGTTTCCACGACAACACCCAAATACAAATATCTGTGGCACAGCAAAGAAAAAGTGTGTCAGTGTTACTGTTTTTGTGCTGAAAGATAGAAATTAGCCAGTATCCTCCATGCCCTCGAATAGGAGGATTTTCTTTTTACAGTTTTTGTTGCCATACCAACTTGGTGCAACCCTCCTCCTGTTTAACAACACCAAGGACAGGCACACACAGACAGGGAAACAGAGTTTTCCAGCACTTTTGTCCTCCCTGCAGACGTGAGCACCGATCCAGAGAGCAGCAGCAGCAGCCTGGGTTCATGTGCCTGAGCTTTATATTCCATGGGTCTAATGTAACAGTGTGTCAAATGTTTGCTTTGGCCATTCCTGATTCCTCAAATCCCCTTTTTATACTAATATTTAAAATGGGAAAAGGCTTTAAAAGAATGGGCGCAAATTACCGGTTCAAAGGGTTTATTGGGCTCCCAGCTGAGCATTGCTTAGGCTAAGAATGGGGATTTGAAAAAAACCCACTGTTTAGGTGGCTTTATTGGGGTTTATTTCCTCTGCTCCTGCAGTCCTGAAGGAGGGAGAGGAGCAGCAGGAGGAACAGGAGGCAGGGAATCATCTTTTTCTCCTGCAAATCCCAATAACTGTAATTTTTTACAGATCATAAAGATTGACCTCTAAACTCACCCAATTATGAAAGTTAAGGAAACTTCAGCTCAGCAGGAGTGAGATGGACTTCCCCTCAGTAACAGCCACTGCTACAAATATTCCTTTATTATTATTTTCATAAAATGTTTTGGAAATCCTGGCAAACATTTTGTTGAAAACTCACAGTTTATAACATCTTGCCCCAGCTCTGTTGTTGAGCTCAGGGAGATGGGATAAGGTGTCAGGGCAGATGGATGGCTGGAGAGGCAGAATTAGCCTGTCTGGATTTGAAGGGCAGTTTATGGGGTTATTGTGACAATTGCCCTGATTTCAGCTCTCCTGTCACTTCACAGGGTCTGTCAGCTCAGGTTTAACGCTCCTGAGCTTGGGCAGCAGGGCTGGATCACTGGATCACAGCTGGATCACTGGATCACAGCTGGATCTCCAGTGCTGGATCACTGGAGAATGAACCCCGAGGCCACTCCAGGTCCCTGGAATGGCCAGTGCAGCTCAGCCCATCCCAGGGAGGCTGCTGGGCCCTGGCAGGGGTTTGGCCTGGAGCTGTTTCATGTGCTGGGGAGTGCAAGTGTCAGACACTGGGGGGATGCTGCCAGGGATCCTGGGAAAAACAGCACCCAGAGCCCAGCCTGCTGCTGGGATGGGTTTGGCAAAGGGAAAGAAACCCCGATGGAGAAGAGGCTGGATGAGCAGATTTGTGGTAGGAAGAGCCCTGCAAACTGTGGGGGTTTGCAATGATAGGAAATCCTGATGATACAGAAATCAGCATCCCTGGATGGAGGTGGACTCCCAGCCCTGGGAGTGTCCAAGGCCAGGTTGGATGGGGCTTGGAGCAACTTGGGCTGGTGGAAGGTGTCCCTGCCCATGGCAGGGGGTGGCACTGGATGGGCTTTGAGGTCCCTTCTCACTCAACTCTTCCTGAGATTCTGTGGTGCCACATTTGTGGCATTTTCTGGCTCTTGTTTTCCTTGCATTCCCAGACTCAGGGGTTGGAATGTGCTCCACACAAACCTGTCCTGCTGCTGCTCAGCTCTGAGCTTCTCTCCAGGTTTCCCTCGACTGCCTCATTAGAGCAAAGAGGGAAAAGCCCCAGACAATCATTCCTGGACACACAATCATTCCCATACATGTAGGAGAGCTGCTGATTTGTGGGGTGGGGGATAAAAAGCCCCATGACCTCCCCCAGCTCAGAGCTTTGCTGTGCTTTGAGCACAGGCACTGGGGAGTGTATCAAAAATCTTTTCATCTGTTCACTGAGTAAGGAATTGCACTGCTGAAATCATCCATCCTTCCGTGCCAAGAAGCTTTCACTGCCCAATCCATGCCAGGGAAGCCCTCTTTGGTGGATAATAATAACCTGGGGACCATGGACTCTAAAACTTTCTCTAGGCAAGTGAGTGACTGAAGAGTTAACAGAGCCATGTTTCACTGCAGGATTACAGTGTCAAACCACAGGAAGTGTCTCTGGTGGTTTGCTGATCTCTGTGGTCTGACTGGGCTGGAATTATTCACAACAGTAACTCCATTGCTGGCAGGATTATCACGTGTCTGTCTCCTCACCTGCAGCCTCAAGGACTTGTCTCAGGACCTGATCCTGCAGTGTGTGGACCAGATCTGACCCTGCCACCAAGGGAGTCAACAGTGACACTTCCATTTCCTCAGCAGAGGAGGACCAGGGCTCCACACCAGGGATTAACCTGGAGCAAAGACAGAAATAACTTAGGATTTCAGGTTTCAGAAACCCAAAATCTACCAGACTGCTCAGATATTAAAAACCAGACTTCATTTATAATCCCTTCCAGTGGCACCTTTGGATGCTGATTCACTGTACTTTACAGGGAGTTCATTTCCATTAATCCCTTTTGCAGATAGTAAAGCCAAGCCACATGAAAGAGGTACACAGATCAGAGTCAGCACAGACAGGGCACCCTGAGCTACACACTGAAGGGAGGAGACAACTTGAAGAGTAAATTATACATGTTTTAAAATGCAACCAGCAGTTTTCAATTATTTAAGGCACTGTTTTCTTAACAAGGATTAGAAATGATATTTCAAATCCATCACTTGAGCACGATGACACCTTTTCAAATGAAGGGTTTCTGTTGCTGCTCCTGTTATCCTGCCCGTATTAAAAGATGACTTTCAAGTATTTTGTCTATCAGTTTTAAAGAGAAAAAAAAATAACAAGCCTGAAAGAACAAAGACGACACTTCAAAGCCTTCAGCAGAGAAGGAAGTGCTTTCTAGCAAAAATCATCTCCTTGTGTCAAAGAAACCTTTGTCAGACAGTTCCTCTCCTGCCTTGGCTGCTGTTTGGTTAAAGACAGGAAAGCAACTGAAGAGAAAGAGAATCCCTGAGAGAATGACACAAGTCATGTCCCAGCAAAGCCCTCCCTCTGCCCTCGTGTTTTCCTGACCCAGCCCCGGGGAGCTGAGGGAGCACAGACACCTTCAACCTCCCTGGCACCTCGGGGGGGCTCTTCTGCACTCACACGGGGAAGTTCTTGAGAGGATTTTGAGGCAACACAGTGTGGAGGTTAAAACCAAGGCCATTTGAAAAAGAGCTGCAATTCCTCAGGCTCTCCACATTTTTTTTTTCCATTTTCCTAAATACCATGGAACTTTGCAACTTTAGCAGGGAGAAGCCAGATAAGTGCAGTGGGCTTTGGATCACCAGTGCGAGTTCCTTCCCTTCTGACTCTCAGGTGCTCAAGTCTTACCTCAGCCAACAGAGATGTCCCTTCCCAGCCCTCTGAAGTGCCACGTGGATTTTTCTGGGCAACAACTTTTACTATATCCGGGCACAGAAATGATTTTGGGACCTCCATTCTATTCTATAACAATTTTGTGGTACAGTCCTCCTGTGCAGTTGTCTCGTACCCCTTGCTCTACAACAAGAGTGTTCACAGCCCCTTCTGGAGCCCTTTTTTCAGCCCCCCTCAAGTAACACGTGAAGAACTACCCAATAACTCCCACTGGCAGTGGTCCCTCTCCTGGAACATTGCAGCAACATGTTATTTAACAACACAGCTTTCCCAGGAGTTCCTCTGATAGCCATAACCCCTAACAAGCTTCCCCTCAATAACAACTTGCTTTTGACCTCAGCACACCTGGAGACTTCACCCTTCTATTCCACCTCTGACCTACCCCCATATAATTGACACGTCGCAATTATCAGCAATTTGTAAGCTTTGTTTTCCTTAGCACCCAATTATGCAAATAACAGACCTGCAGTAGAACTGCTCCTCTTGGGCTGCAAATTTGGGGCCAAGTGTTTCACGCCTGAGCGACTGTGGGAGCCCTGGCCCAACCTGCAGGAGCAGGAAATGAGAACTCAGGGAATACTTATCCCAGGCAATCTCTGTCGGGGTGGGAGAAGGATATTTAATACCTTTTTCATTAACTCTTATGAGCACCTACAGCCTGGATCCAGGCTGCTTCCAGGAATTAGGACTTCTGAAGATTTAACTTTCCTTTAGCCACTTTTCCTACCCTGGCTGTACTTCCAGCATTTCTCCAGGAACAAGGCAGGGCCAAGGTCTGAGGACCATCTGTCAAATGCCAAAGAAGAAAACACATTTTCCGAAACCAAAGCAGGCCCACCAGGTGGAAGAACCCCCAATTTCTCAGTGCACACACAGACAGTGCCCTGGACGTGTCCACATTGGCTTTTGTGCTTCAATATATTGTTGTGTCTTTTTCTTTATGTGCTCTATGCAGTTGACTGGACTGAAAACAGAACAGTCATCCCATCACATCCTGCCCTCTGTGCATCAAAAGGGTTTTTAACCCACAGCATTTTATCTGAGATGAAAAACACTGGAAAAGGGCATTCTGGGCTGTTTCCCCACCTTTCTTCACCCACGGCAGCACTTGGTTCTATCTGAGGTGTCAAGTCCACCGTCCCCCCCAGCAGCAAACAAGTGCCTTCCCAGTCCTGTGACCTCATCTCCTTCCCTGTCAGAAGATTAAGGCACATTTTCAGATTCTGGGGCTATTTTTAGCCTGCCCTAGAGGCTGGTGGAGAGGAGAGGAGCAGGGGGACTCTCTCCATTGTGTAACAATCTCCGGGTCTAGAAAACCACTCACATTTAATGTCACTGCACAGAATAACTCCGGGTAAAGCTGCATCAGCTGCACCGTTCCCAGATGGCACTGCCCAAACCACTTCCTTCTGGGAAGGGGCTGGGAAAGGGCTGCAGTGACTCCTGTGGCTGGGAATGCACAACCCCAGAATGAGGAACGGGGGCTTTATCTCCTTGTGCTCCGTCAAGTGTCCTGAAAACAGGAACAAAAACAGCGGAATCAGAAAACAGATGCAAACACCGTGTTGTGGAAACCTGTGCCTGCACTAAGCTCTGAGCAGGGTGGGAGGCTCCATGTGGTGCTGGGATCCGGTTTTCCATGGCAAAGTGCCTCCTGCAGGGACAGCTGAGGCACAGCTCCTCTGGAGACACAGCTCTGTCCACCTGTGCCCTGTCCCCCTCACCTCATTTCCACCAGCACAGGCAATTCCTCACAGTGTCCCACTGCAGTGATCCCGGGATAAAACACTCCTTAGAAATGGCCAATCCATGAGTGCACTGTGCTGCTGGGATAACAGGATAAGGAATATATTGAATATAGAAGTGTTAAGTAATATATTGAATGGATATGCCCATCTCCTTCTCTGAAGGTCACTGTATGAATAGCTTATTGAAAAATAGGGTCTTAAACAGGGTAAATCTTTAAATCTGATGTCATGTGAGAAGATGGACACAGGCACAGGAATGAGTTTTACAACCCCATCTAACTGCTGCTCCTCACCCAGTGATTTTGGTACCCTGTCATTCTCTCCCTCCTCTCCAAGAGCTCAGTAAGGACTTTTATTTTTGATCAGGTTCCATCTGAGGAGTCCTCGGGCAAGGAGGGGGAGGAAGACAATTAAAACAAAGCAAAAACCCCCAAATCTCAGAATACCAAACTAACACATTAAAGACATCACCCTTTATCCCCCTACAGAACAAAGCACCAGAATATTCAAACACCAAGTCAGAGAAGGGAATTGGAGGGAGCCCCTCCCAGGATCACCCTTGAGGATCTGCCCACTTTGCCAAGTTTGCTTCCAGCCCTGGCTGGCACCTTTCCACCCAGGAATATGTACATTTGACTCCTTAATGGTTATTGCATGTCAGGCTCGTGGGCATTTGGCCCATGGAACACTCTGTTTCCCAATCTATAAGTACATGAAATATAAGACCAAGTAAAATCTGAGACATTGTGGAAACTGAGGAGGGCTTGAATGAGCTCCTGGAATAAAACCCGAGCCCCTCCCCACCCAGAGCAGTATTTTTAGGAAGTCGATTGAGAAATGTTTTCCTTGCTCCATTTCCATGTTTACTGGGATACAACATTGTTACACTGGATTGCATCAGAAAACATGGAAACAGCTCCACAAATTGATCCGACCACAAGTTCTCTGAGGAATTTGCTCCTTGTCTCCAAGGAGTTTACTCAGCATAAACAATGGCAAATAAATACAAGGCAGCCCTGAGAGAGAGTTTCTCCAATAAGCTCCAGCAATATCAGAATATGGACATTTTAGGGAACTTCAGGTGGGTTTTATGATGGCATATTTCTCATGAGACATTGCATATGGCCAGTCAGAAAATCACAGGATATATTGGGCCTCAAAGTGAAATTTGCTGCATTTTAGGAAAAGATCACCTAAGTGAAATAATGACTGGACCAAAAGAAGGACAACATGCACCATCCCCTCCCTGGGGCTTTGAGGGTCTCCATCTCTTCAGGAGATGGAACTGGACCTTACTTTAGTATTTGCTAATGGTTACTAAGCACATAAATCCTTTAGAGGTCTGAACTCAGATCTCCAGGTCAGACAGAACTCCGGGGAACTGATTGCCACGATAACGGGAAACACGGCAGCTCAAAACTGCTGAGTTTGAGAGGGGGATCTCTTCAATAACAGAGAGTTTAAAAATGTACCAGCATTGCCTTTCAGCCATCTGAGTCACCTCGGTGTGTAATCAATTAGAAACCAACTCAATTCACAGGAAAAGGGTTCTGCCTGAGCCAAAGGATAATTTTTGTCATACAGGTGAACTAATCTTTCCCAGGCCAAGCATATCCTTGAACTCCTACCCTGCTCTCTCTGCTTATCTTGTCTTCCCAGTTCGTTTCAACTGATTAGTACAAAACCTGTCTGAAAATGGAATTTCCTTTCCAGAAAAAAATCATTCTAAAATAGTGGTGGAAATCATTCTGACAGGGACAAAAAATGAACAATAAAATGGCAACAACAAACCTGTTATAAAAGAATTTGTGTGGAGGGATTTCCAAGCCCTGTTAAATTTGTTTGTTGGGGTTTTTGGTTTGGTGTCCAAGGCCAGGTTGGATGGGGCTTGGAGCAACTTGGTCTAGTGGAAGGTATCCCTGCCCATGGTATGATAATAAGCTTTAAGGTCCCTCCTAACTCAAATAATTCCATGATTCCATGATTCTGTTAAATCTGGCCCTCAGTGGGAAGTCCACTAGACTTAAAACTCCACAAAAAGAAGTGGTTCATTCAAAACTGGGATGGACCAGACAGTAAAATGTGGTGTAAGAACTTCTGTTTGGTTCAGCTTTGGAACCAGGCCCTGAAATCCCCCCGTTCAGAAGCTCCTTATGGTCACATCAGGATCCTCCCTGGTTTCAGGCTGAGGGAATGGAGCCAGAGATCAAGTGCTGGGGCCAAAGCTGCAGCGGTTCAGTCACAACACCACAACCAGAAGCCAAAAATCCTGCCCCCACCCTTCCCTGGAACCACCAGCCCACACTCCTTGAGGAGCTGCTCCCGGGCTGGAAGTGCTGACTGCTGCCAGGGCAGCCAAGCCATTCCCGGAGCTTCCCCACGGGAATGATGCCTGAGCAGGCACAGACCTTGGCAGCAGCCTGCAATTGTTCCTGGAGGCTGGCACAGGGGTAATTAGAGAATAGAACACACGGGGAAAAGGAGGCTGTTCCTCCTCCACCCTGTACGTGGCAGACGGGCTGTGAGGACACCCAGATTAACTTCTGCACCTGAATTAGAACAAAGTGTTTTGCTATTGCCTTTCTCTTTCCCTCTCCACCCCTTTCCCTGTCCTTATTTTAATCTACAAACCAGTATTAGGCCTGCAGGCCTCGTGCCAGGGTACAGCTCTCATTCACCTGGCAAATGCTGGGATCCTTCTTCTGGCTCCAACTAAAAACCAAGACTAAAAGGAGGAGCCAGGAGGTCATTTTTGAGCCAAGGCATCCACCCAAGGTGTCCAGACTTTATAGGAATTAAATTTATGGGAACTAAAGGCTTCCATCATTCTCTTGCTCTTCCTCTTGCTCCAGAAGATGTTTCTATCACCCTTGATACCACAGTAAAAATGTTTTCAAAGGCTAAAATTATGAACAGTGGTCATCAGCCAGCAGTCACAATGCACAGGAAGCAGACTGACTGCACAGGATTGTTCTCTGCACTGGGGGAATTAGGGATACCCATTGGAATGCGATTCCAAGCCCCAGGCTGCGGATGGGACCAGCTCTGGGTGTATCAAAGCTACTGTTGAGCAATCCCAGGCTTTAATCCCAGGTTTAATCCGGCACCTTGGCCCAGGGCAGATCTCTTGGCTTTTCTGAGATGCTGGAGACCAGAAAGTGAAGAGGAAGTTGAGTGTCCAAGACCTCAGGGCTGAGAAAACAATCGTCAGGAATCTTATCAGAACAGATAAATATGGATGAAATCACAGCATTGCTGTCCTCCCTCCTCTCACAGACCTCTGCTTAATATTTGGAGTCATTCCCTCATTCTGGAGGCAGTGACTTGCATTCTAGAACACATTTTTGCTACAGATCCACTCTTCCAGCAAGCTGAAAGCATCTCCTGCCCATTCCCCTTGTCCAAAGCTACATCCTCAGGCTTTATTCCCTCCACAAGAATTAACAGAACACCTTTCAGCAGTGAGATTTTCATCTGAACCACTCATATGTGTGGTGTGCCCTTCATTCCAATGGACCATGATAACCTGAGGAAAACAGTCCCCCCCTCCTTGTGCGGGTGAGGGGAGGTGGGAAGATATGGGGGAGAGTGAGTGACTCACTGTGTGTCCAGACAGCCAGATTTGAGCAAAGAAGGTGTCAGACATCACCTAATAGTGGAAATTAGGAAACCCAGATAAGATAAGTGCAAAGGGACTTACTTGGGGAAGTTGCAACAGTCCAGAAGTCAAAAAATAAGATGAAATAAGGACCCAAAATTAAACAAAACAAAACATGGCAATGTTAAGCAAACCAGCAAAACAAGGCAGAGCTACCAGATGATGCCCTGGAAATTCTGCCCTGCTCACTTCATGCTGCTCATGGAGCCTTTCCCAGTTCCTTTCCAGCCTGGCTTGGAACAACAGTTCCTTATCAACAGTTTATTTTATCCATTTTGTAAAAGAATTACAGAACAGGGGAAAAAAAATATTGGCTATTTTGAGCATCCCCAAGCCACAGGTGTGAGTGTGGGAAGGTGGGACCACAGGGCAGAGGAGTGTTGATGTCCTGAAGATGATCTGTCCCTGTAGGAGGTCAAAGCCCAGCTCCTGAGCACCTGTGGCCATCGGGGACCCCAGGGCAGAGTGTGGGTCCTAAAATCCTGCTTGGCATCCCAGCAGGAAAAGTTCATTGTGCTGTTCTGTCTGGAACAGCAGCATCCGGAATGCCATCAGAACAGTGTCCCCAGGGCTAGGGAGGTGGGGAAGACAGTTCCCTTTCTCATCTTGCATCAGCACTTTAACACCCCCAGAACGAAACAGAGACTTGAAGAAGAATCATTGAAAAAGTGACTGGTTCCAATTCCAGACTTCTCAAGAAGCCCAAATGCATTATCCATGTTTAACAGCCATGGCTCACCTCGTTCAGCCCCGGTTTTTATCCCAAAGTGCCCAAAATTAGGGATCTCCCACGGGGTTCTGGATTCCAGCTCTGCATTCCTCTTTTCCTCTATGTTGACCCCCCTGGTTTGTATGAATGAAGCACAAGCAACACATGGACATCTTAATCAATTTAATTGAATTAATTTAATTAACTTCCTCTCTCTTCATCACCTGTGAAAATTCTGAATAGAAACAACAATCTGGTTGGTGGGAGCAACCTTGAAGAGTGTTTTGACAGAGAATATGAACATCTTTCAAAGTTAAAGGTCAACTCCTGTGTCCACCAATGTTTCTTCTTCCAAGGACAAAATAAACCAGTGAGAGCGTGGGGGATAAAAGTACAGGTAGATCCTGGGAAGTTGGGACTGCCATCTTCGAGGGTTTTCCACCAGTTTTAGCAAAGAAAACTAAATCCTTTGCATTGTGCTTTTTGCCACCATTAAATCTAAGTTTTCCACTGGTGCAGAATTTAATACTGCATCACCAGAAGCAGAGTCATGGGGAAAATTGCATTTTCTTTACCTTTCAGATACAATAAATAGATAAAACTGTTAAAAATGAAAGTTATTCAAGTAACCAAAGGCTACAGTTCAATATAGCCAAGACAATGTACTCTGAGACTCAGATCTGGAAAAGAGATATCAGGAGAAATGTGTACCAGCCAAAGTTAATATTTGCACAAAAATGGTGAGCCAGATAAACTGGGATTTCCTCTCCCAGCCACTCATGGCTTATCCATGGCGTCTCAACTGAATTTGATACAATAACTTTCATCTGAGAGGGAAAAATGTTCAGCTCAGGTAAGGAAGACTTTATTTTGGGCCTGAATTCTCCCTCTGCATCCACTTCTGAAATGTGTAAGGAATCATGTTGTCACCCAGGATTCCATCACATGCTATTGCCCGACTGTTTCCATGATGTACTCGATTTCTGATCCTCAGTTATCCTCCAGGAATGTAGTATAAATGTAGTATAAAACCAGTACACCCGTTCCACCGTTAAAGTCATCAATTTAAAGTTCCCAAATAAACCAGAAAACATCTCAGAAAAAAAACCCCTAACTCACTCCAAATATCTTCCTGTTCTAACAACACATTTAGTTCTAACCTATTTCAGTTAGAGGAGGGCACTTCAGAGCAATTTAAACTTCTTCCATGCTCAATTTTGCCAAGTTAGTCAAGAGCTTCTCACTGTCACAGAGGTGGAACATTCAGAAGATCCATCTCACAATGTTATGGAAGCTCCCTGGAGGTGTTAAAAATGTTTAAGAACACGCCAGCAAACATCCAAGTCCAGGTTTAGTGTGGGAAGTCCAACTACACCATCTACTTAGTTTCCTCCTGGCTCCAACCTTCTATAATTTTATTATCATTGACTGTGTTTCATTCAGTCCACCAGGAGTTCCTGAGCTTCCTGCTGCAGTTCACAGGACGCTTCAAAACAAAAGGGCTTTTTACCCAGCCACATACATAGAAGGGAATGATAAACAAACAATCAACATTCAAATAAAATCCCTGCTGTAAGCGAGGAACGTGTTTCAAATCAAACCACACCAGCTCCGCTTCACCGGGGACGTCGGCGGGGAGACAAAAATAAGCTGAATCACTTTTTATTTTCTCCCCGATGGACGGGCAGACACGCTCCGGGGGCCGAGCTGGTTTTCCTCTGAGAGGAAGCCAGGCCTTCCTGGGAAAGCGCTGGGCAGGGCTCAGCCCTGCCTGCCACCAGCTCGGAGTCACCGGGGGAGCCGTGCCAAGCAGTAGTACTGGCAGCTCCAGAAACAACAGCCGCGAGTAAGACGGGAGGAAGGACCACGCGACAACACCCTCCACGGGCTGGAAAAACTGATGGGCAACCAGGGGACTGATGAGCAACAGCAGGGAATGGAATAGGTAGCGGTACCAGGGACGATTATTCCCTGTTTCTCTCCGCTGTGAGAAGGGGGAATGTGAGAACTTGGTTTTCCAGAGGATTGTTCCTCCGTTGCTTTTCCATGCCTTGTGTGGAGGGTGACAGGAATCCAGCAATGCCTGACTGTTTTGGTCAGGATGCTCGACCTGCAGTGAACAGAGGGAATGAAAAAATCTAGCCTTGATAGTTCAGAGGCAACTTCTGAAATTTAAAGTCTATGCAAAAGCATCTTTAAAAATTAAAAGATTAAAGCCCTGCTGTGAGGTTTTTAGAGGAGAAAGCTTCGTTTCTCTGTCTCAGTCTGACTGCACACTACCTGCTCATTAATATTTTGGATTCTCCAGAGTAGGCACTATTTTCCAGAAGTATGGAGCATTTTAGTGCTCAGCTTGCTGCTCTTGGCACTGCATAAACACTGGGTCACAGTTAAAAAAAGCATATTATGTATTTAATCATGTCGATATGGAAAGAGCAGGATTTATTAAAAGCACCTAGATAAGTTCCAGGCCTTACTCCCATTAGCTTCCAGGGGTGACTCACAACCTGGTTTTATGAACTGTCTGGAAAAATCCCTTTGGGATTCAACTACATCTTTAAGCACATTTTATAAATGTGACCTGCTGTTCCTCCACGGTCCTTAGAACAACGGGGTGATTCCTTTGGGGATTTTAGGAATGGCAGTAATGCACCTCATAATCCCGGGACACCCTTGCCTGTGGCACCCTCAGTACCGAGCCATCGACCTTCCAGTTCTTACTCATGTATTTATTTCTGATGCTCTTTTTGTCTACGTTCTTGTAAAAACCCGCTGGGCTCTTATTATTTCATTAGCTGTCTAGACTGTGCTGCAGGTAAATAGGGGGGACTTTAAAATGGGAATGAGCACACAGGAAAAAAAACTAAATAGAGGAAAACAGAAGGTGCTGCTCCCGATCTGAGCCTTCATGTAATAGCGTAGTGATGTAAATGTAAATGCAGTAATTTATGGCTGTTTGTATACAATGCTCAGCCAGAAGGTCCCTGGAGATTTTCTGGTGTGTGAACTGCTAACATCACAGGATCACAGAATCCCAGAACTGACAGGGTTCTGTTCCCCATGAGAAGGTGCTTTGAAGGGCTGGATAAGGACGGAGTTACTAAAATAAGTCCATAAAGCGAATCCCGAGCTTGGGGGGGCCTCGCTGCCGCCATTTTCCTGGGGGGCCAAACCCCGGCCGCTGATTGGCTGCGCCGTGCGCGGACCAATGCAAGAGAAGCTCCCTGTTGCCACGGCAACGGCGGGGCCTGGTGCGGCCTGAGGCGCCCCGAGGCCTGCGCTGAGTTATAACGAATTATATCTGAATTATAACAGCTGTAAATGAATTATAACCGAATTATAGCCCCGTCCCGTCCACACCATTTAAATTTCTCCCCCTTTAACAAATTCAGTAGTCCGCGCACCGAAAAATCTAGAGGGACCTTCTGTGTAGAAACGCAGCGATGAATAACTGCGTGTGTGTGTGCGCATACCTAATTATATATACATATGTATATGCGTATGAATATGGCATAATTTTACTCCAGTGGGCCAATTTCGCTTTAATAAATAAAATGTTATGAAGGGAGGGTGGTCAGCTTGTTTGGAAGAACAACACTGACCGGCTGCGACTCAGCTTTCCCTGGCTTTTTCACAGCTAGGAGCTGCTTGATATTTTTGGCTCGGCTCTATTATTATAATTTTTTTTTTCCCTTTTAAAAAATATGAGGCAGTAGGCTTCCTCCCAAGACACACTCAGGTGGGGCCGCTTCTAGCTGCTGACTTTCCCCTGGGGCACCTCATTTTGTTAAAAAAAAAGGGGGGAAAAAAAAGGACAAGTCTCCCATGACACACTCAATAAAGCTCAGATGACTCGGCTGTCCCCTGTCCTGTCCCTCCAAGGCTGTGTAGCCTCATTACACCTCTCTCAAAATGGTTTTAAAAGGCTGCAGATGGAAGAGCAGTGACATTTATCACTTGCAAATGAGGGCCCTGCGTCACCTCTGAAGGAGAGTTACATTCTGTAATCCTCATTCCAGGGTATTTTTCTGCTGACTTTATACCCGGAGTCTCAGTGAAAACGAGCTCTGTGTGCTCAGTTTTATTGCTGCAGGGTTGGAGTGACTCCCTGAGGGTGGATATTGAGCCCCCAAAATCTCAGTGGGATTGTTTTAATTCACAAATGTCACCTGGAAAGAGCAGAATTGCACCACAGCTCTTCCATCTCTCCACAAGTAACTGTTTTCCTGGTGTTGGGCCTTTCTCATGTGAGAATTCTGTTGTATTTGTTTCACCTAAAAATGTACTGGGGCAAGCTGTCAGGTTTAAGTTTGATTTGACTCAGACAAAATTTTGACACCGAAATTTTAGTTAAAATGATAAAACCATTTGAAATCAGTCCATCACTGGGGAGTGGGGCCAGTTTCTGCCACACCATGAGCTTTTCACTGAGAACTAGTGTCTACTGCATAATAAAACAGAATATATCAAGAACGTTTGGTCTACGTTATGGAAAACATTATTATCCCTGTTCAATCATTCATTTCTATTTTATTTTTTCTTTTTTTATGGCATGAAGTTTTCAAATAGATGGGAGTGAGAAATAAGGGAACAAGCACCACAATAAGAGAATATATAACTCCAACCACAATTGGAGTGCTTGTGTGAATACAATCAGAATTGGCAATTCAGGAAGAGTCACCAGATATAAAAGGATAGAAGGCAAAATGTGGGATTTTCTGTATCCTTGTACCTGGTTTGTTTGGCGCTGAAAGAGTCTTAATGGCTCAGGTGATTCTTCCTGCAATTGCTCTTTGCATTAAAAAGTCTCAAATCAAATTTACAAAGGAAGTAGTTGTTTTGGCTCACTGGCTAGACCTGGAAACCAGGGAGAAAGATTCACACAGATTAAAATTTTTAGGTAGTTTTGAGTATTCTGGATCCACGTTTTCCCTTTTGACAGAAGCAACGTAGTCTGAAAATCTTCTTTCCCAAAGTACCTTCCAAACTAAGGTGCCTGACCACAGGCAGTGGGAGTCCCCCACCCCTTGAAGGGTTGCCCAAATCTTCATTCCCATTGTTCCCAGCACTTCAAAATGAAAATCCCTTGTCCTGCCATTGGGCTGAGGGGAGAGAGAGAATAGGAGAGGGGAGGAGAGAAAGCCCCAGCAGCTCCATTCATGGGGGGGATGCAGCCACTGCCAAGTGTCATTATGAAAATTCTTCCTTTTCATACGATATTAAACTCTCCTCTTGGCAGGTCCCCTGATGCAGTGAGTGTTTTTAGTGAAAATACACGAGGTACTGAATTCTTTAACCTCAGTTCATTTCTCATTATATTACTCTGTTAATAGTCCTGGGAAATACACAAAAAACCCAACGCTGTGTCTGTGCTGAGCAGGGAGCTCTGCATGTTTAGGGTGGCTCTTGGCAGTGAGTTTGATGGAGAAGAGGAAAAAACAATTTGCAAAGGAAAAAGGGTTCAGGAAGAGTCGGTTTTTCTGAATTTAATTAAGCATTGAAATCAAGGCCATTTGGAACTCATCTTCCTATGTAAGTACCTCTTTAAATGCCAGGGGTTTGAGGTTTGAATCTTTACTGAAGGAGTGCTAATTATCAGCTCTGGGTTTGATTCAGTTCCTCCCCAAATTCAAGAATCTCTTCGCTCTTCTCAGTCAGAAAGAGAAGGTTGGCATGGATTAAGTGTGGAGTTTGCTCCCAAGAAGTTACTGCCCATTAGGTGGGACAACAATAAGTGAGGACACTGGGGTTTCTGCTCTGTCACAAATATAAATTCAAGTGATTGGACAGCAGACACGGAATTGTAACAGAATTCCAATGCCCTCCAAATGGGAGTCAACAAATACACCTGCTTTTCCATGTTGCAGGGGCTGGGAGCAGACTCACAGTCAGCTCTTGTGGCTGAAGTCACGGATGAAAACTGTGTAACTGCAATAAATTTATTGCTTATGACCGTGAGCAAGAGACTGGACAGTGATTTATGGTGTTGTGGCTATAAATTTTGTTCCTATCTCCTGGCCTGGGTGTATTTCATCTAGAAATATTTGATTAATAAAGAATGATTTTTTTCAAAAAGCCAGTTGATCATAAGTTTCACTGCATCAGCTAAAGTAGAAAAATCATATAAAACTCGTGTTTAATATTGTATTGGTTGCAGGGGAACAGCCTGCAGGAAGTTTTGACCAGAAACTCTTAGTCCATCGTTTCAATTGACAAATAACAATCGAAATATAATTTCAGCCAATTCCCAGAAAGGCAGAGAATGCAATTTTATTTAATCACTAATATGGCAGACATTGTGTACCCTGTTTTCAACCAGCTGTGCCCTTGGGGGCTGGATGCCTCTGGTCATGTAGAATGTGATGGATTATGACCAGAGGAGCTGATTTACAGTCCAGTGGTGGCACACACAGACCCAAGGGAGAACGAAGCCTCTGTTGAGCGGCCTGCAAAGCTCATATTGTGAATGCATCAGGCAGCTGAAGGTTTAGGAGTTGCCTCTTGCACAGAAGTGTGAAAAGTGAGGGAAAGAGGTAAAATGGTTTGCTCAGGGAGAGGCAGAAGTCTGTGGCACAGGTGGAAAATGACCCTGATGTTGTTTGTCCAGTTCCTGTGTCTTCATTCCTCCTCTGTCTTCTCAACCCAGCACTGAATTTGCAGGTTGTTGTCAGATTCTCTCAGCCAGCTGTGTCCTCGCCCTGCGAGGCTTCAGCATTCCCGGCCATCGGGGTCAGGAGGCTGTGCTCACACACAACTGCTGAGGGACTTGTTATCTGGATCCTGTCTCCAACAGAATTAGGGATCCTTGAGCATCTGCCCCGATTTCTGCTCCCACTTCCTCTCACAAATAGTCAATTTGTGCCAATACAAACTAAACAGATGTTTAAATGCTCACTCATTTTTTTTCCCATTTCACCCCCCTCATTTTGTCTTTAGTTTAGACCATGATGGCTTTAGGCTGGAGTTTTTAAGACCATTCATGGCTCCACTCACAGCACCTCAAGGCAACCTCTATTTGTGCATATCTCCAGAAGAAGTAGAAAAAAAGTTCCATTTTCCAAAAATTCCTCCCACTTCCTCTTCCCTGCGTGTGCCTCTAACCACTGCTGTATGTGCAGTTAATTGAAATGGTGTTTGTTTTATCTTGAATAACCTTGTAATTGATTGAGGTGGTGGACAGCAAGACTCCAGAGTCATTTACATACCTGTGCATGGAGCAGTAATTTCTAGGAGCCTTTCCACTGCTTTTTTTTCCCCCTGCAGAACTATACTCCCCTGTATGTGCGTGTTTGCATACATCTATAGATATTCACATTCATATAGATCTCCCCACAGTCCATTCACTCTGGCTGGGACTGTCCATTTGCTGCTCCTTGGGATCTTATGTTACCTGGGCTGGTGAGACTCCTGGCACTCTTCCCTGCAGAAGAAAAACAGCCTGATTTGGGGAGTGCTCGCTCCGCACAAGGCCCCGATTGTGTGCGAGGGCCGAAAGGGTAACAAATGCAGTTTAATTATGTTGGATGCTTGGTGGCTGCTTTTGCAAATCTTTTATTTGTTTTGAGAAGTGCCCCAGCAGCAGCACTAAATTTTGTGTGCATTCGGGGAGCCTCACAGGCCGCCGGTGCTGGGGGAGGGAGGGAGGACGGGCTAATTAACTGGGCTGCTGTCAAGCTAATAAACTAATGGAGAGCTTAAACAAATAAAAAAATAAAGGAAGTAGACATGATGGGGAAAAATAAAGTGACTAGACATGAAGTCTTACGACATGCATTTCCACCTTCCATGAAAAGGTGGCCTTGGGCACCCAGAATTTCGCGGATGGAGTTTTATGTCTCCTAATTCGAGTGCCCCTTTTAGGAGGCAAAGGTTTAGCGGATCTATCCAGGAATGAGTAACGAGAGAGGAGCTGTTCCCATCCTGCCCAGAAACCAATTCCAGCTCATCAGAGTTGTTCATTTTGGAAGAGAGTCAGATTCACATTCGCAGGACAGAGGGGAGTGGAAAGCAATCAGTGTTTAAATCTCCTCTTTGCCAGGCCGAGATGTTACATAAGGTTGAGGAAAATGTTTTATTATCCCAACTAAGCCTGAAGTGTCAGATACTGACAGCGTTTCAGAGACAGGATACTGGCCTTGATGGTCCAGTGTTCTGACTCAGGCTGACAGATTTGCTATTCCGCCCTCTCAGATTATTAGTTGTTCTGTTTTGGTCCTTGAGGCAGGAGGTGATTTTAAACTGAAAAGGTTAAAGCAGCACTCACGTTACTTTGGGACTGGGCTGAAAGAACTCTCCTATGTCTGCTGGTCATGGAGCACCAGGCAAATATAAACCTTCTCTCCTCTGATTTCTGCAAGTCTCCAGCTGCCATGATCTCATCACGAGCTGGTACACGCTGTGTTGGGGGAGTACCTGTGGTCAGGCTGGTTGGGTTTGTGTCATCCAGGTCCTTCTTTCCACGTCTCAGATTCCATAGTGTTCTTCCATGAGACCTCGGGGGACCATATTCCTGTGTTTTCCTGAAGTTTTCAACCCTTCTATCCCTTCAGTGGGTGGTGGCTCTTCTACCTGCCTTTTCCAAGGCTTATCTCAGCTCCAGGGTTTGCATAAGAACCCTCAGGGCTTTCAAATGTCACTGAACACTCAATTCTCTGACCCAGTGGTTAACAAAACACACGGTGCTCCTTGTTCTTCCTCGGGAAAATATTTACAACCCAATATCAGTGTTACTTGGCCACCTTCTCCCATCAAACCCAGAGAAGTCCGTGCTGAATAAGTCAAGGGAGCCATTGCCAGATCAGAACTTGAAAAACATCTTTTCAAACACTAAAGAGAAGAAGCTTTGCATTTGGAGATCTACAGAAAATGGTGGGTGGTCCCAGCAGTGTGGGACATGTATGACTGGGATGACATGAGGTGATGCCTCAGCCCTGGAGTTGGGCCAGGCTCGGCTTGGAGCAGCAGCTGGTATTCCAGAGCTCCTGGCAGGAGCATTTGAACTGTCCCCTGGTTTCCCTTCCATTTTCAGGATGAAATGTCAGCCCAGAGGCTGGTGAGATTTGATGGTGCCTCCCGAGTGTGACAGCAAGTCAAAGGAGCAGCAGGATTTTGTGGTCTCAGAACAAAACAATCAAACCACATTTGAAGTACTTATTTGCTTTTTGGGCATCTCTGCACAGACCAGTAATTTCCTTTAAACTTGGAAAGGTTTGAAGGCCAGTGAGGTTGTTGGTTACATTCTCACAGCCCTCCTCACACTCACTCCATGGTGTTGCAGACAGATTTTGCAGCACTCCAGTCTGCCCCAAATTACACCCCCTGCAACTTCCCTGGATCCCAGGATTTCCTTCAGCAGGGTGTGGTTCCTGCTGTTCTGGTGAGGTCTCAAGCAGGAGGCAGCAGTCACACAGAGCTGCTCAAAAATTTGGAAGGAAAGAGCGAAATCAATACCAGCATTTTCCAGGAAGAAGGTTGATTTTGTGTGTTTATTGTCATTCCTGAAGTACTTTGGGCAATTTTTTGATTAGTAACTCTGAATTCATTATTTTGGCTCTGGGAGCAGATCTCAGCTGCCCTTAGTTCCTGCTGTGCCACGAGACACTGGAACACCCCACGGGGTGGGAATTTAAAGGGAAATTTACAGGGAATTTAAAAACTCATTTTAATCAGGAAATTTGAGATTTGGAATTAGGGATTATTGCTGGACAGGGCTGATGGAAAGACTTGGATCATTAGGAGTGTCTGCAGGAAGAATTGTTCATTATGAATATTGTATGTCATTAACAAGTCCTCCCAAATCCAGGCTCAGTTTCCACATTGCTTGAAAACTCTTTATTTCAAACACTCATCATTTGTATATGGTGGTTATGGATCTGGAGCTGAGATCAGAGGAGAAGACACAGTTAAGCAGTAAAATAATGGACAATGAATTACAAATGCACTTCCATAATCTACTGATCTGACACAGCCACCACACTGAAGGTCCCTGGGCAGTAATTTGGTGCTTTTATCAGAAGTTTTAGAACACCCAGGATATTTATTAACTCTATTTTTTAGTACAACCTACCCCTGTGCCATGAATTGGTTGCAGTCATAGCAACAAGAGGTTCACAAGGTGGTTTTGGTGAAGTATTGCCTTGTTGTGCTTCTCACCTTTTCTTTGATGCCTTATGGTTCAGACTGATTTATCCTGGGCTTATATTATACATCATTTCTCTATTTTCCTGGTTTTTTTTTCTGGATAAGGGGTAAGTGAAGGAAGGGAGAGACTGAGAGAGGCCCGGTTTGAAGAGCAGCTTTTAAGCTGGAGTGAATTTGAGCAGAGGGTTTGCGTGTTTGGGTGTGCAACCAACTGCAAGAGATTTCAGCTTGCTAGAATAAAATACTTAAATGCCAATAAAAATGAAAACCAGAAGTTCCAGGTTTGTTTCCTCTCAGTATTTTCTCTTTTTCAGAAGACAAATAATATTTTGAAGTGCATATCTCAGCTCTCTTGAAAGAGAGGTCTTTCAGTGGATGGACCCTACTCTGAGGCACTCCCAGATACAACATTATCTACATGACATATTCACAGCAGAAGTTGTTAAAAAATACACTCAGGGTTTGTTCTTTTCTAATTTATTTAAACATGTGAACAAACGAATCGAGCACAGATCCGGGGATGGAGTTTCCAGCCCGAAAATAAAAAGATCAGCGTTTGGAGTTGCAGTTAACCAGAGATAAAACTCCAATTTGTAACACTTCATTTAGCAAGAGTATTAACCCCCTGGGAGCCCATGGGAGACCTTCAGTGAACAAAACTCCTCAGTGTGGAGCAGGTAAAAAATCCATCTCCTCGAGCTGTGCCCCGGGTGTTGCAGTGGTGTGAAGGTGACCAGCCCAGCTCCAACCCGTTTGTTTAACTTGCTCGGAATTAATCGGAGCGCTCTGGGATTAATAATTACTTAATCAAATAATCGCTTCGTGACTCCAACACTATCTTTTTTTTTTTTCCCCCCCTTTCCAGCAGGCTGGAAATAAGAGCCGTGAATATGTAAATTGGAACTGATTAGAGGATTAGGTTTCACTCTTTTTTTTTTTTTTTTTTTTTTTATTATTTGGAATAAAAACAGGCTGCAGATCCCTCTCAGCCAAGCCGTGGCTCTGAATTACAACACCAGCGCCTGTCGGCTGTGATAATTTCACTTCATTAACTTCCAGATATAAATAGGGAAAGTTTCTTATTTTTTTTCCATGCACCACCTTTAATAAGCAAGGCCTGAGAACACAGGGGTTATTGATCCCCGCAGCCATCGGGCCCTCGCAGTCTGGTGGAACAGGGCAAGAAGACCAAACACCTTCTACCTGTTCGCTCGTGCAGCCAGGGACAATCCACCTCTGTTGAACCCATTGGAAAGCTTTGGCAGGAACTGCCAAAAAAGCCTCGAAAAAGTGGAAGTGTCGCTGCCCCATTCATGGCAGTGTAAACCCAGATTATTTGATGGGCCATGGCAGAGAAATGTCAGCAGGAATCAGGTGGGATTTCAGGGTGAGGTGTCTGATGTTCAGCACCCTGGCAAATCCCTCACTGACAGTGCTAAACATCCTTTGTGTCCACTGATCCACGGGGAAAACCTGTGCCAAGCATCCCTGAAAATCTTCCTGTCATGCACAAAGACCATGATTTTAAAAAGTCCTGCCCAACGGTCAGAATGTGGGCCCCAGCAGGATTTTTAACCGTGGCATCCTATCGTGTCTAAGAGGGTTTGCAGTTTAGATTATTATCCATTGCTCCTCTGGAAATCCAGCTGTGGGATCCCTGCTGTGGTGTAGGGAATTCACAACCTCCTCAGGAAAGTGGAGCATTCCTCTATCTCATGACTTACAGATTGATACCAGCACACAGAAATCTAAAACTGAAGCTCAGGAAAGGTTTCTGAGGCAGAACAGAACCATTATTTCCCCTGAATTTAAGGATTATTATTATTATTATTATTATTATTATTTCTTTTTGTAAATTTGGGAATGGCTAATGGGTAAGGGCACAGAATAAAAAGAAGTTCCTAATCTTGCACTAAATATAAAGTTCCCCTTGTCATAAATAAAAAAGAAGTTTGAAGCTGGGGGTTTGCTGGTGCTGCAAGCAACTCCTAAGGATAAATGTTCTCAGACCTGTTTACATGGTGAGTGAAAATGAATTCAGAGGGTTTTATCTTTATCCCAATTAAATGTCACAAAAAAAATCTCTGTGGAATTTGTACATGGCCACATGTGGGTCACAGCCTTTCTCTGCTCAGGAAAAGATGCAGAGGAAAAAAAGGTTGTTGCAGGTCAGGAATGAAAATTGCATTTATAAACCTGCTTTTTGCAATGGGGTGAATGCCAAATCCCAGTATGGAGAGCACAGGATGAAAGCCTGGGCATGCAGGCAAAGCCACTTAGGAAAAAATCCTCACAGAGTCCACCTCCACCAGCCCTGGCTCCAGCAGGTAGTTCTAGTAATTTCTAGCAATCCTTCATTTTTCACAAGCATTAATTTTATACAGAAACGATAAATTAAACTGACTTGAGAAAAGTAAGTTCCCCAAAGGTTTTGAGGAGTGGAAAAGGGACACAAAACATTCCAGCCTGCAGCTAAAGGGACTCTTGGCTTCTTTGTGAAACATTTTCCCCCTGTTTAGAAGCTTGTTCTCCATCAGGGGAAAGCAAAGAGAGAAGGGAGAGGGGACAAAAGCTCCTGCACCCTGACCAGAGACAGGGATGGGTGAGAGCTGCACCTCTGCAGCAGGGAAAGGGGCCACGTGGGCTCCCACTGCCAGGCATGGCAGGAGTTGCCCTGGATGGCAGTGGATTTGCAGGTACCAGTCCATAAATAATAAAGAGCTCCCTCCTCTCAAAGGTTCTGAAACTCAGGTTTTCTTTCCCTCTGGTAGATGAGTCTTGGGAAGGTTGATGGCTTTGGGAAAGAGGTGCTAACTGAGGAGTGGGGAGTGGGCAGGAGTTGTGCAAAGGGCACTTCTGCGTGGCAGACTGAGAACATTAAAATGTGACCTCTCAGTTTATGCTAAAGGAATTGAACATTACAATAAGGCATCCTATGTCCTCAAAACCCTGAGCAATTATAAATAATACAGAATGCTATAATGATGATTTTCCACCTGAACCCGATAAGAATTGATCCGTGTTCTGAGATGACAGATTGAACAGCTCATGGCCACCAAAGGTACTCTGAGATTTTGTTATAATTCTTTCCACGGCCTGCTGGAAGTCAGCAATAATCCTATCCTGCAAGTTGATTCTGACTCCAGCTGGGAGTTTATCCAGCAGTGTACAGGGGGGATGGCAGGGAGCCTCAGGATGTGCCTGTGAGGGCAATGATTTGGGACAGCAGCACCCGCCTCCCTGCTTTGCTGGAACATGACACAGGCTGAAAACATTCACAGCAGTCCAGGGCAGGTGTCGAGGTTGTGTCACCTGGATATGCCAAAATCCCACAGCAGGGTGTCCTCCTGCCTGTGACTGCATGGAGAGAGAAGGAGAACTGAGAGAAATACAATCACAGAATCACGGAATGGTTTGGGTTGGAAGGGACCTTAAAGCTCATCCCGTTCCACCCCCTGATGAGCAGGGACACCTTTCACTGGACCAGGTTGCTCCAAGCCCTGTCCAACCTGGCCTTGGACACTCCCAGGGATGGGGAGCCCACAAACACTTTGCTGGGGGTTCCCATTATGTAAATTTGAGCTTGAGAGCTTTAAGGATTTCTTTACTAACGTCCCACCCACGTGGGGCTCGTTGGGTATTACTGACTGCTCGAGTGCTTCTTAAGGACTTAGGAGGGCTTGAAACTCAGGAGCAGAAGCTTGGGCACTGCAGCTAATTCTTATAAGCACCTTGTGGGCTGTGTGTGTTTCCCAGACATTTTCTGAAGAACTTGGATGGTGATTTCCTGAAAAAAAAAAAAAAAAATCCGACAAGAAAAAGCAAAAGCATTTCTGTGGAACTGCAACACTGCTCAGAGAAACCTTGATGCTTTTAACAGCATTCCCAGGTACTTCCAGGCAAGGTGTGCTTGGAATTGAAGTCTAGGAATTAGAGAACACAACCTTCATTTATTCAGGAGCAACTGGAAAACCTGAATGCGTTTCCATGGAGATGGGGTTATTTCCTTTCCCACAATTCAAACCTTTTCCACAGGTCCTGTTTCATTCTGATCACCCTCAGGTTTTGTTGAGGAGAATTTTTTTGGATTTTGATCTCGAGAGTTGGCCAAGCTCCAGGGAGAACAATGAAAAAGCCATAAATCACTTTAATAGATATAACAAGAAGAAAAAAAAAAGAGAAGGCAGAGAAACGGAGGGACTGAAATACAGCAGTCCCAGCACATCCATCAAACACAGAATACTCTTCTTGAGGCACAGGAGGACTCACCAATTAAATAAAGTGCAGAATTGGGCTGGTGTTATAAGGGCTGTGATGCCCAAGATACCATTCAGATTTAAGTATAAAAAACATGTTTTGATATTTTCCCCAAATTATGGTGCTGGGGATGATCTCTGCGCCTTAGCTACTATCACATGATATTTGTAGATTCAGAGAATAGGTTGGGACCTTAAAGCTCATCTCATTCCACCCCCTGCCATGGGCAGGGACACCTTCCACTAGCCCAGGTTGCTCCAAGCCCTGTCCAGCCTGGCCTTGGACACTCCCAGGGTTCCAGGGGCAGCCACAGCTTCTCTGGGCAACCTGTGCCAGGGCCTCCCCACCCTCCCAGCCAGGAATTTCTTCCTACATTAAGCTTAGAGTTACCCCATGTAGCTCAAGGCTGTGTGGATGTGGGATTCCTCCCAGCTGCCTTCAGCCATCCAGACTGTGGATGGACCACCCAGCAGTGCCCAGGGAGAGATTTCTAGGGAATGACTCAGCCCCATCTGAGCTGTTCTCTTCAGAACAGGGGGACAAAGAGCACTGAATCACAGGATGGAAGAGACAATAAAGATCATCCAGTCCAACCATGTTCTCCAGGATGGAAAACTTACTTAGATACTGAGTGAAACCTGGGAATAAAACAACGTCTTGAGCTGGGTACAGGTAGAAAATCCCCGTGGGTTTGGTCTCCTGAAGTCAAGCAGCCAACAGAGCCCAGTGATCCCCTCTCAGCCTCCCTCACCCAGTGAGTGCTGTGTTACCTGTGAGTGGCTGTGCAGTGTGGGTGGTTCACGTTAAGAATTGTGTGTTATTCACACCCAGTCTGCAAAGCTGGGGCAGCTCTGGCTGCTTTGACCACTTGCAGCTTCCAGTGATGTCAGGAGAGTTCTGTAGCAGGTGCCTCCAAAGACAGCTTGGTTATTATATTGTATTCTATTCCTTCCATGCCCCTTTCAGCAAAGCTGAAATGGGTTTGTAATAATTTTTAGCAATGTACAAGGGACCAGAAATTACAGAGTTTTAGTGGAGAATATTTTTATTGAAGACTTCTTTTTTTTTTTCATCTCTGCTCTAAGAGTAGAGTATACACAACCTTTCTCCTCCAAAGCTGATAAATGGTTTAGCCATTATTTAAACTTTGGGAAAAGGCAGCTACAGAAATAACATTTTAATGTATTCCAGATTAGACTTCATGCTATATTTGTAATAAAGACTTGTTTCCAGCACTGGTTGGCAGATCAGTCCCAGGGACAATTATCCAAATAGCTATTAGGATACGATTGCTCTCATTTCCAGGCAGTGCAGGGTTGCCAGGACTCAGCTTGGCTGGAGCTTGGATTTTGGTTTGACTTTTGGAGAAAACCACAAGAATTTGTCAGCCCTCTTGGCTGTAAGGGAGTCTCCTTGTCTTGGGGCTATTCTTTTTCCTCTGCAAGTGGGGAAGGCAAAACATGCCCTTGTTTGGTTTGGGTTCCTCTTTATTTCGTTGTCTCTCACCTGAGTGGCATCAGGAGGAGAAGGCTCAGGTGGGACTCAGGTGTGAGAGACCTCTCCCATCATCCAGAGAGAAGAGGAGGCTCAGTTTGGGAAGAGCACGTGGATTCCAGAGGGGGAGGACTGAAAAGAAAACCAAAGGTCACAAATTTCTTTTACTGGGGGGAAGGGAGCCTAAGGGAGGGAGTACTTAATGCCAAGCTAAATCAGTGTTAGTTGGGAGTGGAGACTCCCTCTCTTTATGCATTATGCTAATGTGTCACTTGGCAGGTCTGAATCACCCTGGCTGCCTCAGTCAGGAGCCTGAGTCGAAGAACACCAACTCCCTGAGAAGGGAAAAGGTCTCCTCGTGCCAGGGAACATGTTCTGTGGTGAGATGATGTAATTGTTTAAGTCACAGAGGCAGTGGGCAGGAAGCTTTTTCATATTGAAAGATAAGTAGGCCCACAATGGTCCATGAATCTTCGAGTAACTCCAACCATTCCCTTTTCTAGAGCTTAGAACAGAAACAGGTTCCTTATTTATGGCCAGTCTGGCCATGGGTGCTGCTCAGAGCAGCAGGCAGAGGTTGGGGACTGGTGTGTCTCTCTGTCCCAGGTCTTACAAAGTTCTTTTCAAGACCTTACATTAGTTACTTCAGCGATGTAAAATGGAGATAATAAATCTGGAACCAAACCAGTAGGTTTAGATGAGATACTGGGGAGAAATTCCTGGCTGGGAGGGTGGGGAGGCCCTGGCACAGGTTGCCCAGAGAAGCTGTGGCTGCCCCTGGATCCCTGGGAGTGTCCAAGGCCAGGTTGGAGGGGGCTTGGAGCAACCTGGGCTAGTGGAAGGTGTCCCTGCCCATGGCAGGGGGTGGAATGGGATGATTTTTGAGGTTTCTCACAGCTCAAGTCATTCCATGGTTCTGTGATGAGTACTGCATTGCTGAAATGAAATTAGGAAGGGTGATGTGCTCCTTGTGACAACAGGAGACTTGACGAAGGATCCAAAGCTCCTTTGCTCTTCTGCATTTCCAGCATCAGATAAAAGGCTTTGGATAAACACATCCCATTTCAGACATGTCCAGCATTTCTTAAAAATCCCTTTCTAAATTCTTTGTTTCTCAAGAAGAGGAGAAGGTTCAGGACTAAACATACTTTTTTCTCATTTGCTTGTCACGAACAACAACTGCATTATATATACAACATATATACAGACACTATATATATATATATGTATACAATATGCTCTATTGTAGCTGCACAATGAACCACTGCCTCAGCCACAGGAGCTGATAAACACCGTGGCAGTCAGGCTGGTAAACCCAAAAACATTTAAAGGACATTTAGAGAATATCACAGGCCCTTTTTACAAACTAATCTCAAGATCTCTGCTCTCCACTCGGGTCCCCCCGTGAAGATTTTCCGTGGGGTGAGTGCAGCAAAGCTTGAATGCACAGCAACCCTTCCTTGCTGGCTCTGCTCCAAAACAATGACTGCACCAGAGGGGCTCAGGCATATCCTACCAATGGAGCAGAAAATTGCTTCAAGGCTAAAGCAGTAACACCTTGGCAGAGCCTGTAATTAGCAATAAAGCAGCACCCATGGCCAATGGGGCCATTGTGCCCCATATTCCATTTTTGCTCCTTGGTGTGGAGGGGAAACGTGTGTGTGAGTGAGAATGAGAGCACAGAGGTAAATCCCCATCCTGGAGGTTCATGATGAATGTGCTGCAGTTGGCACGGAGTGGAACACGTGCCAAGATGGGGCCCTCTTGTTCCTTCCAGTCTCCCCCCACCCCCACCTACCTTCTCCCAAACACCACATTATATTTTTAGCATTTTTATTTTCTTGGAAAAATATATAAACTGCAGCTATAAAATGTGTTTAAACAAATGAAATGGAGCTAGCAGGTGTACAAAAACGGCCCAAAATGCTTCCCAGAGCTGCAGTTAAAAAATAAAAAAAAAGTAAACTTAAATAGTTCCATAGTGGAAAAAAAATAATCTCCAGGTAGAGTATATAAATGTAATTTTTTTGCACTGTACACTCAGTTTCATTTTTGACTCCTAAAACTTGCTTAGACTCTTGCTGGATTTGGATCTTCATTTCTCAGCCAGATTAAAGGGGTTAAGAAATAAATGATAGATTGTTGTAAATTTGGAATCCCAGGATGGTTTGGGTTGGAAGGGACCTTAAAGCCCATCTCATTCCCACCCCCTGCCATGGGCAGGGACACTTTCCACTGTCACAGGTTGCTCCAAGCCCTGTCCAACCTGGCCTGGGACACTCCCAGGGATCCAGGGGCAGCCACAGCTTCTCCCAGCACATCCCATGGGAAGCTGATCTGCAAAGCTGGGACTTTTTTCTGTTATTTACTATTTTTATCATCTCCACGTTGAACCCGGAGAAGACTTTGGTTCACTTTGGCAATTATTTCTATTAATTTTTAGTAGAATAGGGTTGCATTTCCCAGCTTAATCCAGACTGAAGGACTGCTGGCAGTGCCCAGAAAAATATAAGTATATATAGAGAGATTTGTATATGTGTGTGTGTGTGTGTATAGAGAAGATGTCAGTCCAAAATAATTTATAATCAAAATGCACCATTTGCCAAGAGACAGGAGGCTGTGCAAAGAAAGAAAATAATTCATTCTAAGTGGAGCTGGAAATAGGGTTTTGTATTGTGCTTGTGCTGCCTGGTTTGGGGGAAATCCGATAGGAAAGGGACTGTCTGGGAGGTTAAAATTCAATAGATTCTGATTTCTTTTTGCCCCCTGAAGGCTCAGAGGGGTCAATACCTTGAATTTTGGGCAAGGACCATCACCAGCTCTTTGTAACAATTGCTGAGCAATTTTAGCACAGAGAGGGAGGAGCTGGGCTTTCATTTGACATGAAAAGTGACATTTTTTACACCTGGCTCTGAACATTTTTCTCGACCTACTGAAATTTTGGTAAACTTTTGCTTCTCTACCAGTCCTGCAGCCAACTTTCTTTCCAGCAGTCAAGAACAGCAAAATACATTATTTTTAAATTAAACAAACCCTGACTTTTTTTTCCATGAGAAATTACTGAGAAAGCAGCAAAATGTATCACGTTCATATTTCCAATCTTTCAGAAACAGTTTGGTTCTCTGAGTAGAATTTTTAATGCATAAATTTCATGCAAGATCAAAATTTATTAAACCCCATTTTCCCATCTCTCCTCATTTGCTTTAGCCTAAGATTTCCTCTTTAGCTCTGATGGAAATGTTCTAACAATTATTTTCACTGGAATACAGTTCACAAATATGAAATGATTTTTAAAATAGAGTTGTGATTTGTATTGTCTCGACTAAGTAAAACTAATTAATGTGAAGTATATTCTGGATTAACCTCGCCCTGAGATGTTTGATTCAGATCTTCAATCCTGATGACTTTATTGAACACCCAGATTTCCTCTGGTTTGTTAATTGGGGTGTGACTCTCCAGCCCCACTCTGTGCTGATGAGAGTATTAATCCTCAGTGCTGACAAATCCATACAGATGGATTATTCCCAATTTTCTTTTAATGGGTCATTTTCCTCTGGATGGACAATTCATTCCATCACTGCCCTACAGAACTGCAGACCTGCTTTAAGTCTCTCTCTTGCTGGGTGGCTGTGAGTGTGATGGGAGTTGTGTGAGTTGCTGGGGACTCATTTAGAACCTGAGGAGGAAAAGAACTGGGAAAAGGAAAGGATGGTTCCCTTGTTTGAGATGCAGGGCTCCTGGCTGCAGAAGGAGGCAAAGACAAGTTAAATTAAAACATTTCTGAAGGGCTGTGGAAAAAGGTTTGGAGAGGTCTCCTCATCTTGTGTAACATCCCCATTATTCCAAGGTTTTTTGGTATCCTCATCTCTGACCAGAATTACAACGCTAATGACCAGGAATTACTTCTTAAAGCCTGAACTCAATCCAGTGCTGTTCTAACAGCAGTGGACTCAGGGAAAAGCTATTTTAAACCCGAGATCCACGTGTGGTGTGCAGTTTATAATGGTTTGCAGGGAGGCTGCTCAGAGGACTCTGTGTTTGAGCCTGTCCCTGTGCACAGACAAGTGAATTCTTTTCAAACAAACAGGGTGGAAATTCTTGGCTTCTCCAGGACCCGGCCTTATTTCCAGCGGATCGTGGTTTGGATTCCCATCCTGCCCCTGGCATTCCAGTTTTCCCCCTGCTTGCCACAGCTAGATTCTGTTTGCTGTTTCTGGACCGAAGTGCTGAACAAGATCCTGGTGCCTCAGGTAGGCGATGTTTTACCGTGCAGGAAGAAATCCCTGTCTGAAGGCAGGGAATGGAACCTCCTGGTTAACAACTGGCAGCCCTACAGGAAAGGAACTGAGCTGCCTTCAGTAGGTAACTTATTAATGGCTGGTGTTTAATTTCTTAGAGGCAAAACCTAAGAATCTGGTGGTCCTCACATTAGTGCTCGAACTCCAGCAAAGCCTGGGTAGAAAGGCAGTGCTGTTTCCTTCCAGCCACCATTAAGGGCCTCACAGATCTGCCAGAAAAGGGAAAATTAACCTTCTGTGGAAATCCAGCAAAAGGCCTTTTCCCCTTTAAATCATGAAAGGAGAACTTAATGATGCATCAGCCTGCAGGGTGAGCTCAGCCAGAGGCAGGTTTGGGGATGTCTGACTGGATGCTTTGGAGACGCTGAAGCTCCAGATTTCCTCCTTAGGACCTTCCAGACTTATTGGAGGTGGAATAACTGTATTGCCCTCTGATTTCTGAACTGGTAAAGATCAGAGGCTGTTGGGATCAGGGATAATGTGTTGCTGAATGTTATTGTGCTCAACATGTGCCAGTTCCTTTGTGCTGGGAGAAAAAAAACAGCATCAAGGAGAGAAGGAAGAGTCAGAGACAACTGGAGTTTGGCTGACAAAAAGCTCAGTGAGGCATAAATGAAAGGGTTGTGATTATGCTCAAAATGATAGTGACCAAAAAAAGGAGAAATCCTGTCTTTTCTAAGACCCCTTTAAATGCAAAGGCTCATCTAGAGCCAACAGATGCATGGTACAGAATTTTCATTGGCTGGAGACCAAATTAGGGACAATACTCTACATGAAACTTGCTCATTTGACCAATGTTATGCTTCATTTTCATCAGTGCTGTCCATGGAATATTAGATATTCTGGCAGTTATTTAATAAGGCAAATGCACACAAGGAGCCCTTTAAGGTAAAAAGTAAAATAATCTCTCTTTTCTCTTCAGGAGGTTTTGGCAAATGGGAAAAGATGGAGAAGAGGGAATAAAACGTGTATGTGAAACAAAAGTTTTAACAGTCTGTCTAACCAATTGGTATAATTAAGTTTTACTTCAGCCCTCAGGAAACCCCAGGGAAGTTTGTGGCATCCCAGTTCATGTGCATATTAAGTAGAGGATCAGGTAACCTTCATGCAATGTTGGAAAGGGCTGTTTTTGAAGAGTTATGGCCCCCATTTAGAGCTGTGTCAGTCTGAGGTAGCTCTGGGCTGCAGCAGTGTTACTCCAGAACTATATTGGGCTGCATAAAGTCGGGTTTGGATTCACCAAAGTTCTCCAAATGAGAAGTGGAGGCCATGGAAATGAAGGGAAGAACATGAGCTAATCCAAATGGATGGAATCCCTGGCCAGACACCCCTGGGAATCAGCTACAGTGGGACAGCACCAGGGACCCGTGAGGGATGTGTAGGATGTGCTGTGAGAAGCTGAACAATGTTCTTCTGTTGTCCCACACAAAACCAGTTCCCATCTCCCTCCCTTCTCCCTGGTGCTGAGATGTAAAAGGTCCTCCAGTACTGTTGGTGAAAACCCTTGAGGTGGTGTCAGAGATGGTGGAATTTGGTCCCAGTTTATTCCCTTGAGCCACACTTCCGTGTCATAGAAGCGTGGAATGCTTTGGGTTGGGAGTGGACCTTGAAGATCATGTAGTTCCAACCCCCCTGCCGGGGGCAGGATTTCCATCCCAAGGGGATGTGGAGGCACAAGGAGGGCACAGCACCTCCAGGATTCCCTCGGGGGGGAGCTGAGTGGGATCTGCCAGGGGCCTGTCCCTGCACAGGCTGCCTCGTGACCCTGGCACAGCTGTGCTGGAAGAAACCAGGGTCATAAAGAGTAATCCCTTGTGATTGCCATGAATGGTGTCTCCCAGTGAAAAAGTGGTAATGGGAGTAACCTCTTCAACAAGGGCAACATTGTCCACTCAGCAGGTTGGTTGGCAAAGCAGCAGTTTTACTTTTTTCCAAACATACTTATCTGCCCAGTACACCCAAATCTGCTCACCCTCAATAGGCTCAAATCCTTAAGTTTCTTACAGCCCAGGAGCCAGTCTCAGATCTGCACCCAGCCCTTCTTTACTGCTTAAAACTCTCAGTTTACACTGACATTATTTCTTCCATTCAATACGTGGGTAAATCCTCAGCTGCTGAAATCAGGCCTGTTCCTCTGGGTAGAGTTTGCATTGCAAGTCATTCCAAATAAAAACTCGTGCTCTCATTCTAACTGGAGAGGAAAGCATGGGAGGACTCTGTGTACAAACTGATGCATTATAATTTTAGTAGGATCCCTGAGAAGATCCCAATTATGTGATCCCAATCACCCCAATCTCCTTGTGTACCAGGGAAATAAGGAGTGAGGAGGAAGGAGACTGCAACTCATTTTTAACGTGTAAACCACTAATGAGATTCAAAGTCCCAGATTCCACCCCTTACCCCCTTTTCCCTTCTTTAGCCCTCAGTCCTCCAAAAGTCCCAAATATGATCCAGCACTTTAGGAGACAAACATTCCTCTGGTGTTTCAGGAGTGCTGAGGTGGGAGATATAGATTTACCAAGGCCTTACAGCCAGGGGGTTTTTTTAGCCCCCCAAACAATGCTGGTATAGAACATGTCCTCACAAAATATTCAACCCTTGCACATTTCCATTTTGGGCTTGCAACCAGGTGTGTCTGAGCTCTCTGCAGCAGGGTTTTACCCAGCGTGGTTCCTGGAATCCAAAGGCAGTTTATCCCCCTGTGTTTTCCCAGCAGCCTCAGTTCCTGGACAAGCAGTTCCTGCCTCGCACGTAGGTCACCTCCATGCTGGAAAAAACCAGAAAGGACCTGCAAATAGCTCACCTCACGTCCTCCAAAACACACAGGCACCTTCCCTGAGTTGTTTCTCTTGGATTTCTTGGCTTGGCTGCCTCAAAAGTTTTGGGGATGTGCAGCCCTGGTGCTCCAGCTGTTTGGACAAAGCGATGGCAACGGAAGGATTAAGGCTGTGGCACCCTCTGAGCTCGCTGTCGTGTGATCCAAACCAACCAAGCTGGGAGCAAACAGGACCTTTCCATCAGCCCCCCCGTACACCAGTGTCCTGGTGTGGAGCAGGGAGCACAGCCTGAGCCCACAGGGGGTGTTTCTTTAGCAGCAGCACATTCCTGGGCTGGGGAATGTCCCGGGCTCCCTCTCACAGGTGACTTTCTGCTCCAGCAGCACTTTCCCAGCTGCTCCCTGGGAATGGCACGAGTGGAGCAGTTCCTGAATTAGCTGCTCTGTGAGAAGCTGTTGGAGCTGCTCTGCAGGGGCTCCCGTGGAGTGGGTGAGACACCTGCCAGGAGGGCTGGCTTTGGGATGATCCTGCCTCCTGGAAAGGCTTTGGGCTGGATGATTCCTTGAGGTCCCTCCGAGCCTGGATTCTGAACATCTGTATTTTCACCCCCGTTGCATCAAAGGTTTGCCTTTATTTCCTTCCCAAGTCATCACTCTCCTTGCTCCCCTTAAGAAACAGAATTCCCCTCCATGCAGAGCATTAAACCACCCCACTAATGACAGAAGGGTTAAAAACATGATTGGTGGGCAAAGCCCCCCCTTTTTTCTGCAAGGTTGGTTGAAATTGTGAATCGAGACTGACAGCTTGCCTGAGTGTTTGTGGTTCAATTTGAAACCACAAGACTCAGAAGCACATGGTTTAGATTCAGTGTCTTTCTCCAGCTAACACGAACCATTTGTTCCAGCAGCTTGCCTATCTCTTGGAGAAGAGTTCTGCACCGGGATCAGCCTTGATTCACCCCAGACATTCGGATGGAAACCCGAAGAAAAAAGAGGAATAAAAAAAATTTCCCTAAACAAAGCCTCGCATTTACTCTTTCTTGTTTATTTTTGCAGCTTGTAAAGGGAGCCACTAATATCCTGGTTATTAAAAAAAAAAAAAAGAGGAAAAAAAGAAAAGAAAATGTGAAATGCCAATCAAAAGCGGCGCCAAATTAGGTGGTGTTTACTTCAAAAATATGTGTTTCATTGCCTTTTTTAAGGCAAATTCCTGTAATGTAGTAATGTCAGGGAGGGCATGGAAAGAAGAGGCTTAATTGACTCAAAAATTATATTTAGACCAATCTTTTTAAATTTGGCTGGGCAAAATGTGGCACGTAGTGAGGCAAGAGTTTAGTGGATGAGCTGTCACAAATAAAGCACTTAAATATACACCAAGCTCCAGGCATCCACTTGCAGAAGTCCATAAGCTTAATTATTGTTTCTGCCTCTGAGGAAGAGCAGGAAGGTTGAACAGCTCTGTGTCATTGGAAAATTAAAATACACATGAAGGGATGTCCAAGTCTGGACAAATCCTTTACAAACCAGGTGAAACCATCCTTGCCCAGATCATGGAGAGCCAAGGAAAAGACTTCCCAAGGGGACTGGGAAGCAGGTGGGGTGAGGTTTGGGAAGTGCAGGTTTCTTGTCTACATATTGATTATCTCCCCTGTGCTTCCAAGAGCTTGTCCCTGACCACGGATCTCTTATGTTCCTTCCATGTTTCTCATCCCCTGAAATGAGCTGGGGACACTCAGAAGGTGGCACTTGCCACAACAAGGTGTTACCTGGGCCAAAACTCTGTGCAGAGAGGAAGCAGATAATACAATAAAATCACTGCCTTTCGTACAGCAGCACAGAGAATGGCAGAATAAAGACACACACATCTCTCAGGTGTGCACTGGACTGATTTGCTCCAATAAAGTTGTTGGTTAAACGCTCCCACACACACTGAGTTGAGGGAACACCAGCCAGGCCCACTGAGCAGGGAAAGAGCAGTCATTTGATGGATTATTGTGGTGAGGCAACAAACCAAGTGCTCAGTTGCCCCAAATCACAGGTGTTAGGGCTGAAACGGACTCTCCTAAAACAATTTCCCATCATGCAGCCCTGGGATTAGTTGTTTTATCTTCCTCCTCCTCGATATAAAACTGGTTCCAAGGTATTAACGTTACAATCCAGGGAACCACCTCCTGTGCTCGGAATGAGCACCTTGGAAGGAGGAAAGAATCCTTCCCTGCCATGTCTCTCTATCTCCTAGTTAGGAATAAGTGACTGTAAAATCTGTGTATGTGTGAAACCACAATATATTCCCCCGTTCTGTCATTAAAAGCCACTCACAACATAAACGTGAATCAGAGGTGGGAGTGTGTTCGCTCAGGAGCAGCGTGTGATTATATACCAGGAGTTTACTTCCAAGAACAGATTAGATTTCTGGGAATTCAAAATAGCATATATTTTATTTTAGTATTATGGGAATTTTGAAAGGGCTTCTAACGTTACTGCTTTTTAAGCCACTATATAATCACAGTATAATTTTTATTAACAAAAAAGACTTTATAACTTCAGAGCCGTGCGGCTGATGAAGTGAGCAGGAGGCTTTGAGGGCTCAGATCCTCTGTAGGTATGTTGGGAGAACTGCCTGGGAAGGCTGAGAGCTGACTGGAAATGCAGGTTTAAGATTAATATCTGCTGTTTAAACCATCTGGCTGCTCCCAGGAGTGCAGCTACACCGAGTTAGTCCCCAGAGACACACACTTAGGGACCCCCCCTTCTTCTCTGGCAGCCTTGGGGCTGTGCCCACTGCCCTGGGGAGCCTGGTCAGTGCCCAACCACCCTCTGGGGGAAGAACCTTTCCCTGAGATCCAACCTGCCATTCCCTGGGGTCCTGTCACTGCTCACAGAGAGCAGAGATCCATCAGGAGATGTTCTGTCTCGAAGGAAACTGAAAATCCTTCTGCAGAGGCAGAATTCCCCTTCTGTAGAGTCACACAGGCGAGGCTGGAGTGACAGTTTGGGATCCCATCATTGATTATTTTTTCTCTGGATTCACAGAACAACAAAACATGCCATGAAAGGGTTTTTTTAAAGCATGGGAAGGACAAACAATGAAACTGGTTAATTTTTAAATCTTCGAGTGTTCTGTTTCCATTTAGTGGGTTTGTTTGCAAACGTGGCTTCGAGTGTCTGGGGTTATCAGACTCCCTTTGAGGAATGATATTATGACAAGTTACTTCCACTGTTTTTTCTATCAGGAGAAATCATGTTTGTGGAAACACAGAGTGATAGCTCCAGGTTTAGGTTTTACTTCCCTATAAATAAAGGTGTCTGAGCTGTCTCCCCTTTGGAAATGGAATGATTTTCCGGCACAAAATAACAATGAAAATCCAGGGTGATATTTGACTAAAATAAGATCAAAACAAGAAATATTAAATTATTAATATTAAGTAATATCACTTTTACCAGCATGGGAAACTTTTGCTCTTAAAAAGCTGAAAGACCTCCATGTTAGAGCTCTCAAGAGAGCACAGCAAAGTTTCCCTGATTTTAATGGAAGTGTGACTACCTCCTGTGGATGAGGATGAGGAACCTGGTCTGTGACTTAATATTTGCTCATATGAGTACAATTAGTTCACTGCTTTGATCAGTCAAGTGGAGTCCAGCAGAAACAAGCCCAGTAATTATTTACAAACCACCTGATCCTGGTTGTGGCCTTGCTTATCCTACACATGGAGCAGTTTCTTACACCAGGACATGGGAATTCCACCTGTGGCTGGGAAGGGGCTGGAATAAGGAGCTGTCTGGATGGGAGCTGGTCCAGTTGTGTGGGGGCCATGGGTGGCACAGGAGGGGTGGTCCTGCCCAGCCCTGTGCCATCACTCCTGCTGAGCAGGGTCAGGTGTCCAAAACTGATGGGGACAAGGCACTGGAAAACAAAAGAGAAGCAAACAAAGCATGAAGCCAAAGCCAGGAATAATGGTTTGCCTGAGATGACTGCAGCCCTCGTTCTTAGGGAATCACAGAATCATTAAGGTTGGAAAAGTCCTCCAAGATCATCAGGTCCAACTTTCCACTGTGTCCCACCGTGCCCACGAAACCACATCAAATCTGCTTCATTAAGGCTCCATTTTGCACATTACTGGAGCTTGTGTAGGGGTTGGACTAGATGACCTTTAAAGGTCCCTTCCAACCCAAACTATTCCATGATTCCATGATTCTACTCTATTTCCTTGCAGAGATCTGTCTGTCCTTCATGTCACATCATTTCCCTTTGTGACAAGACACATCTTGGCCTCCAGCCTGAGATATGGTGGAACATTCAGCCCCACCTGAGCATCAGTGGATGTTTTATTTTGGTGTTACACAACAGGACATCTGTGTTTGGAGGGAAGGGCACCTCCACCACTTACAAAGGGGCAATAACTGCAGCAGCAAAGCCGTGAAGGAACAAGGTGGAGGCTTTGAGGTTGTGCACAAGCTCCAGTCCACGGACATCGTGTGCTTTAGGGGGGTGCAAAAACCCCAAGGAGGGCTCCAGGGGTGACCTCAGCCACCCCAGACACACTTGTGAGTCCAGGTTACAGCTGACTGGAATCCTGAGGTTTTACTGGCCCAGAGCCAGTTTGGAACCCACTGGAGCCACCCCAGGATTTTACAACGCTGTAAAGCCGGTATTGTTTCAAACATTTCAAAAATTCTCCACGCAGTCTGGCAGCCTTCCAAAACCCTCTTAAATGAGCCAAAACTATCAGCAGCCACCCACCTTCCTGTCCGTTACCCCCTGATTGATGACATTCCACCAACAGGGTCCGACAGGCAGGATCTCTCTGCTGCAGGACCTCGGTGTCAGTGGGATCCGGGAGACCTGTGAACTGCCTGCATGGTTTGCAGCTGGGTTTTATGGGGGTGTCTCTCTGACATGTGCTGACCATGCAGGACAGGGCTCTCGTGGGATGGAGAGAGACCAGGGCTTGCAGCATCTTGTAAAACCTTCATCAGGCAGAGCAGGAGAAACCAAATCCCACTGGAAGTGGGACACTCTTGTTTCTGGGGTTGGTTTTGTGCCCTTTATCTCACCTCCAGCCAGAATTTAGTGCTATCTGTTTACAGGCAATAATTTCTGGGTACAAGTGTACTTGAATCTTTCTATATATACACCTATTTATTCTCATGTCTGTATCAATATATAGAAAAGGTGTCTATGGAGGCCCAGCATCTGATTTTTAAGAAGCTTTCTTTCCATGAGCAGCTTCAGAGCACATTTTCCCTCAGCAGTGACTCATCGTTCTGACTCTCTTTTTTTTTTTTTCTCTCTTACTCCTTAATCCAAGAAAGTCTGACTAAGTCAGCTCTGCCACGTCCCAAGTGTAGCAGGGATTCCTCCCAGGCCCTGATGCAAACAGAACTAGTAATTCTCCTCAGAAATAGCAGGACCTTGCTATTTGTGGGCTCCTGCTTTACGCAATGATGACCTTGGCTGAGGCAACCCAAATGGAAAGGGCCACTTCACATGGAGTCAACGCCACTGTGGTAAATAAAGGCAGCGCCAGGAGGGCCCAATTTCAACATCTCCTGGCAGATGAGGCAGAGCTGGGCAGGGGCACTGGGCTGTGTTTTCTTAGCAGCAGTCTGGGAACCTCATGGCACTATGTCATGGTGAGACAGGCCAGTTTTGTACCTCAGCTGGTTGTTTTGATTGTTTGGTTTTTTTTTTTCCCAAGCATGCAGACCCTTCTAATGTTCTACACAAGGAGTAAAACTGATGGGCTGCAGAGACAAACTGGGAGCAGAATGACAGTTTTTTATCACTGGCCCGGGTTTTAATGTAACTTCAGAGGATTTTGGATATTGACTGAAAAATAAATTGAAAAAAAAAATATGGAGAGCCCATATCAGCACTTCAACTTGGCTTTAAGAAATCCTGGAGTGACACTGGTGGTAGACCAGGATTTACCCTCACACATATCATTTTAGATAGCAAGAGTCAAGTTAATTAGCTGAATACTTACAGCCATAAAGCCCAATTACATGTATTGGTGCTTCCCAATCTTATCTCAGTGAAAGTAAAACAAAACATAGCTCAGATTCGTGAACAAGGGTTGTTTACCCTCACATCAGCTTGCTCAGGGCACTGATTTGTAAGGCTCATCTGTCCTTTTTCCCCTGTAAATCCTTAAATAACACCATGAGTAGCCAGTACCCAAGAAGTTGCCTTAGTTGATCAAAATTACATTGCAAAATCAGCCTTGGAGAGCCCCAGGACCCAGATGTGCCTTGTTCCTGTGGGCAGACAATCCTCTTCCCAAGGAAGGATCAGGAGCCCTCAGGCTGTCTGCAAGCTCTTGGGGCAGGGGCACTGCTCCCTTCAACACCTTCCCTGCCTGCATCTGAGCAGCCATGGAACAGAGGGACCATTTCCCTGTGGGATGTGCCCACCCTCTCAGGGCAGTGATGCTTTCATCCCAGATCCTTATGTCAGGTAAAAGTGAATCTCTTAATGAATCTGCCATAGCTTAATTACCTTAATTCTGCTGTCTGCCACCGGTGCTTTTCCTCTCTGACTTCTCCCACATCTGTTTACTGTGTGGCTTCTTCCCTTCCCAGGCTGTATACTCATTATCCTAATATGGCTTATATATATATATATATATATATATAAACCATTATCCTAAATAATGGTTTATTGGAAGGAATATCATCCCAAAAACACACTGGAGGTATCTAAGCTGACTGTTGCTCCCTGGGTTCTCAGCTTGCTTTCCTCAGGATGGTTTTGTTAAGATGATATTGCCTCTCCTGGGCGTCCTTCACGGGAGCTCTGCAGTAATGATGAATAAAACAACTGTGGCCAGACTGCAGTAAATTAATTGCACCATTTTATGTGAGTAAGAGGATGGGCAGGAGACATGACACTGAAACAAAAACCTGCCTATGACTTGGGATCCATGGTTGGGAGACTGGTATGGAAAAGAGCAAAGATGTCAGAGTAGGGGTGGGAAGGGGGCTTGGGGGGAAAAAAACCCCAAAAGGCAGGCCAGTACATTGTGGTTTATAACAAGCAGTTGGGAGTCTCCATCTCCATCCAGCCAAGTGCGTGGAAGATCTGAATTTCTAATTTAGCAACTGCATGTTGTGTTTTACGAGATGCAGAAAGTTTTTATGAATCTGTGCCTCTGCCTTTTATTGGCTGGAAAGTGATTGTGGAGCTGTGTTTCGGAAGCCCTCCAAAAAATCCAGGGCTCCTTGGAGAGCCAAGAGGGAGATGCCAATCTCCAGCTCTTGTTTTGGCTCAAGGAGGACCTGAGTTCTTGCTCTGCTGCTACAGGTGACCACTGGCACTGCCAGATTTAACCTTTCAGGTGTGCTGCAGCTCCCAGTCCCGCTCTGGTAAGCACCACTTAACTCTTAGTTTGCAGTGGGAAGGCTGAGTTTTGTCCAGTTCATTGGAATAATATTTACTGAATTGCCCAATCAGCATGTGCAGGGTGAGACAGAGGTGCTCACAAAAATTTAGACTGGAAATGAGAGACAACCTGTGCTGACACACAGGGTTGTAGAAGATCATCCTCCTGCCCCAGTGTGGAAGCAGCAAAGGTGAGCATTGCTTCAGATCCCAGCATCCAGCCCTAATCCACTGGGTTTTCTGACACAGTAAGATCCCCTGTGTGGGTGCAGCCCTGTGTTTTCATGATGACACTTGCTCAGGGAGATGCCTTTTGTGCCCTGCTGTCCCCAGGGCTGGCCTTGCTCCTCCTGTGTCATGAGTTGTCCTTGGCCTCTCCCCGTCCAGGAAGAACCAGGAGGGAGGAAATCCAGAGCAACCCAATTGTTTGATAATCCCAAATTTATTTACAGAAGGAGAGAAGCCGACTTATCACATCCATTGCTTTGCCAAGGGGAAAATGCAGATTTCATGTTGCCAGTGAATGTTGGGCGAGGGAACATTCAGCACTGGGACGTGCCCTGACATGGACTCCTCACTATATTTGGGCTGCAGTTGTTTTGCAATCCTGCTGCTGTTGTTTTCCTGCAGTGTGAGAAAGCTCTTTGAAGGTCCCCAAAAGACTCTTTACTCCCGTGTCCCCCCTTTTTTGGGGTCTGTTTTCAGGTTGCCATGCCTGCCCTGTTCTGCTGCTGCCTCTCGGCTGCTCCAGAAGAGGTAAGGAAGCAGCTTCCCCTGGGTGGGAGGACAGAGGAGGGGAGGGAAGGAGGGTTTGGTTGTGGGATGGGCAGGAGCACCTTCCACCAGCCCAGGTTGCTCCAAGCCCCCTCCAACCTGGCCTTGGACACTCCCAGGGCTGGGGCAGCCACAGCTTCCCTGTGTGCCAGTCTCACCCCCCAAACCGTGTGTGCATTTCGGGATTACACTGAACTGGTTTATAATTTTGGGCAATAATTATATTCATTTTCCAGACACATCTCAGAGAGTAACTGGCCTGGTAAATCCTGTGGAACCCTGTTACAGCTGTGTCACAGCACAAGATTAATGTATGAATTATTATTGTTAAGAGGTGATGAACGGATTTCTCTGGTCTCCTTTCTTCATACCGTAAAACCAATTTTTACATTCATTTTTAAAGGGAGGATATGTTCCAAACTGTCTCATTTTTAGCAGTGGCTTGCTCCTCTGATCTATTAACACAGGCAGCATTCCTAGGACAAATATCACTGCTGATTATTCACTGAGTTTCCAATCAAAGGGTAAAGCCAACACTGTTCCTTTTAAGTTACTGTCATGTTGCCACTATCCCAATCCAGCTTTTAATATGGATATAGCTACTATTTTAAATATTTAGAATTTTGGGTATAAACCCCTGAAATTTGACAGTTTCAGGTGAGCATATCAAACTTTTCTGCAGGATTTGATCTGTAGCTCTAAGAGCCAGATCCAGTTCAGTATCTCACTGCCAGACAGGTAAGAGTCAGTGCCCTCAGATTCACCCAAAAATGGAAATAAATCAAAAAATAAACCAGAAATACAGGAATTGAGGGGGTAGAAAAAGTCCTAATTTCTTGACCCTTTCTTTTTGGAGTTTTAAAGACTTCCTGAAGTGAGTGGCAAATGCTTTTTCCAGCATTTCTGCCCGGGACAGGCCGGGTTTGGTGGGCGAGTTATGAAGTGTGCAGTGCAGTGATGAGAGGCAGGTCACAACTCCTGGTGGTAATTCCAGGGATGTAAAACCAGGACAGCCCCCCCCTGTGTCCCTGAGGCTCGGGGGGAGCACAGAGCCAGCAGCACATCAGGCAGCACCCGATGGATCAGCCGGGATTGCTCCCTGTTCTCCGGGGTGGCCAAGGCTTGGGACAGCGTTGGGATGTTGGCTCAGGACCCACGGTGGGGAGGGGAGATGGTGGAGCTGCTGGAGCTGCACAAGACATTGGGAAAGTTGTCCAGACTCTGGTGGGAGAAGGGAGAGAGGAGAGGGGAGAGGGAAGAGGAGCTGGCGCCGTGCCCGACTCAGGACTTTCCAAACTGGAATTTTAGCAGGTATTTTGACGTCAGGTTTTCCTTCTTCTGGTTCAAACACTCCCTGAATGTGTGGTCCAGTGAGTTCTGACCTCATGCTGGTTCATCCAAACCCTCCTCTTGTCCTGGTCTGCCCAGGAGTCCCTTTCCCCACAGGGCAGTTTTTCCCTCTGGAGAACACGTAAAGAGTATTCCCATAGAAAGCTGATTCCTCCTCTTTTTGGCAAAAAAAATCATGACTTTCTTTCTCTTTCACAGCGGGAGCACCTTCCTGTAAACACAAGGCAGCCCTGTCGAAACATTGGTAATGAGATTGGAACTGTTTTCTTTGGAAGTTTCACCCCCTCACCCCCTTCTTTGTGGACAGTGGTTAAAGTGATAATGAGTAAATCCTGGGATTCATCCAAAAATGCCCCAGCACTGGCATTGCACACGGGTACACAAGGAGTGCACGTGCCCAGGTTGTCAGCACCCCACTTTTGAACCAAAAATAGTGGTGGGGACCCCCTGCCAGAGCCTGTGAATGTGGAGTCAGAGGAGAGAGCATTAAATGGGGATGATCTTACATTTACACAGTGCTTTTCATCCAGGAGGAACCCAATTCCCAGGAAGTCCCTCCAGGGCTGCTCCTGGGTAACCACTTTGGGGCAACTTAGGACAGGAAGTGAAAAAATCCTAAATCCGGTAGAAACGCAGGAAAATTTGAAGATCCCCCAAAATAACTTGTTTACAGGACTAAAAAAATCTGCAGAACGTGCAGGGGATCATTTCCAGAATGTGCAGGGGATCATTTCTGTGACAGAGGAACTCCAGGGAAGATCAAAATAACGTTGTAGGAGCAGAAGGTATAGAGGGAATTAGGGCATTTTTTCCAGCCCTGGTTGGATGTGCTGACTTTACTGGCCATGCAAAGGAGCCTGAGAGGCTTGTGTGAGGACACTTTCCATTTGTAATGTTCATTTAGTCATAAATTCTCCAGCACAGCACCCAAGGCCAGCTCCCTGCCATTCCCTCGTGCCAGATGTTCCTGAGGCTCCAAATAACCCGAGTTTTGGTGGGGGTCAAAGGAACATTGTTTAATTGGCTGAATTAAAACTCCTTGAATTTTAAACTTCTTGGGAAAAAAAAAAATAATTCCAGGCTGGTGTTGTTGAGTCTGTAGGAGCTGCAGTTTGGGTGAATTAAAGCACAGTTTGCCTTCATGGGACAACTCAGCTTTTCCCACAACATCCTTCCCATCTTCCCCATCTCCCATCTCATGGGAGGGAAGGGGGACATCCCAGGAGGGGACAAATGCCTGGAACAGTCACCCCCAGACCAAACAGGACAAGCTGAAACACCCTTCCAAGAAAGATCAAACTGATCTTTCTGTACAGACTCTTCTGGGTGTTTGATGAAATATTTTTCCTTTCAGCAAAGACAAAACCCTGTAATGTTTTTCAAGATATATTTTTTATTTGAGGGAAAAAATCAGCTTTTCTCCAGAAAGCAAGGCATTTGATGGGAATATTTTAATTTTCTTACAAAGCAGTGTTTCTGTCAAAGGCCAGTCCTAGTTGTTTAGTGAGAAAGAGGCCGGGGAGGAGGGTTAATGGGATCAATTATTAGCTCAGACTTTGCTCTGCACATTCCTTAAATCACTTCTAAACAACACACTTCAGGGTAGTTTAATGAACTATTTATTTATTCATCGATTCTTCTTTAAATAAATGTTACAGAACGAGATGGAAGTTGATAGAAAGTTATTTTTCCTTTTCTTATCCTATTATAAATTTATAGGAACATCTCGGTTTTCTGTGGCACCCCAGAGAACAGACTCTTCATTTCTATTTATCATTAGGATTCATCACTTTATTGGAAAAAACTCCATGTTCTTCCCTCCCTGCTCCTCCCCCTCTTTTTTTTATTTTTTTTTAAATTTTTTTTTTTTTAGGAAACTTAGACACATAAAAGCAAAACAGAGAAGCGAAGCAAAGTACGCTCAGCACTAATCTGGCAACAGGGAAAGGCACTAAAACAGATTTTATTGTTCAAAACCGAGCCTGGAGTTTTCCCCCTATAAAAAAAACAAACCTCCCTGATGTTTGCTGGAATCGCTGGGAGCGACTGGATCGTGTGTTCCATTGCTGGGCAATCAGATCTCTGCAGGTTTGTCAAACAAACCCTGCTCTGGGACAGCTCTCGGGGAACCAGGGCTCTGGTTTCCACTTGGATGACTGAGCTGCTCCTTTAGGGCTCTGGGGGTGCAACATCCAGAGCTGCCTGAGGGATTTGGAGTGTCAAATTTGGATTAAAATGACCCCGGACTGAGCGTGGCCTGGGAGGGTTGGGAATTTCTGGCCTGTAGATTCCCTCTGGGTAAGAAGGATTTGCTTAGTGGAGAAAAACTTCAACCTGCTGGAGGTGTGACAGATTGCTGAGGGGGATCCTCTGCTCCTGAAAATCAGCATCTTCAGTCCAGTTCTAATGGAAAAAAGGTGCTTTTTAGCTACAAAGTGTAAAAACCACTGTCTTTTTGCTTCCTGGCAAAGGAAGAGGCTTGGGGAAAGCTACACAAGCCAGAGCTCCACACTGAGGGTTCTCTCACCTCCAAATTCAGGTGTTCTCTCACCTCCACACTGAGGGGTTCTCTCACCTCCTCACCAAAGGGTTCTTTGCTTCCCTCTGAGCCACCTGGCCTGGTGATATCACATGTTTGGATTTGGATTTGGAAAGCTTTTCATCATGATCTTATCTCTGACCTGAGAACAGGTTCTGTGCTTCTCCCAGGTATGGAGAGCTCTTTGTGGCATTTGCAAAACTCACAGAGTCAGGAATGATTCAATACTCAATTCACATTTCAAACTGAAGTAATTTCATTTTTTCTTACACTCTGAGTTTAATTATAATGGGCTGTGCTCCCCCCAACTCCTGCTCCAAATGGCTTTGGCTGAAGTTGCCCAGAATCTCTTTCCTTTTGCAAAGTTTTGATTTCAGGCAGCAGCAGAACTCCCAAATCCAAACCAAGGGTCTCATTGTGGCATCTCGGTCAGGGTGCCACGTTGACTCCAAACAAGTTTTCAACCCTTCACCCCCTTCCCCACGTCCCTGCTTGGTTTCTTCGAGTCCACCTCTGAAATTCCTTTGGGTTTTTCGTCTCCCCAGGGGTCTTCAACAAGGAGGGGACCCTCACCATGAAGGTGGTGAACGTCCAGGCCATCGACACCCTGTTCTCTGACATTGCCACCACCTTCAACGGGCAGCACGAGGCCCACTCTGCCATGCTCAGGGCTGCCCGAAGGCTGAGGGAGGTTTGTGGCTGTGCCCCCACTGCTGCCCTCACGGCCTGCATGGACTCCCTGCAGCAGGAGCACGGTAAGCAGCTCAGAATTCACGGGCACCAGCGTTAAATCACTGGGACCACGGGAATGAGCAGCATTCCGGGAGGAGCTGCCGTGGCACAGCAGCCCTGTCGTTGTCACACGTCAGGTGCACAGCACAGATTTCAGGTTTCGTGGAGATCCTGGCCGGTTTTAGAGCTTTATGGTGCAATAGAATGTCTCTAACTGGGCTGGTTGACCTCACAGGTTGTGAGATTGGGCTTTTCTGGTGCTGCTTCAGGTGGCACCAACCTGGCAGCCCTGCCCTGTGACATCTGTGACACCACAGAACCGGCCCCGAAACCTGGGGGGACCTGACCCGGAGAACAATGAGGTGCCACGGGGAAGATTAGGCTGGATTTGTGAGAAAAGCCTCACCCAACAGCAGTGAGCAAACACAAAAGGTGGTTCCAATGTAGCCAGGCAGAAAGAGCACAGATTTCATGGAGGGGGGGCAGAGCAGCAGGATCAGGGGTGGGTTTGGCCCCTTAAGGAGCTCCTTAAGGAACTTGTAAAGGAGTCTGTTGGGTTGCTACTGGTGAACACCTCTGCTCTACAGCACAGACACCCAGAGCAGCCACAGTGGTGAGGAAACTGGACACGGGCTCATTTTATGGATCTTTTCTGTCAGTCATGGGGAGCTCCTGCGTCCTCTGCTCAGTTTTGCAGAAACAAGAGTGTTCAAACACCCCTGTGTTGGGCTCCAGCCAGAGGCAGGTCACGGGATAGATGCTGTCCTGTGTCTCCAGGTGCCCACAAGGTGCGGGTGCTCATGGAGGGTTTCAGCTTTTCCCTGGTTGTGAAGGAGCAGGAGGTGCCCGAGGAGCTGAGGCGGGTCCAGCAGCAGGTGGAGGAGCTGAGTGGTTCCACAAAGCGTGTCCTTGCTGGGAGAACTGTGCTCCAGGAAATGACCTCCTCGGTGCTGCAGAGCCAGGCTGAGCTGGAGGAGAGGATCAGAGCTGCCAACCCCGAGTATCTGGACCAGGTACGGCTCGAGGGGAACCTGAGAGAGAACATCCAGAAGATCGGCCTGGCCAGGGAGCTCTCGGAGCACTACTGGGAAGCTGCCAGCTGTGTGCTGAGGGAAATGGCCCAGGGAGCTGGTTTGGTGCTGGAAGGGCCTCCTGGAAATGAATAGAGACTCACAACCTGCCCCACATCCAGAGGACACCTGGGGGTGCAGTGACCTGGCAGTGTCAGTAAACAGAACCCTGCAAATGGCTTGGGGGCAGCCCCAAGCCTCAGATCTGTGTTGTTAAATTGTGACTGGAAAGATGCACCTGGAAAAAGCTCTGGACCATTGACTGAGTGGACAGAAGAAGCCTTTTTCTCTGTGCTGTGTTATATCATCCTTTATGCATTAACAGGGAAAAACAGGGGGGACCTCAGTAAATAAAGGCAGTTTTCACTGGAATTAGGTGACATTTCCATCACTACTTAGCAGCTGATGTGGCTGTGGTTGAAGGCTGTTCAGGATGAGCCATGATGAACCCAAAAGCTCGGGGTCAAATCCCCCATTCCCAAGGAGATGTCAGTGGTACCTTCCCAAGGTCATGGTACCTGGGAGCAGGGAAGCAGAGGCTGGGTCTGCTCTGTGTCCTGGTGTCTCTGGGGGCAGGATGGAGAAGGGGGTAAGCCTGGAAATCTGGGAGGCCCATCCTTGCTGCAGTGGCCCAGGGAGGTGACCTGGCAGTGCTGGCATCTCCCACTGTGGTGAAACAAAGGGCAGCAGGAGCTACTGGAGATTTAAAATCATGATGGGGACCAGAAGGACTCAGCTGGAGGGATTCCAGCGCTTTGGGGCAAAGGCATTGGCACAGGAGGGGCAGCGGGAGCAGATAATACCCAGACAAAGATGTCAGGGAAGAACCAAACACATAATGGAATAAACCAGGGAAAAGATAATGAAATTATTGAAGGAATAATGAAATAACTGGGGAAATCAGGTCTGATAGCTTCCCACCAGCCGGATAACCCTGGGGATGGCCAGCACTGAAAGCCCAGTTTGGAGCTGGGACTGTGGGGATGGGGAGGGTGGGTTGGGTTTGCAGTGCTGCACCCGACAGCCGCTCAGAAACCTTATGGGATTCATCACATTTTTTAGGGATGAGGGAAAGAATAGAAACCACGAGTGAAACTGTACCCAGCACCACAAATAACTACAAAGGCAGCCCAACCTCTGGGTTTTCAGGCTGTCTCTACCCTGCCCAATATTAGTGTTTAAAGCCCTTTTTCTCTTTGCCTCGGCTGATCCCCAAAATACGCCAGAAATTCCCAGGAGACTTTTCTGCCCTGGAGTGGCCTCGTGCTTCCTCCAAGGCTCCATCTGCACCCTCAGGGCCCCTGGGCACCGTGGTTCTTTGTCCCTGTAAATACCCTTGAGCCTCTGTTTTGCCAGAAACACGACCTAGTTGGGCATTTCCTTCCTGAGCTTCCCTTTGCCTCTTTGTCAGGTGCATGTTTGGCATGAAATTATCGACTCAACCAAGAAATCAGGAACTTCATTTGTGTTTTTCTATCTGAAATGAAAGCAAGTGCCACTGCATTCACATCAGGCAGAGCTTCTGGTCTCCCCTGCTCAACCCACGGGTTTCTCTCCAAACATATTCATTCTGATTGTTAAGGGGAAGAGGTTCATTGTCACAGGTATTTCCCCACCTCATAACATATTAAAAAAATCTTCCAGTAGGTCCTTGGAAAATAATTTCTGGAAAACATTGGCAATTTTAGCAGCCAAGTCAGCTCTTTAGAGCACCAGCTCCCCTAAAGCACATTATTTCTGCAATTTTTGAGGGAAGAAAGGAACAACCTGGATCTCTTATCACAAGAAACATTGGGTTTTGGGTTTTTTTCACTATATGGCCCTCACCAGGACTGGGACCCAACCTGCTGGGACACCTGGGCAGGGTCAATTTTCCATGCTGTGTCCCTGACAATGGTGTTGTCTCTGTATCACCTCGTGGTCAGGAATCCTGTCAGCAGTGACATTATTTCCCGCAAACGGTCCCACAGCTCCAGCTCAGCTTTCCTGGAGCTCCCCGGGTATTTCATGGAACATATGTAATCCATATTAGCCTCACACGTCCGGGAAACCTCCTATAGACTGGGGCTGCTTTTGTTACACCCAGACACACCACAAACCTCACAATGCCTGTGGTTGATCCAGCCCAGTGCACTCAGACGTGTTCCTTTCCAAGCAGCCCTTAGACATTTTGGAATGCTCAGGATTCCTCTGCTGCCATTTCCCAGGGGAGAGCTCACCTGAGGAGCCTCCAGCCCCGGGGCATCTCAGGCTCTCAGCTCCCCTGGAACCAAGCTGAGGGTCAGGTGGAGTCACTCCGGGGTGGGAAATGTTAAAATGGCACTGTTTGAAATTATTTATTAATTTTGGATTGCTAAAAACGAAAATCTGGTTTGTAAAAGTAAAATGATTTGTGAATAGAAGGATTTTTAAAATTGGGTGGGTTTTTTTTATTTTTATTTTTATTTTTTTTATTTATAAAACAGACCAATGATTAAATTTTGAGCCTCCAGAGCAGTTCAGGACCAAGACAAATTTTGCACCTCTAAAGTCATTTGGGAGCAGAACTGGCTGCAGGTCTGGGGGGTTTTTCATCTGAACATCCCCACTGAAAGCACTTTAACGTGGTTGACTTTGTAAATGAGCATTTCACAACCAGAGTGAAGGTGCAGGTATCTGACCCACGGTAGAACTGGAATCTGTTTTCTTCCTTCAAGTCTATGAAATGCAGTAGCAAGAAGAGTGATTTGGCATCTAAATTCCAGCCTGAGCTTGGAAATTTGAGGTTCCTTCTGTTTCATTTTCTGCCTCCTGTGCCATACAAACAGTCCCTCTCCCCCTGGACTCCCATCCTGCAAAATGCAAGTGTTTTCATGGGAGTCTTGTGAAAAGAACCAGGCTAAAAACTCCCCAGGTCCTCAGGTGGTGTTGTGACATAGGAATGGCTGTCCTGCAAACCTCAGGTGGCCAGACAGAGAGGGCCCTTGGGACAACAGATCCTCAGGAAGCTCCTGCAGCTCAAATAAACACTCCAAAGCAGTTGCTTGGACACCCTGTTGTAAACCTGCAAAACAAGGGTGGAAACCTGGTGAGCTACTCCCTGCTCAGGTTAGAAATAGGAAATTCTGGTTCACAGTGTTACTGCTCTGCTCCTCATGACCATGACTCAGGAGAGCAGAGTGTGCAGCAGAAAAACCCAGAAAGAGGAGAAAGTGAGGCTGGACAACCCTACCAATAAAGGAGTTTGGTTTTGAGGTGTTCAGGGATGGACTCTGGCATAAATCTTGGAGGCTGAGGCACGGCATGAAGCCTCCCTGCTGAAAACCTGGGCTGGTTCCTCCCTTTTCACATTTGCCTTTTATTTTTTAAGTCCCCCAGGGTCGTGTGGCTGGGCCATGCCTGGAGCAGAAGGTGGGACCTCCATTGGTGCTTAGTCTTTCTAGGAAAAAGGGAACTGGATGAAAACATTTGAATCCTTAATTGGCCTCATTAAAGACTCTGGCCATCTGGACCTCACTCATTCTAATTAGTCATCAATGGGGCGGTGATTAGATCATAAAATAGAGGGGGAAAAGCCACCTCCACTCTCCCAGCGCTGCCTTTACTCAGCCCTTACACACCAGGCTGCCTCCTTTGCTCTCAGGCTGGGGGGGGGGGGGGATGTGTTCCCACCCAGCAGCCACCTCATCCACCCCTGGGTTTAGGCCAGCAGCTCGTTTTTTGGCAGGGCCGCTCCACCTCAGCCCGTCAGCGGTGGCAGTTTGGAGAGGATGGAACTAAATATGGCAAAGAAATCGGGAACATGTGATTACCCCGCCCTTCACTTGTGAGCCAGCCTGGGATCCGCGGCTCCAAATGTCATTCCTGCGCAGAAAACCTTGGATTAGCACACGGGGAAGGCTTCCAGTCGTTGCTGAGGCACTGCTCAAATTCGAGGGCTGTTCACTGGCACCCCCTTGTCTCCAGGCAGGTCCCCTCTGGTCACTGGGCCTTGGGGCTCCAGGACAGCTCAGGAGGAGTGGAGAGGGATGAACTGAATGACTCCTGCTGCTTCTTTTAGGATTCCCACACTCACATGTTCCATGTGCTGCTTTTGACTCACCCAGTTTATTCCCAGCTAGAATGACCAGGACACTTCTACGAACTGGAGCCTCCCTGTGTTTGCCCATCCTGGGACAGGACAAGCCAAAACAACCACGGAAACCACAAAAAGGTGGCTCAACAAGCCCAAATAAGAGAGCTTGAAGCACAACATGGTTTGCAGCAGTGGATGGACAGAGAAAAATTGCAGTAATCTGTTCCTTCATCACTGATGGTGCTTCGGGGGATAAATCAGATGCGGGTGGTCTTAAAAGCTGAGGAACTTCTAAGGTCATGTTCCTCAATCTATCACATCCTTCCCACAACCTCTGTGCCTCTCTGAAAATCTCACCTTCCTTCTCTCACCTCAACTGAAGCTCCTTATCCCTGTTCTTGGACGGTCTGATTCTCAAAATTCCGTGTTTAGGGGTTGTACCTGCGAATATTGATGTGATATTTGCACAGTCCCACCATAGGCAGGTGAAGAGAGAATCTATTGGCTGATTTTTTAGGAGAACTAAATGTCACTGTTTTGTACAGATCATGGTGGGACTTAATGAGCCTGAGCTGCAGTGACCTGGTTGGGTCCAGAACATTCCCCTGAAATTACTGACAGCAGGATCCAAACCCATGGTCTGGCTACAAAAGAAGTTGGAGGAAGGCTGCTGAACCAGGAGAAAGCTGCCTCAGCCACCCCGTGTATTTGACACTTAATCTTGTATCTGTGTTGAGGAAAAATACCCCTCAAAACTGGTTTTTATTGGGCCAGCAGAGGCACTGGGCCCTGGACACCTTATTAATAATATTCTTCTGCAGGAGGGGGACGCAGTTCTTTATAAAGATTTATTAATAGTCATTATTATTTTCACAGAAGCTCTAATGTGCAGTAAAAGACCTATAAAGACAAGCAACCAAAGGAACTCTTCGATTTCACGCCGATCTGCACTAAAAAAATACCAGCTTTTTTTTTTTTTTTGGTAGTTTTTTTTTTTCCCCTTCAAATAATAATAATAATAAAACAAAGAGCTTTCAGGAGCAGCCCCAGCAGAAGGCTAATGTAAAGTGATATATTTGAGACCCAGGAGGATGGTGTAAGTTACTCTTGCCTCTGAGGCCTGTTTATTGTGTTTGTCTGGTTGCCCCGGGAACCAGCTCACGCCGTTTCACTTATTTTATAATGTTCCTGTAAATGTTAGGTAGGGCCTGGATTTATTATCCACTGTCAACACCTAAAATGGAACGCGCCGCTTAGTGTCGTTTCTTTGGCACGGAGCCTCCCCCTGCTCCCTCAGACCCACCCCCCCAAAAAAAAAAAGCCCTTTTTCCACGGGTCCCTGTGTAGGGGTGTGTGTTGCACATGTGTGTTTGTGTGTGTGTGTGTGTGAATCTCCATCCAAATCCAGAAATCCCAAATGCTTCCCGGCTCCTCTCCCCAAGGGAGGGTCGGGGCTGGGTGGTGCAGAAGGAAGGGCTGAGCTCTGGGGACCTGCTGTGGGGTGGGATGTGTGACTCACGTGGAGGGGACGGGGCAGGGGTGTTTACCAGGGGTGTTTATTATCCCGACAGCAGCGGCGCGATCCCGCTGATCCCGCTGCTCCCGTCCCCGGAGGGTCTGTTAATGCGGAGCGATGAATCATCACAATTATTAGGACTGGAGGGAGCTGCTTCCCTTCCCTTCCTTTCCTTTCCCTTCCCTCTCCTCTCCTCCCCGGTCCCTCAGCGTGACGGAGCACATTTGGTTGCAGGCTGGTGGGTGTGAGGCTGATTTTTTTAATTTGCTTTTTTTTCCCCCTTGGGTGGGACCTCCCAGGCTGGCACCCGGTGTTTCACTGAGGACACTTTTAAGCTTTTCCATGTTCAAATGCAGTTGGGATCCTGACTCCTTGAAATGTGTGGGTCTGAATCTCCCCATCCTTTCCTTATTCCTGCTTGGAATCCTGCTTATTCCTGCAGCCTGATCTCTCCTTCCCATTTCCCTCTGAGGGGCTCTCACCCACCTCCCACTTTTCTTTACACGTGTGTCTCCTCCAGTGCCAGACAGGAGCTCCCATCTCCTTTCTGGTCACCCACTGTAGTGCCAAGTGCCTTATCTAATGGAATTTTTTCGTGGAAAGGGTTGTCAAGCATTGGAACAGCCTGCCCAGGGAAGTGGTGGAGTCACCACCCTCAAAACTGTTCAAAAAATGTGTGGATGTGGCACTTGAGGACGTGGTTTAATGGTGAACATGGTGGTGCTGCACTGACTGTTTGACTTGATGATCTTTTCCAGCACTAGTGATTCCATGATTCTGTGATTTCCACCAGCTCTTCTTTGCTTTGTCCCCCACAAGATGGGTTTGTGCAGTGATTTGCTGTGACTACAAATGCCTCTCTTGCCAAAAAACCCCTCACCCTGGACATCTGTGCTCAGCTTTGCTCCTGATGTGATTTGTCCCCCCTTTCACCAGGGGGTTTGGGTTCAGCAGTGAGTGGACACTGCTCCAGCTGGAACCCCCCAGGCTGGTGAAGAGATGAGATGGGTCACTGGCTGGGTAAAATCCCAGGGAAGAGTCTTTGTTCCCTTCTGTGCTTGGGGCTGATCCCACCTCCCACCCACCAGAAACGTTCCCTCCTTGGCACGAGGCCCTTCCCCACGGAACAGCTCCGAGCCCAAGGAAAAACCACCAGCACCCAAAGCATCAAACACGTTGGGATCAGCCAGAACCCTGAGACTGGAGGCACAGATGATGGAGAATGTCTAGAAAGTTTGGGAATGCAGATGGCAAAAGGCAGAGCCCAGAGCAAAATTTCTGGGGACAGTCAGCGAGGGAAGTTGGATTTGATGGTGCGAGGCTGCAGAGAGGGAATTTGTCTCTCAGCTGGAGTGAGTTAAGGGTGGTGAAGTTGCTTAGGAAATATTGTAGGCTGGGATTCCTATTTCCTGTGTGATGCTGAGTAATTGAATTTGCAATTCCCATATTACCTGTCTGTGAGGTAGAACTGAGTGAAGCACAATTAATTCACGTTTCAAAGTGACCTGAGATACTCCATTGAAGCCTTCCCTAGACATCCAGAGAGGATGTTTTGTGGGAGTGCTGGCCAGTAAAACAGGACTGTGTTGCTTTGTTTCAGGCAAGAAGATGGATAGGTAGTGGATTTTCATCTCTTGTTTGTATTTCTGATGGACACAGGAAAGCAAATGCTGTGCACAGAGCCCTGGTTTTTTTTTCCTGAGCCTTCTGTGAATGCAAATCAGCTCCTGGAATAAGGGACAGCAACAGCCCCTCCAGCTTTTACCTGAACCACTCTCAGCATGAACACACCCCTGCACATACCCTCACCTGTCTCCACTTTGGGAAATGTTTCCCAGTGTGTGTTTTAGCTATTTTAAAAGAGAAATGCCACCGTTAAAAAAAAATAAAAAAAAATTAACTGGCAAAATACCTTTTTAATGAGCCTAAAATGGAATGTGTATGACAGTGACAGGAGTAACTCAGTGAAATCCCAGCTGCTCCTTTTAATTGCTCCTAATTTGCTCTCAGGTGCTGGTAATTGGAACAATTTGCCTGCAGGAACCTGTGAGGTCTCAGACACTAATTGATTTTGTCTTGCTTAATCAGCCCCACCGAGAGCAGAGCTGGTTTCAGTGCCTGGTTTTCAGCTCAGGGCTGTCCTGGTGAGAGGCACTGGGCAGGAAACGTCCCCACCACCCACCCAACCCATCCATCCACTCGTGGGGCTGAGTCAGCTCCTCACAGGGGAAGCTGAAGCACCTCAGTTTGCTGAAAATAAACCTCTAATGAGACAGCACAGCGCTGGGAGACGTATTAAACATTAAAAGGTGATGCTTGAAGTTTATTCCAACTCAACCAGCCCTAAAAAATGTGGTGTTTGCAGGCATTTCTTTTTTTTTCCCCTTGTGCTCGGAGAGCAGCTAAATTTTGAATGGAAAAATAAGCTCTGCCTTGCATGTGTAGCAAGAGAGAATAAATCATATAATGGGCTGCTTAATTTTGTTTTGAAAAACAATTCAGGTTCTCGATGTTGTGATTTAAGGAGGCTCTGTTATCCTATTTCAGGATAATTTATTTTGTTATTATTGTCTTGTACAGAAAAATAGTGGAAGGAACCTCTCAGCAGACGCTGGTGCACCTTGTAATGAGGTCAGTGTTTGGGAAGAGAACCCACCTTCAGTGCCTCATGCCCTGTTCTAGAATGCTCCAGACGTTACTTCTGAGCCATGGGAGGGGAAGTGAAGCTCAGGGGATGGTTTCACTGCCTTGTTAAACCTGCATTTTGCCACTTTCCTCCAACCAGAGGCCCAAGGAAACACAAGGGAACCTGAAACACCCATGGGAGATCAGTATCTCTGTGCCTGTGGCTGCACCTGGATTCACAGTGGAGGTTCTTGGGATTCACTCTGATCCCTCCAAACCCAGACCTTTAAATTGCTGCAGCCCGGGCACCACTTCAGGAAAGTTGATTTGATGCTCGAAAATCCCACACAATTTCTATTTTTTCTTTAAAAAGTTCACCCTATTTAATAAGTTCTTTATTTAATTTAATTGATTTGACATCTTCCCTTGCACTGAGCAGCATTTTGAAGGGGTTTTTCCTTGTTGAGATCAGCTGGGTCAGTCCATCCTCTCCAAAAGCACTTTTCTTTCCCAGCTGACTTGGGGCCAGTGAGGAGAATCACCCCTTAAAGAGAGAATTCCGTGCTTGTGCATCGGGACCAAACACCACCAACTCCTTTCCCTGCAAATTTCCATTTGCCACGACCACGTTTTTCAGGAGGAAGTAGATTGTGAGCCTGGAAAGATTTATGGCTCCATTCTAAAATATCTATCATTTTAAATGCAACACTGCTGCTGCTGCCTTGCACTGAGCTGCCATAGATAGGCTGGTAAAGTACTTAAAAAAAGCAAAAAAAAAAAAAAAAGCCATTACAATATATCCAGATACTTTTCAAGAACTTTTGTCGGGCATGGCCAAACTTGGGGCCATATTTCATAAGAACTGCTATTTACATTTCAGCTCCATAGGCTCGCTCTTTATGTCCTTTTCCATTGCTCTGCAATTGCCAAAGGCTTTTGCACAAATAGGAATTTTTCCCTGTGGCTCCCCCCCGGCCGTGGAGCCCTCGGGGCTGCTGTGACATCACCCCTTGTCCTCAGGAACTCCTCAGATGTGACCTCAGGTGTGGTTTTGTTTTTTTTTTTTTTTTTTTTTTTTTGGTATAACCATTATTGAAAAGGCAGCAGAGGAGATTTACTGGCTGGTAAGAGTTTCTAATGATCAGAGATTAAGGGTGGGACTTTCCAAACAGTCCGAGCCTTGAACACAGTCGGGTTTGAACTCCATTACCCAGCAGCTTTTCAAGGCTCCACCCTAAATCTGTATGAAATTATTCTAGTGGCGAGGAAAGTATATTTACCTAATGTCAAATATTAAACATTACTGCCCATTAAAATATAGGGCTTCATTATATTTGGCCTGGTGCAGATGTGCAGGAGAGAAGGAGTAATTATCTTTTCCCAAGCCCTGGACCTCGGCGGAGGAGTCGTCGCCGAATTTTGGTGTCTGCCCGCGGGTAACGAGCGTCTACTTTTTGGAGGAGCGAGTTCCACCTTCAGGCCGTAATTACTTCTGAGAACCAGGTCCCTCAGAACGCGGGGGAGCCCAACTGACCATGCAGAAAACGAGGCATCCAAACTTGTGGGCGCCTTGGAAAAGCCGGGGCCGAAATAACTCACTCGCTGTCACGCGGCGAAGCCCTGCCAGCCGTGGGATGGGAACACAGGCCTCTTTATTCCGCTTTATTCCCAACCCCTGGGCCTGCTCCACCACCAGCCCTCGGCTCACCAGGCTGGGCAGGGTCTGTCAGGGGGCACCTCTTCCCTTTGTCCCGCTCCGCACATCCCTCGGGCTCACACGGTCGAGCACAAAATGCCTGGAAGAGGAGCAGCTCCTGGAAAAGCCCGAGGCACCCAGGTGACGAGGAAAAACAAACCCTCCTGGTGTTTGCTGGGCATGACCCGAGTGTGGGAACTTGGCAGCGCTCCCCTGGCCGGGGACGTTAGAGGCGAGGTGACAAATGTGGCCCGGGGGTGGCAAGTGAGGCACCTCGGCTCTGGATTGTGCTGACAGGGCGAGTTCTTGTGGAAGGGGAGGAGAGAACCCCTGCCCAGGGCAGCTCTGGCCCCACACTGTGCCCAGGGAGTGCCCCCACAGCCAGGCAGGGACACCCCAGGCTGGCCCTGCCCCTCGTCCCGCTTGGTCGGTGACACAGGAATGCTTTTCTCTTAAACTCTCTGAAAAGCTGCAGGAAATTGGGCTGAAAGTGCAAATAATGGTAACAATGAGGGATGTTCTTTAATATCTCAGCTCAGGTTTTCCTCCCAGCTCTTCCCTCTGTGCTCCAGCATGAGGCTTTTTCCTGACAAACCTTGGCCAGGGTTGGAGAGTCCCCGGGTGCCTGCACTGCCCAGGCTCTCATTGTGCTGCCCAGGAGTTTGCAGGAAAAGGGGGCAGGGTTAGGTGGGATATTGGGAAGGAATTCCTCCCTGGGAGGGTGGGGAGGCCCTGGCACAGGTTGCCCAGAGAAGCTGTGGCTGCCCCATCCCCAGAAGTGTCCAAGGCCAGGTTGGACGGGGCTTGGAGCAACCTGGGCTGGTGGAAGGTGTCCCTGCCCGTGGCTTTAAGATGAGCTTTGAGGTCCCTTCCCACCCAAACCATTCTGTGACTGTGAATTCAGTAGAAAATCAATCAGTTTGGGGAGTAAACCTTGAACTGAAGGGCTAGAGAAGGACAAGCTTTCTGTGCTGACGAAAGCAGTGACAAAGCAAAAGTGCCAACTATGGGAACATTGGTCGCACATCTTCCCCCTCAATCTCCAGCCTGTTGCTTGTCAGAGTAGCACAAACTCCATGAGGTTGTACAACTGTGCTCTTAAAACAGCGAGGAGTGACAGTGGAAAAAAAACCCACCAAAACCCAAACCCAATCTCAAAATCCTAAAGCTGATCAGGATTTCACCCCACTTGGTCTTGGTTGGGATGTAGAGAGCGAGACTTTGCTTTGAGGGTCTGCCATGGCCAGAACCCCCTGAATTCTGGTCTGCTCCTCTGGAGAACATTTTTTAAGTTAACCCAATCAAACAGCAGAAGTATCTCAGGGGCAATTTTAATTTTAAAGAGCATCATCAGCAAGCTGGGAAAGCAGGAGGGGGAGACAAACGATTGCACTTGTGGGGTAAAAACTCCGTTTTATACCTTCTTACAACCTGTCTGCTGGGAGAATTTAGAGATCCATTTCCAAAAGAAACAACAGACTGGATTGTGCCTCCATGCAGTGCTCAAAGCCTATCTCTGCTTAGAGAACAAGCCTTTATATTCTCTACCTGCTGATTCCTCTGCCTCCTCTTCCCTGAGCCCTGAAGGAGGAGCTGTGTCTTGTCCTGTGCCATCACTGCAGGGGAGCAAAAAGCCAGAGTCCCAAAAAGGGACTCTGCTCCTCATCTTCAGCAGGAAGATCTCTTGCTCAGCCAGTGCTCCTATGGCAGGATCCAAGTGTTGCTTTGGCATTCCCTGTGAATATCCAATGTAAAATTCAGCACAGGAGAATATCCAGGGTGAAATCCTGCCCTGGTGCTGACCAGGACAGTCCTTGGCAGAGAACTGGGGTTATTCACTCAGGACAGCAGAGCTAAAGGCCATTAATCTTAATAGGGTCCTTATTTTTGTATCACTGGGTCCTATAAATTCTTCTTTCTGCAAATGCCTTTCTTCAGCCTTAATTGTCCTTATTCAGGCAAAACAGTTGAGTTCAACCCTGGTCACCCAGCTCCACTGGAGGGTTGGTGTGGGGAGATGGAGGGAGCACTCCCTGGGCATTTATGGGTTTTCATGAGGCTTTGTAGGAAAAGGCCAGATGACCCTCTGTTCCTCACACCCCCCACTGCACTCCTGCTTTACAAGGGGATTTTCCAACGGTGGCACGTGGGGGAAACAGCTTTTATATACAATGGCTTTGCACACATGAGGAAGACAATCCATAGGTGAGAACAGAATTGAAGGAATCAGCTCTGAATCCCCTTTTGAGGTTGAAAAGGAGTTTATAACAATGCTTTAATGGATATTTCTCCTTCCTCACACTTTTTTTCAAGGAAGAGGGGCAAAGGGGAGCGAGGAGGGGAATTGAAGGAAAAGGGTGGCAATGAGATGATCCCAGTGGGACAGGAGCAGCTCCTGCTCCTGCTCCTTCCAGAGGTGCCAGAGCCACCCTGGGCATGGGCATTATTATGGCTCAGTTGGCCAAGGTCACCCCGGTTCATCTGCTTTATACATTGGTTGCCTTCTCCCCATTACTTGCCAAACAAACCTTTTTATTTTTGCACACGTTTATGTTGATTTTGTGGTTTCTGAAATTGGATTCTGTCTCCTATGGGCCTGAGTTTCCACGGTAACTCCAGCCCTTATCTGCTGCTGCTGTTTGGCACACAGACAACAAGGCCTTTCAGTTTACTTCTCCCATTTTCCCCCCCCCTAATATTATTTTCTTTAAAAACCCTTTTTTTTTTTTTTTTTTTTTAATTCTTCGGCGTGTTCTTTTTCTTCTTTTTTTTTTTTTTTAAATATATATATTTTTATTATTTTTACTTCTCCCAACCCCTGTCATTTAAAAATCACATAATTAATTGAGCACATCCTGTGCCACACGGGGCTGCCACGACTTTGAAGTCCCAATAGATCATTTTATGGAGCCGTGGGTACCATTTTTTCCGAGGCAGCACCAGGCGCCAGGGCGAGGGCTTGTGGAATTTAGCATATCCTACTCCAGGTATGATAAAGAAACCTTGGCACCTTCTGTTTGTTTTTACTAATTTCCTTTCCAAACTGCCTTTTCAATATAGAGGAAAGACCTCAGGACTTAAAGTTTGTTATTTTCTCTCCAAAGTTAGTCCCTGTTCCCCCCCTGGCTCCCTCCTCCCTTTCCTTTAAACCAGACTGAACTGCTTCTTCTCTCCCTGCTAAGTTTGCTTTTGGCCTTTTCTTTTCTGCAGCAGAGTGTGCTCTGATTTAGCATCACCGAGCTGTTGCTGACCCTGGGGCAGCACTGAGGGAGAAAGACCCCGACAGGCTCTATTAACCCTTAAAAACAATAAATGATCTCATCACCTGCTCCAAGACAGAAGGAGAAATAATGATACAATCACTTACTTCAGTGAGGGAACAAGTCCTTTGGGGGTTGTTGCTGAAATCTCTCCCCGAGGACGCTGATTTTGGCGTTAACCAGGAGAGGCTGAGTTTTCACTCAGCATTAAAAAAGGAGAATAGGGATGCACAGACCCAGCAGGACATATGTGTGTAAGGATACACGTGAAGAACAGAGAGAGGAAGGCAGGAGATGAGTGAAAACATGTTAAATTAAGTGAAAAAATGGCTCCTAACACGAGGTTTTGCAGTGGCACCACGTTACATCCTGCACTTAAAACAAACTCTTTAAATCAGAGTCAGGAGCTCCTGGAGACGTGTTTGAAACTGTTGGTTGTCAGGGACTTTTTACCAGATTTTGAAAAGGCAAACAGGATCACTTGGAGTGGTTGTGTAGCCAGGAGCTAAAGCAGAATGAATCCCTGCAGAATTATTATCTCCCCTCTGGAATGATGGGCATTCTGTCTCACAGGACATCAGAAAAAATGAGATTTTGTTTTTTTGTACAGACATTTCAAGCCAGCCTCTGGCATCTGATGGGAAATCACATTCCTGCCCTCAGAGTCCATAAAGATCTAAAAATCCTGTAGAAGAAAAAACAATCTTATTCTCCATGAAATTTTGAACAGTTTTAAAATGATTGCTGGGTATATTTATGCTTCATTTTTATAGAGCTTCCTTTATTTCATGGCTACTCAGGGTCTTATTCCAAAATCCCCACGTTGGAAATGAAAAGATTTCCATTGTTTCCGATGGGCTTTGGATGAAACAGCTGAGAAACTTTCTGGGAGACTAAAAATGGGAACCAATTCATTACGAATCCCAGAGGTTCAGTTTAAAAGCCTGTACAGCAGATATTGGTCTCTCTTAAAGGCTGTGGGATAACCCAGTGTATTCATTGTCCTGTGCCTGCAGGTTCCTAAGTGTTTATTCATTTTGATAGAAATAAACAGGCAGGAAAATTCTGATTTTATATATTCATATCCTTTCCAAAATCGTGTCCCTAGGAAAATGGACTAATTGAACAGGGCTGGAATTTATGGTCCATATCTCCATTCATGGTCCTCTTAAGAACAACTGTTTTATATAGTAAATATTTTATGAAGCCATTAAAACATTTTATAAATTACTGTTTAATACTGACTATTTCAGAAGCATATTTAATGTCACTTATCCCACTTTTCTGCCTTCCTTCCCCTTTTTCTCCCTTTCCTTTGCTCTGCCCTGCTGGAAAACTCCCACATTCCCTGGAGCTGAGGAACATCCTGAGCTTTACAGTGTCCAGATTTGAATCCTCCCTTGCTTTGTCTGCACATACAATTATTGCCCTAATTCAAGGAACAGTGACATTCCACTGGATATTGTGGTTGTGAAAAGCTTTGGAAATCTTTCATCTGGGACTAAAGGAATCAAAGGATTGTGAAAAGTAAAATCATCATTATTGAGTTATCCTAATGCTGTTCTTCCACAAGGATGTGCAAGAAGAATTAGGATTTTTATGCACATTATGTACATAATATACATTTGTGTACATTAATGCAAGCAGTCAAAAAATTATCCGTTGCTGGAGCTGTGCAAGCCTGAGATTTTCTGGTTATCATTGAGCGAAAGTCCTGCCTCCAGTTCACTTTAAAATGACAGCAATAACTCCAGACTCCTTTCGAAAATGCTTTTTAATTTTGTTTTTCCCCCTCAGTTGACTATAGGACTCTTTGGAAGGGAAATCACAAATATTGAATAATTTCTGTGACCCATGTTGATAGTCTTGAATTTTTTGTTTTCATTTGCAATGCTGGCGGGATGCAAGATTTGCAAACAGCTCCAGTGTTTGGCAAATAAAGCATAAAAGAAATGTCACAGTTTCCCTTTGTGTGAACAAGGCTCTGCAGGCCAAGCCCCAGGTTTTTGGGGCTCTGTAGAAGCTTTGCCACCAATTCAACAGAGACCCAGAGTCACATTGAGGGAAGGTTCAGACCTGGAGAGCACCTTTATTAACTCCCCCATTTCTATCCAGCAGGCCAGCCAGTTATTCTCTGGAATTTTGTGCACTCCAGGCAAGTGAGCTCGATATATGAACCTCTCCATTTCAGTAATAAAACTCCAGAAATCTGGCCTAGATTTGGGCTTTGAGCAAAACCTGAAAGTTGGTAAAATTTCAAATTATTTGGGGTGACATTGCAAGCAATTACCCAGCAGCTGCCTACCAGGGGCTGAGCGAGGCACAATGTGAAAATTCAATCTCTGTATGAAAGTGTGGAGCTATTTCAAATAGCCAATGGGCTTTTATGATAATTTCTTTAACTCTAGAACTTGTTCAGTGCAAACCTACAGGTTTCCCCCCCCCCCGCAAGAGGCAAAGCAGACAACGAAGTTGCAGAGAGTGTATGAGACTGGTTTTGTTTAACTTTGGTCTTCTCAATTTACTCTCCCTGCCACTGCCCTCTGGATATTTTTATGGAAGCAAAAGAAAATGCTCCTTTTATGTATTAGAGCAATGCATGGGGGTGACTCATTTGGCAGGATTAATAAGAGGTGGGTTCAGTTTTGTTTTGAAATCTCCTCCAGAATTATTTGGGGGAAAGAGAAAAATGGTCAAATTGCAGAAGGAGGCCATTTGCTACAGGGGAGGGTTTTACCTTTCAGATGGGGTTTCTAATTCCACAGAATAATAAGATTAAAAAGAAAATACACAGAGTGAGTTGTGAGGAGAACTCACCCAAGGGAAAGCCAGGCTGGGGATGTTCCTGTCTGGGAGGTGGAGGTGCAGCTCAGGCTTGGAAGGACCATGAGCTCTTCAGCCTAAAACATGTTTTATCTCAGGGTGATGATACAACATCAGGACTCTTCCTCTCGAGCTGCCTGGCTCCTTCCTCCAGTGGATCCTGCAGCCATGGAGGAGCTGCCTGGCTTCTACAGGGAAAAATGGAGCCAGAAACAGCCCATCTCCTGCCTTTCTGCTCCGGGTCTCAACCAGCACAGGGGGAGCTGTGATTGTTCTGTCTCAAACACCCAGAGCAGGGCTCTGGCTGCTGTTGAATTTTCACAAAGCCTTTATGCTCTGAGGTCTTCCACACACTGCAGTCTTTTTCTTCCATGTAATAACACCAATCTAAAAAAATAATACTTAACCAAAAATAATACTAAACCAAAAAATAATACTAAACCCCAAATATTCTTAAACCAAAAAATAATAGCCTGGGAGGAGAAGAAGAAGAAGAAGGAAGGCCACCAATGGTATTCACAATTGTGAGCCAAATACAGTGAATAGTTTCTAGCCAAATATCCCTCCAAAATCTACCAGGCTGGCCCTCCACTTCATGATTTCATACATGGAATTAAAAAACAGTAATCATTTCATCAGGTAATTCTCACAGGCAAGTTAAACAAAGGGAAATACCCTGAGAGAAGCTGTGTAAGAGATAACTGAAGGAAAATGTGCCTTAGTGTGAATTCCAGCCCGTTCTCTGAATGATGTCTCTTAGCTTAGACCTGCATTGCACCTTTCACTGACATTGCAGGCATCATTTTACTCCAGTGCAGCATTTTCCAAGGCTGGAATTATCCATCCTTCACTGCCCATTGTCTGTGCTGTGTAAAGCAGCAACATAAGGAATTCTTGCTGTTTGTCAGCTCTTGCCTCAAAGCAGTCCCTGTCTCTGCTCACAAGGAACTCCCCAATAATTAAATTGTTCAGGTTTTGATCTTGCTCACAGGAGCAGAGCAGTTTTCCTTCCCTCATGGGTTAGATCCTCCTGAAGGGTTATGATTCAAGCCTTCCCTTTTTCCCCGGCGTGGCTCTTCCAGACCCCGGGACTGATAGGGCCCTGCACAGCACCAGGTCTCTGTTTTCTCTGTAAATACAGCCTACAAAATTTCAACAAGTCAGCCCTTGTGTGCCACACCGAGAGATTGATGACAAACCACATTATTTTTCCCCTCCATAGAACTGCCCACAATTACAGCGGCGCTCTCTCCAAACACCGGGCTCGGCCCAGCAGGGAAAGGCCACGAGCACAGGCTGATATCTCTGACACTGAGCACCATTATTGGGGCAAAATGCCCTTTTCTTCCCTCTTTTTTTTTTCTTTTTTCCCCCTGTCCACGATAAAATATTGGGTCTGGTTCTGCCACCCGGGCTTGTGCAAAGCCACTGAGCCATCAGCAAAGGTTATCTCAATGCCAAGGGAAGGAGAGGAGGGGAAAAGCACTTTACAGATCCTAGTTAGTTCTCTGAGCTGCTCCTGGCTGCTCCTAAACCAGGGCAGCTGGTGAAATTGGGATTACTAGTGTTTCCTGTAGATTAGATTTGTAACATGTTTGGTTTGGTTTTTTTTTTTTTTAACCAAAGATCCAGATTTTCTGTTGGCTTTGTGTTCAAAGACAACGGACCTGGTGTGAAAATTCAACTGTGATCACTTGTCCAGTGCCACTCACAGACAAACCCACAAAGCTGTAAAATGGCAGGAGACACCAATTTGCAAAAAAATAAATTAAAAAGTCAATAAAGGGCTCCATCTCCTGAGGAGTGACTGTATTTCTGTAGTCATCCTGTCATCCCTTCTGCACCCAATATCCAATCCCCTGATTTCTGTGCTGATCCCTCCTGCATTTCAGTTGTGCCTCTTTAGGCACAATCAGGCAGCAGCACTGGGAAAACACGGATTGCTGGGTGCTCTGATGATATTCCCAGCAATCTGCTGTCCTCCAGATAACTGAACTCCCAGGCTCAGGGGCAGAGTTCTGAGCAGAGGCAGCACCTGAACAGCAAAGTCTTCCTTTCAAATGAGAACCGCTCCGAGCATCAAACACGTGTCAGAATCCCTAATTTGTCAGGAGGCTGCTCCGGGCTCATCTCATCCATCATCCTGACACCAAGCTGGGAACGGGGCTGAAAAGATCCAAGTCATTGACTCAGAAATGTTTTCTTTATCTCTGGGCACCCAGAGGAGTTCCAGGAGAGGCCCAGGATGGATCTTTGTGCTCCCTGCTCACGGTTTACACGCCGGGTTTGACTTTTGGGGTTTGTGTATGAAACAGGGCTGGCTGAGCCTTTCTTCCTTCAGTGGCACTTCTGTTCCAAATGTGGATGTGCAGCACATTTCTGGGTGATAAAGAACCCCCTTGTGTTAACTTTCCCCATTTAAACTTTAAATATTTCCTGCTAATTTTAGTTTGTTGTTGGATTTCAATTTATTTCCTTGGATTTCTGGGTAAATGGTGATGTTCCAAGGGGTACAAATCATTCAGAGCACTGAAGATAAGAAATAAATTACTTAATTCTTCAACTAGGACACATGTATCACCAATATTTAGGCAAAAAAATGGAGATTCCAATGAGACAAATTTAATCAGCCCAATTTTTAGGGGTCACATAAACAATTTCTACAGTTTTTCATCCCTGTACAAATTTTTTATCTCATCAGCATTACTGTACCTCCAAGATTCTCAGTAACTTCTCTGAGACTCTTGTGGCTTCTAAAGTTTATATAGCCCTAGAAAAGAGACACAAATGCCTGAAAAACAATCTAAAATTCCTCTGGAATTGTAAACTGCCTCTACATTGGTTGTTTGAAGCTAAATAGTTCTGAAAACTTAATTCCTCCTTGGAATTTCAGATAATAAAAATCTGGAAAATGAACTCCTGAGGTTTCAGTCACAGATGAACCAGAAGTACAAGTACAAGCTTCCAAATCCTGTGATTTTCTTGAATCTCAAAGCAACTTGGAGAGTAAGACCTTCTGACTGAAATGCTGATATTAATTCCCAAAATTTAAGAGAATTTTAATTCTAGGGAAATATTAAAACCCCCACCTTTGGTTCTGGAAGCACAGTGAACACAAGCAGCAGCTCAGCTCCCACTGAGTTCCTTGTGCAGGGGAAGGGGAAGGATTTTAAAGGAGTTTTGGCAGTGAAGAGGGGTAAAGAACATTGGGCTGATGCCTCGAGTAGCACTGAAAATCCCACCAGTTTTCCATGCAGCTTCTGACACCTCCCTGGAAAATCTGCACAGCTTAATCCTGGGAGCTCGAGCCCTGCTCTGGAGCAGTGCTGGGAATGAATTCAGGATGGAGTCTGGAGCAGTGGAAACCCTCCAGAGCGAACCCAGAAATCCTTTTGAGTTTGTAGCAAACACCCCTACAGTTAATTTAGGGGGGTTCTCTGTTTATTTTTAACACAGCTAATCAATCCAGAATATGATGTTCAATAAGAACATCTGTGAGCAGGTTGGGAGTCTCTGCAAAGAGCACAAGTTCAAGCTGTGGCCTTGCAGGGAGCTGAGCTGGGAGAGCGAGGGGAAAACGAGGGAAGAGCCCACATTGTATTTCTTTTCCTTAAATTAAAAAAAAAAAAGGAAAAAAAAGAAAAAAAAAAAGAAAGGGAGCAATAAAGCAAAAGGCACTTCCTAAAGGTAGCCATTAAATCATTCAACACTCAGCTCCCCCAGGAGCAGAGGGTTCCTCTCTCCCTTCCAGGATGAGTTTTCACCGACCATCCCTCATCCAGGGCTCAGTGTCTTCACCTGGCTCTCTCTGGGCATTGCCCCGGCCTCCCTGCACCAGGACAGCCCCACAGCTCTCTCTGACATGGGGTTTGGCCCATATATCACTCTCCAAAAAGTTCTCAATGGGTCCCCAAAGATGTGGGCCGAGGGCTCTGTTTTGCTCGTGATAATGTGCTAATGCCCCGAGACCCGGCATAAATCTCCTCCACGCATCAGCATTTGTCAAAGTCACAACATGGGGCTGGAAACAGAAGAAAAAAAAACCCCAAACCCAACAAAAAAAAAAAAATAAAAATAGAGTAGGAAGAGATAGAAAACGTGGCTTTGTTTTTTTCTTCCCTCCCATGTGATTTTCCCTCCTCCTCTCCCCCTTCTCCTTTTCTCTTAATCTCTAAAACATCTGATTGTACAGAAATGGTAAATAAAGGGTTTAGTTTTTCTTCTTTTCGTGTGTGGATGTGCACACGTGCCTGTGTTTGCTGCACACTTAGGAGTGGAAACTCAGAGTTGTTAAGGGAGCCTTTGCCAAGCCCTGCTCAGGAAAATCCTTTTTGGGAGAGAGTTTGGTCACTTGGTGCTGGTCCCCAGTTTAGTCATCATTTGGGCTGATAAAATCAGATGGAAAAACATGATCATATCAAAAGCCCTAAAGGCTGATGGGTTTGGTTTTTAATCATCTCTGGGGGAACAACCCCACAGACCACATCAAAATGTTCCCTAGAGCTCGTCTGAAGGGAAAGAAAAGAAGTCACAAGAGAGAAAATCAAACTGTTTCAGTGTTTTATTTCTCTTTTCCTTTTCGGCTCTTTCAATTTCTATTTTTCAAAATTTTTTTCCCCACCATCTCCTTACCCCATCCACCTCCTGATAAAGTGGTTCTATTTAAAACATCTCCCGAAAATAAATGGCTGTGGATGTTCAGCTGGTGGCTGCCAAGGCAGGTCAGTGGTACACTGGATGTGCCTTCTTAGGTTGTCCTTGAGCTCCAGAAGGTGAATTGTGCTGGTATTTGGGTCCTTTCCCTCCCTTGTGTTTCCATGTTATCAGATAAACCCCCATAATTACATGGGCACACATGAAGGTGGTTTCTCCAGCAGCATTTAAAGTCAGTTGGATCTGCTGAGAAGTGCCCTGTCTCTGGACCTGACGCTTTAGTCGTTGTCAGCACAGCCAGGGCTGAGCTGGAAACGAGAAATCAGGTGGAAACTGGAGGGAAATCACACCTAAACTGGTGGAGTGACACCAACACTGGACACTCAGTGTCCTGCTGCTCCTGTCATCCCAGTTATCATCAAACACATGGACAGGACATGACAAACCAGAGCTCCCAGCCCCTCCTGACAACTCTCACCGATGTCAGCAGAGCCACTGAAGTCTTTGCAGGCAGCAGTGCAAGCTGAGATCGGTCCCACAACCCCTGAGACACACTCTGGGCAATTTGGGGTGGCAGAACCTGGCCTGTGATGCCTTGGCAGAACAATGCAGAATAAAGAAGATAATTTCCTTTGACCATGAAGGGCTAGGCTTTGCAGTGTCTGTAGTGGCTTCCCCAAAGCAGCCAGAGCCTGGAAGCTCTTACAGGGTTGGCGAGGGGAGCCTTTGTTGCGTTCTGACATTTGATCCGCAGCTCCTTGGCCATTAAACACTCCGAGCTGCTCTCTCTGCGTTGGAGTGGCTCCGTTCCTGCTCCCAGCCCTCTCCCAGGAGCCGAGGCTTTATCCTGGGTGTCCCCTTACAGGCTGGATCCCAAATCCCGGCCCCGTGCTCGCTGTCTGGCAGCGCTGGCACCGAGCCCTGGCACCTTCCCCGGCAGCCTCGGCCCCGGTCGGGCTTCACCTCAGGTAACTCTTCAAAAGCAACCCCTTAATAATCGTAACGTGATGGGTGACATGGCAGGAAAAGCAAAATAACAGCCTGAAATCCGGCGTTAACCCGCGGTGGAAAACAGGCCGTGGGGCTGTTTCCATGAGGGAGCCTTGGACGCCGTACAGAGGGTGGGAGGGATGGGGGGAGAGGGGCCATCCAGGATGGGATGTGGAGGGAAGGGGTCCTTGGCCAGGGTCTGCTCATGGATCAGGGTTTGGGTTTCACACTCTGCTGCCAGTTGGCCACAGGAGGACGAGAAGGGAAATGTTTCTGGGGTCTCTCTCTGAGGAGAAGGAGCCCCACGACGCTGGGATGTCCTGCTGGCATTTCTTTCTCTTTTAATTTTGGGTGCAGCTTCTCCTTGTCACTGGGATCCTGCCATGCTTTTGGGGTTTTCTACACCTCATTAAGCCCCAGGAGTTGGTCTCGGGGCTTGTGGAGCAAGAAGAGGCTCAGATCCCTGTTTGGGTATCAACTGCTCTCCTCGTGAACAGGATCCAAAGAGGGAAGGAAAACTGAACACACAGAGGGGGAATTGCTGCACCACCCCATCCTTCTCTTACCTGGGATCCCTGCCAGCCTGGGGCACTGGGAGTGCTGGGATGGGGGAAAAGGCTGGGCTGATCCAGGTCCTTCCTCACCCCTCCTCATCCTCACACACACAGCCCATCCCTCAGGAGCCACTCTACCGTGATGGATGGGGTTTATTCCATGTAACACCAGTGGAAACTGGATTGGAATTAGTCCTCGTCTGATGGCTGTTTAACTGGCTCTTCATTAGGTGTGTTTTCTATAAACAGAGATTAAAATGAAAAACATTTTACTGGAAATACTCTGAGGAAAGTGTGTCTTTGGAGGCCAAATGAAACCTCATATAATCGCTCTTCTTTCTGTGAGAAGAGAATAATGCCTTCAAATTAATTGTATCAAGACATATAATTACACACTTACACAGTTAAATATGTATTTTAGCAGCAGTGAGATTGAATGTCAATCACAGCTTCCAAAACCACACGCGGTTAAAAAAATTTCCCCTCGCATGTTTAACTTTTCAAGCACATTTTATTAATATGTAGAACTATTATTGTTTAATGTACCAATTATTTGGGATGGAGTTTATGATGCAGGGCAAAGCCAGGAGTTTCAATGTCCTGCAGAAAGCCAAACTTCCAGGGAGAACTGCAGCAAACCAATATATCTGTGCAAAGAAAAAGCTGTATTTGCAGGGATTGTTATTGAAAATAGATGCTGAATAATGGCTTGCTTGGCCAAGAGCAATATGTTTTCTTCTTACTGAGGTTCCTTATTTCCCTGTGTGTATTTGGCCTCCCTGTGCCATTTCCCTCACAAATCCATCCCGTGGAGGTGGCAATGCAATATTGGACATAACCAATGGCTCTTGTGGCGAGGAGCTGAAAGCACAAGATAAATTGTTCAAAGGTGCTGAGCAAAATTGTCACCCTAGAACTGAAAAATGGCATTGGAGGGGCCACGATTATTAAAAATTACCAAGCCAATTATAAAAAGCTCAGCGTTGCATTTTAAATGTGGATACATACCCCTGAAAATATTGCATTTTAAATGGGGGTACATACCCCTGAACACAGATTGAGTCATTGTTTTTTCAGGCACTGTTTGCTGATGGTTCCTGATACTTCAATCAGACTTTCAGGGCACAGATTTTTCCTTATAACATCTGATCCAGAGTGTAAGCAGATATTTTATCACAGCTCTGTAACTATTGACTGCAACTGATTATTTGCTTCAAGTTAAGCCCGAGCTTAAATACTCCCATTGGCTCTCACGTGGACATTCCCACCAGTATAATATTCCGAGTCCCTCCTGTGATTACAGTATTCCCCATAATGGGAACCCCAATATTACCAAGGACTTTGGCAACCTTGGCCAATGTCAACAGAATGGGAGGTGCTATTTCATTAATTTCCCCTGACTAGGGACAAAAATAACTTCATATATTTCTCGGTTTTGTGTTTCAACCTCCAGGAGAACAATTTTCTTAAAAAGTAAAGAAATTGGTTACATTATACTGGGGCTGGTTACATTAGACTGTAATTTCACAAGGCATCAGTGATTCCAGAGGCTGATTTTTTGACAGGGAAAAAAATGACCACACATTTGCAGGCATCAATAGTCACCTTTCCTCATGCATAAAGCACATGAACACATTTTTGGCTGTCAGTATCCCAACACCAGAAAATGGGAAGGAAGAAGCATAGACATGTTTTAAGTTTCTGACAAACAGGGGTTGATGAACGGGGATCCCTGTGCTGGCTCCAGAGTGAGGACAGAAAAATGGGTCCCCGTGGGGCAGGGCAAGATCTCCTCTAATAACAGAATGAGTGAGCAAATCAGGGCAACCACAACTTTCCTACTGTGTGAGAGACCACAAATAATGGAAGACAAACAGATAGGAGAAGGGGCAATTCATTTCCCATGGCCAGCGGGTTTGCCAGGTAGGGCTGGGTGTCAACGTATTTATGGTTTGGTCTCTCATATCTCCTCAGGTCTTCCCTAAAAGCAGATTTGGGGTTTTGGTTCATTCTCAGCCTGAGTTTGAGGAGGGGCTAAAATGAACTCTTGCAGACCATTCTGCAGCCACGGAGAGCAGGGCTCTGCTCTAAATCTGTACCCACCCAAATGGTTAAATCTCAGTATAATAAAGGCCACGTGTACAGCCCTGAAACTATTGCAACAAAGGCCTTTCCATTTTTTTACATTTTACTGTTAGGATTTTTTTTTTAAGCTGTACAATCAGCAGTAACGCAACAATCACATATTTGAAACTGGTATTAATAATTTTACAGCCACTAAACACCTGAAAACCCTCCTCTCCTCTCCTTATTGGCTCCTTTAGGTTTTTATGGGTGTGTTGCTCAAAATAAGGGAGTGCAGGGAGCTGCCATGTTGTGAAAGACTAGGTGCCCATCTGGTTCTACATAATTCCTACAGTTGTAGTTTAGCTTTAAATGCTTTAAAATCACGTGGGGTTGAATGGAAGCAAATCCATTATTCAGTGTGACAGCATATGAGCAACTGTGCTGACAGTGTGCTAACACAGCCCTCCCAGAGAATCCACACAACTCCTGTGCCTCCTGCTCTGCAGCTTTTAGAGGTTCCTCCTCCACCATCTAATCCAAAGAGGATGCCCCAGGGAATGTGAAAGCCTCCAGAACACTCTGGGTTTTTTATAGGAATGCCAAATTTTGATCCCTGACCTCCACTTTGCTGTGATGGCAAAGCAGTTTGGTGAGAAGTGCCCTGAGGTTTGGCTCTGTAAAGGATCTGGGAGAACAGCAGAGTGAGGGGGGGAAAATGGTTATTTGGCTTTAGTTTGATCATTGTGGATCCCTTTGGACTGTCCACCCATGTGATCCCCCCAAGGGACAGGGGGAGGGCAGCTGTGGTTGCCCCATCCCTGGAAGTGTCCAAGGCCAGGCTGGATGGGGCTTGGAGCAACCTGGGCTAGTGGAAGGTGTCCCTGCCCATGGCAGGGGGTGAGAATGAGATGAGCTTTAAAGTCCCTTCCAACCCAAACCATTCCAAGATTCCATAATTCTATTAAAGCCAACACGTGTAAGGCAGGAAGATATTGCTGGGTGAGCTTCCTCCTGGCCTGAAGGATGTGACCAAATCCATCTCTGTCCCACGAGGGTCAAAGCTCATCAAACCCCTTTGCTGAATGTGGGTTCCCATCCATGAAGTACAGAAGCCAAGACTCCAGTGAGAGTTCAGGTCTGCATTTGAAGGACAGTGTAGACAATGTCCTCTGTACCTTTTCCATGGTGCATATATATATATATACATATATATATATATATGTATTAAAAAGGAAGGCTGTGGCAGAGGGGAGAATTAAAACCAGGTCTCTCAAATCCCAAGTTAGCCTTAACCACTGGATTATTTTCTCTCTCTCATGTGAACACTGCCTGTGCAGATTGTATACAAATACGAAAGAGATTTACTGGAGAAATAACCTCAGGCACAATAATACGTGTGTGTACCTGTATATAAATATATATATTCTCAATATCAGCCTGCGAAAGCGTTGCCTCATAAAAAGTCTCGGAACAGTCAGTAAATTCTGGGCCAGATTTCAACTCATGTTCCTGAGATAAGGACCAGAGGGAGGAGGAAGAAAAAGACAGCAGCAATCCTTTCATCCTCCAGGCCACAGATGGTAGGTCTGTTCCCCTCAGCAGATGGGAATAAAAATAGATATATTTACAATTGGAGCTGGACCCGGAGCGAACACAGAGCAGTCGTTTGGGTGATGCAGAGACCAGAACAGTCTGGATTATTCAGTTGCTGCTGCTACAATAACACTCGTTCGCTGTCAGCGCTCCCGTGCAAAAACAAATTAGCTGGATGATTAATGAATATCAGCCCCAGCATGTGGATCCTGCTCCGTGATGCTCCAGCCCAGTGTGAAATCTGCTGCTGGTTGGGCTGCAGTGTCTCCTCTGCACGTGTGGGTGTCGCTGGGAAAGGTGGGTTCTGGCCACGGGGGCTTTTCGGGGCTTTTTAATTTAAATAACAACATGTAAGAGAAAATGGAGAGCCCAGAAATAGGTGCTGAGGTGAGAAGTGTCTCCTTTGAGTTTAGTCTGACCTCTGTCACACCAGCATCCCTGAGGATGGCTTTGTGGAGAGGGGTCCTGCTGCCAACCCCCCAACAAGCCACCAGGCAAACCTTTGGATTAGGGGAGATGATAAGCTGGAACAGGCTCCCCAGGGCAGTGGTCACAGCCCCAAGGCTGCCAGAGCTCAAGAAGCATTTTGACAACACTCCCAGGCACATGGTGGGATTTTGGGCCGTCCTGTGCAGGGCCAGGAGCTGGACTGGATGATCCTTGTGGGTCCCTTCCCAGCCAGGATATTCCATGTTTGATTCTGAGCACTGAGGCTCACCTGGGTGCTTTGGGGCAGGTGGTGATTCCATATGGCTGGATGGACTTTTGAGGGGATAATTTGGGTTCACTGCAGCTGAAAGGATTTGAAGCAGCTGGAATAGTCTGAGTATCCCAATAGGTACAAGGACCTGTGACCTTGTGTGGACCTGAGCTGGCACTTCCCTGAGGAAAAACCATTTCCATGCAATGTCAGTAGCCAGGGTGGCCAAACCTGTTCTGACAGAGACACAGCTGTGGTGATGAAGCTGCATTTCTTCCAATCCTGGAGCTGGCACAAACTCCAGCAGACACTGCAATTCCTAGAGAGCCAAGTTAATCAACAGTTCCACGGTAAAGAAGGGTAAAACATGTCATTCCAGTGCTATTTCCAGAGATTTTGTGTGTGCACAAAAAAGGTGACAATCAGCAAATGAACTCGGGGATGCATGTGGTGACTGAAGAGATTAATTACAAATTATTCCAAATATATCATACAATTTTATTGAATCTTTAGAGCTACAACTTAGGAAATAACCTGTGCAGTGCACTAGATTTGAGGGACAAATTTAATTTGTTCTGAGAGTCTCAGCTCGAAAGTCATGTCCTGTCTCATTTATGTGTTTACACAACTCTCAGTACCCCCTTCTCTGTTTCACGGCCTCTCCACCACAATTAATTAACACACAGACACTTCAGTTTAAGTTATTGACTCAAGTGCTCTGCGATACAATGAGATGTTGAAACCCTGTGCTATGCAGAGGGAATTGGTGTCCTTTGGTTGACAGCTCAGGGGGTGACAGAGATATTTGTGCTCAGACTCTGCTGTGACATCTGGCAAATACACACGGACCGAGGTGGGTTTTCCACGTTCATGGAACACTCCAAAAGCCCCACAGCCAAGGAGAACAGGCGTCTGCTCTCCTGTCCCTTGACAATCCATCCCTCCCCCCCACCTTCATTGTGTTTTCTGTTTTAAACTCCTACCTTTTTTACTGCTTCCTCGCTCACATACCTGAACGGAATCAGAGCGCGATGTGACCGCAGGGAACTGGCATCTGTCAGCAAAGGGCACCTCCAGGGACCTCCTGCCTGCTTCCCCTGCTCTACATATGTGGGCTGCAGCCTCAAGGGAACTTTAAACCTCTTTTTTACTTTGAAATACCCACCTATCTCGCCTGGGGGCAGTATTAGGTGATACTGCCTAGGACTTCCATGGCAAATAAATAGTTAATGTGTTTTTTCACTAATTAATCAAGACATGATTAATCCAGGAGTTGGACTTTGAAGATCCTTGTGAGTCCCTCTCAACACAGGATATTTTGCCATTCTGTGATTCTGTGACTATAAATGACCAAGGAAGAAAAAGGCCCCAAATATGTCTTGGTGTCCTGCAAAGGGTGGACAGACAATTCCTACCTGAGCCAGCTTTGCAGGTGAGGCTGGATCTCCCCAGGCTCTGTGGAGTCCTGTGAGCTCCTTGGTGGCACTGGTGGTCCAGGAGGGATTTGTAACAAAAGGTGGACCTGGTTTGGTTGTGATCTTAAAATCACAGACTGTTTTGGGTGGCAAGGGATTTAAATCCCATCTCATTCCACCCCCTACCACGGGCAGGGACACCTCCCATTGTCTCAGGTTGCTCCAAGCCCCGTCCAACCTGGCCTTGGACACTTCCAGGGATGGGGCAGCCACAGCTTCTCTGGAAAGCCTGTCCAGATCTCTTGCATGGAGCAGATTCCTTCAGTGAGGGACCTCAGGCAGAGCTCCTTCAGGCTTTCCAGCACTTCTGTGGTTAATGGTGTTTTTTATGTTCTATACACACACACACGCACGTCAAGTCGTTATATAATATAAAAAGGCTCTTTTCTCATATCCCCACAGAGCGCAATAGGACTCCACATATAGCACACCAAAAACATCAAAAAATAAAAGGAGCCCAAACACTGCCAAAATCTACATTTTCATTTGGCAAACTAGTTAAATCTATTCATAATCTGGTGCCTGAATCAGGTTTCAGACCAGACTAGACTGCCTTGGCTCCTGGTTTTTGTTGCTCGACCTGTCTCTGACTGAATTTAGCTATGATGTTACATCTTTAGCTGTAGCAAATTTCTAATAATGGCAGCCTGTTTTATTTTGCCACTGGAGGGTACAAGTTCCAGCATTTCCGTACCGAGGTCCAATTGGAGCCAGTTTCGGACTTTTTTTTGGACAGAAACCTTCCTTGTTGCTTTTCACTGTTTTCTTTTGGCCCCTTTTTTTTTTTTTAATTTTTTTTTTTTTTATTTAATAATTTTTATAATGTTCACTCTCCCGGCTTTCCGAAGGCGAAACACGAGCACAGCAGATCCTTGGTGAAATGTGCGGTGTCAAAAATCCCCGGGGTATCCACTCACCTGCCTCGCTCCCTGTGCTGGTGGGGGGGCTCCCTGGGACCCCCTGGCAGCTCCATCAGCCAGGAATGGAGAGGATGGAGCCTGGAGGGTCACCAGAGGCTCATCCCCTCCTGGGGACGCTCAGGGTTTGATTTAGGTGGTGTGGAAATGGATGTTAATTAGAGCTGGATTAATCACAGGGCACAGGTAACAGGGACAGCATTAGTAAGAGCCCATTGTGAATCCAAAAGGAGATGCACAATTTGAAATAAATCCAAAATTTCAGCCCCTGTTCACTCTTCTTATCCATGTTGAGCAATGCAGCTCCACTGAAACCATGAGACTGCTGTTGGGAATCCCCCAGGATCTCACTAGATGTCTTTCTACACCATCCACAAAATATCTGTACACCCCAGAAGCTGCTCCCTAAAAACCTCTTAATCCCAAGCACAGGGAGGGCAGGACCTGCCATGGGTGGCTGGGCTGGGAATGGAGGGAGAAGACCCTCCAGTAACACCTTTGGTGGCATCTCGGTGTCCCTTGACTGACTTTCCCTGGAATAATCCAGTTCAGATTTTCTGGGAGACCTGCTGCTGGCTGGAACAGGAAATCTTTACAGTTTTATATAGCACTAATAGGCCACCAGAAATTCTGGCTGCAGGAATAACCCTACACTGAGAATTAAAGAACAGGGACAGGATCCTTGGTTTAAGTGCAGAGACACAAACCAGAGGGATTTCATGGGCTTTGGGAAATTAATCTGGGATCTCTCTTTGGTCTGGGCAATTAGAAAGGAGTAAAATCTCAACATTTCTTTGGGAAACCAAATTTGTTTAATTTGAGTTTAAGCATCTTAAGGATAAGTGAGGCAATGAGAGTGATTTGGGAGCCAGTTGTGAAGTTAACCATAAAGAGAGGTCAAGGCTGGAGTTGCTTTGGTTTTATGCCTTTGCTTGAATCAAGAAGTGGTGGAAAGAGAGTCAGGCTGAGAGAAAAGGAGGTTTCATCTCTGGGTTTTCTCTCTCTGTGCTCATCCACCACCCACTTATCCATAAATATGCCCTAGAGGATCTACAGGAACAGGGAATGCTGATGTTTAATTGGAGGATTATATGATTCCAGCACATTTGTGTAATTGGTTTATGGAAAAAGTTTAAAGGAATCAGTAAGCAAAAAGCCTGAATCCAGCTGGGGAAGAGCAACCACCACAGTCCCAGGTGATGGAGAAGGGTCAGAGAAGGATCGACACCGCAGACGTGGATACTTGGAAACACAACTGGATAAAAGGTGTGGGATGGGGAGCCTGTGTCCATCCTGAGCAGCAGCAGGAGGGCAGAAGGGGCTGCACTTTGGAAGGTGCCTCATGTGGGGACAAAGCAGGGCCATGGCTCGACCTGGGATGCATCTTCCTCCTGCTCTTGGAGATGGGACCCGTCCGGGGGCTCCTCTGGTGGGGTTTGGGGAGCTGCCCCCCCCAAACACTCCTGGCACCCACAGAACCCCTCTGCTGATGGAGGGGCAAAGAGGGTTGACAGTCTGGGGCTAATTTGGACTATTTAGAGCAAAATCACCTAAACAGGGAGCAAAATAACCCAAGCAGGGAGCCAGGGGCCAGGCTGGGCTGGGGACACTCCGCCCTGCCAAGTTCGGGTGGATTTGTGTTAAATTGGATGTCTGAAGAGCATTTTTCTGCCCAGCCCTCACCATTACATGCTTGCATAGAAAATTAAGTTACCACACCTTTAATGAACCTAATTTCCTAATTCTGACAGAGCTCCCACTGCCAGTGATTCACTCCCTGCTCTTGACACACTTGGGCTGTGTGAGCCTGGTTTTTTTTAACCAGCCAGGTCTCCATGGCCAAACACTGCCTGGATTCTTTTCTCCCCTCTTTAGGTTGTTGAAACAGAGAACATAATGAATTACAATCAGTATTATCTTGGAGAAGGGATTCCTCCAGAGTTTCCACTCTGGGGGGACTGAAGTAAAAGGAAAACATTTCCTGCCTCATCCCTTGTGACCCTTCAGCTTCATCTCCTTGATTCCCCTCAGACCTCCCCATGGAAATCCAAGTGTTTCCTTGGATGCTGGTGCAAAACCAGTGCCTTAAAGCTCTGGGGTGGTCAAGCTTTGCAGCTCAGCTCTGCCACTAAACCACTCAGACCTTCATAGTTTAATCCTGATGGATCCAACAGTGCTCATGGAAACTTTTCCAGACGCTACAGAGGTTATTCTTCAAACATGTAAATTTTATTTAATTAAGTGAAACTGTTCTCAAAAGACTAATTCTGCTCTGCAGTGTTGCTGGGAGGGTTTATTGAATGATCTGCTCTCTTAAATTCTATAAACTTGGGGTAATTTCATAGTGCCCAGATATCTGTAGGGCTTTTCTGGCAGGTAGTTGGATGTATCTTCTAATCAGAGCATTTTCCTTTCCACAGGACCACGTGGAAAGGAAAATGATGCTAAAACAGAAAGCTCAGAGAGGGAATATTCACGAACTGAACATTATTCTTCCTAAAAACAGTGGGAAGGGGGGTTATAAAAGCATGAGGAATTAACACATGGGCTCCTTTAACCCACACTGATTCTCCAGTGCTATAGCCACACAAAGGAGTGTATAAATCCTTCACAGCCTTCTGCTTCAGGGACCTATTATCAGATTTATCAGGGGATTTGTAATGAATTAGCCACTAGATCCATTCCTATTGATTTGATTGAGATTTGGGGTTCAGCCCTAAAGGCAGCTGGTCAGTCCCTACTCATGCTCCAGAATCTCCTTGTTGAGCCTTTGCTGGCTGAGGTGGTTGAATAATTGATATTTGCTTTCTGGAGGGGGAGTTTACTTTCTTCTGACCCTGTTTCAGAGCTCTTTAAGATAAGACCAAATATTGACAAAGCTGTGGCCGAGATTACAGTACACAGAAAAAACATTAGTGTTGCTTGGGAGTAAAACAAGCAAACAAACAATCTCGCTGTAAACTCTCTGGGTAAATAAAGGGTGAAAAAACCCTGCTGATTCAAAAAGATCAGTGGTATTTAAGGGGAGTAGGGAGTTTCCACCGAAATAAAACACAGGATTACGGTTTTGGTCCTAATTTCCTTGATCCCAGACACACACAGGCAAAGAGAGATAAATTCATAGATATTTAGCTGGTCAGGCACTGTCATGTCTTTCTCAGAGAGTGAGGAAAACAAAGTGTTCTCCCACAGTTTGGTGGGAATAGCAGAGCCAGAGATGACTGGGCTCCATCCCTACATTGGGAATGCTTTTAAAACCCTGCAGTTTTATTGTACAGAGCTGAACATATCTTTTAGATATTAAATGATTTGGAAATACAGACCACTCTTGGTTGTAATATTAAGGCTAAGAAAACATGGGTGAAGTTAATACCTTTATTAGTCCCTGGTGCTTTCACGCTATTGTTGGTGGAAACATTTATTACTGTTATTACAAATCTGTCCCTTTGATCCCATTCCAAGCCCCTTTTCTGTACCTTGTGCACAGTGTGAGGGTATCAATCGTTTCTATTATAAACTTCTTGCTGACTGTTGGCTGTGTTTTTCCTGCCTTTAAGACAGCAGTTGTTTTCCCTCACCTAGGGGAGCAATCCCAGGATCCTGAAGCCCTTGGAAATCGCCGGGCCGTTTCCAAACACATCCCTTTTTGTTGCTGACAGTTTTAGTCAGCTGCAGACTTGCAGAAGCAATTACTCTGGGTAATGTGCCTCTCCCAACATTGATACAAAGCAATGATTTTCAGTGATTGAAGCTTTTACTCCCAAATAACCCCCTCCTGACTCCCACGAGCCCACGGGTTGGGATGTTCCTCTGCCGGCACCAACCAGTGTTTACATCTTTGTCTGGCACCACATGAAACCAGCTTTGCTTATAAACAGCCTGATATGATCAGTGAGCTTATGAGTGATGGATCCTGGACCATTTTCACCCTTCCAAGAGGAGCTGTGAATGCCCTGGGAAGGCTCCTTGGGAGCTTGCTGCCGCTCGTTATTTGCTTTCCTTGGACCGCGCGCTCATGGTAGAAGTGATGCTGGATGTCTTTCCTATGTTGATGATGCAGACTTATTTCTTAAGTAAACCAAGAGTAATTTATACCCACTGCTTTGCCATCTCGCTGTCCTGTCACCAGAAAGGCAGTGATTTGTAAGTCAAGTTTGGCTCGTGTTGAAACCAACTGTGTGGAAATCACCGTCGGTCTCTCGTCGTCGTTAAGCACAAATTCACCGCAGAGAAAATCGACTACAGAACTTCCCTTCTTTTCCACCGGCATGAAACTACCTGGGCACCACGTGGAGGGTTTAGCAGAATGTCCAGAAAGTTTCTAAAACACGTGGCAAAAGAATATTTTGCTTGTGATGGGGGTTGGTTTTGTTTGTGGCTGCGGGATCTGTGTTAACTCATCTGCTCAGAGTCTCCAGGAGAACACCATGGGCACCAGGGCTGAGAAATGTGCTGCAAGATGTAGATCTGGACGAGGATCTTGGCTTCAGGAAAGTATTTTTCCCAATGATGGAAATGAAATGATGGATTTATCTTGCTAGATACGGAAAAAGTTGTTATAAACTAAAGAAAAACAAATTTGATGCCAAACAAATAGGAGAAGGTACTTTCCATTTTCTGCAAATAAATCCAGACTAATTCCATCCAAATGTATCGATCAGGTATTTAAATTTGAAACCAAAGATGGCAATCCTACCCAGCTGGGGTCAAAAGAAAGAGGCTGCTCTACCAAATAATGATTTATCCCTTCCTAAACTAAAACAGGGGGGTGGAATCACCATCTGAAGACACCCAGGTTTCTCCATTGACTGCACAGAAAGCTCTAAAATCAAGTGTGATGCATCTGAATATAAAAGAAAACCTGTAACAAGGCATCACTGCTGATAAAAAAATTAATAGAAAATTAATAGCAACTTTTAAATTTAAAAGGAGTTCTACTGCTCTTTATCTCCACCATGCTCACATTATATTGATCTCAGGCATCTCACTTTTTCTGGTCACCTCCAGGGAAGGGAAATATTCCCATTTCCTCCTCCAAACATAACCTGTCTCTGTGTTTTGTGTTATTTTGATGCCTCAAAAGCACGAGATCAGAGATTCAGCAGCAACTGCCTGAGCTGGGAGCTTGTCTGAGGTTCATTAGCACTTCCAGCCCTTCTAACACATCCCAGTGAATCACTATTTGTTATTATCCATAATGCAGTGTTTGCTTGTTGGCATAGAGATTATCCATAAAAAGACTTGTTCTTCCACCCACACTCCAAGCAGGAAAGCAGATAATGTAACTGTTGGAAGAGACAGATTGATGACACATTGCTCTTGTCTTGATCTAGAATCCAAAAAAAGGGAGAGTTCCCAACAGGCAAGAGCAATAAACTAAAAGCAGGAAGGGAAAAGAACAAAGGCAGTGAGTGACAAGATTATGCTCCTGTTCCTGCCAACCACCCACAGAACACATTGCTCTGGAAGAAAAAGAAATGGCTGACTGAAAATATAACCAATAAACCTGCAAGCTGACCTTCCAAACAAGCTGCTGTAGTCAGGAGAATCCCAGCCGTGCCCCCCAGCGCTGAATCTCTCCTGAAAATTTAGGGTAAAACTTTCTTTATTTCCTGGGGTCTTTCACGGGGCTGTTCAGGAGGTTCCAGTTGGCCTGGAAAATTTCAGACAGAACACGGCAATGGTTTCATGTTTTGTCCATATGAAAAGTTTTTTTCCACTGTTTATTTTTTTTTTTCTTTTCGGGGCCAATCTGCACCTTGGAACGAGGAGGACTTGTCAGCCACAACATTAAAATATAAGATGGGTCCAAACTAAACCCCAGATCCTGAACAGCCCGAAGTGGGTCGGATGATCCGGATCTGCTGGATCTGTCTGATCCAATGCTGGATCTGCCAGGGGTCTGGAAAAGTCTGGAACCCTCAGGCAAATCTGGTAGTTCGTTTTCCCTGCTCATCACCACTGCTGAGAAGCAAACAGGGATAAGGGAGGAATTTGCCAAGGAAACCTGTGGGATGAAAACACACTGGGTTTAAATGCCAGCTCAGTCCCTGCTTACATTAGTTCCAGCTTGATTTTCAACAAGGTGAACTGGTATGAGCAATGCAGAACCAGTCCTGTTGTTTTTCACTCCCATCCTCCACGAGGTGCAGATTAATCCAAATTAAAGAGTGATATTTGCTGGCAAACCTTTGGAAAACTTTGGAAGCAAAGGTCATTCTAATGCATAAATCCCAAGGCAACGAACGTCACGGGGTTGCTTACACTGGACCACAAGTGAAAGGGAATGGTTTTTATTTATTTAATCTACTTAATAACTGAAAGGGAGAGAGAAATCTCAACAAAATCCCAACAAACCCCTCTTTCTGCTCTTCTGATTAGGCAGCATCCATCCATCCCTCGGGAGCTCCTGGTGTTTGGAGAGCCTGGGGAATGACACAAGCAGGGGGAATTAAAAGGTCCTGTTTAAACCCAAGATGTCCAGCCCCGACCCCAGAAAAGCTCCCACAGTCCCATCCCCAATCCTACAAAGTTATATGCAGATAAAATCATATGTTAGCTAAAAGTTTTTGTCATAGGAAACCTTAGAAATATTTTGGATGAGAAGGAAATATCAGGAAAAGAGCTGAGAGAAACAGTGAGGAAAGTAAAAATCCAAAAGGAGGAGAGGAAGAGCAGCAGGGAATGGATGTGTAAAAAACCAACCAAAGCTCCCTGAACTTCATTTCAGTTTCCAGGAATGTTCCTTTGAATCTGGATCAAATCATATTCAAGTGATTTATGATCCAGTGAAAACTTTTTGTTGATCCAGGTTTTTTTGTTCAGTGCTTTTCTGCTATCACATTTTAAGTATGTTTTGTGTTCCCTCTAGAACTGCAAACAGGAAATAAACAGAGAAAATAAAACTAAAATCAGCCTTAAATCTTAATCTTGTGGATCAACTCAGAACTTTGGAATTTCAGATAAAACATTAAAAATTAGGATAAAATTGTACAGTCAAGTTTTAGAAACTTCACACTTGTTACTGCAAATCCCTGCATTTGGAGAGGTCACCACGTGGGGGTCAAATCATGATGATTTTTGAAGTACCATGTCTTGGGGCAATTTGGGAAATGCTTTGAGGTTTGTAAACACTCCCTGAGATATTTGAAAAACACAAAATCACCCCCCACTTCAGTCAGTTCTGCTCATTGCCTTTCAACTCCATGCAGGACAGTAAGTAGTTAATTGGGTATTTTAATCAGGGTTTTAAAACTTGTGGTGTGTGGCTGTTTCTGGATGTTTCCTTGGATTTTACTGGACTATGGATCACGTGACTGCAGGGCACTACAAACTTGCTGACTCAGCTGATGCCCTCCCAATCAACGACCCTAAATTCCTAAAAAATCACTTTACATTTTTAGACGTAGAAAAGTTTCTCTGGTGAAATGTCAGGTACACATTCCCCTTCCCCACACTGTGCAACGTAAATGCACGAAAATTAATCACAATCATGCAAAATAATCCATCCCCACATCCATTTGGACGAGGAGGGAGAATATATTCGCCCACATGGTATTTGAGTTGAAAACAATCCCGTAGAATGGGAAGCAAAAAGGAAGGTGGGCGACTTGCTTGGACCTTTTAACTATTTTTTTAATGTGCAGTGGATTTAGCTGAGCACACAGTTTGAAGGGCTGCTCTGAGGCTGATGCTGAGGGCTCTGCCAAACCCCCGAAATAACTCACAAACGTCATGGGCTGAGGGATGGCTGAGCTGGAGTTGCTGAATGCTAAATTCAGTTCGTTGGAAAGAGGGATTTGGGCCTTCTTAGGAAAACAAACCCTTTTTAATATGGACACATGAGCAGAACAGGATAGACCAAGAAACTTGGAGAGGTGTTTATGGAGACCCAGTGATGGGCACAAAACAATAAGGATGTTCTCGTGGCTGCAGTGCTTTCATTTTTTGTTGTTCCTGCCTGTTGTTCTGGGTGAAAAGAAGTGGGAATCACCTTTCTTTTTGTAAGGAACAGATGTATTTTAGATGTATTTTAGAGCCAGTGTTTTCTTGTTCCCAACCACGGGTGAAGCTGTCTGGAGAATGAGGAGCTGCCAGCTGCTGAGAGTTGGGAATTTGGCATATGAACCACATTTTCTGTCTTGTTTTATCAGTTAAAAGAGAAAAAGCCGTGGCTGTGTCTGCTGTTCTCCTCTCAAGGTATTGAGACAGCTGCTTGTTTTGGTCTTTCTCATTGAACAAGCCCTGTATCCAAAGAAAGCTACCTGCAAACCCTCTGGCTGAGCGGGAAGGGGGGTTATTCCACTCGGGAGAGCAGCACATTAATCTGGGAATATGTGGCAACGTGTATTTACACAAATCACAGAGCCAGGCCCGACGTGGAGCCGCTGCAGAGCACAGGCACCCCGGGCAGCCTTGTCCTGGCCCCCCTGATCAAAGCCCCAATCCATCAGCTGAGCCCGGAGACGCCGCGCTAGGCCCGGCCTAATGGAGTCACGGCTCTAAAACCCAGCGAGAGCCTGGCACAGGAACAAACCAAACGGGGTCATATCTCACCCAGAGCCCAGGGGAGTCCCTGCCACGGCTCAGGGGGGAGGTTATGTACAGAGCGAGGGCACTGCCAGGTTTTCTTGGAGGACCAGGAGCCCTTGGCGTCTGTACCCACCAGTGGCAGGGTTTGGTTTCGACTGGAATGAAAAGCTCTGTGTCGCTGTTGGGGTTGTCAGGGCTCCCTGAGTGTCTGCAGGAGAGGAAATGGAAACTGGAAATGGAAATTCTCAGCGTGAACAAGGGTTCAGATCTGGGTGATAACACCCAGACAGCATCTGCTTCCACAGGAAGACTCCGACTGTCCCGAACCAAAGCTCTGCTCCTCTGGCTAAAGAGCTGCCAGTGGGTTTCCACCTTAACTGTCTCTGTGCTTGGAATCCAAACTGGATTGGCAACTTCCCCACATCTTCTACTGATGTCTGAGTAACATTGTGCGTATTTGTAAATATTTTTGAGAGGTTACTCACAGCAAAAATAAACTCCTGCTTTGGTAACAAATTTAAGAGGATCACGTCTGGAAAAAAGAAGGCTTTCTTCTTGTAACTCCTGATAATTATTGCTCACATAGGAAAGCAAAAACATGGGCAAAGTCTTAAATGAATGTGGGTTTCCATGTTGCCTTAGTAGTTGAAAATAAGTACCGAAGTAAGTACAAGCAACAAGTTTGGCAGCCCCCTTCTCCAGTTCTGATTTTTATCAGGAAATTTTAAAGCTTGAACCGCCTCAGGTAAATTTTGCTGATCTTTAATATAATATATCTTAGTAACTACAACCCCTGCCCTCTGGAGCTTCCACAGGTTGAGGAACAAGCCTTCAAGGACAGCACAGTGTGTGAAATACTGTGACTTTGGCTGTGATGTTATTTCCTCACAAGAAGCTGCCTCCCTCCTTTTATTCCCCAGGAAAACAATAAACCACTGCACAGGCACGACCTGAAGTTCAACAGGTCTGTCACCTGCAGCTCCCAAACGTCTTACTCATGTCGTGATGAACACAGGATCCAACTGAAATCCCCTTTTTGGCCAACACTGGAGCATCAGCTCCACACCATGCAGAGTTTACTCAAGCACACAAATGGACTGGACTTTATGGCTGAGGCAGAGAAAGATTTAGGCTGGGTTTGTTTTCCTGCACTTTGGCTACCTAAAAATTAGGCATCTAGTCCAAAATAGTCCCCTAAAGACTGTAATTAATGGAGGAGACAGACACATCCAGAAAACAATTGAGCCCACTCATCTTGGAGTGCTGTCTAACAGGGTGATTCATCCCCCCTGGATTAGCAGGGGAGTCTGCAGGGCTGGGGTGACTGGGCTTGGACAAATCCCACCTCACCCACTGCCTGTTGTTGTGCAACATCCTGCACTGCAGGTAGGAAACAACCCCAGACTGATGATTTCAGCGCTGTAGCTTTTCTTCTGCAAGTGTTTGATCCAAACCCCACTCAGCTGAGAAATCCCCTTGTGAACTCGGTGCCAGTTTGGCAGCGTTTGTGCTCCTTGTCCTCTCTTTGCCCTGGGGCGACCAAGGCTTTGAACCCAGCTCATGAAATAAAGTCTAAGAACAACCCACAGGGGCTTTTGTTTACTTGGAAAAACAGCAGCACATCTTCTTAAGCACCACAAAAAAAGAGGCCACTTGGGGAAGAAAGTTTGACAAGTTTGGATGTCAAACGTAACAGGAAAAATCATCTAATGTGAGGGTCTGTAGAAATTAAGAGTTAATCTCTTAATACCTGCTGCACATTCAGATCTCCAGTGTCATAATCCCAGCAGTTTTGTCCCACTATTCCAGCAGAAGCGTGGGGCAGTGTCCTTATCTGTCTGAAGTCACTGAAGAAGTTTATTGTGCATTATTCCTGCTGTTGTCACTGTTGGTAATGTGAACATGGCAAAGACGTGCTGGGCATTGCCTGGGGGACAAAGAGCACCAAAATTTCGGCTTCACGAAGGCAAGACAGACATTGAGAGAGAAAAATCTCTGTGATTCAGTCAGTCACACAACCAGGCAACCAGGCCTTTGCTCCCTGCTGCTCTGCCCAGTATCCAAGGCCAGGTTGGACAGGGCTTGGAGCAACCTGGGACAGTGGAAGGTGTCCCTGCCCATGGCAGGGCGTGGAGAGTGATGAGCTTTAAGGTCCATTTAAGGTCCTTTCTTGGAGCTCACCCTGAGGATGCAGAGCTGGGGGCAGACAGCAGGGACCACAATATTTCCTGCAGTGCCCAGGCACCCCAGCCATGGCTGGTACCAGCAGCAGACTGGTAGAGCAGCCAGACCCAGGATAACTTTATTCTAAGAGAGTTTTCTGTCTGTATTCAGCGAGTTGGAGCTCGGGCAGAGCCCTGAAGAAGGAGAACACACAACTAAATCAGGCTGTGACATTCCCAGGTGTGGTGCTGAGTATTCTGGCCCGTCAGTGGCTGAGGTCCTTGGAAGCCTCATCCCTCTGGGCAGCACAGAGATGCCCTGCAAAGGTTCCCTCACCTCATCCAGCTCCTGGAAACGCACGCCCAGACAGCTCCGAGGCCCTGCCACCCACACCCCTGCACTGATACCGTGACAATTCACAGCTATTCCCGTGGAACAGGGCCAGGAACCCCCCCCCCTCCTCGGAACAAACACCAACAACCCAAAGCACTGCGGGCAGGGAGGGAGGGATGGATTAGAGCAGAGCATGACTCTCTTTTCCCCAACACTTCTCCCACTCACAGATACTGAATGAGATCCCAGTCTCTGACTGAGCCCTGCTCACTGTCAAGCCTTCGGAAAAAGGGCTACTGCAGCTTACATTTCGCAGACTTCACTGCCATGCCAGCTCACACCTTCTAAATCCCAACTCTATTTACATGAGGGTGGGGCATGTAAATCCAGGCAGGAATTATTCTATCAAAGCAACCTGCTGCCACCACTTGATGGGAAGGAGCTCTGCAGCCCCCGAGCCCTGAGCTCGCTCGCAGGGCCATCGGTCCTCCTCGGAGAAGGGGAAAATGTTTAACTGTGTGCAGGGGAAAATGTTTAATTGTGTGCAGGGGAAAATGTTTAATTGTGTGCAGGCCTGCAGAGCTCCACGGGGAGAGGAGCCTTTGGCTACTGCAGGAATGCACTGAGAATATAAACTTGGGCTCGTGTCCATCCTGGGGGCTCAAGGAATGAAGAGTAAGCAAATATGGCCAGGTTGTAAATGTATTTTTTATAATATCCCATGTACACGACACTGAACATGCATATGCTGACCAGCATCTCCATTATTTTAATTTACGTTATTCCAACTTTTTTTTTTCTTGCATTCTGCTGATTGCTAAGAGTGAATCTGCTGACTGCACAAGGATGAAAACAGCATGAATTACTACAAGAAAATTTGGAAGCAGGGTGCCAGAGAGGCTGTGCTACACGGTGGAAAGCACTGAAAGGAGTGACAAACTGATGTGTCCTTTTGTTTTATGTTTTTAGCATTTTCAGTGATGGAACCATCCAACGAGCTGTGGAATCATCATCATCATCATCTCAGGAAATGAAAGAGTGTAGCTGAGCAGCTGTGGCTGCCCCATCCCTGGAAGTGCCCAAGGCCAGGTTGGATGGGGCTTGGAGCAACTTGGGTTAGTGGAAGATGGGTTAGGGGGTGGAAGGAGATGAGCTTTAAGGTCCATTTAAGGTCCTTTCCAACCCAAACCATTCCAGTATTCCATGATGGGGCTCTGCCTTCCCCCCAGCCACACTCAGACCAACACTTCCAGTCTGGGATCCACCTCTCCAGGAAGGAGACAGAGCTGCCTCGTGCCCCACAGCCCCTCCCTGAGCCCCCACTCAGCTGCTGGTGCCCTCAGGTCCCAAATGTGCATCTTCAGCCAAGCTTTGGACAGTTTCTCATCTCATCATGTGCATGTTTAACCACAGGAGTGCTGGTGATCCTCTCCCACCCTTGTGCTGGCTCTGCAGGACCTGCCCCTGCTCTGGAGAACGTTTCTGCTTCCAGAGCTCTCCACGAGGCTCGGAATCTCAGACAGCCCTGGGAAGACGATGATCTAAACTGACCTAAATTCCAGGTCAAGCAAAATTTAGGTTAATTTCACTGATGTCATTTGAAAATTTTAATTGGCATAAACCCTCTGGGGCAGGGATTTTTTCCAGGGAGTGCGTGTACAGGCTCAGTCCACTGATGGAGCCTCACACAGCCACTGAAATCCTGATTTCCAAGCTTTTTCTTCTTTATCTGTTATACCTTCCTATCAGGGGGTTTCTTCCTATCACCTCAGGGAAATTAAAGAGTCACACAGACTCCAAAGGGGGTGATGCTCACAGAGTCCTGCCAGGAGCAGCCATTCCTGCAGATTGAAAGATCAGGAAAACATAAATGCAAACAGAGAGCCCATTAAACACTGGTGGAAAAAATGGAAGCCCTGGAAAGTCTCCAATATAACTAAAAAGCAGTCCAGGACTGGAGTGATTCTGTGTTTGTTTTCTGTCCATTTTTCATGGTTTGCTCATTGTCACTTCGAACTCTTCCAATATCATTAATACAGCTGACCAATGTTATTTCTAAGGAAAATATTTTCATTAAAGAAAAGACCTTTTCCTTAGAAGAATTTTCCTGAATGTGGTGATATATTGTTGAAATACTCTTTTTTTTCTATAAACAATTGACTTTTTTTAAGCAATATTTATTGAAAAATTTACTGGAAATATTACCAAATCTTTGTCAATTAATCACATCTATAACATGTTTTTACTTTACAAAGTATGTTGGAAAGAAGTGTAAAGCAGGGCCATCTGTAACATGAGGAAATCCAAGCAGTGTTGCTTGTGGGAGCACAATAGTTCATGTTTGAAGGATTTGAGTGGTTCTAACAATCATCCCAAAAATTCACACTATTTACAGTATTGAGACTCAAGTATGTGCTGACGAGGAGGAGAAGCTGCTCAGCAAAGTTTTGTTCCAACTGGGCATCTCTGAACTCCTGTTTTGCCATCCCTGCTCCCTCCTCCTTGGATATGTTGGTGGATGGACTCTCCTTTCCCATCCCACCCTCCATTTTCCTCACTTTCCCATTTCAAACCAAGATTGGCACTGAATAAACCAAAATATCCCAGTTTTCACCCATTTTCTCTCATGCTGTTAATTTATGGACGCTCCACTCCACCTGTGGATTAATTAAACTCGTAAAACTCTCTTCAATTTAATGTTTTGGGGAGTTTAAGAAGATGACATGAGACACACTGACATACTGGGATGGACATACTGGGAAGTGCTCAGAGCTTCCAAGAGCCCCAAAACCTGGACAAGGTGATGGGGAAGGACCTGGTGTCCCCCAGGGCACTGCAGGGAGGGGTCTCTCCAGCTGTGCCACAGGACAGGACACCTCACCCACGGGCAGAGAGGGATGGGACAACCCCAGGTGTGTCAAGGGACAGGAAAATTCGAGGAGCAGCCAGAAAATGAGATACAGGGGATGGATTGTGAGCAGTTCAGGGGGAAAGGAGGCTCCTCAGCTACGTATTATAGAAATCTCTTAATCACAGTAACAGCTTAATTTGGGGTGTAATTACAACTCTGCTCTTCCCTGGCTCCCCCACCCTGTCAGTGGTTAATTTTGTGTGCACATTAAACCTCCCCTGGCCGTGTCCACGGGGCACTTATTGACACAGATGCAGAACACTTTTAAAGGGGATGGGAGGGGGGAGGGCAGGGGGAAGCTCTGGAGCCAGGACACAGGGCCCAGCCCCTCTGCCATGGTAATTTGTGGTTTTTCCTCCAACGTTTAGTAGCCACAAAGAAGTCTTAGAAATCTCTGGTCAGAACCAGGACTCCCCTGTTCGTCTGCAGACGAAACACTGAGCCCTCACACTGCAGCCCAATAAATATTTCATCTGCTTCGGAGGGAGAAGGGGTGGAGCCCGGCAGAAATTGTGTTCCACAAGTGCAAAGGGCAGCTCAGACCCTCCAAGAGCCAAATGCCACCTTGTCCCCCCCTCCTGAGCACAGGGGGGTGTGCAGGGGTGGGTGAGGTTGGCACCGATGGGCACCGAGACCCCCGGGCACCTCCCCGGGGCTCCCCCAGGACACTGCAGCGAGCCAGAGAACCCACAGCAGGGGCTGAAGGCTGAAAATGTCACACACAGAGGGGAGAACCAGAAAAAACCAAAGATCCCAGATGCATTAATAGATGGAAATGTGAATTAAAACCCCTCAGCCTTCCCTCTACCCTAATGAAATGGCGATCATGAGCCAGTGTTGTGATGTCAGTCTAGAGGACAGATTTCTGATGAGGTGTTTGCTTCACCTTCTCCCATTTTAACCTTTGATAATTTGGTCAGATTTTGGTGCTGAGTTGGAGCATTGCCCTTAAGTTTGACCATCCCTCCTTGCCTTCCTGAAGGCACTTGCTCTGATTTAAGCAGATATTGTGGACCAAAGAGATGTAGGACAAACTTTGGAAGAGTGTGGACACCACTGTGCCTTTGGGGAGTCCTTGGGATGCAAAGCACAGCCCCACATTGCAACCAGCAGGAAACAATGTAATTTAAATTGTTAATTTAAGTTGGAACTACAAAGAATGAAACTTGAAGATCAGAATGGAAGTTATCAAATAAAGAGTGAAATGACTGTCTAAAAGGATTGCACCAGCACTCCTGACAGGAGGGACATTAAACAGAGTATATGGCAAAGAAGGATTTCAAACCACTGGGTAAATGCTGATAAGGAGGAAGAGAGACCTATGTCTCTACTCTTGCTGATAGGAGAAAAAAAAAATTTTCTATTTTAACACAGTAACTTTCAAAAATCCCTGTTGGCCTGGCACTAAAGTAAATAATCCCTCCAACCATTCTGGAGAAATCAGCTGTGGTAAAGAAACCAATACAGGGAATTCCGTGAGATCTCCAGGAGCTGTTGGACTGGAAGGGAGAAGAAAATCCAGACCTGCACCTCCAAAGTTGAAGAGAGATGGACATGGGAATTTGTAGGAGTATTGTTTTCCCATAGTCCACAAGCACTGCAAGGAATAAATCAGGGGCAGGAGTCACTGAGGGCTCTGCTCTAACACCAAGTGCTTTCCCTGCCCGAGGGAAGTGCCCCCATCGCTCTCCTGTCACTGTCCCCTCAGGGATTTATATTCAGGTTTTAAGAGCTGTTACTGAGAGGAAGATTTAATTCCTGCCCCAGCCCATCCCAACCCTGTATGACTGATAAAATTCAGGGCACGCTGAGAGTCTGGAGGATACAGGAGGCAGTCCCATAATTGTGGAGAGCTCCAGCTGTGCTGCTCTCCACGAGCCCATCCCAGTCCTCTCTGTGTCCACAGACGACTTCCACAACAGGCAAATCACAAACTCCACGAAGTCCAGACAAATAGGAAGGAATAGAAACCCACATGAGCTGTGATCAGAGGGATGACACAGTTAAAGCCCCCAAAGATTTAATGGTTTATTCTTTATTTACACCCCAACTGGCCCCGTGTCCCACCAAGGGACTCAAAGCTACTGAATTATCTCGTTTGCCTCCATTAATTCTTTGGACTGTCAGGCTCCTCCTGAACTGCTGAGACTGGGAGTTCACTGTCCTGACTGTGTTTGTGAGTAGATGAACAGTGTCAGGATCAGGTTATGACTGAAATGTTCATAATAACAACAACAACAACCAGTGGCACAAACACTCAGGGCAGTGTGAGAGCAGCAGGAGCTGAGCCCCTTCTGCCTGTGCAGCAACACAGAACCATGGAAAGGTTTGGCTTGGAAGGGACCTCAAAACTCACCTTCCACTAGCCCAGGTTGCTCCAAGCCCCATCCAACGTGGTCTTGGACACTTCCAGGGGATCCGGGGCAGCCACAGCTTCTCTGGGCAACCTGTGCCAGGGCCTCCCCACCCTCCCAGGGAGGAATTCCTTCCCAATATCCCATCTAAATCTTCCCTGCTGAATATCAGCCTGGGCAGAGGGGCTGAGCATCAGCTGGTCGGTGCCTTTCTCAGGAGGTCAGAGGTTTGGGGACAGCTCTGCCTGGTCACCCCTGTGTTTATTTGCAGACTGAACTGATTAGTGTAGAACAGCGGCGAGTCTTTGTAAGCTGTTTGCAAAACTTGTCAGGGTTTTAGCTCCAATCTCGTGAGCCATGTTGGGGATTTTCTGGGCCAAGCCAGTTAGTTCAGATTTCACTTCATTATGACCAGTCTGATTAAAAGAAAAGCCAATGCATTTTCTAACTGGACTGGTGGGAATTTCTGTTCTTTAGTAGCCTTTGGGTGAATGTGCCTTTGGTGAATGTCTCTGAATGTTCTTCTACCCCCAGAACAAAAACTGAGGAATTCTTTATGCAGCATATAAGACTGGAATTTATTTACAAAAAAAAATGGCCTCAAGTGGGTCAAAAAAGTTTCTATAAAATCTAAAATGACCATTTAGGGTCATAAATCATTTAGGCTGGAAAAGACCTCAAGATCATTGAGTCCAACTGTGACTGATAAGACTGATAACATAAAGACAGATTAAAAAGTTTGCATCTGTTTTGGTTGGAGGATGCCACTTCTATTTGGTAGCTTATCAATTATTACCAACATAAGCAAAATGTATCAGATTTCTACAAACAAAAAGTGCAAGTGATTATGAAAAGACCACCTAGTTTTATTATCTGAACTTACAAAAAATTATGAACATAAAGGAAAAGGTTCTGAAACCTGAATAAAACTCAGTGGGTTCAGTTCAGTGATTTTGAACTGCCTTTGAGAAAACTTTCAGATTGACAAGGTGACAAGAAAAAACAAATCCTTCCCATATTCTCTCAGTTTGAGTAAGTTAAGAGATATCTAATGAAGCAGGGAAAGTAATTATTATATTTTAAATACTGGATTTTAATACCAGTGGTGTGTCTCAAGTGAAATGAAAAGGAAGGCTGAGATTGGAAAGAGGCATTACTCCCAAAATTTATGAAAAGCTGCAAATATCAGACTGTTTAAAATGATAATAAATCAGCCCAGATCCTGAAGCGTATTTATTATGCTTGGAATTAGCAATAATAAAACCAAAGCTTCTGCAATATCCACGGTGGAATTTAATGGAAATAAAATGAACCTCCACAGTTTGATTTTGTGCTTTAATGCATTGTCATATTTTTGGACCCCAGGCGCTTCTAAAATTACAGGACTTGAAAAGTTGCAGTAAGTGCATTGGGGTGGAAATGGAGGGATTTTTTTCGTGGGGTTGGGGCCAGCCTGGTGGTTTCCCAACCCCCCTGACACAGAGGGATGTGTCCAACATGCCCTGGGCTGAGGTCACCCCGATGCCTCCTTGGCTTTGCACTTCCCAAAGCCAAAGAGTGGTTTCAGGAGCAGGATCTGTGAATAACTCTCCCATGAAACGAAGCTGTATGTAGGTTCCAAAAATAAAACTGCATTTCCATAGGCTGATTTTTTTTTTTTTTTTCTTCACTAAGTTTATCAACCTCTGTCTTGTTGAACTTTTTTTTTTTTTTCCCCTTAGTCCTTTTACCTCCAGAAATCCCACAGTCTGGTTCTGGAAACCTCAGACATTCGCTTTCTAATAAAAATAAAAAAAAAAAGGAGAAAAGATTTCGCTGAAACTCCTTGAGGGAGACTCTCGTTGGGTACAGCCTCAAACCTGGCTATCACTACCACCTCCAGGACAAAAAAAAAAGAAACCCAAAAACGTGTTTCTGAGGAGACTCACATCCAGTTCCTTTGAAGTACCATTAGCTGAGAAAGATTTGGCCATGATTTAAAGGTCCATTTTCGTGTCTGCCAGTTGGCTGGAACAATCTCCATTACGCCACCATCAGATGATTCTGACATCATCCCAGACACAAAATGTATGACTGGGAGCAGCTCTGGAGAGAGAAACATCCTGCTTTTTTCGAGTTATCTCAAAGAGTTTAAACCCATGTGATTAGTGGGACATAAGCAAATAAATAAAATGAGAACAAATAACATTATTTCCTATAGGAACCTTCTGTCCTAAGGAGAAAACATCTCCTTAGACAGAATCTTGCAGAAACATTCCCAAACTTCAAGTGGATTTTTTTTTTCCCATTCTCCACTCCATGCTTGGTGAAATGCTGATATAGAAATGCAGGCAACAAATTCTATGAACAGAATAGGGGTGGTTTTTTTGCTGTTTGTGTTGCAGCCCTGAGTTGGTTTTGCCCCAACACAAAACATCCCTGCTTGGCCTTGAAGAGGCTCACTGGGGTTCACATTCAAGCCAGGCTGGGCAAGGCTTCGTGTGATTTTAGGCTAACTTAAGGTGGAAAACATGCCACAAAATATGGTTTTGATGAAACTGAGCCACTTCAGCTCAAGATTTGCATCAAGAGTTTCATTAGGGAATGTGAAATGTGGAGTTGAACTCTGGCTACAGCCTCGTGTGAGTAACACAGACCTCATCCACGGGCCTCTGAGTGCCACAGCTTGTTCAGCTCCATCTCCACACTTTCATGTGGCTTTGATTTGATTTATTAATTTATCAAGGCATGATCCTCAATCAAGAGTTTATTTACTTATTTTTTAAAAAAAGCTAAATTGCACAATATTTACTGTGTTCGTATTAGTTATTGCCAGTAAGGGGAAAATAAAAGGGGCTTTTGGAAAGCAGGGAACAACCCATTGATCCCTGGCCCTGAGCTGCTCTCAGGCTGCCAGGTGACTCCACAGCAGCTCCTGATAGGGATGAAATTCTGAAATCCAGTGTTCACTTCTCTGGGACAGAGAGAGAAAGGAATGGAAGGAAAAACAAACAGCCTGGGACAGTGGGGCTGGAGCAGAACACCATGAGCTGCCCTTGCTGGGCCTGTCCTGGACCTGCTCCTCCCCTGGGAGCTTCTTCAACCCCTTCTCCAAGGCTCAGTTTCGTGCACATTATTTGTCAGATTAATTAAGCACGAGGTGCACTCATTTTTTTCCTTTGCCCACTGCTGTTAACCTCTTTCAATGCAAAACATGCCCCATTGCAGTGTCAAATGTACTCATCTGCAGTGATTTTAGGTCCAGCTGCAGCTGACCTGCTTTGACATTGCTCCACTGCTCTCTTAAGATCTGCACCAGTTTAACCCAGTGCAGGATCTGGCCTTTTTTAGAGGAAACCTTAAACATCAGGTTGATTAAAATAACTACAAACATCGCACAGAGCCTGAAACACACCCCCAATAAGTAAACCCACGGATGTTTTTGAGTAATTCCTGCCCGCAGTGAGGCTGATATAGAAGTGTTGCAATTTTGCTCTCAAGTCTCAGGTACAAACTTTGCCCACAGTGGAATATTGACCTGAAGAAAGGGATGTGATGGCAGAGGCAGCGCTGGGATGTTGTGCTGCCAGTTCCACCGACTGCAGCCCAAGTTTAAGGACGTTTTGTAGGTGGGTCTCAGCTTTCCACCAAAAGGAAAAGCCATTTTTTTTATTGAACGAGGCATGAAAATACAGCCTTTGGAAAACCACGAGTGTTTCACAATTTCAAACACGACTCTCAAATTTCGGCTGAGCCGCGAAGCCAACGCCGCCCTCGGAGGGAGCCTGCCCCGGGTCCTGCTCCTTGCTCAATTAGGAAGGCATGGGAAACCTCCAAATCCAACATCCCCCTCGTGTTCTACATGTTTAAAAAGGGTTATGAAAAATGAAAAGCCCAGAGCACCCGTAGAGGCCGTTCATGACACCCCGTGACAGACACATGGAGCTCGTGGGTCACCTCTGCCCCGGCTGGGGAGGGGACCTGAAGAAAAGAGCCAGCTGGCTGGAAATAAGGAACATTTGGCTCCTCATTTCATTTTCATTCCTTCTTCTGTTTCGTGGATGAGTGGTTTCCACAGGCTGAGGCACCTCCTGTGCCTTCAGCATCACCAGGAGGGGCTGGGGCAGCACTTGCTTCCACCTCCCCGCGAGAAGGAACCACTGCAAACCAAAGGCTCTGGTCCCTGCAGCAGGTCCAACCACCCTCCTCTGCTCCTGTTCAGAAGGAAAATCTGCTGCTTCAGGATGGTGGTGGGGTATTATGGCCACGAGCCAGTGGAGCACTGCTGACTTTGCCTTCCTGTGAAGCAGAGGAGTTGGCATTCCCGTGTTGAAACCTTCCCAAATTACCTTCTCCAACATCTGTACGGGCCTGGCTTGCTGAGCTCTCCCTTGCTCCTGCCTGGGCCGGGGTGATTTATGGTTACCTCCATCCCAGCACACTCTCCCCACTGCTGGGAGGTGCTGATGCCCCCAGCCCCATCCCATGGCAGCACCTGGGTGGGATGGGAATGCCTTTTTCCAAACAGTTCCTCCTCGCAGACATGCTCTGCACATCCGTGTCTGGAGAGGAGCTCAGCCATTTATTTTTCCTCTCACTGGGCATGTTTGGAGCTGTGGGTGGCCTGTCCTGTTTGAAATAAAGAGTCCAGGAGGAAGCTTTGTTCTTTGCAGACTGAAATCCAGAGCATCTGTCCTGCACTGCTCGGGGTGAGAAAGCAGCAGAGCTCGGTCTGCTGAACAGTTCCTTGGCTTAGCTTTGGGTTTTCTTGGTTTGAAGGAAACAGGAACATGAGGCAAAAAGAAGGGGACAAGAGCCTTGCAGGAAGATGGGCTCAGCTGCTCCTTTTGGTGAAAATGCTGTGAATGTGGATAGTCATCACTACAGGAACAATCTACAAGGGATTAGAAGTTCAAAATATCTGATACCACCTCACAGCTACTGAGTGGCCCTGAGCCATGTTTTATTGGGTTAATATTCCCAGAGAAATCAGCCTAGCTCAAAGACACCTCTGCAGGGTCATGCAAGGCAGAATGTGTTTCATCCTGCTTTTACCACTTGAGGCATGAAATAGTCCCTTTAATCATGGTTTTTAGTCCCATTAAAAAAAAAAAAAAAAAAAAGAGGCACTCAAAAGAAGCAGAGCTAGAAGAGGAATTTTTAATTTTATTTTTTTTTTTTCTTCTAAATATCCTGACATATTGCAAAACCATCTTGGCAAACTGGAAGACACCAAATTCTCTGAAAAATGACTCTGAGCAGCCCAGCCCAGCCCATTAGCCGTGGGTGTGCACACAGGGACATTACAGCACAAAGCACGAGGGACTAAAGTCACCTCATCGATCCTGCAGCCCAGGACAGGTTGGGTTTCTGCCTTCCCTCTCACCCTTCTATACCTTTGAATCTCGTCATAAATACTCCCCCTCTGCCACAGAAATTTGTCCACTGCGGGGACGTTTATGACTTGTCATCGGATGCTGGACCAACATAAACACATCCTGAACAGGGAGGTGCATCCCAGCCTCTTCCCTCCCAGTTGTTCCTGACAGAACCAACGACTCCTGGATGTCTCCAGCCCTTCGTGCCACGTCCTGACAAGGACAGGAAGAGGGTGTAGTGCCACCAGCCCTTGATTTACATCGTGTTCCTTCTATCACTGCTTAACTCATCTCTGTGCATCCACTGCAAAAGCCCATTTTTCTGCCTGGAACTTGGCTAAGGAAGGGGAGGAGATGCTTCATTATTGAGTGTCTTTAAGTGGAAGAAGAGCCTATTTTTAAACTGGTATTTTGCAGGTCATTAATCCCCAACCTGGACGGGAGCCTTTAGCTATTGACCTCCCCAGTGAGCAAGTTATTTACTGCACACGACAAATGGGTATTTTTCATAGTTGTTTTCAAAAGACATTTCACATTTTGGAGCTGTTATGGAGCATTGTAGGAGCCCTCATGATACCCAGTGGCTTCTATCCTTAATCCACCCTGAAAGATATACAGGGCCCTTCAGCAGTGACTCATGCCAGGTTAATAGGATGGTTATGTAATGTCCTTAACATGCACATTATTCTCATTATTTCTTGGAGACTTCAGCCTCATAACTCTGCGTGGTATTAATATTGAGCAGTTATCTAGGGGAATTTGAGCTTCATAATATCCACAGTAAAAAGCTCCAAGTGTCTTACTGATACAGTTCCCATATCCAGTCCATGACTAGCACTAAAATTGGGCAGAACTGGGCTTTTAGGGTCAACTTGAGAATTAGATGTTTATTGGTATTTATTGCACATGAAAGTGTATCCTGCAACGGATGAACACGGCTTCAGTAAATCAAGTTTTTAAAGTGACTCTCTGGCAGCACTGATAATTGATATCAACAATAAAAGGGTGAATGTTGATCTGTGCAGAGTTACTGAGCAGGGTCAGAGCTGTGATCCCACCAGCCTGGGACCTGGTCCCTCACAGAAGGAAGTTTAGAGGGAGGAGGGAAACTGGAAGAAGGGAGATAAGGAATAACCAGCCCGAGATTAAATTTCCAGGGAAAGGAACCAGGAGGAAATTTATGCACACAAATATTAGCCCCAAGGTCCACTCTCCCTCATTTTTCACATCTTTGGTTATGTCACTACATCTTCATGTCTGTGGGTATTGCACAGACCCAGGACAGCTTTCCCAGTGTTGTACCAAACCCCCACACTGCACAAACATCACTTGGCCAATCTGGAGCCAGGGCGAATTAAAGAGGACGTGACGATGAACAGAAGGTCCCCCCAAATGATGTTCCCAGCCTAAGTTTCCATGGCTTAATCTGTGTTTTGGTTTAGCAGGGAAGGACTCCACGGTGGTGTGTTGTTTTAGTGGTTGGAGTATGACACGAAATGAAACCCCTGAGTTCAAAGTGTCTGCCTGTTTACGGGAATCCCACCGCCCGGGAACTGGCAGGAGCGTCCCCGATTACTCATCCGCATTAACTCTTTGGATAAACACTTTCCTGTCGAGCACGAGGTCGAGCTGCACATTCCCTGACAAAAAAACCCCCTCATGTTCAAAAATAAACACAACCTATGTCTGAATTACGGGCTTGTTTCGTACAAAGAGAGACGTATTTACACAAGGGCAGCTCATCGCGACGCGTTCGCTCTCCGAACGAGCGGCTCCTCTCGTGGAGGGATCCAGGAGGAATAATTGCTGTGGAATAGAGTCTAAATATCAGTGAGTGACAGCACGTCAAGAGGAGTGGTGTTAAGCCATGGCAGCTCCATGAGACACAGGTTTGGGATGGCTCTGGAGCCTGGGAGGGGAAGGATCTGGCTCCCGAGCGCGGGCTGGGAAAACGATCTCATGCTCTAATGACAGAAACACCTCCGCCCCCCCCCCCCCCCATAAATTATTGGCATCAATTGAATTTCCATGATGTCAAGTAAGTGTGAAGGAAAATAGAGAGCAGCTAAATGGAGGACGGGAGCGTGGAGCAAAAACACAGGAAGGCACAGGAGATTTGGGTTTTTTTTTTTTTGCTTTCCCCAAAGAAGGTGGTGGCACGTTTAAAAGTAAGGGTTGAAACAGAGACTCAGCTCACCATGGGGAATGTTCAGAGGCTCTCCCTGGGAGTTCATCACATTTTATATGTGTTATAAATTTCTGCACCCAGCACGGAGGGTTTAAGCAGAGTATTTGGGGCATTTATGGAAAACAATATTCACAGTAAAAGAAATGTCAGAGAATTCGCGTTTCAGGGCTGGAAATACCTCTGTCCTACACACTGTAATTAAAGACAGCTCATCAATAGTAATTAATTAGGAAGCAATCCTTCCCTGGGAGGGTGGGGAGGCCCTGACACAGGTTACCCAGAGAAACTGTGGCTGCCCCTGGATCCCTGGAAGTGTCCAAGGCCAGGTTGGACGGGGCTTGGAGCAACCTGGGACAGTGGAAGGTGTCCCTGCCCAGGGCAGGGGGTGGGATGAGATGAGTTTCAAGGTCCCTCCCAATCCAAACCTTTCTGTGATTCCATGACAATTAGAAGACTGAAAGAGCAGAGAATTACCCTTGCAAAGCAGCACACATGGAAACTGTTCAATAACCACACGTTTTTAATTATTTTACAATTAAGCAGCAATGTAACATCATTTCCATTTTCCTTATTTGATTCTCCCACAAATTTTCCAGCTGGTTTTTTTTTTTTAATTACTAAAAAGAGATGGACTTCTGGGAAAATTCAGAGCCTGTGCTGATACTTTGAAGCCAAATGACACTTAAAGGGTGGATAATCCTAAAAGTTTGGCAAGACCATTATTAAACCTTTTGGCTCTATCCACATGCTGAACATGATTAGCATCTCGAATGCTGGCCACACCATCTTATTCTGGGCATAACAGTTAAAATAAAAAAGAAATTCAAATACAACTGGAAAAAAGAGCAGCTAATAAGTATTATGTCCAGCCTTCAGCTAGAAACAGGATGACAAATAGGCCAGCGAGGCCAACTAAGAATTTTTTGGGGTATTGATTTAAAGCAGAGAAGCCACATTTGCTAATTTATCAATTCAAGTGGAAACCAAGGATCATGGAACTAAAAGATATTAATCACTGTGGATTAGAGAACCCAAGGCTTCTATTAATTTCCCTGCCAGTTTTGTTATCTCCTCAGATTTTCCTGTCATTTCTTTAAGACTTTCCCTGTAAATTCTGCATTTCCAGCTGTAAGAGCCCATTAGAACATGGCAGGAGTCCTGCACTTTTCTCGTAATGAATTCTCGAGTTACTCCGGGTTTTCCTACCCAAACAAACTGAAGCCACACACAATTATCCTTGGGCTGCACAGCACAGACATTCTTCAGTGGGACCTTCTATTTTTAATTCAGCTATTGAAATAAACTGGGGAAGGATCCCAGGCTTTACAGTCCCTTGTTATTTGGTATAAAAATAAAACATGGGCAGTGCAAACACACGCGGGGTACGTTACCCATGCAAATAATAATTTGGGGTTTGTTCTAATTGGGAATTTAAGAGTTAGGGCACTCTGGTAGTTCTTGCTGACCACCAGCCCAGCATGTGGAGGTAGAAATCCTTCATTACCACACAAGCCACCCTAAACAGACAATTTTTTTTTTCCAGTGAAAACCCCTGGGATTTATATTGTGACACTTATTTTCCTCAAGAAGTAAAGAGGGATGAAAAACTAGTCGCCAATTTACATATGAGGGAGGAGGAGAGGAAAGTAGGAGATGAAGGAATCATTTCTTTGATTTTATGCAGAAATTTGCACTTTTTAGCGAGAAGCTGCTTATTCCTGCATGGCAGCTCACCAGAATTATTCAGCAAAATCTTAGCTTTGGATTCCCCAAGCCCTGTTTTATTATTTTTAACCATGTCCATGCTGTCATTTGTTTCACTCAGTGCTAAATAACCACCCCATTTATAGACCTTTCCCCTCCATCCACAAAGTGAGCATTTAATACATCACAGGTTGAGTTCCTTTGATATCCCCACCCCTCCCAGCTCTTTGCAAGCCCCTTTCCCCGCTCCCAAGGCGTGGATTAAGCAGCTCCCAGGCTGCCCCTGGAGCTGGGATAGACCTGCAATAAGGCTTAAATTGAGAGCTCTGCTGGGTCTCCCTGCTGCGAGGGCCTGCTGAGATAGGCTTCTTTTAATATTGCCTTAATAGGCTCGGTTAATTAAGCTCAGTATGTCGAGGGGGATTTTCCCTGCCTGTGGAGCCCGTGTGCCTTGGCAAATGGGAGCCCATTCCCGCCCCAGTTGTTGTCAAGAGTGGCTTGGAGTGATTACAGCACTCGGGAGAAAGTGGAATCACCTTCCCTGGCTCTGCTGGCTCGGCACATTTCGGAGCAGGATCGTGCTCAGCCTCATCCCAGAAGGAACCCGGCCTGGAGTCACCATCCAGTGACCTGCTGGGGAAGGTGGGGCTGGAAAAACGCATCTCCGGGGCTGGGACCTGGGACCGGCCCAAGGCTCCTCTCATGCCCTTCAAGACGGGAGCTGCTGGGGCTGTTAATCACTCAATTAGGCCCTAATTATCAACACCCGCCGCATCAAAAGGCCCCCCACGGTCAGGGAAAGGTTGCGGGCGTTCACTCGGAGAGGTGATCCCTGCCCCAGGCACAAAGCCCGCAAAGGGCTCGGGGGACGATCAAAGGCAGGACACCAGCTGATGCTCCCTGATCCTTCTGTCCCGGAGACACGGACCGGGGATCCATCGATTATTCACCCAGCACTGGGGCTCAAATCAAAGCCCTGGCCTTGGGGGATGGAGCAGGAAGGATGGAAGCAGGAGGGATGGAAGTAGGAGGGATGGAGCAGGAGGGATGGAGCAGGAGGGATGGAAGCAGGAGGGATGGAAGCAGGAGGGATGGAGCAGGAGGGATGGAAGCAGGAGGGATGGAAGCAGGAGGGATGGAGCAGGAGGGATGGAGCAGGAGAGATGGAGCAGGAGAGATGGAGCAGGAGGGATGGAGCAGGAGGGATGGAGCAGGAGGGATGGAGCAGGAGGGATGGAGCAGGAGGGATGGAGCAGGAGGGAGGGAGCAGGAGGGATGGAGCAGGAGGGATGGAGCAGAAGGGATGGAAAAGGAGGAATGCAGCAGGAGAGATGTGGTGCCTGCTCCTTCTCCTGACGAGGTGAAGGCAGAGGTTTTGGGGAGCTGGGTCAGAAGTGCCAGCTGTCAGCAGGCACAGCCTCCAAAGTGACCTCTGTGCTCAGATTGCTCTCTAATTACAATTATATCTCTAATATTGAAAATTGGCGCCAAGGTGAGGCTTTTCCAGCAGCCTGGGTTGTACTGAAGGTGTGACCAGCAGAGTCTTGCTGGAGGCTGCTGGGTCTCTTCTAGCACAGACACATCTGCAGGGCAGGAGAAACAAAGACTAGAAAATCGTGGGCCAGAATTCTCTACTTTGAATAAGATATAAATATTTGTAACTTCCAACACCACAAATTAACTCTGAGAGTTGGGAACACCCATGTTCCCTTTCCTTCAGATGTAAATCTATGGAAAACACCTGCTCCTTACTTGAATTAATTAATAAATTAATTCACACATATTTAGAAATTCTTTTGTCTCTCCTTGAAGTCCTTCATTATAAAGATGTCCTTTACTAACCCCTGACAGGGGGCTAAAAATTCTTGTTATCCATTGCTTTGTATTAAAAACAGTTTAGTAACACTCACTCTGTAATGATGGTTTAAATTTTAATCTATTTCTGATATCCAACATATGCAACTTAAATTGAATTAATTACTTCATTAAGGTCGTGCTTTCGTGGAGTAACAAAACTTGTAGAGGAACATCCATATATCTCAGGAATAAATGGTGACCAGGTTGGAGCAAGAATGTTCTGACATCTCCAAGGGCATAAATAGCCAGTGGAAAGGTGAGTCCAGTAATCTGGCATTCTAGGATGCTACAATAATACAATAATTCTCTCACCCTTTCCAGTCCCAGTCTCATTTCCTGGGTTTTACCATGACTTGGGGTTATATAGGCATGCAGTGAGTCAGCCTGTATCAATTTTCCTAATCCTCCCAAAATGTTGATAATTTGTTCAGCTGTTCTGTTTTAACAGAGTGACAGAACAAATGTAGAAGGAGAATTTTAGGTTGGGTTTCTTTCTGAAGGTTTCAAACTGGCAGCCAGCTGAAAGCTTGTGATGAGAGGCTTTAATTCCAGCACCCACAGTAAAGGTATTTGATGACATACTTTTTATCCTCAATAACAGGATAAAGGTTGAGCTGGAGGAAAAAAGGATACTCCAGTCACCTTAGGGTTCCCTGGGTTTGAATTCCTGAGCTGCCAGGCCTGTGTGACAGGAGTTAGTCAGCACAGCCCTGTGCTGCTCATGGAGTAAAGGAATGGAGGAACCCCCCTTCAACCAGCGCTGCTCAGAGCTCAGGGGGATGAAAATCCTCACTGGTTGTGAAGGAAGGATCCAGGGAGAGCAGGGATGTCCCCACCACCTCCAGATCCTCAGTCCTGCATAACCCCTGCTGAGGGTATCCCACGCAATTCCTTATCCTTCCAGGACTTCTTGTCAGGTCAGCAAAGAAACAGTTTGTAATAGGGACACGTGTTTGAAAGAGAACAGAAGAGCTACTGTATATATTTATAAGTCTAATATATAATAGATCCCTACAGATAAACTCCTAAGCTGCAAACCCTGAGTTGTTCTTGCCCAGCCTGAGAGCAGAGCCAGCATTTCTAAGAGATGTGTCATCCATTCCTTCCCCACCTGGGATTAACTCCAATCAAAAGTGACGTCCACGACAATCCTCAGAGCCTGTTATTTGTTTTCTTAATGCAGGCCAGAAGATTTTACCTGCTGATTCCTTCTTGCAATTTTGCAAAATATTACAAAAACATGCCTTGTGTCCTTCCAAAGTCCTGGCATACGTGAAAGAGTAAGGAGTAGAGAGGTACCAGAGGAGTTCCAAGGGTGAAGAGGTTAATATTTTTAACTTTTTCCTCTAAATTTTTGGATTGTAAATAAAATAAAATAAATTGACAAAGGTGTCAAAAAGTGGGGGATTTAATTCTGCTTTAGCTAAAAGCAGAGTAAAGCACTTGGATATCAGCACCATCATCCCAGTGTTTGAAGAGATACTGGTCCTAGGAGGAGGATGGTGCTCATAGAGACTAAAGCAAGATCCTTCTCCAACCCAGTCAAGGGTGCTCCAAAAATGCAAAGTTCTTCTGTGTCAGAGCTTCTGTGAATAACCAAAAGCACAAGATGTGGCAGAGGGGGATACAGGGGGTGACCAAGGATCCAGGAAATCCATGGGAGTGAGAGAGGGGCTCTCCTACAGGCAGGACTTTAGGATGGAGGAGCAGCTTGTGACAGAGCAGGGGGGAGCTGGGCTCAACCCCAAACTCTTGAGTCACAGACTGAGCAAGGGAAAAAGCAGGACGTGATCAGAGGATGACTCAGGCTGGTCTCTGCTGAGCTCTGTGGCTTGGACACTTGGCTGAGGAGTCTGTTGTGAGCTGACATTTTTCGCTCTGATTAATCCTTTCCAGTGCCCGGGCTCAGCTGACTGGGCTGAGCCATTGGGAGCCATTGTTCAGCTCTGTGAACTTTATCTCTTTTCAGGGCTTAAATAGAAGACCCCTTCTCCCCCCACCTCATCCTTCTTGCTAAAAGCCTGTTTGTAAGAGCCATAATGAAACTCCAGGTGGCCTGGTGATTCCCAAGTAATCCCCTCAGGGATTTGAAGCACTTGGTTATGCCTCATGCATGGTAACAAGCCATGGATGTGATTTTCCTCCCTCTCTTTCCGCTGTGCTGGGTGATTTAATAAGTGCAGGGCATAGATGCTAAAGGAGGACTAAAAAGAAGTTAAGGAATCAAAACATCCCTTGGAACACCCCAATCTCTGCAGTGTGTGCATGGCCAGGGTATCCAGTGTTTCCCCACTGAACTAATGTTGTCTCCTGAGCCAGCCCCCTCTGAAGAGAACAGCAGAGAACTCCAGAGCAAGTCCTAATCCCAGCTCCAAGAGCCAGCCACCCTCTCCAGGGCTACATCTGCTCCCAGGTGTCCTTTCCCTCTGCCCCATATGGAAACATGTCCCTGGTTGTGCTGCCAAGTCTGAGCATCTTGGGGAACAGTGAGAGCTGGATTGAAACATTTCACCTGGGCTTCCCTCTAGAGGAACCAGCAGGAGAGGAACAGAGTGGAGTGAATTTTCAAGGCTGAGGACAGCAAATACACTGTCCTCAGTGTATTTGCTGAGTTTCCAGAGGTCTGTTTGCCACATGTGTAAAGGGCCAAGCCAAGCAGAAGGGACAGAGGCAGCTTGGAAGGGTGGCAGTGAGATTATCAGGCTGGAGATGCTACAAGGCTGCTACCTGGGCACTCCAGTAACTCCTTTCTGACCTGTGCTCTGGCACCAGAACCTCTTCAGCTTTTGAGCAAAGGTGAGGAAGGTGATGGAGCCTTTTGCTAAAGCCTCCTGAGGTCAGTCACTGCATTGGCTGAGAGCCCACCCCAGTTTATTGAGTTACTTTGGATGCTTCCATGGGTTAGTGAGAATTGTTAATATCATCAGCTGAACAAAACCATGAGAACTGAGTGCAACTAAAATTGGGGCTTACTACTAACTCTGGATTAAGGATAGAAAACAGGGCCTCCACTGGCCCCCACCCACAACTTGCCACCGTGAGCTGTCCCCCCTCAAAAACGTGGTGCTGGTCCCTGTCAGACTGAAGGGATTACCATCTGATTCCTGCAGCCACCCTCACCTTCCTCAGGGTGGTGTTCATGGGGACAGAGCATTGTCCTCCTTGGTTCCACCAGAAAGGAATTTCCACGGAGGAAGCCACAAGGAATAACATCCCCAGCAAAGTGCTGTGGGCAGGGGGATGGTCGGGAGCGAGGAGGAGAGAAGGACCTGGAGAGAGGCAAGGAAAGGGAGAGAAGGGGAAAAAAAGCTCTTTGGTGTTGTGTGTGTGTATGTGGAACTCCTTGCCTAATTTGTTGTTTGGCTCCCAGTCTGGGCCAGCAGCTGCCTGGTTGATGTATTAGAAAGGACCTTATTGCTGCAATGCATCACGAAGCTCCGCGGCCCCGATGACATGTTACCCTCATGCATCACCAGAGCTCTGCCCAGCAGGAACAGGAGTCCTGGAAACCAAACTGCTCCATAAATTTTAGCACAGTGCCCCCCCCCCCCCCCCCCCGCTCCAAATTGTTGTGAAATTTCTTTTCTGCTCTGTTCAAGATTTAAGCTTTGAAAAGTGTGGGCCAGAGCAGGCACTCATTGAACGGGCCCCGATGGTTTCATAAGTCCCCTAAGTCATTAAAGGGTTTAATATAAGAGATTAACTATTGCTATTGTTGCTCAGCAAGAATAAATTATCTTGAAATGTTTTTTTTATGCCCTCCTGGTAGTGAGTCAGGAGCTGGAGCTTGCAGGAGAGGAGAACCTTGGCTGTGGAGCTGAGGGAACACTGTTCCCCCTTGCGAAAATGCAGAGCTTTGAGGAGCAACCCTGCATCGTGGTGATCCTGCTCCTCCAGGCTCCAGAGGTCCATGGAGCTGGTCCTGGGGCCACATCTACACATGATTTGTGTGGCTTCAAGAGAAGCCCTGGATGCTCAGCCTTTCTGGAAGTTAAGCCCTAAAAGCCCCCAGGTTTTAACTGCACATTAATAATAATAATAATAATAATAACAACAACAATAATAATAACAATAATAATAATAATAATAATAATAATAATAATAATAATTGGAGTGGATCCAGGAAAGTGAATGTGGGACCTCAGTGGTTGAAGTCCAGAGTTGCAACCCTAAAAGTTCTGTGTTTGGTTCTGACTCACCCTAAAATCAGCCCAGAGGCTTCTCCAAGCACCAGGTGCCTCAGGGGTCCCTGCAGGTCTGCTGGGGATGAAGGACCCCAGGGCAGTGTGAGCACCTCAAGTCAAGGGCACGTGAAGGTTTGTGAGACAGACCCTCTGGTTTTAAAGTTAGGGATCACTTCTCCTTGTGCTTATTATCTTAGAGGAAAAAACCCAGGACTTTTCCATTCAGGCAGCAGAACACATTGGTTGACAAACAGGAGTTAATCCAAAAGGAAAATAAAAAAAGAAAAAGGAAAGAAAAGGGGAAAATAGGAAGAGAGTAAAAGGGGAAAATAGAAAGAGAACAAAAGGGGAAAATAGGAAGAGAGTAAAGGGATTTTGCCTGTATTTAGGTTATGTGGCAAACATGAGCAGACCCTTCACACAAACCTGCTGGAAAGTTCTGGGTGGCACCGTGGGGTGACCCTGAGGAGGTGCCCATGTGCTCCCACTGAGAGGGGAAACCACTGGAAGCTCCAGGAGGGAATTGCCAGCAGCTTCTCAGAGGAGTATATCATGGTGTGGTATCAGCAAGTTGACTTTGCCTTGGGAGTGCCCCCCCAGCCCGGGCTGGGCGGTGCTGCTGCTGTCCCACAGTTAGTTTGGATCCAAGATTAAGTGTCTTTTTATTCTGTTGAAATGGGTTTTAATTGAAGGCTCTGCTCTGCTCGAGGAGCACCAAACTAACGTGCTTTGGTGTTTTTCTTTCCCAAATCCTAAGGGAACGTGCCCCTGGACCAACATTAGACTGTTTTGTTTTGGGGGGTTTGGTCAAAAGATCCAGTGTGTGCTAATTCTGCCGGGCTCCCTCTCACTCAATCACTCATATTCAGTGCCCCCTAAAGAAACATTGCAGAAGCCAGAAAGGGTAAGAAATTACCCAAACGAGCTGCCTGGGCCTCGCCCTCGCATATCACACACGGAATTGTTGCCACCTTGCTGGGAAAATCAGCCCCGTGTTGGCTTTGCTTATGGAGGAACAGAGGAGGTGCTGTGCTGCACAGGGGCAGGGCACAGCACCCTCCAAAACTGGTCCCCACCAACTGCTGGAGGTGCTTAAGAGCAGGGAAAGGACCTTGCAGAGTTTTATCAACCGACCTTTTAAATCAGATTTTCCAGGGGTTGGTGCTGAGCTGCGGTGGCCGCGCGTTCCCCGCACGGGAAGGGAGCTGTGCACGTGCTGGATTTGAAGATAAAAAGTGGTTCTCAGCTAGAGAGAAACCCTCTGATTTTATGGCTTTGCAAACTCGGGGCTTTGCTGAATTGTGTTGAAGTTTTAACGCTGGAATGGGCTCCAGAAATGGTTTATTTCGTTGAAAAATGCACCTTTGCAGCGATCCTTCTTTAGCAGAATGATCTTGATTTTTTCGTTTTTCGAAACTTTGTTTCAAAATTTGCCTGCATTTCAGAACATCAGCAGTAAAATAAGGGCTAAATCAGAGGAAGGAGAAAGGATTTTCTTTCTGAGTTCTGTTTCTATTTTCTATTTCACTAAGGAATCCAAAATAATTTGCTTCAGTTCAACCCGAGTCATAATAATAACAACAACAACAACAACAACAAAAATTAGTTCAGCCACTGAGGTGAAAAGTCAAATTTTCATACAGATTTATGTGTAAAAAATATTTCTTCTGCCCCAGTGAGTGGAAGTTGATGATGGTGTACCTTTACCTGGGGGTGCCTTCTTTGCAGAAGGCAAAGGGGAAGCCACCAGCCATCAGATCAAGCACCAAACCTCATCTGCCTCCTGCTGCAGCCAGGTCAGGGTCCTTTGGAATGTGAGGGCAACAGGAATCCTGCTGGGAGCAGGCCTCTTAAAGACAGATCTAAGTTTTGCTTCTAAGGCCATGACATGTTTATTTCCCTTAATTTACGAAGGACCATCACAGCAAGTGCAACTCCTGCAGATAACAGGGGTTTTAAGCAATAGTAAAACCAGAATAATGAACCAAAAAATTATCAGAACTCTGAATTTCAGCAATAACAGGTGGTTCAAAGTGCTGGAGCATCAGGAGAACCCTGCTGCCTGTGCCTCTAGCCTCCTGAAGCCTTCTCTTTTCCTCACCAAAATTCACCTGTACCCCACACATCATCCTCTGGTTTTGGATAAATTATCTGAGGTTGTAAAAAGAAAAGTTTGGAGCTTCTGTATTTTAAAAGTTGCACAAAGTTACACGAGGCCAGATCACACACGAGAGAATGTGATCCCACTGAGGCTGCACTTGTCAGCCCCAAAGCAGCCCTGAATTTTGAACAGAGCACAAAAAGCTGCAGCAGCCCATCGAGGCACTGCCCCTGCCATCCTGCTTTCATCAATCTAGCTCTTTTTATGAGAGTTTGCTCTGCCTCCCCTATTTGGGAGACTGAGCTGCAATGAAAACAAAGTGCAGCGAGGTGATGAAGGCAGCACGTGGGGAGAAGGAGTGAGAGCTCTCAGGGACCTCTGAGGCTCAGCAGTGCAGTGACTTGCCCATCCTCACACAGGGTGATATGCAGCAGCACAGCCAAAAATCACAGGCCCAGAGTCTCCTGAGCTCTCCCTCCCTGTCCAACCGCTTTCCTTTGGGATGTTCAATCCGCGGCTTCTTTCCCCGGAGTGTCTGTGGCCAAAGCCTGTTACGTCACCAGAGCCAGAAAAAAAACCCCCAACCCTTTCAGCTCCCCAGCCTTCTGCAGCCCAATTTATGTCCAATTTGCAGACTTTCAACATAGCAGCCTCACAGTTCATAAAATCAAACTCAGCCAGGGCTAAGTCTCTGGGTAATGGATTTAGGATCACTCGAGGGTGTTACTGGCAGTTCATGATGGGTAACTTTCTTGTTAACTAAAGTCCCTTTTGCTAAATGAGTTCCAGGTTTAGCTCCCCCCAGCCCCAGCTTTCACTCTCCCTTTTTCCCCTCTCTTTTTTTTCCCTTTCCACCCCCCCTTTTTGGCAGCGCCGTCGTGGATGGGAAGGGAGGGGGGAGAGGAGGTGGCACGGGACTTTTTATTAGGCTGCGCGTGGAGGGCTTTTCATGGCCAGGGCTACGGGGAGCAGAGACAGAGAGGGGGGGGGAAAAAAAGGTGGGATAAGTTAGTCTTTGTGTAAGGGGAAGGTGCTGAAAGGAGGGCTGTGTGCTGGGGCCGGGGGATCAGCCCTCTGGCTCCGCTTGTCTACACAGGGGCCGTGGAGCCAGCGCAGACGGGGCCCTTGGGTTTCCGCAGGTAACGGGGGCTCTGTGGGGAACGGAGCCAGGGAGAGCAAACCACAGCCTGAACGGGGCAGGGGAACTCAGCCCCTCCTGGGCGGGGGTCCCTGGGCTGGCAGAGCCGCCAACCACCCGTGCTTGGAGCAGGGGGAGGGATGGAGCAGGGGGAGGGATGGAGCAGGGGGAGGGATGGAGCAGGGAGAGGGATGGAGCAGGGAGAGGGATGCAGCAGGGAGAGGGATGGAGCAGGGAGAGGGATGCAGCAGGGAGAGGGATGCAGCAGGGAGAGGATGGTCCCCCAGCTGCCAACCGCTAAGCACGGTGCCCATATATTCCACATATTCCATATATTCCACATATTCCATATATTCCATCTGTTCCATATATTCCGTATATTCCATCTATTCCATATATTCCACACATACAACACCGGGGTGTTCCTCTTCCATTAGCACTGTGTTTTCCAGCTGAGCAGCCACGCTGTTTGCCTGGCAGGGATTAACTGCTGATCGTGTTGCAGGAAGGGGATGCGTGGTTTCCAAGTGCTACCGAGCTCGGGGTCAGCCTTGGCAGCACCCAGAGCAGGCACTGGGGGACATTTCTGGGGCTTTAAATTGTCTAAAAACCACCTACCTGGTTTGCAGGCCTGGAGGGAACGCTATCAAAAACTTCTCCCCCTTGGACAGCAGTTCTGACCAGAATAAGAAATGTGGCCGTCTTGTTTTGTTTGGTTTGGTTTGGGTTGGGTTTTTTTTTGTTTTGAAACAAAGCATCTGCTTTGTCATTGCTCTCCAGGCCACTTCTGCTTTCAAACATTTACCTTTCTAGTGTTTTCTGTGTCTCCTTCCACCATCCTGTACCTTGGCCCAGAGGACAGGGCTTGGCTCCCTCAGGCTCCCTCCAATGCAGAAGGATCAAAAGTAAAGAGGACTGTCCAAATTAAGGGATTCTCAATGGTTTAATCCCATTTTCCTGAGCTCCAGCCTTTTTGCAGGAGCTGTTTGCAGTGAGGTTCCTCATTCAAGAGACACTCAAGGTGAAGCAATAATTCAGAAGTGTCAAAAACTGCCCCATTTCATCATAACATGAAAAACTGGTGCTGTTTTCTGATCTAAAGGAGCATTTTGGTTTGAATCTGAACTGGTGTCAAACACCATCAGTGACTGCAGGGCCCCCAAAGATCATGACAAGGACAGACTGGCTGGTGCTGTGCAGAGAAGGGAGCTTGCAGGGTAAGTTTAGCAACCACAGCCCTGCTGATGGGTGTGTTTTACATTCTGGCTACAATAAAATTAGCCCAGTAATGATTTATTATTGATATCAAATAAAATCCCACTTGATAATGTAGATTCGTTACCTCCAGGAGAATATTTTCTTTCCTTTCTGTAGTTGCCAGCCAACATTTTAGAATCACAACCTGGGAGAAGCCTGAAACTATAAATGGAACATTACAGTGATCCAAGTGGAGGACTCTCTTCCACTCCATTTCATCACTATTTGTTTGGAGTAACTTATATTGTCATCTGAGCCCTTTTTCCTCTTGGAAGGGTGCAGTTGCTGGCTGTGGCTCTGCCAGCTGCCTGCCTGAGCTCACAGAGCACAATCCCTCCTGCCCAGCCATGGATTGTCTTTCAAACTAAACAAATAATTTCATTTAAAAGAGAGAAAGAAGAAGAATGTGTCAGCCTTCCACTCCAACTCCCCATAGCTCTGGTTTCTCTGGTTTTGGGACAAATGTGTCACGTTCTCTGTCCGAGCAGCTCTGGTGAAAAGAATGGATGATATCTACTAAAAAGCTACAATTTTAAAAAATATAGAGAGTTTTGTTTTTTTTTTTTGTAGACCAACTCATGAATATTGATTTCAATCTGCCATTATTTCAGGCACGATGTCGTGATTGAATTTCATGACTTTCTGATTGAATTTCACGATTTCGTGATTGAATTTCGCTCATTTCAATCATGGTTCAGTACTTCTGGGGAACAGTGACAAACAGGCTAATGATATGGCAAAGGTGATTAATTGGAATTAATTCTGTTGAAGGTGGTAGAAATTCCCAGACTGGATCAGAACAACACCCACCTTCCCAGAGTCGTGTCCAGAGGAACCATCCCTGAGGATGCTGGAGAGAAAGCACAGACAGAGGTGATGGCAGCAAGATCCTCCAGATCCTGCCCAGGCAGAGACAGACAGCGCAGAACATGAGGGTTTAACCCCTGGAATGCCCAAATATGTGTCTGTGCACATGTGGGAATGTATGTGGGGGAGTTAAGAAGTCTCACTGCTCACAAGAACAAAGCTGACCCTGATAGTGGGTTGTTGGTTCTGGTTTTCCCACTCGGTCCCTGATTGCAGTGAAATTCCAGGTATGTAAATCCAATCTTCGAGTTTCAGTTTTGCCCGTTTCTCTCTCACTTTTAAAACCTGTAAATAGCTAATTTGAGGCAGGATAGAGACCTTTTGAATGCTAAAGCAATGCTCAAAAGAAAACACGGTTTGGTGTCCTGCGAGTATCAGTGGTCATTGACTGAGGGCTGATCTTACAAAAAATAACACTGTTTGAGTTACTCCCTTTGAATGTTAACTCCTGTTAACTGGGAGGCATGTTGGCTGCTTTTTAAATAACTTAATTGCTTTCCAAAACATTTGTGGTGAGAAGGAAACTCCAAAAGTGAGGGACAAAGCTCTATTCACATTAATGGTGGGGAGCAGTGTCACAGGGCACTGAACAGCACCAGGTCTGGGCTGGGGGGCACTGAAGGACTAAAAGTCATGGAGATTTAATCCAGGATCCTTTTGGTTTCTCTATCCCACTCTTATCCTCTTCAATTTCCAGTTTATCCAACTGTAAAAGATGTCAAACCAGACTCATTCTCCAAACAAAATCAGCTTTCTCAGACTGGCCAGAAATTCTGGGTTGTGTTTTCTCATTCACACAATGAACATCTTCCATGATTAGAGGATTTCTATGATTGATCCCAGAAAATGACATCTGATGTCTAGAAAAAGAATTGTCTTTCAAACAGAGCAGTTGCAAGTCCTGAAGCTCAAGTAAATGACCAAGAACTTCATTTTCAGTGCAAATCTAAACCTTATATTTGTAGATGGAAGTGCACAGGGGTTTTGGAATCGCTATAATTGGACACCTCCCTGGGCAGCCCCTGCCAAGGCCTGACCACCCTTTCCACGGAGAAATTCCTCCTGATGTCCAAGCTGACCCTCCCTTGTGCCCCTTTTTTCCAGTGAAAGCCTCCAGATAATCTCTCCACGTGTCCATCCCCCAGCCCTGAGGAGCTCCCTGATGTCCTTTCCCATGGGAACCCCCTGAATCCGCTTCCAGGGCCAGGGCAGGTGGGATGGGATTGGCACCCAGCAAACACCCTCATTTTCAGCAACTTGAACAGCCAGGAAAGAATCCTGGCAAAACAAATGGCTCCCCATAAACATGTCTGAGGAAATTAAGATGCTACAACTGATCTGCTTTAATAAAATTACTCAGTGGGCTCAGGTTCCAAGGTTGGTCCCTGTATTTTCTGCATCACGCCATGCAATTAATCCTTCCTAAAATAAATACACTGATTAAAATTCCATTATCCTGACAGTTCACAATAAACCACGGGACCAATGATCCCCTTTCTTTTTAACCTTTTAAGCCATTATAATTAATTCTGGATTTATGTCATTTGCTGGTAAATGTTACGATCACCTTCCCAACTACTTAAACAATTCCAAACAGTTGCACTCCTCAAACATGTAAACAATGGACAATAATTGAACTATTTAACCTGATCCACATTTCATGAAGTTTCCTTTATACACAAAGCTCAGCATTGACTTGCTGGGGTCTCATTTGTTTGCATTTTTTTTTTTCAGTCTCTAATTAAGTGCTCATTAAAAATAAAATAATAACACTTTGGAAAAAGACAGGGAAGTGTCTGAATTTGCCTTTGTGATTGGTTTGGTCTCATATTTAATTTGTCAGTGAAGAGAGACCTGCTGAAGAACATTCGTTTATATTATTATTGCAAACATGCTAAAAAAAAAAACAACAATATTTTTCTTACCAAGTTTTCTGCAGTTCCCTTTTGCCCAAAGTCAACCTTCCTCAACCTGCCCTGTGTTTTAGGATGACAACCACTCTGCTCATAAAAACACAGGAAATCACAACCATTTTGCTCAGTGGAATCACTTGTTGCTCAAATGCCTCTAGTTTTTACAGCAAACACGGTATGGAAAAGAAACCAGTCCTAAGGGCAGGTTATTCCAGTTAAAATCACAGGGCTGAGGGGCTGCAAGGTTGTCCTTGCCCCAACCTGTGGCCAAAAGAAGAAGAGATGAAGTTCAATCTACTCTAGAAATCACCAGCCAGCTTGAGGAGGGGGTGGATTTACTAAACCAACCACTGTATTTTGCCTGTATTTTGTGGGCATTTTTTTCTTCTCTAGATTATAATTTCCCAAAAAGAAACCAAATAAAAAAAAAATGAGGTGATACAATGTCATTAAAATTGCCACTTGAATCAATTTGTCTCGGTTTTGGAAAAGAGCATCAAAACTTCAGCTTCTCCAAACCCGTGATGACCAAACAGAGAAATGCAATCTCCAAATGTTTTAGAAGGTGGAAAATCCATTTGCTAACCAGCCCTACTTACAACTGGCTAGATGGGTTAGTTATCCAAACTAACACTGACCTTCAAAAATGTTTGGGTTGATGTCAGTGTTTGGGCTGAGGTTTGGCTTGGCCAGTTCTTCTTTTTCCACAGCAGTGCTCCTGTCCCTAGAAGAGATGCAGCTCTGAGACGGAATAAAGAGAGGAATTCGAAGCACACATAGGCCAAACTGAGCTATTATTTAATAGAAATAATAAAGAAAAGCATTTAGCTCATCTTTATCTGGCCAGTGGCACACGGTGCCTGCGAACAGCAGCTGATCCCATTATGGGCCCATCAGCCCTAATAGCAACGACCGATGAAAAGGAGGAAAGAAAACAGATTTATTGAACGGCTAAACCGTGTTTACATTGATAAATGAGCTTCCTAGAGATCCCAAAGTTCATTTCAAACCCCCTTTTTTAGCAGCTCTTCAGCCAGCCAGCTGCAGAGCCCTCCTGGGATGCCCCAGTGCCACCGGCACACGGACCTTCCTTCTCAGGTTCTGCCCAGGGCTCCCGAGCGCTGCCCAGGTGCTGAGATTTAAGGATGTGCTGTTCCTCCCCTCAGCTGCACAGGATGGACTGTGGCCCTCACTGTCAGCACCCTGGGAACAGGAGAAGGCTGTCTTTGTGCAGGCTGCAGCCCGGGGCCGGGGCCATCTCATTCTGGTTCGAATTAAGAGCGGCGGCGATTTCCGCTGCCGGGGCTTTGTAGAAAGCCCTCTATGTTCTTGCAGGCGCCATGGGAGGCTGCAGGAACATGCAAATTGCCTTGTCTCGCTTTGCTCCCGTGGTTTTTGCTTTCCAAGGAGGGCTGGCAAGGGAAGAGATGGGGGGTTTGGCCATCGGCAGCCAAAGGCGAGGAGAGGAAGGACGGAAAATGGGGGTTTGGGGTGAAGCGCGAGCGGTGCACGAGGCAGGACGTGGTGTGGGCTGACCCAGGGGCTGCAAAAGTTCTGTCTGCCAGAACAGGATGGAATGGTTGAGTGTGCTTGTGAGCACAGCCCCAGAAACCAGACAGCATGAGGGTAAAATAAGAGAATCCTGGAATGGTTTGGGTCTCAAAGGACCTCAAAGTTCATCCCATTCCACCCCCTGTCATGGGCAGGGACACCTTTTGCTAGCCCAGGTGGCTCCAAGCCCTGTACAACCTGGCCTTGGACACTTCCAGGGATCCAGGGGCAGCCACAGCTTCTCTGGGCAACCTGTGCCAGAGCCTCCCCACCCTCACAGGGAATAATTTCTTCCTAACATCTAATCTGACCTCTGAAATCACAGATATTCTGACTTGGAAGGGTCACAAGGATCTTCAAGTCCAGCCCATCCAGGGACTGAACCCCCACCTCTGGCATTATCAGCAGCAGGCTCTGACCAACTGAGCTCATCCCAGGGTCAATACCCCAGGCAGTGTTAGAAAACACACAGGCCAGGGTACAAAAGCCCATTACACCCAGACAAGGAGCTGCAACACGTATCAGATCACAACACAGATGGGATTTTAATTTTAATCCAATACAGAGTGTTTAGAAAAATAGTTCCCAGAGGCTGGGCTGGTCCTGGCAGTGCCAGGTACCCTCAGCTCCCGGGGAGGGCACAGACCCAGTGGCAGTGGCTGGAAATGAGTCCTGAATTCCTTCAGCTGCCTTTCCCTGCACTCACAACAACCTCACAGACAACACACGCGGGACTGTGCAAGCACACAGGGGTGATTAATCCTTGCTGGTGATTAATTTCATGTTTACTCCAACACATGGCTCAATAATTACATGGAGGTTTTCCCCATCCTTTGCTGGATTTTATTCCTTTCTGCTGAGCTGCAGATACATCCTGAGATACGGACCAAAGCCAGGGGCAAAGCTGCCCAGAGAAGCTGTGGCTGCCCCATCCCTGGAAGTGTCCAAGGCCAGGTTGGATGGGGCTTGGAGCAACCTGGGCTGGTGGAAGGTGTCCCTGCCCATGGCAGGGGGTGGAACTGGATGAGCTTTATGGTCCCTCCCAACCAAACTATCCTGTGATTCCATGAGAGCTGCACTCCCAAGGCCATGCCCTGATCCTGGCCACAGAAATCCTGTCCCCAGTCTGGATCAGGCTCATGAGCTGCACCAACCTTGTGGTGGCTGAGAAAGTACAAAAAGTCCTGTGCATACAAATATATATATATATATATTTATATATATATATATATATAGTTGGGAGGAAACCAGCTCCCCCAGGGCAAGGCTATTGTACCCAAATGGTGCCCACAGGCCTGGAATAGCTGGGTGTTTTTGCAGGAGCAGACAGCAGAGCTGACCTGTTGACGTTGTACTTTAAACAGCAGGATTCAAAATCAACACAAGGGTGGTGAAAACACCTCTGCAGATTTATTTATTTCCCTGCATTAAACCCAACTTGCCCTTTCTTCCCAATAACCCAACAAACAAAGCAGAAATGGGGGAGAGTTGCCAACGTGCTGCAGTCTGTCCTTGCACATTTATTCCTGTTCTCTCAACGTGGTTTTGTGATTAAATACCAGAAGCAAGTTTTTGCATTTTTAGGTAAATTATGAGATATGTGGAATGTGGAGAGTTACAGCAGGAGATATATTTAAATTTGTGCTTTGCATGTAGCCATTTGTTAATGAAGTATTTAAAAGAAAGGAACATCAAACATTTTGCTATTTATCTCTGATGTGACTTGACAAATCTTTTTCTGCACTCCAGACACTTTGGCCACTGTAAACAGTTTTCTCAGTGTCCCTTTTTGTTCTCCCATCATTACAGAGAAAGTTTAATACTGTTTTTTTCACAGGGTTTTATCTGTTTTATTCTTATGGGAAGAGCCATCCAAGACCTGAGTGCTCTCAGACCCTCACAGAGTTTTATCATGACTGTTTTGGTGCTGGGGTTCCTGTCAAATTAACCCACATAATTTAAACCAACTCCAACTTAATCCACACCAACACATGGTAAGGCAAAAAATCCTGGGGTGGTTTTATTTTCTTCACATGGGGGACAATTTACTGTGCAAAATTCCTGATTTTTTTTTTCTTTTAAATTTGACTTTCTGTTTCATTGAGCCCTTCAAAATATCACAGATCATTTCCTTTCAATTGTGAAGTCTGTTCCTGTTGTGTCTATAATTATTATTTTCCCTTTTGGCCACCACATCACTTGGTGAGGGCACCCTTGGATGGACTGGTCCCTGCTGGGGACAGTTCCCTCCATCCAGCCCTGAGGGTGATGCCCACTTTAATTTATCCCAAACGGATAAACCACCAGACTAATCACAAGTAATTTTACCATCCCTACAACATATTTCGTTCTCCCCAGTCCCTTCCAACGACAAAAACTATTTCAAGTTTATGTCTGAGGCACCTTACAGGATATTTGGGAATATTCTGAATATTCAGGCTCCCTTTTTTAGCTCCTCTGGTGCAAAGCCCATTGGATTTATATTTAGTCTGTGTTTCTGTCCCTATTTTATAAACACAGGAGTTCTGAGACAAAATAATAATAGTGTGAAAATGGACCAACCGCAGTGATGGCAAATACATGGATCAGCTTTTTAGTTTATAGTTACACAGAAAATGTTTTGCTGAAGTGGTGGGTCCCTAATGTAAGATTCACTTTTAATTACCCAGTACACTCATATCTGAGTCAAAAAAAATAAACACAGAACAGAGATAGGGAGAAGGATACGAAAGGCAGTGGTCATGAAATCATTGACTGGAAAACCGAAATGATGTATTTTCTTAATTTAACTGAGGCAGCACAGCCACGGCTTTTCATTGCCAGGGTGGTCATTTGGGGCTTTGAGCTTTTATCTTCCCAGAGAATATTTCATGCCCTTAAATCTGTGTGGTTTATTTGTCTAACTCTGCTAAATTTCTGACTGCAGCAGCAAACGCTATTTACTGTTTAAAAAAAAAAAAAAAAAAAAAAGGCTTGTCAAAATTATTAGATATCAGACCAGTGTCCCGAATATAAGAAATCAAAAATATTTTCTTTTCCCTGTCCGGTAAATAATAAATATTTTAGATTTCATCCTCTCGCTGTTCATTTCACTTCCCAATTGGAGGCATTGCTGCTGTATTGGTAAAGAGTCACTATAGGGAAGGACTAGATGTTAAATTACATTTTCAGCTATCTTGACATGCCGTACTTGGCACGGCTTTCCAGGGGAACAAGACAGTCTGTATATTTCTGAGAAATTAAAACCATATGGCAACACCTTAAAAAAAAAAAAAAAAGAAAAAAAAAAGAAAAAGAAAAAGCCCTTTTCTGGAAGCATCCTTGGAGTTTTCAAAATGGATGTGAATTAAATATAGTCCTATTTATTTAGAAAGGATCTGTTCGGATTAGCCAGAGACCCCTCACTCCTGCTCCAAGAATTAAACTGCCAATGTGCTGCTGCTCCAAAGTCACAACGGGACAGAACCTCATGATTGCTTTTCTATTAATAGACTCCTCGTCTCTAAGCTGAATAATGTGTTTAATTTTGGCTAAACTGGGCTCTGGTGCAGACTATTAAATTGATTAGGGGATGAGAGCTGTCCTCTGCCAGCCCAGATAATTGATGTAATAATATTGTCCCTGGAAGGAGACTCCACACTCTGCAGTGTCATTTGAAAGGCTCCAGAAGGTTTTATAGGAGGTTAAAAAGTGACAGTTCTTGCCTGGAGCTCTGCAAACCAGCCCTGAGCTGGGGTTGGGGTTCCCTGGGTGTGCTGGGGGGGCAGGAGGGGCTCACAGCCCCCCCCAGGCACAAAGATCCCTCCAAAAAGTCATTTTTGGGACCCAGGGCAGGGAGATGGAGCCCAGATGGGCTCACAGACCTCACCAAGGCGTGCAGATGTCCTTCCTGGACATCCCATCCTGTTCCTTACTAAATTCATCAGAGATTGTTGGCTATTAAATGTAGAGAGCCCCTAATTCCTGCAGGGGCCCCGAGCAGGAGCTGGGTCTCACAGCTCCACCTTCTCCCCACGTGCCACAGCTGGAAAAAGGTGCTGGGAAAAAAAAGTTCCTCTTGTCCTGAATTATCTGGTGACATTACAAGCTTTGACAAGAGGGGAAGTCTCCTCCAACCCCTCCCCAGCCCAATATGTGGTCAAATCTATGACTTCAGCGGAAAGCATTTGATTAGATGGATGTAGGGACATAAAACCCCTCAATTGCACAGAGATATTTTTGAGATAGGAAACATATTTTTCACTTTTGTGTTTTATGTCAGGGAGGAAGCATGTAAAAACTTTTCAGCAACATAATACCCTAAAAAAGCGAAGCCCTCAATTTTCCCCTCGCCTCTGCTCCTGCAGACTTCTTGTATATTTGCACATTTGGATATGATGACAATTAGTTCTGTGCTGCGGGACTGGATTGATTTCCCTCTCTGGGCCTGGTCCAGCTAAAACCTTACAGGTTCAAATACAGAAGCCTCTGGTTAATGAACTCCAGAAAGTGTAAAATACTGAGGCCCTGCAGTTACACGATCACCCTTCCGAACAGGAGCACTAATATCTAACAAGGCCAGCTACTGTTCTACCCCTTAGAAGAAGCTCATAAAAAAGTAGGTTTAATTTGTCTGGGAAAAATAGACTTGAGTTAAAAAAAAAAAGAAAAAAAAAAGAAAAAAAAAGTGGTGGTGTAAGTTCCCTGGTGGAAAAACATGCCTTCTATTATGGAGCCTTCCCACCAAACGTCTTGGAAATTAGGCAAAGTTAACATGTCCAGTTGGAGCCGAGCCAGGAAATGAACAGTGGATGTTCTCTTGTAAAACCCCTGAAAGCTGCGAGTAACCCATAAACAGTTTGCAGAGTGAGTCAAAATGGGCCATTTTATGTTCCCTAATGGAAATACAGCTTATTTGTACATGGATTCAAAGTAACAATGTGATGTCATCAAATGATTTAAGGTCAGGAGCATAGCAAGAGTCAATATACAGTGGTGGATGGAAACATCCTATTCTTACCGAGGTATTTTGGAGGAACCACCAGCACCAGGGTTTGTCTTGGCCCTCTGGAGCTGGTACAGGAAAACCTCAGCAGCTCTATTCCTGGAATTGCAAGGTGGGAAGTTTACTGTTACCATCAGTCTAAGGAGGGATTTCAGGAATATTAGTAAAGTTTGCTTTTGGTTCAGAAAACAGAGACGTTTCCTCCAGAAAAGCTCCCCTTTGGGGGGTGTGGCTGAATAAGGGATGTGGGCTCAGTGTCATCCCCAGGATTCTCCCAGGACTCCAATGCACAGATTTGCTGCAGAGAAAGAGCACACCTGGAAAAGTGTCCCTGCAGGACCAAGATTCCTCCCAGGTAAAGGGAGCTGGGATGTCCCTCAACCTTTGACTTCCAGCCAGAGGTCCCTTCCTTGCCTTCTGAAAGGGGAGATTTGATCCCTCCTTTCCCAATATGATTTTAATTTGTAAAGTGGTGGTTTTGAGCCTGGGGTAGAAGAATTGAAGGTTGGAGTGCTGTCCAGCACTGATACAGAGCTTTCCCAAAGATTTAGAACCGGATGAGCCAGGAACAGCCTTTCCATGTTTCTTCCAAAGGCAGAAGGGAGCAGGGGAAGGTTTAAATGAGGGTCTTGCAAACAAGTAAAGTGGAAAATTTTGGCCCAGGTAACATAAATTCCACAGATTCCTGAGAGCAGCAAAAGCTTGTTCCTCAGCAGTTAACCTGCAGACAGGCTGAACATCCTCAAAGCTCAAGTTTCACTAAATAATCCTTTCTTTCCCCCCTGAAACTGTCTTAATGAAAGAACATTTCCTTCATAGCTGCTTAAAGAAAAGTCTGGCAGTGACTTTTGAGTAATTTCTGTTACTTATGTAATTTTTTTCATTACTGTCATTACTATTACAAAGCATCCACATCATTTTGATAAGTGATGTCTTGCCCTGCACTCAGTTCTAGGTGTTACCATTCCTCTAGAAACCGAATAAAAACTGATCTAACTCAATTTCTAATGGAAAAAACCCCAACAATTCAGAATTAATCTATAACTAAGGATGAGTTTGGGAACCTAAACTGCTGTTAGAACTACATGTCTTGGGCTCAGCAGGAATATTTAAAGCCTCATCAGAAATGGTCCAGCTGACAAGAGGGGATAAATGGAGAATATCATTAATATTATCATTAATAACAAAACTCAGGATACATAGAGGGAGCACAGAGCTCACCCAGGTGTCTCTCCAGGCCATCCCATAGCTCTGTACAGACCCAGCTGGATTCCTTTCCAGATGTTTTCCTACAGGGTTTGTGCAAGGGGCAGGTTGATCGTGGTTCTTACAGGAATAAGAGGCACAGCAATGTGACACGAGATTACTGAGCAAAGCACAGAAAACAGATTTTTATTCCCTGACTTCCAACTCACAGGTCTTTTCCTATTCCACGAATTATGGTCCATTTTTTTCTAACAAAATTTCTGAAATGAGATGAGAGCTCGTGCCCTGAAAAAGATGGGAAAAGCCAGCATTTTACTGAGAAATTGTTAGGAAACATTAACACTAGTTTCTTAAAAAATTAAAGCTGGGATTTTTAAGTTTCTTCATCTTGAAGGAAAGCTCTAAATCAGCTCCACCTATTAATATTTGCAAGCACCCATTTGTCTTCGATCTCAATAGGAGGTGAGCTGCACATTCAGTGGAACAAGTCACTATTTGATCCCCTTCTGTATTTCATGGCAGCTGCCAGTTAGAAGGTGGGAGAGAGGCAGGGATAGGCCAGGACCATATGGTGGACTCAGAAAGCAGATAATTTAGGAATGACATTTATTTGTATAAAAAATAGTGCCTTCTCTTACCTACCTGTCAGCCGTGGCCCTCGCACAAATCTTGCCCACAGTCTCAAGAAAAGCAAATTGGAATAAAATGAGATGCCAAGAACAGCACTTGCTGGTTGGGAACATTACTGTTTTATTATAGGAAAATACCTGTATCACACTCATAAAGAAACTATTAAAAATGTAGGTAGGCTCCCCTTTCTACCTCCTTGCACAGCCCCACACCTACACACAAAACCTCCCTTTCTTCCCAGCCCCAATTTCAGGCAATTCCTCTCCGGGGGTTGGGTCTCACCGAGCACCAGGGAAGTCACAGACAAAGCAGGGAATAAGGAGGAGGAATCTCCCTGTTTCCACCAGAAAACTTCAGTCCAAAAAGGCACAGTTTGGGATGCAGCAAGGAATTAATTCCCAAAGCCCGCCTGGGAGCTGCAGTTCCTGCAGACCCAACCCCAGAGCAGCACAGGGAGACTCGTGTCCCTTGGATCCCTCCCACGGGCAGAGGTGATCCTGGGAGATTTCATGGGATACGCACTCAGATGTCGCTGGGAAGAGGAGCTGAGGAGGAGGATGAACAAACCCTTCCTGCTCAGCCTCTCTGAGCTGCCCGGGGCTGGAGCGGGGCAGGACCCACTAAATAAAGCCAGGAATTGAAATGCTGTTTCCCTGCGAGTTGACTGAACCCAAATATACTCGATAACAGGGCTGAGTCCTGCTGGGAGCCGAGCCAAGGCTTTCACACATTTCCTCAGGTAGGAAACTGCTGTGCAACATTTCAAAGCACTGTCCCTCCCAGTTTGCATAAAAGAGCTCTTCAGTGGCTCCCAGGGCTGTGGTTTCTGAGTCTCCCAGGCTGGACACGCTGCTGGTTCCCCACAGGACACGGTGTGTGGAGTCTCTCAGGAATGTGTTTTCCCTGGTTTACAGATCCATACCCCCACCCTGTGGCATGACCTGGAGCCCACAGAGCTCCGAGTTCCATCCAGGCTCCCAGCCTTCCTCCTGGGACACCCTCCTGTCTCCAGGCTTGGAAAAAAAAAAGGAGCAGGATGGGTGAGAGGAATGACATGGAAGAAAGAGAACGTGATCCCAAACTGCTTCACAGCAGCCCTGAGGACAGCAGAGCACAGAGCTCCATGCCCAGCAAAAATTGAAATCAAATTCACTCTATCAAGAAAGATCCTCTGGCTTTTCCATCTGAAGGGATAGAGGAATTTAACACCTGGAATTCAGCCAAAGGCTGAAAGATCTTATGACTTAAATGTCTGCTCTAGACTGTCTCATTTCACTGCAACATTTTCATTTCCAATCAGAACATACATGAGCTCAAATGGCTCTGTCTGGGACTTTGATGGAGGGGGAGCACAGCAGTTCTTGGGAACTATTATGTCTTCAGACAGCCTCGGGTTCTCCACACCCAGTGCCCCAATTTCTGCTATGCCACTGTAAATCTAGAGGAGCTCCAGTGATTCCACTGGACTTGGGCTCGTGGAAAGCCAAGGTAAATACAGAGAGTTGTCAAAGGAGTTATATCACACTGGCACTGGTGCAACTGAAAGCTTAATTTGCCCTATTTTTTAATAATATGGTGTCTTAGATCATTAGGAATGAGGTCCTGCAAGACATTAATGAGTAACTTTCTTGGTGTGAGCAGCTCCTGTGCTGTACATTTGAGTGAGGAATGGTCCCACAGCAGATGTTGGGACTGCAGCTGAAGCCACCCTGAGTGACACAGGGGAACCTCTGGCTCCCTGTGCTCAGGCAGAAAAATGTCTGCTGGATTGGGCCCTTCTGAGAACGTGCCCAGGAGCTGATAAAAGTGACAGCTGAGAGACCCTGAAACAGGTTTCTGGTGAAATCTGTCGAGGAGAAAATCTCGGGGTGGCAGGGCCTGTAAAAGATGTGAAAATCAAACTGTGGCAGTCTCAGAGTCGGGTGAGAGATCAAAGTTTGGGCTCCTCTAAGCTATTTGGCATTAAAATCACACATAAGCTGGGAAGGAAGTTACAATTCAGAATGAAATCCATCATGTACAGACAATCCTGGTGCTCATCCCTCTCTGCTCCCTGGGAAGCAGCAAGGAAGGCAATCCCTGTCTCAGGCACTGCTGCTCCAGCAGAGCACACACCCTTCCCAGCCAGCTGTGCCACACTCATCCCACACTGGTATTCCAGGGAAATAAAGGACGTTTCATCCAGCCTAAAGAGTGAGCTGTCGGCTCCAGAGCCCTGGGAATGTGGGAGCAAAGGGAGAGCAGCCAAAGGAGGAGTTGGAAAGGCAGATCTTGGTCCCACTGAACTCAGTGGCAACATTCACAGACCTCTAAGCTGTTATGGTTTTGCCCCATTAGGTTCCAGTGACAATTTTGCACTGCAGGAGAGGTTTAGTTTGGATGCTGGGAGAAGGTTCTTCCCCCAGAGGGTGGTTGGGCACTGCCCAGGCTCCCCAGGGCAGTGGTCACAGCCCCAAGGCTGCCAGAGCTCCAGAAGTGTTTGGACAATGCTCTCAGGGACGGGGGGGGATTGTTGGGGTGTCTGTGCAGGGCCAGGGGTTGGGCTGGATGATCCCTGTGGGTCCCTTCCAACCCAGCATATTCCATAATTCCATGATTCTATAAACTGAGGTAAAATGATGCATTCAGCTCCTGCCAGGTAAACCATTCCTGGGGGTCTCGGAACGAGGAACGGAGCTTGTTGGGGAGTTGTTTCCAACGAAAAGGTGTTCCAATACACCTTTAAAAATTAAATTCCGGTGAAAACACAAGGCAATTAAGTTTGGGAATGGCTACTCAGCCATTTCCCCCTCCCCCAGCCCAGATTCACTCGGAGACATAAAACAACACCTTGATATTCCGTTTTTAAAGGGCCCTTTCTCCGGCTTTTTTCGCAACAAATTTAACCTTGCTCGTAGTTGTAAATAAAAAAAAGGAACAAAATCAATTCACCACGGGTTTGTTGTGAAGTGGAGAGGAAGGTAACGCACCCCATTGGCTGTAAATTGATTTTTGCAGGCCTGAGGAGCAGGAAGGAGAGTTCCTTGCCCCCGTGTCCCGTGGCAGTTCCCTGCGGGTCGGGGGCACAGGGACACGGGGCAGCCCCGGGGTGCAAACGTGCAGCACAGAGCCTGCATTGCCACCAGCTGCAGAGATGTTTTCCTTGGCCACAGGAACCGCCCAAAATAAATTATTCTGCAGCCAGTCTGACAGAGCTGGGCATGGGGTACAGAGAACTGGACAACTTCCCGGTGGCCCCTTGCCCGGAATTTGTTCCGAGTGCTGGGAGCCGAGTGGGGTTTGCAGGGGGCAGATGTGGAGCCCGGGGATCAATCCCCAGTTCAGGTTTATCTCGTCATGTCACAAAAGCACAACGTGCTGCTCCAGCAAATCTCACTTATCAGAACTCAACATGACTCCTACCAGAGCTGGAAAGCTCAGATATCTCCATCTCTGCGTGTTTTAGGGTCAGACCTTGTGTCTTATCACATGTTTCCCAGCCGTGCAGAAAGGCTCTCAGGTAACTCTATCAAAGCCATGTGTGCAGGTCTCTCCAAAATCACGGGCAGTGTGAACCTCCTGGCAATGGCAGTTGTTTAATGAAGGGTGAAAAAACCAGACAATGTTCCTTTTGCCATCAAATACGTTTCCATTTTGAAAAGAAAAAAAAAATCATCCCCGTAGCTTTTGCTTCTACTTATTAAAAGTCAGATTAAAAATAGCATTTTGGTACCTAGTACCTGTTAAATTCAAGGGCACCCAATGAAACAAACCAGCAAGATGAACTTATGTTTTGCTTTCAAAAGCAAGATTGTGTATGATCAGGTAAGTAAATATTATGTTCTCTTGTATCCTATTTGTCTCTGGTCATGTCCCTTTCCTGCTCTCCTTAGAAAAACATCTGATTTGATGTCCCTACAAAATCTTTAACACATTTAATGTTTGTAAGCAAGGAAGACGTGGCAGGAGCTTTAAAAGCCTCCCTGTCCTGCAAAGGTATTGATGTGATTTCACTGAATCCACATCAGTGGCTTTTGAACAAAGGCAAAACAAGAAAACCTCAACAGCTTCTGAATTCCTGGAGAACCTGTTGGCTAAGAAAGACACTGATTTTTATACTGAGAAGGCAGCCTGAGATCTCTCTCTTTCCCTGAGCTATTCTACACATTTACCAAAGAGGAAAGTGCTCTCATATGGGAGAAATCACTTCCAGAAGCTGTTCCTGCACCAGGTCACACAGTAGCTGCTGGGAAGGACAAATCCAGATGAGAGCAATGCCTGGTGGCAGCTCCACAGCTGCACTGCTGACTAAGATTTTCCTCCTGCCTGAAAAGCAAACGTTTTTAAAACACCCAAATCCCACATTTTACACGAGAAAGTCGGAAATTCACTCCTTTCAAGCTTCACGTTTCCCCGTCTGAGAACTGACGCAGCAAAAGTTCATCAAATGTGATAAGGTAAATCCCACATTATTAAAAGTGAGAGGGAGGGAATTCTTTTCCAGCCCTGCTGAACATCTGAGTGTTTTTTCAGGATGTCTGGCTGTTATTTCATCTCGACCATCCATACAAAATAATTGGGAAGTCAAAGCACGGCAAATATCTCCTGCTGCTGGTTGGCCATAACTGGGACATTACTGGGGAGTTAAGTGGATAATGGTGTGAAATCAGCCTATAAAAACCAACACACTTCACAGTTAATATTTTTTCAGAGTGTGGGTAAGTTACTATGACACATCTGTCATAACTCTTCTGGGGAGCTTCAGGACGTGTCTGATCTTTCCCACTCGGAGCTGAAATGTATCTCCTGAGCTGCAGCAGCCCCCTGGAAACCCAACACCCTCAGGTCAGTGCTAATATGCTGTGCAGTGTCAGCAGAGGCTGCACTCCCAATGGCAGCCTGTCACAGTGCCAAGGGCTCAGCTTGATCCGAGGGATCTTCCTTTCCACCTGTGAACCGGCTCAGGAAGATCTGCAATTCCTTTTCCTGGAGGAGACCAGGATTTCAGTGGGATTTAGGTGGGATTCTGGCATCACGCTGTGAGATGAAAGTCCTGATTCCTGCCCACACCCCAACCCTGCTGAGAACTCTCTGAGAGCTCCTAAATGAGGCCAGGACAGCACCAGAGTCCTGTGATGCTGATGATTGCTTCCATGGACAATGAAGTAAGAATTCCCACCCTCAGTGACAGTCCTAGCATGGAATTTTAGCTAAAAATGCTCAAACTGAAGGTGAAAAACAGCACCAGCATCTCATTTTCCATAAGTGGAAAACCAAAAGAAAGCCAAACCAGTCTGTTGTGAGCCTGGGCTGTCCTGTGCCAGGAGGCTGCAGTGGGACAGGGGAGTGAGGAAGGAGCCAGGGAATCCAGGCAGGATGCACAGCTCCGGGAGGAAAGTGTTCCCAGAGCCCTGTCTCTGCCTCCCACACTGATGGGCACTGATCTCATGCCACACTGGCCTCCCAGGTGCTCAGGGCCCACCTCCTTGCCTGATGCTGCTCCAGCATCTTCAATTCAGCTGGGAAATGGTGCCAGTGGGAAGGGAATGATGTGACACTCCAGCCTCTCTCCACAGTGCAATTCCAAAGGAGCAGCCACCAGCTGAGCACACTGGGAAAAGCAACCACTTGTTCAAGTTCCCAACTGCAGCTGCAGAGCCTCAAATTGCAATTTAAAAATCCCCCCTCATTTATCTATTGCATTTGTGTTTAGTACTTGATAGAGTAGAAAAAACACCTAATACTAAAATTCTGCTTTCCAGCTGAAAAGAAATTTGCATTATTAAATTGTGTTGTAAACTAATGGAGGCTCCAGAAAGAGGAGCCACGGGTCAGTTCTAAACTTTGGGCCAGGCTCCCTGTTCTTGGGAAGTCCCTGGGTTTGGGCTGAGCTGCTGGACTGGCTCATCTGAGCACTGTTGATAAATCCCATTGTGTTATGAGGAATCACCTTCCTCTGCATCAACCACCAGTGGCTTTTTCTGGAGTTCACCCAAGCAAAAAATAATCTCAGTCCAGCTTTGGAAGGGAGAGTTTCCTGTGCTCCAGGTGCTGTCCCTGCTCTCAAACCAAGAGCAGCAAAGAGGCAGAGCCAGTGGCTGGAGTGACCAGTTCTGCTCCCTCTGGGCCTCACCCCCCCCAGGTTTGGGGATTTCCATTCCAACTCCAATCTGGAAACCTTAATTCTCACCAGCAAACCCTGGGTCTGGGCTGGTTTTGCTGTTTTAACCCCCATGAATGCAGGAGAATCGGATGTAGCAGCCAGCCACTGGAATTATCCCTGGATTAGGACGGGAATGTGCTGGGTTCTGGCACCCTCCAGGAAGGAGTGGAGCTTTAGGGGTACCTGGGACTAAATCCTGCAGTTTTCAGCTGAGCTGTCTCACAGACACCAAGCTCTGCTTCGTGTCAAGTGCTGATTTCCAGGATTTTGGCCGAGCTCAGCCAGGAGATGGGATTCATTTCCAAGGAGCAGACCCGGCTCTAGATTCTACTTTCAAAGAAACCTGAGGGTGTCTGCACTCAGAATACTCCTTCAAACCCAAACCATTCAGAAAACAAAACCCAGCTCCAGTTTACTCAGTTTGCAAGAGAGAGAGAGAGAGAGAGAGAGAGAAAGAAACCAAGTTCTCAGTTTTCAGCTTTGAAATATCTCCTGATGTTCCCTTTATTAAATGCTATATTTAATGCTATCAGATGATTGAGGGGGCATGTAAAAGAGGAGCAGACACCAAATCCTATGGCTACAGGGCAGTTTTCCAGGTCTGACATTCAGCAACCTCTCTCTGCACAAAATCAGGGGATTCAAGAGCCTCTTCTGCAGATGACTGGGGTATAAATGTTAAATACAGCCCCAAGTTTAGAGCTAAGGGGGTTAATGATGAGGTGGGGTTCAAAATGAAACTAAACCGAGTGAAATCAAGTGAAATCAAATCAAATCCTCCTGATGGAGTGGTGCTAAAAGGTTAACTTCCCAAATGGTCTTGCTCTCGAGCCGATCCTGTGGTGGCTCTGTGGTTTCCGCCTATATAAATTTGATAATATTTTACAAATGCAGTGTATGAAATATATTCTTAACATGTGTTTAATACATTTACAATCTATTAAAATGAAAAACAGAATATGCTTCAAATACTGCTCGGGTATTTGCTTAATGCAGTATGTCTGGAACATGTTAAACATTATTTTAGGGGTAATTGAAACATTTCACACACATCCACCCCGGGTCCTGTGTGTGTGCCCTGCGTGCACTGGGGGCCAAATCTTGCCTGGAGCACACAGGGGGAGTATCCAGGCTGAGGATGGAGAGGTTCTGTCAGCTGGGCCTCTCCTATGGAAGCACAACCCCTCTCCTCCTTCACCCCCCTGGTACGGGGTGCTCCCAGCACAGCTCTCCCTGCACCTCTCAGCTCCAGTTTAACCAAATAAATTGGATCCAAATTTACCCTGGGCAGCTGGTTACCAGGTTACAGGGTATTATTTCAGCCCGTTTCAGCACATAGCCTGTCAAAGCAGCCATTAAATCCTTCTCAAATGAATATTTATGCAAATACATGTGGTACAGGAGGATTCCTATGTAAGTATTTGCTTAGTTTCACAACATGTTCCTCTCACTCATGCCAATGTTCCCAAAAAAGTGAACAAGGTGTGTAGGATAATGATGGAGAGAAGTCCTCCTTCTTGCCCAAATAAATGGCCACAAAGGCTTGGTTATAGTCTTTTCCTCTTGATTATAATCTTTTCCTCATTATCTCTGTAGGACCACTTGAGGTTCCTGGACAAGACAGGACAATCCATAAATTATACACCCCTGTTTGGGGTGATGGAGTGGCTATCACTGCTCCTGCTTTATTGGACAGGAGTGAAAAATGGGGCTAATTTCCATGTGTCCCACACCTCTGACTTCCCTCTGCCATTTCCTCCTGGACTGAGCACAGCACACACTTTTTTTGGATGAGGAACCTCCACTCAACTTGCCACGGAGCTTTCTGCTTTCCCGTTCTTTAAAACCTAAAGCAACAAATTGTGTAATAAATACTGGGGGAGATGGTAGTTACACTTCAGGTTGAGTGTCAGAAAAGCTGAGCTTTCGTGCTGAGAGATTTGCAGCTTGGAAAGAGGCCACTTGTGCACAATTTCGACTCCTCCAGCTCCAAAGTCTGGATTTTCTTCGCTCCCGGGTGGATGTTTTGCTTCATCCTCGGGATGCAACCCCTTGGGAGACAGGGAAGCAAAGTGGTTTGAGGAAAAAAACATGAGAGATGAAAAGGAAGAAGGTCTCTGTGCTCATGAAAATGAGATAACAGCAGTTCTTGGTGGTTTTCTGTCCCACTCTCAGTTGGCAGTCTCACACAATATGGACCTTGATATCTCAACTTCTTTTTCCCAGCGGAGCCTTTACTCCATCTCCTGCCTCCTCCCAACTTTTTTAATCTCTCTGAAATCCTCTCCCTTTGCCAAATAATGTGGGCAGCTATAAATTTGTCCTGGTGGTGGTAGAGCACAAGCTGTTTGTCATTCCAGCTATGGCTGGGACACACATTTTAGCTGGGAGCCATCAGAAATAAAAATAAAATTAATCAAAGCTTAAAATTGACTAAATTAGGTCTCATTAGAGTGATTTGGGGATGTTTAATAATTTCTGTGTATTCCATTCTCTGTGGCTCCTTCAGTGAATTATCTCAGCACACACATTCAGGTGAGATGCCCCTTGAAATGAATTAATATCAGAAAGAAGATCAATCATTTTCCAAGGACAGCTCAAGCCAAAAAGCATAATTTTAATGTATCTATTACTGTCCCTCTTCACATTTCATCTGTACCTCAGGCAAGTAGCTACTGGAGAGACTGTACTTTGTATTCTATGTTGTTTTTTTTTTTCCCAAGGAAATAACTTTATTTCCCAGTGCAAAATTGTGCTGTGCATTATTTAAAAAGAAGAATTATCCCACATTATTTATTTACAATGTTATAAACATTATAAACATTTCTGTATTTATAAATAAAGTCCCCTCTCCTTTACAGTTGTATTAGTGTGCTGCAGTCATGCAATCAGATGCCTTAGGACATCCTGCAGGGAAGTAAAACATGTTCTGAGAAGTTCTTGCTAAAAGGAGAATATTAATTTCAACCATAAGTGTCCCTCACTAAGACCTGAAAGACCATCTCGATGACAAAGCCCCTGAATGACCCCTTAAAACTCCTTTTTGAGAGTGTTTTTCATGTTCATGGCAGATCCTAAAGGTAAATTTGCAGTGATTGTCTCTGCACTTTGCACAGGTATGAGCCAAAATCTGAAATGGGCAACTGCTGCTTCCTAGAACCACCCAGGGATCATTGTTAGGATCATCCAGGAATCATTTCCAGTCCCCTGGATAATGCACATTATCAGCTCTTTTTGCTTGGGTTACAGATTGGTTTTTCTGAGTCTCTGAAAAGTTTTCCTGAGGGGCAAAGAAGTGTAAAATCTCCCCAATTTCATTTGTTCCTCATTTTCAACCCCTCAGTTTTCACACTCCTGGGAGAGGGAGCCCTGACCAGCACAGAAACTCACTTTATGTCCCTTATGTTTTTGGCAAGTCAGGGTTTATCCCTCACCTCCCTCCTTTCCTTTCATCTCTTCTCCTCCTCCTTCCCCCCCATCCCATCCAAACCCAACGTGCCCTTTCCAGCCCAGGAGCCCGAAGGAAAGTTTGGAGATTACAAATTCGAATAAACTTCATTTCAACAGTAAACAAGCAGAAAATGACCACACTGGTGTCAGGTTCTTGATAAATATTAGGCCTGACGTAGGTTGGGGTTTTTCCTTGGATTTCTGCTCGCTGTTTGCGCTCCAGGAATCCACTTTTTTTTTTTTTTTTAACAGTAGGTATTTTTCCTTTTTTCCTTTTTTTTTTTTTTTTTAATGAGTTAAAGCAATTTTCCAACCTGTAACCATGGAGTGCATTGTATTCACTCCCAAGTGCCACGGTCAGAACTGAAAACTGGCTGGTCTGTCTGAAACCACATCTTGGACAGACAAGTTTATCTCAAGATATTTATTTTCCACAATGTAAGAAGAGGTGTTAAATGAGGGCTGTGGCTGGTGGGTCATAGTGGCAGCTGATTTTACAGACAAGAATACACGTGCCCATTAACTTAATTGAATTTAATTCTATTCTACTTGATTCTATTTTATTTTACTTTTCCCAAAATCCCTCCTGTGAAGTTCTCAAAACCTAAACCTCGTACCTGAATAACAGCCCAACAGTGCACCTACTCTGCAAAGCAAGGAAGGGATTTCCACATGAGAAGTCCCAAAAGCTGCCAGTGCAGGAATTCTGTGGCTCGAGCTGAACTTATTAACCACAAGACATTTCTGAAATATCAACCAGCTGCTTTGCCCCATCCTATGCTGAGCTTGAACTTTGCATCTGAGCCAGCTCAAGCCATTTTTAAATCAGAGACTGGCAAAAGAAGGGGCAGGAGCCCCAAGTCATCGGGTGAAAAAAATGGTCTAAATCGATTTTATATAAAATAAGAGACTCAGAGGAAATGATAGTTCTTCAAAAAAGGGGTGAGATTAAGACAAATTGCACTTTCCAGGTCTAAGAAGCCTCAGTTTTTTTTTTTCAGAGCAGTGTTTCAAATAGAGGAGTGGCTGAACCGCAGAGAAATCCGACTGCCCACATTTTCCAGAGTATCTCTTTGAAAACAGGTGACTTTGCTGGTGTGGAATGAGAGCTCTGAGAAATCTGTGCAGCTGATGAATCTCAAGCAAAGTTTAATGAGGACATGGGAGCCCTGAGCCTCCCTCTGCTCAAAGGCTCAGCTTTGGAAATCTTTACACAATACAATGAATTTCAGCAGACCCTGAACAAAACTGTTATGGTAGAACCCAAATAAATTAGGATTTATGAGGCTGATTCTCCACATTCCTCTGCAATGTTTGCTTGGGCCAGTCGTGCCCCCCACTGTCAGAGATTCTGCATTGTGGGTCTAGTCCAGAGCTCACCCAAGATCATACAGGATTTTTAACTTGAGTGGCACAGGATCCATGTTCAGGGGGATTAAAGCCCCTCAAAGGAGTGAAAAAGCAGCTGATGGGTTCTCTGTGTGTGGGACCAACTGAAGGCAACAGGCAGCGCTGAGAAACCACATGGAATTTGAGAGCTGTGGCAACACAGCCCCGAGGAGATGCTCCAGCTCTTCCACCCTGACCCAGCATCCTTCTTACACTGGATTATTCTAAATATCCTGGACAATTTCTGCAAATCATGTGAATATTCAACCCCCTTTTAGTGATCACACACTGTTGGACAGCAATAAAGCTGATGGTGCTGCTTCCACAGCACTCAATCCTGCTTGTGAATATTCTGAAGATCCTGCAGGAGCTGAATTCCTGACAGAATTCCTGCCCAGTCCGGGCAGAGAGCTCTGAGCTGATAAATCCCAGCAGAATGAGCATTGCAGTCCTGCAGTCAGGCAGCAAGTGCATTCATCCACCTCTGACAGGCAAAAACAAACAAACAATTCTGAGTGTCAAATACCGTCAATCAGTTCATCAAAAACAACACGTGCTTATTTCAGGATTCGCTCTTCCAATCCATCAGAAATATTTGCCTTGTTGTTTTTTTTGTCCCTGTCTCTTCCCAGCGTTGCATTGTCTCTGGGAGACCTGCAGCTGTTCCGCCTCGGGTTGTGGTCCGAGATGGGCTGGATGTGTTTATTTGTACTTAGGCTGGAAACCTCCAAAAATAAATGGCAGCCCAGGTGTCTGAAGTGATGCTGAGTGACTCAGAGGTGGCGTCAGGCCCGTGGAGCCGGTGCTGTGTTGATGGTCTGGCACTGAGTGGGGACACGATGTCTTCTGGCTGGTGCCTGGGTCAGACGAGGCAGAAAACCTTCCAGTTGCTCATACAGAATATAGAATCTTGTTTTCTTCACCTTTCTCAGGTTCCACTCCATAAGGTTGCGCTTGTGAAAACGAATCTTGCTGGAAAGGCTGATGGAAGAAGGAAATATGAGCTGCCCTTAAGGCTCAGTTACTCAATATTTTGTTGGAGCCCCCGAGAAGATGGGAGTGCTGGAACATCTCAACCTGGGTGTTTACCTGCTTCCAGGCAGCCTTAAATCTTGAGGGCTTGGCTGGACTTTGAAGCCTGGATTGACTTTTCCCTGGTGAGCAGCAGCAGCAGGGACGGTCTCTGATGCATTACAAGCCTCGCTGGTGGAGGGAACAGAAATTCCATATGTCCTGCAGCTCCCAAGGTGAGTCACGGCCCCTCCACAGTGTTTGTTGTACAAACATTGCTCAGACTAAGCAAACAAGACAATCAGTGCCCGGCAGCCTCCTGAGCCACCCCAGCAAGGGAAGTGTCATCTGTTCTGGTGGCTGGGCTGGGAACGGGCAGAAGTGACCTCAGCTGGAACCTGGGATTGGCAGTGACCCCGTGGGCAGAGACATGGGGGGGCCAGGCTGGGAGAGTTCTACACCCAAACCCTGAGGGGATGGAGGTGCCATCCAGGCTGGGAGAGCAGCCTTGGCACTGGTGTTCCCAACCAGGGGCTGTCTCACCCCAGTTGGGGTGGCAGGGACACGGTGACATCCCTCCCTGGTGACAGTCCTGCTGCTGCAGAAGGGGCAGGCACTGGTGTGGCCAAGGCAAACAGAGCTCCTGGAGCAGCTCCAGCAGAGGGGAATAAAGATAATTAGGGGATGGAACATCTCTCCTGTGAGGCAAAGCTGAGGGAGCTGGGGCTGTTCAGCCTCCAGAGGACACACTGAGAGGAGACAGAGAGAGGGGGCAGAGGATGGACCAGGCTCTGCTTGGGGGCCCAGCACTGGCACAAGAGGAACGGGCAGGAACTGATGCCCAGGAAGCTCCAGCTGGACAGGAGGAAGAACTTCTTCACTGGGCAGTGACCCAGCTCTGAACAGGCTGCCCAGAGAGGGGCTGGAGTCTCCTCCCTGGGGATATTCCAGAGCCCCCTGGACACACTCCTGTGCCGTGTGCTCTGGGATGGCCCTGCTGGAGCAGGGAGGTGGGACCAGAAGCCCCACAGTGGTCCCTGCCAGCCTGACCCACTCTGGGATGCTGGGAGAGGTCCCTCATGGCAGCTCAGCCCCAGTTCTGTGACCCTGTTGTTGGTGAGTTGCCATTACATCATTTCCAGCATAAATCATGTTCAGAGCTCAAATTTGGTTGGCAGGGTCCCAGTCCTTTCCAAGTTTCATGGCTAGTTAGCTCCATATTACTTCCCAAGATGCTCCTATCTTTACACTTTTAGAAAATACCCACTGCTCCTAAAGTTTCCAGCCTTATTCAAAATGAGCTACTCCTTTTTTTTTTCCTTATTTTTTTTTTCCTGTAAGAAAGTGAAATCTGTGTGCTTCCTTATTAAGCCACTTTATTCTTGGCAGGCTTTGAAAAAAAGCCCTACTTCAGCAATTTAAGCTTTTCTTCCTGGAGGCACAATACTCAGACACGAGGAGAAGTAAGTCAAGAAGACAAAATAAACATATTTTTTTTTCAGGAAGACTCGAAGCCAAGTGGAACTTTCAATGAATGATTGAGAGAGTCGCTGCTTTTGATATGCACAAATACATCCCAGCTCTGGATACCCCATGCAGGCAGCACCACTTCCCTGGACACTGCTAAGCTGGAGAGGGGGAAAACTATAATAGATATTGTAGTTTGTCCCTCACAATGGCTTTGAAATACATGCACAGCTCAGGAAAGGTTGTACCAGTTCATGAATGATGAATTTGTGCTGCCCAGACAAAAAGGAGGAAGGGAAAGAACCACCATTTTTTCCATAACATGTTCCAGAATTCCCTGGGATCTACAATATCTTAAAGCTTGTATTTGCTTTCTGCTCTACATTTATTTGCTTAAATTGGAGGAGATAGAGGTGATTGAATTTATATTGTGGTCTTATTCACACCAGATTTATTAAAAATTGAGGCAGATTCATCACTGGTATGAATTTCCATTTTCCAAGCAAAGGTGCTGATTGCTGAACACCAAGCAGGCTCCCAGCAATAATTAGGGTTTTACCTGTAAGCTTTCAATCAGGGATATATTCAGGATCTTTAATAGTGTATAACACTCTCCTACCTTCTACAAACAGAAGCATTTTCATCCAGCAAAAAAAAATCAAAAGCCTATTTGGAAGACAGAATAAAAATAAATGGTGGGAAATCAGCGGGAAAGGGATTCACACAGATAAACAGAAAAAATAATACTAACAAATCTTGCCAAAGAGTTCTGGGCACATAAGAAATCACTGCCATGAAATGTCCTCGGGCACCTCGAGCTGAAGACACTCACAGATCTGTCCTGTGTCTAAGAACTGCTGTGCAAAGGGACTCATGAATTTTCTCATGGGTTCCAGGGCAGCTTCTTGCTCCTAATGACTGCTTTTATTGGGGACAAAAAGGCAAAACCTCCCACATAGGGGGGAAAAAAATGGATTTCAGGCACAGCACTGCCTGACTGGACAGGGCCTGTGTGTCTGACACAGCTTCAGGGAACAACTTTTCCCTGGAGGTGACCAAGGAGGACGCTCTGGGCATGGGGAGTTCTGGACCCACTCCAGGCAAATTCAGACTAGTTTTATTCACAGTGATGAAGAAAACCAGAGGATTAAAATGAACTCCAAAGTCTTGGACTCTCCAAAACCAACTCAATGCCAGCAGCCCGTTTCTCTTGCCACCCCAGTTTAAGCCACAGCAGTGGCAGAACCACACAGGGCAACTCAAACCACGATAAGATGGGATGGAAACTTGTGCCACCAATGTTCCTTTGATTGCAAATATCAACTTTTGTGTGTTTAATGTCCTTGAAACTGAACCCATGACCAGAAGTTCTATATGGGAGAGAGAGACCCAGTTCAAGCCCGGGTCAAGGTGACCCAGGACACCTTCTCTGTTCTGATGGCCCCAGAGATGAAGTGAGGAAAAGAAAGGCAGCCCTGCATCACTTCTGCTCCACTAAAACTGGGATTGAATTTGAAGTTCTGGTTATGCAACAGCATAGCATTGTCTGGTTTTATTAAGGCCACCAGCTTCTGGAGGGCTGCAGCGTGTTATTGTTCTCAATTAACACACTTCTCCTCTTTCTCCCTGGAATCCTTCCCGCTGGTTTGCATTGTAACAATACCTCCAACTCACAGGCTCCAAGATAGATTTCAATTTGTGAGGCCAGCCTCACTTCATAACCCACCAAGGACCAGTCACAGCCTCCACTCCCCACATGCTGCATTCATTAGAGGTAAATTCGCAGGAACAAACAAACAAACAAACAACAATTCCTCTGCCTTTTTCTGTTTAGTTTGCTTTTGGGTGGGGAATAAATCTTTAACCTTAGGAAAAAACAGTCAGCAAACGGAGCCAGACAGTAGCTGTGTCTTTTGGCAGCGAGAATAATCTAATAAAACATCACCTTTCAAAGAAAAAAAAAAAAAGAAAGAAAAAAAGAAAAAAAAAAGAAAAAAAAAGAAGTTTCTCTGGACACTCGGTAACGTCACCTCAGCACGAAATATATTCCACTCTTGGTTTGTGTTTTTTGGACCAATGCAGCTTAGGATGGTTGTTATCCCAAGCCCATGCCACCAGAGTTGGAATTAATAATATAAACCGTGAGCCCAAGCTCTGATTGACAGCTCTGATTCTGTTAATTCCTTCTAGTTGCTCTTCTACCACGGTCAGAAGTTAAAATTTATTTTGACAAGCTTTCTGCTGGTTATGGAGGCAAGGAGCTTTATACCGGGGGTATCCAGTGATTAAATATCTGGCATAGATTATCAAAAACTAGAGGGGAAGGCAGGGAAGGCCTCTTGATGACAAACCAGGTCCTGCAGCGCGTAGAACTTGGTTTTAATTAAGTTATTACCCTCCTTAATAGGAAGGGGCTGTGCCTTTGTTCCTTGGCCAGCCAGCAGACAGTGACTGAGCGTGGAATGTAAGCAACTCCATCGGGGCCAGCCTGCCTGGGCTGCTGCTCACAGGGACACGAGGTGGCCCTGCAGGACCTGCTGGGCTCTGGTTCCCCCGGGGCAGGGAGGGATCCCCGGGGTGACGGTCACGGCGCAGGAACACCAACCCTGGGAGGCTCCAAACCAGTAATTCGGGATTAAGAGCAGAGCTCCTGGGCTTAATCAGTGGCTTCGTGATAATTAAAGGCAGAGAGGGCTGGGAGTCAGCCCCTTTATTTCCCAGGGTTGTCTCTCAGGGTCATTTTCCCAAATGTCTCAGTACTGGAGGAGTTTTTTTGTAAAAAAATCCCTCTTATTATCTTTTCGATCACCTGTACCAATAACGCTCAATATCCATAACAGAGAAAGCAAGAGAAGCCTGTTTTTATTTTCACTTTCGCTCACAGCAGTAGCTTAAAAATCTACAGCTCAAAATATCACTGTGAATGAGACCAATTTGGGTTTCAGAGACAGCAGCTTCAGCTCACAGAAATTTGGCCACATCAGCACGAAGGAGAAAAACAGATCCATTAGTTTTCAGCTTTAATTTTATAAAAAATTGCTGTCGTTGCACTAGAAAAGATCTGAGGTGCCAGAGCTGAAGTCAGGAGAGGACTGCACTTCTCACAGAGGAATGTCTGATAAAAAAAACCCCTTTTTAAAATCTTTTACTCCTCTGGAACATCTTCCCTGGCAATTAAATATTCCCTGTGGAGTAAACTGTGATATCAAGCTCCCTCTATAAGGTCGCATCTTACAGAGCAATAATATTTACTGTGGGGTAAGATGATAAACCCCCCACAGAATACTCTAAAAAAATGCTGTGTAGGGCAATTCTTGCCCAAAATCAACGGAGAGCAACAAACAGCCCGTCCCTGCCCACCCCCCTGGTGATGGTTTGTGTGCAAGTGCAGCCAAGCACAGACAGCTCCATATGGTCACGAGAATCCCTCCTATAGAGGGAGTAGCCACCCAAAACCAAGTGCAGACTATACACTTTACAAAGAGGCAAACCCCGTGAAGGGTTTATTGGGGGAAAAAAAAAAAAAAAGAGACAGAAAGAATTAACACCAAAAAAATATAGATAAAAAAGAGAATGAGGCTATTTTGAAAGGTCTAAACCTTTACGGGCAGAGGGGCACGTGGGGCTGTGGGTTGTTGCTCTCTCTCTTTGTTGAGGGGGTGTGTGTGAACAGTTCAGCTGTTGCAGTGTTTAAGCAATGGATATTTATTGGTTTTGGTGGTAAAATTCATTTTGATAGCAAAGGGATGCTGGAGAAATGCACGTTCCTCACTCTGCTGCCTGACCCTCTCGGGGACTCTGCTGCACTGAGGTCCTGCCCTGCACGTGTAGTTGATAAAAGGAGAACTGTCACCTCACCTCAGGGCTACAAAGATTCCAGGCTGTCCAGAAAATATCCCAGTGAAAAGTGGGAGAATCACTAGAAGGCCAAGGGGAGGGAAAATAACACATCTTATTTGCTGAGAGGGAACGGGAATAATTCCTACATTAAAACTGTAATATAAATATAGTGTTGTTACATCCATAACAACAACAAAGTAATTATCATTAGAATCCAGTTTAACAACACCCATCACTGTAAGGGTTGATAGAGACAAAATGAACACCAGTGTGCAGTGCAAATCTTTCTCTGTGCTTGCTGCTTAGAAGAAAGATATTCTGAAATCAGTTGATGATTTCAAGGATGGGTTTTGTTCGTTGTTTTTTTTTCAGTAAACTTGCAAAAAATTTGGGACCTGAACAGTTCAGCCCAAAGTACGTTCACCCTGGAATAAAGGACACATTTTATATGGGAGCAACCACTGAAATAACAGAAAATCAGATCAGAGGGAGATGACTTTGGGGAAGCATCTGCAGGGTTGGGGTCCCCAGGAAACAGTTTATTCAACAGAAGAGCTGGAGCTTGGCCTGGAGGAAGCACTCAAAGCAAGAAATGCAGAACAGCTGCTCTCGTGCTAAGCTGCCACGTTCCCAAATTGAGATATGGGAGATACCATTGCATGAAACTCTGGCTGCACATAAATCAGGAATGTTCCCGCGAGGGAAACCTCGTGGTGACATATCGAGTGTCACTGGAGGAAAAGCTGATCTCCTGTGGGAGGATGAGCTGGTTGAACAGCCCTGGGTGGCACCAACCACAGCAGTACAAATGGCACAAACTGTTTGAGCAGTTTTTGTTGATTTTAAGTCAGTTCAGTGTGAAACTCAAACTTCTTGTGGCACCTCCTGAGAGTTGTTGTTCTGGAGGGATCAGTCCTCCCCAGTTCAGTTCTCACAGTCCCTCTTGCTGAGCTCCACAGCCAGACTATGAAGCAACATCACTCTGAACTGATGTGGGAGTTAATCCTGGGAATCACTAAAGGCCAGGTACCTCATGGGAGATGTTTGGGATAGGACACACATCCAGCAGGAACTTTCCCTTGTTACAGGCTCAGATTCATCAAATCAGAGTTTCTCTGTGTAGTTTCTTTTCCACACTGCTCTGGTTTCTCTTCAGATCCTAAAAACCTTTTGATTTTTCTAAAGTCCATGGAGAGACTCCTGAGTTTCACTGCTTTCAGGTACAGAACTCCCAGTGCAGGTAACAATAAGTGAAATTATTCTTTTTTCTTTTTTCAGACACTCTGCTTGATATTTCACTTGGAGGTTGGTTCATATCCAGGCATCCTTTAGACAATTAAGAAGCTTTTGTGTAGGAAATGAACACCTAATCCCTCCATCCCATGAGACTGTGCACCCTTCTGGAGGGAATATGCTTTTTAAGAAAACCCTTTGCCCTTTGCTTCAAGAAAATCCTCTGCCTTAAATCTCATAAAACGAAGCAGCTTAGGGGATCCTTGCAATAGCAGAGCTGAACTAAACACGCTTAACAAAGTTTCCCTTTGTCAACAGCACTTTGGTGGGTTCCCTCCTGCAGGATGAGTGTCAGGCTTCAGGCTAATCTCTGTAATTCTTTAACTAGAGATTTGCATGTTATTAAGTGGTAGTTTTCTCAGTGGGTGGAAAGGTATCATGCAGGGGAACGTTCCTCCTGCTGCAAAGCCCAAACGCTCCATTCTGCCCTCAGAAGGCCGGCGATGCGTCTCGGCCGAGGGGCGTAAATGGCAAATGAAATCAGGCTAAAACACCTTTTGAAGTTTGTTCCTCACGTCTGCCCCGTGGGCTGTGGGCAAGCAGAGGTTTCTGAAGTCAGCCCCATGTCTCTGCTGAGCGTTGCTTGGTCTCCACAGGTGATTACAGACCTCAAAAGGATGGGGGATGTGCACGGTCAGCAATCCCAGCCTGGGCTGCACGGGGCACACCAGCAGCCTGAATGACCCTGTGGAGAATTGCTGAAGGAGCTGGCAAAGCTCCAAGCGTGACCACCTTCAGGACCCTCAACAAAGACTCTCTTTTGTTGCCATTTCAGCTGAATCCTGATTTTCTTCTGCTAGGAGACATCATGCAGCCTTTAAAAGACAGTAAAGCTTGTTCCATCAGAGACCTTTGAGGTTTTGGCTGATACAGTCCCTTTATAGACAGTGAGAAAAAGACATTCACTTTTTGCAATAGGTACCAAACACTTCAAGGAGCCATCTCAGACCCCTGCATCTGACATACAGTCCTTGCATACCACAAACCAGGTCTGTGCATGGCAGGTCAGCACTGCCCCAGTACACACAGTGGGGGGTTGGAGTAGGGGATCTCCAGAGGCTCCTTCCAACCCCAGGAATTCTGGGATTCTGTGCAAAGTGACCAACACCCAGGGAGTGGCACGTTAACCTCTGTGAGTGTTTGCAAGGTGGGAATTCAGAAGGAAACTCTCCAAGGTTCGTCGAGGAGTCATTTTGGTGAAAAACCTTCCCGGCCTTCACCAATCCAGAAATTTCTCAGAAACAATCCGTCCCATTGTAACTTATTTTTAGGATCGCTTCCACATTCAGCTCCCACCTCCTTCCCTTAACAAACACAGGGCCAAACTCCCCTGAGGTTCCTACAATGGCTTTGCTGGGTCCCTGTGCAGGACAAACTCCCCTTGGCACCGAGATTTGATCCTCCGGCTTCATCTTGAAGCCATTTGCGTGTGGCATTTGCATGCTGATTTCTTTGACGCCCTAATGGGTCGATTTCAAAGCACATCTTTTCCCTTTTATCTCTGCCTGAATGAGATGTCTCAATAAGAGCCAGATAAAGACGGAAGTCTTTTGTCTGAAATCACACAGGCAGGGCCAGCTGTGATGAAAACTGGCTGAAGTTTCACAGGCTGCTTGTCTGCCCTCAAACTGGAGCTCCAGCTCCTTTCAGTCTGGAGGGACAGAGCAGGGGGAAAAGGCCTTCCTTGCACACATGGTTGCCAAAACAGCTGAGTGTCTTCCAGTGTTTATTTTTCCTTCCAGAAGTTATTCTTGATAAAGGAGTTGGGGGGGGGGGGAACAAAAGAGGAGAGATCAAGAGGGAAGAAAGAAAGAGAGAGTGGACGCAGAACAATTAAATCTATGATTTGCATCGTGTGGGTTATTAGATGGTAGATCATCTTTGCACTGAGAACCTTTTGCATCTGAGCCTCTGGGTCAGACATTATTCACTTGTTTGACAGTGGGATACCCCCTGTGCTATTGCTCTGATTTTAAAAAGACTTGTTTCTGTGCTTTTGGGTCGGTCGACCTGTTGAATAAAAAACCAGCCTGACACTGAAAAGTGAAGGCTGTTTTTTCAGCCAGTTAACAGCGAGCAAGATTCTGCCTACCTTAAAAACATCTTCAGTCTTGAAAAATTGCCTGTCTTACAAAAATGCCAGTAGGCCTAAAAGATGGGGTAATTAGGGAAGGATTATTACAGAATCAAGGAGTAATCAGTAAGTAGTGCATTTTCAATGTGTTTTAGGGCTTTGAGAGATCTACCAAAGATGAAACCTCCTGCACAGTGTTCAGCAGCAGTTGCACACCAATCACATCTACATCAGAAATGACAAAAAAGTCTTGCTGGTGAGTTTGTGCCCAGCTGCTCTGCCCTGCAGCTGAGCCAGGCTTATGTGTTTTCCGTGGTGTTACTGGAAACATATTAAGCTTGAGAGGTCTCAGCAGTTTAAAATCAGCAAGGCCACAATGCTTGTTAGGGTTCCAGAGGGTGGAGGCTGAGCAGCAGCTGCTGATTTTTGGTCTCATTACAGCCCTTGGTGTGGTTTGTGCAGGTTTGTTTGGCACAAGCTGCTCTCCAGAAACAAAAGAGCAAGAACCACCGGCGCATCTTTGGCTGCACAAAGACTTGGGTGCCAACCTGAGCTCCACCAGCCCTGAAAAACCAGCACCACTTCGCTGGGCTTGCAGTGGAATGACAAGGAAAGGCAGCTTCCCTGTAGGAGCTCCAAGGGGTTAAACTCCCTTGGAGAAAGGCAAGTCAGATGGGTTAGTCTCAAACAAGCCGCCCATCTGGGAAATGTCAAGTTTTCTCACCATGTTTTTAAGGGTTTGTAATGTGGCTGATCGCTTGCATGCATGAAAACAGCATGGGAATGCAATATTTCCTACTCTATGTGTGGTGGAGGCCTCCAGTCCAGCTGTATTTTGCTTGTCATGTTCCTGAATTCTGACACCATTTAGAACATGCCAGTTACTACCATAGAAAATGCATTTTCATTCTGCTCCCTGGATGAAAAGCACATTAAGGCAGAAGAGAGAACCCAGCGGATTCTGGAGCTATCAGTGAGGTCTCATTTATTTATTTATTTTTAAATAACATATCATTTCATCAGGGGTGGGGGTAAAACCGAGTTTGACACCGTCCCAAAAATGAGAATGTGGAAGTCTGGGCTTGATGCCACAGAGGAAGAGAGCGAATGATGACAACATTACTGTCACTATATTACCACAGGCTGTAAATTAAAGCTTGGTGGTAAGCAGTTTAAGCACTATTCCTGTCTGATTCATTAAAAAAATACAGTAGCTCTGTGGGCACAAAAAGTCTGGTTCTTCGTGTCCCTGATGTATGGTTGGAAAGTTGCATTAGGGCCTGTCCTGGGGAGAGAGGGGGGTTTGCAGCATCCCAAGTGGAAGAGCAGATGTGTAGCCCCTGGGCCCTGTGGATGGGACCCCTGGCCTGATGTGTTGGCTCTGCCTGAGCAGAACTGTTGTTGAAATGTGGGAGCCAGACCCTCCGTAGGTGTAAACTGGCAAATCCCTATTAAAGTTAATGATTTACTGATTTAGCCCAGCTGAGGTCTGGCACTCGGCGTGCGAGTGTCAAGAAGAGGAACTATTTATTCCTAAGTGAACCATTAACTTTGGGTCCTTTCTGTTCATCTCTGCAGTTAAAATTCCTCCTGCCTTTCTTCAAAAGGGAGAGGGGTGATGTATCCCTGACTCATACGTGCACACACCACGCTCCATGAGCAGCACCAGCTGTAATTAGCATTTCTCCACGGAGCTGTGGGAGTAACTGGCTCTTCCTTTTACTGCTGAGCCAAGCATGGACTCTTTGGATCGTTACAAAAATATCTTAACGCAAATCCATACGGCAAAACAGTGTTTCTTGGGGGTAAAACAATGCCCAGCGTTTCATTCCCACTCAGGCTTAGTTATATTTTAAATAAAGTTACAAGAAACTTTGGAAAGCAGAGGTCATGTCAGGGAGAGAAGCAAAAATGGTTCACTGTCAAACATTGAAACTGAGTTTTCTGAATATTCCCAGTGCATAACAATCCAATGAATAATTAATCAAAATCAAGGTGAGTACATAACCTAGAAGTATCTCTGAACTCCACATTTTTCACCAAAATACGTTTTGTCAGGACACTTTCACTGAGCTCAATCACTTTCTGCAGAAAGGTCTCGGAGAAAACTTTCCCTTTTCCAGGATAACATTATCTGCAGTGGGTGGTGTTTGTGTTACCTCGTCTGTCTCCTTATCCATTCATCTCTCCAGGACAGTATTTACAGACCAGCTGAAGGAAATGGAGGTCTGCACACGATCACAACGGGCACAGTAGGTCCTTTTGTGGTTGGGTTGGGATATCCATCCACACGGGGAGCAGAGATGGATGCACTGCTCTCCCTGCTCCCTTTGCAGACAACCCTGACACTGTCTGAGCCCACAGGCTTTGATACCAGCACGGGTTTCACTCTGTTTTCCTAAATCTAAACCTCCTCTTTGTCTGTGTAGCTGCAACACAGAGGAGTGATGGAGCTGTTGAAAGGGGAAGAGTAACAAAGCTGAGAGCTGTTGGCTGCTGATCCTGGAATTTATGCACTGGTGGCTGTGGCTTTGCTTTCACCACGTGTGAAGCTCAGGTAAAGGCATGGAAAGGAAAGCAAACTGCAGAAAACATTGTTATTTTACTTGTTTAATAATAAGAAATCCACTCTGTGTGGTGTGTGTTTCTTCTACCTGTTTGGTACTTCTTGTTTTGCTCAGAGCAGAGGAGAAACTTCTTCCAGGTTCCAAAGTCCTTGGCTTTTCCCTCCAAGGGAGCAGGAGCAGATCACAACGTGGGGAGCAACAAGGGGAGCTGTGCAGAGAGGAGCTCCCACTGCATTCTGACCACACAGAGATGGAACAAAAATGGCCAAAACCCAAGGAAAGAAACCTCCCTCTTTAATGTGACCATCAAACACCAACCTCTGACCCTTGTTGTGATGATGGAACACCAGGTTTTTACCAGATGAGCTACATGAGAACATAATTTGTCTCCCTGCCTTGTTTTGGGGTCGAGGTGGGCAGCTAAAAAGCCATTCCCACGTCATACTTCAATCCCACACTCACAGCCAAGGGCTGCCTGTACATCACTGGCCTTCAGACAGAACAAACCCAGACAAGGGCAGTGAAAACAGAACTATTACTAATCCCACCACGGATTTGTGCAATCAGGTACTTCCAAGAAACAGGAGCACTTCTCCTGCAGTGTCCTACATTTATCACAGACACGTTACATGAGATTTTCCAAATACTCTCTGGCTGGAACATCATTCTTGGTGAATTCCAGGTCTTAGTGAGTCACCTCTGAACAATCACACAAGAACAACGAGATTGGAACAGATCTCAGTGGGCCAAGATTTTAATCTGAGACTTCTGTATCGAAAGAAGACTTTGCTGTTCCAGTGACAGAGAAAACAGAAATCTCTGCTCTTATCACCTTCAGTCCTAATGGCACAAGAATGCCTAGTGGCCTGAGCCAACATTATTACTTAGAACTTTCCTCCAAAAAGTCCTGTTTTAGGTCAGCCAAAAGTATTTGCAAATTGGAGTCAATCAGAAAGATAAAAAATAATCAAACCCCAATGTTTTTATCTTGATGCTTAAAAATGAAATGAGCTTAAAAATGTTATGAAAAACAGTAAATTCCCCCTGGATACTGATTTGGTTTATTTATTGCCTTGGTGCTCATGAGCAGAGCAGATTGAGGCATAAAGCAACCTTGGTACAGGTGGGGAAAACTCCCCTCACTAAACGTCCACTTCAATATTTCAAAACTTCAGGGAAGCTTCTGGCTTCCCAAAACCAAAGTAGAGATGGAAATCATAAGAAAGATTACTCTTTGTTTCTGGAAAGACTCACTCTTTGCTACTCTGGGGATTAATTTTGTCCAGAGAAAACAAAGCCACTGTCACTGGATCTGAACTTTTCTTCCTTTCGGCCCGTAAGGACAGTGATCCATGTCCATGCAACCCTCCAGACACAAACCACACACAGTGGGCACAAGGCTGAGCAGCAACTTGCTTCAGCAGAACGTTCTGGTGAAGCTAAAATTAGAAAATGATTATTCAAAACCCGTGCTGGTTCCAGCTCTCAAACCCGATTCCCCTCAGCGCTGCGCCCTCACCGACGCTCGGGATTAAGGAATCAGCTGCTTTTTCCTGAGGTTTGATCTCCCCCCCGATGCCATTCGACAAACTCCCGTGGAATGTTTGACGTGACATCGCTCTTATCTTGCCTGCCCAGCGTGGGGCTGCTCCCTGCAATCATCTGAGCTGTTTATTAAGAGCTGCAGAAGGTCACCGGCGTCTCAGACCCGGGGCGGCCGCAATAAGGTCTGTGTTTAGATGGATGAGCTGCTCGGGGCTCCCCCACCTGCTGAAGGGTCTAACGAGCCAGCTGAGAGCTCCTGTCACTGCAAACATCCCCCTGCTCGCTGGGAGCCTGCGGGGAGGGCTGGGGAGCACCGAGAGCTTTAGGAGTTGGCCTTTGACGGCGATGAAAGAAATAAAAACAGGCCCGTGGAGAACACGGGGGAAAAAAAAGTTCAGCCTAAAATATGGGGAAAGATATAACACGTTTCACTCTGAACTCTGGGCACAGATCTTGTTTATGCCTCTTTTAAAGCACGTTGCTGGTGAGTGATGTGGGTTGTTTCTGCAGGTAATGGTCACAGAGAGGGAACCAGCCTCAGGTGCAGATAGGGCAGCAAAGCCTTCCACACCCTCAGCCTCCTCTACACAGCATGGACAGCACTCTCCTGTGACAGCAGCAGGATACAGGGCCTGGGGAAGGATTCTGCCTCATTTCCTGGGAAAAGGAGCCTAAATTCATCTAATCATAGAATGGTTTGGGTTGGAAGGGACCTTAAAATCCACTCAGGTATGCTGCTTTATCTCAGTGGAAGAGGCAGCTCTTCCACTTCAGGCTTCAGAGAGGTTCTCAAAAAACATACAGAAATAACATTATTTAGAAACAAAGCAGCATGAAATCACCCCTAGAAGCCTGAAGCCCCGTGCCATGGTTGCAGGACAGAATACATGTGATGTTGCCCAGAATTCCATATGGAATATTGGGACTTTCAGTCCATCTCTTTCAGAGTGAGTCTTCTGTCCCTAACAGGGACATTTAGGGACAGATGTTCAGGAGCCAAAGCAGCTTCACTGATGATGGGGGGACACAGCTGCAGCCAGAGGAGCTCTGTTACCTCCACTGGTGCCAAGAGCTTTCCCTGTACCACTGGGATCTCAGGTCACAGCGACCAACCTCCCTGTGGGGTAATATAGGCACGAGTTTTTCTAAATTAGTGGCAAAGAAGCGATTTGGCCACAAACCTATGCCAGGGCAGGGTGATGTCCTAGGGACTCCTTTACTACCCTCCTGTCCCTTCTCCTTTGGGCGGGGTGGGGTGAGCTGCTCCTCGCTGCCTGGAGCCTGGTTCTCTCCCTTCCCTCCCTCAAATCGATGAAAATGGTTGGGAATTAAGTGAAAATATGGATTTATTCCTAAGAACGGGAGCGCCGGGAACGGCCCGACGCTGCCACCTGCCGGGAAAAGCTGGGAATGCAGGCGGGGACCGACCGGGACGGGAACGGGACAGGGATAGGGATGGGATGGGAAGGGGCAGGGATGGGACAGAACGGGGGCCGGGAGGAGCATCTGGTGCCTGAAGAGCCGGGCTGGCCGCGGAGGAGCAGCCCGGGGGTGCACAGAGCAGGCTGTGCCCCTGAGGATGTGCTCCATTGCCACGGCTGGATGTGAACAGAATACAGAATATGTCCTAATTCTACAGTGACAGAATAGAATCCTTCAGCTGGAACCTAGGCCAACCATCTAGTCTAAGTGCAGTAGTAACAAGAAAGGCCAGAGTTAAACCCCAGGGCAATGACAGAAGCAAACTAAGATGTTATTTTGATGTCTGATTTATCCATCAACCTGTGACTCATCGGTCTGGACTCACCAGAGGGAAACAGGCAAAAACTGGATCATTCAGGACCGAAAGCCAGGGAAACAGTTCAAGCACCCCAGGTATGGAAGAGTAACTAAAGACAAGGCTTTTTTGGGGTAGCTTTGATCACAAATGCATCACTGCCCTTACCCAGGATGCACAGTCCAGCCTCTTCCCCTTTGAGGTCTGCTGGGGGTCCTTGGGTTGTCCTTTCCTATGGTCAGGGACACCACTGCTCCCTGGGGACAGGGGCAGGATGATGGGGAGGGCTGAGGGCACCTCGGAAGGTCAGACAGCAAAATCCAGTCAATCTGACCCTACTAACCAACCCTAAAGCAGAGAAATGAACTGTCTACCAGCTGCTCCCCACTCACGGTACAGTCACCCCTAATCACGACAAACCAGAGGAAAAGCCAGGTATGATGGTTTATCTCAGTGATGGGGCAGCTTTTCCATTTCAGGATTCTGAGAGGCTCACGAACAACACACAGAAATAGGTGAATTTAGAAACAAAGCAGCATGAAGTCACCCTTAGAAGCCTGAAACCCCAAAATTTTGTTTATTCCCCTGGAGCACCAAACACAAACTGCCCTCCTGCTGAAGGTGGGCAGGCTCTGGGTCAGGCTCAGCCCAACAGCACAATTTCAGGCAAAGCTCCGCACGGCTCCAGTGCCTCGGCTTTGCTGTTGTAAACCATCTGCTCAGCTTCACTTCCAAACACCGGGGCTGGGCATCAATCATAGTTTTCTTTCTGCTTGATACTTGTTTTGCTCGACTTCTCAGCTTTTAATACTCCCCGGCCCGGGGCTCAGAAGTCCGTGCCAAGAACTGCATCACGTCGATAGGAACAAAACCCTCGCAAAAACTCGAGCTGGCCCTCCAAATCCATTAGTGCCCCGGGAAATTCGGGAGTTGGAAGCGTGGCAATGGAAAGGTACAGATTTGGTTTACATATGTTGACATGAGGATCTCAGTTGCACCCGTCGTGAGAGGAACCGCGCGCGGCGATGAGTGAGGGGCTTCTCCGGGGGGGAATGGAAAAATCAGAAATGGACCCTGTGTGGGAGCAATGCACCAAAGGTGCTGACAGCTTAATGAATAACTTGACTGTTATGACAGTAGGACACCTTGCAGTTCCAAGAGCAAATATTTGAAATCATATGCAATGCAGGAAATGTATATATGTACGTAGAGAATACACGGCTCGCCCCTATCACTAACAGATGGGCTGTGTTTTCACTTCAGAGCTTTTCTTCTGTGCAATCATGAGTTACTGGGGGTGAGAGTGAATCCATAGCTTGCAACTGATGACATAAAAATGGAACAGTGTATTAAAATCCCCTTTTTATGGTGGCCATATGGCTCAGAGGTTTTGGTAACAGCTAATTAAGTTATTTGCCTCTAGGCCCCCCCCCCCCATAAACCCACCTCTCCTACTATTGCTCAAAGAGCTCCAGTCAGGCTATGGGGGAAAAAAATGGTGATTAAAGGGATGGTTCCTTATGGATGTAGCTACATTAAAATTAAAAATATATATTATGGTCTTCTCTACTGTCATTTGCATCTCCTAAAGTTTCAGTGGACTACGGAGAACAAAACTATGTTTTGCCCAAGGGTTTTGCCTGAAGCAGGTTTTGGGGGTGCCCATTAAAGAGGGGAGTTTGTGAGGATTTGGAAATATCAGTTTCTGCCATGATCAGTTCTGGGGACCTGAAGACTCCCTGTTCTCCAGCCTGTCATTGTCCCTCATTCTGCCACACAGGGAACACCAGGCAGCCCTTCCCTAAGGATTTACAGCTGATCCCATCACGAGTTGCTTTTATTCTGTCTTGAGAGTGGATGGGAATTCTTGACATCCATGGGGTTTGTGGTTTTCCTAGGTTGTTCATGGGTAATTATTAATTATTGCAGACAGCCCAGACTTTGAACACCATTTTTTCCCTTAAAATTAACTTCTCACTAAGGAAACTGCTGTGATGTTCCAATTAAGGAATTCATCCCCTCTTCAGCATCCTCTTTGAGAAAATAATGATTATTTTTATTTTAGCAATTTGTACTGTCTGTAAGTAACAAGATATTTTTTCTGTTTCCAGTAAATAGGTCTTCATGAGCACTTTGTTAATTTTATCTACAAAAAAAACCCCCAACCAGCAAAACCAAAGACTTTGGAAGCTGGAGACAGCTGATTATTTAAAGGAGCTGAAAGAAAGTCTGATTGACAGTAGAAAAGTGAAATTATGGAACTCCTATAAAAGTCAAGGTGCTCCTGCAGAATCAGTGGGAAGAAAGAACATTTACTGCTTGTAAACACAGTGCTGAAGGAATTTAGTATTGATGCAATTGAAGGGAATAATTTTTGGGAATCAACTTTCATCATTAAGCAAAATTTAGAAAATAAATAAATAAATAAACTGACTAACAATAAAGAGAATTAGGTGCAAGAGGTTTCCTTAAGGCAGACCTTGCCCTGCTCACCACTTTTTAACTTCCATTTCCTGGTGGTTGCACACATCCCACAGTTCATCTTTGGGGACTCAACTTTCCAGCCCCACACAGGGGATTTGTTGGGGCTCAGGCCCTGGGGAAGCAACAGCCCAGCACAGGCATTTCGGGGGAGCCTGGCAGGGTAATTGTCTCCTGCAGCTGTCAGGACTAATCACTCAATGCAAACCAGGCCCCAGCAGTCGTGGTAGCCCCAGGGCAAGCAAAATATCAATTGGGCCACAAATCAAGAGGCAGCATCCTCCTGAACCATGAATCAGTTAAATGAGACAGGCAATTCAAGTGCTAAGTCAACATGGGCTGTATAAACAGGGCTTTGGAAACTGTATTTCAGTGATTTGCTTCAGGTTCCCTTTAAAAGGCAGCTAAAAAAAGGGAGAGGACATGAACGAACTGCTTGGGCTGGACAAACTAATTGGGATAAAATAACCGTAATTCTGATGTGTTCACAGAGATTCCAGCTCAATATAGGACCTATTTTGGTTGGAAAAAGGTATCAATTTTTTTTAAAACACCCTTCTTACTTAATTCTTGTTCATTTAATTACAGATCTGAAGCAGAAATATAATACACTAGATGACATTTGAACTGTTTGATTCGTCTGCAAACAAATATTGGGTATTTTTGCACACTTGTGATTTACAGGTTGAATGGCTGGGTAGAATTTCACAGAATCCCAGACTGGTTTGGGTTGGAAGGGAACCTTAAAGCTCATCCAGTGCCACTCCCTGCCATGGGCAGGGACACCTTGCACCAACCCAGGTTGCTCCAAGCCCTGTCCACCCTGGCCTTGGACACTTCCAGGGATCCAGGGGCAGCCACAGCTTCTCTGGGCAACCTGTGCCAGGGCCTGGCCACTCTCCCAGGGGAGGATTCCTTCCCAGTATCCCATCTAACCCTGCCCTCTGGCACTGGGAAGCCATTCCCCTTGTCCTGGCACTCCAGACCCCTGTAAGAAGTCTCTCCAGCCTTCTTGTAATCCTGCTCCAAGTACTGAACACAGAATTAGAGGAAAAAAACCCTTGAAAAACCCTCTGAAAACCCAATCCCAAACCCAGCAATAAACAAAAGCAGGTCAAAAATCAGGTTTTTATGTCTAAATGGCTCTGTTTAGGCAAGGACAGCACGGAGCTGGGGATGAAGAGCAGGGGGGGCTGATAAGGGGCAGCTCGTGCCTGAGTTTCCTCCCAGTCTCCATCTGAACCCAATCACTCTCGTCTACCGTCTGTCTGGCATCATTGATCCTCTTTCAAGGTAAATATTTCCCTTCACTCACAGGTCCAGAGTGGGAACCCAGCCCATTTGCACCATCTTAAGTAGGTGATACCCGTGTGTTTCTGTAACACTTGTTTGTCACACACATCAGGGCTCAGAGCTCACTCCCCTCTCGCTTCCCCAGCTCCTGCACTGATGTCACTCCAAGGCCTCTAATCCCTTTTTCCCACTGAAGGGAGAATAAAGTCCCACTGTTCCCAAATATGACGCCACCAACCTATTACAGACCCTCATTGTAAGGCCTGGCTGGGGAGAGCTCAGCCTGGGACACCAGTTTAGGCTCATCAGATGTGGATTTAAATAGTCATAACATCCCCTTCTCCTTCACAACCAAAGATGGAAAATGATGGGATAAAGAAACAGGTTTTAGGATTGTACCTACTGGAGATGGAGAACAGGCTCAAAGCTGAGCATCAGTCTAGGATCAAAAGAAGTGAATGCTCCTGTTTGCAACAGGAATGGAAGAAAATGAAAATATTGTGGCATAGAAGTAAATAAAGATATTGACTAATATCATTTTGGAATGGACTCAATCTTTAACAGTACAGGGAAGCTTTCTACCTGACATTTTGTTGTCAGGGTGCCTAGAAATGGGTAATACAATAAAGGTTTTAGTACTTACTTTTGCAAAAATAAAAAAAAAATCATACTTTTCAATAGAATTTTGAAAAAGAAAAAATAAGTTTTAACTCCTCTATTTTTTTTTTTTTCCTTCATTGCTCTGGCCTTTGTGGGGAGGCAGTCAGATTTACCAGAACATCCAAGTGCCTGAAACGCCTGGAGTGCTCTTCCAAAAGCAAGGATTTCGTGTGGAAGAGAGAATGCTGGTAACTCTTCCTCTGAGACAGGCTTGCACTTGCTTCCTTGTCAAATACAAGGCACCTCGAAAATAGAAAAGAAGGGAAACAATCTGTCCTTGGCACCATCCACAGCAGCAGAAACCCCTGGTGAGGATCAGGGTCGGGTCTGGAGAACACAGAGCTGATGGGAGTTATCAGCCCCTGCTGCCACGGACTGGGATGGCAGAAGATGTCAAGCAAACCTCAGAAGGGAGGGGAACTCCGAGGTTGTTGCTCCCAACTCTCTCCAAGCCCTGGGGAGGAGGGGGGAAGGCTCGTTAGGGCTGGAAATCTGCCCCGACTTCCCTCTCCCCCTCCGTTCTGGCCGCTAAGAACAGACAAAAAAAAAAAACAAACCAACAACTTATCGCTGCCAGTGTCTTTAAAGATGCCCACACACCTTCCCCGGGGACCAGGGAGAGAAAAAAAAAAAAAAAAAGCCCATTTTGTCTGGCCAGGTCTGAGCTTTGGGCTTGTCTTATCTCCACACACCCACCCGGGTCCCCACGTGGGAGAGGGGCTGCGAGGGGAGCTCCAGCCCTGATAACCAGGGGCCATGAATTGCCCTTTTCAGCCCAGCTCCCCCTGCACAGCCAAGCTTTATCTCCAGCCTCGAGGAAGGAAAAGCAGAGACCAGCTAAAAGCCTTTCTTTCCCCTGCTCCCTGATATTCTCTAAGTCACACTGGGAGATTAATATTGCAGCCCTTCCCTCCTCCTCCTCTCCCTACCCCCAAAAAATCCCTGTTGCGACTGAACAGGCTGATAAACTTCAAAAATCAAAACAGATGTGGCAGGAAGAATGATTTATGGACTCCCCCACTCGCTCCAGGTTCTACCCAATGCCAGGGTTTGGGGTTTTTATTTGTTTTATTGTCCACTTAGTATTATTCAACCTATTTCTAAGTCCAGAGTTGGACAGGAAGAGAGATGGGAGCAACACCCAGATCTAGAAATATCGGTATGAGGAGAGGGAAGCACTACTGAATAAGAAGGGAACTGCCAGAGATCCAAAGGGATGGCTGCACATCACAGATGGAAAGGAGGAGGGAGAGAAGTTATGTGGAAAGGAAGGAAGAGAAAGCGAAAAAACACCCAAATTTCCTCCTTTCAACAGTTTGAAAGTCGATAAAATTAAAAAATTGCAAAAAAACCAAAGTCCATTGGTCAGTAAGCAGCAAGTGAATGTGGCTGGGACAAGTGAGAATGAGGGTGACAATAAATTGGAGATGTGAAGGGAAGGTCAGAAATGCTCCAAAGTCATCTGAAGAACCACAAATCCTATGAAAAGCATTCCAGGATCTTCCAGCTATTCCCAGTCACAGGAGAAGGAGGACAGCTAGAGACACACATAAGGATATGTGTTTGGAGAAGCTTGGAGTGCAAACTGAGCAGGGAAATGTGATTTGGGGGCATAAATTCATCTTTAAGAGTGACTGACAATCTTGGAATACTTTTAATTTTGAAAGCATTGCTTCAAATGCCTTAAATAGGAGCTGATCACGCTGATTACTGATATTTGAGCCTTAAGATCTGCGTGGAATAACCAGGTCAGCAAAGAGGGCATGGAAATTGTCTTAGTGTTGCATTGGTGCATGGGAAATTCGTTGAAATAAATTAAAAATTAAATCATCTCCTATTAAGCACCCCCAAAGACACACACGAGTGTCTCTATCAGTGTGTAGGTAAATCAGCAATAAACTGAGAGGTATGAAAATAGACTTTGCTGGACAAGAACCAGGAGAGGAGGTGCTTGAACTTGAGGCCTGAGCTGTGCTGTGTGTGCTGGCTCAGCCCACGCGCTCCCTGCATTTCCCCCCCTGCCTTTCTAGCATTTCATGCCTGTTTTCACTCAAGTGTTTATTTCTATAAACAGACCCAACCTCAGAAAACAATATAATGACATCCTTCCTGGGGGAGAAGAGGGGGGGGGGGGGAGAGAGAAGTTTCCTCAAATTACCACGGAGAGTTTCCGCCGGGTTTTTATTTCCAATAATCGAGAGGTAAACTGGAAGCTTTTGAACTCTGCCCTCTGCATTTTGCAGCCTGGGCAAAGATCAAGCCCAGAGTCAGAAGTGTCAGCAGAAATGGCTGTGATATGGGGGGGCTTTCCTCTAGGAAAGTCCTCGTGATTATGTTTACAGAATTCATTACAAACCCGGGGCCCAGATTAAAAGCAAATGTCTAAAGTGTCCTGTGGGGAATTCTGGCAGGGGCTGAGGATGCAGCTTCCCAGAGGTGCGTGGGAGCTGCAGGAGGTTGGGAGCACCACCAGGAAAAGGGGAGCAGAGTGATGCTAAAGGTGAAATGTGGAGCAGAGGGGAAGGTGGGGAGGAAGCAAAAAACCAGTCAGGAAGTATTTCACCACTTTAAAGCCAAGACAAAGCAACACAGGGCAACTCTGTTCAAAGTGGACACACAGTTCTAGCAATTCTGATCATGGCAGGACCCCTGGTGAAGAAAAAAAAGCCTATCCAAATCTAAAATTGGACACACAACTCCAGCAATACCTGATCGTGGCAGAACCCCTGATGAAGAAAAAAAAGCCTATCCAAATCTAAAATTGAACACACAACTCCAGCAATATCTGATGGTGGCAGAACCCCTGGTGAAGAAAAAGGTCTACATAGACAAAATTGAAACAGTCCAAGACAGAGGGTTCACCAGACCATGGTGAAAACAGCACTCCACCAAAATCTGGACTTTTGGGCTCCTTCTAAACACAGGAGAGACATTAAGCAGCACCAGTTGCAGAGAAAGGCACTGTAGGCAAGAGCAAGCCAACTGTATATTTATTTATTCACTGTTCCTGCTGCTCCATGCCCAGCCAGATGAATATTTGCATCCTTCATCTGTCCCTTACTGCACCACAGACCCAAGGGACAGCAAAGGCTTGGGCTGACATAGCTGGTCCAACAGTGCCACGTCCTTGCCCATCATCAGGGGGCATTTTTCATTTTGAAGGAGGATCTGGGAACACCAGAGAGGCAAATGGGCTAAATTGGTCCCTTTTCTTCTGCAAGGGCTTCGTGGTAATTGCTGCTGACAGGACTCCTCTGCAGCAGAGAGGGCTCAGGAAGAGCTGGAAACCATCTCAGGGCTGATTAAGGTGAGGTGTTATCCCTGCCCCCTGTCACAGAGAGACCCTCTCCATGTCCAGAATCAGCGATAGGGAGGTGGGGGATATTCCTTGATTTGGGAGAGGACAGGGAGGAAGTGGATGAAAAGTGAATTGTTTGAAGTTGGTTCCTGGACTGACTGTAGATAACTCCTTGGCTTTTTTGGGTATAACTCTTTTGAGTGTAACTGCTCAGAGAGTCATTTGTGACAGGGGTAGGAGAACTAAAAGTTTTCTCAACTGAGGTTTCCAGGGCATCAGTGGTGAAGGGAGAGCTATCCATAGTGCTTGGAATAATATTCCTTTCGATGCCCCTGCCTCCTCTGCACACATGTAAATATGAGCCTGACACAGGCAACCTCTTGAAGAACCTCTTGGAATGTCCTTAATTCCCAAAAATCACAGAGCCACGGATCCATTTGGGTTGGAAGGGACCTTAAAGCCCATCTCTTTCCACAGGCAGGGACACCTTCCACCAGCCCAGGTTGCTCCAAGTCCCACCCAATCCAGCCTTGGACACTTCCAGGGATCCTGGGGCAGCCACGACATTTAAGAAAAAAATATCTAAGAAAAAAATAATGTTGCTTTACAGTGCATTTACCTTCCTCTGCACAACCTGTAGCCTTTGTTAACTGGTGTGGGACTGAAGCACCACCTTGCAGAAAATATCTGAAATTTTCCCCGAGTCGTGCTAAAAAACCTCTTCCCATTTCACACAATTCAGCCACTGCAGCACAGCCTGCACAGCTTTAAACATATTTGATTTCATTTGAGTAAAATGGGCAACTGTAGAGCCCCAGGAGGCTCTTTAGTGGGTCACTCATCCATCAGGGTGGTGGGCAATGGGTGGCCTGGCCTTTGTGGATTGTTTGTGCTCCTGGAGCACCAACATCCCTCCAGCTCTCCCCAGAGCTGCCTCGAAATGGCCAACCTTTACCAAGGATATATTCAGATTTCACTTCATCCTGGCTGTCAAGCTTTGTGTATTTTTCCAGTGTCAAGCAGATTTTAAGATGGAGGAAGGAGATAATGTGATGATAAAAAGGCTCCACCGGTTTAAAGGTGGCTTTTAAAATATTATATTATATGCAGCACAGGAGAATTTGCTTTTTCCCCCCCAAATTTTCAGCTGAGTGGTAACAAGAACACGCATATAGAGTGGGCCAGGGGCAGATTTTCATAAAGAAAATATATGTGTGCATGTCCCTCCTGCTCTGTGCATGTGCACACACACACACAAACAACAACCATGTGGTGCTGGATGGTTTTTTTTTTTTTTTCCTCTCCAAGGCATATTTTTAAACTTTCTTTTCTATCAGCTTGTAAAACATGATTTTTATTCTTCCTTTAATGGCCTGGGCTAATTACTCCCGGTGACCTTTGACCTCCAAGTGCCTTCATTTATGGTAGCACATTCCTTTCAACAGAAACATATTGGCTTGGTTTTACAGGGTGCTGATGTCTGGCCTGGCAGCCCAAACCTCCACGGTGCTCCCAGCACCCACAGCCCGCTCTGGGAGCCAAAAGCATCATCCAACTTTCTCATAAACACCGGGGAAGTTTCACCTGAGCAGAAACACCAAAATTTCTCTCCGCATAAAGATTCTGCCACTGGAATTTATCCCAGGCAAAGCTGCTAAATCGCTGTAGAGCTGGGGAATTGGGAAGGAATTCTGGGGAATTCACGTGCAACACCTTGGCTAAACCAGGGGGGGAAAGTTTAACTGGACTGTGGAAAGATCCCTGGAGGTGTCCAAGGCCAGGTTGGACGGGGCTTGGAGCAACCTGGGCTGGTGGGAGGGGTCCCTGCCCATGGCAGGGGGTGGAACAAATTGAGATTTAAGGGCCCTTCCAACCCAAACCATTCCATGATTCACCTGGTTTAATGCACCAAAATTCTGGGGAGGGCTGAGAGCTGCAGGAACACCTCTGTTAGTTCAGCTACAAGGCACAGTTCTCATCTCTCTTGCTGAGGCAGCACTAGAGGAGTCCCACTCATTAACATGCCCCATGGAAGACTTTTAGTGCTCACCTCTTTCACCAACAAAATTCTGCTCCTTAGGATTTAACATAAAGGCAGGAGAACAACCCAGGCACATCACAAGGCTAATTCCAAAAGTGTTACTAGAATTGATCAAAAGCAGTCCATTGAAAGAGTTCTACAAAATACATGGAAGTTACAGGAAAACAATAGAATCCAAAATCCTGACTACTACCAGCATCAGGATTGTGTACAAACAAGGAATTGGGGGTTGTCCCATGGCTGGGTTTAAAGCTGTGCCTTCCATATTAACCTCGCCCAGATATCTGACAAATTGCTTACGATTTGAAACTGGAAGTAGCTGAACCTTCTGGCCAAAGTTCAGAAAAATCACAGGAGCCCCAAATTAACATAAAATATAAGAGCAGCCCCAAATCTATTCAGAAAGGTGCTTAGGAACATATCTGAGTTCTTGACTGGGGAGGAAGAGCTGAAATGGGGTTTCTGTGTGTGAAAATTCACATTTTGTGATGAGGAGCAACAACATTAAAAACATTGAAGTCGCCCAAACTCTTTTACCAAGGAGAGGAAAATCCAGTTTAACAGTTTATAGGTAGATGTTGTGAAGTGCAAAAAAGAGAAAGAGTTCTTTGTCAATCACTGTTTACCTAAAACAGAAAAAAAAAAAAAATCAAGCCCAATAAACCATCTAAGGGGTTGGGTCCTGGGGACAGAAAGGGAAGAGTCACCCAGAAAAATGAATGTGCTCGTAGGTGTTTTGCAGTAGTTACACAGTTTTCATGATAAGCCTTTAAGCTTTTGGGTTATTTTTCTTGGGTCCTTTAGAACCTTCTCCCCCTCCCTCAGCCTGCCCTGCACTAATAGAGACTCTCAGAGAAAGACCATTTACTCGCCCCGTTGTCAACGCATCTGGACGTCTTGTCAAAACAATATAATTTTACTTGGTAACTTTTTGACACTGGTATTTATTGCACCTGTCTTTGGTCATGATTTATGACTTGTCTGGTGAGTATTACTCTACAGCCCCGAGTTTACAATGCCAGATAAGTGAAGCATTTGAAGTCCCGAATGGGCTGCAGATTTATAGGTGGGGATTCCTCTCCCCCTCCGAGGAGGAGGGAAATTAAGATGAGCGTTTTCTCCCGGTTTTCTGGGTGGCAGAAATCAAGGTAATCAAAAAAAATCTTTGAAAAGGGGAAGGGAAAAAAATAAAAAGGAGAAAATTGGTGTCTGCTGCTGTCTCTATTAGAGGGAATATAGTGAGTTACAGAGGGAGTGCTTTGCAGAGGAGAGGGTTGTTTGAATTAATCTATATCTGACTGTCTGTAGGGCATTTTAACACCCTGAGCTGTGTCAGTGCTGAGAACATCAGCATTATGCAAGTCACAGCATTCAGAAAAATCCTCCAGCTTGGCATTCTGAATCAGCAGATTGCAATGCTTTTTGGGGTAAATGCTTACCCCTACTTAATGCTGAAACATTAAATAAAAAAAAAATAAAAAATCAAAGCTTTACCTGAGTAACCCCACTGCACAAACTGGGATTATTCACTCACATAATAACCATGTCCATAAGAAGCTGTTGCAGAACGTGAGCCTAAATATTTGGTAAAAATAGCAATCCTACCTTGTAAATAACCCCATTTTTCTTTTCTCCTTTCGTTTCAGAAAAACCTCCATTCGGGGCCTAAATCAACTTGACAGTATCCCTTAAATACAGAGCATGTTTGAAAGGTATTTATTATTCTATTGCTGGTAAAATTTGCCAGACTTTAAAACAAATCCGGGCTTCCTTCCTAGCCCAGGTTCTTTTCCAATCTGATCCCCCCCCCCTTGCAGATGTAACACAAGACTGTTGCCACAGTTTGGTTGTTGTAATGGAATTATCCTTCCCTTGGACCTCAGCTGAGCCAGAGCAACACGTGAACGTGTGAATGTCAGATAAAATTGTTTTGTAAACACGTGGCCCCTTTCATTTGTCAAGATTTCATTAGAGATTCTAAAGGTACTTGACAGGGTTTGCTACTGCAGTGCCCTGGGGATCCATAGATGAGATTCCCTGGGCTGATCCTTCCATAGGAACCGGGTGGAAATCAGGCTCTGTAAGGTCTGGGGAGCTCCGGAAGCAAAACCTGAGGTTTGTTTTCCAAGTGTTTTTCAGTGTTGAAGTAAAAACCAAAACAAATAAACCCTCTTTATGTAGTAACAATGTCATGGAAGGGGAAGAAACCCTGCCTGCCCCAGGCTGGCGTGTCCCAGCCCAAAGCCCCCCGACCCCGTATCTGCAGCAGCACGAGCTGCCTCTCCTGCCCCAAACCTCGCACATTCCCGACCCCTTTGATGGATTGCCAAGGAAAACACCGGGCAGGCATCAACTGTGCTGTTGCCAGGGCGATGGAGAAGCCGGGGCAGAGGGAGCAGAGATTTCCATCAACAGGACTTTAACAAAAGCCTCGATTCAGGGGCTGGGGGGGGGCTGGTGCTTCTGGGCTTTTGCAGGGAGCACAGAAAATGGGGAACTGGCTACTGAGCTTGCTCCAAAATTCTGGGATGTGATTCCTTCAGGGAAGAAGGCATAGTCCTAATTTTTTTTGTTTTTCTTCTTCTGCTTCAAGACCGACCGTTTTAGTTCTTCCTCGCCCTTTAAAATGAGAAATAACGAGGCTGGTTCTGACAGTCAGGTGTAATTACTGGCTGTTTGGACATATCTGGGTTGTAGAGTTTGGGATGTGGACTCAGGCCATCAGTGGGGATTGTCACCTCACAGGAACTACTTGATTATCACCTCACACAAACTACTTGCTGCTTCAAAAAGGCAAAAAAACCACCTCAAATTGTTGTGATGGTGATCTCTGAGGACATAAAATCTTTAACTGAAACTGGTTGTATTTGCTGCAGATAAAACTATCATGTACTTTTATCATCAGAGAGTCTGTTGGCAACTCGTTCTCGAAAAGCTTGAAATGCAGAATATCTGGACAGAGCAGAAAGAAATAGAGGGAGATAATTCCAAAATCTCATTTCAGCTGCTGTACACAGATTCAGGCATTCATTCATATTTGAATCTTCAACAATTGGACTCAGAGGTCTCTTCCAACCTAAATGATTCTATGAATTTTGATGTTAACATGTTCAAATGCACTTTCAGATTTTTTTCACTAATAACCAGCAGTTTGTGGGACAATTTTTTCTATATAAACTGATATGAATTTGTACTTGCAAGTCAGAAGTAGCTGCTTTAGATTTAAAAACAGAACTTAAGAATTTAATGACTGAACTTTCCTTAAAAGTGATGTGCACAGGACTACTGCATTTAGAAAGAAAAACTAACATTTGATTATCTTATGAAGCCCTGAAGGCAGAATGAAAATTATGTTAAAATAAGAAACTTACAGATTGCTTACAGATTTCCATCCAACTAGAAATAGATTTTCAGGCACTTAGAGCTATTAAATTATACATCCTGATAAACAAGCACAAATTAAGTGAAATTTTATACTGAGTTTAAATGAAACAGATCTTTTCAAGACTGCCTTAGGAGAATTTGTGAAACACCACCCACTAATGGTTCCTCATGTTCTAAAAATTAAAGTGCTGCTGTTCTTTCCTAGAGATCAAAAAGGGTTTGGTTTTCAGGTTCAATTACAGCAAAGACAAGACCAAAATACTCGATTTCTGATCACTGTCATTCCACTGAGCCCCGTTGGGTGGTGGGAAACACAGTCTGTGACCTTCAGGAAGGAAGAACAATCCGAGGAAACATTTCAAACAGGTCAAGGTGTAAATGGACAAGTTATTCCATAGCCCTGCACCCCGTGGGAGTCCTTAATCCTTCCTTGAAGCAGGAGCTGATGGATATTGATAATCAAAAACTCCTGCAGATAAGCTTTGCTCTGATTTACCAAGTTCTCCTGCACTGTCACTGAGCTGGGGGAAGGTTTTCACCCCACAATGCTCCCTGCTTTGGAATTACAGGGAATTCTGTGTTATCCTCAGTGGGACTGGACTCCATCCAGTGTACGAGGCCTGGTGGAGCTTTCCCTGGAATTGAACCAGAGCATCCAGGACACCATCTGGGACTGGCAGCTCCATCTGCACACATCTGGCTTGTGTGGAACACACCCCTACCCAGGCTGGCCAGTCAGAACCTGCTGCTTTAGGGAGCTCAGAGCTCAGGATGAGATCTGAACATCCCCCGAGTCCAAGACACCTCAGCTCTGGTTTGCTGATGAGCTGCCTCTAAACGTGTTATGGCTCCAACAACACCACCTCCCAGGTAGGATGAATCATGCAGGCACACAGCCCTTCCACCCCTTCTGCAGATAATCAGCACAAGTGAATTCTTTCTGCAGAAACTGGGAGAAAAATCCCATTTCTACTCACGCTTAACCAACCCAACCGGTGGGTTGCCAAGCCCATGACATCAGCACTGGCAACATCCAGCCCTCAGATTAGAAGTAGCCTGATGACATCACCCCTTCCAGCTTCTATCTAACAGATGGTTTCTGTATATTGTGTAATTTTAGATCATTATTCATGGTTTGGGTCAGCATTATTCAGGAAGTGAAAAAACTGCCAAGAAAAATTGACCTGGAACTAGTTCAAAGAGCCTAAATTATTTTATTGATTAGACTCCTTAGCTTTCATTTTCCAGCAGAGCCATCATGAATCATCGATACACAACAATATCTGAGTCATTTCTGTGTGAGCTCAAGGAAGGGCCCCAAAACAAGGTAAGCTTTGAAGGATTAAACCTTCGAGCTGTTTGAAAACAGGAGGGCTAAAAATGATTTGCTGGGCAGGCCTGAAAGGGGGCCAGGAGCTATTTACTGGGCAGAGTGGTTTGTTTGAACTGGGGGGTTATTTATTTTCATATTAGACTTGTTGACTTCATCTCAAAGGCTTTGGGAGAGGCCTTTTTTCACCAGCACTGAGATAAAGTACCACGAGCCTGGTGGAGGAAGAGGAAAAAAGTAGAAGGAAGGGGGTTAAAAAAAGGCTGGGGAGTGGTTTTTATTCCAAAGGTTTGCAAGGGAGAGCAGCCATGGAGAAGCCTTTGTGTGAGAAATAGATGATGAGTGAACTCTGAGTCCTTGGTCTTGTATAAACTGATCTCTCAGATGTTCCTGTGGCACTGAGCACCCAGGTTCACCATGGGGAAAGTTTCTTTTCTGATTAATCCACACCCAAGTGCAGGATTCCAGCCCCAAATCAACTCAAATCAGGAATGGGGGAGGAGGAGGGAGGGGAAGAGCTTAATTTTCTGTCAAGGTACTCAAGCAACACTGACTTTGTGGTGTCCTCCACCCCCAAGACAAGCCATGAGAAGGGGGGTGACAGTTCCACTGAAATGATGCCCCAAATGGGACACTCAGAAACATCTCAAACCCACATCACCAGTGTCAAACAGCACTAAAGTACAACACAAGGATTTTAGGGGGGGATGAGACATCAAGTCCTGTCCAGTCTGTCAATCTAGTTCCTTACAATTTGCCTTTTCATGGAACACACTGGACCATTGCATTGCAAACAGAGCACCTTAACTGGCCTGTTTCCATGATAAAATATTAAATATCCCCACTATCAGCAGTCAAGCTCATCTCTAACCTGGATCTACTCTTGCCTTGGGTTTTTAGGAACACCAAGAAAACACCTTGCCCTGACCAAGTATCTTTTACCTGTACAATAACTACAGATTTCATGTCTCTGCTGAGATCATTTCACCATTTGCAAGATGTCCTCTTACCAAAGCATTATGGTTTGCCAGTTCTAAATATTTAGGGAAAACATCTGAATGAAGAGCCAGACAACATTTTTCTTCACACATTAGAAAGTCAGGAGATCCAAGCAAGGCCAATCCTAGAATGGTTTGGGTTGGAAGGGACACTAAAAATCATCTCATTCCACCCCCTGCCGTGGGCAGGGACACCTTCCACTAGCCCAGGTTGCTCCAAGCCCTGTCCAGCCTGGCCTTGGACACTTCCAGGGATCCAGGGGCAGCCACAGCTTCTCTGGGCAACCTGTGCCAGGGCCTCACTGGGAAGATTTTCTTTCCTAATATCTCATCACAAAGATCACTTGTGCCAACAATAAAATGATTCAAAATGACCCATCTTAACCTGAGGGGTGGTTTAACTACAAGATCCAAATTTTGTCCAGATGATTTTATTACCCGAATGTTCCTGAGGACTTATCAGAATAGCCATAAATATGTTCTGAGAAAATATTCCCTCTATCCTATATCCAATGGGAGAAATACTGCAAAGATTGTCTAAAATGATGATTTCTATTAAAACTTTGGATTTGTTACTGAGAACAATTTTTAACCCTCTGGTTATTTGGAGATCTCGTTTGCCAACTGCTCCCAAATAAGCAAATCCCTTTCCTCCTTCCTGATTTCAATAACCAAAGGAAAAAAAAAAAAATCAGTGTGGCCATCACGATGTAATTCTGTTTTCTTTCAAAACTTGTGCATTAAGTACTTTCCCCTCAAGCATTTCCAGGCTGGATCATATCCCTTTCTGAACATCCCACTTCAGGAAGGGGGGGAAAAAACCCAAAACAAAACAAAAAAAAAACCCCACTGACATTTTCCTTATCAGCTGTGTGAGGATCAGCTGGGGCTTTTTGCAGCATTTGAAGCAGCACAGAGAGGAGACAGCAGGGATTTGGAGGAGGATGTCGACAGATAAGACCTTTTCCTTGGCTGCCTTGGCCAAACCACGTAAAACACTGATGATTATTCACTTTATCCTGTGTGAATACCTTTTGCCTTCATTTTCGTGCTCTTAAAGGAGAAAATCATGCTTGAAAAAAAAATAAGAAGGTGTCATATATGCTTCCCATGTCCCTAAATTTGCTGTCACCCAAGGAATCTGGTGAGATGTTGGCCAGCTGGAACGGAGGTGTTGGTTGCAGCCAGAGGGGAGCATTTTGTCTCCTGAAGCCCTTGGAGTGAGTTGGTTTTCCTTGCCAGTCTGTGATTGAGCCATCACAGCTCTGACTGTGGGGAAATATTCCCCTGGAAGACTCAGCCTTTAAAAAGCAGCACAAGGAATTCCAGCCCCTTGGGCTCAGTCAAACAGAGAGGACCTGGACAGCCCCAGCTGGTGTGAAAGGAGGGTTTGGGGCACCTCAACTGACACCAGCATTGGGAGACAATTCAAAGTGCATCAGATTCCTGTTATTTTCAGGTGTTCTTCTCCTGAGGAATATGGAATTGGTTTGGTTTCTCTCCCTCAGGGCTTTCCCTGTCCCCATCTGTCCTTTCCCAGAGTCCACACAAAGTCCACCTCAGTGTCTGAAACATTCCAGATTCACCTTCATTTGTCCTTCAGGAGGGTCGAGGTGGAGGCCACCAACCTTCCAACTGGAAGGAAAGATGGCACTCAAACCTTCCCAGCAATCTGCAGCAACATCATGATTCCTAATGAAAGGATTTGGCTACAAACTGTCAGCTCAACACCCAGAATATTTTGTGCAGCATCCCCAGCAAAAGCCTTCCAGTTTCACCAAAATATTGCAATGACCAGTGGAATGTAGGATCCATGAAATGTAAGATCCATGAATTATGACTGAGGGAAATGTTCCTATGGAGGGAGTTGCCATTCACAGTTGGGGAAACAGAAGGATTAGAAGATGATTCTTCCTTTAATTTCGCCAATTAACCCCAATATTCAATATCAAGGCTGGTTATAGAGTAAAAAAATAATATGAAATGTTGTTTTTCTAGACCTATTTATTTTGCTTGTTAATGGATTAAAATAGTTCCCAGCTGTGCAAAGTTCTCATTATGTTCATTACTTATAATGCTCCTCACAATGAGATGATTAATTCCACACACTTGCAGGCCCTTCACTGAATGCTGATGATTAAGCAATTATGTTAATCCACTAGTGTTTGTTTTCTCACTGCTCTGATGATGGTTGGGACCAATTTCTTTGCTGAATTATTCCATGTACACGCCTAGAGTTTAACTAACATTTGTAAAGGCCAAATGCACCACTCACAAACAAGGTGAAGGTGAAAATTGCAGATTATTTGCCTCTGGTGTATTTGGGATAGCTAAGAAAAGAGTTGGACTTCATTTTGGTTCTTTCTGGTTTAGACAAACTCCTGGACAGGAGTAACATCCATTTTCTAAGCCTTTTTTAATGCTTAAATGGTCATTTCAGGCCTAATAGAGTTGAATCCTTTCATTTAAATTGTGTTTTCTCCTATTGATTGTGCTCAGCAGCTGATTTGATCTTTTATTTCCATGATACTCATAACAAAATGGGTTTTAGAAACATTGTACAGATGGATATAAAAGCAACCCAAATATTGTGCCATTCAGGGCCAGGAGCCTGATGTTTGCAGGAGGAATTACAACCCCTTACAATGTGATCAGCACCATGAGAAATGGACAATTACTCCCCATATTTATTTCAGATTTCATCTCTAATTTGACACAAAGCAGCAGATGGTTGGACTAGGGAAGGACATTCTCCTCCTTCCAGATGAAAGTGGTTTTGTCAGCGACAAAAATGGAAAGGGAAATGCCACAGTGGGAGAAATATGGAATAAATGTTACCAGTCTTTGCTCAGCTTGGTGGTTCCCTGAGTACATTTGTGCACAACCTGCAGAGACACGTGAGGGGAATGTTTCCAAGGAGGCAGAAACCTCCTGCCCATTGGATGCACCCAAATCCCTGGGTGTCCATGGAACCACCACCTGGAACTGTGGTCCTTTATGGTTCCACCAGTCCCAGGGGAATGGGAAGGAAAGTCCTTGGAAAGGGAAGGAAAGGCCAAGTCCCACCTCCCCAGACTGGACACCAACCCCCTGGCACTGCCCAGCCCCAGGGTGGTGAGTCCTCAAACAGTGGACACCAGAAATGCTCCCACTTCCCCCACCCAGCACGGGGGCCAAACCCAAAATGCCAAACACCCACACCAACCAAACCTGCACCAAACCCACCGTCCCTAAAGGCCTTGGACAATTCTGAGCATCCCCACTCAGAAAAAAAAATACATGATAAAGCAGCAGCTTATAGAGGCAAAGAAGCAAGATTTAAGAGTATCCTCCCATTTTGCCATTTTTATCCTTAACTCCTGCATTTAAGTGCATGTTCACAACGACCTCAGTGATATTTTCTGAACATAGACAATATATTTTCTGAACATAGACAATCAGTGACCACAGCTTTTATTTGGGGAGGTCCATTTCCTCAGCAACAGCTCATAAAAGCCCCCAAAGCCAGCCCAGGTCCCTGCAGCCCGGGCTGAGATGTTATATATTGGTCAGTCAGGGTGCTGACGGCTCCCCTGCAATGTGGCCTCTGTCTTTTTTATGATCTACATTCCTGGTGAGTGTTGGGGAGATTGATCCCATTCTGGGATGGAGATTTTAAAACAGATGTGTTGGGGGGGGGAAAAAAAAAAAAAAGACTGCAGAGGGTGCAAGAAAGAGGTGCAAAAATAAAAAAATAAAATCCTGAAACCCTGAGAAAAAACCTCTTAGAGACCTGCTCAGGTTTTTCAGGGAGGACTGAAGTAGCACCATAACACCCCCAAAATACCTTCAGAAAAGGAAGGCACCAGTTATTAAATAAGCTTAAATTTTGGAGGGAAAGAAGAGAGATTAACAAATGAAACTGCAGAGGAAGCAGTAACTTCTCAAGGTCTTACTGCCTTCAGGTCAGGAGCAGATGTTTCAGCTAAATAGAGATTATTGGTCTTGGTAAGAGGTTACAGAGTGAATTTTTATCTTCTTGATGTCAAAATAGGCAAGTATCATATTCTAGGTTTAAATCCCTATATAAATAGATATATCTAAAAATAAATATATAAAAATTTATTATATTCATCTCTCAAGACAGTGACACTGAGATTGGGGGGTTTAATAAAAAATCAGCAGCATTTCCACATAAAGGCATTAAGAAGCATTTTGCTTTTTTCATAAACACTCCTGTTAGAAATTTAAAAGGAAAAAAATCTGATAAAGGCTGCAGGACAGTTGGCAAGCTCAGGAAAGTCTGTACCATCATTCTAATGATCAGCTTTCTTCATTCTCTCCAATTCCTCCCCAAACCAGCATTTTCTGGTCTTTTCCAGTGGCATCATAACTGAAGAGGTAAATCACAGAACAGAATCACTTCCCTGGCACCCAGTCCCTTGATTTCCTTCATCTTTCCTCCCTCTCCATGAGATCAGAATAATTGGGATTACCTTGGGTTTGGTTTTTTTTTTTTTGGTTTTTTTTACAGCTGCTTCAATGAACTGAAGGTACCCAGTGCTTTACAAAAGTACAGTGTGGAACTTGCTCTTAATATTCACCCACGTGTTTCAGTAATCTCCACATTTGAATTTAATCCTGGATTTTAAAGCCAGACTCTTTGTCATTCATTTATGTCTTAAATTCAACACCAGCTTCCACGTTCTCCCCCTTTGGGAAACCCGAGTTGGATCGCTTAGCGGAGGAGAAAAAAAAAGGGATGAGAATTCTTTATTCTCCCCAAAAACTGTGCTAAAATTCTGTCTCCAGCTGTTCCTCCGAGCTCAGCAGAGGGAGGAGATTGCCACGAGGTAACATTAGAAATCACCAAAATCCCAGTGGCCACCCCGAGGTGCTGAAGGGGGGTCAGGGAGCACGATAGACATGAAAAGGCTTTTTTTTTTTTTTTTTTTTTGCAGCTGGTTCCTTTCTCCCATCGACTGTACAAAGAGAGAGGGAGGGAGGCACAGGAGCGAGGGTGGATTATGAAAGGGACACGCTTTCCATCCATGTTCAGGAAACCAGGGAGACAAAAGGCACACAGCAGCAGCCACATGGCAAGGGGGCTTTGGAAAACAGCCTGCTTCCTCTGTTGTTTCCTCAGAAGCCCAGGATCCATTGCTCAGTTTGTTTTTCCAAGGAAATAATTAAAGATGTGGATTAAAAAAAAAAAAAAAGAAAAAAATGTAACAAAGGACTGACCCTTCCTTTTTTTTTTTTACCCCTTTTTTTCCTGCCTGCCCACTCTGAGGGAAACCCTTTCCATGCCCCCCTTCCCCTCTCCACACAAGCACAGGAGCAGGGGTGGGTTTACATCCCAGTAGAAGGGAATACTTAAGGAAACCTTTGGCACTATTATGGATTGAAGTGCAAGGAGATGGTTTTATCAGGAGGCTTCAAGGCTGTTATTGTCCAAATAAACACTTGCTTTGCCAGACATGATCTACAGCTGCTGCCCAGAGACCCTTGAGCTCCATCTGAATTTCAATCTCCCTGTCTCAGCCTCCCTGGCCTTTCTGCCTTTCCCCACTTTTTGCAGTCCTGAATAGCCCACTGTGCTGGATTACTTCATTTTTTCCATCTCAACAGGCTTCACTAGGCTCCTGACTTCCTGCCCACCACTCTAGTCCCCACTTCATCCAGATTTGGGAAGCTGGAGCAGCTTTGGGGTTCTGCTTTCTGCCACTTCCAGGGGACAGGATGCTCCCCCAGGTGTCACTGCCATGACAGAGCAAGTCCCTGCTGAGCAGAGCAGGGATCCCAGGGGATGACCATCTCCCCACATCACACACAAATGCCTTGAGTAAAGCAAGAAGCAGCTGAGAAAAACTTTCCAAGGGAGTTGTTAAATCCTTATCATTTTTCCACTTTCCTATACCCACAATGTTCTCCAGTCTCACAAACAGACCCACAAGAGGGGCAAAAGACACCAGATGTTCCAGCAGCATCATTACAGGATCAATTAAAAAACAAGGACAGGAGATGTTCCAGCAGCATCATTACAGCATCAATTAAAAAACAAGAACTGACACAATCTCACTAAAGAAAAAATAAATCACTTCAGAGCACTTTAAGGAGCAGAACTGCAGGAGGAGAACAGCAAGAACAAGTGTTTCTACCCAGATTCAGGTGTTCTTTTCCTACAAAGACAATTTCAGAAAGAAATTCTACCAGCAAGCCAGCCAGGAATAAAAAAACTCTTCATATAACACCACAAGAAATAAACTTCTCTTTACTCCCTTTTCTTTCCTGTTCCTTCTCTTACAGCCTCTTCCTCTCACTCTTGCTTTAGAAGCTTCTTCAACTTTAAACATCCAAATCACATCCACAGCTCTGGACATTTTAGCAGGAAACAACCTCAGCACCAAAGCCACTGTAAATCTGGATACAACAATCCCCTCAAAGTGAATTTAATCCAGGACTTACCTGAAGTCTTCCCTTCACACTTGGGTGCCAAGAGGTCCCAGGGACAAACTCCAGGCTTGGCTTGGGCAGACCTGGTGTTGAGCAGAGATTTCCCCACAAGCAGTTCCCAAGAAAAAAGGAGCAGGGACACCCCTGAGCAGGTTTTATGGAGGTTCCCTTTGCAGCACAATCCCTCACACCTGGGCTCTCACCTGGCCCTCAACCAGCTCCAGCTGGGACCAATCTTGGCCCTCGCTGCTTTGGCCTGGGTAAAACACTCTGAGACTTTGTTTGACATCCTCTTTAATTTCCTCGCTTTGATTGCACTATTTTTGGCAGATACATAAACTTTTTATCTATAATAAACCTGGGAAAAGCAGTCTTTTAACCTCCTAAGGATTAGACTGATAGCACACACACTGATACCTTAAATATACCATTAATGCTGTTCTAAAGTAGTTTGTACTCTCACAGGGATTAGAGACACAGGGAAAAGTCTGATAGTTTTGCTCCTGAATTTTAATCCCTATCACAAACTCAGAAATATTTATTTCTAGTATTTAATCTTGAGAGCAGCCGAGCTTGAACTGCAAATCTTGTATCTGCAGCCCAGGATTTCTGATCTTTGTCCCTAAACTCAGTGTATTTTTTACTCCAGGTGCTGATCCGAGTTCCACCGAGAGGGTTCAGATTTTAACCCCAGGTAGAAACTCTCAGTAGAAGCTTGTCCCTCATTTTTTCAGTCACCTGCAAAGATGGTGTATTTTATATACAGGTTATTGAGGTGATATTTTGGAGAGTGACTACACAGTTTGGAGAAAACAAACAAAACAAGGAGAATAGGATTCGATCTGGTGTTTTGTCCTCTTCACGTGGAGCTGATGAGTCGATAAACTGGATTTTCTGTTCCAGCCATTTTCCTCCTTTCTGAGCTTTGTGAAGGTGAGTTTTGTGTCCCCACGACCTGCCTGGACCAGCAGTGGTCCTGTAGCTCCCACTGGGATGCAGGAAGGGGTTTTCCACGGGGATGGAACATCCTCAGGTGCCCAGCTCCTGACTTCAGCCTGTCTCACTCCTGCTGAGTGTGCAGGTTTGCTTCGGTTTGTTTTTTTATACCTGAAGAGCAAGACTTCGTAAGTTTTGCCTTTCAAGCCTTAATCTTTAAGTTCCTCTCTTTCCACCACCTACTCAAGCCCTGAATGCAACATTTCTAAACCACTTCTACTCGATATACCCCATTTAACTCCTCAGCCTGAAGGGGCCTTTCACGCTCTCCCCGTGATGGGCACCAGCTCTAAATGGAGCATGTGGGAGCCCCTGGCTTTGGGTTTCCTTGGGGCACAGACAAGCCCCCTTGTTCCTGCACCTCGAGGAAACCATGGGACAAGAGGGAACCTTGTCTGACTCAGCCAGAGTTGGGTCTGGGCTTCAAAAGCTGCTGCCAGCCAGGAAGGGGGAGATGTTTAGACCATTAACATTTTCTCCTTGATTGGTCTGGGAAAACAGAGAGCCCTCCTTTCATGCCAGCAAATGCAGTATACATATGCAAAATAAATACCAGTTTAGTTTCTTTCTGCACTGCTGCTGTATCCAAATAAACAGACCTGTCCTTCAACAGCAGGATCCCACCAGAAGGAGCTCGGCTTCCAGAACTGTGGGACACTTGTTGCACTCCTTGGGGATGTTGTCAGCACATCTCTACCTGTTTTCCCACGAAATTGGGGTAATTACTGGCTTAACTCGTGCCTGCAGTGGCACCATGATCCTGCAGATGTGATAATAAAACCAGCAGGGCTTTTTATTTATGTGTCTTATTCCATTTCTAAAAAATATATTCCTGGAATTCAGTGATGTGCAGGACTTCAGAACACCTCATGAGAGGCCAGTTTTCTGTCTTTGTATTAATGGTAATAATTTAGAGAACTGCAAGCAAAGATAAATTCATCTTATCAATCTCAGCCACAAATTCTGTTTATTTGTTTGCAGGTCCCTCTGTTGGGGAGTCATAAATTATTTGTCTTTGTTGGTTTTTTGGCCAGTGCCCATAGCAGGATGCTCCTGGTGATACTCATTAATCCCATAAACCATTGATTTCCAACAAAATAAGGGAAGATCTTTAAAAGGTTTTAATTCCTAATGCAATTTCTCAATCTCTTTGAAATAATCTCAGTATAAGGCTCAAGCAGAGAACACTTTTCCTCTTTTGGACATTATTTAGGTAGAAACTTTCATCATTCCATCCTTTTTTGTATCATCTTGACTCTTCTCACCCCATTTTGGGAGCACAACCATCTTGAAAACATCAAATTTGACCTGAAACCATCAGTGAGCTCCATCTGATAAGGAGTCTCCGTGTACCTGTGTGGTCTGATGTCAGAGAAACAGCTTGGAAATGGGAAATCAGATGGAATTACACGATCCTTATCTTTTTCCCCTACAGAGGGCACGAGCTGCTGATTCAGAAGTTGCTTGAAGTGAAGGGAATCAGGAAAAAAAAAAAAAAAGAAGATTTTCCCCTCGTTTTTCAGGAGTTGCAGCAGATATTAGCAAGGGGCCCTAACCTGGTTATTAGCTATGCAAGGCTATTGTTTATTTTTGCACAGGAACTAGAGGAGAAAGCATCTCTGCTTGTTTTTCTTTACTTAACTAAAGAAATTGCAGAGCTTTCTGAAAGGGTTAAATCATTTCCTCCTTTCCTGCACTCCCTGTGTGTGAGTGTGTGTGCAGGAGGTTCCCCACTAACCAGAGCTCTGTTTTCCAAAAGGAAATTAAAACGAAATCCAGCAGCCATGCTGGGACTTCACACTTCAGGGACTTATGAAGCAGGATCAGCTGCTCCAACTGATGGATCCCTGAAGTGCCCACAGCTCCTCTTCAGGAAGGGACCTCAGGGTTTTACAGCATCACCCTTCCAGTGCCTTCAGTTGGGTTGTGCTGAACCTCCTGTTAAAAGCAGGGCCTTTAATATTTCATTAAAAATGCCTCTGATGGCACCTGCAGGAGCATCATCCCCTTTCCCTGGGGATGTGCTGCATCCCACGGCAGGATGGGAAAAAATGTGTGCAGAATTCCATGTTCCCCTGGGTGCTGAGCCCCTTTGTCTCTCTAAGGGCTGCAGCCTCTCTTGCTGGGTCACTGTCTGTGCCTGTGCAATTATCATTTTCATGATAACAAACCACAAGTGATGAAGGAGCTGGAAACTCGAGTGTTGTGAATGTTCCGGCAGAAAATGTGTCTCGGCCAGACAGGACACGTGAGCAGGGGATTAAAATGTGTTTATTTCTCCAGCTCTCATTTCTGGATCTCCTGTTCCTCCCAGAATGCAGGAGAAAAACGGGCAGGGAAATGTGAGCCACGGGACTGCTGAGGTTAGAAAAGATCTCTAAAATCATCAGGTCCAGCCATCAACCCATCAGCACCATGTTCACCACCAAACCACCTCCCCAGGGGCCACATCCACACATTTTTTGGGCACTTCCAGGGCTGGTGACTCCGCACTCCAGTGCTTGACAACCCTTTCCATGAAAAAATTTCCCCTAACATCCAATTTAAACCTCCCCTGGTTTAACCTGAGGCCGTTTCCTCTCGTCCTGTCACTCGTTGAAGGTCCACAACCCGGGAGCAGTGGTGGCTCTGACTGATGAACAGCCACGGAGTGGGAACGTGGCACTCCCCTGACTGGAAGCTCCAAGGAATTATGACATTGCACAGCACCAGGGGTTGGGTTTCCAGAGTTTATCCTTAAAATCAGGGGGCTCTCTGGGGTAAAAGGAGAACTCTTATTACGAGCTTAGCAAATCAAACTATTTGTTTCCGCGAAAGGAAACGGCCAAAAGCCCAAATGCCTGTTTGGTGATCGGGTTCCACAGGGCTCTGGCTCTGAAATGCCAGGCAGCCAACCTGCAGCAATGCCTGGAATCATGGGATAATTCAGGCTGGAAAAGACCTTTAAGGTCATCGAGTCCAACCATAAACCAGACACTGCCAAGTCCCACTGAACCATGTCCCTGTTGTAACAGGAACCTGTCCTAGGCTGGGAAACCAGGACTCCTGACTCCCACCCAGTGCCCTGGAACACTATTCCTTAAAGATCCCATCTTATTTGTAGCAAAATGGGGGGGGGAATGAACAGAAAAACATTTTCAGATGTCCGTGAAGTGCACTTGGGTAGATCCAGGTGAGATTCAGGAAGGACACAGGTCCTGGAGCAGGTCCAGAGAAGAGCAACAAGGCTGGGGAAGGGACTGGGGCACAAGTCCTGTAAGGAGAGGCTGAGGGAGCTGGGGCTGTTCAACCTGGAGAAGAGGAGGCTCAGGGGAGACCTCCTCACTCTCTCCAACTCCCTGACAGGAGGGGGGAGCCAGGGGGGGGTTGGTCTCTTTTCCCAGGCAACTCTCAGCAAGACAAAAGGGCTCAGTCTTCAGCTGTGCCAGGGGAGGTTTAGGTTGGATATTAGAAAGAATTTCTTTCCAGAGAGGGTGCTCAGCCATTGGAATGGGCTGCCCAGGGAAGTGGTGGATTCTCCATCCCTGGAGGTTTTTAAGATGAGACTGGATGTGGCATCAGTGCCATGGGCTGGGAACCACAGCGGGGTTGGATCAAGGGTTGGACTTGATGATCTCAGAGGTCCCTTCCAACCCAGCTGATTCTGTGATGATTCTATGATTAGGGCCGGGCTGGGCTGTGGGAAGGTGCTGTAGGGGTGACACAGTCACACTGAGCACCCTGTGCTGCCCAAGGTGGGGCTGGGCTGCTCCTCACCCAGCACCTTCAGCCCCTCACAGCTGCAGTGAAATGGGGCTGTTTTGAAATATCCTCTTGAGTGGGAGACACTTCAGGAAGTCCAGAAAGCCCAAGGACTCTCCCCCAGCCTGGGCAGCTGGAGTTCTGTGCTCAGGGAAGGATAATTTCCCATTCTGAAGTTGTCAGTGCTCATTTCTCCTGGCAAGTTTGACACTCACGTCAGCTCAGGGGTTTCTTTGACTGACAAACCCTGTCCAGCCCGAAGGAATCCACACAGATCTCACCATCTGGGAGACTGGGAGCTGCCTGCAATGCTGCAGGATAAAAATTCCATAATAAAATGAAATGAGTAACATTCCTTTCAAAGAAACTGGAAGCAAGCATTCCCAGTATTTTAACCTAAAATATTTGATCCCTTCATATTTTTTTTCACTGTTATTCAGTGTAACTTCTGGGCCTAAACCTGTGTTCTTTACAGTATCAAATATAATTCAATTAACTCCTCTTGTCATAGAAATAGCTGTATTTTTTATTATTAGATATCATATTATTATTATCATCATAATCATCATCACATAATCCTTATCATTATTATCATTATTATTATTATTAATCATCATCATTTCCTGACAGTCAATGTAGCAAACCACATCCAAAATAGAACATCGAAAAAAAGGTATTTTCAAATTGCAGAAGCAAAGGCTTTAAGTGACAATTTTGTGAGTTGGACAAGGGGTAATATATTGACAGAAAGAGGCTGCAATTTGCAGATTTTATTCTCCCAGAGTTTCATTTCAAATTTGAGAGCACAGTTGTAGTTTATGAGTAGAGGGCAGAGGGGAGCTGGTCATAAACCAGCATTGGTATAAATCAGAGTTATTGCAGAAATCAAAAGAAGATTATTGTTAAGGTATTTCTAAGCCTTGAGCTTTAGAGAAATAGGAAATTTTATATATATATATACATATATATATATGTCCATATATGTGTGTATATATATATATATATATATATATTTACATAGAGATTGCAGAAGAAAACTACAATGTCCACTGAAGTGCTGGGGAAGAACTCTGGCTATGTGTTGGTATAATGCAGAAGGGAGATTTGCCATTGAAAGGAAGACTGGCTCTTGTGCTCCTTAATTTCCCTGATCATTCCCTTCTTCTCTTCCTGGTTAATCCACTCAAAAATCCAACTCCCAGGACTGGGATTGTGTTAATGGCACTTTGTCCTGGCCACTGGAAATGCCAGTGCTCTGCCCATGGCCTACCAGTAAAATGGGATGAAGATCCACCACACAAACCCCTCGGAATAATGGGATAAGCAGAAAGGTTTTATCCCAACGGGAAACATTCATTTTCTCCTTGTTTCATTTTTTCTCCTCTGCTCCATCACTCCCACTCCAACGTTTCCCAGCAGCTCTGGAGCTTCCAGTCCCTGCTCTTTGTGTCCTTGCTGGGCGCATGTTCTTGTCTCTTTTCCCACTGCTTTCAGCAGGAAGGATCCCTAAAACACCCCCTGGCAAAAGTGTGCTGTGCTGGAGCAGGGAAAATGGGATTCAGCTTGCTTTTGGGGGGAATTCATCCCAAAAATCAGAGCCTGACTTCAATACTTCAACACTTGCAATATTGTGTATCTGGAGCTGGCAGCGAGTTCATGTGGCTGTGAACAGACATTTTATGAACAGATACATTATAAGTATATATAAATATATATATATATGGTAATGTATGTGAACATATTTCCTCTTCTCCCTGCTAAAAGCAGCAAAAATAACACCACTATTATCTGTTTCTGGTTCTCATGGCAGAAAAGGAAATGTTAAAGTTTGGAGGCGTGACAGAAATACAGGAAAAGTCAAGCTCAGGGGGTGAATGAGAACCATCCCAGGGGTTTTTATTTAAATCAAGATTAATATTTCAATTCAGTTATTTATATCAAACAACATGGAAGGCAATCTCCTTCGTGAAGGGGTTCATCCTCCTGACTTATATTTTCACAGTCAAATACTGGATTTAAATTTGTCACAGGATGGGTTGGATTGGAGGGGACCTTAAGGATCATCCAGTGCCACCCCCTGCCATGGGCAGGGACACCTTCCACTAGCCCAGGTTGCTCCAAGCCCTGTCCAACCTGGCCTTGGACCCTTCCAGGGATGGGGAAAGTAGTCCCAAGTTTCCTGGTTCCTGAAATTTGAGTCCTATCATGGATTTCTCAAGGTTCTGTGGCTCTGGATTGCAGGGAACAGCAAATAATGAGGGATTGAGGGACCCCAGGGACAGCAGGGATGGTTCTCCAAAGGGCTTCTGCCTTTGCTGTGAATCCTCCTCTCTCCAGAAAGGGGAAAAATGAGAATACACCATTAGCCTCAAAAAAAATTTCAACTCTCCATTCTCCTTTATTGCAGCAGAGTAATTAAAATCCTAGAGCTGACTCCATCCCCTGGGAGCAAATTTTTACTGGAAACGAAAAGGAAAGGTGGTTGAACTGTGGAAACATTTACCAGCTGCAGGTATAATACCGTGTCTGTTGTCAGAGTGAACATTTCATTGGTTTATTTCTGGAGGATTATTTAGAGGGTTGTGGTCTTAACGTCCAAGGCTCAAGAAAAAAAAAAAAAAAATACAGCCTATGAGGTGTGCCTTCTTTCTGCAGAATAGTGATTTGTTATGTGTTTGTCTGAGTTAAATATAGCAGCCAGTCTCTCTGCACAGCCTGATATTTTATCCTGCTCGCTTTTGAGAAAGTAAAAAAGAAAAAAAAAAAACAGAAAAAAAATTAAAAAAAAAAGAAAAAGAAAAAGAAGAAATTCTTGTTTGGAGAGATGAAAAATCAGCAGAAAAGCCACAGTTCTGAGGTTTGTTTCCAGACTGGTTCAGGTGCTCAGTGTTGGAAAATTCAATATTCAGTTGATGTGGTGGGACAGTTTCAGGCACATTTGGATGCTCCCTGTTCCCTGCTTTCTGTCCAGAGGGGATTCCCAGCTCAGAGGTGACCTCTGTTACCTCTTGGGCTCAGTCACCTGGACGTGGCAGAGGTTGTCCCAGGGCAGCTGACCCTCCACTGCTCTGTCAGTGACCAACACCAGCTGCCACGGGAAGAAAGGCTGAGGGAATTGGGATTGTTCAGCCTGGAGAAGAGAAAAGGCTTTGGGATGACCCGATTGAGGCTTTCCAGCACCTTAAGGATCCATCAGAAAAAATGGAAAGAGATGTTTATGAGGGCCTGGAGTGACAGGGCAAGGGGGAATCAGTTCAGACTGGAAGACGGGAAATTTAAGTGAGATTTTGGGAAGGAATTCTCCCCTGGGAGAGTGGCCAGGCCCTGGTACAGATTGCCCAGAGAAGTGTCCAAGGCTGTGTTGGATGGGGCTTGGAGCAACCTGGGCTGGTGGAGGGTGTCCTTGACCACCACAGCAAACTGGAATGAGATGATCCTTAGGTTCCCTTCCCAGCCAGGCCCTCCTGTGGCTCTGTGATGCTCCGAGGTGAACGTGGCCCAGCACAGTCGTTCCCAGCAGCTCCGAGGTGTTCTGCTGTGGATCTGGTTTGTCCCTCCCAGGTGGGCACCACAGAGAGGAATTCAATCTTTTAGGGAAAACAATAGTTGTGTGTGATTGAGCCCACCTCCATTCCATGGGTAGGAGGAGATGGATGCAGGTGACCCAACTGATGTTGGCTTTTCCTCTCAGAAGCTCCTGTGGCATCCGGATTTCCTGGGTCAGGATGAAAGAAACCATAGAACCCTTACACTGCACCGGTGTTTGAAGAAGGTTTGAGGATGAAACAACTTTAAAAAGTCAGAATTTGGGCTGTTTCCTTAGATCCCTTTTTCATTCCTGAACACAGATCCCGTTTTCTGCAGCTACCACTGGTCTCTGCTCCTGCAGGAGCCTCGGGTTGTGATTACAAGCTTCACTGGGAAATACCAGCTTAATGGCAGTATCTCTGAATGACATCCAGCAGAGATATTTATTTTTCCTCAACAAGGTTTATTTGGCTCCCATCCAGGGCTCAGCCTTTTCCCCGTACTCCTTGAATTTTCCTGGAGTTGCCCACTTTTCCTGACTGCCTCCATTCACAGCAGCCCACAGCCAGGAACGCCCCTCTGCACAGAGTGGGCTGTCATTCATTCCATAGGGTTTTCCTTAAGGAATTAGGGTTTGTATCTCTTCAGACCCTCACTATTTAACATATCCTGACTTCTTTTTGGGTATAATTTCTGCTCTCACCCTTCATGTTCTCCTTTCAGTTTGTAATGGGATAAAGACTCACACAGAAAAATGCTGCTGGCTTGGGGTGTGAGACTGTTTGCTTAAGCAAGCTGAGTTACAGATTTTGGTTGAATAATTGCAACCTTCTTCTCTTGCATCAATTTAGTGAACCCTATTATTTTCTCCCACTGAAGCCCAAAAAATTATTTACACAGCTCAGTGCTCCTCAGGCTAAACATTGCTGGGATAACAATGGGAATCAGTGCAAAAATCATTCATTTTCCTTTTTCCCAATGGTCTTTGAACCAAGACTGTATAGAGAAGACAGTGAGACATTGTAGGTTGGAAGGAGAGAGGGAAGGAAGATGCTGAAGATGTTATTTTCTTATAGCTGAGGAAAGAATTTGATTCTATTTATTGATTTTCTCCGGGAAAAGGACGATAAGAATTTTGTGGCATTGGCAATTCCCCTCTGGTTGCAGATGATGTGGCAATGGAAAAGGAATGGGGGGAAAAAGAGTTATCTAAACATGGCCTGATGATTCCTACAGGAGGGAATTATTTCTGTTGGTTTATGCTTTCAGCACCAGTTTTCCCTTCATTGCTTATGTCAAGCAGGGCCAGATTATGGCCCTGGTGTTGTTCATGATATTTTGGCCACCTAAGCCCAGCCTGAGTGAGCCTTTCCTATCTCTATAACTGATGATTTAAGGCTGTGCTGGATCTCTTGCTCAATCCAGGGGAAAGGACCTTAAGTAGGAACATACTTTGGTTTGCAGTTTATTTTTCTCTGCTTTCCCTTCCCTAATTCAAACAAACCAACATTTTCTTTGATTGGTGCTCCTCCATCCCAGGATGGTGTTCCTCTGGAGTCTCCCTGCTGCTCCTGGTGGGCTGGATGTGGGTTGTTATGATAAACATCACGAGATGCTGGAGTGATACCAAGTTCTGGGCTACTTATTTCTTAATCAGGCTTCTTAAATAAACAAAGCATCAAGGCTGAAAAGTGAAAATTTAATTATCTGTTCATTTCTAAAGCTGCTATTGAATCATGAACTGTGAAAATGGGGGGGGGGATGGATCATACAATTTAATTTAAAAATGTGGTATATTGGTTTTGGAACGAGAACCTACTGATGTGGCTTGAAGGTAGCAGTGTGTGAATCAAGAGTTATCCTGGCTTAATGCTATTCTAAAATCTAGATTCCAAAACATAATTATGGCCACTTTCCTCTTTCACTTGCCAGTAGTTTTCCATAGGCTGTGTCTTGTTCCATCTGGGAGATGTCTGTGTCATGGAGGGCAACCCATGGCTTGAATTTCACATGATGAACTGCAACTCTGGAGTTATGAACCCTCATGAGCCATCACTCTGGAAGTCAGGATTGGTGCTTCAAAGAGATTATTTGAGCCTTTTTATTACCTGTGCTGACGTCCAGTTGTGTGTTGCTGCTGCTAAAGCTGTTAAACCCCCCCCCAGATTTGTAGAAGTACCTTCCAGAGATAAAACTTTTATATTTTTAACTTTTACTGGGTCTGTAAAGCTGGTGAGGTCATTCCTGAGTCTCTTCAGCAGGGACTAGAGGTGCCCTCACACTCTGCCCTCTGAGCTTCTGGGGAAGAATAATCCCACATAAGCACAGTGAGCTGGTACCAGGCACAACAAAAACAGTGCTTTGGGTCAAGTCACTGATATGTATTTCTTTACGTGGGTTTTTTCTTTCAATTAGACCATTTATCAATGCAACTTTCAGATGACAACATTAACGAAACCTCTAGAGAAGACTGTAAAATGAATCCAGAGTTAAATCATGGAACCTGCTCTGGTGGGAGGTGTCCCTGCCCACGGCAGGGGTTTGGAATGAGATGAGCTTTAAGGTCCCCCCCAACCCAAACCATTCCATGATTCCATGATTCTGTGGCTCCTCCAGACACAACTGCACTCAGTAGAATCCCTTGAAGTTTCTTTGTTCTCCAGACCCTGAGGTTTGCTGGTTGTTGGGTGGAGTGTCCAGTTCATTGGTCAAAATTAATCCCTGACCAGCTGTAAAACACCATCTGTGTAATCCCCATTGTTGGGGCATCAGTGGGACCAGTTCCTTTTGCTGCAATGCCATGGTGACAGAAATGTTCATTTTTTCCTTCTGCTCCACAAAAATCAAATTGTTTGAGGAGGAGGGGAACGAGCTTCATATTTTTCCCCTCTTCTGTGTTAAACATTTCGTAGAATTGTGTAATAATGGAATGGTTTGGGTTGGAAAGGACCTTAAAGATCATCCCATTCCATGCCCTGCCATGGGCAAGGACACCTTCCACTAGCCCAGGTTGCTCCACCTTGTCCTTGGACACTTCCAGGGATGGGGCAGCCACAGCTTCTCTGGGCAACCTGTGCCAGGGCCTCCCCACCCTCACAGCCAAGAATTCCTTCCCAATATCCCACCTAAATCAACCCTCTTTCAGCTTAAAGCCATTCTTTTTGTCCTGTCACGTCCTACCTTCGCATATCTATGTGAATATGTGTGCACACACACAAACATATAAATATATATTGGTTTTGCCCAGCTCTTAAAAATGTTCTGCATCTGGTGCAAGAAGCCACACTTACCACCAGCTGGAGAGAAAACATATTCCTATGAAATCAAATATTTGGCTTGTTGAAGGCAAGGTGTAATTACATTCACTTGGACACACTTGCACCAGGGGAAGAAACCAGATTTTGGGGGGAAAAAATAATTTTCAAAGGTGTTTTCATGTCTGTCCCAGGAGAGAGAAAAAGTGGGGGTGACTTTGCTCTAAATAGAACCATCTGCTGCTTTTTCCAAAATGTATCTGAAATTTCTTATGCCACAGCTCAAATCCCATAATTATAAAGTAGCCTTTGCAAAGAAGAAGTTTTTCACCTCGTTGGTACATGTTGGCTTCGTGGAGCAACCTTTTCACCAAGGATTTAAAAACCTTTTTTTAGAGAAAACATCCAAAAATAGAGGACTAAAGATTTTGGCTGCTCTGTGATCCCTGGCAGACCCCACCTCTCGCCCTGTGTTTGCTCAGGAACCCTTTTAACCACTTTCCAGACGTGGGAGATGAACCTTGCTGAGGACAGGGGGTGGTTTTTCCTGGGAGAGCTGTGCCTGGAACACTCAGGATACATGGACAGGTGGCACTGGAGCTGCTGCAATGCCCAGCCCAGGGAAGGAGAGCTGCCCACAGCCAAAAAGGGTTGGGAGTAAATCCAGTCTTGAATAAAATTGATAAAAAATAGGCATTATTGTTTTTCTGGGAGCCCAGTCTAAAGAGCTGCTCAGGCTCACACTTTAGGCTGAGCAATCTGGGAGTTTGTTGAGTACTGACTGATTTTCCCAATTTCCAAAAACCAAGCACAGGCTCAGTTACCTTCCTGGACTGGAGCCTGAGGCAGGTGAGATGAAACACAGCAGAAAAAGCCTTTCTGGGTCGATTATATCACTTTCCCTTGGACCTCAGCACTTCAGTTTGATCCCTGGCTGAAACAATCTCTGATACCAAGCAGCAGGGAAGGGTTTTATTTTCAAACATTTTTTTTTGGCCAAATTTTGCCACCTTAAAAGCTGCAACTCCATCCCTTGTGTAACCTGGTTCAAAGTGAAGGAGATTTGAATCAGGTCTCAATTTGTCCCTGAAGATTGAGATAAGTTTCAAACAAACCTTAGAGAGGGAGTAACTCAATCTATTACATTTCTTTTTTTTTTTTTTTTAACTTCCAGCTAGGAGTTGAAAAAACTTCTGTTTTTTTTCTAGCCTAAGTAAATGACTGGACTTGAAGAATTCCCCTGTTATTGTTTGCATGTCTGATGCTCTGTGGTGGAAGCTCCAGGGTGCCAATAAAAAAAGAAATAATGCCTGGAAGTTGTCAGTGATTCTTAACAACTTCTGTTTGTCCTACAGGCAAACCTACTCAAAGCCAGTCCTAAAATGGGGTGAGACTCCCTTTGTTTGTACACACAGAACTGTTGTTTTCTAAGACTGGATAATACACAGAAATACAGCAGGAGGAAATTTGGGATGATGTTCTGATGTGGGATGGACTGATGGACAATTTGCAGCTCCACTGCTGGAATCTCTTTGTTGTCTAATTCCAAGAGAGCCCAAAGAACCTCCTCTGGTTGCTCAGTCCTGTCACAGTGAATCAGGAATAAAACAGCAGAGCTTCCATGAATTCCTTTGGTCACATCCCCTCCTTGGATCAGGGCAAATCCTGCCACACAGAGCAAAATTCAGCCTTCTGGGAACATCCTGAATCTGGTGTGGGTTTTTTGTTTGTTTGTTTTGTTTTGTTTTTTTGTTTCTGTTTTTTGTATCTGTTTTTTATATCTGTTTTTTGTATCTGTTTTTTGTTTCTTTGGTTTTTTTTTTGTTTTGGTTTGGGGTTTTTTTGTTGGTTTGTTTTGTTCTGTCGGGGTTTTTTTGCTGTTTTTTTCTGTGCTGTGAGCTGAACAGGATGTTCAAAGCCTTGGAAGAGGGACTGAAATAATCAGAATTTATCTGAGGGCTGAGCAGGAGCTCCTGGAGCTGTCAGTGAGCTGCTGGAAAGCCACAGACTGCAGGGCTGAGGTCATGTACAAAATGAGACGTGGGTGTGCAAAAACCACTGTCCTGAGGGGTTTTCAAACTGTCCCCACTGCCAAATACACTCAGAGCTGGGAGCTCAGAAAGAACCTTCAGCTCCTGGGTTCTTTTAAGTTCTCTACAGCTCAAATAACTCCTGACCATCCCATACATCACCTCCACGGCCTCTTTATTTAGTGTTCTCCAAAACATTTGATGCAGTTCATTATCTGAATTTACAGTCACTGCTGAGGGCATGGGGCTCCCATCCCCATCTGTGGGTGGAGAAAGGATCTTCATGGCTATTTTTGTGGCTCTAGCATTATCACTTCTCTTTTCCAGCATTTCCAGGGAGATAAGGGAGATGAAGCCTGAGTAAAGCTGGAATCTGTGACAGCTGGAAGATTCACTCTCAGTTTGCAGAAGTTATTTTCAGGGGTAATTCTGAATTTTGGGGCTAAAAGGGAAGTGTTCTATTTCTGTGTTCTATTTGATGTGTAATTGCTGTGAATTGACCTTATTTTGAAGCTGATATTGCAGCGAGGCATTTCCATGGAGCTGAAACAAAGTTCACCCCCCCCCCCCTTTGTTCCATTCTCCACATTAAAGCTGGCAGGGAAAAGTTTGAATTCCTCCTTCCAAATCAGCCTAGAAACGAAGAGAAATTCCAATCCTTCCCAAGCTCCCTGGAAATCAGGTCCAGCCCCAGAGTGGTCCTGCTCTGGACCTCAATGTCCCAACTCTGCATCCCAAAGCAGTCAGCGCTGAGGTTCCCAGTGGGATTGGGATGGACCTGCAGCAGGATCATGGAATGGCTTGGAAGGGACCTTCACCTGCAGGCCTTTTGTGCCAAAATAACCAGAGCCCTTTTTTAGTTTTGTTTTTCTCTCTTTGGTTTTTATTTATGTATTTATTTGGCAGTTCCAGCACTGAAGGTCACTCCCTCCCCTGCCAGGGTTTGCTAAATTCGGTCTCAACTTCCAATTTCCACTCGTTGTTTTCTTTGCATCCCATTGCTTTTGGTAATTAGCCAAATTCTCCACCAAAGCAACCTGAGCCTAAACCCTGCTCCCACTGAGCTGGGCCTGCTACAGCCCAGAGACTCAGCCCTTGGTCTCAGAGTCTGCCCAGGTTTTATTTTAAACCAGAACTGTCTGAGACAGCGCTGGAAAATACCAAAATCCCAGCGAGGACTTGTTTCAAAACCCCTGCAAAAATAATTGCAGCTTGCTGAAAAACACTAAAAAGTGGTTTCCAAAGTGCATCTGCGTGTTTGGAGATGGGACAGTCTGTAATCAAGCAATGATTCAATGAAATTTGACCTCAGACTAACACATTTTGTCAACCTTTTTATTTTTCCAGCCCTGTCTGTGGCTGTTTCCCGCTGTCCCAAATCCCTCTCCCCCTCCTCCCTCGGGGGGGGTGGGTCCTGACAGGTCCATGGCACGAGGGCAATTCTGATTTTTCTGTGGTGACACGTTCCCCGGGATTTGCAGCTCTATTTATGACGTGTTAAAGGGCATTTCCAGCACAGGAGGAACCAGGGCTGTTGTGCTGGAGTTGGGAATCTCCTCACCTGGATGTCCAGGCCATGGAATTTCACACACTCTTGCCTGTGATGAGGCCAATAAGTTGGGTTTAGCCAAATTCTGTCATCTGAGATGGGGCTTAAATTAGATCAGAGGCTTCAAGAGAGGGACAATCCACTGAAAAAGTCAATTTTTCTCCCTGTTGCAAAGCACGCCTTACTTTTATCTTCATTTTGGCTTTAGTTAGTTGGTTTTATGCCTTCCTTCAGCCCCTCTTACTGGATATTTCACTCCCCCTCTGTACCATGACAGCACAAGTGTGTTCACCTGCACTGCTTTTAATCTATCAACTCTGGTTAACAATTATAAAAGAAATCTGCCACTAGATCCTCCACCCTTAATGCCCAGAATCATCCCTCCCACCTGGAATTCCAGAGTCTAGAGACAGTTTTTATGGTATCATCAAGCCTCGAGCTTCTGTCTGGCAAACTACAGAACTTCCACACCTTCAATTCTCTGCTGAAGTTTTGTTTGTTTTTTTTTTATCAACTTGTAAATCATCTTCTGCCTTTGCAGTCCTTGAATTTTTCAGCTTTTTGTAATGTTTTACATCCCACAGCTCTGCATTGAGGACACTCAATATTCCAGTTAATGCAGCCTTGGTGGATTTGAGGCATTCCCAGTGACAGTAACTATTATTGTGCCTGCCAAAAAGTTGCTACTTTGAGAAAAACTCCTGACAAGAAGATAAAAAACATCCCACCAAAATAACTGGGCTTGTCATTGTTAAAGATGTTCACCATTTCCAGGTTAGAGGTGCAGGAAGGTTTCACGATTCTCCTTTAAATGGACCTTTTTTATTTATTAATTTCCATTTTTCAGCTCTCTGCTGTGTTGAGAGAAACTCAGCTCTTTGTGGAGGAGAGAAAATCTGGATTCTTACTTTGGGACATTGGGTGTATCGTTTAGATGTTTGAAGGTCAAGTGTTTGACCTTTAAGCCACACAGAGATGACTAAAATTAAGACAGCTCGTGTCTGCAAGTGCCCTCCTCAGGTTTTCTGTCTTGATTCATTCACAGATAAAATTACTTTAAACACTTGCTGCTTTTGCTCCCTCCCCCCTCCAGCTTTGTGAGGCTTCACTCATTCATTTTTAAAAACATTTATTCATGGAACTCGGAGTCTTTCATTACCCTGTGATCTGGCCTTTTGCACATTTTCTCACTTGGTAATTTCTGCAGTCGAGTCATGACGTGAAGTACATTATTCCAGCAGGATCATTTCACCCTCTGAAGCTCCATCTGTCTCCCCAGGCTCTCCTTCACATTTTGCTTCTCCCCTCGACATAAAATGATCACTTTTCTTTTCTTTGTTCTCCTCATTTCCCTCTTGGATAACTATTTACCTTCTTCGTTGGGGTGTTTCTGAGCCCCAATTCCCTTCTCTCCAGAGGACCTGCAGTTGTGGGGCTCTGCCTGCTGCTCCTCTGGGGTGTCTGAGCTGGCTCTGAGTTGTCTTCTCAAATCCTTCCAACTTTTACATGAAATTTTAGATGGAGACTCTTATTTTTGCAAAACATATAATAAGTTTTTTATCTATATCTCTTTCATTTTTTGTGTCTCAGCTCGAGGTGTGTGCAGACCATGAAAAATCTCCATGCTGTTCAACTTTAGATCCCCAGGCCTGATAACAACTGCATGCCAAAATTCTTTGCTTGGTTTTTGCCTTTTACTTATTTACCTTCTCTGACTTTTCCTTCCATGGTCCCATTAAGACTGAGTCCAAAATCACTCCAGAACATAAACCTGAGTTTTGAGCACCCTCCACATCTGCCAAATCCTTCACCTCTCCCTCACTTGGAGTCAAGGGACAGAGAAAATGTTCGGTGCAGCTCATGATCCCACCTCAAATGAGGGATGGTGCAAGAGACAAAATGTGTCCTGCTCCTTGATTAAACCCACAGAGCAAAACAGAGCAAAAATCAAGGCAGGATTATTCATTCTCATCCCTGGGAAGCACATCAGCACGTGCCCTGCCCAGGGCACAGCTCCTTTGCTGTGTTTGAAACCCATTTGTGAGGGAATTGCTCTTCATTATGAGAAAAGATTTAACTGAGTCATAAAGTTATGTGGACTCATTACAGCCCAGATTTTGCTGTTCTGAAACGGAATTCCAGCCTTCCAGTTTAACTGGGGTGATTTACTCGGTTTTCAGGTGGTTTTGCCAACGCTCTCACAAATCCAGAGCAGCCGGAGCAGGAACGTGGCAGCTGAGCCCCCTCTGCACGTCCCTGCCACCCTCCCCTGCAAGCACCAGGAGCTTGTATTCCCTGGGGAATGGTCCCAAAGGGAAATATGTTCCACTGTGTGGGACAGTGATTTCCTCCCACCAGGCAGTTCATGTCCTGCATCCCAGCAAGGTGGAGAGCAGAGAGTTTACGGGCTGAGCGAGTCCAGCGGGCTCTGCAGTACTGGCATAAAATGCAAATTATTTTCCATAATGAGACACGTCTGAGACAGACACTGACAGACCTGAGAGGGCTTGGATTGATCTCCATGGAAGCCATGGGAATGCCATTCATAAATCTGCCTGCCATTTCCTCGAGGGCTCTTGGCTGTTGTTTCCCTGGCCTGATGCTCTGCAGTTTTACCACTGCTGGCATTTGGGGCTGTGTGTGTGTAATTTTGAGCTGGATAGTCTTGAAACCATTTAACTTGGGGAAGTAAATTGCTTGGAGCACTGTGAAAATATCATCGAGACTGTGTGGTTTCTAAACTCCTTTTTGCTGCAGTGTTACTCAATTATTTCCAGCTGCTTCCAGACGCTCCTTGTTGCCTTGCAGTGGTAAATCTCCATCTCCTGCCCGTCCAGGTGATGCTTCTGTGTTTGGAGATGATAAAATCCTCCCAAAGCTCTGCTATGAAGTGTTTCTAGTGGTAATCCTTGACTTAGTTTTTGTGTTGGGAAACATATTTGCCTTCACAGAATCACAGGATTGTTAGGGTTGAAAGGGAGCTCTGGAGATCGTCTGGTCCAACCCCAATATCTACATCTAATCCAACCCCACAGTATCAACATCCAGTCCAACCCCCCCTCCCCAATAATTCCTTTAGTAAATGTAAGGTTTATTTGGGAAATGCTGGATTTTAGAACACAGGTAAAGCCTTTTTCCACTTTATCTCCAGCTCAGTGTGGGTTGCCAGGTGACTTGGATGGTTCTCCCATGGAACACAGAGAGCTCTGGTAAAACTTCCCATGGAAGAGGCAGCTGAACTTAAGGCTGATGCGAATTCCAGAGTTCTCAGAGTGGCCAAAAACAGGCAGAACTGGTGATGCTCCATCCCCTTAGGAAGCCGTTGCCTCAAACATTAATTCAGTGCATTGTGGTTGAACAGTTCTGGCTGCTGACAAAGCTTTTATGCTGCTGCCACTGGGGCGTGTGGAACATGGGCCCGTGGAAAAGAATAAAGTTCCCTCCGCTGACAGAGCCCTGGGAACAGCTACAGAAACCCAGGCTGGGCTGGACTTCCCTGAGCCAAAACCTAGAGAGGGTTTAGGTTCTGCTTCAGGGTATTTTAAGCTCAGAACAGGCTCTGTTTTGATGTATTTTAACCATAACCTGAGAGGCAAAGGGTGTGAAATGAGCAGGGCTAACTCATTTTACTGGCTGTGGGCTCACCCTTTGCACCAGTCCAAAACTCCCACACGTGAACTCGTTTCCAGAAAACTGATGTTGCTAAAAGCCTAACGAGAATTCACCAGGTCTCCTTTACTGTTGCTGTATTACTTCCAAAAATAGATTGTTTTTAACTTTTATGAGAGAGACTTGTTCTAGCAGAATAAAAACGAAATGCCAATGATAACAGGAAAGGGACTGTTAATTGATTTCAAATACTGGTGGTCTCACGTGGTGCCAAAATTAATGGCAATGATAATAAATTTCTGCAGCTCTTTTTATCCCAGAGCTCCTCACAAAATGACTTACAAATTATTTAAAGGGAAGAGCAGCCAACAGTTGGGTAAAATATGGCAGCTGTTTCACACACACTGCACTTCAGGATGGTTTTCCAATGGAAACTGAAGGAGGAATAGTGGGAGAAGGTATTACTGAGGCTGGAATCTGTCCAGGTTCCTCGGATTTACACACTTTTACAATACTTTCTGGGAGATCTTTAATCATCATGAATACTTGAGATAACCATCTGCAGCTTCTCCTGCTCCTGCTCTGCTCCAAACTTGAGTGTTCAAAAATAGCAAGCCCGAGATGGTACTTTTAGCAACCAGAGCTTGCAGGGTATTAATAGATGGTGAAAGTCTCAGCTCTCCCCAAACCACTAAGAACATGTTTTCAATTGCAAGTGTTTTAAAGTGGTTGGAGCCCTGATGACTTGTTTGTACAATGGGAACTTTTCAAACGGGCCTCCAAGATGGGCTGAACCTCTTGGTCATCTCTTCCATTTTCTTAAAAAAAAAAAAAAAAAAAAAAGGGGGGAAAGGTGCCAGTGTGGTTATTTGCTTCAGGATTTCTCCATATTTCCCTTCGGGACCATTCCCCAGGGAATACAAGCTCCTGGTGCTTGCAGGGGAGGGTGGCAGGGACGTGCAGAGGGGGCTCAGCTGCCACGTTCCTGCTCCGGCTGCTCTGGATTTGTGAGAGCGTTGGCAAAACCACCTGAAAACCGAGTAAATCACCCCAGTTAAACTGGAAGGCTGGAATTCCGTTTCAGAAATTCCAGGCCTGTGTTGTTCTGGCAGCTTTTTATCTTTGTATCATCCTGAAAAGATCTGCAAAACACAGAGAATGGATTTTGGTTTCCTATGCACAGAATGTCAGTTTAGTTTGAACACAGTGAACAGGTGAAAACTGTTTTCTCCTGGTGATGGAGTTGGTTCTCAGCAGTTTGGGGTCACTTGGGCTGTGGCCCCAGGATGCCCCACGTGGGTTTGAGCAGAGAGCTGGGGGGATTTTAAGCCCCAAGGGTCAATCCCCCCATTCTGTTCTGTGCTCTTGCAGTGCAGCCAATGGTGCCTCAATTCCAGTCACACTGGGGGCTCAAACCTGCACATGTCCTGGTTTCTCCAAATATGATTTTTTTCCCTTAAATTCTCCCCTTTTGCTGAATTATCCTCATTGGGTGGGAAAAATTCCCAGCAATTTCCACTTATAACCCACTCCTGCTCTCCACATTGGGGACAGGGTGTGTGGCATCCCCAAAACCGGTGTCAAAAGGGAGAGTTTCCCTTGGCTTTTCTGCTCAGAGCCCCCAGTGAGGGATCTCAGGCACACAGTCCCCTCAGCTCTGCCCAAGGATCCCAAAAGCAGTGACAGGGAGTGCAGGGCAGACACAGGAGTCTGATCCTCCTCCTGCAGTGACGTGGCACTGCTGTTTGTTTGAACAGACCCTTATCTCCCCCCCAGCCCTGGCAGTGACCTCACTGTCCCCGGGGGCAGCTGTGACATCAGCAGTGGCCACACTGCTTCCTGAGAATTTTAACCCCTGTCACAACCAGTTATAAATTCAGAGACACTTCGGGTCACTCTGCAAACCTCTGAGATGCCCCAATTTTCTCTCTGTGCAAGAACAGAGTGTCTGTTTTGCCTGATCTGTTGAACAAAGCAGGAGCAGCCAAATAAATCTCTATATTAAGTGTTAAATTCTATGTGATTGAGAGTACGTTGGGGATTTAACATTCTCAATATATCTGAGCTTTTTTTTTTCCTGCAGCTTGGAAAGGGGGAAATATGTGGCATCACTTTGATACTGAACATGCCCAGAGCACCACACTAACCCACTAAGATCAATATATTATTCATATTATCAATATGAATAATATTTGTAATAGTAATATTATTGTTGTATAAAATAAAATACTATATATAAATATAATATAATATATGAAATAGAATATTATATATAAATATAGTATATTATTAATATCAATATATCAGAGCCATTGGCTTACCATTGTTTAGGAATGAGGGATCACGACTTGGAAATCTCCCATTTTCTGGCTCTGCCCTTCCCAGCCTCAACAATTTGGCAGTGACTGCAGTGCTGAAGGTACCTCTGCTAGAGGAGCCATCATTCCTGACAGGAATTACACAGCTCCACATTCCCACGTGGACTGTGAAGAGCTGGCTTGATGACATTTTGCATAATTCAAATTACAGCCCCTGTGAAGCTCACCTTGTACGATGAGCTCGTTGGTAAGAACATCTGCAAACTAAATAAATCACCCCAGTTCAACTGGAAGGTTGGGATTTCACCTCAGAAATCCCAGCCTTGTGTTGTTCTGGCAACCTTTATCTTTGTATCAGCCCAAAAATACAGAGGATGGATTTTTTTTTTCTTATACACAGAATGTCAGTTTATTTTGAAGACAAATAATCAACTTGTGCAGCCTGCAGAGGGTTTCACAGCTGGGAAAGGAGGGGACAGTGGTTTTAGATGGTTGGGCTGGTAGAGATAAAGCTCTAGAGCCAGGGAGAGATGGAGGGAAAGTCTCACTGAAATATCAGTGCACAGATCTCATTTAAATCTTGAAACTTCTGCTTCTTCCCTAGAATTAAATACAAGATAAGGGATTTTAATGCACTGGGGAATTAGGTCATTTATTTACACGTTTAAGCAAAGAAATGAGAGTGGTTTAATTTCAGTCTAATGAGGGCTTTGACCCAGAGACCTGAATGAGAAGTTCTGAAACAAATTTGGTCAGTGAATCTGGATTATTCCTACATTTAGGTGCTAATTATTACAAATCTTTTAGAGCAAAATTCAGACCTTAGGGAGCCCCACCCTTTAAAAGGCTCAGTCTTCCCCCATGGTTGGACCTGAAGGGTTTAACTGTGAAATTAGGAGTCCTCAGTGGGAAGGATTAATCTGGGCACACAGCTCAAGATTTAAGCAGATTCTCTCTGTTTCAACTGAGATTTCTCATGAATTGTAGACAAAAGTCTCTGCTCAAGTGGGAATTATTTTGTGTATGACTTTTATTTAAGCAGCTCTTGCGGAAAAACAAAACAACAGCTCCCAGCACACCAAAACTGACTTCTTAATGAATTCTTCCAGTGAATAATGTTGAGAAGAATGGCCCAGAATTGCTCCAGCAGCATTAACAGTGAGCCAGCAAACAGTGCTGCACTGATTGCCCTTTGCCAACCCAGGCCAAGGAGCTGAAATATCGACTAGAAAATGTAACTGAGCTCAGAGGTAGAAATTAGGCTTGTTAAAAAGCGTGATTGCTGCCCTGGTATGTTTGAGAGCAGTCTGGGGGTCCTGTTTAGCCATTCCGACCCCCCCTGCACCCCCCTTCTCCGGGGCTGCAGCTTTGCTGTCATTAATAAAGCCAAAAGGGAGAGGTGGGGCCACATGTGGTGTCAATACACTTTAATTAAGTGTAATAATTCCCCTTTTCCTGAGGTGGACGTGCTAAGACGGATTTCTCTGCAGAGATTTATTCCCGGCCGGGCGCTGCCGAGCGCTGAGCGGAGCGTCAGTGCCCTCTTTGGGAACACCGGGATTCTGCAGGAATCAGGCAGAGCCACAGCTCCGGGTGCTTCCACACGGCCACTTCTTCAAGTGTTTTATAGTTCTGCTCACCCCGGAGGAGAGACCCTTCTCAGCCCGAGCCGTAAAACACGTTCAGCCGCGGCTGAACTGCAGTGACTCCCCGGGGAATCCTTAATTTGATCAGTGATTTGCCTGTGAGACCATCCTGGCTGAGCCTCTAGACCTTCCATCAGGCTGGGACATCCCAGGGTGGAGCAATATCACGGTCAAACCTTTTACCTGAGCTCACTCTTCTTTGTCACCTGGTCTGAGAAGAGCCAAGAGCAGGGAACCCACCGGGGCAACCCCTGGTTGTAAATGCTCTGCTCAGATTTGGGCTGAAAAGCTGCAATAGTCAGATCTTGCCGAACTTAATGGGATATAAATCCTTCAAAAGTCCCTGTCTAGATAACCAGAGTTTGAAGCATGGAACATGCACTGAAATCAGCAACTAAAAGACAGGTTTTAGCTCTCCAGGTTTAGGTATTTCCAGGACGGGCACAAGAAGATGTATCCTTCCTTGAGACGATGGCTTAGAGAATTACAACATGGAACTGTCGAGCTCAGGCCTAAAAGACAAGGCTGAAAGAGTTTATTGGGGTTTTTTAATAGGTATTTAGGGTTTTTATGTGACTGCAAAGTTACTGGAAGTTTCTGGTTGGCATCTGTGCAGTCCCAGAGAGAAGCAGGCAGTGATGGAGCTCCTTGGAGCATCCCGGGAGGGAGCCGGGCAGCCCAGGAGGGAGGCACCGAGCTTTGCCGAGCTGAGCTTTCCGGAGAAAGGGAAGGCTGAGCGGGAGGGAGGGGACTTTCAAACTGATCAGGAGCCGATAACACGGCACAAAGCCTCGGATTAAAGGCACCGGTGCTCGCTGGAGGTCATTTTTCATCCCGCAGGATAATTCCTGCCCGCTGCAGGCTTGGAAACGCCATCTCCCCTTCCCCATCTGCTTTAGCCATCTCTTCCCAAAACAAAACAATATTCCCCCAGCGCTTGTGGTACGACAACACAACCCTCTGATGGAGGGAAGTGCCCTGCTGGGCTGGAACTCCTGCCCTGCTCCCCGGGCTGAGTCAGCTCCTCACTCACACATGGAACGCTCGGGAAGATCCACCTGGGACCGGGAATGAACGATCCCGCTGAAGGAGGGAAGTCCCGAGCAGGCAGAAGGGGGTCCAGGCAAGAAGCAGATCCTGCAAGAGGTTTTGCTTGATGCTCAGTATGGATCAGATAAACAGGGATTACAACCTGAGCCAGCTTTGAGTTGAGCAGTGGCACATCCCGATTCATCCGTGGAATGCCCAGTTTAACCCAGTTTTCCTGTGCTGGATCCACGTGCAGCAGGGCTGGGACACAAAGTGCTGTTTTCAGGCTGGGTCTGGGCTGTGCTGTCCATGCAAAGCAGAGCTGAAGTGGAGGAGCAGCCTGTCTCCAGCACAGCAATCCCATCCTGCTTCCAGGGCATCAGAACCAGAGGAATCTGATAAAGAACTGGCAGTGCTGTTGGGAAAGGAAGCAGTGTCAGGTGAGAAAATAGGAAGAAAAACAGAGAGACAACCAACCAAGCAGGAATGATTCCTACAGTGGTGTGAAAAGAGGAAGGAATTTAATCCCATATCTGCAGATCTCACCAGACAAGAGTTGTCAAATCTGTGTAGGAGTCGAAATTTTTTGCAGTGATAAGTGTGGAGGAACGTCAGCCCCTCCTCATGCACAGCTCTTTGGCATGACAGCTCTCCAGGAGCTGGAGAGGACAACTCAAACCTAAAAATCCTGGAGAAAACGGCTTTGCATTTGCAAGCCAGACTTCCATGGCAAGAGTCAGCCCCAAACCCGGGGTGGGAAAAGAATGAAAAGCCTCAGAAAACCTGTTGCCAGCCTGGGATAAACTGCAACTTCTGATGCTTGATTCCAAAATTCAGACCATCAATTCTCTTTTTGGTCTTACTGTTTAAAAAAAGCCCCAGGGGTTTGTTACCCCCCCCCTCATGTACAGCACATACTTCATCAACTCAGGATAATTTCCTTTCAAAAGACTTTAAAATACTGAGGAGTTTTTCTACATTGCATTGACATAAATATCACATATGCTGCAAAAAATATTAAACCTCACAAGAAAAACATTGAGATCACTTTGTGGCTTCGACATTCACAGTTCTAACAGACACATCTTATTGCTTTTCTAACACCTTGCTTTAAGTCACATTTCAATTTAGGACAACCATGTCTGCACCCAAATATTACCAGACGTGCTTTAGAATTTGCTCTCATATTCAAAAGGTTATTCCTGAGCCTAATCCACCCTAATGCATGTGAATCCAAACATGCCAGCGTGGGGGAAACCCAAGCCTTCCTTGGTGGCTGGGAGCAGCAGTGCCCTGGGACTGCAGAAGAGGTGCTGGCAATTTGCAAATCCATCCACAGCCCAGACTCCCGACTCACATGTTTTGTGTTTCAGCCATTCCGTGGCCCTTTTCCAAAGCCTTGGTCTCGCTCCGTGTCCTGAGGTTTTCCTGGCTGCCGGGGGAGGTGGCTGTGCTTGTCCCTGGATGTCCCTGGAGCTGGGTTGGGTCTCAGCTCCCTGCCCAGCCCTGCCACAGCTCTGGGCTGCCCTGAGCGAGCCTTTGCTGCTTTTCCGTTTGCATTACAGTCACCCCAGTGCCAGACCTGCCTCTTGCCAGGAGTTTGCACAGCCTTTGACACCAACCCCCCCCCAAAAAACCCCTCCAGGAGCAGTCAGAGTGCTGTGATCACACCACAGCACAAATCACACCAAGCAGTGTTTCACTGACACCTCTGAGCCCGTTTCACTCCTGTGCTGAGGATGTTCTTCCAACCCCAGGTTATTACAGCAGCTTTGTTCCATTAGAACAGCAGAGTGTTAAAACTGCCTTCAAAAAAAATCACCCTCAAATATCTGGACTCTCAAGGACGGGTCCTTGAAAGAGAAAGCAATAATCAGGAGGAAGCCAGCCAGCTATGGCTCAGATTTTATAATGTTTTCCTGCTGTTATTTTCACCACAGGCTATTTTATATTCCCCACTTCTTTTTTTTTTCTTTTCTCTTCTTTTTTTTCCCCCCTTCGTGAAGCTGCTTTTTAAGGTCACATCTGTTGAGGGCACGTAATGATTTTTATGACAACTTTGCAGAGAAGTGGAGCCCTTGGATGCAGAGGGAACTGCAGGGAAACAGGTTCATATCGGGGGGGACTTTTCTCCATCTTGAGACGTTTTCTCAGGTCACACTCAGATGATCTGTCCAACCAAGAAGTGCCTGCCCTGAGATCCAGCTACAAAAACCAGCTAAAACCACAGTGGGAGAGAAACAAGGATGGCAGAGCAACAGCTTTTCTGCAAAATGCCTCTCACTGAAACCAAAGCACTTTGAATGCGAAAAAGTGGAAGGCAGAAAAAGTAAAAATATTTAACAAATAAGTCCCAGGTTTTAAGGATAGTTTTTAAAAGCTAAAAAGAGCTTTTGAGAAGATTTTTAGCAAAATCTGTTGTGTATTTCATAAAATGCCCAGTTGTGTGTGTGTCTGAAAGGGAAGGGGATTGTTCTTCACTCTCTTGATATTGTTTTAGGGACACCCCAGTGGGGAAATTCAACAGAGCACAAAGATGACTGGAAAAAGGTCCATGGAAAACTCCCTGGAGACGTTATTGAGGCCTTTCAGGACTTAAAGGGCTTTGTAGGAGAGATGGGGCCAAACATTTAGCAGGGCCGGTTACAAAAACACAAGGGGGAATGGTTTTAAACTAAAAGAGGGAAGATTTAGACTGGACATAAGGAGAAATTCTGAGCTGTGAGGGTGGTGAACACTGGCACAGGTTGCCCAGAGAGGTGGTTGATGCCCCATCCCTGGGAATGTTCAAGGTCAGGGGCATGGAGCTTTGAACATGGTCTGGTGGGAGATGTCCCTGCTCACTGCAGGGACCCCAAATACTCCTTAAATCCACGTGAACTGTCCTGCACTAGACCTTCCCCCAGTCTCTATCCACCATCCTTTGGACACACTTCAGCCTTGGGGCTCTCACCCCCTCAGCTCTGAGCAGGGAGGTGTTACCTGTCCATCCACCAGGGAGTCCAGCTCTGCTCTCCTCGATCCTTTTTGCTTTTTAAATCCAACATGAGCCCCGGATAAATTGCTACCAAACCAGAAACGTGGCATTTTAAATCCATCTCGTGCTGACAAAAACGACTTTGGACAGAGCAAGGCAGGAGATTCCCAGTTTGACCTTCTCCCATGCAAAGTGTGGAAGATCCCATTGTAGGAATGCTGCACCAAATTATGGCAACTGACTTCTGGGAGCTGCTCTGGGAGCTCTCCCAGTCGTGTTCAGCCTCCTGCGGGTGCGTTTTTCAATTGATATCCCTTAAATAACCTTAATTATGTGTACGTTGAAGTACCTCATCCAGCGGGGAAAATTGAGGAAGACACTTATTAAAAAGAGGCACCAGCACATGTGGTATTATTTTTACAGTCATCCAGCGTGTTGATATAAAGTATTACATTTGAGTCAAAGCTCATTTGGGTGAGGAGTTAAAGTGAAAGCCGAGCTGCCCCCGCATTGTGTCTCCGGTGACTGTCCAATTAGCGGGTGATTAGCCCCGCTAATATCAACAGAGCCATTCCTGTGGCAGCCTGACAGTTACATCACCGCAATTCCAGCCGCTTCCTGAGGCTTCCTGACTCCGACCCAAACCCTCCCCAGGGAGAGGGGATGTTGCGCAAGGGGCGCTCCGGGAGGAGCCGGAGAACAGAACGGTGTCTTGGGGGAGGCCAAATATTTGCGTTGATGTTTGGGTTTGTTTTGTTGGGGTTTTTTTTGGTTTGTTTGTTTGTTTGTTTGTTTTTTTTCCCCACCTTTTCCCGGTGTTTTTTTCCCCCCAAATATCCGACCTGTTGTTCGCAGCTCCCGCCGCTGCCGAGGAATTGTTTGTTTTCCCGGAGATTTTTTACTTGACCTTGAATGCGAAGTTGCTGCTCGAGCTACTGAACGGGGGTTTGTGCTGATGGTGCCTTGGCCATAAATCACGGCGGAGGAGGCTGGAGGTGCGCGGGAGTATTTATTTGTTTTATTTTAAAAAAACCCAAGCTGTTCGAATTCCCAGCCATTAGCAGAACACGTTTTTTGCTTGTGTAGAGAGTTTGCAAATAAATAAGTCCTTTTAAGCAGCCCCATCCCTGTTGATCATCTGTGGTTTGTTACTCCTCTGCCTTTTCCCTCTCAAGTGTTGCCAGCAAACCAAGCTGGGCTTTATCTGCCTCTGGACAAGTAAAGTTCTTATCTCCCACTTTTCTGTAAGTTTATATCACTTCCTAAAACTTTCACCTGCTCCTTCCATCACTTTTTGAACTCTTTTCTTCAGACTCTCTGTCCAGCCTTCCACTGGGCTTTAAAGCCATGGGAGCTTCATCAGCTTTTTGGTTTAAAAAAAGAAAGAGGAAAGAATCCTGATCTTAGATCTTTTCTATTGCAAAGAAAGTCTGCTTTTAGAAGATTTTGAGTATCTGCTTCTGAAAAAAAAATAGAAGTTTTGAAGGGGGTTCCAGCTGGGTATCAGCAAGGGAAGCATTGACATTCCCCAGTTATTTTTCTTATATATATATATATATATTTGAATCAGTTAATATATAAAGATTCAAATATATATATAGGAAAGTTATATATATATATAACTCATATATATATATGAGAGAATTATATAGAGAGATTTATAGAAATTTAGCATGAGAGGAAGTTGTAGCCTTCGAAAAGGGCTGAGCAGTGTTTATAGTGGACAAGCTGCAGATGCTTTTCTATCCAACAAATGACTTTCGGATGTTCCATTTAATGCAAAATGAAAGTTAGAATTAAAATCTCCTGTGAGCTCATGGCAGTTTCACTGGAAAAGCTGAAGGACTGATTTTAGTAGCTCCTAATTTTGTTCAGAGCTGGGAATCCCTCTCAGAATTATGCCCAACCTGAAACACCTGAGTTCAGAAATCCCTTCCTGGGATTCTGAGGTGTTTCTACAACCTTTAAAGAATATCATCTTCCTCTTCCACAAGAAGATGGGCCACAACCAACCCCACAGAACCCAGCTGATGACAACTTCAGCCTTGCTCGGTCCTGCTGGCTGAAATTTTCTATAAGTAATTAAAAACTCACAAATATTGATTTAAACCCAACACTGGCCTGTTCAAAGTCAATGGTACAGAATCACAGAAAGGTTTGGGTTGGAAGGGACCTTAAATGTCATCACATTCCATGCCCTACCATGGGCAGGGACACCTTCCACGCTGATGTTTTTTTTTCAGTGCTCAGTGTTGCTTTTTTCCCCCTCATTCTCCTTCCAGAAAAAAAACTCCTGACACTAAATGGAAGAATTTTAACCATCATCAGTTGTTGATAAGACAACAATTATTTGTTCCAGATTGTCCAGTGTCCTGGACAGCTTTTTCTCCCCGTGTTTACACACTATTCTTAAAAGCAGAGTTGAAGAGGCATTAATTGGTCACTGTCTTATCCCAGGGGGATAAAACCAAAGAGAACTCCCCCGGCCAGTGCAGGGATGGTTTTCTCATGAGCAATTCCACGGTCACCCGAGAAGCTTTTGGTAAAACATTCAGTAGCTGCAGGAAGTTCAGTCACTTCCTTGTGGATTGCTGAGACTGGATGATGGGAACGTCCCAAGCAATGATGGCAAAGCCCCGGTGCTAAACTTGGCACCATCAAATTTGGGCTGGCACCAAGGACAGGGAGCTGTAAATGTTTTCTGAAATAACTTTGGCACCAGGATTGGGGATCTGTTCTGGATTACCATTAATGCTGCTAGGGATGGCTGCAATTTCTTCCATGGTTTTTCCTTTGGAGGCTCCCTCCTAAGATCCATCTTGGAGTCTGTAATTATCAGCTCTAGAAAAAAAAAACTTCTTTACAGTCTTATGCTGTCACTAATTTTTTTGGATTCTTTTCCACAACACCAATCTAGACCTAATCAACTTCCTTTCGTGGTTATTCCATTTACATTTACCTTTGAGGTGCAGAGTGAAGCCAGAAAGACATCCAGTCATAGGCTCATAAAATATCCTGAGCTGAGGAGGTTTTCTGCACCCAGAGAATGAGTGCAGGTACCAGAGAATGAGTGCAGGTACCAAGGCAAATCAAATAAATTGGATTTAATAATTTGTCATTTGTACATATAACCAAATTAATTGAATTTAATAATTTTTAATTTGCATATATAATCTGATTAATTGAATTTAGTAATTTGTAATTTATTTGTGTTTAATGTGGTTTTTTACAGCACATATCTGTGCCACTTGCAGTGGAATATTCCCTCTTTCCCCCATGTACAAACACTCATTTTTAATATAGACAATGTATTATTTTAATAAGAAATTCTTCCTTTTCTTCATCCCCAAAGGGGATGTCTTCATCCCCCTCTGAGGGATGTCCTTTGGTGAGACAGGAAGCCAAGAGAGCAAACTGGATTCATGGTGTGGAATGGTCAAAATCACTGGAAATCCACCAAATTCATTTGGCTTAGAAAGTTGCTCGCTGTGTTTTCTTGTCGGGCATCACACCCCATCCTGCTGGGAATGCCCAGGAATGGGGTTCTTCTCCCTCCATGCCCCAAAATCCTTCCAGGGGGGCATTTCTGAGGAGCAGAATTAGGGCTGCTACTCTCGGTTCAAACCCAAACCCCTTCATTTCCTCTCCTTTCATCCAATGTAAATAAACCCTCGGTGGGGCTCAGGAGGCTACTGGGAAGCTCTGATCATGTGTTCTAAATAAGGCACTCCCAAAAAAAGCAATGCCTGTAGGCTCAGGAAGGGAACTGGCAGTGGTGGAGCACAGAGGTCGAGGGGTGCAAGTGGAGCTTTTTCCTGTGTTTGTCCGAGGGGATAAACAGCAGGGGAGAAATGCTCTGCTCAAATAAAACAAAGTACAAGCAGGAAGAAAATAGATGGTTCTCCTGATAGATGGCAGCTTTGGCTAAACCCAACTGCTCATAAAGCTGGGGGGCTTTGCTTAGGGAAAAAAGGGTTTTTTTCTCTGATCAAACTGCTACTTTTTTTCCCCCTTTTCTGTCCTCCAAGAGCAGAAAACCATAGTCTAAAAAAAATTGTTGAAAATGGAACTAGAAACTGCATGTGTTTCTGTCTTACAGTATTAAACCTGTTCCTTTCTCTACCAAATGGTTGTAAAACCACCACAGAAACAAGAAAAGATTGCATAAAGTACAAAAAAAATATTGCATTAAAGACCGTCCAAAGTGTCTTACTTGCAACTACTGTAATAATCAACTGCAATCAAGTAGCACAAATATTGTCACTGTTTAATCAGGTGCTTTTCAAGTCCAAAATTCAGACCCAGGAGTCTCCCTTTCTCCAAGTGACTGGTTCAGACCCCAAGATTTGGGGGCATGGAATATGTGCCAGTTTTACTCACCATAATCTGGTCTTGCTTCTCCAGCTGAAGGGCAAAATAAGAGAAAATACAGCCCTAGAAATTGTGGGGAAGTCAGTTGAAGGGCTATTTGCCCCATCACAAATAACACTCCCCTTTAATGCACCCAAGCTGGTGAAATCCAGCTCGAAAAGATTAAAGAAACTCAAAGATGTCACACAAAGGCTTTAGCCCAAAAGATTACAGAAACTCATAGATGTCACAGAAAGGTTTTAGCCCAAAAAATTACAGAAACTCATAGATGTCACAAAAAGGCTTTAGCCCCACAGAATGGTGCCTCTACCCTATTCCCATCTGCTTCCCAAAATGTTTAATGTAAGGCCCAGCCTTCCTTTAATTTTAGTTTTTTTGGCCGGCTGTGGGAGTTTTAAAGAGATCATAATGATCCCTAAATCACAGATAACTGAACCTCTCAGAGCTGACCCCTGCTCTGCTCACAGAGCCATCCCTTGCCAGCTCTCAGTTGATTTTATCTCCAATAAATAACAGGGCTGGGTAAACAGGTGAACTCGCAGTGGGCAGGACAATCCTCACGCCCTCCCCGGCACACACAGCCCCAGGGCCAGCAGGAGGGACACTCAGGAGACTGGCAGGACACACAGCTGTGGCCACTGCACTTTTTCAAGGGCTTAAATGGCCCTCGAGTGTGATTTTATACTCTAAAACCTCCTAAAATACGACCACATCCTAAAGGCATTAAGGATTGTTCCAGGGCCCCCTGTGGTTAAATGGAGGAACCAATATCCTCGAGCTGCTCTGCAAATAGGAAAAGAAAACTACATCAAATGTGGGGAGGACCGTGATGGGGAATAAAGGGATATGTCTATTTTGCTTGGGTTTGAGGGAAGAACAGGGAATCAAATGTCTTGCCAATGCTCAGGTTCATTTCTTGCTGTGGTTTGGGACAGGGGAAGGATAATGAAGACTGATCAAAATGAGCCAGAAACGATCATAAACCGCCTTAATTCCTGAGACTGCCTTGAGAAATAAGACAGACAGACAGATAAACAGACAGACTCATGCTTGCCTGAAGACCTGCTGTTTGTCAAATTTACACCAAGATTTTTATCTGACAAGAACTTAAATTGGCCTTAAATTTTCTCTCCCTGCCGATTCAACCCTGAGGAACGTTCGCTGAGATTTCCTCGGAGTATCACACTAAAATAACCCATTTTTCCTTAATAGCTTTGCTAACTCAACAGCCATCCTGTAGCACATTGGAGTTCCAAAGTAGTTCTCATGGATAGAAAGGATTAATAGAAGCAGCTGATCCTCTAAGACAGTTTGAGTTGACTTAAAACCAGAGGCAGAAAGCTGGTTTTATGGACTCCTTCTTTTCTCTGGGTATTCTTTGAGCGTAAACATTTCACCTCGTTTTCAACTTCGTGTCACTGCATTCAACTTAATGTCACTGCATTTGACAGGACTGGCTGTTTCTAATTAGGGTGTTCCAAAGCTAATCAGCCAAGCCAGGTAAAATCCACTGCACAGGAACCGACTGGCCCCGTCTGCCTGGAGGACTCCCCGGGCTGGATGGACTGTCAGGTCCTATAGGATGTCAAACCCTCCGGAGCAGCTGAGTGAAACCAGATGTGCTGAGCCCCTGTCCAGGGCTACCTTCCATGGCCATGGAGCAGGTGGTTGGTGATTATCAGCTGAGCTGGTAAGTCTGGGCTGGTTTTGTCCTTTTTGCAGCCTTTCGAAGGCGGCTCTCGAGGAACAAACCGAAGCTCGTTCCCACTCAATGCTCGGGAGAGGTGGGGCTCACTTCACCCAGCTTCCCACCCCATATTCCTTCCATGGCTTCTCCCCCTTTTTGGTCTGGGGCCCAGCAATTTGCTGAGCAAGGTCTCCAACCCAGCAGTGGGACATCATCCAGTGCAGTGGGTGGTTGCAGAGTGCTGGGGAGAAATTTGAACTAGCCCAGGTAATAGAAAATTCCTAAAGCCAGTCAGAAAATCACTTCTTTAAAAAAAAAAATTATTCTCATGCATGAGAATTTGTTCCCTATTTTTGCCAGAAATTCTGAAATTTGCCATGTTTTCATCAGCTCCTAAATTTGAGTTTTCTGGTTCCATCCTGTGAGTTGAAAACATGCTTTATTAAGCTCTTTTTGATCTCTTTAGCCTCCCTAATTGCCTTTCCCGAGCTGTGCAGTCCATTTGTACACCCTGGAATCCTTTTTGGGCACAAACCCAGGAGATTTGACATCCACTGGAAGCAGCAATTCGTAATTTCTCATCTGTATCCTGGGCTGGAATTGTTCAGCGGGAGAAAATCACAAAGTTAGCAGAAGGAAAATAACTGTAACAGTAATAATTCACCCCGTATCATGAATTGACTTTGTAAAAACTTCAACTGATTTCAACTCTTTCTGTCAGGTTCTGGTTCTTTATTTGCAGTGAATTCCTGTGTGTAGGACTGAAACACATCTGAAGGAGTGGTTAGTGAGGCCTGTGTGTAATATTGTGCTGGATATCAAATATATTATAGAAAATCAATATATAATATAATGTAATTTAGATAGGCAGAAGAATTACTTGTATTTCTTTGTATGGACTTGCTCTTTACAACCTGAGACATTGATTTTCCTCTTGGTTTCATTGGATCTTCTCTTAGAAATGAATGTAGAGGTGATAACTTTCTACTAAACACTAGAAATCTCATGGAAAAACTCTCTCACCACTGAGAGGTGGCTCTTCCAGAAAGAAACTGTTTCTTGTCATTATTTTATAGTGTGGCAGCTTCTTTTCTGCCTTAAAAGAGTTGCCTCTGTCTGTTCTGCAAACGTGGAACTCTTGCCCTCATCTGCAAAAGGAAACAATTCTCGTCTCATTTGCATCCTTGTCACTGGATTGATTTATTCTGAGAGGCCACAACTTGACTGGATTGTCAGCAAAAAAAAAAAGAGGAGCAAAAGGAACATTGGCCTTGGAACGAGTTTCTTCCCATGGTTCAGGAAGAGCATCGTCCCCATCTGCTTTCCCTTTCATTCCTGTATTAGTTACACTATTTCCTGGCTCCTGCTTTCACAGCTTCCTCTGCTGTTATGTGGTCAGGATAATGGAGGGGAATATTAGAATAGGGAGAAACAGGCTGTGAACTCGAGCTGGATGAACCTTGCCAGGATTTATCTCCTTGCAGAGCTGATGAGATACCAGGGAGGTCTGGGAGCTTGGGTAGGTGGCACAGCCCGTGGAGTTTGATGTTGGCCACTGTAAATAGAAGAAATGCAAATAATAAAGTCCCTTGTCCTTGCTTTTATTCATCCCTTCTCTGCAGGCTTAAGGAAGAGCTTTGTTAGAAGAAAATCAGCGCCGAAACAGATAAGAGAATAATAATTTGCTAACAGATGCTCTACCATGTTAAAAACAATCGGTCTTTTTTTTTTATTATTATTATTCCAGCAATACCTTTGCTCCCTGTTGTTCTGTAGCCTTGTTCCTTCCAGGAAAATGTAACCCTATCATCCAATGTTTCTTAATTCCTTGCCATAGCAATGAGCCTTGAGTCAGGCTCCTGCTGAGCAGCTCGGGAGCACGATGATGTTCAGCAGAGTCAGCTTTGCTTTCTGCATAATTGCAACCCAAGAGCCTGTGTTGATATAATGGACATGCAATTTAAAATACAACAAACCTCCCCAAACTGAACAATCTACTAAACACCTTTTAATTTTTCTCAGCAAATTCAATTTTGCTGCTGTTTCCTGCCCCTTCCTCGTCAGCCTGCAGCCCATTTCCCACCTTCTCCCTCACTGAACCCTCGCTGAACCGTGCGGGGAGAAGGGATGGGATTTTCCATCTTAAGAAGGAACAAAGCAGCTCCAGCAGACCAGTGTTGACTGTGCAACTCCTTGGATACTGGGAGCTAAATCCCCTTTTGTTGCCCCTCTCTGGTTCCAGGAGCCAGCTGGTGCAGTGCCCATCCACCACGTGCTCCTGGCACCCGCCCGCAGGAGCAGGGAATGTGTGTGGCCAGGGCACAGCAACCTCCATCCCTGGCATGGGAACAGCTCTGGGGGGACCCTAAAGAGGCAGGTGCAGCTCCAGCTCCAACCAAAAGCTGGGCAAAGCCATTCCACTGCACCTTCACCCTTCCTGCTTCGGTGTCTCTTTGGTTCAACTGCAGCTCCAGACCTCAGTGTGCATCTTATTTGTCACAGAGAACAAAGGCCACTCCTGAGTGCTCTTCATCCCCCCATTTATGCTCCTTGCAAGGCTCAGGACCCCCCAGTGGGAAAATGGCTGAAAAACCATGGATAAGGAGTGCTGCAAATCCTGCTGGAATAATCAAAGACACCTGTCACTGGGAAAAACTGCTTTCTGCTCCAAGCAGAGCTTTTGCTAATGGAGATATAGGGGATCATCAGGGCTGCTCATAAAGCTGAGGTTTCAGTTTTCCCCTTGTGGGCAAGGGGTTCGTGCTCACTTTCTGCTCATTCCGAAATAGTTCAACCACTTTGCTGGAAGTGGTTGAAAAAAATGTTATTTAAAATGTTAAACAGGCTCCCTCCCCTCAAGCATCTGCCAACATTTGCCCCTAAAATGAAATTTTAGGGGAATTTTGAGGAAATGAAACGTTGGTGAGATTTAGCCAGAAGTCTAGCTTCTTCTAAGTTATAAATTGTGTTTGTGGAAGAGTCTCCTGGCCAGATTTGCCTGTTTCTTCATTTGGAGCTGCTGGATCCCACTCACCATTCTGCACTAATTCCTCTAATAGCAGCAAGCACACTCCACACATCCTGATGCTCCAACTCAAAACTGCCTTTTACTCTGGTTTTTAAGAGCCTGCCTGAAAATTCCTTCTTTGCAGCTCAAGATTTTTTAGCAGCTCTTTGATTTGTTGTCGTGCTCCTCACTCCTCTCAACAGCTTCACATGCTGTCGATTTTCCTCCTCTCCACTGCAGAAACCTTCTCATCTGACTGATGGGAGATTTCAGGAGCCCTGAACTGAGGCTTCCTCCTCCCCTTCCAAAACAGTTCAACAGCCTCCTCTCTCTCCTTTTTTTCCCATTTTTTTCTTTCTATTTCTTTTTTTTCCCCTTCTTTTTTTTTTCCTCTTTTCCTTACCTCATCCTCATGGCTCACATCCTCTCCCTGCACCTCCCTCCTGATTCACTGGGTAACCCATGAATCTCTCTTCAAACGGGGAACATCTGGGGATGGAAGGGGAAGGGTGTAATTACTATAACACATGGCAAGAACTGCAGATTATTTTGGTATTATCATTGCAACTTCCTCGTGTTTCTCCCGCTTCCCTTTTGGCATTGCAGGGGATAGAAACTGCCTGAGGGAAATGTTTCCTTCCAGCTCTCTCCAAAGGACTGGAGGGAGGTTCTCTGCCAGAGAGAGAGGCCACAACTGAGGGCCTGGTTTGAAACACAGCCCATCTCCAGTGATGCCACAATGATGAGGTGTTGATATCGTGGCAATCCCCACCAGGAGGGCAGGGAATAAGTGGCTCTGTGTTCCTCAGAAGTGAGGGAAAGGTTGATTCCTGCACCATCAGCACTGTAAAGTCCCCCAGGATCAGGTCCATCCTTCACCCAAGGAGATACCATTTATCAAATAAGGGAATGCTGAGATGGAAAACCCCCCTGACCCCACAGGAACTCCTGTAATATTTTAGGTTGGATTTTTGCTTTCTTACCAATATTTAGGATGATTACAATCTTTCAGAGTCACTCTGTATTTTTTCAATGGAAATACAATTCCAAGTGATTTGGAACCACCTTGCACATGTTTAAGAGTCAAGTGCAGCCACTGCAGTTCCAGTCATGAGGACAGTCCACACTTTTACATTATCCTTTTAGATCCCTATGGAATGATTCCCTGCCTTCTGCTCATCCAGGAGTCTCCAGCATGTTGTGATACCCTTCATGATCCCATTGCTGGTGTACCCAGTGCCCCTGTCCCACAGGATGTCCCACTCTAAACTACAGTCAGCCTGGAGCTATTACTGGAAGGGAAATTCCATCCCATCCCATCCCATTCCATCCCACTCCATTCCATTCCATTCCATTCCATCCCATCCCATTCCATTCCACCCCATCCCATCCCATCCCTTTCTATCTTATCCCATCCCATCCCATCCCATCCCATCCCATCCCATCCCATCCCATCCCATCCCATCCCATCCCATCCCATCCCATCCCATCCCATCCCATCCCATCCCATCCCCTGCATTCAAACTAAATGTCAAGGCAGATGAAAACAAAAGCGCCCTTACAAATGTCAATCCTATAAAAAGTAAGTAAATGAATAAAAACATTAAAAAGGCCCCAAATCCATTTAAACAAACTCCCACAGAATGCCCATAAACTCCACAGCTTGCTGGAAACTATTCCCATCTTCCAGGTGAGCTCCAAGGCTTGTCCAAGGGGGAGGAGACCCTGCCAGGCTCTGTTCTCCGTGGGGTTTATTGCTCACAGCCTCCTCATTAATTAGCAGAACCATCAAGGATCTCCCAGGTTCCCTTTTATTCCCAAGGTGTTCCCTCACTCTCAAAGGCTTCTGATGCTGCAGCTCTGACTTCAGGCTTTGGGGATCCCATAAATCTGTTACCACATACCTCTGATAAATATTTTCTCAGGCTCTTTAGCAGGAGCAGCGAAGGGAGCTGTGGGCAGAGGGAGAGTCCAAACAAACATTCCCATCACTGAGCTGATTTTCCAGTGGTGTTGGTGCTCCTGGAGCTGCTCACCACGGGATCCAGGTGCCTCTGGCCATGAGGGTGCCCATTTCCACCATTATGGGGACATTGGTGGGCAGGAGATCGAAGGTGACCTGGGAAAATCCATCAGAATTTCTCCTGTGGGACCTTCTGTGGGAAGGGAATCAAACAGTGCAGGACACCCAGCAAGGGAGGAGAAACTCAGCCTGGTATCCTGGGGAAATTCCCTCTTAGCCAGGATGGATGGACAGCTGATCCACACCAGAAAGGAAGAGTTTGGGTCATTTAAAACAAATTCAACGCTTTTAATATTTATTTGCACCTTCAGGTATTACTGAAATCTCCCTTGTTTCCTGATACGACTCTCAGACTTCCTAAAATCCTGCTCTTCCACGTGCCTTGTTTCCATGGATTCAGGAATCAAGCTGAGCATCACAGAGACAACTGGGCATCCCTGAGGATGGATGATCCTTCCCTGGGCTGGAATGTCCACACTGTGTTTTGTGCTGAGTTTGGATCAAATTCTCAACCACATTTGAGTTCACTGATTTCTTTCTGTCCATTTTTTGCAGAATCCAACCAGTTGCAGTGATATCAAGCAAGTGTCCAGCAAATATCCAAGGTTCCCTTTTTTAACTTGGAATCAATGATGAAATTTCAGTTTGACTTGGACTGGGCTGCTTGTTATGTGGAAATAAGGGATTGTGAGAAGGTTTTCCAATTTAACTGAATATTTTGCCTTTTCTGCACTTTTAGTGGATAAAAAGAACCAAAATAGAACTGGAGGAGAAAATTATCTAAACCCAACAAGGTATTTTTGTCCGTTAAAAAAAATTTAAATAAAATTACTATATTTCTTTATTTTAAATTTAATTTTTTTGAAATAGAGCAAGATTTGCTTCATTACATTGTTCTTCAGGATGCCTGAAGGAGCTACAAATGGTTTATGACGAGGTGGTTCCTTATGGGTTAGTAACAATGGGATTTGTTGAGATCTCAGAACTTCACCCATCAGGACTCCTCGGCCTCATTTGATAATTAATTTGCCACGTGGCAAAACAAGCAGGGCTGTTTCTCTCCCTGCATAGTGTGGTTTAAGGGGTCTCCTCCACAAAGTTCTCTCAAGACGAGCAGCTAAAGGCTCCTAGAGGAGCAGCAAATTGGAGTGCAAAACTATCCCAAAAATTCAACCTAGCCCAAAAGTTAAACCTCAAATTGTCAAAGGCGTTCCCGGCAGCCAGCCCTGCCTTCCTTGCAAACACTCATAAATAGAAGTCCAGCAAAGAAAGGGGCTGATAAATTGGACATAGATCTATGAAGAGAAAGGCAGCCAGAGCCCCATCCCTACAAGACATATGTCTTTATTTACTCAAACATAAATCAAACCCAACAGGAACTTCGGCGAGCAAATCGGATTCCGTTTGTGTGTTTTTCCTGACACATAAATCTGGCTGGAGCAGAATGGCATGAATAATAGAGGAACTCAGCTCCCTCAGTGACTAATTCTTCACCGAATCTGGACTGATAACTTGCCCTGCTGAGCTGGGCCCTGGTGCTCTGGTGAATCCCGGGGTCTCCAGGGGCAGCCTGGATTTGTGTTTGCTGAAGAGTTTCTCCTGGAGGCAGAGTGGATGTGGGCTCCTGTGTGCTGCTGTGGATCCAGCCCCCATGGGTGGTGTTTGCTGCTTGTGTTTTGCCTCTCCTGAGGCTCTGAAGGCAAAGCAGCTGTTCAGGTAACAAACAGTGGGACACGATGCAGGGGATCCAATTAGAGCAACCCCAATTAATCACCAAACGAGGCCAAGGAGCGAGTCCTGAGGGGTCAAGTTCCATGATCTCAATAAAAATGAAGCCTCTTACAGGTGGGTTTGTGCATGAACTTCCCTGTGTTAGAGTAGATCCAGAACCCAGCTGTCCTCCAGGATGCTGGGACTTGGCTTCAGTGTCCTGGGCTGCCAGTTCCCAGAGGGTCTGTACCACCATTTCCCATCACTTAAACTCACAGAACACACCCAGAAAGCTGGGAAATGAGAAGGTATGACAGGTCTGCTCAGCCTGGAGAAGAGGACACTGAGGGGAGACCTCACTGCAGTTCCAAGTTCCTTGGGAGGGGCAGAGGAGGGGCAGGGGCTGAGCTCTGCCAGGGCAGGCTCAGGTTGGATCTCAGGGAAAGGTTCTTTCCCGAGGGGCTGGTTGGGCACTGACCAGGCTCCCCAGGGCAGTGGGTACAGCCCCAAGGCTACCAGAGCTCCAGGAGGGTTTGGATGATCTTCTGGGATATGTGACTATCAGGGATGGGCCTGTGCAGAGCTCAGGGTTGGACTGGGTGATCCTGGTGGGTGCCTTCCAACTCAACATATCCTGGGATTCTGTGACTCTGTGGCTCTCTGGGATCTGTGCAGGGTCCTCCAGCAGCAGCCACAGCTCAGAGCCCCCTCACCCAGCTGGTGAAGGCCCTGCTGCACCTCCATGGATTGTTGCCTACCAAGGGCTCTCACAGCCAGAGCCATGAGGCATTTCCAGGAGAGAAAAATTCCCTCTTTCTTAGCTGTGCTTTGCTGTCCAAGCTGCTGAGACTGCAAATTCAGCCATCTCAGGACTTGAAGAGACCTTAGGTGAATCCAGTCTCGCTCTCAGGAATGTTATCTTTTCAATTTTGGCCAACTGAGGGTATTTTCATAGAGATTCCTCTTGCTTGCACTCAAATGGAGAAAGATGGAACATGAGAGAGGGTTTTACTCCGTTGGCTGACAAAGTTTGCTTTGAATAAAAAAAAATGGATCATGCAAAATGTTATTAATGATCAAATCCACAGTTTTCACTAAGCCAGGACATTACTCAAGGTCATATCCCCTGAAATCCTCCTTTGACTGATGGAGTGGTTTCTTCCAGTTTAAATGCAGTCACAATATTATCCCTAATGTAAACTGGCAACATGGATGTTTTTGCAGTTGGTGTTGGTAAAGCATTCCCAAGAGTGGCAGATTACTTTCCACCATGGAAAAACAAATTCCACCCTCCCTGCTTCCCTCACCCCCAATTCCACTCACCTTTTCCAAACAGTACATTGGGTAGGAAATCCTGATGATGTTAAAGCTGCTTCTGCTGAAAACCTGGCTACCTTAATTGGTCCTGTTCACTTGATATATGACATTTTCTAAGTCAAGGGTTTCCTGTGCTGAGCATCCATTAATTATGTCTCCAAAGAGGCCTTCCTGGTGCTGTATCAAACCCATTAAAACCCACCTTGCAGGAGTGGAAAACAAGCAGATCCACGGGGAGTAACAAACCAAGAGGTTCTCTGGGGTGTGTTAAAGAATACCTGGGCTCAGGAGGGCAGCCTGGCAGGGGCTGGGAGTGCAGAGCAGCCTTAAAACAGCTCCTTGGAGCTGCAGGTTGGCAGAGCTACGCGGAATGATCACTTCCATTAAGTGTGTTGATGCTGAGTGTCTCATAAATACCCTGATACATGGCAGGAGGAGCCCAGGAGTGGCTCCTGCAGAGCAGGACATGGTGGAGGTCAGGTGGGATTTGATGCCTGGAAAAAGACTGGCTTGGGTAAGGAAAGGAAGGTTGCAGAGACAAGGGAGGGGAGGAGGAAATGAAGGGAGCCTTATTGAAAAGCCACAGTGTGGTTTCAATTCTACCACAACTGCAGTTCAAGGCTAAACTCCTCTCGGCTCCAAAGGCCTGGGAGACAGTGATGAGCTGATAGTTTTTTTAATGGCTTAGCACAGGAGCCACCAGGAAGGACAAATGCTGCATTATTCCTTGATTTGAAGGATGCTGAAGTGTGTTTCTAACATAACATCCAGCAAGCTGTGACAGATTCACTGGAAAGGGGACAGGTTGGCTTTGCTACCAACCCCGGCTGTCCAGGCAGGACAGGACAAGAGGGACAGATGTCAGCAGGACGTGGAGACAGATTTTCAAACTGCACCACGTTGCTCTGAAAGATGGGCCACAGCTTTAATAAGTTGTCATTTCAATTAAAAAAAAAAAAAAAAGAAACCAACTCAAACCCAACAACAACAAACCCTCACTGAAAGCAGATGAGACCTCTTTGAAGGGATGGGGAGACACCTCATTCCTGGGCACAGTTCTCTTCCCCCTCCTGTCACCCTTTCAAGAGCCAAAGTGGGGACTGAGTGCTGATATTTCCCACTCTGCTGCAGTTCTCATCCTGGGGACAGTCCTGGGGCAACAAAATCCATGGAAACTCTCGCCATCAGAAAAGCCTCTGATGAAAATAACACCCTGACAACTCTATTTGCAGCAGTCCTCATGTTTTGGGGCTCTGGGCCAAAGATGGAGTTCTTATTTTCAGGGTGTGCATCTAGAAAAGTAAGAACTATAACCATTAAACCTGTGCTGGCAGTTTTAAGGATATAAAAGTGGTTCTTCTTTTAGACAGCTGCCAGTGTGCTCACAGAGTGCCTCACAGCCATGGTTAGGCTGATTTAACAAGAGAAAAGCTCTATCAGATGGAGTTTTACACCCTCACAGACCCTGTGCACTGGAGCTGAACCAGATCCTGTTTATCCTGTGACATCTCTGCCTTCTGAGGTCTGTGCAGCTCCTTAAATATCCATCCATCCCTTCCCCTGCTGGCTGGGCTGGCTGTTTGGGGTGGAATCCATCTTCCTGGCCCTCAGACACTGCAGATTTAGACATCACTCCTGCTGGGCTCCCGTTATCATGAGAGGGGAGAAATGTCTGTCCCTGGAGAGGGATCCATCATGTGTTAAAATGGGTGTCTGAGCAGGGAGAGATGGATGGCTCTTGGGAAGGGTTTATTTCTCTGGATGTGCAAGCAGAGTTATTGCACATGAACTCAGCTTATCCTTATGCCAGGATCCAGCTCTCTGTGCACACCCATCCAGCCCAATGCCTCTGTTTTTCATGAGGACTGACCATCTCTGTAGAGATGTGTCTGAAAAAGATTTAAAAATCCCCAATAACTCCGAAGGGCTTTTCATATTTCACTGTCCCCTTATCTCTGCTCACTCAGATAAATGAGGTCAGCCAGGGAATGTGGCCCATGTGCTAAAACCATCAGAGGATGATGTCATGGCCCAAAACGAGTCCTCTTCTAGGAGTTTAAAAGGTAATTGAAAGGTTATTTTTTTTAGAAGTTCACTTCATTTTTTTTTTTTCTAATGGGAAGTAAATGAGATTCAGGTCATATTGAGGCAAGCTCAAGGTGAAGTCATAGGGTGAAGAGAGGGAAGATGGAGTTGAAGATTAATTTGATTAGGATTTCTTAAGATAATATTTGATTTTATGAGGGGTTTAAAAGCACCAAGGTCCATTTACTAAGTCTGAGCTCTTCAGGCAGCTTTTTTTCAAGCTCCACAGAAAGGTACAGAGCTTTGTTGGAGTTAGATGGTCACAAATGCAGAAAAATTAATACCAGTTACAATAAGAATCTGCAAAGTGTTAGCAGAAAAAAATGGATTTGATTAAATGCAGAGTTGAAGATTTTCTGATTTCCCTGTGAGTTTCCTAATTTTTGCACTGCACAAGCTGCACACTTTTACCTTGGGTGAACATTCCAAGCTTTTATTTCCATTGCAACAAGTAAGTTAAAAAATCCACAGGAAGAAAACATACTTCTGTTTTCCCCCCCAAAAAAAGTTATTGAAGGTAGAGATCCACCTACTGTTGCTCACAAAGCAACTAAAAACTTGTAACTAAGTGAAATACGAAATAATGTGGCTCAACAAAGCAAAGGAGGATTTTTCAGGGGGATGATCACAGATTTGGAGGAGAAAAGCTAAGAGATTAACTGAATCTCCCCAAATTATGTTTTTTTTCTTTTCCTACAAAGAAAGCTGAACCAACCAAAAATACCTGAGGGGGATTTAAGCCCAGAGCTCCTGGTTTGCTCCTCTCCTTCCACCTGTTTGGGAACACCCCACACTGCTGGACATGATTGGGATCCCCAGCCCAGGGTTTGCCTCCCTGTTTTCCTACAACACAAATATTTCTGGTGAAAATGCGGTAAAAGTGCAGATCCATGAGCTTCTCCTGCTTTCTCCTGGGCATTATTTTCCTCCATCTCTTCCAGGAGCTTTCCCTGCCCTGCCACCTTTATCAAAGGCTCAGGATTTTTTGGGAGCATGGAATGGGGGAAAACCCAGACTGGATTAAAAAAAAAAAAATTAAAAAAAAATGAAGGGTTGGACTTGATGATCTCAGAGGTCCTTTCCAACCTGGCTGATTCCATGATTCTATGATTCTATGATTTAAACAGCTTGAGCTCGATGCAGCTTGTTTTGGATGAACTGGCCCCAGCCCAGGTGTGCAGGCAGCTCAGCAGGCAGAGAGGCTGGCACAGGCAGGGAGGGCAGCACTGGATCCAGGAGAATTTATGTGTCCACAGCCTATGGACAACTTGTTGCAGTGACCAGGAACAGCAGAGAGCATCACCAGACTCTCTGGGCAACCTGTGCCAGGGCCTCACCACCCTCACAGGGAAAAATTTCTTCTTAATATCCAATTTGAACCCACTCTGTGTCAGTTTGAAGCCATTGCCCCTTGTCCTGTCATTCCATGTCCTTATAAAATCTCTCCATCTTTCTTTCAGGCTCCCCTCAGGTACTGGAAGGTCACAACTAGGCCATCCCAAAACCTCCTCTTCTCCAGGCTGAATTTATAACGTTATTGCAGGGTGATCTGCTCAGAAGAGCACAAGGAAGCTTGAATTCCCCATCCACTGCTACTTGCAGGTCTCATCCCTGTAAATACTAATGCAATTATTTAGGGAATGTTTCTTTCCTGGATGGGTAAAGAGGGTGAGTGATACAACCTGGGAAAAGCAGAAACTCGAAGCTCCATCTCCCAAACCAGGAGCTGCTCTCCCAAAAAACCAGCTTCTGTTAATTCTCTCCTACCCAGAGCACTGAGGAGCATCTCACTGTGGGGAGAGCAGCTCTTCTGTCTCAGCAGTGGGCAAGGCAAGAAGACCTAGAAATTAATTTACAGCATGTTTTTCTTAAATCCACAATGGTCCAAGTAGGCTTGGTCTTAATTTCATTTAGGGTTGGGAAGGGAGTTCAGGAAAACAAATGGATCTCTCCAGATTAAACATGGGTGGAAGTCTGTGTAATGAATTGAATTGGCCCTGGGATGATTTTGCTCATCCTTGCTTTTGTGAAAATATTTGCAGTGGGACTTTTGGGCCAAGTGAGTACTGCCTGTGTTTGTCGAGGACCGCAAGGAATGTTTGGAGTAGAATTTTGGAGCACGTCGTTGAAGAATGTGGATTAGTGGCTGCCTGTGTAATTTAAACTTTGCCATAATTAAACACCAGCAGCAATTAGCAAATAACAACCAGAAACTAACTTACATATATATAAAAAAAATTAGCTTTAGAGAAAGACCAGCTATCACAGGGACTTATAGTGTTGGGAAAGATGGAAATGGTCCTGAGGGGTTTTATCTTCTCTTTTCTACCTCCAAAGTCCTGGAAAGCTCCACGGCCTCCCAGGATTTCTCCTGCAGCAGCCTGTGGTGGAAAATGGGACTGGGCAGTTCTGACCTTCTGCCTGAGTGACCTGACTCACCCCTTCAGGTGCTCAGGAAGCCCAAAGACTGTTTGCTCAATATTTGGTGACTGTTGGCACTGAGAGAATCCCTGGAGCATCTGCTGCCCAAGGAACTGGGATGCTGAGGAGCTCTTTTCCACCTGGGATTGGCACCCAGGAGGGATGCAGAGAGCACTGGAGGTTTTATTGAGGATGGGCAAGGCTGTTCCTGCTGCTTCAATCTGCATAAAGCCAGGCTGTGTTTCTGTGAGCAACAACTGCCTCTTTGAGGACAGAAATGCACAGGCACAGGAAATAAAACCACTGAGAAAAAATTAGGAAGTTGGAATGGAAAAGAAAAGAATAATAGGAATCCATGATTTACAGAAGAGCACAATGAGAGACAGAAATAAAGGAGCCTGGAGTTTTATAAGATTATCTGAATTCATTTGAGGAGCAATACAAGAAGTGAAGCTTTGTAGCTCTGGGGACGATATTCCCTCAACTTTTCATGGCCATTCAAACGCCTGGTGTGTGGATTTGTCAGGCTTAAAAGACTGGCAGACTTGGCAATCTGATTCTTTTATCTGCAAGCCAGGTAGGGCACAGGCAACTGCCCAACTTTCCCGTGTTCTTCTGCCAACATTTTCACTTCCCACTCAGAGGGACTCGATGCAGAGGGTACAGGGGGATCAGCCTTTGTGTTTGCTCTGCTCTGTGGCAGGGACAGACAAAGATGCCAATGGTGTGTGAGGATTACGGGAAAGTCTGACCCTTTGTTTGCTTCAAAATGAGCTGAGGAGATCCAAGAAAGGGCATTAAAGCAGCACAGGCTGAACCTGGCCTGGGAAACAAGAGTCAGGGGAATGTCTGGTCACTGGTTCGGGCCGAGAGCCTGCAGGAGGGTTTTCTGCTGACTCCTCACCCAGAACACCCACCCAGGGCACAAAAACCTCTGAAACTAAAAATAAAGTGTCTCCCTGGCCTCACTGGTGGGATATCAGAGCAACTCTCCGTCTTCCATGCTGTGTTCCAAGCTTCTTGGCCAGACCCCCCTCCAAAGAGGCCCCCCCCAAGCCTTTACAGCAGTGGGGTGCCAGAAATGGCTGGGGCAGAGAAAACGTCCTGCTTTTAGCTGGATAACATCAGGGAAGGCAAACTGTGCCTCCAGAGAGTGCAGGATATCCCAGCAGGGCACAGCCAGGCAGGATCCAGCCCTGTGGAGTTCTCAGGGCAGGGGATGAGGGGCAGCCCTGGGCTGTGCAGCAGAGCTCAGATAATGCTGGGCCTGAACTTTTAATCCCAACCCTGTGGGTGATGAAGACACATCCCAGCAGGTCTGTGCTGGAGAAAGGGGTTGAAGCTGCATTTCTCCCCTTTCAGGAGAGCATTCCAAGTTCTCTAATTCCCATCCAGACTTAAACATTCGTTCTTGTTGTCTGCAAGCTAAAACTCAATATCTGAAGATATTTTGTCCTACAACCGTTGAAACCCAACTCTGTTTTTTCTCCTATTAGTTTCTGATGAGGCTGATTAAGATGTAGTGAAGTCAGATCTGGGATGCAGGGGAACACATTCCAGCTCTGCTCACAATAAGAGTCTCAGATTTACCCCTGGATCCCCAGTGTTCCCCTGTGATACAGGATACTGCGTTCCCACAGAGTTCTGAAATCCCTGCTATGCAGCACAAGTGTGTGGTCAGGAGTATTTTGCATTGTTGGATAACAGATTTCAGGGATGTTTCTCACATCTTCCACACAGCACAGGGGCTAGTTTTTGAAAGAGGAGCCACACACTCCTTATTTTCTGGGGAAACAGCAAAAGTCAGCCATCAATCAAAGGCACAAAAATCTAAAATCTACCTTTCCCTCCACTGTGTTGCTGCTTGCCCATGGACACTAGACCCAAATGAAAGGACTGATCTCTGAGAAAAAGGAACGCCTTCAAACATGAAATATTCACTTCATTTAGGGCCTACAAGGTTTTTGGAACTGCCTGCTGTGCCACAAACCTTTGGCTGCAGCCCTTTCCATCAGCCCATCCAGCTCCCCCTCTCCTCGGGACAGGCTGACTCCAGAGCAGGAGCTCACACCATCCATTTTAATACCTGTCCCATCATCTTGTTTCCACGGACCACCCAGACCTGGGAGCTCAAAGATGGCCATGTTTCCACATTATTGGGTTTGGGGGTTGTGTTTTGTTATTTTTTTTCCGTACAAATAAACTGTGACAGTCTCCACTGGGAGCTATTGAATCCAATTAAACCTGTTTTCATATTCCAGTATATTCTGGACGGACTGGTTTTTGCTAATTGGGACTAATTATGTGTCTCTGCCAAACTGGTAGGTTTGATTGTGGGAGGTTCAGGGACTAAATAACTTTTCCTTTTGAGAGTGTGTAAAACCTACTTTACCTGGAAGGCACATGGAGCAAAACAGCCTGGAAAGAGATAAAATCCTGACGAGAGGAGTGTCAGAAAATCAACTCAGCTCCATTGGAGTGCCATGAAGAGGAGCTGCTCTGGCACATCCTTGCTCGGGGGAGGCTGTAAATTCATTTTGAGCAGAACACAATAAGAAAGACAACAATCAGCAGGGCCTGCTGGGCAGGGCAGGGACGCCAGGCCTGATGTTTTGTGAGTGCTGAGCAGAGCCGTGGGGAGCTGCTCTGCAGGACGTTTGTTATTCAGCTTGGAGGGACCATTAGTGGGAGACTTTTGTTCTGCTTGAGTTTATTACCACGTTGGATGCTCTGCAGCTGAAAAGGGGGGAACGTGTGTAAACAGCCTCATGTGACAGCATCATCCTGTCACTGGGCTCTCGAGACACAGGGACACAGCAGCACTTCCCCAAGAGCTGCTCGGACACCAGTCATTGAAGGGGTGGGAAATATCCTTGAGGAGCCCTCGGGACAAACATCCCTGGGATGCTCTGCAAAAGGCAGCTCCTGTGGCCTCAGACACCAGGATAAGCACCAACCTCATGGCCTGAATTCTGCCTAAATCTGCTTAAACTTACATCATTGTAATTCCCATGTCTTTGACCAAATGACAATAAGGGTAGTTAATGCCTGAGCTGTTTAAAAGATGAGCTGCCGTGGCTTTAGAATCCAAAGTTCTTGGTTTTTCTGACCCTGCTGCCATTTAGCCCCTGACACTGGTCATTTTAAAGGGGTGTGAGAATTAAACACACCCAGGACTTTTAGATCCATAAATGCCCATGAGTCTCACAGGGACATAAATTTCTACATATCTCGGGACTTCAGATATTATGAGGTATAAGGTGGCTTCTGCTTTAGGTGTAAAAAGTTCTGGTTTCATGCTTTTGCCACCAACTGAGGATAGAACAACACTGTAGGGAATGAAAACAAGTTTATGAAACTGGCTGAGCCGGTTCCAGCTGTTTAGGGGTTGCTAATGCTTTTTCCTGTCCCTTGGATATGAAGCTGAGGCTCTTCCCAGGATGGGACTTGTGTTTATCTCACAATTAGTACCCAGTGCTTCGGGTGTCAGAAATGCAGGAGCAGTTTGAAGTCACTTATGAAAGATTAGGGCCTTTTTAATAATTGGCAGCTTTACCATCCAGGAAACTGTGCTTTCATCTTCATTTGGAGAGGGGAGGGAGGCAGAATAAAGAAGAAGAAAGACGACCTGTGAGGGGGGAGACCAAGGCAAGGAAAGCAATGAATCCTGCGTATCATATGAGCTCCCAGGGCACTGACTTTCTGTGCCAGTGTCTTATTTGCACGGCTTTTTCCAAAGAGAAAATAAACAGGCAGCTCCACAGCTGCCCATTAGTATTCCAGGGCTGTCGCGGCTCTGGCATCGCCCTCGGCACCGGGAGCTGGGGCTGGTGGCAGCTGAGCCCCGCAGAGCTGGGGCTGCCCGGCTCCCCCAGCCAAGGGGGCGTTTGTTCTGAGCTCCCCTGCTCTCGTGTGACCGAGGAGGAGGAATTCTGGCTGTTGTTTCCTCGGGAGGACGCTGGGATGCTCAGCCGGGATGCTCAGCCGGGATGCTCAGCCCCGGGCTCCCCGTGCCGGCTCAGCGCGGACAAACCCTGCACTGCGGGCTCAGGGGTTTTCCAGCCTTTCTATAGCGTGATGTCAGAGCAGGATTTAAACGGAACACCGATTGTCTGGCTCGCAGTCAGGCAGGAACATGTGGTACCTTTTTGCTGTTCTACTATTTGTCTAAGTTAAGCTACATCGTTTTTTGTTAACCGAGGGATCTGTGGTTCCTGGGGAAAGCTTGCATTCCACGTTTCAATATTTTATGCTGTTTCTAAGTTTGAAATGGAGTTTTATTTTCCCTTTCCAGTTGCTTTTAAGAAAAGGTTTGTCTTTTGGCATAAATCTGGATGAAACCATCCTGGTCTTGTCTCCAGCACCCTGTTGGAGGGAGGAGTGGATATTACATTACCTTGTCCAACTGGCTGATTGCCACAAGCTTTGACTTCCCTGAATTATCCATGAATTCACTGTATCTGAGACAAGAAGGGTCCCAGATAATTTTGCTGCTTTTCAAGTGCTTCCCCAACAGAAATTCCACAGTAACCTCTTGTCCTGTAGCCCCATTCCCTCACCCATTAACCCACAGTGACACAGATGTTTGGGGAAGTGATGTCTGAAGGTTGTATGGTTATTTGAACATGCAGTTGTTCATGCCAAAAACCATGGGAATTCAGCCAGGGAAGGGAAAAATCAATACAGCAAGAACTGTCTGGCCAAACAGAGCCCTCTTGGCTGTTTAATATTGAAACCCCACACTTGCCTGATCTATCAATTGTTGATATGATTGATGGGTGCTCATGTACCCAGCTAAACCCTGAAAAGCTGCTCATGGATGTGGAGAGACTAGAAATGGAACCTGAAAATTGAATTCCACCAGATCTGGGGATAAAAGGGAGATGAACTCCCATTGCTGGTTGCTCTCAGCCTGTTCCTGCTCACCATGGAAGTGCCACCAGGACAATCCCTTCCAGCTCACTCACTTACTTTGAACCAAAAGGTGAAAATGCCTTTTATAATCTCCATATTACACATTACTATTGTCTCTGAACCATAGACCTGACTTAAACCTGTCCCCAAACCTTAGCTAAGACTCATCCCTTTGGTTTACATCCATTTCCAAAGGAGGGGAGAAGAGCAGCCAGCTCCTTTTTGAAGAGAATTAAGCAGCTCACAGAGCACTCAGAAAGAGCTGACAGCATTAATTTAGGATGGTCAGCAACTTGCAAGACTTCCAGTAGCTCAGCTCAAACAATTCACCAGGATATCTTGGTGTCTTCAGCTTCTCCATCTGCAATTCATTTCAGGGCTGGAAGATGCAGTGCTTGAAGAGTAAAAAGCAGTGAAGGGATGAGAAGGGATCTGGATGGAGGGTGTGTGGCCTTGATATCAGTTGAGTGAAATCAAATCTTTTTAATTTACAAAGCTGCCTGTTCCTGAAGCCTGTGTGGCTCTGCTGAGGGTCTGTCAGAATTCCTCTGCACCCTGTGGTATTTTTTTGGATCTGCACTTCAGATTTGAGTACATGGGGCAGGTTACCAGTGAAATCATAGCAGTGTAATTATAATGTTATTATTAGGCCCACTTTGTCCAGAATAGAAACCCCAGAGAAAGCAACACCACGAGAGCTCTGGCAATATAATTAGGGAGCAGACAGACTTCTTAGTCACACTGTATTTTCTAACATGGGGCTCTTGCAGAGCTGACAGAATCCCCAGGAAAAACAGGATGACTGTGCAGATTTCTGGAGAGGAGCCTGTGGGATCAGCTGCATGGAATAAACCCTTGCAGAAAAGATATCCCAATGCTGATTGAGGATGCAGACTTGGCCTGTAATACTGGATTCAAGTCCATGGTCCTCAATCTGAAAACAACCCTCAGCCTACAACAAGGCAGTTCACATCTTGATTTCTTGGGGAATTCGACCTGACTCATGCAAAGCGTCGAAATCCAAAATTTAATCAGCAGTTTCTCCCTCCCGGGCTGGATATCAGGCTGGGAATCTCATCAGAACAGGATTTCTTGTGAGATTTCCAGTTCCTGATGGCAGAAAAACACCACAAGAAAGGCCCTGCTTCATTCCAGCCAAACCCAGACGTTTTGGAGACGTGCAAAACCAAACAGTGAAACGTGCCCAGGGTTTGGAGACACGGAGGAGTTTTTTTAGGGTTCCTGTTGATGTGACCAGATCTCTTTGTGGTCCCTCTGTTTCAGCAGGACAACCTGATGATAAATTGTCATTTCTCAGCAGTTCAGGCTGGTTTCTCATTCGAAGGAATGGGATTTCTTCGTGCTGAGCAGATCCCGCCTTGCCAAAATCGGTGCTGTGAGAGGGCTCCACACAACTCACCACTGCTTAGCAATGGAAGAAAGAAACCCCAAATCCAAACAGAAATCAGCTCAACCTGTTATTAGTGGTTAAAAGGGGAGAAGCTGTAATATTGGAGTCTGATGTGGTCCCACTTGCTCCTAAAGAGGGTTAAATTTTTTTCTAAGAGCGAATTGTAAAAAGCAACTTGGAGCTGTCTCTTCTTTCCGAGAAATCCTAAAGATCTTGAGTGCCCTCTAGAGCCACGCTGGGATCCTCCCTACCCTGAACACTGAGCTCGGTTTTTGTGTGCTCCTTCTTCTCGGTGTTTCTCGAGTGAGCTGCAATATACAGCCCTTTAAACGAGCTTTCAGCACTGCATTAATCACAGGCCTTAATAGGCAAATTCAGCTTTTCTCCTGTTAATATATTTGCATGCTCTTTACGTAACAGAACGCTAAAAAGTACAGTCTGTGCAGCTGGAGAACCACGAGCTCGTTTCATTGCCCAGCCAGCCCTGCAGCGTGTGGTTTATATCCCGAAAGGAGAAACAGAAGGCACAATTTTCCTCCCTGTGCACTGACACTTCATCTCTTCTGCCTGGAGCCAACTGCCTCTGATTATGGATAACTCAGGGAAAAGTCTTGAAAACCCCAAATTGCTTTGCAGCCTCGGACGTTTCCCGTGATTTACACGAAGCGTAATCGCGGAATCGTGGAATGGTTTGGCTTGGAAGGGACCTCAAGGATTATCCAGTTCCAGCTAGATGGGGGTAAGGGACAGGGGAGATGGTTTAGAAAACAAAAATGAAAGAGTCTTGACTGAGCCATGCAGCAGCTTCCATGGGCAAAGGTCTGAAAGTAAGGTGGATAAAGCTCTTGGATCAGTGAAAATCAAGATACAGGCGTGGTGTGAGCTGGGATTACACACTGCCATGGAGAAAACTTCACCCAGCGTTTCACCCATTTCTTCCCCCAGCAAACAAACCATCCCTTCTTAGGAGGCTTGGCTTTGGCCACAGAGCCAAGCTCTGTGTGCTCAGCTTTGCCCTCTGGGCAGCTGAGCCCTTCCCACCCAGGAGCAGCTCCCACCCGTGTGCTGGGAAGGCACCACATCCCTGGAATCCCTGGAATAGGGACAGCACCCCTGAGAGCAGGAGAGCTGGGTCAGGCCCCCAGCACTGCCCTGCCCACACCAGTTCACCCAGAGCCACCCCATCCCAAGAACACTTGAGCTGAAAGGGTTTTTCCAATCACATCCCCCATTTTTTAATGGGGGAAACATCATCCTTCTCCTGCTCTGTTCCTGTCCCCAGTGTCCCCAAAAATACCCCGGGCAGGAAAAGTTCACTGAGAGGGGCTGAGCCACTGCTTCACCAGAAACTCCATGACCTGAGGGGCTGCTAAAACCCTAAATAATAACAAATGTTTTATTTACAACCAGTAAATCATGCCCATGTGTTTCTGAGAGGATCCTTCCCGAGCAGATGAATTAAGGTGCCAGAAAAAAATCCATGTTAAAGCATATATTTTGTTAGCAAACCCTGATGCTTAATATGGCAAAACCCCCTTTTGTTTCATTTTGTTTCACCCTCTGTTCTCAGTTTTACCATTCCCTGGAAAACTGAGTTATTTATTTATTGGGGAGGGGGGGCAAAAATAAAAAATTTAAATTTTAAATGTTGTTCTCCCTGTGGTGTTTTCATTTAGAAATACATTTTGATTGTGTGTGTGTGTGTGTGTGAATATGGAATTATCTCCTGAAATGAAAACCTGTGTTTCATTTTGAAATGTCAGACTGAACAACATTTTCAGTCTAGAGATGTGGCTTTATTCCCATGATTAAAGAGATCAAAATAAGATTCCATGCTTCATTTTAAGCACTGCAATTTTTCATCAAATAACTTGTTTCCCTCATTGCTGACTCTTCTCTCCTCCTCTCCCTTCTACTCACTCTTTCCAAACTGGAAAAGCAGAAAAGGCACAAAAGGGGCAAAAATAGGGTAGAAATAATTTTCAACCTTTTTTTCTATTTATTCCTATTCAACACGATGTTGAATATTTTTTCCATTTGTAAGAAAAAGTGACAAGAGGAAAAAAGGGAATAATTTTATTTTTTTCATGTTTTCTCCCCTTTTCACTTTCCATTGTCCTGAATGATGAACTTTGTACTGAAAAAATATAAGTGGGCAAGGGAGGCATTCCCTAAAACCAAAAACCAAGGAGCAGATAAAGGAACAATCCCATCCATTTCCAGAAGTACAGCCTGGTCCAAAGTCAAGATGAAATCAAAAATTGTATTAAAAATGAGCAGGAAACTCCAGCAATGGTTACTGGGAGGCACCACGTGCTGCCCCAGCTCTCCATGAGTCCAAGAAGTCCTCTGGGACCTCTCATTCCAGGGATTTGGTGCAGCTGGGAGGTCCAGGAGCGAGGGAGATGCTGGTGGACACCAACTTCCCCATAAAACAAACCACTGACACCTCCAACCACCCCTGCCTGGATCCAGCCCTGTTTGTCCAAGGCTGGGCAAACTCCTGGAAAAAAAACCCCTGTGTAATGCTGTGGGCTGGGAATATGGACCACAGGGAAGCACCAACCTCCAGGGGATCTCCAGTTGCCAGCCAGGACATAATCAGTCCCTATTTCCAGGTTTGCACCACACACACACGAGTTATGATGGAGGACACAAGTGTGGAGTGGCTGGTGACAATAAAACAAGATTAGGTTCCAGCCTTGTCTTCACTTACTGATAGAAAGGGAAAATCTCCCAGGGGACAAGTTGGATCCAGCTGTGAAATGTTTCAGGGGCCTCAGACTCGTCTCATGTACCAAGGAAAGGAGAAGAGGAACAATAAAGCTCTGACAGATGCAGCTGAGTGTTGGGAGCGGGTGTGTAACCACTTTATCATTTCTGAAACGATGTGCAGAGTTTATATTTCTGTTATTTCACATGTGCCCTGGAAGCAAACAGGGAATCCAGCACGATTTGGGAAGAGATATTGCTGGGAGGGAAGGAATGTTACACTCCAGATTGGTTTCCCACCCCATAAATTCAGCCCTTCCACGCTTCTGTTCTTTGCTCAGTCCCACACACCCACCCTCACAAACCTCTCACAAAAGTAAAGAGCTGCTCCTGCTGGTGCTTCTTGTTTTCCACCCGGTTCCTATAAAACAAACATGTTTTCTGTTTTGCATAATTGATCTGCTGGGTCAGGAGCTGGTTTTTGGTACCACAAAATCAGCTGACTCCCAGTTCCCTTTGGTGTTTGACACCTGAATTGAGTTCGGCTCCAAGCAAACAGTGACACGGTGTTGTGGATCCATCCCTGGGAGTGTCCAAGGCCAGGTTGGACAGGGCTTGGAGCAACCTGGGTTAATGAAAGGTGTCCCTGCCCATGGCAGGGGGTGGAATGAGATGAGCTTTAAGGTCCCTTCCAACCCAAACCATTCCATGATTCTGTGATTCAAACTTACAGAGAAATTCAGGATGGAAAGTGATGCTGGTGAAGTTTAAGGAGCATTTTTAACTCTCAGCATTGTCTGGAAGATTCACTCATGCTCAGATCTTTTTTCAGCTTCTCTTTTAGGATGAATATCCTGAATGGATCATTACTTTCATCTCCTCCAGCTCTTATTATGCTACTACAGCAACCACAGACAAACTGGGAGACAGATGTGTGGGGAAACTGGGAGGAGACACTGCCAGAGGCCACAGTTCATTTCCAGAGTTCTGCTTTTCTAACTGGGAGAGAAGGTTCCAGAGACCTTCTCTTCTTGTTCAACACTTAAAGGAGGTTTATAAGAAAGATGGGGACAGGCTTGTAGTGATAGGACAAGGGAGAATGGTTTTAATCTAAAAGAAGAGAGATTTAAACTGGATATAAGGGACAGTATTTTTATGATGGGGGTGGTAAAACACTGCACAGGTTTCCCAGAGAGGTGGTGGGAGCCCCATCCCTGGAAACCTTCAAGGTTGGGTTGGATGGAGCTCTGAACAGCGTCTAGTTTAAGATGCTCTCTGCAGTGGGGTTGGACTAGAGGACCTTTAAAAGTCCCTTCCAGCCCAAACTATTCTGTAATTCTGGCTTTGTGAGCACTGTACAAACTTCCTTTCACCCCCTTCCATCTCCATCAGAGCTCGTAGGAGACAACATCCCCAAACCCCATCCAAGCCATCCCCCTGTGCTGGGGAGAGACAACAAGTCTCCAAACTCAGCAAAGCACTTGCAGAGCAGATGAGAAGTGGGGAGTTCCAGGACAGGCCCAGGGACATCATTTTCTGTGGAAAAAACAGGCAGAGGAAAGAAGGAAGAAACTCAGAGCTCTGAACTTCCATAAGATGAATCAGGGAGCGCTTCTGTTTTAATAATCATTAGTCCATCACTGTGCAGATACTGCAAGGACTCCAAAACTCATTTATTTTGTGCTTTTGCCCCAGCCCAGGGTCCTGTCTGTGCCTCTGCCTGGTGCCTTTTGCTGCTGCTCACTCAGTTTAACCAACCTTGACACTAAAAGGCCAAAAATTAATCTTCCAAGTAAAAGATGGCCAAGATTACTAAATTATGTGCCTCTTCATTATCTTCAGGTACCTTCTCAGGACAGATGAATTACCTTAAAGTCGGGGAAGAAAATCCTACAGGGAGAAGGCAAAGAATAATGTGCAAATACTGACTGAAAAACATGAATGTGCACCAAAGGAAAAAGGGAAAAACACACATGCCATTTTTTTCCCCCCACTCATTCTGCTTCCTTTATGTTCACTGGTTCAGAAGATGGAGACATCCATTAATTCTCCATGCAGGAAAGTAAATAGTGATCTCCATCTTCCGGGATTCAGACGTCTGGTCTCAGCTCTCCCTGAGGAATCTTCCTCCACTGCCTAATGGGCTCTGACCATGGCAGAGCCATTTAAGGGATACCATATCATTTTCTAAAGCCTCATTTAGACTCAAACACAAAAAAAACATCGCCCTGTCACACTGAAGAGATTTCAACCCCTCCAACCTCCTTTCGCTTTATTTCTCGTAACTGATTTAAAATGCAGGGATGGATTTAAGAAAGGAGAGGTAAAGGAAGGAAGGAAAGGAAATAGCCCAGGAGCTGACTTTCCAGAGTTGCATTAAATGATGGGTTTTAAAAGTCCATTTTGAAGAAAGTTGTGTAACTTTTTTAGAACAAGTGCCTGCCATAAAAGAGAGAGAAGGGAAAAAGACATTATCTGGTCTGGTAGTTTTCAGGAAGTTGTGGTCCCAATTCCCTGAAAATAAAATTCCTTTATGACCATCATTTTGCTTATTACTTCTGTTAGAGCAGCACCCTGAAAACCCTCAGCAGAACTCGGGATCCTGCTGTAAAACCAGATTAGTGGTGCCCAGATCCAGGGATTGGCTAAATCTGCCACAGGGTGAGCTCAGGAATCCTCTCCAGAAGAGGCTCAGGAGCTCAGAGCTTGTTTTTAATCTCAGTTTCAGCTGCAAAACGCAAACATGATCATTATTTGTAAACTCACAGACATCAGCAATATTTATTTTGACTTCCGGGGAATGTTTGACCGTGACAAGAACAAAACGTTGATTTTGTGAATGTTCTCCCGTTTCCAGCCACACATCGAAACAGGAACGATGGCAAGGACGAGATTGGCCACCAGTGATTTGACAGAAGCAAGTAAGAGCCCGTGAACCATTCTGGTTAACATGAAAGGGCATTTCCTGGAGGGAAACCTGCCTGGATGGAACTTTTCAGCCAAATCGAGTCAGATTGGAAACTGCCACTGGGCAGGAGAGGCTGCAGTGGAAGCTCATAAAATAGGAAGAGACCAAAGGGCATCTCGACAGCAGAGCCAGGAGCAGAGTGAGCTCTCCTGCCTCCTTATTCATGGAGTGTATTTAATGTTTAACTATCCATGGATTTATTCCCGTGTTCCCTGTCCAGCACACCTCCAGCTGCCAGCCTGGGGAGGGAGATCAGCCCATCTTTCTAGGAAACGACTGATTTCATGGGCCACTCTGGTAATGCCATTAAAGAGGATGTTTTGGAACAATAAGTAATCTGTTCTCTGGGATATTTGCACAGTGGAATTCTTTTTTCCCCTGCCCTGATTTTTTTTTTTTTTTTTTTTTTTTAAGAAAGAAAACTAAATTACCATAGGTAATCTAAAGCTGACCTGGCTAATTTATGGTGGATGAAATGATTGGTGTGGAGCCCATCTCAGAGAGTTTTGTCTTTTCTGGGTCCGAACTTTAACTGGGAAAATTTAGTGCAGCTCTGAAATCAGCAGAGCAAAGATTTGCCCATATAAACTTCAGGACGTTGAAATATTCTATAATATTTCAAATGTTGTTGAAGCCTCCAACTGAAATGAAAGGAGTTAATTTGGGGCCTCTCTGAAATGAGAGTTTATCAGATGGTTGGGCCTGTTACAGAGCAGGGTCAGCAATGATTTCCTGAACCAGGAGGGCTTTGTAGGGTCTGCCTGGGGTGGGATATCAGGGTCCTGAGCTGCCCCAACTCCTCTCTCCTAGCCCCTCAAAAAGGTGACCAGAATCCCCTGTTACTGCAGTGACCTCTGATGGGAAAGTTACAATTTTTAACCCAAATTTCAGGAGCCCTGATGTCGCACCAGCAAGAGTTTCTGAGGGGAGGAATCTGCTTTTTGCCTCTTTTATGATAACCTGAGGGATTGATTCTGGAGACTCAGAGATTATGTGCCTATTGTTGTGTTTCACTGATGTGAATTTGTTATTATTTCCAAGGTTTCTTATAAAAAACTTTAAACTGTTCCTTCAGGTTGTAGTCAGAATGTGAGGATGGAGCATTTCAGAGTCTTTTCAAAGGACACACGAGGGACTTGATGGCCCTTGTGGGGTGGAACTGGATGAATTTTACATCCCTTCCAACCCAAACCATTTTGGGGTTCAGTGTTAAAACCACTTGGGGAAGAATGCCTCATGTGCTGCCATCTTTCTACAGGATCTAAAAGTGCAGGAGACCTGAAGTGAGGAGAAAACCCCCCTCAGAGTATCTAGAGAAAAAGGGCACAGTGGGAAATTTTTCCAATTACCTGCAGAAGAAATCCCTCATCAGTTTTCCTACGGAAAACTCCAAAAATTCAGCCTTGTATCCTTGGCACAAGAGCTGATCCCAGGCTTCAGGCCTTGCTGGAGTGTTGTCCTGGGAGGAGGAGGCACTCCAGCCCTGGCAGGGAAAGGATCAATCTGTCAAACCTCAGGCACACGAGGCTTTTTGGGTGCTTGGCCAAAACCCAAATGGAGCTTTCAAACTTTTCAGCCTTTACTTGTTCCTCTGTCAACACTTTTCCTTGCTGGGCCATGACTGGCACAGGATTTGGTCTCATCCAAACTGAGATTCACGAGGTAATTTATAGAGGAAATAAACTCTTGTGGTGGGGCAGTCCGAGCAGAACAGGTATGTGCAGTGAACATCCCCCCGTGGTGTTTAAAATGTGTGTTATGGCTCTGTACAGTCTGAATGTCTATTGTAACTCTAAGATCTATTTTGGGCTTGGTTTAGTGCAGTTGAGGCTCTGTATTAATTCAGACCTTTGCAGGCAAAGGGGTCTTGGTGAAACAAATGCTGGGTCGGTGTGAAATACCCCAAACCAGCCCTACATTTCTTGCTTTTAGCAAAACAAAATGAAGGAAAAAACCCTCTTTGAGCCATAATTTCCACCCAGATTAGGTGTGACCTGACACATTCTGGCTCTAAACCTTCCAAGGAGATCAACACTGATGTGGAGAACTCATTATCACCGCTGGCTCTTTGTGGAGAACCCAGACTTGCAGCAGCCACCTCTCCCTATCTGAATGTAATGTAGCTGAGATTTAAAATCCAAATAGCGATTAATGTCAGTGAAGCCAAACTTAGCAGAAGGAACAGTTTCCTCTCGGATGGCCTGTGTTTATTTTAACTCTTTGGTCCATATGCCCAGTGCTGCTTTCTTGCTCAGGGCATGTGCAAATGCTGATTTTTCTGACACACTGTAATTGCTGCAGGCATCAACTGGCTTTATGCTCTCCTCCAAAAATATGGGCAACAGTGTTTGCACAGGAAATTCTGGCTGGCAGGGAACGCCCTGGATTTCATCCCTTCCTGCCTGTAACTCAATCTCTTTGAAAAATCAGAAAATCCTTGGTTCTGCTTGTCTAAGTTGCATGAAACATTGGGGTTTGGTCTAGACATTGCTGCTGTATCCCATATCCACGCTGGCCAGGTGAGATTTCCAGGAATACCTTCTTCCTACCTTTCTAAGTGTTCCCAGCTTTCCTCTCAAAGGCAGACTCTACTCACAGTTGTCTCTGCTGCCTTTTTGAGCAGGGGCAGAGAAGCAGCACAGAGTGGCCTCGTGGTGGACAGGGAGAATCAGGACACTTGGACTCCAAGTTCTCCTGCAGTTCTGCCCATCACCGACCACCACGTCTGTGATTTGTGCTGGAGCAGGAGCTGCTCGTGGATCTCAGGTTTATGGGGCGCTGCTGGACGTTTCTCAGCCCACATTTCAGCACTGACTGAGGGGCAGAGGCCATTTCTCCACCAGTTTTGTGGAGAGCAGGATTTGTGGCAGGGCAGAAGCAGCACATCCATGTGCAGACACCCCGGTGTCCACTGGTACTTGGTGCTCCCTCCTGTGACTGTTCAGGCAGGGCAGGATCTGGTCAAGCAGAGAACTGAAACACCTTCAGTCTGGAGAGCCAACCCCCCAAAATCTCTTTGTTTTTAGCTATAACAGGGAAAGAGAATTAATAAAGAAACATAATGAATACATCCAGTGGGTTGCCCTCACTTTGCAGAGCACATATCCCACTCCCCACACCCTGCTGTGGGGGTGTTCTTCCCTTTGGGAAAGAAGAGGCATTTTTCCTGGTGGATGCAAGTCTGCTTTCTGCTTTTGTTTAAGCAGGATTGTGTCCACCCAGACTGCAGCCTGTGCTTTCATGTCATCCTTGGCCATGAGCCTGGATGTTGTTATTTAAGGCCAGAGGCATCACTGCCACCAGCTGAGCCCTGGTGTCTGTGGAGGAGGAAGAACTGAAGGCAAGATAAAAAGGAAAACACCCCTTTTCTCAGGCAAAACCTAAATATCAAACCTAATATCAAACCTAAATATCAAACCCAGCATCCCAGGAGCGCTTCCAAAACATCCTTTGTGATCCTGACCTGGCCTGGGGACAAGAATATCACTAACACAGACTCTACCAGAGCTGCACAGGACTTTTGTGAGACCCTGTCCTGCCAATCACTGCCACTGGAAACTCGTTTGCATGAGGATTATGGAGAGATTTTTGTTTGTTTCCTTTGGGTTTTTTGGTGTGTGGAATGTTGGAGACCAAGTTTCCATTTGCATGTGTGTGTCTGTAGGGTACACTCCTAACAGAGCCTTTAATGACTTGGAGAGGCTGGACCAAGAGTGGGTTATATTTGTCTGGAAAATAACACTTATGTATCCAGCAAATGGATTTCATGATCTTGGAGGTCTTTTCCAACCTTAATGAAGTAAAACTTCAAAAAAAGGTCTAATGCATGAACCTTAATCACTTCTCTGGCTCTCACCTAATGGCTGGTGACCACCCATGTGGGAATTCTTCAACTCAATATACTTCCATTAAAAAGAAAGATGACTTGTTGAAATCATACTTTTTTTTTTTTTTGGAAACTGGTCAACTCTGACAAAATCTTATATTTTTGAACAGTTTCTGTCTGTAGGCAGGACATTACCAGAGGAGATTGGGTAGGTCTTGATTTCTTGCTAGATATTGGACTATCAGTCTCAAGTTCCTATCAAAGAATCACAGGATCATTTAGGTTGGAAAAGACCTTCAAGGTCATCAAGTTCAACCTTTAACTGATCTCCACCTTGTCAACCAGACCAGAGCACTGAGTGTCAGAAAGATGCAACTTCAGAAGATGAGGGAGTGATGAAATGATGTCTCTGTCAACCCAATGTCTTGTCATACAAAAGAAATCCTTAAAATTCAACCTTAAGTCTTTAGATTATATATGGAGAAAATATAAAGCTGGAGGAGCTTCAATCTGGATGTTCTCATGACCACATGGCCCAGGTCAAATCAGCATTTGGGCAGTAAACAAAGGTAAAATCAAGTGAATGAATTGTGTCAGTGTCAGAAGGGGCACACCTTTGAGAAGAGAACGTTGCATGGTAAATAGCTCATGAGATTATTAAAAAAAAAAAAAAAAAGGTGTTTAACTTGATCTAATTCAGTGTAAAAGCAGCAGTTGATGACAACCCTCCAGTCAGGGCACATTGCAGATGGTGTTTTTCATGGCTGCAATCTCGTGTCAGAGCTTTTGCAGAAGTGGAATTAAAAGTCTTCCCTTCTTTGTGGTGAGGACAGACAGATGCTTTCCTGCTGTAATTCCTGAGTGGCCAGAACGTGTTGGTTGACATTTCAACTTGATGTTTTAATTGGCTGATTTGAATAAAACTCAGACAGGTTGTGCTGCTCACTTTTATTTCGTGTCTCCCAGCCCAGCAGCCAACAAAAAGAAGACAGCAGGACAAGGAGGGGCACTGACTTTTCACCTCTCTGATTCTCTCCCTGTTTTGTTTAGCTCTTAATGTATTTAAATTCATGCCTTGTTAAATTAGCCCTGTGTCCTGGAGGGGCCGAAGGCAGACAGAGCAGTGCAAAAAGAGGGTGCCCAGCATTCCTCCCAATTGTCCAGGAAAATGTTTTCTTTCAAGATTTTATGTTTGGTTTTTTTTTTAATGGATCTGTTTCTTTCTCATGTGCAGCCCTAACAATGAAAACCATAATGTGCCAGCAGTACATCCCAGGGGTGTCCTGCATCCCTGGACCAGAGGAGGAGGTTCCTTATTTTTTTCCAGACACTTGCTGGGGTGGATCACTCCTCCCCATTCCCACCATCCCAAGGAGAAGGGGAAAAGCTTCTCTAGAAACTGTGCACGTTCCTGTGCCTGCAGAAGTGGCACTTCCTAAAGGCTCGTGGGCTGCTCAAAGATCACTTTAGCCAGCAGGAAAGGGAAGCTCTCAGGGAAGGAGTGTTGTGACCTCTCCAACCTGGATGTCTGTGGGAATTAGCTGGGGTTTGGGCAATTATCTTCCCTTGTCAGAAGGATGAAGGGTCAAGAGGGCTGGATGGAGTGAGAAGGGAAGAGGAAGACAAGGAAAGCAAATGGTCAGTACATAGGCTGATCATCTGAGACTTGTTCAGGATGTGCCTAAACACTGCTGTTCTCCTCTGGATACTAAAAAAATTGGAGATACTGAAAGCCCCTCACTCATTATTCTGGTGTATAACATGACAAAACCACAGCAGCACCAGTGACTCCCCACCCTCCCTTAGTCTTCTCCTAAGTGAAGATACATGTCTGTCCTAATTGTGTTTGCATTTTTCTCTCTCTGTAGGTAAATGTGGTGATAAAATGAGGAGCAGTTTGTGCCTTTGCTCACTCAGGTGAGCAGAGAAACCTGAAGATCTCTGTTGGTAAAACTATCACGACTTCCAAAGGTTCCCGGTGGTTGGAGCCGTGTGTGTGCCTGGATGAGCCACAGCCCAGCGGGATTCAGGCTCTGAGGGAAGGCCAGGGAGAACATGAGGCTGCAGGAGGTATCTCAGGGCCCATGGATGAAGCACAGGCTGAGTGGGAAGCGAGCTGGCTCGTCCCAGGTTAGTGCTGGAGGTGCAAACCCGCAGCACAACCTGCCACAGCCCATTAGCAGGGCCGGGCATCCATCTCTGTCAGGGGGAAGGTCAGGGCTCAGTGAGCATGGAATCGGAATTTCCTCCACCCTGGAGATCCAGGCGCTCTCGGGTGGGATGGAGGTCACTGCCAGGGCAGCACAGAGAACCCCCAGCACTGGTTTGTGCCTCCCAAAAAGAGATTTCGGCTTCACCTTCCCCACTGTGCGGCCACAGAGCCCCCAGGACTTTGTTCCTTCCCTGCAGACCCTCCCAGAGCTGCCTCATTGCCCCTCTCCCAGTCCTTCATGTTCCCCCAGTCCATTTGCACCCCAAATAGTGTTTAGTCTGAAAATCCACCCCAGATTCCAGAAATAATCCAGCAATAATCATCTGCTCTCAGTGCAGCCGGGAATGCCCTGACTACAGTGAGGATAGTTTTTTGGTGGCTTTGCTGAAAACAATGAATCACAGGAAAACTTTGAGGAGAATCAATATCTGTGGAGCAGGTCCTGCTCTGCTCTCATTTGTCATACTCCCATCACAACTATTTCTTCGATGATTATTCAACCTAAACTCAGAAATTGGGCTGTAACCATGTGAGAACGAGAAAAAAATTGATGTGATACTCAGATATTTCCTACAGAACAGAGGCAAGTCCGTACGAAATGAGTCCTTCCTTCCCATCCATCAACTGTCCAAGGAAATTATTTCAGAGTTCTAAGACTGAGCCTCTGGAATACTACAAGAAACTTCCTGTTTGAAATTCTAAGCTAAGCAGCAGCTGAAACAAAAACGTCTCCTTCCAAAGCAGCAGTCGGGATGAATTACTTGTGAGAAAAGCCCGTTGGATTTTGCTCCCTTTATTCACCTGGGAATTCTCAAAGGCAAACTGGCAAATCCTGGGCTGCCCCAAGGGTTGGAGCTGAAGTTCCTGCCTGAGGTCTCTGCTGATGTCCCTGCTGGGATGAGACCACGCTTTGGTGGTGTCCCAGTGAGTTGTTTCCTTCCAGGATGTTTCGGGAGGAATCCAACCTCAGTCAAAGGCTGAAAATAAGCAACTCCTTCTCACCTTTGAGCTCCATGCTAAATTGATCTTCCCAGGATCCATCCCTGGCTGTCCCTGGAACTGTTGGTGCCCAAAGGGATGAGCCTTGCTGCTCTCTTACACCAGGCTTGGCTCTTCTCCAGGCAAATCTCCACTTGCTTTTATTAAGAACTGCCCAAACTCCAACTAAAATAACATTTTTTTCACGTTATCTTTGGTTCGAGTGATGCTGAGCAAGCAAAGGAACATGAACAAAAGCAGTGAAATTAAAAGGCTCTGCGTGCTAAACTTCTTGATAAATTTTACTTTTGGCTGGATCTCATCTAGCAAACCCTCCTTTGCTTCCATTCAATTCAGATTTCACCCAAACACACACAAATCCCACCGACTTTGGTGAGAAAAGTTGCATGGCCAGAGTTTCAGCATCTGGGCTGATGCTTAGCAAGAAAGAGAGACCTATTTTCTTCACGTAGCAGAAAGGAAATTGTGCTTTACTGTATTGTTTACCCTTCCCAGTACTTTAATTTTCCCTTTGTTTAATATTTCAGCAGAAGCCATTTATCTTCCCTGATGATCAAATAAACTGGGTGGTAAAATAACGGATATGCAATTCATTGGGAGGGGGGGAAAATGGTATTAAAAGGCAGAGCAAAGGGATATAGTTTGGAAATACAGTAATGTGTGATTTGCTACCTCACACTTGCCTCAGTGCCCCAGGGAAAAGAGGGGATTTTTTCATCCCAAGCAAAGATCTGGGTTATTCTTTACCAGCTCTGAAAGCTGATACTTGAAAGAGCCATATCCTGCTCCAAGCCAGATCCTTATCCTCGGGTGGATAACGGGTTATCAGGATTTTGGAAGCAGGAGGAGCTAATTAGGGGAGACTGGGGGAGGTTCAGATGGAGGGAAGCTCGAGCAGCAAGAGGCAAATGATGCTGCCTGAAAAAGGGAGATTTTTCCTTCAGTTCTCCATGGCCCTGATCCAAGGCCAGGCTCCTTCCAGAGGTGCCCAGTGACAGGGTGAGGAGCAATGGCCATGAATGAAACCACAGGAGGTTCCACCTCAACATGAGGAGGAAACTTCTTCCCACTGCAGTGGCAGAACACTGGAACAGCTGCCCAGGGAGGGTGGGGAGTCTCTGCTTTATCTTTTATTCTTAAAAATTTCAGGTAGCAATAGTGGCTTCTTACCCACAGTCTGCTCCCAAAAATAAACAGGTATTTTGAGGTCTTCTTTTAGGGCACATTTTTTCCTCATAAAAAAAGAATAAATGTCAATATCTGAACCACATTTAGGTATTTTATTTGATCTGCCAACCCAAACAATTATTTGTGTCTTTCTAGGAAGGCACTTCAGTCTCTGGAGACCCACCTGGACACCTCCCTGTGTCACCTGCTCCGGGTGACCCTGCCCTGGGTGATCTCCAGAGGTCCCTCCCAACCCTGTTTGGTGATTCTGGGATGTTTTTCCATGGGCTCCAGAGGGATTTTCACTGCAGAAGACCCGACTGAACCCAGCTCCCACTGTGGCTCTGCATCTCATGAACTTCTCTGCCAGTTTAAAGCACGAGTAGGTCTCACACAACTTGAAAAACTGCTTGAAAATGGGAAATTTTAGATTATTGCTCCCATTGAACCTCTTTTTTTCTTTTTTTTGCAGGCAGAAGGCCAGGATTCACTCCTGTCTCCATCAATATTCATGGGCTGCAAATATTTATCAGCTTTTTTTTCTGTGAGAGTTTCTTAAATAAGAGGTTGTGACGTTCCCTCTGAACTGACAGCACTGGTTTGTATCAAGGTGTTCATCATCAGTCCTTTCATCACTTTTTCCTGAATTTCCAGAGGAAAATGGGAATTTAATACCCATGTAAGTGGCACCTCTTTGATTACAAACACACATAAAAAGCATCACTTGCCCTTTCAAATCTGTTCCTCATTGGAATTTTTTTTATGGGGAGCCTTTGCCTGGCAGACACACAGACTTTACAGAACACAATCACCAGGAAAACAGATAAATTATAGAGATTAGAGCCGTTATTTCATACCTATCTTTCTGCAAGCAAATTGCTAAATTAAAATTCATTAAGAAATCTGCTGTGGGTATCAAAGCTCTTTTAAAAATACCTTCTCTTTTCCTCTGATCTGAATTTTTCAGTTTGAGGAAGGATTAACCAAATTAAGACCAGGAAAGTGTAACAACATGACATGCCTTTGAGGACCAGCCTTAATTTTTCCAGCATATCTCATCTAACCACATGAATATTTTTTCCTGTGAAGTAGCATTTAAATATTTATTTTAAAATGTTGAAGTGCCTTCCTATAAAGACACAAATAATTGTTTTGGTTGGCAGGCCCAAGATCAAATAAAATACCTAAATGTGGTTCAGATATTGACATTTATTCTTTTTTATGAGGAAAAAATGTACCCTAAAAGAAGACCTCAAAATACTTGATTATTTTTGGGAGCAGACTGTGGGTAAGAAGCCACTATTGCTATCTGAAATTTTTAAGAATAAAAGATAAAGCAGACCATTATTCACAAAAATATGTGTGTTTATGTGCTGAATAAAGTATTTTTAACTCTTTTTTTTAAATATTGTAGACAAAGACTGGTGATGTTTCTTATGAGTAGTGAAACATGAAGTTCTGCTTTTATCAGGGTTAAAATTACAGTGGTTGAAGCTCCAGTTTTTCATTAAATCACTTTTATATTTTCAATTTAGAAACCCTGGCTTTCTGTGTGAAGTCTCTGGAGTCTAATAATGAGATTGAACTCCCAACATCATCTTGCTGTTGGTTGTGTGGTCAAGCTTTGCTCTGAAATAAATGATGCCTGTCCAGGATCACTGTGCCATGGTCCTTCATTAAGATATTTTCATTCAAAGGTCTATTTTGGAAAAAAAAGGCAAAATAAAAAGTTACAAGCACATTAAAGGCCACAATTTGATGATGTGGAAGGCACAAACGTGATTCTCAGAATTTTTGCTGCAGAGAAAGGGGTGTCCAGGCACTGGTAACACGTCCTGACTGTGATTGATGATGGAGAAGTTGTTGACTTGGGCTGGTTCTGCTCAGAGGGAGGTGGCAAATCGAGGAATTTATCATAAAAACCTTTAAAAGAAGACATTAAAACAGACATCGAGTTAAAATATACAACAACAACAAAAAAAATAAAATAAAATAATAAAAAAAAAAGGTTAATTTGTTTTCCTCTGCTGGTTACATTCCAAAAGGTGAAGTTTGTTTTTCCCTCTTGAACCAGTTCAGGGAGGAGATACGCCCCATATGCCACCAGTTGCTCTCACGTACAGAGCAGCACAAGATGTTTGCCAGAGGTCTGAACTCGGCCTTTCCCCTCCCAATTTCCATTTCCAGCTGTTTATTTGACTGTGACTCCCAGGCTGCTGAAAACGTGCTGGATTCACAGGCCTTAAACACCCCGGGCTGTTGCTGCAGCAGCAGCAGGTAAAGCAGCTGCCCCCGGGCACCCCAACCCCAGTGGGGAATTTCGGGGCCAGGGGGTGAGTAGTTTGTTTTTTTTTAACACAGCTCAGGGGTTGCCTGGTAGAGGGATTCACCCACGTAGGCACAGAACAGATGCCCACAGGAGAAAGACAGAAAATATTTCCGTTTTTGGAGATGTGTGCGTGTGCCAAGGCCAGAGGGAACACGGGGTTTATGTCCTTGAGCCTGTGATGCTTCAGGCCAAATAATTTAACCCCTGGGCTTCCACAGGGAAGGGATTTGTGGGGGAACACTGAACCCACAAAGGAGACCATGCACACTGTAAATCATGGAATGATTGGGGCTGGAAGGGACCTTAAAGCTCATCCCTGCTGTGGGCAGGGACACCTTCCACCAACCCAGGTTGCTCCAAGCCCCGTCTGCACCATCCTTGAACACTCCCAGCTTAAAACCACCCCTTGGTTTGAACCTCTCAGGATCCTCCACTTCTCCATGAGCTCAGGAGCTGCAGGGCTGTGTGGCTGCCCTGCCACTGGTGGGATGTGCTCGGCACTGCCCCAAAAAGGACCCAAATCTAATCAGGACAGCAGAGCAAAGCCAAGCCTGGGCTGGTGCAGCAGGGCTGGCTCTGTCACTCCCTATTAGCTGAGATGTACAATTGCTCAACCACCCCTTTATTGCTTTGTGTTTTCTAATAATTCCCAGTCTTAATTCCACCAATAGACATAAAACTTCCTACCCTGCCAGTCACAGAGACAATTATATAAGAACCTTTTTTTTGTTTTGTTTTGTTCTCCCCCTCTCTTTATTTCAGTTTAGAGAAACAAAGGGGTCCATTCATTCAATTTGCAGCTGAATCTCTCAGGTTATGTAAATTGTTAAATCATCCATGCTCTTTCTTTTTAGCCATATTGCAAGCAGGGAATTTCCATACCCAGTTTAAAACCTCACAATTGATCTGTCCCGACAAACACGGAGAGCAAGAGAGATCAAGAGTTTCATCTTTTTTTTGCTTCCTTTCTCCCAGTTAACCAATATGTTATACTCCCATGGAGAATAATAAAAAGAAATCAGAAGTCTTTCATGAAAACCTAAGTGGAATAAAACCTTGTGATATAATTAGGAGATGCCTGTGGACTTCATTTGAGCTTTCTCCATTTCCATCAAGGCATAATTTAGTGCAGAAGCACAGCCAAGCTTCCATTTACACACTGATTATTTCTTTTTTAATTCTTACTATTTTTACATTACAGTTTATATTAACTAGAAGCTTCTTGGGAAAGCTGCTTCTTCTACTCAATTATTGATACTTCTATTGATTTTGGACTGTTGTGGGATTTTTCTGAGGTGGGAAATGAGAGCGATAGTAGAGTTACTTTTGATCCTTAATGATGCACATTTAAAGGAGCATTTTGGTTTACTTTGTGCTCATCTCAGTTTCCTGCACCTTTCTGTGGTTCAGTTTTAAAAAGGAAAAGAACATGATAAAACCTCACCTAGGCTTGACCACTTGGGGAGTCTCATAGTTAGTTTTTGGCCAGCAAGGGTAATTTTGCAAAGGAGGGGTGAGTTCTGTCCTTGCAGCAAACCAAGGCTGGTCCTGGGCACGGCTGTCCCTCCAGTGGCTTGGCCAAGGAGCCAAGTGCTCTGCTCAGAGATATCTCTTCAGGAAAGTGTGATTGGTTAATAAAGAACATTTTATAGAACACATCACTGCCACACTTCACTTCTACAGGTGTTACCTGGAGATTTTTTCTGGTTGAGAGAAGTGTCTCCACACACAACCTGCAATGGCCTTAAGCTGAAGAGGGGGAGTTTTAAATCAGACATTGGGAAGAAATTCTCCCCTGTGAGGGTGGGGAGGCCCTGGCACAGGTTACCCAGAGAAGCTGTGGCTGCCCCTGGGTACCTGGAAGTGTCCAAGGCCAGGCTGGACAGAACTTGGAGCAACCTGGGCTGGTGAGAGGTGTCCCTGCCCACGGCAGGGGGTGGGATGGATGAACTTTGAGGTCCCTTCCAAACCATTCTACGATTCTAAAACAAACCAATAGACCAAGACACAGAGCTGGATAAAAACTGTTGGTGAGTTCATGAACACCTACACTAAAAACCAGACCAGAAACTCCCCCCTCAGTGCCCAGCTGAGCTTTCCCTTCAGCAGGACAGGAGCACGAAGGCTGAACGTGTTCAAACAGGGCCCTGGCCCCGTGTGCTCTGGGTGGGCTCTCGGGGTCTGGTATCCATTAGAGCCCAACATTCTGCCCAACCAAGAGATTAATTCTCCTGCAGGAACCTGAGCAAAACCAAGAGCAGCAGAAAGTTAATCAAGCACTGATCCTCCCAATCCACTTAATCACAGCCAGCTGCTACTTAGAGCCTCAGAAGAGCAACATCCCCAGGGCAGCCCTTTTGGAGAGGAGGGGAGAAGCAGTTCAGACAGAGCACCCTGCATGGCAGAAGGGCATTAAAAAGTTAATAAAATAAAAGTTAATTCCCTCAATCAAGGAGGTAGGGAATAGTTCTGGGAAGTTCTAAAGCTTCCAATATTAATTTCTTCCCGCCTTCCCAGCTGCTTATCCCTGGAAGGCATTTGATTTGTACTAAAATATTTGCTCATAACCCAAGTTTCCTCCTGGAGTGTACACAGGCTGTGCAAGGCCTGAGACTTGGCTGTGGGTTTTTTCCCCTCTTTCGTTCCAAGTGTCTCTAAAAATCTTAAAAAACACTGACCACGCCAGGGCAGTTTATATTGGCTGGGTGATCTTGTCCTCATTTTCGTTTGAGGTACGTATGGTCTCCTGGCCATGTCATCCTCTTCGTATAAAATTGTGCCTGATTTAACAAATGTGTTATTCCCCATTTGAACTTTATTGGACTGGAACATTTTGAGGGGTTCTGACAGGATTTTAGGTGTTTAAGCTTCCATATAGGAAATCCCTAAGTACATCACAGAGGCCTCTTTGCAAAACACTTGAACACTTCATGTGATGTAGGAAAAAAGCTTTTCTTCCTGGATTTTAGTTGGGGAATCTGAGATATTGATGGATTAAATGACCTGATAAAGTTGCCTGGGGTGGCTGTGGTAGAGTTGAGATTTAAATCCAGCCTGTTATTGTATGAACCAGTTTCACCATCTCTGAGTACTGGACTGAAAGGAGGAGGTGCAGTCAGTGGTTATCAAGTTTAGCTGTGGAGTGAGAGGGCATCTGAAGCTTGTGGGAAGAAACAATTAATAGGAAAACTGCATTAAAGGATTGGCTTGGTCACCCAGGAATTTAGGAATGCACTGAAACCCGTGTTTAGAAACAGTAAAACTGATTATTATGAGACCAAAACAGGTGAGGGCACCTGGCAGTGGGTTGAGCTGGTGTGTGTGCAGCAGGGACACCATCACTGGTGAGATTCCCAGCAGGAATGGTCCCAGCAGGGCTGAGAGAGAGCAAGATCAGAGTTCCTGGGCTGTGCTGCCTTCAGGCTGCCCCTGAGGAGGAAGGTCCTGGTTCCATGTGGCAAAGCCCGGGGCAAACTCCTCCTGTCGCTCCAATATTATGGAACAAAACTCCTCTTAGTTCATCACTTTGACTCGAGGCTGCTCTGAGCAAGTTGTTTTTTGAAGGAAGGAAAGTTGTCATCCCTTTAGTTTCGCTGCACTCCCTCTTTTCCATGAATCTGCAAACAGGATTAAGATGCAAAGCCTCGGTCAGCACTTTCCCTGGTTATACCTTTGCCATGGCAAATACATTCCATGAGACTTCCCCCCCAATATTTAGTTTTCTCAACAGTTTTCCACCAGAGAAGTATTCCTGCTTATTAAAAAAGCAGCATGTTGGACACACCGCAGGCTTTCGCTTTTTTCTTAGGACAGAAAATACCAACATTTTAAGCAAATATTTATGTTTATACACTCACAGCCTCACACACCTGCATGCTTATGCCTCCTCAAGGTACCATGATATGAAAAAACACCCTGGATATCATCAGAATGCTGTTAAAAATCCACGGTTCTTTTGAAGGTGCCTTATAAAAATCAGCTGGACTCTGTTTTGTGTTCTATTTTGAAGACATTTGCATCGTTTCAGAATTTTTTGGTAAGCCAGCAGCAAACATTCCCTCTCTTCTGTTGATGAAACAGCTAAACCAGAGCAGCCTTTTGGGGGGGTTCTACTAATTCCTGCAATTTACCTTAATGTAGCTTGGCTTTCTTTAAAAAGTAACGTGGGTGGAATTTTCCACGTGGCTGCGGGAAAAATCTAATTGAAGTGGGGGCTTTCGATTTATTTCTGTTTACTGCTCTGAGTTTACCAGTTGCTGTCTAAACAGCTATTTCCCAATTAATTAGCAGGGCAGTTCCACTCCTGCCTGGCCCAGCTGCTGGCTCTGCAGTGCAGATGTTTTGTGCTGAGCTTCTCCCACGAGGGGCTCGTTTGCAGTGGCCGGAGCTCGCTGAGTGACAGCACCGGTGAAAAGCCGGGCTGGGGTTCTGGGGAGAAGTCCTGTCATCAGTCACCCATCACCAGGATGCCCCCCAGCCATTAAGGGCCAAATGGAAGAGAACAGTTTCAAGGAGCTGACTGTACTTTTCATACATCATTAATGAGATGATTTAGGCTGGGGAACATTAAGGAGATCGAGTGATGCTCAGGAGAGACCTCGGACATTAACGGATGCAGCTTAATTCAGAACTCCCTTTTCTAAGGCCATTTAAAAAGTGATTTATTATCACCACACACCTGAAAATGTCTGCAAGGCTTTGCCTTCCTGCAGCCAGAGGCAGAAAAGACATTAAACACACGCTCAAATAAACTCATTAAGCCCGTGCTGCATAACTGGATGGGCTGGGGAGTCGTTAAGGAATCACACAGGTTTTTTTAAACTCAGTTTTATTTTCTACAGCAACACTCACCCCAGCCTTTGTGTTACCCATCTCCACATCCCATCTGCTTGTGTATATCCCCGCATTTAGAAAATAACTCCAACCCAAAGTGATCATCATGAGATCGAGGTTTGCAGATTCCTTTAAAAATAATCTTTGCTAAAATTACTATTAGCAAAGTTTAATACTATTAGTATGAAAGAGAAGCTGTGGGTGCCTCATCCCTGGAAGTGTCCAAGGCCAGGTTGGACAGGGTTTGGAGCAACCTGGGTTGGTAGAAGGTGTCCCTGCCCATGGTAGGGGGTGGGACTGGATGAGCTTTGAGGTCCCTCCCGTTCTGTGATACTAAAATAATAACGACTGTTAGACTGAAGTTATCACAGAGCACAAACCTGGAGGATTTTGGAGGCCAGAGTCCATTATCCATGGTGTACAACCAGCTGTAGGTGGGATCTGGTGAGAAGGGACAGCCAGAGAACTCCTCTTGCAGCAGGGAATTTTGGCAGCAGGTTTTCACTGCACCATGGGGGAGAAGCAGAAGAAACTCGCCCTTCCCACTGGACACAAGTGCCAAGGCCCTGCTCCTGTGTGTGCCTGGAGCTCAGTGAAAGAGGAGGAAACATGGATTGGGCTCCTGGAATTCCCAGCACAGAGCCCTGAGCACTCAGGAGGGAGGGAGGGAGGGCAGCCCCGTTCCTCCAGGGGTGACAGAGCTCCGTGGGATCAGATGGAAAAGTTTAACACCACCCCTGCAAGGTTTTGGTGCGTGAAGGATGGAAAAAAAACCCTGAAGAACATCCCTGAAATGTAAAACATCTTGGTCTTTTAATAATCCCGTGCGGTGTGTTTTCACTTTAGCAATAATTGTATTTTCTTTTTGCGTATTTTATTTAACAACATTTCAGGGCCCAGCTAATCTGTTCCAGCTGCTGAGGGAGCCAACAATGTGCTGAGCACAGAAACAACTGCCTTTATCAGGCCAGGGTGGTTTGCAGCAGCAATCCTACACCCTGGAGAATTCCCTGGAGGAATTGCAGTCACACCTACCGTGGGCACCTCTGTCTGTGCTGCCACTGGGACTGCAGGTGTCAGGAAGGTTCAGAAGGAGTTTATTGCTGAATTGTCTCAGTGTATGTAACAGTAATTGCAGGGAGATAAATCAAAGTCCTACGAGAAAAAAAAAAAAAATGAGTTTTTCTCAAGCTGATGTGAAGGCTGCTGGTGCTGCATGTATGTTTTGTGTTACCATTTTCAACTCAAACAAAGCATCCTAAGTGGATTAGGAGGTTAAATGTGACAGTTCACATTTAACAGTCCTGCTGCAGCATCTTCATCAGCCCAGCCAGGGTGTGATGCTGGACAGGGCAAGGAATATGGCAGTGGGAAAAATCCCCTGGATGTTACACGTTGGGATTCACCTGGGAGTGAAACTCTGGGGGAAGATCCCCTTACCATGTGAAGGGAAAACTGTCCAAGGGTTCAGTGTCCCTGACACTGGGAAGAGCCAGGCAGGTGTAGCAGAGGCTGGGTGTGTGGTGGGATAGGGTGGATGTGTATTGGGACAGACTGGATTCAGGGACAGGCTGGATGTGTGTGGTACAGCTGGATGTGGGTGGCACAGCTGGATGTAGGGAGAGGCTGGATGTGGGTGGCACAGCTGGATGTGGGTGGCACAGCTGGATGAGGGTGGCACAGCTGGATGCTCCAGACAGATATTTCCCCCAGGGGAGGACCAGAGGCTGAGCCCCCCCAGTCACCCACCCACTGCCAACCCGAGGGTGCTGTGACTGTCAGTGCCACAGAACAGCTTCAAACCACCCTTCAATCATCTCCAAAGCTGCTCTATTCCCTGGCTGGCACAGCCCAGCCCAGGTGTGGTGAGGCAGATCTGGCTGCAACAATTGTTCCTCCACATTCCCCTCCCCAGGAAAGGTGAAAATCCCCAAGGAAGTGCAGCACTCTCTGGAAAGGATCATCCCCTGTGTTTACTGAGCACTGACACCAGGCTTAGCACAAATATGTGCAGATAAAATCTTGGGGGGTGAGAGCCAGACAAACAGGAAAGATGTGGTTGCCCCTTGCCCCGAGGTTTGGCCCAGCTGCTGCTCTGGGTGGGTGATGGTTGGAGGAGGCTCAAGCTGACAGTGCTGCAAACATGAACCTGGACTAGTGAACAGCTTAGGAGAATGTGGGGATGGGAAAGAAGCAGAGAATTCAACTATTTCCAGGAGAAAAGAGGTAATTCTTAGAGTAACAACTTGACTTTAAGCCATCCAACTGCTGGAATATGTGGAGCAGGGAGGATTACGGCTGCAAGTCCAGGGAAGGGGGTGTGTGGGAGATGCAATTGTTTGGTATTATCTAATTTATTATGTCATTTGGCAGTTTATTGCTGGACTATCTCATCTCCACGCAGAGCACATCAATGCTGCTCTTTCCCCCCCAACTTACCCTGTCCCAAGCATCGTGTTTGATTTCCTGTTCTTTATCATTTCTGCAGAACTGCAGAAATCCCACACTTCCCACCAGAAGCAGCTTGAATAAAAAAATCCACGCAGCACAAAGAAAACAACCACACTTGGAGGTCACATCTCCAGCCAGGGGCGAGTTCCTGCCCTGGGCTCACACCCACGGGGCTCAGCACACTTGTTTGAGGTGAGGACACGCTGCATGGGGTGCAGGCTTTGTTTCTCCACCAAAATCCTTGCTGAGATTCCTGGCTGGACCATTTGGAGAGCGATGGAGTAGCGAGGTGGTGACATGGCCAGTGCCAAGGGCAGAAGGGGTGCAAGAAGCTCAGACTGGAGCAAAGGAAAGAGGAGACCACCCCCCAGCCCAGGTATTTACACCTGCCCTCTGTACAGGGGGACTGTGCTTCTCCAGAAGAATGGCTGTTACCATCTTGTGAGGCACATCAAGGGGATCTTAGAGATATCTTTAATACAAAATAGCAGGAATTTGGACAAGTGCAAAAGCCAAGGGTGGTTTTCTTTACCCTCCTCAGCAAACTGATGAAAAAACCGTATTGCTGGGTATCCCCGGCACCACGGGCAGAGTCCACCCACCTCCCTCCCAAGAGAAGAAATGGATTTCATATCCCATTTCACACTTCATTTCTCCTGCCTCCCCCCCCGGAGAAAGGCCCCCCCCGAGCGACACAAAGGCCCAGCAGCTTTATTTACTGCCCGGCTCGGCGGGGCTTTGTGTCCCGGGGAAGGGAGCGGGTGTGGGAACCCGCGGGATTGACGGTGTTCACTGGAGCTTGCCCGGGGATGCGGGCGCGGTAAATCACCCCTGACAGACCATTGTTGCCAGGGGGGCTTTTGTTTTGTTTTGGTTTGTATTGTTTTTTCCGGGAGGGGTGTTGGTTTTGCCCCGGGATGGCTTTGTGGGGCTGAAGGCAGGGTGGGCGAGGGAAGGGGGGGCACTGGCACCGCGCCCGGGGCAGGACAAAGTGCTTTCAATGGGCACATTCCCGGTTTTGTTTTCCTTTCTAATCATTTCCCTGGCTCTAAACACGTTAAGGAGCTTGGCATCTCCATCAACGACGGTGCTTCCTGGGCTTCCAGCTTACCTGGGAGCTTTCTTGCTGGAGCATCCCGAAGCTCCTCCATCCCTGGTCCTCCCCCTCAGCTCCTCCTCCCCTCGTGGTCACATCATTTAGGGCTAAATTTGAGCCTCGTACTTCGCCCTTTGAAAGATCTGGGCTTGGTTTTCACTGATCTGTCATCTGAGGAAGGAAAAGAATGACCCTGGAGAGTAACACTCTAATAAACCATTTGATATCTAGGAAGAGAGAGAGTGTAATGATGATTGTTGTGTGCTGGGTGTTCCTGAAATTATACAATGACAACAGAGAATAATCAGCCTTCCCAAAGTAAATACACTCCTGCCACCAGCACAGAAAGAGCATTTGGAATGTCATGGGAGACATTATGACATGTCTGTGCCCTGCAGATCTCAGAGGTGGTTCACATGCACCTTATTCCATCCCCTGTCACTGGATGGAGTGAAATTTCACATGGAATTTCAAATATCAGACAATTTTAAACAGCGAAAACATCAGTGACATAAAAATTCCTAACACTTTAAAGAAAAAAAAAAATTCAGGATAAACAAATATTACCAGGGGAGGTTTCACCTTCAGAGGCTTAAAATGGTGGTTAGGGTTTTAGAAAAGCAGATTATGGAAAGGCCAACAACTGCTCCAAGCAGTTGTTGAGCACCATTAAGTGGCTGAATAGAGGAAGATAAATAAATGTTCCTGCCTTTGTGAGATCATCATCTGTGACCATCAGTGTTGTCAGTCTCATGGCAGGATTTTGAGCAGTATTTTGGATTTCAGAGGGAGGGACACCTGAGACAGCACCTTATGTGCCCAAGGTGGTCACATTAATACTGTTTTAATTGTATCAGCACAGCCTACACTGGCAAATCACTCATTTATCTTAAACTAATTCCAGCATGTTGCATTGGGGTTTTATACCGATTTGCAAGATGTAAATTTTAAAAAATCCTTTTTGTCAGGTAAGTACATTTTCTAAAAGCATAAAAATAATTCAAAACATCTTTTTTACACCCTGATTTTTCCCTCCAGCCAGCACAACTCAGCATCAACCCTGAAGGAAGCGCCCAGCAAACCCAACTCATTGTACCTGTCACCTGCTGGCTCTTCTTTTTATTTTCTCAGATAAAGGAGTTTCCAAAGGTCCAGAAAACACTGGAGATTTAGGAACAATTTCCCTGAGGTGATGCCTGGCAGCACAGGCCCAGGGCACGATTCCTCCCTCGAGTATTTGCTCGGGGATAAAACCAAGCTGACAGTGCCATATTTAGCTGATGGGCCGACACACACATGGAAACTTGGGGTTCTTCTACAACCCAAGAAGCCAAAAATGCTACTTGGGAAGCCCATTGGCTGTTTGGAAGAGGGTGGGCAGAGGTCAGTGAAGAGTTCCAACTCCAGCTTGAAGAGTTCCAGGGCTTGGCTTTCCTTTTCTCCCCATCTGTATCCCATCCAAGAGGAATTTTCCTTGCCTGCCTCGCTGGCCTGGAGCTCTTTGTCTCAGCTGTGTGTCCTTCCTCTGGGCCTGATGCCAGAGCCACAGATGTGCAGGATGGGAGAGGGAGACCAGGACCTGGAGAAGTTTGGGCTTGGATTTATCAACAAGCACTTGACGTCCCCATGGAGCTGTTTATTCCCCGAAAATCCCACCTGTGCACTGCAGGGTTTGCAGCCAAGCCCAGCTGGGAGGGAGGCCAAGGGCTGAGTAGATCCTTGTAGGCTTCTACACCTTCCAAGAGCTCCCCTGGAACAGCAGCTTGAGATAAAACAATGCTTTTCTTTCCTTGATTTTTTCCCCCCTGTTCTTCTACCTGAGACAATCATGAGCTGTTTGAAATTGGTGTTTAGTAGAAGGGGATGTTTCTGTTCAATAATATAATAATGTCCTTACAAGGAAGACTAAAAGGGCAGAGCTTTGACAACAGGGATGTGCCTTTTCTCCTGGCATTTTTCCTGGCTTGTCCCATGGCCCCATTCCGATGTCAAACCACCTCTGAGTGTGCAGATCTGATCTCTCAGGGGAGGAACTGAGCAAATATTTAGATGCATGAAATGCACATGAAGAGCTAAACAAACAGCTGATTTTCAGCTCTTGATGGCTGGAGTTTCTGCACACATCCAAACAATCCACCTGTGTCCTCTCCACAGTAAGGCATTGTCAGGATTTCCTGTTTTCAGGATGGGAAAGAAAGCAACAGATTGCATGGCAAGTTGGTCCAGAAAAAAAAAAAATCCACACTGAAATTTTATTTCTTTCTTCTGGATGAGCCCTGGTACAGCTTTTGTGGTGAAGCATCACGAAGATCAAGGAGATACTCAAGAATGTTTGTCAGCAGCAAAGGATCAGACTGTCTGTGATTATCACCTAAGCTCTAACAGCATCAACATCTGTGTTATAGTTATGGTAGTGGAAATGTAGAATAATTTCATTAAATAGCTTTAAATTGTGTTCTTATTTTCCCCTTAAATTTTTCCTTTGTTCTGGCAAATGTGACAAACACATCAGAGGTGTTCCAGTGTAAATGAGACACTTCTCAGGTACCAATTCTTCCATGGAGACCTGCTCTCTGTATTAATAAAATCATTTAACCATAGACTCAGGAAGGTTGGAAAACATCTCCAATATCAAGTCCAATCATCGACAGCAGATGCCAGAAAAACCATCAGTTCCAGGTATGTCCTTTTACAGGTATTGAGGATTGGGAACTGCCTTTGAGAGGAAGGATAAGGGAAAATTCCTGGAGTAATATCAGTAAGGAACTGGGAGGAGTAATGTGTTGGAATAAATCAAATTCAAAAGCAAGGCAGGCACTGAAGCAGCTCACTGTGTGTGTCATCCACACAGGCTGCCCAAAATATTTCCAATCTTCTTTCTCGAGGAAAAAATTGGATTTTGATTGGCCAAAATCGTTTTTGGATATCTGTGAGCTCTATTTGCATTCTTTCCCACTGCTTTTCCTCCTGTCATTTACAAAACTAAAAACACAGCGAGGGAAAGAAAAACTGTTCACAATCTGCCTATTGCTTCTATTTTCAGCAGCAACAGGAGTTGCAGCTCTGTGACAACATATCAATAATTTCTTAGGGAAAAATAAAAAGGAAAGGCAAAATATTCTGACCATCTTTGGCAGAAACCAGCCCAGACCACGCTCAGATCCACGCTGTAGGAACAACAGCCTTGGACAAGCCGTGTCTGTCTGCAGCCATCAGCGTCCTCCCTGTCAAAACAAATGTGTTTATCTCCTCTGCAAATGCTTTGAAACACATTGGAGAAGAAGTTTTTACACACAAGGCTGAAATCCCACAACTCTCATCACTTACACTTTTACTGGAACAGAAAGACAGGAAAATATACATTAAAAAAAAAAAAAAAAATCCCCAAACCCCAAACAATCTTTTGTCGAGCTGGGCTTTTCGAGGAAGGAGAAAAACCAAAGCATTTGGTAGCAATTAATATGCCCCCTCCATTTGCAGTTTTAATTCCTGTGCAGATGCACAGTGTTGTTATTCTAATAACTTCCTGTGGTGCTCCCTTTTTCTGTAAACCTCAACGCCAATTAAAATGTGATCCATCACCCAATGCTTCCGAAACAAAGGGCAATGTCCAACTTTCTGATACAGCCAGGAAAAAAATCCCAGCCAGTCAAAAGAAAACTCAGGAGAGGCAAAAAAAAAAAAAAAAGAATAAAAAGCATTCAAGTCTTCTCATTTCTGTAAGAAAGAGCAGAAGAAAATGTTCTTTTGTGTGAGGGTTGTAATAGGAACGGGCTGAGGGGTTTGGGCCGTGTGAGGAGGGAGCAGCCAGGCTCCCACTCAGCAAAGAGGTGATTAATAAATGAGATGACGTCTGGATATTCCCCCTCTGGGAGAAGCATCAGGGGTTGGGTGCTGGAGGCAGATGTAGCTGTGGTTTGGAAAAAAGCTGGAGCCAACTTTGGGGCAGGAGCCAGGGAATGCCCCCCCCTGCTCCGTGTGCCCGGGGAAGGGGATGCAGGAATTGTGCAGTGATTCACCACGGTGCCACCAAGGCTGGCAGGAAATACAAGGTGGGCAGTTCCTTGAGGGCTTCACCAGCTTGTTAAAAAGGGCTGATTGGCTTTTTCTCTCTGCCCTGAACCACAGAGCTGCCTCTGCAAAGCAGGTCAGCCCCTGGCACAGGGTTGAGTGCTCCTGTCTGTGTGCAGGACACGGCTGTGCCACCCACAAGGGGTTTTCCAACATATCCCACATCAGCAGTGAGTAGGAATTACTCAGTGGGCCCAATCCCTTACTCAGTGGACCCAACCCTCCCCAGGGAATGGCTTTAGCTGGGAAGTGCTGAGACTTTTCCTGCCATCAGGTGCTCAAGAAACACCTGCATGCAGCACTCAGTGCCACGGTCTAGTTGGCAAGGTGGTGTTTGTTCAAAGGTTGGGCTTGAGCATCTCAGAGGTCTTTTCCAACCTATATTGTTCCGTGATTTCTGCTGTTCTAAGACCAGTGAGGAACCAACTGGAGAAGGATACCTGGTACCTTGAGAGACACTTGATGTTCTTCAGGTACTCACTGGCTGCTGCACCAGTGTTGTGACTGTAAAGTGGGGAGGTTCCCCAGGTTTAAGGTGTATCAGCTGTAAAAATATTTTGCTGATTTTCCAGGAGGATTCTTAACAATTACAGAGATCAGGCTGGAGAGAGCTCTCTCTAACACTGAGTGAAAACAAGCTTGCAGAAGACCCGCTATTCCCAACTGCCTGTGCTCCATCATATTTGGCTGCATGTGGAGACAAAGGGAGATGGGAAGGATAGATCTGGGGTGGATGGTGTTTCTGGAATACAAAATCAGTGCTTGTCTCTAAAATAAAACATGAACTGTTCAGTTCCAAAGGGACCTTGTTCTCATTCACACTCAAGCTTGTTATCTTGTTCCTGGGATTTTAAATCTGAATCAGGAGACAACGAGCATCTTCTCCCATTTAGCTGCTGACTGTCTGCTCTGCCCTTCAGAGAAAGAACAGGAACAAAGACACACAAGTGTTTGCCTTCTCCAGCATCCAAAGAAATGCCACAGGCCAATTTGCAACAGGCCAGACATGTGTGTCCTCCCAGAGGTGGGTCAGGAGGGCAGAGGAGGGACTGCAGGAGGAGGAAGGGAAGGTTGTTTGTTTATTTGTTTCTGTCCTCTCCAAGCCTGTTTTCTCCAGGCAAGGATCCTTGCCAAGCCTATTTACAAAGTTCAGCCTGGGGATCGTGAGAATTGCAGCTTCCAGGCAGCTCAGGGTCCCTGCTCAGGGCTCACCCACCACAGATGTGTCCCTCTGCCTTCTGCTGGACCCCCAGTCCTGCTTTGGGGGAGGCAAAGTGGAGGGGACACAGGAAAACCACCAACTAAGGAAGATCTGTGCTGGTAAAAGTACAGAAAAAATGAGTGTCTTCATTGGTACCTGCCTCTCAAATTATCATAATTGTATTTCTTAATCAAGCATTTATTCCTGTGTGAATGGTCATATAATTTAGAGATTTGAAGAGTAAACTCTTTCAGAGGGCCATAAGCATGAAATTAGATTAACATCTTGCCTGAAAAAACACCCATTTCCTGGCCAGGATATTTGTTTCCATGTTTCTCTGTCTTCTTGCTGGCTTCAAACTGTAGTTTATGAAGCAGACCTGGAGGAAACACGGAGTGATGCAGCTTTGAGGACCTCACAAGAAATGTGGCACTGAATCCTGCCTTTAAATCTGTCATATTCCTGCTCATCAGCTGGTTGCTCAGGAGTGTAAGGAACCTAAACTACATTCCAGGAAGGCCTTTGAAATTAATGGCTTTATTTTAATGTAAGCTAGGAACCCAAGCTCATGGTCTGTTTGCAGGAAGAAAAGCATCTTCCTTCTCCTCCGTGGTGTAAAGATGTATTTTTGTGTTGGGAAAGTTAAATTAGAAACAACAGTGGTATCACATAATCACCCCAGTGAGTTCAGATTTATTTCTCTCTGCTGATGCCTTGAGGGAGGTCCTGGGCTCTTCATCAAGGCTACAGACTTTGATATATCTGATGAGGGAAAACTCGAATGCATCAAGTCTTTTAGCAGTCTCAAAGATGACTTAAGTGCCTAAGTTGCATGTGAATCAGATGACAGTGATGAAAGAAGAATTTCATATTGATGAGTGTGTTTATTTTCAAAGTCATAATATTATTGAGTGAATACATCGATAATATTTTTACATTCTGGTTGTTGTTGAGGTAAAAAATTGATGGGTCTGGTCACCTTTAAGAGTTATGCATTTGTGTGTACGGATTGAAAAAGGAATTTAAGTCCATGTTTGTCCATCTGCAATATGTTCTTTACAGAAACATCGTGTCAGATCCTGCCATGGCTGAGTTGATTTATTGTGCAATTACAGATCCTGAATGTATCATGTAACTGCATGGCATGGAATTGTAATCACTGGAATTTGGGAAAAATTCTAGCAGTTGGTGTAATATTTTGTCCCTTGCTGTCCTTCAGCCTTTTATTCTTTTCTTCCTGGTTTCCTAAGGAATTACTTTATTAAACCCTGTTTTCAGAGGAAAGCTGTGTTCTTGCCTTAGTCTCTGCAATCTGAACACGATCAGGCTGAAATCACAAAAATTGATTTTCCCCTTGCACAGGTCAGGCAGGGAACAGAAACCTCCTCCATGAAGGTATTAGGGGGAGTTTTAAAACACATGACTTGGGGAATCACTCCAAGCTGGGGAATCTCCCCAAACCCATCATGAGGCTCGTAAATAAGTTGATTTGAGCTCAGCAGCCGATTGCAAGTGAGGAGTCAGTCTCATCTGGCATCTTCTTCCCAAGATTTTAAATCTGAGTTAGGAGACAATGAGCATCTTCTCCCATTCAGCTGCTGACTGCTCTGTCCTTCAGAGAAAGAACAGGAACAAAGACATGCAAGTGGTTTGCCTTGTCCAGCACCCAAAGAAAGGCCACAGGCCAATTTGCAAGGGACCAGAGACACGTGTGTCCTCCCAGAGGTGGGTCAGGAGGAGCTGCAGAGGAGGGAGTGTTCATCAAAGATATATTAAAACAGAAATAAAGGTAACATCAAGTCTTGCCTCACGTCACGAGCAAGCAGAATTTCTTGCCTTAGACAAAGAGGGAAGTGCTTCCTGCCCCAGAGATAAACCAGAGCTTGGGGGATTTGCAACAAGCCCCCTCTGGAATCCCCGTCCCCGGCAGAAAGCAGCGCCGGGGGCATCCCTGGAGCTGTTCCCTGCTTGATTTATCCTGGTGCACACACCGGGCAGGCACAGCTCGCCCGGGCAAGGGCCTTGCACAGGGTCCATTCGCAGGCACAGAGCGAGGTCAGGTTGTAAATTGTGGGCCGGGGTTTGTTTGGCACGGCCCTGATGGATCGGGAGCGCCGTGTTTGCTCAGATGGTCCCGGCCAGGGAAGCGGGGTTGGGAAGGGGCTGCTGGGCTGAGCCAGGCGAGCAGGAGCCCAGGCATGTGCTGCCCACCCCGGGAAGGCTCTCAGTGAACCTGAAAGCCTCCCAACATCTGGCTGCAGCTTGGCTTTGTTTGCTTTAGGCTTTCCCCGGCCCGACCACCCCGGAGGAGCCGCGATGGACCCAACTCCTCACACGCGGCTCTGGGATGGGGGGGTGTGGTGGTTTGAGACCCCCAAAAATCCAATTCCCGAGTCCAAGCCCCCCTCCCACAACTCACCCCAGTGTGAGAGGGGTTTTCCAGACACAACACAAGACTCAATATGGGGGGAAGGGAATTATATCACAATTATTACACAAATAAATATTATAATACATTATATACACAGTCCTAACTATCTCTCCTATGATAAAGCAGTATTTACATCGGATCAACTCTCTTTTCCCTCCAATAAAAGTCCAGAAGGGAAGAAGGAAAGATCCTTTCCACTTTCAGGGCAGCAGTGTCTCTCTTCTTCAATGCAGCAGTCGTAGCTGGAGTTGTAGCTGGATCTCTCTCCATTACACACAAGGGGGGTCTCCTCTCACCCTTCTCAGCCCTTCGACTCCATGTGAAGGTCTCTCTCCCTTGGACTCCAGTGGAAAAACACTTTTTTTCCCCACCACAGGGGGTTGGGCACCCGCAGGGCTGTGGGGACAAGGAAAGGGGCTCCAGGTTGGGAGTCTGGCTCACATTGTCCTAAAAGGAGCTCCTGGCACAGGAGCATTTGCTGCAGTGGTGTTTCTGTGAAGGCTCATCCGCCCTGTCCCACCCCAGGGGGTGTTAAAGTTCCTTAAAGACCCTTTCAGATACCCCGGGATCTTCAGCAACCAGGACATTCGGTCTGCAAATGAGAGAGCAGGGTTTGCTTTGGACATTTGGCCTGGAAATGAAATATCAGGCTTTTCTTTGGACATTTGGCCTGGAAATGAAATATCAGGCTTTTCTTTGGACATTTGACCTGGAAATCGACTTTCATTTTGCTTTTGGAGGATCCTTTTAGGAGGGGACTCTCCCTCCTCATTTCAGGAATTCTGCTCCTGGTTTTCAATGAGAAGGACAGAGAGAGTAAGTGGAGAAAAAACAAGCCAGATATGTGAAAATTAGGCAACTAAATACCACTCAGCTTCTAGAAAGTGGCCTCTGTTCCTCTGAGCTGTGATGCTGCTGATTTCTCCCTCCTCTCAAAATTCAGTTTAATATAAAATCCATAATTTGGTGCCTTTTTCCTTCATTAAGAGCATGAATGGGATGTTGGATTTTGTGGGGGTTTTTTTGTTTTGTTTTGTTTTTTTTGTTTGTTTTTTTTTTTTTTTACTAACTTACTACTCTGAGCAACCCAGGAAGCTGCACAAATAACTTTGAAGATCAAGCCTGACTTCTGGTGACATCAACAAGGACTTGCCAAGGGGCTTCTCCACCTTCTCTTTATGCCAACATTTTTGAGAACTAATACCTTTTATTGTACCCTTGATACAGGTGTAGAAAAAAAAACAAACAACCACACTTTCCCAGCATAAACCTTCTTCAGGTATGAAAGAGCAGCAGCTCTAAAGATCTGTACAAGGCTTTATCTATCAAAAAAACTTACTGTCCCTCCTCTAAATCTGTATTAGTTGGTGCTAAAAGACCTGTCATCTGCTTCAGCAAACTTGGCCTAGTGCATCCTTGGATATCAGAGCTGTAACTGCCAGGATTTGTCCTCCACAGAGTAATTCCTGGATCACTTTGGCAACAAGTTACCCAGGGAGGTGCTGGGAATTGAAATACTAAAATATGAGCTCGTGGCGCTTCCCATTGTGCCCTTTCTGTTTCGTTTCAGACCGAGGTGCAGCTTTGACAAGAATATTTTCAGCTGTTTCTATTTGTGTTAATGGAGCTCCCTCTCGTGGGTGAAGCTCTCCCAGCACCCAACTCGCCCTCACTGGCCTTTCCCGGTTCTTCTTGCAAGAATTTTCCTAAAAAATGAACTCACTGATAGAAAAAAAAAAAAGTTAGTTAGTTGAGTTTTATATTTACTTACAGCCTATTTTATTGTTAGTATATTGCAGAACACCGCTTTTGTTCCCACATCCTTCAGATCACTTCTAGAACTAAAACTTAACTATTGGGGGTTCAGTTCATCTTTTTGTATGGGAAAAATCACACATTTACTGATGACACAGGAACTATTCTTGGATTTAAATTACTTTCTCTACCACGTATTCATTGACTCAGCTCAGTCAAGCTGAGGCATGACAATCCACGAGTTAATATTGTATTATATTTAGTCACAACCTGTTTATTCCCAAGTGAACAGTATAATCATCTCTGTATGATCTGGGATGGTCTGTGCCAAATGCAACAAGTACTTTCAGTGGTGCTACATATATATAAATATATATATATACATATAGACAGGGATATGCAAAGTTCACAGGATATCTTGGGATACAATTAAATTCTCCATCACAGATTCTTGGTTTTAAAGATGAAAAGACACATAAGAATTTTAATGCAAAGATGAACGCAAATTCCTTGGGGAACATGTTAGAGAAGGAATAAAGATGGCTCGAATCCAGGTTCAAAGAGGAAAAGGAACGCTTGGAAGTCATTGTATCCAAGCAGGACTCTTCCAGCAGCTCCAGTTTCCTGCAAAAGGAGACTCCAGGTATTCCAAGTCCTGCTCCGACACACGGTGGCAGCAAGGGACTGGCTCTGGCAGGGCCGGGCTGAGCAGATTCCAGCTCTGTGTCCGGCTCAAGGACACTCGTGCCCTCCTGAAGGGAAAAAAAAAACCTCCTCCGAGTATTTCCATGAGAGATCTCGGAGCAGGGATGTTCCCTCCGGAGCTGTGACTCCGAGCACTGGCATCCCAGCGATGCCTCTGCCCTCTGAGCCCCCAGAGCCGGACACCAGCTGCTCCCTGTCCCGTTCCTCAGCCTGGCAGCCCTTGGGGAGGTGGGGGAGAGCACTTGCCCTGCCTCCAAACTCAACTGAGCAGCCCCAGGGCTGGAAAAAGTAGCCCTTGGACACTTGCACAGCCCCTGTGCTTTCTCTGGAGTGAGTTTTCCGTCCTTTCGTGGCTCAAATCGTTTAAATTAGGGAGGTTTAAGAGGAGTGAAGGCTCTGGGGTGACCTTATTGCAGCCTGTCAGGGCTTCAAGAGGGAATATAAGAAAGATGGGGACAAACATTTTAGCAGCATTGGACAAGGGGGAATGGCTTTAAACTAAAAGAGGATTGGTTTTGATTAGCTAGAGGGAAGAAGTGTTTTACACTGAGAGTGGTGAACACTGGCACTGGTTGCCCAGAGAGGTTGTGGGTGACCCACCCCTGGAAACATTTAAGATCAGGGTGGACAGAGCTCTGAGCAGCCTGGTCTAGTTGAAGATGTGCCTGAGACTGGACTGGAAAGGTCCCTTTCTAGCCCTGACTGTTCTGTGATTCTCTGTGTCCTTGGAGCTTTCCTCTCCTGCCTGAGCACCCAAATCACATTAGTCTTTTTTAATTACAACTTCATCAATAAAACATATCTCCTGGGTACAGATGGTGGGACAGATGAGTCCCTGCAAGGCCAGAGGGAGGATGTAGAAGCCAACCTGGTAACCACCAAACCATCACTCAGGGGCAGGGCCTGGCCAACTGCTGTGTTGGGAAAGGACAAAGTCACCCCAGCACGTTTTTTTTTTTAAAGGAAAAAGCAGCAGGTGATACCAAGGGGGAGGGTGTGAGGCCTGCTCTGAGGCAGGTGTTTAAACCCCCATTTTATCAGCATTTCCTCTTGGCTGGCCTAGATAACACTGGGGATGTGTTATCCAGGTGTGCTGCTGGGGGATGTTCTCCTGGAAGAACAGGAAGTCCATTCCAGGACGTGGCACCTCAAAATCTGCTGTGATGACGTCAAGATTCACTTCACCCACCTCCACGAGGTTCAGCCAAAGGCTGTTCTCCTTTGATGCTCAGGTATTTATCTATAAATACTTAATTCCCTTAACCTGTTCTTGCAGGAGGGATCAGAGGAGTCCAGCAGTTTGTCAATCACTCTGTATCATGCTCCAAAACCTGTACAGTGGGTTCACTTTACATTCCAATTTCAGCCTGATCATGTCAGCTTTAACCAGCATTTTTGTGTGAATAAGTGGTCTCTTTTTATAATTGCTGATTATAAATTCAAAATACTTTCTGCAGCTTATACTGCACTTACTTTTTCTTCAACCAGTCCTGCCTTACCTGGATCAACCACCACATGCCTGGTGACAGAGGGGAAACCCTCATTTTATTCAGCACTACCTTTGCTCTTGCCTGTTCATTTTCCACAGTCCAGCAGGGTATGGACACATTTCTTTCCAAACTTACTGACTGAAATTTAGGTCCATCCCAACAATTAACAGGCAATTCCAGCTGGCTGAGAAGAACAAATCTTCTCACTCCTAAGCCTGTCAGAATGATGGCAAGACTGAAGGTTTCTGTTCTCAGGGACTCAGTGCTGTTCTCAGTATTTCTCTGTCAGATTGCTCAGACCAAAATGCATTTCAGACACATCCATCATGTTCTGGATGAGTTCTGGCCAAGATTTTGGGAGAAGCCACACTCACCCACCCAGCAGCAGTAACCACCTTCCAGCCACGAGCAGAACAAACCCCCAGTGCTCCCCAGTTAAGCTGACAGTTCTTTATTCACTTGTGATCTAAATGGTTTAAGCTCTGCCAGCTCAGTTTGACACAGTCCAGGGAGCACTTGTGTGATCAGCCAAAAGGAGCAGGAGGAGAGAGAACCTCTGAGGATGGAGGAGCAAGGACAGGACATGGGCCAGAGGGGTGATGTGACCCAGGAGAGGACACTTGGCCATAGAGCAAAGAGGAGACACCTTTGGCTCAGCGTGGGATTGAGGCTTCCAAGTCCTCTCCACACTCCTATCACCCCTTTCAGCCCTGAAAATCCTGGGCCCAGCTCCTGCCTGCCCTCCACGGTGCCACCCCCTCCTCCAGCTCTCACCGTGCCCCCCCAGCTGTCACACCACACAACTCGAGGCCTCAGCAAAAGGTCACTCCATAAATATGTTTTTTCTTTGCCAGGTTTCCAGGCACCTTTTGGAGTCAGAGCCTTGGCATCTGCCCCCTCAGCCCTCAAGGAGCTGGGTTACCCAACACCTCCCAAAGTGCTGCCAGGCTGAAATGGAGCCCCACGAGCTCAGCTCCTCGTGGTGTGTGATGGATGGGGCAGGTGGGAACTGCCCAGGGCACGGCAAACACGGCTCCCAACCCCCCTGGGGAAGGTTGAGGAGCACCTACCCCTCTCAGATCAGGGATCTGCAGCCACAGAATAAAAAATCAAACCCCAGAGCCCTGGTTTTGCTCCTCCTCAGGAGGTCTGGCTGGCTGCCAGCCCTGGGAGGTGCCAGGAGTTCAGGGGATGAGGGAGACAAATCTCTGCACCACCCAGTTACCTCATGGAAACCCAGGCCAAGAAAGTGAGCTCTGATTAATGCCCTCATTAGCTCCCAGAAAGGACAACCCAGAGCCAGACAGATTTAAATTCTGCCTGAGCACCATCTGTGCCTTTGTCCGACTTCCTGCGGTTCAGGTGATGTTTGGGAGGTGCCACTTCAATAGGAACCATCTCCCAGTGCCAGCCCCTGGCATCACAGGGCATAAAATGGGACAGTCTTGGGTGAGGTTTTATTTGTTCCAGTGAATAAAAGAGAGCCAAGCCCATGTCAGCCTCTGGTATAAATAGCCATGGCACAAACTCCTGCTCTACAATGGCAACTGGGAAGCCATGTGATGGGTTCAGATTTATCACACCAAAGCAAAAATAATGATCCCAATAATGACCAAACTGAGCTGATTTTATGTTTTTAAATACAGTGTGAGCCTCCAAAACCTTGGGTTTCAAGGCCTTGTTTACAGGAGTATTTCAGGCACAACATCTGTTAGTCATGGGTAAACATGTCCCCCTGCATGTATGACCATTTAGGGCAGTAGAAAGATCTGTCTGAAATTAAAAAGCCATATTTAGCTGGAACTGAATAAACCAGCCGGCTAATATTTGGTGTATTTATGGAAGAAAATAGGGAAATGGGGCTAAAAATTACTTCAGATGAAAACAAACAAGTAAACAACAACAGTAAATCTGAACAACAGCGTTTCTTTCCTATGCCATCACATCATTTTTATGTCACTGTGCTTTAACAGGGCCTATATCTTATTATATTATCTAATGGCTGCTTTTTCTGTGCTGAAGTCTCCTCCCTGCACTGCACATACACAGCAAGAACACTTGCTGGAATGAGGGGTTGGTCAGTATATGGTAATTTCATAAAAGAGGGCAAGAAGGAACTTCAGAAGCTCATCCATGGGACCATTTTTTGATGTTTAAGGACAGCTGAGGACTTTTCCAGACCACCAAAAAACCAGATTTTATAAGAGATGATCAATCCTACACATGGACATTTAATTTCCACGAGGTCTGGAGCAGTTCTCAGCACGTGCTGCACGTGCAGCTCTTGTCCAAGGGACACTCACAGCACCAGAACCTCCCAAACCCTCGGGATGAGTTTTCCACGACCCAAAATCTATCAAACCAAGGCTTTTCTGCAGAGAGACTCGTTCACTTGTATCCTCAGAGCACAACTCACCTCTTCACAGGGCACAGTGACTCTGCTCAGGGAGTGGAGCAAAGGGCCAGGAACCTCCCCCAGGTGAGAATTCAGGAGCTGAGGAATGTTTGGAGGCAGAGAGGGGGCTCAGGGGGTGCTGATGCTCCCAAATAAACCCCTCCACCCCAAAGAGTTCATCACCCCTTTGAAGGTCAGGTGGCAGCTCTGGAGCAGATCCACCACTCCTGGATTATCCTAATACTGACCTGGGCTGTGAGATGAACACCCTCAGTCCCTCCAGTTTTCCATGGGTAGAAGACAGCCAAGTGCTCCCAGGTTTTTGTGCCCTGTGGTTTGGTCCCTAATAAAAGATGTTGTCCCTCTGTTTGCAAACTCTCAGCCTGGGATTGTTGTGCAGAAGGAGCCCTGGGCCATAAAGCACACGGGGGGCAGGACATCCATTTCCTTCTATTGATTTTGGAATAAAGGAATTGTTCATTTAATATTTTGGTTTGATTGCTTTGCTAAATGTATTGATTTGCAGCACAGAAGAAATAGGATGCCCATGAGTCAGAGCTGTTCTTCAGCAAGAATCCCCATTAGATAATAAATTCTGCTAAGAATTACAGCTGCTCAGGCTTAATTATGATTAATTTATTCCCTCCCTTAGAGTGGATTAAATTTAATATTTGCAAGTGTTTTAATCCTTTCTAGATAAAACAACTCTGAACTGTCTGGAGTAGGGATATGTTATAAATTGTGGTAGGAATAAGTCTGTTTTACTCAGAGTGTGCTGTAAATGACAGGGAAGGATTACTGTCAACTAACAGATCAACATTTCCAGGCTGTGTATATCATGGTGGGATATGGGAATGGAAACATTCAGGGAAAAAAATCAACAGGAGCACTTTTAAAAAGGCAAATCAGTATCAGTACAGCCAGTCTGCAGACAAAGAAACTCAGACTTTTTATTATATATGGGGGTTTTATATATTTAGGGATGATTACATCTATTTTTATTATATTAAAACCCCCTTTAGGGAGGTCTGTGATCATCAGAGCATTGAACTAGACTTGGAGTCACACCAGTCCTACTCTTAGGTATTAATTAAAAACCCAGTGGGAAAAAAGAAGGATCACCTGAATCTCAGGTATCTTAAATCCATCTTTACTTCTAAATCTTGGCTTTAGCCTCCCTTTTGGGCAGAATTAGGAACCAGGAACTGGAGGAATTCACAGCTATTTCTGCAATGTGCAGAGGTGGCAAAGAGTGGGGAGAGTTAAAAATGACAAGCAGAATTTGGACTTTGGAAAGTCACATTTTTGGGGCATTTCCCTACTAATTGTGTGCTGCAACACTTCTCCCCATGAATATCTTAAAGAACATCAGAATATCAAAAGAGATTTTCTACCTCTGCTGTTTAAAATACTGCTGAAAACTGCTGAAATTTTGGATAAGGAGCTGTTGACATGAAAAGATAACTTGAGCAGATATTTCAAAAAGTCAGTGCAGTATAAAAATGCTGAAGATAAAGCCCGTGTTTTATCCTGATTATTGGAGAAGAGACATGCACAAACCACAGAACAATATTTATGACAATTCTATTGACTGAATAAATCTAATAAATGGACTGAAGGGAAGCAAAGAAGGGCGTGGTGAGGGGGTCAGTGATAAAATCAAGCCCATCAGATGAGGAGTTTCTCAGTGAGTATTAAGGGTCACTCCCACAATTATGGGCATTCCTCAGCCCCAGGGAACTCCAGCTCTGGGGGAGACCCCCAGAGCTCCAGCAAAGCTGCTGCTTGAGTGTCCCTGGCTCCCTCTGGGACTGGTTGTTGAGGTTTTATGGGATATTTGAAGCAGTTGATTGAAGGGATGGAGCCCCTGCCCTGTGAGGAAAGGCTGAGAGTTGGGCTTGTTCAGCCTGGAGAAGACAAAAGGCTTTGGGGTGAACTTTCTGGAGGCCTTTCAGTGTCTAAAGGGGCTCCAAGAGAGCTGGAGAGGGACTTTGAGCAAGGGATGGAGTGACAGGACAAGGGGAATGGTTTTTAGCTGAAAGGGGGAAGGGTTCTATTGGATGGTGGGAAGAAACTCTTCCCTGGGAGAGTGGGGAGGCCCTGGCACAGGCTGCCTAGAGAAGCTGTGGCTGCTCCATCCCTGGAAGTGTCCAAGACCAAACTGGAGCATCTTGGGCTACTGGAAAGTGTCCCTGCCCCTGGCAGGGGGTGACACTGGATGAGCTTTAAGGTCCCTTCCAACCCAAACCATTCCAGGATTCTGCTGTTTGCAGAATTCTTTATGCAAAAAGAAATCAGGCAAAGGATGTTCAACTTGACTGTGAGAATTCCCACCTGTGCTGGGAACGTCTGCTCCGCCTCTGGAATCCCTCCCTTCCCTCCTGGGCTTGCTGAGCTCAGTTTCAAAGTTATTTCCAAGAACACAAGAGGCATTTTTACGACCTGGGTCACTTGGGGACATCTCAGTGCTGTCCCAGGCTGGTCCCAAACTCTTTTTGGGATCAGGTTACAAATAAGGGCAACTGGACCAATCTCGGCTCTGGGAAGGGGGAATGTCACCCTGGGGGAGCAACACCCATGGCAGGGGTCCCATGTCCCTGAGGCAGAAGAGCACGGGGACAGCCACAGCAGGACATGTCACAGAGGGATCTGTCACCTGCCCTGGGAGCACAGGGGGAGGGATGTCAGAGTTGTCCAAGAATTCCCCAGAGAGGCTGCCCACACTCCTCCTCACACACTGTCCTTGCCCGTGTGATCTCTCTCTCAGTCCCTGCTATTTCAAAATCAATATATAAATAAATATTGGCTCAAATAAGTGAAAATTGGAGGTTTGCAGTGGTGGATGTTGCTCCCAGCCTGCTGAGCTGGGATCAGCAGCAGGGAGTGACCAACAGGTACTGCAGGTGCCTGCTGACACCACAGACAAGAGGTTCCCTTCCCTTTCCCACAAAAACTGTGCTTTCCAAGGAATGATTTACCCACTTGCCTTTGATACAAAAGGAGGACGATTTCCTTGGTGCCCTAATTTTGCTCCATTTGTTTTCCTCCCATCTGTCCCCAACTCAGGGACAGATCTAAAAATAGGGACGGGCTGAGTGTCCCCCAGGAGGGCAGAGGGACCCTGACAAATGTCCCCAGGGCTGCAGGAAAGCAGCACCCGACCCTCATTCCCCCTGAGTTACTCACAACCAACCTCCTGATTTATCCTTTATTTGCCCTGAGCAAACACAGCCTCTCTGTTGGCAAACATTTGTTTTAGAGCTACTGATTGCAGGGCAGGGGATGGAAAGTTCTTCACGAGAAGGGTTTGTCTGGGAAGGGCTGCTGAGGCATCACTTTGCTGGAGGTTCCCATTTTCTCAGCGTTTTTAAGGAGCTGCAGCCAAAACAACTCCTTTTATTCACCACGAGGGTGATCCTCTGCTTTGAGTGTGTGGAGGGATAGTCTCTGCATGGTTTGGGAATCAAATATATGGTTATAAATTCAACCTGGGGGTGGACATGACACCAGTGGACAGACACAACCCCCCCACCCCCTGGGCACCCCAAATGCCCTCAATCAGCACCCCCAGGGCAGATCCTCCCCCCAGAGCACCCAGGGCTGAGGTGCTGAAAAGCTGAACAGCTGTTGCCCGTGTTCAGCCCATTCTGGGGATAAACAAAGCTTTAATTCCACAGTCGTGTTTAAACCAGCATCTTTAGAGTGAACATATGTTTATACTCATTATGCATATGTTTATTAGAGCTGGTCATAATGTTTTGACAGAAAAGTCCAAGGGAAAAAAAGCAGTTTTGTCAAAACTGAAATGTTTTGCTGGATTGTTTCAATTTCTTCTTCTCAGTAAAATATTTAACTTGAAGACAGTAAATATTTTGCTTTAATTTTCCTATCACAGTGGAATATTAACATTTAGTACAATGCTTCCTTATTATTGAAGGAAAAAGCATTTTCCTTCAATAATAAGGAAGCATTACACTAAATGTTGATTGAACATTTCGGGGAATCTTCTTTTCCAGAGGATTTTTTAACATTTTCTTTTCAGGACAATTTCCCAAATTTAACCTGGTCATACTGCAGAGTTCCAGCAGCCCTGGGCATCACTGTGGCACCTCTACCTCTTAAAACACAAGAAAAGAGAGGGGAACAACCCACTCCATGAGACAAAACTTTCTTGAAGTTATTTTCCCTGCTCTAAATAAACAGCATTACCAGCTCTCATGATTTTATCAGAATCCTTCTGCCCTGTGGTTTATTTTTTTATATCAGTTCCAACTATCTCCTGACTTATAGCAAAGTCAAAATGACAAGGAACCAGCCAGCAACAAGGCAGGTGAATTTCTGGCCGTTGTGATTTTTGAATAAAAATAATCTAAAATATGACCCAAGAGGCTCAGAAACCAGAAGCGAAACAAAGAGAGCCCAAATGAAAAGTCTTCTGTTTTTCACAGGTCAGTCTCCTGATTTTCTTTGGCTTTGACAGAGTATTCCCATGGATCAGAGGCTGATGGGATGACATCCTTCCTTCCGTGTCTCTCAGTGCGAGTCACACTCGGGATATTTCTCCCTCTGGATGTGCTCTGTGGTCTGCTGTCTGAAACAGAGCCTTGGAACAGCCAAATCCACCTCTTCTGCTGCTGGAAAAGGCCATTTTACAGAAAGCTGGGTCTGCTCAGCTCCCCCATATCGAAGAGAAAAAAAACCCCAAACAGCAACACTGAGTTTTGTCACTTTGAGACCTGACCCCGAGCAAGGGTGGGAAAAGCAGCCTCAGCACCTCTGCTCTGCAGAGCACAACAAACCACACACTTTGCTGGGCTCCAAAAAGGGAGGAAATGAAAAAGAATCAATAGTTTGAGGTATAAACCCCAAAGGGTGACACTGGTAGAGATCCAGAGCCCCCTCCCTGCTCCTGGGCACTGCAACCCCCCTGCAAGGGCAGCAGAGGCTTTGCCCAACCAAACCATCACCCAGATCACAGGAGGAGACAATTCATTGCCTGGAGAGCTGCAATGCAAAGAGAATGGAGAGAAGAACAGCCTGAGAACCTCAGTCAGTACAATTTCACCAAAACTTAAATGCTTTATGAGCTGAGAGCACTAAAAGGAACAGGGGAGACTCAGCAGTTTCCTAATGAGGCTTCCTTGCACCTTTTGTTGGTCAGAGCACCCAAAAACCCGCCCCTAGGACCAGCAAACCCATCATCTTAACCTGCCTCAGGTGTGTTAGAAGGAGAAAGGCTTAAATAGCCCTTCCCCACCCACTGCCCACAGCTGGTGGGGCACCCACAGGTGCCTGCCCTTACCTGCCAGGGTCCCTGCAGGGTATTAAAGCAGAAGGGCCACACAGGCCTAACTTTTACTTCCCAGAAAGGCTTGAGGAAGAAGGGACCTGTTGGAGATGCTCCTTTTTCAGCCCTCTAAGACCCCTGCACAGAGTAAGTGAACTTTATTTTTGCATACAAGTTTCCAAGTTGTTTAAACCCATTTTTGATAGTTCAGCTTAATTTTGTGTGACAGCTCATGTGCTGGTGGATTTTTCCTAGTGTGCAAATGACGAGGAAACTAGTTTTTGTCTTTTTACTTGTTATTTCATTGTTGGGAGGAAAGTGCTTGAACTGCACATAAAGGAATAATCTCCTGTTGTTTGGGGTGTTGGTGTTTGCTGTGCATTTTGTGCTCTTGTGGGTTGAAGTCAGTCACAGACTGTAACTATCAGCTGTTAATGTTTTTTCTTTTGTGGGTTGAAGTGCATTTAGTAGAAAAAACCTCAAACTTTTCTTGAATTTTAAAGCTTCATTAAGAAAGAAATGGAGTGTTTATTAGGCTTTTTGACTTGCTGGCTGTGTTTATTGCTTGTATTCAAGAAGGTTCTGGTGCTGATGGTTCTCCCTAATTCCAGAGCATGGGAGGAGGTGAGGGGGAAATACCTGTATTGTTACAGCAATAACAGAGCTTCTTACTGCAATTTCCCATGAAAAAGGGAGAAATAGCAGACTTAAATGATGATTTTTTTACATTGATAAAGTATTTTAGAGGTTGTTAAGCCTTGAGAGTTATTTGCCTTAATTCTAGAAGCTGCTGTGAGTCTGGGAGAGCTCTGCAGGGATATCAAAATTGGGATAGCAACTCTCCTGACTGAAAATACAGAAGTTTCCATAGGTATATCTGTGCTCTTGGCCTGACAGCAGTATTTTAGTTTTGAAGCCAGTTACCAGCTGTACCACGGGGTTGGGACGAGAAGCTTTTAGTAACCTGATAGTCTTGAATATAAAACATTTTATTTTCCTTGCTGGAGGGTATATAAGTTGAGAGGTCCCATATATAACCAAGCAGCCAGGGATAAATTTAGGGATGCATATATATATATATACATATTTATATATATACACACATGCTATTTTGAATATAGGGGCTGTGATGATGGAATATGTGGCCTTGTGTCCATTCAGGGCTTGCTTCCAACTGTCCTACAAGTGTGTTTTTTAGTCTGACCTCTTTGTCTTTCTCCCCTTTCCCCCTTTGCCATATAAAACTTGGCTCAAAGAGCATTGATCTCAGTGGGGTTATTTCTCCTACCTGCAGTGGGGTCTGGACTCACCCTGCCCCAGGACTCCTTGGTTTTGAACAATTTTAACTCTTTTTTGCTAATCCTCAGTTCTGGGTCCAGCTCTGTGTTCCTATTTCCCTTTCTGGGTATGTGGATAATAAAACTGAAGCACAAAAACTTTGTGTAACAACTGAAGGAAATGTTAAATTCTGGACTTTTTTTTTCTTGTACTATTGGAATAAGGGAAAAACTCCCTGCAAATGAGCTTTATTTTTAGGATTCATCTCCCTCCTTGTCTAAACTCTCTTTACTTAGGAGGAGTTATTCCCTTTGGTTTGGGAGAGAAATTGCACTGTCAGGAGGGTACATGGCTCTCTGTAGCAAAGCCAGCACATTGAATGATAGAGCAATTTGATCAAGTTGGACTTAATTGAAATTGTGCTCTGACAGCAGTGGGACCATCTCCAGGGCTGCTTGGTTCCATTTGGAAATGATCCCGACAATCCCAATGTGGCCAATATCCAGATGGGATGGTTTTGGGCAGGGCTCTGTTCAGCACCACAATAAACACTTCCCAGGTACAGCTCGTTAAAAGTAGATCCTCTCAGAAGTTTATTCCCAATTCTGGGATCAGGCTGTGATCTCCTTTATTTCATGCTGGAGGGATCCTGGTGTTCCCTGAAATAGAGGTTTCCTGTGAAAGTGTTGCCTGATAACCTGGGGGAGATTTAAAAAGATGCCCAAACATGACCATGTCTGATTAAACCTGCCTGACTGTGGTCCCTGTACTCACCTCTTTATGCAGTTATTCCACACTTGCAAATATATTAATCAGAACATGCAGGTCTGGGTGGGATTCTGTCCCAGCTTTCAGGTGTTTCATCTCTCAGGAAGTTGAGTTACCAATTTGCATGTTCAAAGGACTTTGTTACGAGTTAAATTACTCAAATTTCAGAAATTTCACAGAACATCTTCGACAGGTTTTGAATTCCAGGATTTAAGATCATCACTCTTGTAAACTACTTTAGATTATCTTTTTAATTTTATGTGAGCATCATTTCAAAGGCCTTGGTGCAGATCCTGGGTTTCTCAATTTCTTTCCATTAAAACTTACACTTTGAAGAGAATTTTTCCTTGTGAGGGTGATTAAACCAACCTGGCCTTGAACACTCCCAGGGATGGGGCAGAGATTGAGGCTCCTCTTATTAGAGGTGTTCTCTGCTGTTATTTCCAAAATCAAGGATTCTCTCCAATGTTCACCCCACTTTCAACCACCTGCTTTGGAAGGTTTTGGTATTTAATGGATTTATACAGACCAGGCCAATAAGAACCCAATGTTCCTGGAACAAGGTTGGTTCTTGCTGTGATCCTCTGTCCTGGCCAGTAAGAACTGGACACAGTTTGAAAAATGACATAAAATAAAAATGCTGAGGAACGAGTAACACTTCCCATAATTTGCAGAAAGGCTGAATTAATGGGGCTGGCCATCAGTTTGGATTTCTCCCAGTCACAGAAAAATTACTGCAGTGATTTTCATCCCCTGCCATGTGGAGAAAGGTTCAAGAGCTGCTTCTGCAGCTCAGTTTTGCCTCTTTCCTCTGTTATCACCTAAAGAATCATCATGTGCATGTGACCACCCAAAGCAATGTCTGCTTCTCTAGTTTAACTCTGGAGCAAATTAATATTTATAAATATTTCCAGAGTGGTTTGTGTATGAAAGAACCTTTTAGAACTAAAAATCAGAGCCTGTACCAGCTACTAACATTTTTTATGTTTATTTTCACAGCAGTTTTTGACTCATTACATCAGTTTTATGCCCCCAACTTCAAAACTCAGCATCTTTAAGTACAGGAAATTTAATGCATTGCTGTAGGAACATGTTGAAAATCAATGTAAATTCATCTTTCCCCAAAGAAATCTGAGCCCTGCAGGGTGGTCTGGAGATGTTTATCATCCAAGTATGACTCTGATGAATGAATGGTTAATGTGAATAAGAAATATATTTTGATATAATTGTGCAGTGAAGTTTCTGGCACAGGTGAGGCAGGGAAATAACTCAGTAAATAAAAGCTAAGGGTTTAGAGCAGTGCTGTGGGTAACAGGCAGGTAATTTTTCCTGGTTAAAAATAAAAGCTTGTTAGAAACCAGATTTTTGGGGTTCACTTTGTAGTGGAAACTCAGATATTTATCCAGTATTTTGTTGATGAATAGAGTCTGTTCTCAGCTCAATGTGCTCAACTCCTGGGCTTTCAGAGATGCACCAGAAAGTAAAACACTGGTGGAAAGAGATGATCTGTAGAACTTCCTGATCAGATATTTGCAGGCTTCAGAAATTCCTTGCAAATCGTGCAGCTGAAATGGTAGAGGGTGAAAAATGGTGTTCAAGGGCTGTTTGCACTGGGTTTGGAGGGGTCAGGTTCTGTTGAGGGACATGTTGTCCCTTGTTCTGGAGAATCACTACCTGGAAAACGTGGAGAGTGACCAGTGATGCACAAGGCTCTTTGAAGAATCCTGTTGGTTTTTCTGTAATGATGAAATTATTGGGATTTTGGCTGTGATATTCCATCCTGACCATAAGAACCTTTAGTGAAGAGAGTAGAGCTGGAGCCTTAACAAGCACAGGTGAAGGCTGGAGAACACTTTGGAAAGCAAGAACCTCTTTTCATTAAATTGAACACAAGTATTCTCTGGTTAAAAATAACACAGGATTTACAGCATGGAAGGGGTTGTTTTCATTCCAGCTATTCTGTGGCTTTATTTGACATAAAATAGATTCACTTGGAGTGTGTGGATTAGTGGGTGATTCATCTCAAGTCCATTATGAGAGCACAAAGAGCTTGATTTAGTTGTGTGGGGAATCTGGGTGAACCTCAGGACTGGATAAATAATTCTAGAAGGTCCAAGCTTCACCTGTGCTTTCCCACTGGTACTTGGAGTGGCACATTGGATTTTTCCTCAAGCATTCCTAAGTCTGTATTGGATGTATATCCATATATATATGAGTTACTTTCACCAATCTGGATGCCAAAGATGAAATGTGCACTCGGAGCAGCCTGGCCTGGGGAAGGTGTCCCTGCCCATGGAATGGGATGAGCTTGAAGGTCCCTTCCCACCCAAACCATTCCCAGTGTCTCTGCTGGCAGGATGTGCACTGGGGCAGTTTGCTGCTCAGGAGTGAAACCAGGACTATTTGTGACAAAACCACAGCCAGAAGTTGTCATTGTAAGATAAATGAAAAGGTATCAGCCTTAAAAATACGGTGCCTTCTGCTATTTATGGGGTTCTGATCAAACAGGGTTTAACCAGCTTTCAGCATCAGTATTCCAAAATTTCTTTCCCTTCCAGTAGCTCAGGGAGGTGATCTCAGGTGTGGAAGGTTGCCTAGAGCAGGAAAAAAGTGCTTTACAGTGCAGTCCTTGTAGTAAATTGAGAAGGAAGGTGAGACAGGAGCAGTTGTAGGTGGGAACACGAGCACAGCAGAGACCTCGTGACCGCGTTTGCCATGGATTTGTTTGGTTTCCATCAAATTGTCACTCTATGGATTGCTCAGTGCAGTGAAACGGCTCCAAGGGCAGGCTTTGATGGAGGTGACATCTATTTTTAACCAGCACAGGTGGCCTGGGGCCCCTGCCCAGGGCTCTGCTGCCTGGGTGAGAGCTCAGGAGCTGTTGGGAGCTGGGCAGAGCTGCTGCACGTTCCCACCGAGCCCCGGACACACGGGACGGGCTGGGATGGGCTGGGGACTCTGGGCACCTGCTGTGGGACACAAATGTGAAGCTCTGTTGGTAGAAATTATTAGTTTCCCTCCCTTTTTAAAGATATATCAGTTGGTAGCTCTGAAGCTTCCTCTATCTCTGCTCTGAAACCACTTTCTAGAACTCACCCTAAATATTTCCAGGTTAAATGAACATCGTGCATTAGTTTCTGTGCCAGCATTTTTACAGCTCTGTTCAGTTCTGCCCGTTTTCTTTGTGCATTCTGGAAACAGTGAAAGGGTTTAATTTTATTTTTCTCTCCCACCCCATCCCACAGCCTGTTTGATTCCAGCCACCCCTCAAAGCTCCCACCCAGGACACTCTGCATATGGTACTATTGATTTTGGCCCTGGCTGATGCTCAGATAATGTAATGCTGCTGGTCAAAATATGTTGGTTTTTCTTTAACCCTTTCCAGGTTGGTGCTGGGAAAGGTGTTAAATGAGGTTTGCTTTCTGGGGCAGTGTAAAAGAACACTCTGTCCAGCTTGCTGGTGTATTTAAAGAGCACTTCATGCTCTGGGGAGAGAACATGGTGCTTGCTGGTGATTAGCAGGGGATAGTGTTACAGGTGGGATTTCACTGGAGGAAATTCTCCAGCAGGAGAAAGGAAAGCTTTTATCCATTTAATGTGGGGAGCATAGCTAGCTTTCATTAAACCTCTCCTGTTTTAAATGACAACACTTAACTCCCTGCAGCTACTCCATGGCTTTGTTCAAAGTGCATTAAGGTTGCAAAACCTTGACATTATTTGACTGTTTTTCAGGCCCTGTTCTGACTCTTTGTAGTCAACTATTTCAATTCCTAGTACACTTATGGCCCTCTCCAGAGGCTGATGAGAACTAGATGTGAGTCCAGTATCCATTTGCACTCCTGGGAATTATCACTGCAAGTGCAGCAAAGGGATGTTGTGGAGAAAACTGGTTTGGGAAGGCAGAGATAGAAATAATGTAATGAAACAGCACAAAAGCAGTTGGTAAAGGGGGTAGGTGCGTGGAACTAGCCAAGATTACTTTTAAAAACAGTTGGAAACTTGCAACCTCATTATCTGTTTGGATTAGTTGTGTTGGTGGCTTGTCCTGGTGACTTCACACTTGTTTCAGGAGCACCCACCCTCCAGAAATGGTTCAGTGCCCTCGTGGTACATGTGAGATGTTCTGCTGGGGTGGGTCTGCCACGGAAAGGTGCCTGAAAAATTGGGATTGGAACTAATCCTGTCCTAGTTTGGTTTGTAACAACTGGTCTGGAAACATCAAATCAGCAGGATTTCTCCTCCTGGGAAGGGAAAACATGTTTGAGAAATCCAGAAACAAAGCTGCTCAATTTAAACTCTCCTTCCCTGGGCACCACTTACCTGCCTGGTCATTTGTCTTCATCTCAATGAGTGCTAATTGCTAATTTGTCATCTGCAGGCCCAGTTTGAATTCCCTCTGGGTGGAAGGATGGCAGGAATACAGGAAGCTCTTTGCTGTGGCAGTGCACTCTGTCAGCACCCAGGGCTGCTCAGGGAAAAACGTTCCAAAAACGGGCATCAGAAAAAAAATACCAGGTTTTAGTAGGAGTTTGAATCACCCTGATGTCTGTGTTCTGTATCTATAACAGAGATGGGCCAGTAGGAATGGGGGATTCTTGGGCTGTCCTGTGCAGGGCCAGGAGTCAGACTTTGGTTCTTGTGGGTCTCTTCCAACTGAGAATACATGATTCTATGAATTGAAGAGCTCCTCAAATTTTACTGGGTTCAGTAGTGCTGTTAAATTCTCCAAAAAACTCCCCATCAAGAATTCTTGTGCTGAACTGTCAGCTCCAGAAAGCGTTTTGTCCTCTGCTAAAACCAAAACAGGAACTTCAACCTAACCCTGACACCTCAAACCTGCCAAGATGCACAGAAAACGTCAGCTTCCATTTGGAATTAATATCAGCAGCACCAGTTTTGCCTGCCAGGTAAACAGCCAATGGCAAGGGGGTGCTGCTTAAAATGATTTTCTTGGGTAGGTCAGAAGAGGTCAGGCTGGGACTGGGGAGAGGCAGCTCTGGCTGGGACAGGGCTGTGTCTGGGCACTTCCATTAACTCCCACCACCAAGAACTCCTCCAATTTAGCTTTAGAAACTGCTGATCACGTTGTATTTATGAAACAGAATTGAACTGTTTGTGCTCTCTGTGCTTTCCCTGCAATGCCGGTGTGAGGAATGGGAGGTGGGTTAAAATTCCCTAGAAACCATCAGTTTTTTTTCTTTTTCTTGCCCTTGCACCCAGCCAAAAGCACGTTGTTTCCCATCAGATTTCTGGATTTCCAACCAGAAATGCCACTGGGGAACTTTTTACTGCTCTAGAACTGCAAAAAGAAAAAAGCACAGCAGGAAGACTGAAGGGCAGTCTCATATTTTGCATTCACTGAAAGCATCTTCAGCTCATGTTATTCCAATGGTTCCATTGCACTGTGTCCATGGATTTGAGGGATTTTATGACAGGGGAAAAAGCAGATACACTGAAAAAGGAAGGTAGTGTTCACAAAATGCTGTAATGTGTGTCAAAACCAGCAGAATCTAGAAATTTTATTGCAGTACCAAATCTTAGAAGTCCTTGGGCCTTTCCTGTATAAGTTTAAACTCTAAAATCCAAGGAAATAGTGAACTTAGAGTGTTACAGCACAAGCCTGGCAGTGAGTTAAACAGGTATCTGTTGGGGACACAGCTCCTGCTGGCTCATGCACAAGGCTCAAACCAAATTAACTTTGCCAAGTCTCAAATGACATCAAGTTAATGTGACATTAATCGGGATTTGTGCTCTCAGCATGTGCAAAGGACCATCCTGGGGAGGGAGAGCCACTGGAAGATGTTCCCCTGTGCAGACACTGGAATTCACTGTGGGCAGTGCTGGCAGGAGCTGAAGGTTGTTTTCTAATTTAAATGTCCTCTGAGCACATGCTTAGGAGAGACATTCTCTGACAAGGTGACAGGCTTTGGTTTCCATTCTTGGGTGAAGCAGGAGCACTTGCCTTGAACTCAACTGCAAAGAAAATGCCTCAAAAAGCTGGGTTTATGGTACCTTCTAAAATATTTGCTTATGGTGCCACAACTACCTAGCTGCAGAATTAGTAGAGTGTGGGGACTCTTCCTCCAAATATCATTTCAATTATGAAATAATTGGCTTCCAAGAGTAATATCACTTTACTGATGCTGCAAACAAGGACTTGAACACATATGTGGGGAAAAATATTTTTCTTTTAATTTTATTTCACAATAGAAGTAAGTTCTGTTAGAGCAAAGAAACAAAGGAACCTCCCACTGAGCTTTTCCAGCATTACCAGCACTGCAGAGCTGGTTACTCTTAAAACAACTGGATCTGAACGTGAGACCTCATCAGTGATAACTCCGTTCAAACTGCATTATGAATTGTTCTGAGTAAGGAGGATTTATCTTTAGTGCAACTAAAAGAGCAGCCTATTGCTCCTCAACAGTTAATGAACCACTAACCCCCCCCAAAACTGATATAAACTGATTTTGCTGTGCTGTGGGGTGGGCTTTGCTGTGGGGGAGGTTGAGCTGGAGCCTTTTTTATCCTGTTTTTGCTCTTCCCACTCCATCTCAACGTGGAAGGACAACAGGAGAGAATTTAAGGCCCATCACTGGTAGTACAACAGTGACACATGTCCAGCTCATGGGGGTACAAATGACATTGGGGGTTCTTGTGTCTGGCCCTGGATGAGGTGTTGGAGAATGGAAAGGGTAAAACAGGACTGGCAGAACACTTTTATGAGCAGCAGGAGGTCGATCATGATGAAAGATGCCTTCCAGCAACATCTGGTGGTGGCAGGTTGGCTGTTTGACCCCGAGCCCCCCATCTGTTTGTCCTGTGTTTGTGCAAGGTGTTGATTCTCTGCAGGAGGGCTGGAGAGGTGGAAGTGGGTTGTTTCTCTGCAGCCATCAGCCCTAAACACTTTTTAACCTGAGATTCAGGCATGTTAAGGCCACTAGAGTATAATTTACTCTTTTTTTGTTGTTTTTTACAAGAATGACCTTCCCAAGCCAGAACTCCTGAACTGAGCATAATTTTTCATATCCTTTAAAAAAGTGATTTATGATGTACAAGCTTTAGTTCAGGAGCAGGACTTTGATCCTTGAGTCCCAACTTGGAATATTCTGTAGTTCTATGTACTATTAATTATTCAGCCCTCAATAATTATCAGTATACAGTCCTGACAGTGTAAAAGAAACCCTGAGGAAGGAATGGTCAGATGTGAGTCTTTAGAATTCTTGGAGGCACCTGGTCCTGAGGTGGTTGGTGTTTAGCTCATTTTTGCTGTGTATTTTGTAATAAAGCTCATTCTGCACATTAGGGCTCAAATTCCCTCTACTCCAGGGTTTAGCTGAGGGGGGGACAAAGGGGCTGGCACAAATAATTTTAAAAGTTACTGGCCCTCGCCAAGCTACAACTTTCCTGTTTCAGCAGGGAGCTGAGCAGGTGAGAGCTGGCATTGCTTGAGGAGGAGTTTTCATTTTGTTAGGAAGAAATCCTTCCCTGGGAGGGTGGGGAGGCCCTGGCACAGGGTGCCCAGAGAAGCTGTGGCTGCCCCTGGATCCCTGGAAGTGTCCAAGGCCAGGCTGGATAAGGCTTGGAGAAACCTGGGCTAGTGGAAGGTGTCCCTGGAGGAGGTGGAATGTGATGAGTTTCAAGGTCCCTCCCAACCCAAACCATTCCATGAGTTACTTTCCTTTTTAATATATTTAAGTTATATTAATAATACCCTGCAGAGCTATTAATTTCCCATTATAATATCAATACACTGTATTTATTTCCCCTGTCAGAGTCAGCCACAGACTGTCCTGCATCCTGTGTGCACATTCCCCAGGGGAGTTTCCCTCCTTACCCTCCTCCAACGCCACGTGGGCCACGAGGTGTTCTCCTGCCAGCCTTTGCCACCAGCCTGTGGTGCCTGGCAGAAAGTGCAGGCTGACCTTGCTGTCACTGCTTAAGGAGGCTTTGAGCTTTGGGGCATCTTTAAGCTGAGCCCTCTGATCACATCGTGCCCGTGACGTCAAGGCCGGTGGCACCAGGCAGTGTTTTAGCACAGCCTCTCCTTAAGGTTTTGAAAATAACCCAGGTATTAGTCCTGTGCCTGCTGCCATCCCCACCCTTGGCATGCAAAGGGATGCTGCTGCATGAACCCAGGAAAGAAGTAATACTGAAAAAAAAAAACCCCACCAAAAACCAAAACCCAAAGTTCTGACAACATAATGTTCTGCTTCTTAATATTATAATAATGCTACTGGGAATGTTTAATTAGGATGTGTAGAATCAGAGAATGGTTTGGGTTGGAAGAGGTCGTTGAAAGGCATTTAGTCTGATGCCCCTGCAGGGAGCAGGGATGTATTCAATGAGAGCAGGTTGCTCCAAGCTCTGTCCAACCTGGCCTTGGACACTTCCAGGGATCCAGGGGCAGCCACAGCTTCTCTGGGCACCCTGTGCCAGGGCCTCCCCACCCTCCCAGGGAAGAATTCCTTCCCAATATCTTATCTCCACCTCACCTCTGTCAGTTCAAAGCCTTTTCTCCTTGTCCTGTCACTGCCTGCTCTTGTAAATTCCCTCTCTCCAATAACTCCATAAATCCCAGTAACAATTTTAGTGAACTATGGAAAAGTCCTGGTTTCCAGGCTTTTGTTCCTTATGACTCTCACCCTGACCCTGTTTCAGGACACAGGCAAAGAGCAAACCTGGGGGATATTTCCTTGGTGTGCAGAGAACTGAAGAGCAGGACTGGCTGCTCTCAGAGCTGGACAGGGACTGTGTGAAAAGGCATTTTTCAGGACTGGAACTGCTCTATAAATGTCAGGAGGCTGTAAAGCCACCGTGTCCTGACAGTAGAACTCCAGCTGAGGGTTAGGCTGGGCTGGGATGAGAACATTCCTGTCCAGACAGAGCTGTAATAACACAGGCAGCAAAGGCTGAGCTTGGCTGAGCTGCTGTACAACAAAAATGTTCTTTCCTTTCAATATCTCTGTGCCAAGGGACTGAACAAAGTGTCCATTAATTTAATATTTTTAGTCTATATTTTTGCTTCCTTTTCATTTTTCTCTCATATTTTGATAAAAGCCAGAGATTCCATGTTATGTTATGAATATGGATTTGCAGCCAGCAGCTATGTGGAAAAATCAATACATTCCCAGTTCACTCCCAGGTGTTCCTGTGAAGGGATTGGGCAGAGCAAAGCCACTGCCAGGAATGTGTTCTGGTGCCTGCTGATTAAAATGGATCAAGGCAAAATGGCTGGAAACTGCTGCAAGCTGAAGTAAAAAATTGAGTTCCTTGGGTTTATGTATTGCACGAGTTAAAGTTTGGTTAAACAAAGATGGACTGAAATGAGAGAGCATCAGGAATGCAGGAGGGAATAATTCTGCACAGTGAAAATTGCCAGTTAAAATATCCAGTCCTGCTGGACTTGTTACACACCTTTAGCAAATCCATGTAAATAAAGTCAGACACTTTCTCTGACAGGTCAGTGAAAAATAACCCAGCTCATTGCTCAGCTCCTTGGCTGCAGTGGAGTCTGCTGAGGGAAAATGGGTGAAACAGTCACTGAAGGAGCAAAAGTGGGAGCTGGAAGGGTGGAACAGAGCTGAAAAAAATATAGAAATAACAATGAGAGTCTTGAGAGCTGCAAATTGTGGCTCTGCTCAAAAAAATCCCAGTGTCCTGTGCTAAACTCAGTGACAATGCTGGGCTGCAGGGAGTCAGGGTTCCTTTTGGCCACGGTGAGTTGGGATGTTTAACTCTGAGCCAAAGGCAGTGCAATGTTGGGTCTAAAACAGGCACTGCTCTGGAAGGGCCCAGAACTTTCCTCTGGGCTGCCACTTCTTGGAAAACATTCCAGCTACTTAGTTAATTAGCGGATGACAAACTAAATATTTGCAAAATGAAATGGGAGATGTATCAGAGACCTGCCCAGCGTTATGTCACTGGAGATAATTTGGGTTCTGATGCATCAGCAGGTTTGGGTATATACAGTTCATGTTCTATAGGGGTGGAAAAAGCATTAATTTATTTTTCCTTCTGAAAAGATTTCGTCCCACTGCCAATGTCCCCAGCAGGATCCCATCAGCTCTGGGTGGGATTGCCAAAGCCCTGGCTGGAATCCCTGGGACACTGAAATTCCAGTCTTTGTCCTGAGCATCTTGGAATTGGCAACTCCCTACTCAAGACTTGGTATCACCTGGACCTGAGAACCTTTCAAAGCCTGGTGATTCTATATTTTCTCCTGGAAATAGTATTTTAAGACAAAATTTTGCCAGTTATATCCAATGTTCCCTCTCCTTCATCCACAGCAGGGCAGTCAGATGGTCTTTGCATGTTGGATTTCTACCCAGCAGCAGTAAATACCCTCAAGGGAATGGAAGTCAAGACTGTGTTTTAACCACTGTTGGGCTTTAGATGAAGCTGAAAATCCACTCAGGATGTGGCTTTTACTAGAAGGAAGTTTTTTAAAGCCAGAAAAAATGTCCAGTGTGGATTGTGCAACCCTGTAGTTAATGTCTGGACTGATGGATGCTCTTTATTTTGATCTCAGTAGCCTCAAAGGCAACAAAACCAAGGGGGTTTATGGTTTTTTGGGGGGTGACAGATCAGTGCTGTACAAACCCAAGGGATCTGAGCTTTGTTCTCTGCTGGGGGCAATGTTACACTTGGCAGGTGATTCCTTTATGCTGCAGAAAAGGGGGTGAGAACATTGAGCAGGTACTGAAGTGAGGAGAGCTGTGAAAAGGTTTGTTACCTGTCCCTTCAGAGCTGAAGTCTGGCTTTTGATCACCACGGGCTGTTCAGCCTCTTTGCAGGCCACTGGATTTCAGTGGGGATTTAAGATCCAAGCTAATGACTTGTCCTGGCACCTCTGCCTCTTGCTGAGCTGGGTTTTGAATTCCCTGATGCTTTTTCTGAGGGTCTTGAATAGATCAAATAGTGGAGAACTTGAAACAGCAGGGGGGAAAAAAGGGTTGTGAAAGGGAGAACAAACCAGAGCAATGTGTCCTGCAGGACTTTGGTGCTTAAGGGTAGCTTTGGCTGAGAGCTGATTGATGGGGTGGGCAGCGTCCTAAAAACCTTGTTCCTTCCTTTGAAAATGCTTGTGCAGGGAGTTTACTGAAAGAAGTTTAGGAAAAAAGGGGGGTGAGACTTGGCCCAGGGTTTTATCAGCCTTTATTGACTTCAAGCCTGTAGTATTGCTGTAAAGCTAAGCTGGGAAGATAAGAATTGAGTGAACAGATTTTCCACATGGATAATTATAAGGTATTTATCAGGTCTTAAACTTTGGTCTTATTTTCCTTTCTCCTTCTTTTTTTTTAAGGAGCCTGTGAGCTCCAAAAGGCCAGAGAAATGTCCCTTCCCAGAGGTCAGGCTGCTGACATCAGTTGATTGTCATCCCCTGGCAGATTTACTGCCCCAAAACAGCCAGTCCAGAACCAAAATAACCGGATCTATGGGAAAACTTTTGCAGAGCAAGTACAACATCCACGGAGCTGCTGCAGAGCTCTTGGGGGGGAAAAGCTGCTCTTAGTGCCAGGGAGGGGCTGAAGTTTGGGTTCACTTTTCCCTTTTCCCCAGGAGGGGCAGGAGAAAGTCCCGCAGTATTTTCAGTTTTCTACCACCCAGGGGGTGGAAAAGGGAGTTGGGGGGGTTGTTACAGCAGGAAAAACTTTGCTCAGCTGTACCAGAAGCTGGTGCCCAGCTGAGTTCCCCGGGGTCACCCACGAAGGGTAAATTCCAGAGGTGAGAGCTGGAGTGGCTTTCCAGGAGCTTGGCAGGGGTGGGGAATGATCCAAATCGGATTGGAGCTCTGCAGGGACGTTTAATACCCTGCCAGTCAAGTTGCCCTTTCATTTTATAATCCCCCAGAGGCTCTGAGAGTGGGGATGCAGGGACTGACTAAGCACAGAGTGCCAGGGGGTTCTCACTTTAAATTAATATCCCATTTTCCCCTCAGAGACCTGCCCTGTCCTGTTCCATCCTCCTGCCTTGTTCTGCTGTTACTGTTTCAAACAAATCTGCTCATTTTCCCCAAATTATTGCAACTTTACAAAGCAATGGTTGAGGAAAAGGGGTACTGATCAGGCAGCGTTTTATTGTTGTCTTAACTTTTATTGCATTTGTTAAATGTGTTTAAAATGGAGAGTGAGACTCTAGAAATTACCTGGAGATGGATAAAACGCTTTGACACTTCGTATTGAGCTTGTAAAAAAGGATTGAGTGGTAATTTAAATGTTGTCACTTCCCCTTTCAGTGGGAATTTCTGTACCTAAAGGCCTTTATAACCTGCCAGAGAATACAGTATGTCATTGGGGGCTGAAGCCATACAAATTGAAATTAAAGACTGGGCACATCTTTAATGCAATTTATTGATGATATTCTGGAACTGGTTGCCAAGGGCAGTGAAGATGCTCAAAGACTGAGACTCCTCCTCCCCCAGGAATAGGATATATATTAGCTAAGCACTAACTTAGGCTAAGTTAAACCTAAGTATATTGTTCAGTGCAGTGGATGACTGAAATTCAGGCTTCTGATACACAGAAGATCAAATTAAATACTTAAACATCCTTCTCTGAATATAGAGTTTATGGCTATTACCAAGCAAATACAGCCCTGGCTGCCTTGCTTCAAAAAGCTCTTGTATTTCTCCTTCTGGTCCTGCTTCCCTTAATTTACAGCTTTATTTTACAAGATTATCTGTACATAATGTGTGCAAACACATGAAACAAGGGAAAGGTTTCTCTCAGTGTCTTTAGAGACCCACAGGGAGCAGGACCAGTGAGCTGCTCATGTACAAGATGAAAGTTCTTGCAGCATCAGGGTTTAACTGGAGTAGGAAAAAGTTTTTTCAGAAGTTGCATGTTGTGCTTGGTCCTTAAATGTAAGTGTGGTGATGTGATAAAGGTGCTTCTCTGGCTTAAAACCTATTTAAATTCTACCAGCTTCATCACATCCATTATTGTGATGCTTTGGGGGGAAAATTAGTGCTTGATTTCTCGAGTAATGACTTCTTGGAATGCACTCAGTTTTCTTCCTTCATCCCCAGATTACTGAACACCAGTTATCATTAATTACTTTTAATAACAACGGTCCATGTGTGTGATTTTTCTAACAAATGTAACAGAGTATTTATCAGTTAATCAGGGAACGTTGTGGGGCAAATTCCTGCCTGTCCCTGGGTCAGTGTGACAGCACTAGAAATGTTAAGTGGGATCTGAGAGAGATCTTTATTTTAATGGCCCCTTTTTCTCGGATAAATTCTGTCCTATTTCCTGGAAATGTTTGATGCTGATTTATAACCCGAATTCTTGGTACATCAGCACTTCAGAGGGAGTTGAGCTTTTTACCCCCCGGAACATCAGAGTTCATGAAAAGTCATCAAATCCTTTTTTTTTGTTTTTTTCTCCAAATGAAAAGCCCAGTGAACTTTGTGTTGAGCTCCAAGCAGGTGTGATGCACCCTGATGTCCCCCAGGGTGCTCTCTTGTGGGTGAGGTCCTGTTGCAAACCCACTCCCCGGGAGGGGCAGGGCTGTGTTTGCAGAGCGGGGCAGAAAACTTGAGCCACAAAGGGGAAAAATCAGCTGGAAATCTGTTACAAGGGACCCTCTCCCTCTCAGCTCTGCACCCAGCGGGGCCTGAGCAGCTCAGGGGTGTTAATCCCAATAAATAAAACTTGCTGAGTGTGGAAGGAGGGGAGGAAAAGACTCCTTTGGTACCTGGGATGGGAAGGGCTCCTGATGGATTTTCATCTCTCCATGCCCGTTGCCCTGAGGTGATCCTGTACTTGGCACCAGCTGGAATATTCCACGTAGAACTTCTAGGAATTGCCCAGGAAGCCAAGCTGCTCTCACTTTCAAGGCTTGGTTTTCCCTGTGGTGAACCAGGACACGAAGTCACTTCCCCAGTAGCTTTTTGTTTGTTGTCAAACAAACCAAATGGGCGAAAAATATTTGCTCTGTAGCTCGGCAACAACCCCGTGGGGCTGTTCAGCCACAGCACTGACACCGAGCCTCTAAATCATAGAGCTCCTTCCCTGTTTTCCCTGCTCTGCTCCAGGGCTGTGGCTGCTTCCCTGGATGCTTTACTTGGAGTCATTTTGGCTTGGAATTGCCTCGTTTCTGCACGAGTGTTGTGGAATGGTTTGGATGGAAGGGACCTTTAAAGGGACCTTTAAAGCTCGTGTTGTTCCATCCCCCTGCCGTAAATAAAGCCCATTAAAAGTCTAAATCAAAGTGAAACCCAAGAAATTCCCCCTCCCAGAATAATCAGAGGTCTGAAGTGAGTTGTCACCGGTACAGTTCACCCACCCCTCAGCCAGGCTCTGGAGATAAAGGACCTTGGATGAATCCCTTGCTGCTTTTAGCAACATATTTGGGGGTTCCTTCCACTATCCCAAGCCCCCTCCAACTTGGCCTTGAACTCTTCCAGCACCCACAGCTTCTCTGGGCAACCTGTGCCAGAGCCTCACAATAAATGACTTTTCTGACCAGGGATGAGGGTGTCTGATCTCTGCAGGTTCCTGGTACTGCTGCAGAGGATACTGCCATCAATTTTGCTGCTTTCAGGACAAAAACTGGACAGAGTAGCTCAGTAACTGGGGCTTTCCACAACACTTATTTCTTCCTGAGGATGCAAATCCCAAACTGGCAACTTCCTGCCTTGCCCTGGCCACTGTCAGTGGTGGCCTTTTCCTGAGGGTCTTAACCAGCCCTGATTATTCACAAGCAAGTCCAGCATCAGCCCTGGACTAAACATGACTTAAGGGTGTTTTTCACAGGCATTTATCTGCCTGAAAACTCCCAGAGCACCAGCAGGTTTTTAATGCATTTTGTCATTAAACAATCACCTGTCAGTGGCAAAGCCTCCCGTGGCCATCGGTGCTTTGTGCTGGGATTCAAGAACTGACCTGCATTTCCTGGTTTTTAGTGGAATTGTTCCTCCTTGGAACAGCAAGGATTGTTAATGAACAGGAACGTGCAAGGTTGGTGTGAGGGGTTTTATTTCTCAGAAGTGTAGAATGTGCTGGGAAATTCCTCTTTTTTTTTTTTTTTTTTTTAATGGCTGGAATTTCACATAAAGGAGGATGGGAAGTTCCAGAGTATCAAAAAAGCTGGAAGTCCCAGCTGTCAGTAAACAGATGTTCTGCATCAGTCAGCTCCTGCCAGGCCAAGGCCATCATCCTTTAGCAGGGATTTCAACTTCCTATGGATTTCCAGCTGCTTTCAGTGACTTTTCACACTGTTTTCACTTGGGGCTCCTCTGCTTTATCCCTTTAAAAGGGATACATTTGAAGCCAGCTGTGCTTTGTACCTGCTATTCCAGATGTGGGAGCTGGGACTGTGGATCCAGGGTCTTTAGGACAGCCACGATTTTCCTTCTTTTTGGGAAACAAAAGAAGCAGCACACTTCCATTTCTCTTTAACCTCTATTTCTGACATCTTTTAAATGTGTGGAGTTTTTTTTCCTGCTTCTTGTCTTTATTTTAGTTCTACCTGGAAACTTCTGGAAGTGAAACAGCCACAGGTTTCTTACATGTCTAAAGAAGTGAATTAAAATCCCAGGTAACCTGAAAAACTGGGATTTTTTTGTGCAGGGAGGTGTTTTCACTCCTTCCTTGGGGTCTGAAAACATGAGTTTGCTGCTGATCCAGCTCACCAAGGTGCAGCAAATTGTTTGTCTGACAGAAATGGGGGAAAAATAAGCAACTTGGAAAGGTAGGAAAACCTGACCTACATTCCCAGTCTCCCCATTTAGAGCCTGTACCCAGAGCAGGTGATGAGTGGAACATTTTGTGATGTGATTCAAAGCTCCCCTCTCCAACCAAACTGGGTGTGCACTTCATGTCAGACTCCCTTTAATGTTTTAACAGGAATTGGTACAGCAGAGGCTGTTCAGAACCACTTTTTCCAACAAAACATATGATGGGATCGTTCTTTTTAACAAGTGAGACCTCCCCATTTTGTGAAAAAGGGCTTTGTGTTTTAAAAAGGCTTCAGTGGTTGTTTATCTGCATCAATTTAAGGGAGGCAACAAGCTTGTCATGTGAGAGGCTTTCAGTTATTGATAAAAACAGGCCACACTTGTTTCCATCATTCCAATGAGAGATTTTTTCCTCTTCCTCTTAAAAAATACAGAAAGGATGTTTGATAAACCCCAGATCTGTGCAATCAGGTCTGTGCATGAGCAGGGTGGAAGCTTGGAGGCAAATGACATGGTGTCAAAAAACTGGCATATATTGTCTCTCTCCTGAAATATATTTTCTGGAATAAAAATAATGTGGGGCGGGTGATGCCCCTTCAGCAGGAAAGGGCAGGTACAAACTTTCTGCCCAGTCAGGTATGAGTTTGGAGGAGATAAAGGTAAATTTGGGCTCAGTTGCAGCCTACAGACACATCTTAGGCAGCTGCAGTACCCAGCACAGGTTAATAATTAATAACAGCTCCCAAACATGTTGCTAAAGCAGCAGGGGATTCATCCAAGGTCCTTTATCTCCAAGGGATCTCCAGAGCCTGGCTGAGGGGTGGGTGAACTCTTGTGATGACAATGCACTTCAGGCCTCTGGTTCTGGGTGAGGGTTTGTGTTTCACTCAGATTTAGATATTTAATGGGGTTTATTCCCTTTACACTTTATCCTGAAGGAAAATCTGAAACTTTCCATTCTGCAAATAGCTGAACAATAATTGTTCTGAAAGTTCATTGCTTTTGTTCTTATGTAGGTTCCCTCATCATTCCCCTTCCCCATGAAAAGCTGGACCAGAGTCACCTTTGTAAATCCCTTTGAACCTGGGCTTTTGTTGATTCTGTGACTGCACTGCCTGAAATCCTCTGTCAGGTTTTACCTGAACACATTAAGAGCTTTCATCAAGGGCTTTCTTGTAACTCACCGGGTTCTGGGCTGAATTGATTAATTTGGAGGTCACACGAGCCATTAACACAGATTGTTTTCCCAGTCCCTCTCATTAGTGGGGTAATTGGCCTTTCCTGGGCAAGGTGCAGCAGGACTGGCACCTGTTTGTCACAGAGAGTGAATTTACATCTGGTTTGGGCTGGAAATCCGGAGGGGGGGGGTGTTTTCCAGCGACTGGGATTCCTGCATTTCCTGGGCTTGATTGGCAGGAAACTCCATCCTTTGCTGCCACTTTGCCTTTCTGCGTCAGCCTTGATGAGCTGGGGTGATTTCAGGATTAACAAACCAACTTTTGTGTGCTGTGCTCACCTTGAGGGACTGCAGGGCAATTATTTGTGCATGGGGTTCTTCAGGTGCAGCTTTTGCTTTGAACTGGGACTGTAATGCAAGAAGCAGATGGAAGTTTTCATCTCTTCATCCCCTTAATTGCTCTAAATAACTGTAATTGTACAACCTGATCCATGCTTTGTCCATGAACTTAGTTCTGGCTTAAAAGCAGGTGAAATCAAGAGGCAGAACCAGTGTTTTATGTGGAGGGAAGAGGAATTAGCCTATTTAAACTTTTCAAGTGTTTTGTGTAAGCAGAGAAGTGCTCAGGCTGTGAAATCCTGCCTGTTCCAGACTCGCCACAGAAAATGGCTTTGGAAGTGATGGATGAGGGTGGAAAGCTCTTTCCTATTCTCAATAGTAACTCTTGGTGCAGTTCACTTGCTGAGTTGCTGGTCCTTCCCAGGAAAAGCAGCCTTACTCCCAAATTTCCATTAACACTCTGAAATCTTTATTGATGTTGCCTTCCAAACTGGTCCTGGATGTGAAGGTTGAAGGATTGGCTGCACCCAAGGCTGACACAGGAGGTGACAAGTTCACCCCACCCTCCTTCCTGCTTCACCCCAGAACTGTGTTTTGCAGTTATCCATCCCTGAGGCAGTTCCTGGAATGCTGCACAACAGGGAACATCCCAAGGCTCTCCATAACCGTGGAGTTAAAGAGAATATAATAAATTGCATCTGAAAACGTCCACTTGGGGAGTCATAATGATGCTCTGCCTGTCAGGAGGAGGGCAAAAATCCCTGTGCTGTGATGTCAGAGGCAGCAGTTGGCAGCAAACCCCTTCAGATCCAGGGAAATTTAATCAGAGCCACTGCTGAACCTTGGGCTGCTTCTTGAGTGTTTCCCAGAACATTCCTTGGTGCCTCTGAGTCCCTGCCAGGGCTCCAGCTGGGAGCACTGGCCAGCCTTCTCTCCCTCTGAAGGGTTTGATGCTCCTCAATCCCACTTGCTGCCTCTTTCTGTGCAATCACAGCCTTTAATTGAGAAGCTGCTAATTGCAATTAAGGAGTAGCTCGTGTGGTGACGTGCACAGGCTGCTCACAGACGCCTGCACACTTAAAAATGATTCCTCTTCCTCTGCAGCTTCTCTACCTGGAATGCATTTGATTTGTTGGTAATTTATGAGAAATTTGTCACCTCCTCAGTGTGCAAAAACAGGACTCAAAAGATGTGAATCTTTAGCTGGTGGGAGCTCTGCAACTGCTGGAAACCAGCAGGGAGGGAGAGGATGAATCAGTGCAACAGCCTGACTAGAAATTTTAGAGGAATCTCTCCAAATCAAATCAGTGAGAGCTTTCTCCTTGCCCTCTGTGATGGAAATGGAAGCAACACCTTCTGAAATTATCATGGGAGCTTAAAAAAAAAATCTGTGTGTGCCTTTGTGGAAGTCTGTGAGGAGCAACGTAGGGAGTTTCTTGTGTTTTTTGTCTTTAATAAATATAATACCACTGTGGAGGCATCCTGCTGAGCAAGTGCTGTTCCAAACTCTCCATATTGTACTTACAGAGATGATTCAACAATAAAAAGAGCCTCTGAATCCCACCTTCCCCTTCTGCCAACACCTGGCTGTTTGAAATCAGGGCTGTTTAACTCAAGGATGACACCTGGGACACGTTTGGATCTTCAGCTCCGGGCTGATTGTGTGTAATTATGATTTCTTAGAGGACTGAGTAACACTTCATTTTAGCAACACTGATATCAGCACTAATTGCTCCTTGAATTCCTGTGGAGACTCCAAAGGCATCACGTTCAGCCCGTGCTGATTCACGATCCCTGTGACGCTGTTCCTGCAAACAGCGCAGTGGGGAAAGAGCCTGTTTTCCTTTATGGCAGCTTTTAATTTCCTGGAAGGAGCTTGGATCACTCAGACATTGTGGAACCCTCACAATCACCAGTCAGTGGTGATGTTTCTCCTCGTTAATCACCTTGTGCTGTAAGGAATTAAACGCACCAGGAAATTCCTCGTTAATTTATTTTCTTAACCTTTTCCTGTCTCCAAAAGCTTTTTGACTTGTGCAGGTGATGTCAAGTCCAGAGAGACACCCCCAGAGGACAAATCCCCCTGTTTTAGGTGGTTATAGATCATACAATAAGTTGTTATAGCAATTATATCTTCCAATATTTCCTTTGGCTAAAGGGACCGGGAAGGCAGACATGGGCACTTGCTGGGGAAAGCTTTGTCTCATTTTCAACCTGCAAATTGTTTCTTTAGCCTGTGCAAGGAAAAATGATGGCTGTTGCATGCTGAGAAGCTCCCACCTCTCGTTGAAGGATTTGCAAAGCTGGAAAGGTGTGGAATCAGCCAGGAATGTTCTAATGAATAGATGGGGTAGTGAGGATGATCCACCCCCTGAATTTTCTGAAGGCAGAGGCCACTCTCCTCTAAACTTTTGTCAGCTGAAAATCCCCATTTAAGAAATCTTCCTGAGGACAAAAGAGCTGTCCCAATATGAAGTGGTGAGATGAGAATAAATGTGGATGATAAGAGGGAATGTATAGAAAATCTTAAAGACTGCAATACAAAAAAATCCATCCCTCTCCTCCCCGTGCTGCTGTTGCAAAGCAGCAGCTCTGTGGGAACTGGGGCATTGGAACCCTGCACCAGGTTGGTTGTTCCACTCCAGCTGTTCCAGGAGAGAGCACAGTGAGAACAAACACCAGGGAAAGACCTTTCTGGGAGCAGAAAGGTTGGACTTGCTCTCCCAAAGTCCCCCCCCCCCCCAAAAAAAAGGCTGAGGTCACCTGCAGGCAGGGACAGGACAAGAGCCAAAATTGGGCAAAGCTTTGAGAACTGATGTGCTCAGCTTTGAGCTGAGCAGCAGATGCATGAGCAGGATGCCTGGAATGATCCTGCTGCAGATGAGGTGATAGAATGATTACTGATTTATCTGTGATATTGAGGTAGAAAGTGGGAGAATGTTAAAGGAGCTAAAATTGTCTCCTACTGACACCTTAGGGAACTAAAAACAGCCTCTAATGTGCTCTGACAACCCCTACCAACCAATGTTCTTTCACTGCAGTGGGTATCTTATCCCTTTTCAGTCTTGAATTAGCAAATGTGCAAACAAAAGTAGCAATTTTTAAAAGTCCTGTGCAGCAGCCACTGCTCTGGATGAAGTCAACTCCTCCTGACAGTAATTGCTTGGCTTGCCCAGCCCCTTCTCTGCTTCCAGCTTATTCAGCCCTTGATGGTATCAAATAATTTCCTGAATGAAGCAGCAATTCTGCCTCAATAAAATATTTATGGTTGTGTGGAGTGTTCCCTGCTCTCTGCTGGGAGTTTGCTGTTCCTTTGTTTATTGGGATTCGTGTTTCTCCTTCGCTCTGGGACAGAGGAAACAAAACCCCCCTTGTTACATGAGTGGCACAGACTCACAAATTTGGGATGTCTGCAGTGGTCACTGGGTCCTCTTCAGCTCTTGTTAATCCTGATCCTAACACCCCCTTGAAGATGCTGATTCCCAATCTTTCATTTTCCCTGTGAACAAACCCATGGTTGACCTCCAATAAGGCAATTAATTTATGCTGGGTTTGAAATTACAGCCTTGCTTTTGATTTTTACCCCCCCCCCTTGATTCTTATTGGCAAGTTACCAGTGATCCCTCTTCTCTCCCTTCCTCGGGGTGGAATTGGATGTGAATTTTATCTCCTATGATCAAGTTTTGCTTAATCAGCCCACCCTAAGGCCAGTGCTGCACTGGAGAAACTCAAGATTTATATGTGAGCACAACAGCTGAGGCACTGGTAGACTATTCTGGGGTTTATTATTATTAATTTAGTAGTAGGCTTGTTGCCATTAAGCTGGCAGGGGTGGATTTGTTGTTGTTTTTGAAGGTTAAGATGGATTTGACCCTCTGCAGATATTTTCTTAATGCTTCTTTCATAACTGATACCAGACAAGGAGACTAAATCTAATACAGCATAAAAGTTAAAATGGAAAATAAGCATCTTCTGCTTTAGTCTGACCAGTCAGGATGATTCCAAATGGGAATCAGCTCGTGCTGCTCTGCCTGGGGAAGCTGTGTTGGTTTTTTGGACTGGGAGTTATCTGTGATCGAATCTGTGTGTTACAAATGTTGATACCACTGCTTTGCCAAAACACTCCAGACTATTCCTCATGAAATGCTCACAGAGTATCTCCACAGATGGTACTTTCCAAGACTTTAAAATAGTGGAGGGTTTAGAAATGGAATTGGGATGAGGAGCAGTATCATAACAGCCACCATTTGTCAGTTAAATCAGTATATTCTTCTACAAGAAAGCAAATATTCCACCTGTTAACTTACAAGTCTTCAGGATTGGCTCTGGAATGAGTAATAAAGGCATTTTTTGGTGTGTGGTTTGCTGTACAACAGTTCATTGCAGGGGCTGGTCCACTCTGGGTTATTCATGGGCACAAGTAACTGGGGTTTGTCAGAAGAATATAACTCACAAGGGCCAGGTGAAAAAAGGTGGTGTGTCTTTGCAGGTTCTACAGATGAATTCCATGCTAATGAGTGGTTTTGCCAAAGGTAGGAAGTTTGGAATGCCTCTGTTCAACCAGTTGCTTACAAAGCTGTTGTTGCTGGGAGGGTCTGGTAGCAGTTTTGAGTTGTTTTCTCTCAGGTGTGTGAAGTCTGATTTTAATCCCTGTCACAGCTAATTCCTGTCCCACCCTCGCTCCTGCCTTGAATTTGGGTATGACAAAAGCCCTTTGCACCTGCAGTCTGGGTACTGGGAGCCTGGTTTTGGTTTAAGCAGCACATTCTGGCCACTTGCATCACCCCAAATGTCTGAGCAGAGCAGGACTAGAGGGCAGAGAGGGCACAGATCTGTCAGGGGGTTGCAGCAGGGGCAGCTCAGCTACCTGCTCTCATCTTTCCTAGAAATAAACCCAACATACAGTGGCCCTTCCTTCCCCCTGAATCTCCACAAGCTGGGTAATTGGAAAAGTAATTTTTTTTTATTTATTTTGGTGATTTACTCCTTATGTAACCTGGTTTAATGATGCTGAGCAGCAGCAATCCTGCACTGGAGAGTTCCCAAGGATGGCTCCAGAGGAGGAGGCTCAGCTGCTGAGCTGTCCAGAGAGCAGGGGAGGGCTCAGATAATTAAACTCACAAGCCCATAACGAGCTGCACTGTGATTTCATTTGGGTTTAGGGTTCAGGCACAGCGAGGAAGGCTCAGAACTGGCACAGGATGAGGAATAAACCCGTGGCTCCAGCACATGAAGCTTTATCACAGCTCCTGAACTGTCCCTGGGCTGTAAATCCTTCACTCTCAGTTCTTTATCTGTTGCCACCTTTTTCCTCCATCCTCTCAACCTCATTTTTGTCTCCTTTTTTTTTGTTATTGTTGTTGTCTTTTCTGTCTCTTCTAAGCAATCTTACCATCCTTGACTTGTTTCCATTGCAGGGAAAAAAAAAATAAAACTTGCTTTCTCACTTGTGTTTGGGCAAATGAATTTTTGCTGACATTTGTGATTCCCTTCCAAAGATCTCATCAGTTTGGGCAGCAGGGCCTGAATTCAGCTTCCTCTGCTGGGCTTGAAGTCTCTTAGAGCTGCCTTTTATTTTATTAGTTGGATTTTTAATAAAAAAGAAAGATAAATAGGAATCCAGCCATGTATCTCCTAAAGCAGTTTTTTTTGCTGATAGTTCAGTTCATTGCTGAACAGGATCCCAACCTTGGCATATTTTACTTCTCCATTAATCCTGAAATGGGAAACAATCCTGGGCTGGGCAGGCACAGGAGCCCCGTGTCAGTCATGGGGCCACACTTTGATAGGGGAATTATGATTATTTTTATTAGTGTGGCTGATCATTTATTATTTACCTGCACTTTGGGGCCCTAAATGCTGCTGTCTTGTGTTTGCTGAGCCAGCAAAAAGGCAGGAGCTGTCCCAAAGAGCTGAGGATGATCCCAGATGCCAGGGCAGATGTGGGAATATGTGGACACAAGACACAAGTTACATTCCTCTTCTCACTGATCCCCAATAATTCACATTTTCCTTCTCAGAGCAAAAGACAAAAGCATTACCAAGGCAGAGATTACAGCATTTTCACATAAACCATACAGGTTTCTTTTAAATGCTTTGGGGTTTTTTTTGTCTTTAAAGTTTTAAAAGCTGTTGAATATTAAAAGATTAGATGCAGAGAATTTGAGTCCTCTAATGCTAAAAAAAAAAAAAAATAGGGTGAATGTTAACACAATGTATTTAGCAAATTCAGGTGCACTCAGCATAAAGGGGTTTTGTTTTTCTCTTCAGTGATGGGTTTTGTGTAACAAGAGCCAAAAGAAAATACCTGCTGCAGCCATGTGAATATAATGCTGGGCAAACACCCCTTGATCCAATTACTGTCTGTTGGAATAGCTGTGAAAGCAAATATTACTGTGGGGTAAGAAATAATATATATATATATAGTATTTTTATATTTATTTATTTGATGTATTTATTTTTATATTATATCATCCTCATCAATCAATCAATACCATATTTATATATATAATAAATGTGAACCAGAACTTACAGTTTGGGCAGTGAGAAAGCCTCAAAGCACCAGCCCAGGTGGGATGTTGAAGCCTTGGAGCTGCCTCCCCATGGATGTGCCCTGGAATTCCTGGATGGGGAGGGACCATCAGGATCCAGTTTGGCTTTAATTTTGGAGAGGGCCAAATGTTCCTGCTGATGTGGCCACTGAGCTCAGAGAGCAGAGGCTGCTGGAGCTGCTCAGGGCTTGGGCAGAGGGATGGAAGTCTGGGAGTAGCAGGGGATCCCAAATTAAGGGGGTTACAGCAACCAAACACCTGTCAGGGCAGGTGGGAGGGAATTTTCCTCCTTGCACATCCCATGGGCAGTTAACTCCCTCCTTTCTGCACAAGAAGCTGACTGGGGAGGGCAGTGCTCGTGTCACTCACTGGTTTAACTGGTCCCCCCCTCAGTGGGAAAACAAACTCCCTGTTTACAGATCTGCTGTGAAGCTTCAAATGCAGCAAGAAGAGAAACCTCTCCTTTGCCCACCACCCTGTGCCAGCAAAACAGTTTGGACTGGGATGGGAAATTTGAAAATAATATTACTTTTTGTGGCTGTCATCTTCCACTGCCTGTCTGCAGATAAAACACAGGGATGTGAGGGTGTGGTTTTACTGCAGGCTGAGAGCAATTCTGATTATCAGACATTTTCAGGGGAGTTTATTAATCATCTCAGTGAGCTCATGCTGCCTTTTGTAGGAGCTGATGCTGCTCTTCAGTGTCAGTCCCACACCAGCTGTGATGCTCTCAGGCACAGGGGGGGATTTTTAGGATTGTCCTGTGCAGGGCCAGGAGTTGGACTTTGGTCCTTGGGGGCCCTTTCCATGTCAGGTTATTCCATGATTCCAGCTTAACCAGGGTCTGCAGTGATTTCTTTTTCCCCCTGGGATGGAAGGGGTGACACGAAGCAGGGGCTGGTTTTTTGATGTGAGGCAGGGATGGATCAGAGCAGAGAAAGCTCAATTTTTGAGCCAATAATGACTTGGAATCTGAACACTGTTTTCCATTAAATAGGGCTTTTTTTTTTTTGTCTTTAAACTTGTGAAAGTTTTTTGAATGATATGAGATTCGGGGAATTTGAATCCTCTAATTCTCAAAAATAATTGTAACACAATGTATCGAGGCACATTTCTAATAATATTACTTTTGAACAATGGTACAGTGTGTTCTGTTTGAAATACCTGGGAACATCAAATTGGGTCCTGTGAATCTCATAAAAACACAACTGATAAAAAGCCAGTAATCCAAGAGAACACCATTAGCAAAAGGCAGGGCTTGCATAAAGCAAAAGGGACATTTGGGTTTAGAGGTAATTGCAAAAACAGCCTCCTATTAAACATCACTTCCAATTAAATCATCAAAATTTACTTTGTAGCCTGTTGAATGAAGTTATTAGAGATGGCTCTGTAGTGCTGGGTTCTTCTTTGTTGGGGAAGGGCATTGATTTGGTGCCAGGCTCCCACGAGCAGGAACAAACAGCAGCCATGGCACTATCATTGCATTAAGACACTGGTAGTAATTATTTCCTAATTAGAGCCAGTGAGTAATTGCACTGTCATTACTCAGATAAACATCCCACTTGTTAAAATAGGGACTGCAACTTCTGGACACTGGGGTGAAAACTGAAAGCTTGGAAAGTTGAGTGAAAGCCCTGCTAATGATTTTTTAATGCATTAAATGCATGGGGGCAGAATTTGGCCCTTCTGCTTTGAAATACTTGCTCTGCCTTGCTCTGTTTGTGCATCTAAGATTGCTTTATTTACTTAAAAAGTGTAGGGGAATATATGATAATGTGATATCCCTGGTGGATATCACAGATTGTTTGGCTTGAATCCCTTAAAGCTGAGAAAAAGTTGGGAAAAATCAAGTCTCTTTGGTGGTAATATTTGTCCCCAGAATTTCCCCCCCCTTGGTCAGTTTTAAAGCTGTGTGAGGTTTAGTAGAGCTCTGAAATAAAAGCTTGGATTTACCTGCAAAGAAATATTGGTGTGAAAGGCAATGACTTCAGGTCCAAGGGGTTCCTCCCCCTTGCCTTGGCACGGTGGTTTTCCCTAATATTGTCATTTATTGTGTGATGTCACAGACAGGTTAAAGCATCTGCTTTGGAGTAGAGCTTTTTGTACTGACTGGGTTCACTGTGCTGCTGATTCTCATCCCAGCCTGGAGTTGTCCTGGAAGACTCTCCAGCTTTAAATCCCTGCTGGGATGAGTGGACCTGACCAGCCTGGGTTGATGCTTTGTCCTCCCCAAATCCTTCAGGGAGGTGCCTCTGCCCAGGTGAACGTGTTCCCCTGCAGAAGGAAGGCTGTTTTCATCCTCCCATCTCCCTCCTGCTTCCAGGAGCACATCCAAAACCAAACCAAGGTGGTGGAAAGGCTCTGCTGCCTCTGGAGCAAACCAGTAGGGAACAGCTAATGAACTTTTATGGGAAATAAAGACCTCTCACTGTTTTCTGGGCACCAAACCCCAGAGGGATTGCTGTGGTGTTCCTGGGATAGAGTGACTATTTTATATCAGAGGAATTGGCCTCTCTTCCTTTGCCTCACAACATTAATCCAACCTCTCAGCAAGACTCTGCTGTGGTTTTGACTAAGCCCCAGCAAGTTCAGGACTGAAATAGTCTTTTTTTGGCCCAGAAATCACTTCTGCCACCTCCTTTTGACAGATCACAAACAGCAAGTGAATTCCCTGTGGAATTCCCCACTCTGCCATCTGATCTATATCCTTCCAGCAATTTTTGTCTTTGTCCAGTTTCCTGAAAAAAACCTGGATTGCATGACCATGGAGCCACAAAGGGGTTTTTAGTGCTTTTTTCCTCATCTAGTTTTTTGTGGGGGACTAGTTTGCTTCTTTTTTTTTTTTTCTGGTGGAAGAGAGAAAAGGGGAGCAGGAAAAGGGATCCAGTTTGGCAAGTTGAGCTTATCCTTCTAAACCTCAGTCAAAACAGGAAGGAAAGGTCTTGCAGTTGGCTCCTGTTCTTTCTGGACATGTCCAACTGTTTTAAAGTAAAACAGGGTGACTTTGGCCACCCTGGGTTCAGTGCCAGATTTAAACTGGTCTCACTGGGTGGCAAAGCCAGAGGTGTGTGATGGGGGGGGGTTGAAGGGGATGGAGGGACAAGAAGAAGGGAGGGATAAAGCAAGTTTTTCTCTGTTACAGAATGTGATGCTCTGAATGACAGAGCCATGTCCAAAAAAATGTATCTTGTGGGGTGATTGAGGATTTAGGGAGATTACCTTTAATCTTCCTCAGTCAATAAAAAAGGATCTATTCTCGTTTCCTTTCTTCTTAGAAAGACAATGACATTTAGTCTGGTTGCTGGAGTTGGAAAATTGGCACAGTGTGTTTCATGTCATAATAGCATTTAAATCTTCATAAGTTTAGACACTAAACTTTATCTGCTTTGCCTTAGTGCATCCATGGCTAAATGCATTTTTTTTCTCTTAAGCTCTGAAAGTTTTTATCTGACAGAAGGCTTGTAAATTGGCCTGGGATAGGAATAAACATTAGGAATAAACAGAGATGCTGCTGGACTCTAGTTGTCATTGGGAAACCAGCTTTAAGTAGATACAGGTTTATCTGTCGTGGTGATTAATGAGCTCTGCATCCTGTTTGTGTGTTGCCTCATTTGCCTGTTGTTTCACCTGTGCATTTGGGGTGGAAATGAGAATTGCTCCAAGTGTGATTTCAGGAGAGGTCCCACTTGCACCTATTTTTAGAGCTGGAATACAGGTGGTCCAACACTGAGGATGCTAAACCAGGCTGGAGAGACCTGGATTAAATTCCTTGTTCTGTCAGCACTTTGAGTCTCCAGTAAAAAACGCAATGCTAGGGCTGGGCAGCAATAGTAATTTGTCTCTGTCTCAGATTGCCACTTGAAAATGGGATAAAATTACTCCCATATCTTACAACACTTCTTAATACAAGAGAGGCTGGAAGATTACAAGATTACTTTGCTGCAGATGTATAGGACCTCTAGGACTAAACCTCATTTCTGCAGTGCCATTACTTAGAAATTAATGTAGCAAAATCTTGGCCGGTTTCACAGTCAAACACAATCCAAAGAAAACCATATCCCTGGGAATGCTGCTGGACACCCTCACCTGCGTGTCTGTGCAGCTCAGCTCTGACATTTCTGCTGGTGTTAAGGCATTAATGCCTCCAGATTTTACTGATATGGCACAAGGCAATGTTTTCTCCTGTGGAGCAGATGGAGATGAGCTGCTTGTGCACGTGGGTTTGGTGTGTGGGCCCCGAGGGATGGGCAGAACTGGGGGGGGTTGTAGGAAATGAGCTGTGCCCAGCAAAGCCCAGGCTGGCACAGGGAGGAAAAGCACCTCAGCTGGGCAGACTTGAGAGAAGGCACTGACTGGTTTGGGAGCAGGGATGTGTTGTAAAGCCTTTGGACTGGAATTCAGGATGAAATCCCACTCCTTTGGGATGAGCAGATGTGAGCACACAGCCAGCTTTGGGCACCTTCACCTGAAGCTTCAAGCATGAATCTCAATTCAAATTTAACTCACGTGTGAGTTTATGTAGCAGCTTAAATTTTGGCATTCCTGTGTCACCTGTATCAACATGTCATGGGTAAAGCTCAATAAAAAAGGGTAATTAACCCACTAAAACATTAATCCCTGGCTTGATAAAGGTTTACAGTTTGTAAAACAGGAGCCAAGGGAGAGCTGACTGTGCAGGGAAGGGAGAAAACACAAAACTCCAACAGCAGGAGCTGCAATACAGATAAACTCTTCCATAATAGATTTTGAACTAATATTTAAGTTATTTGCTTTTTCAAGTTTGACTTGTGGCTCTTGCACACTTGGTTTTGGCAGCTCCTGCTGGGGTGACCTGGTTTAGCTCTCAGTGTGAGAGCAGATGCTCTGGGCTCTCCTGCAGCCCCACTTTCCTATTTTTCTGGTACTTCCATTGGAGAATGACACAGCTCTGGAAAATGTCCTGTATTTTTCATAGTTATAAAATGTGTAAATGGATATTTCATAATAAATCTTCCTCTAAACAGCAAAATAACTCCCCTGCATGGAGACTGGCTGTCACAAGCAGCATTTGGCACCAGAGCTTTGTCAGTTTTCATCTTTTTCAGTGTTTGCAAAGTTAAAAAATGATATTTCTTGGGGTTTTTTTTCCACCAGTGAAAGAGGCTATTGGGTGGTGAAAAACACATAAATTTAGTTTGAGTAAAATCTTCTGGTATTAGTGATTTGCCACACATGGAAATAAGTTATTGGAATGGCAACGTTCTTCTTTTCACCTTACTAGAAAATCCATCTGTCTCCAGTCCCATAAAAATACCCCAAATGAAAATGGAAAATGCTATAGATAGCAACACTTCTTCCAAGAAAACGTCAGCAAATCTGTCACCCTTCTCACCACTGTCATGTAAATACTGATCAATTTGGGATTCATGGAATACACAGAATAGAATATGGAGAGTTGAAAGATTTTCATGAGTGTCACAGTTTGCTGAAACCTGAGGGTGTTCACTGATCCCAGTGACTGAAGGAAAAGGTCTTTTAAACTCTTTGTCTGCATTTCTTGTCAGAATTTCCACGGTTCCATCAAATTTGAGTTGAGATACTTGAGCTTGGTGTTGTTTTGTGCTCACTCCCAGTGACCTGCTGGAATAAACAGTTGTGGACAAACACTCATGGACCAGCTCTGGGTTTTAGCTGGATTTGCCTGCTCTGCTGTAAAATTCGGGAATCTTTCACGTGAGGTTTGTGATCCTGAACTTGCTCACGTGGTGAAAACCTCCCTTGTGTTGTAAGATCTGCTGGGGGGTGTCCAAGGGAAGAGCTGTGCCTGGGGGGGGTGGAAGCTTTGCCATCTGCCTGACCTGGGAGCTCCAGAGCAGGGCTGGAGTGGTGCAAAACCTGCTGAGTCCTCACCCTTACAAACCACTTCTGCTCCTGGCTCGGGGTTTTTTTTGCCCTTGCAGTCCCAGCTGTGTCCACCCCTCCCCTGTCACAGATGCTTTTTGGCAATTAAAAGAGCTGTTACTGCTCACAGCAAGTCCTGGCTCCCAGGTTTTTATTTGGAAACGTTTTTACCCTTGCAAATGGTTAATTACTCAGCTTCTCCCAATCCCTGGGAGCTGCTTTTTTCCAGTTTTCTAATTTACATTGCCATGACTGGGCAGCAGTAAATCACAGCCCAGCTGCAGCTACTGATCCCCTGTAACCCTTTTTTTCTCTTAGTTGTAATTTCAACTATAAGCTCAACAATAAGCCCATCTCTTAATCTCAGCATGAACAAATGGAAAATGGTCAAATGACGCACAAATTTAAGCTTCTTGCTGTATAAATGAGACAGGGAGTGCGTCAGTTCACTGGAATACTCTGACCTTTTCTCCTCAAAAATATTGGGGGGGAAGATCTGGGAGCCCTTGGTCGAGTCTTTTATATTTACAGTGTGCAACTGCCTGAGCATAAGGCACCAATATGGACAGAAGCTGGTGCTTAAAATATATGGGGAAATGGAAGCCAGGGCACATAGGGAGGAATGCCAATAAAAGCCAGACTGTTGCTGGCTTTCAGCAGCTAAATTTACTGTAGTATTTGGATAAGGGGTAGTATTTCCCATCCTTAAGTATTGGGAAGAGGGATGTGCCAGCTACCTGAGGGATTTAAAACCAGATTACTAATAGTTTTAATTAGGATTGTCCTTTATTTCAGTTGTAATGCCGGGAGTTAAATTTGGCCCCGGTTCCTCCAGCGTGAGGCTGTTGGAGTCAGGGGAGGCAGAGCTTGGCTGGCTCAGTGCTGGGAAGGGGAGCCAGGAGCAGGGAATGCTGACATGGGAGATGGAGCCTGTCAGCACCGAGGGCTTGCTCTGTGTCCACTGCCCCAGCACAGGAGAGCCTGGAAATTCATCTTGCTTAATGCAGCTCGGGGCTGAGTGTTGAGTAAAGCTGAGGTTATGAACCGATCCTGCTGTTATAAAACTCCCTGTTTGCTGCCAGGGCTCTGGGAGTTCATTCCCTGCCTTGGTGCCTGTGGTGCAATCCCAGGATATGCTGAGCTGGAAGGGACCCACCAGGATCATCAGTCCAACCCTCAGCCCTGCACAGGCCCATCCCCAACAATCCCACCCTGTGCCCCAGAGGATCAGCCAAACCCTCCTGGAGCTCTGGCAGCCTTGGGGCTGTGCCCAGTGCCCTGGGGAGCCTGGGCAGTGCCCAACCAGCCTCTGGGGGAAGAACCTTTCCCTGAGATCCAACCTGACCCTGCCCTGACACAGTTCCAGTCCATTCCCTGAGGTCCTGTCCCTGGTCACAGCTGGGTTTGGTTTCAAATTGCTTCTGTGCTGGTGCCCAAGCTATACAGGGAGTTATATCAGGAGAACTAATGATCTTTGAGGTCTCCTCCAACCCTAATCATTCTGTGATGTAAACCAGCTTGTTTTAAGCTTGGCAGGTGGGTCATGTTGTGTATGTGGGCATAGTTTTGTACACACAGACAACACTTGTAAAAGCCCTATTTTCATTGTGCCTCACCTGAATTTTAAAAGAATTACTTCTACAGAAGAGCTTTTTCAGACTCTCTTGACAAAATTTCAGATTAATTTGCTTTAGAGAGAGCCTGGCTTTCAGTCCAAGTGCATGTGATGCTTATTAGGCACCTCTTCCCCGTGGGTTCTGTGCCAGCCCCTGTGTGGCTCTGGGCTGGCAGGGGCACCTCCTCTCCCTGTCCTTCATTTCAGTGGAGGACTCGAATTTTAAACAGTGAAAGGCCCAGGGCACAAATGTGCTGGTAAAATGTACATTGGGAGTGGTGTGGGGAGGGAAAAATATGGAAAACTTTTATAGTGAAACTGCAGGTTCTTAAAGCTCCAACCCCAGTGTGTGCACGTGTTTGCATCCCAAGGGAATTGCCTGGGTGTGCTTTGGTTCCTGCTGCCCAACACTCCTTGGACTGGGGGAGATTGAGCTCCAGGCCACTTAAAGACTCCCTGCCATTCCTTAAATCTCCCTCTGCACATGGAGTGTCCCTGGATTTCCCAACCCCTGGATCTGTGTCATTCCTGGTTCCTTCCATGCTGTTCCCAGTTTTCCCACTCGTGGGGTGGGCAGCAGAGCCACAGGACTTCTCCTCCTCCTTGGTACACACAGGCTCATTTTCAGGAGGCTGAAACCTGCTGTTTAATGCATTATTGAAAGCTGTTCTTTATTTTTAAACTTTCCAGGAAGTTAAAAATAGACCTGATCCTTTTCATTCTCTTATAAATAAAGAGCAGATCAGAATTATGCATTGAACAGTGTGTATAATCCATTGGTTAGGGATTACATCTGGTGAATGCATCAGTTAACTGAATCAGGGCTATTTATGCTTTCTTTAAAAAATTCCATCCTGATTCTTGGCCATTTCCTTGCTGTCAGGATTAAGAAGGAAGGGAGTGCTCTTGCCTGGAAGTGCTGGAGCATCATGGGTTGAGCCCTGTGTTCATTTGGTATCTGCACATTGACCAGAAGTTTGAGTGGATGCTCAGCAGAAATGCTTTAGTTTTGTTTTAAATGTGGGTTTCTTTTTTTTTTCCCCCCAAATATTCTAAGATCATACAGATCCCATAGAATGAATTTGTATTTTTTAAAAATAACTTAGTAGAGAACAAACATATATTTTAAAATAAGAAATTCAGTCCCGTCGTTGCTTTGAGCTGGATATTGTTCAGGAGCACCAACCCCATCCACATGAAGGCAGCATGATCTGCCTTAACACCTTCATTTCACCTTAAAAAAATATAATAATTAAGCTAATCAGGGCCAAAATCTCTGTAACCCTGAGCAGCTCTGTCAGATGTTCCCAAGAAGGACCCGCCTGGTGTGGAATTGTGTGGCTGCACTGGACACCAAACCCATTTTTTTCAGTTTCTGTGCAAACTCACTGCACTGCCAAATATTCATGGCTTAAATAACATTAAACTGCCTCCTGAATGCAGAGGAAAAAATCCAATCAGTGCCTAATTTATTACAATGAATTGTCAAAGGGAATAATTAGTCATTACAGGTGGGATTTTCCCCAGTGCTTGGGGCCAGCTCAGCCCCCTCATGGCAGGGAGATGGATGAATGCTCTAGAAAATCTCATTGAAATACCAGAGATTAGAGTTAACCAAGGACTATTTTTCTATCTGTGCCCTTGTCTGTGACCTCCTTTACTGGAATTTTGGGACCTGAAAAAGTAAATGCCTTGCAGAAAACTTCATTTGGAAAGATAATTCTTCGTATCTTGGTCTGAGTTTTAATTTTTTTCTGAGGGAGTCTGCCCAGAAATTGGAGTCAAAAAGGAAAAAAAATCATCTGCTTTCCCCAAAGCCGTCAGTGACTGATAATTTGGGATAAAATGCTCTAACAATCATTCTTCACTTGCTCACAAAAAATACCCCTCGTGTCTGTAGCATTTTTCTGTGCAATTATAATGATTTCTTGAGCCTTGGGTTTCAATGGGAGGCTGAACTCTTGCCTCACATCTGCTTTGGGAACCATCTCACGTGCACTTCTGCAGCTTTTCTGCCCCTCAAATATGCCCAGCTCTGAGGAAAAAACAATGTCATCTTGAAAAGGGCCTTTTTTTTGGACGTAGACATGCAAATGTGTCGTTCCAAGCTGAGCTGCAGAGTGAATTTGTAACGAGCCCAGAGGAACTGTCCCTCAGTACACTCATTATTGGAAGCACAGGCTGAGTAAAGTGTCCTCCAAGAGAGGCCTGTTGAACACAGCAGGAGCAGGGAAGTTTGTGCTCATGGAATATTTCCCCTAGGACCATTCCTCCCTCCTGGGAAGAGCTGTCAGAGCTGGCTCCAGGCTGCAGCTCTGACTCAGAGCCCATATTTTGCTCTGGATGGGGGACATCAAGTGGCTCGTGTGGGCTCTGGGTTTCAGCTTTTTTCCACCTATAAAAGACAACACTTGCTGGAAGAGTGGAAAAGGTTCGGGAAAAGCTCCTGGCAGCTTCTTTGTTGCTAGAAATGTTTCCCGCAAGGTGTTCCATATCCTATTGCTCCTGAACCCTCTGATCTATATTTACAAGTGGCCTTAAAATGGCAGGTAAGCAAAAATAGGGGGAGAGATGAAAGAAATACTGCCAACCACCTGGTCCACCAGTTTAGTGTCACATCCAAGTCCTTTTGGCCTTGCTGGAGCCTCCATGAGGGGTGTCAGGGCTCAGGGGGATTAGGAGGAATGAGAAGCCCTGATTTAGCTTTGCCCACAGCAGGTTCCATCCACTGGGGCTCTGTTACACTGGGATTCTTCTGTTTTCTGACAGGGAGGGGTCATCTAGGGAAGTGGATCTCAAAGGCTGCCCCTCAGAGCTCTCTCTGTATGTTTGGAAATCAATTCTGGAGCAGTTGATGGAAAATCCCCAAGCGAAGAACAGAAGCCAATGTTTAAAACTGTTCTGGAGATCTTTACTCTCCAGCTGCTTCTCCCAGCCTTGCAGGTGGCAAAGTGCAGAGGAGAGGGGTTGTGAGCCTGAGGTTTTGTTCCTCACTTCAGGAGCTGGGTGAAGAGCAGGTTTGAGGGTGAGGGAGGAAGTTTAGTGCAGGGAACTCTGCATCGGTGTTCTGGGGATCCGAGATGCTCCTCTGAAGGGTCAGGTTTGGGCAGCAGCAACAGGAGCAGACCAGATGTGAGGTCATCCCAGTTTTCCAGCCATCCCTCAGCTCCCTCCAAGGAGCAGCAGCAGCAGAAGCCCAGCAGTTCCTCTCGTCCTTGGAGTGATGAAATCCAACCTTGGTGCCGTGTGGCAGCCTGGAGCCAGCCCTGCTGGAGCTCCTCTGCCTTTGTGGGAAAGGCCAAGGAGAAGAAAAAATGGATTTGTAAATAGGGTGGATTATCAGGGGCTCCTATTGCAACTTAAGGGAGACTTTGAGTGGAGGGTCAGTGAGGGAACACTCTCTGGCCAATGCCTTATTTATGCCAAGTGTTAAAATGTTTCACTTCTCCCTCACAGTGCTCCTGCCCTTGGGATTCCTGGCCTGGAGCAATTCCTCCTGGTCACAAGTAGCACAACCACTGGCTGATACCACCTAATGCAACAAGCCCCAGACTGTCACAGTTTTAAATATTTCATTTTGACTGTGTTGGGGTTTCTTTCAAGACTTTCATGTCTTCAATTTTCTGTGTGAATTTTCCACTCTAAAGCAGCTGATTAGTGCTCATGCTGCAGCAGTTTGGAGTTCCCAGAAGCAGCACAACCTCTCAGCCTCCAATAAAGCTAAACCATCCCAGCTGGAGAAGCTGAGGAAAGGTCTGTGCTGGGATGTATGGAGGCTTTAAGTGCTGGGCATTGCTTTGCCTCCCAGAGCAGAGTTTGGCTGTTCTGGAGGGGAGGGAATGGAAAGTTCCACTGCAGGACTCCAGGCAGAGGCTGAAAGGCAACCAGGTGTGTCCAGATGTGGGAGGCAACTTGTGTCCTGGCCCCTGTGTGCCAAGTGAGAGGCTGAGGACGCTGGGGACAGACTGGGACAGGGAGCAGAAGCAGTTGGAAAATGTATTTTCAATAATATCCTTTTCTGCTAAGTGGCAACTGCCCATTTTCAGCAGCAGGTCGTCTTTGCTGATTGAAAAATTCCTCTGTGCTTCTGAAATTCCTCTTCTTACCCAAGCATGAATTGAATGGAAAAGTTTCAGAATCTCAGTTATGCCTGAATTAATAAAAAACCCAAACCATTCTATGACTCTGAAGTTATCTTATGACTTCAGGACAACTATTAAATATATACATAGGTTTGTTGACATTGATGTCTCTGACTCAGAGTATTCTGGGAAAGGTACATCCAACTGTAAAAGAAATTCTGTTTAAATATGATTTCCCCAAGCACAGCAAGGGCAAGCTGTGCTGGTTCCTTCTGAAATATTTCCCCACTCTCTGAATGTACAAGATGAGAAGGAACAGTGCAGTGTGAGAGCACTCACTGTCATCAAGTGGAGGCAGAGAAGCAAAGAGAAGTGTATTTGAGAGAGGAGAGCACTTGTTTGTATGAAGAAGTCCAGCAGTTCTTGGTCAGGGTGGAAATCTGGGGATGTGCAAGTGGGTTCCAACCCCCCTGGGAAGCTGCAGATGAACAGGCCTGTGGTGTTAAGTGGGAACACAACACAGAAATAACTGCTTAAAAATAAGCTTTCCTGTCTGGGAGTCTGGGATCTTCTATTTCCAGGTTATTTTATGGATGTATTTCCCCCCCCAGTATTGGTTGTGCCATTGGAAGGGGTGTTTGTTGTCCCTCTACTCTGCTCCTCAAAGGTTTATTTGCTGATCTCCACCAGCAGGTGCTTCCCAGGCATGTTTGTACCCACCCCTTGGTTCAGATGCTCTGGGTCTGATTTTGGGACTCTTTCCTCATACAAAGGCCAGAAATTTCATATTTATCTGCCTGCTTACGAGGCACCTAAATCTGCTCCATGGGTGGAACAGGAACATCAAAGGGTTCCTGGAAAGGGTGGTTGTAAAACTCAGCTCGTGCTCTATTAAGAGAACTGTTCCCAGAATGCAGCAGCTCCAAGCCTGGCCCAGTTTACAAGAGGTTTTTGGAGGTGCCATCTCCACACTTCTCCCTCTGTCTTTTGTTTCTTTTTCCAAGCTCCATAAAATGGTTATTTTTGGCTTAAGTCAGGTTTGCTGATTCAGGATCTCTTGGCTGAGTGGCCACAGGTTCCCTGGGAGAGAAGCTGTTCTTGAGGGGTGTGTTTGACCACTTTTTACCTGATCAGAAACCTCTGTGCTTGAGAGGGGATTTTCTTTTTTTTCTCTTCCTTTTTTTTTTTTTTTTTTGTACCAAGACTTTTTTTTTTCCCCTCATTTTTATTCTCCTTACAAATTAAATATTCAATTCCATGATACATGGGCTTCTCCTCTGAATACTGATGTTCACTGTGTTCATCCATTTAGTGCTGCAGCACAGGGAGATGTTGTCCCAAATTTGCAAGCAAGGAAAACAAATGGTCAATGTCATAAAGTCTGTTCTGTGCTAGGAAAGGGAATCTGAGTCTCTTTGACTCCTTCAAAACTGTGCTTAATTGGTGGAGTAGTAGTTTAGGAATTGTGGTTCTTGTGTGTGAATTAATCCAAGTTAATGACCCAGCAATGAACTCAAAATTAGATTTTGTTTTTTATTTTAAAACTGAATCAAATAAACTTCTACCTGTAAGTGGAAAAATTGGGTGCTTTCTAGATCCCAGGGAAAATGAAGAGGGGAAAAAAAATCACATGAATCAGTGATTTTGACACTGTATTACTTTGGTCTGGGATGTCACTGATGGAGTCTCACACCAGCAGAGACCATGACATGTTTAGAGAGTAAGAAACTCACGGAGAGGGTAAATGGATTATCCAAAACCACAAAGGAAACCACAGAATTCTCTTCATCCCTGATAAAGGTGCTGAAAGGACCAAGTTCAGAGGTGAAAAGAGGACCCTCTTCTTCACAGGGGGTCGGGAGGAGGGACTTGGAAACCAAACACTGATGGAAAAAAATAACTGCAAGGTTGGAGATAAGTGAATAAAAATACCCTGCCAGCAAGAGAGGACAGCTGGGGCACTACACCCAATGGCAACTGTGGAAAAACAGGGCTGTAAAATAAATATACACACGGGGAAAGGTTGGGCAGGTCCTGATTTCCACCCTACTGTTACTGTAACCCCTTGTTTTGGCCGTGACCACAACACTGGGCACTTTGTTGGCTCATGGAAAGGATGGGGGACAGGTTGGGTCATCCCTAATTCCCTACTTGGGTCCATCTGTCTGTCCAGATTTTTCTGGCATTCTCAGCTGTAGGGTTGGAGAGCTTTAGTAACAGAGGAGAAACTTCTCATATTTGAGTAAGAACCTTGAAGGAGGTGTCCTGTCCTTTGGGGCAGAGGTGGCTGCTCTGGCTCCAGGGACTGGAGAAAGCTTAGGGAGAGGTCCCTGGCTAAATATCAAAAATAAAAATAAAATAAGGATACTTCTGTATCCATCATATTGTAATAATGTCTTAGAAGATGATAATTTCAACTGCTTATTAAAATCTCCCTGAAGTGGGAAATCCTGGCTAAGGTATGGTAATTGGAGCAGTTTGGGTTTCTTGAAGGATGGGGTTTTGTCTGAATTTCAGTGTCTTTTTGGGGCTTGTGGAAGTGTGGTGAATGTTCATCTCATCTTAAGCTCATTCTATTCTTTAGCTTGGAAATGATGTGTTTCAAAAAGTAAATACCAAAATGATTCCCCCATTATTTCACACATGGTTATGACCCAAAGAAAATAATCTTTTGTGGGAAGAATATATAGCTTTGCCTTAATTGCACATATGACTCTCCTCTTGTCTGTAGACATTTTGGGATCTTCCAAAAGAATCAGAATCTCATCTGGTTTTTTATTATTAGACTTAGAATGTTTTTTTTAAAAAAATCAGGGGTTTTAGCATCTGCATCAATGAGAATCTTATTTTTATGCTACTGTGGTCATCCTGTCCTGTCAAAATATGTAAGAACTGATCAGTCTTGCCCAGACCCTTAACTGAAGGAAGGAACTTGATGTTCCTGCTTTTCCTCCTACAACTGTGTGGTGTGAGACCAAGGTAACTTGTTCCTGGTACAAAAATAGGAGAATGTCATCATTTCAGATGAAGAAATGTCATGACAATCATCCAGGTTTTGTGCTGTTCCCAGTGGGATCATCCCGGGGTGCTCTCTGAATGGACACACCTTCCAAGCCAGGGTATCAAGCCCCACACAGATGAAGGAAAGAGCAAAATGCTACCAGTTCCTGGAGCTGTTTGAACACTTTGGGAATCTTTTTTTCTATGTTAAGCATCATCAGGGCAAGCAAAGTGAATTTGCACGAGGCTTCAGTCTCAGTGAAGGAGACCCTGGGGGTCTTGGCTTGTCTGAAAAAACACCTGGCTCTTCTCCATATGAGGTTTTCATGGGCTAAATGTTAGGTGGTGTCTCTAAAATCAGTCCAAGATACTTGAAGAAAGAAAAAATTACCAGAAATTCTAAAGATGAGCAGGTAAAGCTGAATTCCCAACCGAGCACTTGAACTCCTGTGCAGGGGGATTCACTCCAGTCTCTCTCAGTCCCTCAGGTTATTATTAGTCCACTTTTGTTGGTGCTATTTAAGAATTTCCAGTACACCAAATGGTAACTTTAGTCAGCATTGTCAGAGGGAAAAAAAATACCTCCTATAAACTATTTTAGACTTAAGCACATCAACAGTTCCTCACCGAGTGCTTTGCAGGGCTCACTCAGTTATGGAGTTAAGCTGCCTGATGGTAAAATAAAACCCACCACAAAATTTAGCTTGCAACTGTGCACTTCCAGCATATAAAAAGTTACTTAATTTTCCATAGGGAGAGAGGGAGGTTTTTGTGTTGTTGTAATTCCCAGGTGCCAGTTTTGCTTGCAGAAAAAATGTTCTTGCCACTTTGACAAATGCATTTAGAGAGACTGAGTGTTCAGCCTCTGACAAGTGTTTGTCCCATTATAATTTTGATTGGTTTCACACATGGAAAAACAAGCATTATATTAATGAAGAGTTGTGCTAAGTAGGCTGCAACAAGTGAAGTTGGTATAAATAAATGTATAAAAATAAAAAGAGTGAAGATTAATGCCTACAATTATGGGAATCACAAAGGCAAATGACTAAGCAAATAAATATGTAAACTGTCACAGTGTCAGAATAAAGAAGTCAAACATCATAAAATTAGAAAATTATGCCTTTGCAGATCCAATAGAGAAAACTGTCAGTCCAGATTGATTATTTAACTGCTCATATTATTGGAAAAATGAACACTGACAATTCTAATTGACTTCTAAAGTGTTTCAGATCTGCTTAATGACAGAGCTGTAACAAGGGTCTTTACTTAACGATGCTGGTATTCAATAACATGGTGGCAAGAATTAATTAAGAGGTTGTGATCAAGCTGTATTTTTAGCCCTGACCTGATGTTCACTGAATTTTATGGTAATCCTTCCATCAACCTGGACTGGGGACTGCTCCTCCTCTCCAGAACTGCTCCACCCTGTACAGGAGCTGCTCCTTAACTGTGCTCCTGCAGGGAAGGACCCAGTTCTGGTGCCACCTTGGAATTTTCAGTGTTAATGAGGAATCCCAGAGTCATTAAGGTTGGAAAAGATCTCCAAGACTGAGTCCAACCTGTGACCAATCCCCACCCTGTCAACCAGCCCAGAGCTCCAAGTTCCACATCCAGCCATTGCTTGGACACCTCCAGGGATGGGGACTCCAAACCCCCCCGGGCAGCCCCTTCCATGAAAAAAATCCCTCTGGGTATCACAAGAGGTTGGCTAAAATTGTCCAGGGTCGCTCTGTGCTGGACATGACACATCTTGGGAGTGTAAAAACAAGCCAGTTGGTGTTCCTCTCCCAGCAATCACTGGAGAGTGATCTGGGCTCTGCTCTGTCCCTGCCAAACCCAACGTTGTGGAGCGTTACTGTTCTGGCAGAGAGTACAAACAATTTCCATTGTGCAGCTCAAGCAAAAAAAAAGAAAAAAAAATATATATACACAAAGCCGTTGAATCTTGCACTTTTATGTGTTTTTTCATTTGGCACAGGGAAATGTAATCATTAAATAAATGTGTTTATCTCCCAGGTCAGCTTTGATCTGTCGTAGCCAGTAAAAGCCTCGTTACTGCACGTCCGTCTCTTGAGGAGTGTGAAGTGCTCTCAGAACAAAGAACAGAGAGCTGGTGCTGAGCTTGGAGCCTGCCAAGGGGGGATTGTGAAGCCTTTCAGTGTCTTCCAATACCTTGGAAAGGAATTTTTATTCTTCCTAATGTATCTCTTCCTAATTTACCTTTGGAATCGCCCTCTGCTTTATTAAAGTAAAAGGCTTTTTCGTTCCGTTGGGATTAGTCTTGGGGCAAGTCAAGAAGATTTATTGGAGGCAGATACAAGCTCATCCTGCTCCCTGCCTCAGCCAAAAGCCACGTAGGCCTCTGGTCATGTGGGCTTGGGCTCAACCCTGTGCACACAGCTGGGTTTTGGAGCTGCCTGGAAAGACAAGGGGCTTCTCTCACACCTCCAAACCAGAAAGCAAAGCCCCAGGGACTCAGTGTCCTCCAGGTTCAGTGCTATCCTCTGTCAGATCCTCTCATCTGCAAACAGTCCTGTGGGTTCAGGCTGTTCTTGATTGGGTGTAGGGTTTAATGGTGTCCTTTTTGTCCAGGTGTAAATCACCTCAAGAGAGGGCTGGAAAGGGCCCAAGGAGCTGTGGGTGGTGGGTGCAGATTTCCCACAGATCTTTTTTTTTATTAATTTTTTTTTTTTTGGCAGCTCTTCCTTTTTAATGAGTTACAAAACCTACTAATCCACTTTCTCTCACTTTATTACAAGCTGCAAGTGTCCAAATATTTCCCCATCTGACTTCTGACTGTACAATACGTCGTCTTTCCAGGCCAGTAAAACTTAGCATTTATGACATTCCAAAAGCTGTTGCCCATTAGCAGTTTCTCAAGCTTCAGAGTGTTTTGCAACCCAGCAGTCTGTCTAATGACTGAGGGGAAAACAACATAATCATGTGCTGACATTCCAAGTTATTTTATAAGCCACTTTTATCTCGGGTGCCCTTTTCCTCCCTCTGTGTCAGTTTGAATCTGCTCCATCCACTGCTGCTTCATAGAAACATTTCTGTGGTGGAGCCTAAAGGTCCTCCCTCAGCTGCTCTGGGATATTCCCTGTTCAGGGCAAGGCCCCTCATACCACAGAGGTAAAAGGAATTCGGTTTTTGGACACTCTTCATTAGCTGTCCTGACCCTCCACTGGAATTATCCCCAGAGGCACCTTCCCTGGCAGGTTTAATTTATGTTGAACGAGTCCAAACCATGCCTGGCTTTCTGGGGAGCAGGAGTGATGACATTGCTGGATGATTGACCTGCAGGGCTCAGCTGGACTCGAGATGTCCAGGTTTAAAAATATGACATTTACCTGCCTGGACTGAAGGGTTGGGGATTCCTGGGCAATAACAGGCATAAAACTTGGAATCACCGCTGCTGGAAGTGCACAAAAACGAGCAGATGTGGCACTTTGTGGTGTGGTTTAGCAGGCACGGGGGTATTCAGGCAAAGGTTGGACTTGAGGATCTTGGAGGTCTTTTTGAACCTTTAATGATTCTGTTTTCAGAGGTGTCCAAGCTCCCAGACTGACATAAAAGCTTTCCTTTGTTAGAATATCTTGGATGCTGATTTGGGAGGCTTATTCACTTTAAATTCCTTTGTGTGAGCGTTCCAGGGAAGTTGGGGCTCAGGTGGTCCCAGAACTCACAGGTGACGACCATGAGAACCTCTGGGGTCCTGTGTGGGGCAGGAGAGCCCACGAAACCATTTCCCTTTCAGGAAAGAGGTTTGCAGACTGGGAAAACTGGGGGAGTGTCAGTCCAAAGAACAGGACAGTCCCAAGGTCCGTGTGTTTGGAGGTTCTCCTGCTTCTTCTGGATGCTGGGGAACAGCCTTGGTTTCACCGTGGGTGGAAGGTGTGCCACAAACTCAATCCCATACAAACTCAATCCCAGATACACTCACTGGTTTCCTTTCCCAAATTCTAACAGTCTTTCCCATCATCCTCAAATGACCTGTTGATCTCCTCCTGCCTGGAACAATCAATATGCTTTGGCTGTGGAGCTGTTTGATGATTAGAATCCTGAGTTCAATTAGGCTTTGCAGGGGTTTTGTTGAACCTGGTTCCCCCTGAGCCCGTGGCTGAGCTTCTCTTTGATCTCTGAGTTCTGATGAGCTTAAAAACGTGTAAAACCAAATTGCCACCTCTCCTCACCAAGGTTCCCGTAATGTTCTCCAAGGAAACAGTTTGTCAGCTGCAAAAAAAAGACCAGATTGCCTCAAGCTGACATTGTTTGGGGTAGTTTTTAGCAGAAACAGCCAAAATTATCTTTTCCTGAGCTGAGATTTACCTGTGGCCTTACAAATAGGGCACAAATTTATTTAATTGAGATTAGGAGAGTTCCATGATCCTCAGTGGAGGTGGGGGGTGGGAAAATGTAAACCCCAGAATTCTAGCAATGTGTCCCCACCTGCACTGTGCAAAATAAATACTGCAAAGTCATTTGGCAATGTTTTAATCCTGGCTGACTTCTTCAATCCTTCCAAGAAAAGTTAGGGAATCAAAAGTGATACTCACTTTTGACAGTGTTTTCATGGAAAGTTTGAGGCAGTGGAAAACAATTTCTTGGTTTTTTTTTTTTTAATGTCAGTGATATTTACAATTTGCCAATTCACTGACATTTTGGGCAATTCCTATACATGCCAATAAATCCCAAACACCAAGACTTGGATGCACAATGTGAGGACAAGGGGAGTGAAGTGATAGGGATTGTTTTATCTGGGAGCCAAGGCTGTTACCTTTAAACGAGGGTGATCATTCTCAGAACAGATCAACTATTTCTGTGGGTAAAAGTTTTATAAAGACTATTGTCTTGTTAAACTATGGAAGAGCAGAACTTGAACTCTCTCTTAAGAGGATCTGTCCAAAGCTGTACAGTTCTGTTTATGGTTATCCACGCGGGGCCAAACCACTGGGACTTCAAAAAGAGCTCGCAAGGAGAAAATAGAACTCTCATTCATTCATTCCAGAAATTAAATTTAAAAATAATTAAGTAAATTGAAAAATAAGAGATTATTTCTGCATTGTTATATGTTCATAGTTTCCAGTGTTTAGATGTTAAAACTGTGCTCGTTTTTCTTGGTGGCTGAACTAAAGAAAGAATAGAGGAGGGCAGAAAGGTCCAAAGGGGATTTAATTAAAGTATTAAAAGTTATGAGGGGCACAGCTGTCTGATCACTTCGTTGTCCCTCAGGGAACAGTCAAAGGGTCAAGATTAATGACAAGTACATTTAAAGCATGTCAAAGGGAAAATATCCTACATGTTTAAGCAGCCTTTGGAATTAACGGTTGCAGGAAGCCACAGGAGTGTGTGGTGTAACTTGACTTTTTAAAGAGCTGGATCACTTTATAAACAGTAATAGCTGGGGGGTAATATTTATATCTTGACACTTGACAGCTTTAAACTGAGCTGTGGTGCTGGATTTTAATGGTGTTAAAAGTCTTGCAAACTCTTGGCACAAACAGAAGTGGGTATTGATGAAACAGCAACCCCTCCACGCTGCTAAGTCACAAAGTAAAGAAATATGAGCATGTTTATAAATTAACTGAGGGTTCAGAGAGGCAGGTAGTTCATCGTTTGGAAGAAGAGCTGCTGAGATAGAGGAATCTGAATCTTATATTCAGGTTAAGGAATGAGTGCTCTTCTGGGTCACCACCAACTCTTTGTACCTGCGTGTACGTATATATATATGTATTTAGCTCCTCTAGACTCTCCCTCACTGCCACATCCAGTGGCAAAGAAAAAGCAAAATGTGCAAAAAAAAAAAAAAAAAAAAAACCAGTGTAAATCTCTGCAGCCCAGTCTGTATCTCCATGGCTGATTCCTGGACACCCTTCCCAGCAAACTTTGAGCAGATGGGACCTTTTTTGGCAGAATTAATCTTTATTGCTTCTGTATGAACACTTATAATATTTCAGCAGTTAATGAAGAGCCAATGTGGCTGAGTGAAGGTGCTTGTGAGCAAGGAATAAAGTGTCACTTGATAAATACAGTGTGCTCCTGGGGTTATTTTGGAATCTTGTTTGGCTCTCAAAGAAAACCTGCCTGTCTCCCATCTATCTTGTGCCAGTGAGTCAGTCCCAGGTTTGCAGATTATTAACTCATCTATTCTTGGGTAATCAAATAAAGACTGTAAGGTTTGCAAGTTAGAGCAGAAAAATGACAAAATGTAGGAAACCTTGTTTCCCCCTCATCCTAAAGGTTTATTCTTTGCTCAACCACCTTCCACCCTCTCATTTTTTTGGTGTTAGCATCCTTTTCAGAAGGCAAATCCTAGGTTAGCCTTGGTATTTTTAATTCTATCTTCATCTTCCAGGGATGGGGCAGCAACAGCTTCTCTGGGCAACCTGTGCAGGGCCTCACCACCCTCACAGGGTAGAATTTCTTCCTGATATCTCATCTGAATTTACCTCCTTTCAGCTTAAAGCCATTCCCCCCTTAACATATCACTACATTTGCACCTTCCTGACTCTAAATCTCCAATAAACGTGGAAGGCAAAGGAGTTCTGCAACTCCATAGTCACTGAAGACCTGACTGCCCTTAACAAGAGTTGTGCTGGGTTGTTTTTCTTCTCTGTTTAAGGTTAGGAATGGGCAGGAAAATGTAAACGTTTAAATCAAGTATCCTGCCCAAATGTTTTCCAAACCTGCTGTGGGTTCATTTCAAGTGTATTGATGGTTTCTTCTGGAAACACCCCGGCAAACAACAGGTTCAAAACATTAGCAATTCCATCTGAATCAGAGCTGGCTGGAAGTTTGCAAACGTGAGCAAAATCAGTGCAAGCGTTAACGTGGATCCTGCTGCCAGGCTGGAATCCAAGCTCACTGCCAGGGCCTTGGAACTCACCTTTAAATGTTCCCCAGGCTGCTACCTGTGACCCTGGGAATTTGATACCAGTTCAGGGTTGGGATATTCCATACACCTGACGTGGGCATCCCCTCCCTGGCCACTCAGAGTGGGCAGCAGGAGCGTCAACACCGCTTTCTCCTGTCAGATTTTATCTTTCAAGGGGTGGCACAGGAGGAGAAGCTGAATTAATGACAAGATACCGTGAGCAGTTTGGAAGGTGTAGCAGTGGGAAACAAAGGGTTAGTGTGGCAGCTGCTGCAGGTTTCCAGGGATTCACCAAGCCAGCAGTCAGGCCACTGCAGCAGCAGCAGGGAAGGCTCGGCCCCAGCAGCCCTCGCTCCCAGGAGTTCAGAACCATCGAGATTCACCAACATGCCTCTGTGCTGAGTCAAGAGAGTGAGAACCTCTCTTTCCATGTGCATTGGTTTTGCAGCCATGGCAACAGTGAATGCGTGAGGAAAGGCAAGAGCTTAAAATAGGCTCCTGCTCCTACTTGGAAAGAGCTGCCAGCAGACACGTGTGCTCACCCCAGAGCAGAGCTCAGCTATTCCCAGCCTCCCTCCGGCCCCTCTGCCCTGGGTGCTGGAGCTGGAACCCACCAGGTGGATGCACCTGGGCACAGCAGAGGGTTTGCTGGGCCTCAAAACCTTCTCCAAAGCTCTGAGGTTTCCTCCTCCCTTCCCCTTCCCCGTCTGTGAGCAAGGGATGTGTCCGGCCAGGGCGGGATTGAGGGGTGTTGGTCGGTCACGGAAGGAATAACAACTGACAGGTTGAGTTCTTGTTGTGAACTCAAGACAAACCTCACTGCACAGCCCCTCAAAAAAAAGCCTCCAGCAATGAGTAGGTATGACAGGGAAGAAGGACACTTCTCCCAGCTCTGGTTCTACTACACTGTTTTGGAGAGAGGGAAAGCTGGGGACGTGGAAAATAGTAGCTTTGGCTCGTGAGCTGTAACCTGTTTTGCTCTGCATTAATTAATTTGGCATTGGCTGTGTTGTGTGCTATTATTAGGCTCCCTATTCCCCTCTGCAACAAATTAGGGCTTTCACATCTGCCTAAAAATAAAACTTTCCTGTCTGCTGGCAAACAAGCCAAACCAGAATGCAGCATATGTGCAATAAAGATGCACAGCTGTTCTGTCTATGAACTCGGGAACGTGGAAGGGCTTTTTTTTTGTGTGTGTGTGTGTGTGTGTGTGTGTTAAGGATACAGTAGGTACCTAAAAGTGAGAAACAGCGTTTCCAAGAAACTGTCAGGCTTCGGGCTCTGCAGGGAGGTGTTTGCAAAAGGTGAAATTAGAGAGAAGCGTCCAGGAAGTTTGAGAGAACTTCAACAGGAAAATGTTGATTTGGTTTAGCTTTTTTTACTTTAAGCCAATTCTGAAAGGTGACACTTTTGGTAAAAGAGGAATAGTCCCGAGGGAAGGTGTAATTGCCCTGTATTCCATGGAACTCCCAGAGAGCCCTGAGAGCATTTGTAGCTCATTTTCTGCCTCTCTAGTCCAACAATTGTGCTGTGCCTCACACCAGAGCCTGACCATGCCCAGCTTTAGGAGGTGGTGCCCAGGTGTGGAGCAGCACCTGTGGAGCTCAGGAAAAGGTTCTTAGCCCAGAACAGGCTCCCCAGGGCAGTGGGCACAGCACCAAGGCTGCCAAACAGAGCTCCAGGAGGGTTTGAACAACGCTCTCAAGGGCATAATGTGATAATTAGGGGTGTCCTTTGCAGGGCCAAGGGCTGGACTTGATGACCTTTGTGAGTCCCTTTCAACTCAGGACATTCTCTAATTCTCTCTCTATATATATACATATACACACGCATTTATATATTTAATAATAAAATATTTCATATTATTTCTCGCTCCAAAGAGCCGCCGTGTGAGATATTTTGCACCACGGAGCAGAAAGCGTTGTAGGATCTATAACACATCTCAGTGAGACTTCTGTCACCTCCAAACTGCTGCTCGTGGTGCCCCAGGCAGGGCTGGGGGATGTGTCACACACAGCCTGGGCCTCCTCATTCTTTCCGTGGCTCAAACAGGCATCTCCCAGGGAGCCAGTTGGAGCTGGCCTGGCTTTGTGTCACCTGACACATTTAGATGTGCTCTTTAGATAAGATTAGCTAATGAATTGCCTTCCACACCGGTATTTACTCTGGGTCTGCATTAGTTACCCTGTGGGGTCCCTGCTCTGCTCTTTTCCACTCTGGCTGTGTGATGTGTAATTATTGAAGGCTGTTGTGGAGGCAGCAAGCAGGTTTTTTTTTTTTGGTTTGTTTTTTTTTTGTTTGTTTGTTTGTTTTTCCTAGAAATCGGTTAAATGGAAATGATCCGGTTGGTGTTTGGTCCCAAAGTACCGGCCGAGAATCGTTAACCAGCAAAACAATGGCTCGCAAGGCATTTTCTTGAGATAAAAAGGAGGGGGGGGGAAAAATCTGTTAATAGGATTAGTGTAAAATGCACTTACCCTGTTCATTGAGATGTGTTGGAAACCGCAGTAGTTAGTGCTTTTAATTGCTAATTTGACGTAGGGGAAATGGTAATCTCCCAAGCTGAGGGACTTGGCTCCGAGGTCACCCGGGGTATCCTCTCAAAGCTCTTTCCCCATCAACAACATTTTCCTGGTACCTGAAGGATTTTCCTGAGAGGGGTCAGCGGAGTCCAGATCCTGATTCCAAGGCACAAACTACCAGCCCATGCAAGAAAAAACCAAACAGAAGCAACGCTCATATTTTTCTCCTTTTCAGAATTCCAGGACGTTTCACAGAAATGACTGCAAAACTTTTTCCATTCAGATTTTAGCACTGGTTTGGTGACAAACTTGGGAAGATTAGCAATTTTCCATCGTTAGAAACGAGCGCTGTTTCTGAAGCTGACTAAACCTTTCCACTCAAAAGATGCATTTTCAGGTCTTTTTACAACTCTGCAAACTTTAAAGCTCGGTTTAAGGATGACATTTTCTAGACCTACAATCCTCATCCCAGCTGGACACAAACACACATTTGTGCATCAGCAGGACCCTCATCCACGGCTGCTTTAGGCTCTCGTTGGCCCCATCATTTAGTTACTTTCTCTGTTCATTTCCCTGAATTTTATCTTGCTTTTGTGCTTTTTGAAAGGAGATGAAAAAGGTGCAGCTCATCAAAGAGGGAAAAATCCTGAATTTTTTCAAGTATTTGTGTTTTGCAAGTTGAAAACGAAACCCTTTGAGTAGTTCGTGCTTCTAGTTCAACATATAAAGCTTTCACACAAGGAGACATTTGAAAAACAGGGTTTTCTTTTTAACAGCCATCATTTTGAGTCCATTAATGCAAAACAAAGAAGTTCCAAAAGTCTGTTCTCACACGTTAAATTGTACTCGCAAAACCAACCCATTTTTCAATGGAGAAAAACATTTTACCTGAAAAATACTGATCTGTGGCAAGCCCAGGCATTGCCAAATGTGCCTTGTCTTATCTCTCCTGACTTCCCCACCTTTCTGATGATAGAAAAAGCAGCAGCTTTCCCTGTTCCTGAGGAAGGTCCGACTTCCGAGCCAATGTCAACAGTGTTGCTACCACGATGTTTTCCACCCAAAAAAAATGAGCTTTCAGGGCTTGATTTGATCTTGGTGGACATATAAAGTAAGATTTTATAGGGACAAAGTGCAGATAATTTTTTTCTTCTTAATTTTTCTTCTTACTGTGGAATTCTTGCAGCGCTGCTGAAGCTCAGTGACAGGGTAAAGAAATGATATCACAGAGCCAACTGGTATTTTCAACAGAGCTTTTGCCACGAGCATCTACTGATGTGGGGTGTAAAAGAAAAAATCCCAGCAGTGACTCATTTGTGTTCCCTCAGTCCTGTGTGTGTGGAGCAGGAATGTCCTGCCTCGGATACAGCTCCTGCTGGGAGGAACAGGCTGTGACTCAGCACAGAGCGGGATCTGTGAGACCTTCCCGATGCTGAATCAGAGAACCTGAGGAGAGGAAAACCTTGAGGAGAGGAAAACCTCCCATCCCAGGGACCAGAGCAGGGGTGGCAACCTGGGAGGGAAAAAGGGAGCCCAGCTCAGGGCAGTGCTGAAGGTGAAGGATTGAAACCTGGATGCTTTATTTGGGGTTTCCTCCCCCTGAGTGACAGAGATGGAACTGGAAACCCTGTGAGCAAATGGGCTGTGAGATAAATAAATGGACTGATTTAGATCAATAAATGCATTAATAAATGCATTGATTTAGATTAGATGTGAGGAGGAAATTCTAATTCTAAGGTGGGGAGGCCTTGGCACAGGTTGCCCAGAGAAGCTGTGGCTGCCCCATCCCTGGGAGTGCCCAAGGCCAGGTTGGACAGGGCTTGGAGCAACCTGGGCTGGTGGAAGGTGTCCCTGCAAAAGACTAAAGTGGTTTGATAAAGATGGAAACTGAGAACTCAAACCCAGTGGAAAGCTCCCTTTGTAACTCCTGGATGAGCTGAGCTCTGACATCAAGCAATAAAAAGGAACGTGGGGCAATATTTACCTCCAGCAGTAAAAAGTCCACGGGGATCTATGGGAGAGATGTCAACACTGAAATAACAGTGTTCCTGCAGCTTCAAAGCCAAAAAAAAGTTTAATAGAAAATCAGTGCTTTTCATGAAAAAAAAAGAACAAAAAGATAGTTCAGAGGCCTGGATTGCAGAGGTGAGATCTGTCTTTGTCAGTTAAAAGCTGCTCTGCTCCCGAGAAATAATGTAACCAGGGGGAAGAATTATATCACCCCTTTACCCTTCCTGACAGTTTTCTTGGAGATGGATTGGCCCAGGAACACTGTGGAACTCCCAGACCTTGCACTGATCCGTTTGATGCTCTTCTGTCCAAACAAGCCTTTGGGTTCCCCAGCTCAAGCACCTCACCCAGGGTCCATCATCACCTCCCTGCTGTTCCAACCCTCGGGCTGATTTACGTGTTCAGGGGTCTTCAGACAGTTATTTCAGGCCCCATTGCTAATTATTTATTTTAATGGCAGTGCTATCGTGCTGGAGATGTATTTGTTTAAATCCTGGCTGACTTTACAGGGGCAGGTTTTTGAAAGGAAGGAGAAAATGAAAATCAAAATATGCGCTGGCTTTTTCGGGAGAGGTGCCAACCCCGTTCAGCTGGCACAGAAATGAACAATAACTCTGGGATTATGCACCCCTTTTTCATCCAAATAACCTGTGTTTTTTATTGTGGGATGTTTCACCAAGATCTCTATAGCTCATAAACTTTCTCTGCCCAGCAGGAGAGAACTGAATTTCTCTGTGTTCAAGCCCTGAATTCATCCTTCCTGCTCCTTAGTAGACAAAGAATTAAAGGAAAAATTAAATTAAAACCTCTGGGTGTTTCCACCCGTGCTTTACCCTCATGGAAAACTCTCTCTTCACATTCTCATATTTATATTTTCCCCTCCTACTGTGGAATGAAGCCTGGACTTAGGATAGTAAAAGTTTTCCTGAATATCACTTATTTGAATTATTACCTATCAGATTTTAGCACTCAGGTATGACAATGATGAGTGGATGATACATATCCAGGCTGCTTTTCCATACCTGTTATCAGGCATTCTTGATCCAAAAGGGTAAATTTTTGGTTACCAAGCACAAGAAATGCTCTGCAGGGAAAAGTGGTGGGTGGGAAAGAGGATGTCTGAGGAGGGTCAGTTTGGGAAAAGTCTCATTTAAAGACTCAGAGGACACTTTGTGTTTGTCTGGGCTCATCAGCATGTTCTGCTCGTGCCCCTCTGAGATCTTTATTTTCAGTACTCAGCCTTAAGTGATCCCTATAAACTAGACACTGGAATTGAGGGCAGCTGCAGGACAAATGATGGATTTGATGATGTTGGAGGTCTTTTCCCACCTTAATGATTCAATGATCAGCTGGTCCTTCCTTTTGGTGCAGGGTCTCTCCTGTGATTAAATGCCAGCAGCAGAGGAGATGATTCCCAGCTCAGCTCAAAAGCTGAGGGAAAAGCCAGGCTTAGGGGATGGCCCATCCCAGAACCTGCCTCTTCCAACCACTCTGAAAGCAGAAATGTGACCTCCAGCCCAGTCAGAAAACAAGGGGGAAAAAAGAAAATCCTGCTCTCAGACCTTGACCAGAAACCATCCCAGTTCAAGTTTACATTCTTTAACTTCCAATATTGGCACTGCTGCTACTGCTTTACTCTGGGAGTGCTGCATGCCCAAAAAACGAAAATAAAGATGAAATGACAGATGGAAAAAAGTGTACTTTAGCCACAGCTGTTTCCTCCTTCCTTCAAAAAAAAAAATGATTTAAGCACCTTGTAACCTAAGGGAGGAAAAAAACCAACAAAACAACAAAAAAGCTGGTTTTCAAAGTGAAATATGTCCTGTCAAAAAGCCTGCTATGAAATTTCTTATCGTTAAGTAATAATTCTGAGATATTATCTCACTTAATGATTTAGGATTTGGGGTTTTCTCAACCAATCCCAAAATTTCCATTACAAAGAGAGGGAAACCAGCCATTGGTGACAGACTTTATGAGAAAAATAGGAACAGAATAAGGAAAACAGAAGGGAAAAAAAAAAAAGCTGAGGATTTTGCTTATGTGTGATGTTCTGCTTAGTGTAGATGGGGGAAAATAGAGAATAATCAACTGCTTTTGTGAATAATTAAGAGAGAAGACAAGAGAAACTTCCCACCTGAAGAGTGGGAAGTTCCTGGCTATGGTTCATCCTCCCTAATATTTATGTTGGTAGGGTAGGAAAAAAGAGAGAGGTAAAGTGAGCAATTGATGTTTTAGGTGAACTGAATCATCCTCCAGGGGAGCTCAGGCTTCTCCTCCTACCTGAAACCCTAAAATCACCATGTTCTTACTGCCAGAATCACACCTGGGTCACAAAAATGGGGTGAGCAAAGGGAACATCAGATCTCTGACAGGAGAACAGAAGCAAAGCTGGTTTGAAGCAGTTTTTTGTCTCCTGCTTTTGGGACCTTGGACTCTCCCCTGTGCTGGTCCTTACAAGGCTCTGGATGGGGCTGGGCAAGCAGGTTGTGATGGTGGCACACACAGTTTTTTCCTTGTTCTGTTGGTTATTTCACCCTATTTTACTTTCCAGTCTGCCCTAGGTCATTGCCACTTAAGAGGTGACCGTAGGGAAGGGTTTAAAGCTGCTTTATCCTACTGGGGAAGCACGAGAAGTCAATAGAGTTAAGAGAATAAACATCACTTTTAGGATGTGGTGAGGCTGGTATTTGGCTCTCTGCCTGGAGCTTTTTACCTGGCAGCAGCTGCATTAGAGGCAAAAGAGTGGAAAGGTCCCAGCATGATCCTGACAGGGATATAACAACACTGCTCATAACACAAATAAAGCTATTTTGGCCTGAAAAATGAGCAGGCTTAACATGGAAACCAGTAGGGAAGAATAGATTGAGCCTTAACTTTACATTTCCTAAGGCCCCAGTTCCACAAGCACCTGTATTTCAGCCCACAAACGTCCCTCTTTAATTTCATGAAGTGACTCCAAAAGCATATCTGGAAATGGTTGCCAAACACGGGTCTAAAACTGAATTTAAAGTGCTTGAAAAAAAACCCCTGCAGCATAAAATTAACTTGGAATTGTAAAGCAGCGTTGCTGGGAATAGGGGACACGTGTCAAAACAAAAACCTGCTTATCAATCTTTCATTGGGCCTTTGCATGAGACACAAGACATCAGGTATCAACAAAAACAGACAGGTTTGAAATAAGAAGCAGATGGTCACCCCAAAGCTCTTGTCTTGGCAAATAAATGAGAGGAAAGAAAAGCAAATTGACTACCAGTGACTGGTTTATATACACTGATCTGCTCTGAGATCTGGAAATAGTTGACAATTAATTGAAATAACACATTGCAAATTGTCACTGTACGATGAAAAATCTTCGGGGGGAAAAAATGCTGTTTGGTCTGGAAATTTGGATTGTACTAAAGTCATTGTAAGGAAAAAATGTTACCCAGCTCAACCCAAATTTCCACAGAATTTTGCCACCCAAAACACTTGCAGGGATTTTAAGTACAAGCCGATATTTCGTGTGAGGCTTTTTAACCATCAAGAGGGGAAGGTGTCCTTTACCCAGTGTGAAACACTGACTTTTCTTAGAGGGGGGAAAAAGAAGTAGATCTTTTTTTTTTCAGAGTTAAATAAAGCTGCCTGAGAACCTTAACTCCATCAGCACCAGTGTTTCACTCCCCAGTTTGCATGTTCAAAAATAGTTCGCTCCAGTTCAAGATTTAACCTCATTTTTCTTTCACAGAGGACACTTATGAAAACATGGCACTCAGGCCAAGCAGGCTCCTCTAGGATATGTTCTGTTATCTGCCTCATAAATAAGTTCTTTCTGCACTGGAGAGTAAAGAGGAAAGGAGGGAGGGAAATGCCACCCACTGTGAGGCACATTAAGTGGGAGAAATCCAACGTGAAATCTCCATTTTCCCTCATTTTCCCAGGTGTTCAGTGGACGAGCCAGGTTGGTTTCGTGGAAAAATATTCCCACGTGTCCGAATTTCCACTGTTGCTGCCACTGGTGCAGGATCAGAATTCCCAGTCAGCAGCAGAATCAGTCAGGGAGGGCCACGTTTCCTCCTGCCTTGGGATGTCACCCAGCCTGGGACAGGAGTGACACGGGATTTGCTCCTGGACCTGCCTGTCTGGGACAGAGGGAACACGTACTCCCCAATTCCCAAGGAAACCCAGCAAAGAGGGCAAGGGGCAGCTGAAAGGAAAATTCAAAGCAACCCCTCTGTAAAACCTGTTCCTTGCAGCCCCCTGGGAATTCAAAAATCCCCTCCTGTTACATTCTTTCCACATCTGCGAGGGCCGTACTTGGGCTTGATTAAAAAATATTTCCTCTTATCTCGAGCGGGTTCTGCCCTAAGCTGTGTTTTTGTTGCTCCTGACAGACTTTTGTTGGAGCTGGGCAGACTTTTGCTGTGAGATCTTGTTATTCCTGCCCTCCCTGACGTTTGCTTCCGTGCCACGTGTGGCAGGATTCCTGTGGGGAGGCATATTCCAAAGGCAAGGTGTAAATCATGATAATCCCCCCCCGTGCTCATTAGCAGCAAAGAACCTTTTTAGATGTGTTAATAATGAGTGTGCAGCTACAGGGCTGCACAGGGCTCTGTTATCAGGACCTTGGATGAGCTGGGCAGAGGGGGAACCACTGGAAGAATTTTTAGCTGCATTTTCTGGACTAATCAGTTCCACTCTTCTTTCTGCCATTGCCTCCTCTCTGCATCTTTTGAAAACCCCTCTGTTTCTTTTCCATCTGGGATAGGAGTGCTCTTTTAAATGAGGTTATCACTGAAATTCATTTTATTCTAGTAGATTTTTGTCCGTGTTACAAAAACCAGAGCCCTGAACTGCTCCTTGCTACAACATGAAGTCAAAGGGAGTTTTATCCCTGACTGGACTTCAAGGAGAAACAGATCTTTCATTTCCATGCAGTGATTTAAGGGAGGGCATGGCTGCAAACTAAAGGAGAGTTGGTTTAGACAGATTAGGAAGGAATTCTTCCCTGGGAGGGTGAGGAGGCCGTGGCACAGGTTGCCCAGAGAAGCTGTGGCTGCCCCTGGATCCCTGGAAGTGTCCCAAGGCCAGGTTGGAGCAACCTGGGCTAGTGGAAGGTGTCCCTGCCCACGGCAGGGGGTTGGAACAAGATGGTCTTTAAGGTCCCTTCCAAACCAACCCATCCTGTGTTTCTGTGATATGATGTTGACAGAAAAGAAAGAAGCAGAGAAGATGATAAGAAAAGGAATTAATTGCCCTTACCAGGCTATGAAGGAGAAGCTGTTCTCTTTACCAATCTGTATTCTTCTTTATCCAATAGATATATATTTTTGTTAGTTTTTGGAACTCTGTCTTGAAATTTTTAGGGGAAAAACCAATGTCCTCGTTTGTTGTTGTCAATGAGAAAATGGAAGAGCTGCAAAGCTTAATATTCTGCAATATGAGACCCAGGGTTTTCTCCTGGCTCTGTGTGTGACACAAGAGGTGTGACAATTGTTGAGTTATTCCACAGGGATTGCTTTGTTACTGGCAGGGGTGAAAGCAAAGGAAGAACCACTGACCTTTCTCTGAGTCCTCAGATACAACTCTAAAATATGTTGGACGGGAAACCTCCACAGAGGAAGGGTTGTGAAGGACCCTCATCAGCCCATCCAAAAAGAGGAGCTTGCTGTAGGGAATGGGCAGAAAGAATCCAGGGAATGGGGAGTCTTTCTCAGAGGTTATGAAATGGGATTGACTTGTTTTGCCTGAGGAGAGGAGGCTCAGAGCTCTGACAGCTGCCGGCGAGTGCATCAAGGAGGCAAAGCAGCAGGCAGAGGAAAGTTATTTAAGTGAAGAGACAATGTTGGCACCAGAAAAAATGGGTATAAATAGACAGAGGCTGGAAATCCCTTCCAGTAGGAATAGTGAGGACACATGAAAAGAAAATCAGGCCAGCTCTTAAAATGAAGATCATGAACAGAGATTACGCGCTCGCTGCGGCAGCCGGGACCTCTCGCCCAGGAGGTCCAACCTCTGCTCCTGCACAAGGAATTTTCCTTCTCTGCATTTAATGTCGAGGCTGGAACCAGCTCAGAAAGAGAGCTGGGTATATGTGGGGGTTTGCCACCGAATCTCTGTGCCTTGAGATGTTTGGGATGAGTTGGACTCGCTGTGGAGCTCCAGAGCCCGTCCAAGTGCAGCCCAGTCCAACTTCTGCTGTGCCTCCCCTCGCCAGCAGAAATGAGACACTTTCCTGAGCCTGAAATGCCTTTTGGTGTTGTGTGAGCTCATCGAAAAGGCAGGATTATTTTTGTCTTTCTAAGTAAAAGGGGAAGATTTACTGCGCTGATTCGGTGACCTGACGTGTTTTCTGGACCCCAGGGCTGGAACAAAGGGCGATGAGCACATCCCTGCTCTGCACAACAGCATCTCCTCGCCGGGGCACCGGCACAGATGTGGTTGCAGGAGGTTTGGAGCTCTGAGCAGCTCTTGTTCCAGACAGGCAGAGGTTTGAATGATCAGGAAAAACAGGATAGGGACGAGTTTCTCGCTCGCAGCCTCGCTGTGGCTGTTGTCAGTAAGGCTGAAAACATCTTGGAGTGCCCCACTTTGGTGCTCCTGCAGTTCAACTTTCAGCCTCAGTGTTCGGGGAAGGGTTTTTAAAGTGGTTTTTAGTCCTGGAAGCTTCCAGTGCTTTGCAGTAAACAGGTATCCTTCTCCGGGGGGCAGCCCCCACCTGGGCCAGCACAAGGTTCTCTGGCTGTAATATCCAGTTTTTCCTTTGGAAAGTGGACATATTTTAACAAAGTTTTGCCTTGGTTGTTGGTTTTTGCTCTCTGCAGTTAATGTGGTATACACAAAAACACCCACCATGGTTCTTATGTGGCATATGTAAGAAAACCACCATGAACTTTTGCAAGTGAAAGGAGATATAGAATATTATCTAACAAACCATCACTTTTATATACATTTTTTTCCCACACAATGTGTGCTTTTTTACTTTTTCCTCTGGTATCATCTCCTCTCATATTTGCCTTTAGCTTTAAGCACCACCTTGTTATTTTTCCCCTCTGAAACTCCTATTATCAGGTCCAGGTCTCTGACTGCATCCTTGACATTGCAGCAATATATTCATTTATATACATTTCTGTTTCATTCATTTATATACATTTCAATTTTATTCATCTATATAAATTTCTATTCCATTCATTTATATACATATCAATTTTATTCATTTATACACATTTCTATTTTATTCTTTTATACATATTTCTCTTATATTCATTTATAAGAACCAGCCATGTTATTTCTCCCCTCTGAATCTCCTTCTACCACAAGATCCCAATCTCTGACTCTGTCCTTGACACTGCAGCAATATATTCATTTATATACCTTTCTATTTTATCCATTTATAAGAACCAGCCATGTTATTTCTCCCCTCTGAAATTCATTCTACCATCAGGTCCAGGTCTCTGACTGTATTCTTGATATATTCATCTATATTTTATATATTAATAACAACCAGCCCCTGATCTCCTGTGTGTCATGAAAGACCCACACAGCAGGGAAGTCCCTAAACTTCTGGGTTTTTTTTTCCCTGTATCTCCACAGTTTATTCAACTCTTTATCTTCTTGCTGTTGGTTGATTTACAGATTTTTCCAAGTTTAGAGGAAGTTCAGCCAGCCAAAAATCCAGATAAATTAGGAGCTTTACACAGAGGCTTAATGCTATTGATTTTATTTATTTTTTTTTAAACTCTGCTGCAGGCAAAGGTGTTACAGATTGGAGTTTGCTTGGAAAAGGATAATGCTGAGGAAATACTGGGTGAGTGGGTTGTGAAAACAAGAGGCTGAGCCCATTGCAGAGCCTGGCAACAACAGCCTGACTTACAGCCAGAGAGATTAGAGGGAGGTTTGGAGGCACCACAACCTCAACAACCAGCTGAAAAGCAGCTCCTGTCTTGGAGAGGGATAGAACTGGGCTTCAGGGAGCACTTTTCCGTGAAAAGAGAGGTGAAAAAATGGTGAGATCATATTAAATATAAGCTTTGTCTAAAGAATTGGTGTGTAATTATCAAAACAAATGACTAAGGAAAGGAACAAACTCTCCCTGCTTTCACTGTTTCAGAATGAGACATCTCCAGGATGTTAATCATAGGTTCAGGTTTGAGGTAAAATAAGATAACAGGTCATGACCAAAAGTTTGGCTTTGCCTTAAACCCTAAGTACCTATTTAAAATAGGTTAAAATGCCATTATAATATTTTTTTCTCGTGTTTGGGTTTGCAAAGGCCATTGAATCTCAGGCTGTGGTGATGAAGCTCCCAAATGCTGTCCCAGGAAACCCCATGACAAGTGAATGTTAAACCAGATGCATTTCCAAGTGATGGTAAAAGGCTGAGTTTTAGGATGATGCCTTTTCCCCTGTCCTCATTAGAGGGAAGAGTAGAATTCAGGCAGAGAAAATCCCCGGGTGGTTTGGGTTGGAATGAGATGAGCTTTGAGATCGTTCCAACCCCCCTGCCAAGGGCAGGGACACCCTTAACCAGCCCAGGTTGCTCAGCCAGAGCTGGCAGCTGCTCCCAGGTGTGTCCCCACACCCCATTGCTGCAGGGAAGCAGCTCCATCCTATTTTTTGAGTGAGTTCTGGGCTGTCCCTGCCCGAGAGCCCAGCGAGGGCCGAGGCTGCAGCAGTGCCACGGGCGAGTCACCCTGGCAGTGTTGGTGATGTCCGGGTTCAAAACACAAGGATTTGCAGAGCTGGGTGAACCCACAGCAGGGAAGGGTGAAAGGGCTGCTCATGGGAGGCTGGGAAGTGCCAGGAACATCCCATGTATCCCAGTGCTGGCAGCACAGCAGCAGGGGAGGTGCAGCTCAAAGCAGAGTCAATCCCACGCCCACCCTCTGCGTTCACTCCAAGCTCGACGTCTCCCTGTTGGATTCCCCCCAAGGGCTGACAGACCTCATCATTCACCAAAAACCCACCCACCCACCTTGGGTCCTGCTGCTGAATGGGGAGAGATCCCTGCTGAGCAACACTGACAAGGAACCAAACAACCCAAACCACGAGAAACATCTCCCCAAAGTGCAGCTGCGAGGGGTATTTTTGCTGGGAGCAGTTGTAGCTCTCGATGACTGCTGAGCCCCGAGCACTTTTAACTCACCTAATCCTTTTTCCTACAACAGCACCATCTTGGAAGAATCAACCAGGGGCTGTGAACATATTTTCCTACTACTTACATTCTTGCCATGTATTAATGGTACCAGTGGAAATGCACAGGGAGTGGGGGCTACAAAAACAGCTTCCTCACGGTTCAGATACTCCACAGGAAGGTTTCCATGGGGACCCAAACATTTGGACACTTACCCAGGGGCTGAAATTAGCTTGGGATTTTCAGAAGAGCCTCTCAGGGTTAAGATGGTTTGGGGGACCTAATTATTTTGGGTCCTGTGTAATTCCCAGCCTTAAAAAGGAAAAAAAGAGGCTCCATGTTGCTCACTTGGCAGAGAGGCCTGGATTCATCCCACTCTGGTTCCAACTGCTCTTGGAGGTGACTGAAAGTCATTTCTCCAGACACTGAATAAAGAAAGAGACACATTTCCTCAGATTACTATTTTTTTTTTTTATTTAAGAGTCAAAGTGTGATCTAAAATTGTAATTTTCAGGACTCAGAGAGCAGCTTCCCGAGAGCCACAGTGTATCTCAGCTCTCTTCTTCTACTTGGAGCTGCTGATAAAGCTCAATGAATTTATTGTAACAGTAGACTGGACAAAGGACTTAAATAGTTATTATAAGTGATCCAAATAAATAGGTGTTATAAGGAGTGATCACCCAAATAAAAGGAAAATAATCTAGCTGAGGAAGAATCACTGGGAAAAGTGATTTTAGTACCTTTGACTCTGGGATTGGCTTTTAAAAGCAGCCTGCAGAGACCCAGAGAAGTACAGGAGGTGCTAAGTACGTAACTCAAAATTTTTTAAACAGTTTTCTCACATTTGTCTCCTTTCTTGTGTCTAGGTTTAGGTTTTGGCTTTGCCCTTGCCCAAACCAAGCTAATTCTAGAGCAAAGCCAGAGATGGGAGATGAGCGTGCAGGCAGGGCTGGAGAGAATTCCAGGTTGGGTTTTACGTCAAAAGGGGTGCAAAAAACTTAATGGTGAAACCAGAGTGACTTCATGTCTCTGTCCCCAGCCAAGGCACAGTCTGCTCATATTCCATCTGTAAAGTGCAAAGGCACCACAAACACAGTGAAGGATCCATTGCTTTGTCTGCCAACCATCCTAATATCTCCCCTAAGTTGATTCATTCAACACTTGCTTAATGAAAAGTCTTTTCAGTTTTCCCATTTTACTGCCACGTTGTTCCCCAGCCAATTCCTTTGGAGACGACTGGTAGGGAGGGATGAGATTTCCTAAAGGCATCACATGCAACCTCAGGTTCACTTGTGATGGATTTCCCTGGCACAAGACAATCAGAAGAGCCCAGGATTAGAACAAAAGAACATATATTGCTTGTGTTCACCCAGCACTTGGAGATAACTTCGTTATTTATGAGTAATAAATAGCCAGCCATTTAAATACACATATCTTTAACAAACACCTGGGCAACCCACCAGCAGGTGGGGAGGGGGGGGAGCTCATTTCTAGTTGCCCAGGCACAGCAAATCAAGTGGTTTATTATTTCATCCTGTTGGATTTGTCCATCCCCACCTGGATAAATAGTGCTCACCTGCTCCCAGCCCCACCCAGGCAACCAGAGCCCTTCCCACCCCTCCTGCAGCCACTCACCTGCCACCTCCTGAGGGTTCTTCCTTTGCCTTTAATTTCTGCACTTAATGCAGGTGAAAAAGGACTTTGGGGTGTCCCCTGAAGTTTTGGTGTGACCTTCCCCTGGGTACATCCCTTGGGAAGAGGGAGGTGCGGCACGTGGCAACCCCTGTGTGAGGAGAGCTCTGGGAAGTGCAGCTGGGAGATTGGACTCTGTTCCTAAATGTTGCAGGGACAAAAGGGTCTGAATGGGCTCTGGAAAGTGGTGGGAGCTCCTCAGCACTCACTTCCTGGGGGTGCTGGGGGGTGTATTCTCATTTTAGGGCACAGCTCTGCTGTCCCAACATTCATCTGCTGCTCAGGACTGGACACTTCCAGCCCCTCCCTGGTACAGGTTTGGGTGCTGCCTAACCCACCTAGAGCTCAAAACACCTGAATAGGTGTTGGGGGAAGCAAACCAACACCCAGCACAGTGGTGCCCATGTCTCTTGTGTGGCTCTGACACTCATGACCAGTTGTTGGTGTTCTTACAAACCTCTAACTCAAGTGCTGGGCTCTGGTGGGACGTGGTGTAGGTTCACTGGACTCCCCCAGGGCTCTGCTGGGAGCTGTAACTCTGCTCTGAGGCCTGGGCACAGCTCAGGAGGGGCAGTGGGGTCAGTGCTGGGCTGGAGTGAAGCTGAGCTCAGGCCCAGAGTGATGCTGCTGGGACTGATCCCTGCAAAACAAAATCAAACAAACAGCTTAAAGGCTCTGAGCTCTGATCCAGGATCAGATCCCACCATCCCCTGGAGCTTTCTCCTCTTGGCTTGCTGTCTGTTGTATCTCCTCATCAGCCACAGGGGGGTAAAGCACTTTTAGGTCCCCAAATCTCACTCCTGAGCACATTGACCTCCCTGGAGTGGCACAAAGGAGTTTTGTAAAAAGCAAAGAGGCCATTTAAGAAGCCTCTGTGTGTCTTCAGCTGCAGTAAGAGATGGAGGTTAGATGAGTATTAATAAAGCTCTTTGCCACAGCAGCACTGAACCACTACACAGTCCTAAGGTAAAGAAAGACATATTTATATATATATATATATGCACTCAAAGACACAGTAGTTGGCTACAGGGATGGATGGAAAATGCCTGCAGATCAAGGGTTAAAGGGCAGCTGATGCTGTATGGAAAACTTCTCAAATATCCTATTTATAACAGTTCTGTCAGAGGTCACATTTTTCTGTGTTTTACTTCCCTGGGTGTATTTTTATGCATAAAGATATTTTGTCACTTCATACCTGCTGAGGAACTGGTCTCGAAAATAGAGGGGTTTGGATGTTTAGGATCATTTAGAATTGGGATGAACCTTCCTCCTTTTTTGGGGTGCAGGGACTACCTGTCCTGTGTGTTCACCTGCTAGACATGGCTTGGGGTGTCAGTGCAATAAAGTACAAGAGCTAATTTTAACCAGGGACTGTTCAGCCCTGTGAAAGACAGTTATAGCTCTTCTCTACCTGATGTTAGACTCTAAAACGCTGCTGGAAGGTCATTCTCACCTTATCTGTGGGAGTTTTTTTCCCTCTCAGTGCCAGGGAATGGCAGAGGGAGATTTATCCACATGGTTTTTCCACTGTGGAAGTAGATTGTGGACCCTGAAACAAGCTGAGCTCAAATAATTACATGCCTGGGAAAGGCCAGCATTTGTCACAGTGATAAATATAAGGGAAAGAGACACAAATAATCTCTGCAAAAACTTGGAGCACAGAAACTGTAATGGAGTGTTGTCTTCCTGTGTGGCTGTTGGGAGATTCATTGGATTGTTCAATAGAAATGTTGTTTTACTGGGACAAACCTCGTGGCATCCCCCCATCTGAGGCAAACAACAAGCATGGAGAAATTATGGATAATCTGCAGCTAATCCAGGTATTTCAAGTGCCACCTTCTCCCAGGGAAATGGTTCCCACAGGGATTTCCTCAGGGTCTGTCCATGTGGTGCTTTCCAGACTCTCCTTTCCACCACCTGCCTTTGCTGCTCAATAATTGATCTTCTTCTCCATATTCCCTCAGGAATCCCACAGCCCCTTTTCCCCCTGAGCTGGCAGAGCTGGGCCATGGCATCAACACAGCTTTTCCCTTTGCTTCGTGCTTTGTTTCCACATTCCAGGCTGTGCAGGTTGCAGTGGCTGAGCTTTGTGTTTCAGTCTGAATCCCAGAGTGGTTTGGGTTGGAAGATCATCTCATTCCACCCTCTACCATGGGCAGGGACACCTTCCACTAGTCCAGGTTGCTCCAACCTGGCCTTGGACACTTCCAGGGGTGGAGCAGCCACAACTTCTCTGATCAAAGTGGGATTTGAACAATCAGTGTGAGTCTGACTTTGTCAAATGTCGAAGAACCCCAAATTTTTCTTTCAAATTTTTTAGTCTTGTTTTCCTTTTTCTTCTCTTCCTTTTGAGACACAGGGAAAAGAAAAAGTACAAAATGTTACTATCTGTGTTTTACTCTGAAACTAAAAGTCCTTTGGAGTTTGTCAAGCCAAACGAAGGTCACTCCCGTTCCACTTTTAATTGAAGGAGCAATTACAACACCCAGCTGCACACAGTTAAAAGCATCTCCTGAAGCTGAGGCCATGATTAATTTAGGAGGCTTTGGGGAGCCTCGAGTGTGCCCAGGATGAGCTCCCAGTCCCCCCTGCAGACCTTCCTGTGGCTCTGCTTGCTGGGGCACGACTGCAATTTGTGCGGGGTTTGCATTTTTCCCTTCTCCCAGCTTTCCTTTGAACATCCCTCCCTTGTGATCCGTCCTCTGACACCTCCTGCCCCTCGGCTCAGCCCGTGGCACTAACGAGGTGAGGAGCTTTCACCTCTCCCCGAGGGGTTTTGCTGACAATTCCATTCCTTATTGTTTTAGTGAAACATCCAGGAACTTTGATTTGGGGAAGATAAGGGACCACGTGGCTCAAACTCAGGAGAAAAGTCACAGAAAACGTTGTTCAGGATCAAAGAAGGGCGATCAGAGAAGGGAGAAAGAGAATTTAGGGCAGTGCCAGAGACTTCCCTGAGATCTTTTACCAGGGAGAAGTTATGGCTGGTCCTTGGAGGTGAAAGAAAATGTGACCTCAATGGGAAGAGAAGGCTGAGAGCAGCTCCAGAGAGGCAACAAAACATGGGGGTTTATCCAAGGCAATATTCATCTGCAGGCAAAAAATAATTAGCATAATAAAAAAACCCCACCTACATTTCAGACTAAAGGAGATAAATGTCATCAGTGGAACTGCTTGATATTTTCAGGGAAGCACAGTTAGGTTGGCTGCAGCTGGAAAAAGCACAGTATGACGTGTTAATAGTGATTTATATTCCAGTTTCATGAGTTTGAAAGTGGTTCTGGGTCCTGGCTGGTTGTTACATCAGTGACTGAACCCAGTCCCAACCTCTCCCCGAGTTAAACAGCCTGGAGACAAACACAAACCTCCAAGGGAATGCTGCAGAGCTGGGAAGTGGTGGTTCTTTCCTGTCAATCTGTTTTGGTTTGAACAGGTCAGGAAGGAGAGAGATTTCCTGCTTTAACGTTTCACAGTGAGGGGGGTTCAACCCCCATCTCTTAAGAGCAGTGTCAATAATTTCTGTGTTGTTTGGCTGCTCATCAGTGCCTGGGAAGATCTGAAAGGCCAAGGTGGCTTTGATTGTTTGATTTTTGAAACCTGAAGGGAAAGGAATGGGGAGGAAAAGGTGAGGTGGGAGAGCATCCCTGAGGCTGGACATGGATCCCTGAGATGGAACATGGGCAGCAAAAGCCTGGAAATGTGGGAGGTGACAGGGATTCTCTGCTGAATCTGCCAAACCCCTCAAGCTGCTCTTGGAAGGGAGAGTGAAGCCTCTGAGCAGCCCCCAGACAGGACAAGTGCCTCAGGAATTTGATTGACAGACCTCTATTTACATTTATAGCATTGGGGCTTTTTTGTGTTTAGTTTGGGATTTGTTTGGGTTTGTTTTGTTTTTTTTTTTTTAATTGCCCAAAAGAGTTTAGACCAGAAGTGTAAAGCAATGCCTCAGGAAAAGAAGAGCTGTCAGCAGGGGAACAGTGCCAGGAAAATAATGAAAGGATATCTTGGTGAGCTGGAGAGACAGGGAGATGCAGGATGCCTGTCACCTCCCTTTCTCTCCCATCTTATTTTCTGAGTTTCATACATTTAGATTAAAGAGTTCCCCGGTATCATCTTGTGCTAATGCAAGAGACCACAAGCCTATGACAATAAAACAGGAACATTTAATGCAATTCCAATCCCTGACAGTTCCTTAATGCTGCTTATCCTGCCTTTCCTTTCAAGATTTAGTCATCCTGGATTTCCTTCCAAATGTGAATGAGGTGGCTTAAATCAGACCGTAAATTATGCTTCCAGTTATTATGTGCTTGCTAATCAGGATGGAAATGAAAAGTTGGTTGTCAACCAGGGCTCTTTCCCACAATATCCAGGAAAGTATCAGGATTAGGCAGTTTAACAACAAAAGGAAACCGGATTGCACCTTGAGGAAGAAAGAAACAACCTGCTAGCCAGGAAGAATAGAGGGACGGAGCTTTTTGCCAAATAAGCTTTAAAAAAAAAAATAAATATACTAATAATTAAGAGGGCCTGCGAGTGAAGCTGGTGAGGACAGAACTGTGATGCTTCCTGTTAGTAAATACAAAGAATGGGCTCTAACAGGGCTCCAGGGGAAAGCAACAGCTTGGGAATAGCCTTGGGAAGAAAGACAAACACACGCAGAGGATGCAGAAACAGTGTGAGCAGTGATTCAGGGGGGCTCGATGCCGTTCCTGATTGTTCAGGCTTTATTGTACCAGAGTGTTTCTGCAAAGGGAACAAAGAGAGCTGATTTCAAAGCGGTTTGAACGGCGGGGCCGGGGCCAGGCAGGGCTGGGGGGAGCAGGGAACACCTGCGGGAGCACCCGGAGAGAGAGCCAGGGGGATTTCCTGGGATATCCCTGGCTAAAACACCACGTTGGGAAGCGCAGAAGGACGGCTGTGCTCGACAGCCCTGGAGAGGGGACGTGAGGGGACTCCCGGCCACGGGATTACGGGGCTGGAGCAGCTGGAGAAGTGTCAGGGAAGGGCCAGTCCGGCCGTGGCTTGGCTGGAATTCTGCTCCTATCGCCGCAGACTCGGAATCCTTTGGATGTGTTTTACGGGTCTCCTGAATTGAAGGGGCCAGGAGCTCCCCAGGCTGGATTAAAGCTCTCTGCTCCCTTCCAAAGGGGAAGAGCTCCATGCTCAGAGGAGCAGCTCCTTGTGCAGGGCAGAGCCAGAGGGGAGAGCGGCTCGGTGGGAGGGTGGCTGGGATTTGCTGGGATTCCTGCCTCTGGATCTGCCCTCATGCCTTCCATCGTGAAATCTCAGCTCTGATCTCATATCTTTGGAGCTCCTGGGCTCCTCAGCCATGTCCACTCTCAGGCTACACTGAACCTCCATCATCCACACAATTTGTGTGACAAAGACCACGGAATTCATTCCTGCAACAACCTGGAAGTTCTCCAGGAGATGTCAGGGGAAATCTGTCTTGGTGGAGTTAATTTGAGACTTACTAAAACCTGTGAGCTCAGGACCCATTTAGTGCCTGTGGTGTCATTCAGGCAGGAGTGGAAAGGGAAGGGTTTTGTGATCGTTAGTTGAGATTTTGATCATTAACCCTCATAACAAATTGAAACAATATATTTTACAGGTCAGACCTTTCCTAGTTTTCTACCTGTGTTGCCAATTGACCTCCCTGACCTGACTAGCAAGAAAAAATCAGGAGAGTACATACAGCCAATAAATATCTGAGATTAAAGGCATGTGTTTAATATTTAGTCATCTTGAGCATAAATGGATATCCAGATAGAATTACACGCAACACTTTGGAAGCTCTCAGTGATTTGGAAGTTTGTATTTGCTCATTTTTAGGAAAGCAAAGGACCTTCTTGGCAAGAAATCTGTAAGGAAAGGCACATGCCAACAGCTGAGGGAAAGTTCTGGGGCTGGGAGGGAAGGGCTTCAGGATTGTCCCCCAGAGGACAATCTTCTCTGCTTTGTCTGCTCTGATTCCACATGATTCAACTAATGAAGTTTCTGCTCTTGGGAAAAATCTGTGGTTTTATGTTGCTCGTGGCTTGGGCCGTCCTTTAAAGCGGGGAGTGAGGAACGTTCATCACTCAGATTTTATGAGCGTTCTCTGAACTTTCAACATTTACATTTAAAAGCGTGAAAAGGAAAACACTGGGAAGTTGTTTTCAGGAACAAGGCCATGGAGACACGGGTGCAGTTCTAGCCCACCCAGTGACCCCTGTGTGTGTTGGGGCACTCCTCTGCTCACACCCTGCTCAGGCAGTTGTTGCTCCTGCCTGGGGATCTTAAAATTAAATTGAGACAACCAAACGAAAACCAACTCAAGCACAGCATAATGCCCACCTTTGTAGCTGCTTCTGAAGCTTGTTGGAAAACTCAGCAGGTCAGAAAAGGTGTCCCCTCTCACCCACAACACTTGCATCCATTTTCATGCCTCAGTTTAAATAATTGATGGAAAAAACATCCACCAAGGGACCAGCCCTCTCCTCTCCATCCAGTGTTGGTGGGTTCCCAGAAGGGCATTTCAACCAACAAATATCCCAATATTGACAGGTTGAGGGCTCAGTTTACAAACATCAATGATCTCTGTCTGGCTTGAGAGTCCTGGGTGTCAGTTCAGCCTCTCTGAACCTGCCTGGGACAGGTTTGGAAGCTCAGAAGGTTGGAGGGAACCATGAGCAGGAGTGTCACATCCCAGAATGAGTCCCCAGCCTCAGCTGTGGGTGCAACAATTCCAATAAACTCTGGCCACCTTCATTTTAAGGATGATTTCATCCCATTCATCGCCTTGTGCTCCAGCTCTTGGCACTGGAACCAGACTGGGGAGGCTGATCAGCTTCTTTCCAGCTTGGACACTGAGAAACAGCTTTGTTGCTTGTTTTGAAAACAGTTAATCTGGCCAGAGCTTTTATTTCTTTTGTACAGACTCTCTTTTGACCCTTCTGGTCTCTTGCTGTGCTCCTACTCTTATGAGTGGCAGGTTATTATCTTCCCTTGCCTCACACTCAATTGCCTCTAGGCCAGGAACCCTTCACACAGCTCAGAGGTGGCAGGGCTGACCTCTGCACAATTAACTCAGCTCCAAAGGCCCCTTTGCTTTGGAGAAGGCAGGAATGATAAATCCTTTGAAAAAGAAAATCGGTTGTAGGAATTGGAGGAGAGGCACCGAGCAGGAGAAGCAGCACTTGAGCAGCTCTGGTTTGCAGAAAAGGCTTGTTGCTGTGCCAGGAATTGGTAATCACAGTTTCAAGTTGGAATTTCAATTTTTAATTAAAAAGAAAAAAATTAACAACAACAAAAAAACAGAAAAAAAAAATCCAATCCCAGTTGCTTTGTTACCCAATACAGTTGGACTCGAGGTCTTTTCCAACTGAAATGATTCCCAGGAGAAAAACCAGTCTGTTTTGGCCCTGATATAGCTGGTTGCACATCTCTGCTTCAACCACCAGAAAGAGCCAAGTGTTTATGACCTCCAGCAGAACTCAAGCCCAACTTTATGACCTGTGGAAAGCTCAAGCCACGATGAGGCATCAGGTCACCCAAAAACACAGAGCAGGGAGAGCAGCAGGCCCAGAGCAGCACAGACCCTTTGGCATCAGTCAGAAATCCATGGAAATGTCCTGCTGAGTCAGGGCTTGAGGGAGAAGACTCAATTTGTTCCGTGGTCTGATGACACACCATCAAATCAGGAGCATCCCAGGCTCTTCCTCAGTCCCCCCTTTGCTCTCTGCCCTTTCCCTTCACAGAAGAAGCTTTTTATTGCAGAAAAGCTGCTTTGTCAAAGTTTGAAAAAGTCTCTTGGCAGAGAAAAAGTGTTTCCTGGGCAAACCTGACAACACAAGAAAGGCAAACCCCATTTGCTCTTCAGTGCAGGTGCCATCTGTGCTCCTGTGGCAGCTGATGCAGGTTTGGGGGCAGCCGAGGTGAAGGGAAGCTTTTATCTGAATTAATGGTTCAGTTTTGGAGGTTCCTTCTGCAGAGGTCGAAAATGTCAAAAGCAGAAATCTCTTCCTTCGTGTCAGGTCCTAAATCAGCGGGGAAAATACTCAAGCTCAGAGACAAAAGGGTCAAATCCAGCATTTCACAACAGGTTTGGGCTGAAACAAAGTGAAGACATCCTCACCTTGGCCATGTCCATCCTCCCACTTGGAGAGGGACTTTTTTTTTTTGTCTCTTTTGAGCCACAGTGTGAACTTTCCCGGGATGAGATGCTGGAGTATTTTGAATGGTAGCTGTTGCTGTGCTGCCTAAAATGAGCTGTACAAGAATAGCCTGCTCCCCAAAATATAGGTGGTGTTTGAGTCCCAAGTCTTATAAGAGCTCTTTTGCCCGTGGAGCACATGCCAGATGGAAAGTGTCCCTCTGATTTCCTCCAAACACGCCTGCAGCTGTTCCTGCTTCCCCTTTTTTTTTTTTTTTGTCCCCCTAATGAAATTTTTAGGCCTCACCTGTTGACACAGGCATTAGAGGGTTGGGGTTTGTGTGTGTGTGTGTATGGAGGGTTGTTTTTTTTTTTTCCATCCCTTGTTCTCCTAAAGGAAAATGACTCGAGATGTTTTGGAGAAATGACACGGGGGCAGAGGCTGTGAAAATACCTTTGACATACTTTTAAGGGTGGGAAATTTCAGCTCCTGACAAGCCTTTGTGCCCACAATACAGTGCCTGGCTGGAAAGAGGCTTTGTTTATAGCTTGCTTTATTTTGTGAGACAGGAGCTGGAAACTTCCCAAGTCTTAGGGGGGAATACCAAGCATTGAGCCTGGCCAGAAATAGAGCCACAGCTTAGGACACACTGAAACAAATGGAAGACAAAGTGATGACCCAGATCCAAGTTATTAAGGGTAAATACATATTGACAAGATTGGGGATTAGGTGGAAGGTACTTACACAGCGAAGGAACTGTCTATGCTGTGTGCCAAGGGAAGTTTAGGCTGCAATCTGGGGCTCCCTCAGGGCAGCTGATTTTTCATTAAAAAGAAGATAACCAGCTCTAAAGGAAAAATAAAACCCACCAAACCTCCTCCTTTCATTTCTCCCAGCACCTGCTGCGTTGTGAACTCGACGTGACCGGGGCACCAAAAACATCAGGGTAAAGCTGGCAGGGGGTGTCTGGCTGCCCCAGGCAGGGCTGGTGCCACGTAAGGATGTGGCCCGTGGAGATGTCACATGTGTGTCCCTTGCAGGAGCTTCTGTTCCTCGGTTCACCTTGGAGCGCCCCTCCCTCCGTGCCTCCCAGCCCTGTCTGCTCACAGGCTTAGCAGAGCCTTCCGTGTCTGGGGATGCTATTAAGAATGACCCAGGAAAGGGGGGAAAATAGAGGTTCCTAAAATAGGGGTTGAAGGAGGACAAAAGATTTCCATTAACAGTTTTAAGTACGTGAGCACGACGTGGACGCCGCGATAAGAAAATCAGGGGCGAGGAAGCAGGTGGGGAACGATTCCGAGAGGAGATAATTGTGGCTGAGCTAATCTGTCCCATCTCTTGGCTGAATGAAGAGACTGAGCCTTCAGCAAATAATATTCCTCGGGTTAGCTGCCATTTGCTGCTCATTATTTCCTTTTTTTACTGGTTGCACAGTGGTGAAAGGGGACCTGTGACGCCACAGGAGCCGAGCGGGAGCTCTGCTCCCCCAAACACACCTGGGTGAGGAGGTGGACATTTATTGGGATATCTGCACAGGTTGCTGGCATGGCACATGACTCATAAACCAGATGTCAACAGCGACCTGATTCCAGCAGCTGTCAGACAAACACTCATTTCCCTGCACAAACTCCCCCCGTGGGAATATTTGCGAGGGGGCTCTAAATGTGCATTATTTGCTCGGGTCGAGCCTCGTTGTTTGGAAACAGCATCAGATTAGGAGACCTCAGGTCTCTCTCGGTTGGATTAGCTGACAATATCCTGGGTCAAGAAGCACGTTGGCTCACAGAAAGCCTCCTGACATTGTTAGGGCTATATTTAAGGCTGTTTAGATGCTTAAGGGTGCAGACAGATCCTTAGGTGCTCCTGAAAATCCCACCAGGCATTCTTAGAACTGGTGTACCAAGATCTCCGTGTTTAATTTGCCTGATGGGTCTGGGAAAAAGACAAGAGCAAGGAAAAATCATACAAGCCTAATTTTGGTCCAGTTTTTAGCAAGACAGAAAGATTAAAGATTATTTGTTCTGGAGCAGAAACAGAACATTTAACCAAAGTGAAAAATCTTCTTTCAGGCTGAAGTGATGCTTCATTTACGCTTTAGTATTTTTTAATGGAGAGATTCAGTTTTAGTGATGCTGACATAAAACTTGAGACTTTTCTGAAGTGAAAAATTGGCTAGAAATGAATTTCAAACATATTTTATTGTTGTACTCTGATTTTTTTTTTTTTCCTGACGGTTTCTTTTCTAGAATAATAGAACACTTTGGGTTGGAAGGGAACTTAAAGACCATCTCATTCCCCTGCTGTGGGCAGGGACACCTTCCACTAGCCCAGGTTGCTCCAAGCCCTGTCCAGCCTGGCCTTGGACACTTCCAGGGATGGGGCAGCCACAACTTGATGCAGCCCAGCACGTGGGTGGTTTCTGGGCTGCCAACACACTCACTGCTGGTTTGTCTTGACCTCTCAATCCAATTTCCAAAACTGAATCTGTAGCAGAAGGGCCCCACCTTCCTCCCTGTGCTGGGAGCAATTCCCTGTCAGCTCTGCTCCTTCCCGCTGATCAGCTTTGGTTGCTGTTTCCTTGCACTTCTTCTTCATTCACCAAATACCCTCCAGAATTTGGCCTTTGACTTTCAAGCTCTTTAGACTTTAAATTGCTGGGCAGATACAGCTCAGGGGGCACCTGCCCTTTGAAATGTGATTTACGAGCTGTCCCCCCAAGGTTTGCAAGCCTCTCCCTGCCCAGGGATGGGATGTTTTGGAGGCTGCAGCACGAGGGGACCCGCAGCTATTTTCATACCCTAACAGAGGGTATTTTCACAGCAGAGTGAGCAGGAAGTTATTGTTGCAGCTTACCTTGAATAGACAAAGGGGAAATCACCAGCAATCCCAGCACAAGCTCCTGCTCCTCCAACACCCAACCATGGCAGGAGCTTCTGGGGCTTAAAACAAACACGCGGGTCCGCTCTATTGTTCCAGGGTTTTCTATAGCCCTTGCTTGTTTAAAAACGACTTGGAAAGGCTGCTAGCACAGAGCCAGGCTTTGTGTTCCTCTGTGTGTGTGTGAGCTCAAACTTGATCCCATTCAAGTTGTGAGGATTTAAAAAAAAAAAATCCATCTTTTTTTTTTTTTTTGTACCTGGGGGAGGGGTTGTTGTTGTTGTTGTTTCAGTTTTGAGTCAGCTTCCTGTGTTTACTTTCCAGCCTGCCCTGGTGCTATGCTCACTTCTGGTGTTTACTGCCTTTAGCAGCTGCAAAGCTCCAGGAAGGTCTCACCAGCTCTTCCTGTGCGTCTCCAAAGGGTGCCCTGATATCCCGGGAAAACACGAGGGGTTCAGGCAGGGACTAGAAACCTCCTGCTCCCCCCTTTCCCTGCTGATTAAATCCATAAAAGCACATTGTAAATAGTAGGTCCAGCAGCTTCCTGGAAAAAGACTCAAAGTCCTTTCAGGCAGCACCTGACACAGACACCTGAAATATTCTCAGCCATCAGGGTTTATTGTGCCCAACATCTGCTCAACAACTGGTGCCTTCAGCACTGGGGTATCCTCTGCTAAAGTGAATTATGAAGGGGTATCCCAAGCCCTGACACGTCCCACACATCCCTTTGGGATAACCAGCAGAATCTGCCTCATGTGGACTTGGATGCATTTTTCATTCCTTTCTGTAAATGTGGAGCTGCTCTCACAGTGTGTCCCGGGCAAAGTGGCACAGTGTGACACTGCTGTGACACACACACAAGGCAAGAGGTATTTTGCCTGCAAGACACCATTCCCAAGTGCTGACAGCAGCCCCAAAGGAATGCTGTGTGGAATCATCAACTCACAGAATGGTTTGGGGTGGAAGAGACCTTGAAACACCCTCTAGTCCAGTGAGCAGGGACATCTTCCACCAGACCAGGTTGCTCAGAATCCCATCCAACCTGGCCTCAAATGTTCTCATGGATGGGGCATCCAAACCCCTCTGGACAACCTGTGCCAGTGTTCACCTCCACCACAGTAAAAAACTCTTCCTTATATCTCATCAACCCTTCTCCAGTTTAAAGTTTAAAGCCACTGCCCTTCCCACAGCCCAGCACCTTCCCACCTGCACTGACCCCTTGCTCAGGATGACAAGGTGGGTGCTGATGGTGCCACACTTTAAAACCTGTCCCAAAATGGCATTTATTTCCTGTGCTGCTCTGGCTGAGCAGTAGTTCTGCCAGTCTGGGTTATTTAAAGGATGTAAAGCTACTCTGAGCACTATTATAAAAGAAGCAAGGAAAAAAAAAAAGGGGGGGAAAAAGAGCAGTTTGCATTGTCTCTGCTCTTTTGCTGGGGAAGCAGCACCACCTACCACCCACTCCCACCCTCCAGCTGACAGCCAGGGAGGGGGGTATTAACTTCTTGGCAAAGCTGGGGGCTGATATTACCATACTTGGCTCACATCCTCCTGCCTGCACTTTCTTTACAGTTAAAATTATTCTCTCTCAAACGTAAGCAAACTCCTTTAGCATTTCTGAAAGAGGGGAGCAAGCACTTCCAGAAAAATAGATCCTAAAAGGTAGACTAGGTTTATATTCCCATCCTTTTCCATGGTGTCAGCATAGCCAAAGGGATAACCTGCTCCATTTCACTTGAACTGGTGTGAGAATGCTTTGACCAGCACAGCTCATTCTAGTTTGTGAAAGCAAAATAAAAGATATGATCCCAAGAACTTGGTGGGATTCTTGGAGATGGTCCCGTGCAGGGATCAGACTCAGTGATCCCTGTGGGCTCCTTCCTGCTCAGGGTATTGTATGATTCTCTTCTTCTGTACCAGTGTAAAGGATTTTTATCACTTTTCTGTGGCTGAGGGGAAAAGCCACACTCATCCCCTGCACGTTGTGCTCACAAAACTCTGAGGTTTGAAAGGCCTGAAGCATTAGAGCACCACGTGTCACTTAAACACCCCTAAGTGCCATTAAAATCTTTATTTTCCCAATTTCCCCGTGTTTACTGGAGGGTGTGAACGACCAGCAGGAGCAGTGTTAAAGCACTGCCTCCCTGGAAGACATGAGGGATGAGTGTCATCAAACAAAACCAGGAAAGAGGGAGAGGAAGGGCAGTGTTGTGAGGGACAGGAAGGTGGACATTGAAAACAAGGAAGGCACGAGGAGGATGGACCCATCAGACTGAAATAGCGCCCGTGAGAAAAGGCTCCAGGCAGCAAAGGTGGACTGTGTGACACGAGAGATGGGGCAGGGGGTGGAAAAGGGAAAAAAAAATGGAACCATTTCACTCTCGAAACCTCAAAGTCATTTTGCAGCAGAGCTGAGATGGAAAAAGGGCCTGGGGAAGGTTCCTGTCAGCCAGCAGGGCTCGTTCCCTCCTCCGCCTGCAGGTATTTGGGGGGCTGAGCTTTCTGTGACTCCCAGGCTTTTCTTCTTCCAGCGCTGACAGCCAGGAATTCAGAAAACACACAAGATGCCACATTAGTTAAGGGTTGGTTTTATCTTTTTGGCCGTGTTTTTGTTTCTTTTTTAACTGTTTCATCCAAAGGGGCGAGGGAGGGGAACCGGGTGACATAAAGAGCGAGACAAATGCCTTTGGTTCCTTATCAAAACCTCATAATTAAGTTATCTCCTTATTGCTGGAACGTTTCAGGGCTGGACCCCGTGTGTGTGCTGGGCAGTTGTGCTTTGTGAGGAATTAAAGAAACTGCTGATTGTGCAGGATGAAGTTAAAATGCAAAGTGCGGCCCAAGTATGTAGAAGTGAGAGAGAAATTTGGATTTTTCTGAGCGGAAAACAAAAGGTGAATAACTCCACAGAAACCCTCTGAAGTGCCTACATTTACCCATTGAAAGATTTCTCTTCCCCTTTGAGATCTAGGTTGGGATTAATTTCAATGTTTAACAGAGCAATGACACTCAGATTCTTTCTCCTTTTTAATAGCTTTGATTACTATTTTTTTTTTAATCATTCACTCACAAATCCACCAATCTGGGCCCACTGGCTCAGGACCATAGAAAACAATGGCTGAAATCCCATACATGCTTTGGCATGCACTCAATATCCAGTACATTCATTTATGCTAAATTTACTTCTGTTTTCAATATTTCCAGTGTGCCCTGACCCTTGTGACCTACAATCTGCTGTAAATCCCTTTTACTACTCACTGACATGTGACTTTATAAATCATACACGGGGCACTGAGATGATCCCATAACCAAACCCGGTATTTAGACTACAATTGAAAGGTCATAATTCTGGGCATGTTTAAAAGGCAGAGCTTGCAAGAGCAGTTAGCACATGATTCAATCTCTGACCTTAAAAGCAAAAGGAAACCAAGGTTCCTGCTCCCTCCCCGTTACTACGCACACATCGTTTTATTTAAAACACTGCATTCAGCAGGGAGCTGAAGGAGGTTGAATTATTCATTCCCCAGAACCCACATCTTGGAAATATCTGGCACCAGCAAATGCTGCAGTGCTCTGAAATTCTGAGGATTCTGAGGGTGTGCAGATCCAGCTGCTCCCCAAAGCCTTTCCCAGAGGAGGGAGAGGCTCCACACATTTTCACGCCGGGTTTTGCTCCCTGGAAACCTCAGAGGTTTTGCTGTAACTGGAGGAAAACTGCAAAGCTGAGGCACTGTGCCATCAGTCAGGATATTGTGACTATTCTGTCTGAAACTGCTCATCAAAGTGTCTTAGAGAATTGGGGTAAAATGGGAGAATTCAGCTTCCTTTTGGAATCGATGGAAAGGGCCGTGTCAGCTGTCCTAAAGTTTGTCCTTAGGGTGTTTTTGGGAAGGGCTCATATTGCTGTCTGTTCCTGAGGGATAAATTGGAAATGCCTGTTTATTTTGTGGACTTGAAAAGGAGATTGGGAGAAGACTCAAGTGGAGATACTTTCATTGCAGATGCCGCAGCTGGGAGGATGAACCCACCTTTAATGCCTGAGGCACATCAGGAATCATGGAATAGTAGGTTGGTTTGGGTTGGAAGGGACCTTGAAGATCATCTCATTCCACCCCCTGCCATGGGCAGGGGCACCTTCCACTGGCCCAGGTTGTCCCAAACCCTGTCCAACCTGGCCTTGGACACTTCCAGGGATCCAGGGGCAGCCACAGCTTCTCTGGGCAACCTGTGCCAGGGCCTCCCCACCCTCACAGGGAAGAATTTCTCCCACGTGTGCAATCTAAACCTCCTCTCTGCCAGTGGGAAGCCATTCCCCTTGTCCTGGCACTGCCTGCTCCTGCCAACTCAACCCTGGTTCTGATCAGTGCCCAGGACCCCTGGGCAGGTCTCCTCTCTTGCTGTGCCTCCAGCTGTGCTGGTGGGATCACACCAAGCCAGTTGCTTGGGTTTTTCAGGTCTGAACCTGCAGTTTCCCCCAGTCTGTGTTTTCCCTGCTCATCTCCTTGCTCATCCCATCATTCCCAACCAGCTGAGAGGCTCATCACCTGCAGAAATCGATTTGTTTTCAGTGCAGGAAAAGAGCACGTGTGTGTGAGAAACTGTTCCAGTGCAGACTCATCTGTGAGCAGAGAGTGTGTGATTCTGAGAGTAAAAACCACTGGGTTTGCTCTCCCCACCAACCACTCAGCAAGGCTCTTATTTGCCACTTTCCTTACCTACCACCCTATAAAAATTCGACTTGCCTTTCATTCCTGCAGCTTTGGAAGCACTTCCATCCACTCTGCAGGAAAAGCAGATTAAGATGTTGTAGGTAAATAAAAAGGGGAACCCAAAACCGGTGGCAAAAATAACGACTGCAAACCGAAACAAAAACACAAACCTCCAAAAATTCAGAGCTTTTCTCTTGGCAACTTCTGTAATAACAGACTACTGCTCCTAACATTGCATAACATGAGAGAACATTACTCACTGCAGAGTGATGTAATGTGACATCTGGTATTTAGAAACCTCAGCTATACACTCAATATACGTTGCCTTGACTTGTTACGGCGCTTCCAAGATCCTCTGTGTGTGGAAAGTGTGTGTGGCAACCCAGCCAGTGCACAGCCCTCCTGGGGCCTGCATTCCTGCTGCTGGCACAGCCCTTGGTTGCCTTTTCTTGCCCAATTTCATCCAATTTCCAGTTACAGCCCTTCTGCAGTTGCCTCTCTGCCAAAAGCCACAGTAGTGGGAGTTGGAGAAGGTGAACAGCAGCACGTCAGATCAGTGCTGTTTGCCTCTTATATGACCCCTTGTCATGGATGGGAATTGCAGCATGTAGAAATAATGCATATATTCTTCATCTCCATTATCAGTTTCATGGATTCATACACTATTTTAAAGCGTATTTCAAAGATCTGAGAAATGCTGTACACGGTGTCCCTCCCAGGGCACTGCCTGGCCACAGAACTTTCTCTGATTGCTCACCCTAAAAAGCATAAGGACAATGCTTATATGGTGGCCTACAATTGAATTTCTTTTTAATTTGATTATAATTTAAGAGATGCTTTGAGGTCCAGATACACTTGGTGTCCTTTCTGAAAGTTTAGTATCCAGCCCACGGGCTGCTGATGGACAGACTTTTTTGTGTACAGGAGCTGGGGTCAAAGGGAAGACGTGATGGAAACACAGCTGGGACTTTCCATAGTGCTCACACTGGGCTAAGCATTCCCACCAAAAGCACTGGGACAGCGAGGAAACTTGAGCTGGCTCTGCAGAAATGGGCTCTGTGTCCTTGCAGCCCTCGCTCGCTGCCCTGTCCCTCCTGCTCCTCCAGCCCTGGGATTGATTTCCCCAATGAAATGTGAGCCAAGGATCTCCCACCTTCTATTTTTATTCCAGGCTTGGATCACTCTGAGTTTCCAGAAGGATTTACCTTCTAGGCTGTGTTACGAATACCTTTCACACTCTCTTCTCACCTTTTCCCCTCTCACCCGAATGGTTTTTATCCTCTCTCCTGCTCAGGGGGGGATCCTGTTTCTGTGCTGACCCCACGTGCACGTGGCTGGCCCAGCTCCCCCAGTCCTGCCACAGACATGAATTCCTGAGGGTCCCACTGACCTTTTACCTCCCCTGCTGTTTGCTGTTTGTCTCTGGGGCACTGCTGGTAAAATAACAACTACACCACAGGAACAAAACTCTACCTTTGGTGTTTTTCCTATCCCTCACCTAGAGATGGGGAGGAAGAGGAAAAGAAAAGACAGGGAAACAAATCCCTGTTAAAATCCACCTGCACCCTTCTGCTTGTTTGACAAAGTGCAACCTGAAAGGCATAACCACAACCAAAATCTGCTCCCATTCAGCCAAAAACAGTGGGACAAAGTTATAGGATGGTAAGACTGGAAATAGAATCAGTGAATCCCAGAATGGTTTGAGTGTGAAGGGACCTTAAAGATCACCTTGTTCCACCCCCTGCCATGGGCAGGGACACCTTCCTCTGTCCCAGGTTGTTCCATCAGTTTCTTGAAGAACTCAGGGCTTGTGTGGTTTTATTATTACTGATGTTTTCATATTCATTCCTTCTCTTCTTTTTGGAGACCACCTAGCAGTTCTAAAAAGATCATTCGTAAGCATCACAAAAAAGCCATGTACATTTGGATACCCTTTAATACAAACGCAAAAGTGAATCACTTCAAGTTGTAGGAGACTTTCCTTTTCTTCTCAGAAATTAGTTACCTTAAAATAAGAAACATCTTATTAGTATCTGCATTAAGAAGCATCTTATTAATATCTGTGTTGGGTGATATGTCAACAAAGCAGCTCCTTCTCCCGTCACTGATTATGGTACTGCTCAGTGTGCTCTTCAATAAATGTTAATTAATATGGGTGCCTTCTGTTCTCCCTGGTTATAAATAGCTCGAGTGGGTGGTGGGCCACTGGTTCTCCCTTGCCACACAAGTTTTCTGTGTGCAGAGAGAGCCTTTGGTGGGTGATTCAGAGGAAGAAGCACAGAAGGTTTGTGAAGGGACAGATAAACACAAACCAGCTCCTCGGAGTTGTAAAATGCCACACAGGTCACCTGCTCCCTTCCCCTCCCTCTGATATTGCCTTCTGGAAATTAATGTGGAATAAACTTCTTTACAAAGGAATATTTCCAGGGGTAGATCTGAGTGTTTATCCTCGTATTTGCTGCAGAAGTAAATCAATCAATCAATCAGTCAATCAGTGAAGTGGAAAGTTCACAGTTCTGCACATGAGGAGAGTCAGGGCTGAGCTGCACCAGTTTGCCAAGTCTTTCCTCTCTTTTGTTTGTTTTGTTTGGTTTTTTATTATTATTATTATCTTATTTTTCCTTTCATTTAATTATTTGGAATTGTTCATTTTAATTCTGAGCTCTCCCTGAGCATGTACCAGTATAATCCATGACCTTGGGACCTGGGGATCAGTTTACAGTTGGTGATGACAGAGACATCCAGTTCAGGGTATTTCCTGGAGTAAACTCAGAAGGATTTAAACGGGAATTCATTCCCTGCTCACAATGTGTTTTTTTCTGTCTCTTCCATGCAGATCAATGTCAGTATATAATTCATTCTTGATTTTTGACTCACCTGTAAAGGAAAAGAGAATGAGATCAGCTGTCTTGCAGAGAAAAGGGACTGAATATTCTTTATTTAATTTGTACTGCTGAATAGACAGAAGATTAGGATTCTTTACTATCCATCTATTATTTCCATTGAAAGTAGTAGAACTGTTGAGAATGAAGAGATTACATGCAGAAGAGAAATTATTATTAATAAAAAAAAGAAATAATCATTGCAGATACCCCATTGTGCCCTCTAGGCATGGCCACTGCAATAAACAGGAAATATTCTGTTACTGAAGGTGTTTTGAAGAAAAACCAATGATTTAAAACTGCATTCTAGAGTGTTTTCCCAGTTCTGACAAGCATGAACTGTCCAGCACTGCTGTACTTTGGGAACATCCCACTCCCCACGTGTGTGCACAGACACAGCAGTGCTCTGGTGTCCAGGGCTGAAGAGCTTTGCCAGTCACAGGCAGCTCCAACAGGACTGGGGAACAGTGGGATGAGGCACAATCCCAGTGTCCACTGCCTCCAGACAACTCCCAAAGAGCTGAAACTATGCCAGCAAACACTGGAGTTGTGAAAAAATGACTTAATGCAGCCAAAATTAGTCAGAGGGTGAAGGGACAGCAGGTTAGAGAGAAGGAAAACTCTCACTGGCAGCCTTTGAACATAAAATGATTCTTTAGGTCACTGTCTGAGGGCAAAGCAGGGCGAAGTTTAGCACTTTGCCTGAAGAAATCCAAGAAAAATGTCCTCTAGATGCCCCTTTGAATTGTGGGATGAGCTCCCAAGAGGTGTTTGTGTGCTTTGTGGAGCTCCAGGGGAGCTGGGTGCTCATCACAGAGGTCACAGAGAGGGGTGCAGGGTATGGAGCACGGGCTGGGAGGCACAAGAAAGGAGCCTGGAAACAAAGAGGGGAAGCAGGAATCCAGAGCTCTGACAGTCCCTTGGACTGGGGCTGGGAAGTCATCCATAATCCTCTGGAAGACTGGCCTTCCAAAGGAGCCATTGTTCCAGTCCTGGCATGACTTGTGCCTGGACTGACTCTGGAAGGGTTTCTCTGATCGCTCGGGGTCGTGGGGCTGGGATTTCATTATTGGGAATTCTGCTGTAAAGTGCTGAAATGCCAGGGGAGAGAGGATGGCACAGCTGGCAGCACATGCTCTTTAACCTCCCCACATCTCTCCATACCTGCACTCTTGCCAAGGATTTGGGAAGATTTTTCTTCCTCAAAGCACAGATTGAGACAAGTCACTGAAAGTGGAAACCGAACCAGCTCCTTGGGAAAGCATTTTTAAGGAATGCTGCCAACTAGTATCTACTGGCCCTGGCTTAGGAGGTGATTTTTTGACAGGCACTGAGAGGGTGTTTTAATTAACATTTCAAGAAGAGCAGAGGAAAGAATGATTTCTCAACTTTTGAAAGGTCAAAAGGTGCTCAGACATCACAGAACTGGATATTGAGGGAGAGCCTAAAGAGACAGAGAGACATGTCAAAACACTTAGATCCCACATCCCCTCAGAGTAGCTATTTTCTTTCTGTTATCAGGTTAAATGGAGGTATCAGAGAAATGAATCTCCTGCTCAGACATGCTCCAGGGACAAGGCAGAGCTGGTGGCAGGTACTTCTCTCTCAGAGTGCCTCTGCTCCATTTGGCCAAAGTGTTGAGGGTGCTCACAATAAATAGCTGTGTGATTATCCCATGACATGACCCTGTTGAAATCACCCCACAAATGGTTGTCATCACTTTTTATGGATTTGTGGCATTCCCAAGTGGGAAAGGTCAACAAGGCTGCTCTTTGCTGGGCGCAGTGCAGGGCATCTCACATCCTCTGTCAAGGGAGTGATAAAAGGCTAAAACTCACAGTAGGAAAACCTTTTAAACTCCAGTTCTTGTCCTTCTCCAGAGCAGAGACCATCAGTCAAAGTGAGCTTCGCTGAGAGCTCCCCAATGCATTTCTTTTGAACTGTGGAACTGCTCAAGTCAGGTTTTGCTCGAGCTGGGATCCCCAGATCAAACTGGTTTTATATGAAAGAGGTTGGTTTGCCACAGGGAATCTTGTCCATTTTACTGAACTTCCCTCAGAGCCTGCACATGAAGGAATAACCACTTTTACTGTGCACCCAAACTGCCTCACACCGAAGTCTGAACATGCCTGCACACAGGAGACCCTCTGTGTGTGCTCCCAGCAGTGGGGTGGGTGGGAACTGCCTGGCCAAACAGCTCCTCAACACAAAAAAATGAACAAAAGTATGTAAAAATTAAATTCATGTGAAAAGTAAGAACTCCTTTCATCCTGTATCAGTGACCAAAAGGGCGTAATGAAGCTTTCTCAAGTACAAAAATTAAAATCAGTTTATTATATTCAAGCTTACGTTGGATGCAAGATGGGAATTTTAACAAGGCAATGCTATTAAGTGTGAATTTTTTCAAGAGTGGTTGTGGGAGATGCTGTAAGCCCACTGTGAGTAAAAATTGAGCCCAGCTCCCATATTCTTGCAAACAACCTGCACACCTACAGGAGGGAATTTTTATGAAGCTGAATATGTGACAAGAGACTGGTGACAGCTCGAATGCTTTTCTAAGTGCTGAAAATAGATAATTTTCCAAATCTATTTCCCCATCCAAGCTGGGAGGGTGTGAAGGGTTCCCAAATAAAATGTGGAGTGTGCAGGTACCTGTGGCTGAAGGTGATTTAAAGGTTAGAAGACAGGAATAGAATGAGATTAACTGAGCTCTAATCCCACGGGTGCCGTGGTGGCTTCACCTACGGAACGACTTTACGTTTCTTCAGGGGAACCTTTTAAACCTGTCCTCCCAATCCTAATTGATCCTTTTCTATCTCCTTTTCTACCTCATATCAGCATCAGTAACCATTTTAGTTGTGCCAGTTAAGCTGCCCAAAACAGAGCTGAGGAGTGATCCAGGAGGAGGAGCAGAGCCAGCCCGAGGCTGTGAGTGTGGAGCTCACAGGACATGCTTAGATCCAGCTGAATCCCAATGGCTGGATGGGGACTAAACCTCAAGAAGTGGCTGGAAACATCTCAAAATGCCATCAGAATAGTAAAACCCCCTGGTTGGCCCATCAGAATATAAATTACTCCCACCTCCGGAGCACCTTGTTGGTTTAGACTTAATATATTCACCTTCCAGGAGCAGCCAGAGCCCAGGGAGGAAGAGGAGCTGTAAAAGCACAAAAGATCAGTGTTACAGTAAATTGCAGAGAGGAAACACGCTGTCAGTGCCCTGGAAAAACAAACTGGAGCTGTGAGCTGCCTGCCTGGTGGGGGGCGAGGGCAGCACCGGTGCTGTGATCCACAGACTCCTGGAAAATCCGAATCTTCGGGATTCAACTCCACCACGGCTCTGAACAATCAGGCAGGGTGGAGGCTGCTTTGGAGCAGGCATAAATCTTTCTTCCCTCTGCTCGAATCTCACGCTGATAGGAGTGAGTTTTCTTATCGGCCGCTGGTGGTAAGAAACAAGGATCCAGATAAAGTTGTTTATTCCAGTCAGGTGTTGGCATGATGTGAGAAAACACACTGGGAGACCAGATGTTCAGGAGTTGGCCACTGCAGGCAGTTGCTCAGGAGCAGGAAAAGCGATTTTTCCTCCTTTTCCCTGGCCTGGCTTTGCCTGTAGTTGTTTCCTACGAGCACCTCGAGTTTTTCCTCCGTCAGAGCAGAGCTCGGGTTCTCCTCTCCTGCACCGTCTGTTTCCAGGGAAGTTTTTGAAGGCTATCAACACAAAAAGGATAAATCCTCCTCAGGATACAGGGAAACGTTCAGCTGAGGAAAACAAAGAGAATTTTAGCACGTTCTCAGCAATCCCTGTGGCCACACCAATAACCACCAGTGCCATGTAGGAGCAGTCTCACGTTGACAGCTCAGCTGTCAGGGAATTTGTATCTCCTGTATATCACTCAAATCCCTGGCATCTCACCAGTTCACTGGGAATGGGCAATTAAGTTTCTTTAAGTCCCTGTGAGTTTTAGCAGAGTTGGCAGCGTGGGGTGGTAGAAACTTGCTGGTCTTCATCTTTTCATAGGGAGATTCACAAAATAGGACAGACTTTGTGGATGGTTTTGTTCTTTTGGGGTTTGTTTGAGTTTGGTTTTTTTTCCCAATTAATAATATTTCAGGGCAGCAAAAACACAACATGAAATGTTCTTTGATCTTGATCAAATGTTTACTCTGTTAATTAAAAAAAAAAAAATGGGCAGAGCTGCGCGGCCTCATCTGTCTGCAGAGTGTTTGTAGTCTCCAAACATAACAGGACATAATCAAATGTCTCCATAATCTTCTGGTTTAACCTTCTGATAAGGAATTTTTTCCAACCTGGCTGTACCTGGAGCGATCAGCAGCAGCAGAGAGGATCCTTCCCAGGGCAGCCCCGCCGTGCGCGGCACGAAAACTGTCGGCGAGCACTTCACCAACCAACGTGACATGAAAGCACTCAATCTTCATCCTGTCATCGGGGTTACCTAATTAAAGGAATGGGCAGATTTATGAAGCTGCTATTTTTAGCCAGGCCCAGCACACTCAGTGCCTTGGCCCCTCGGTGCAGTGGAAGTGATGTCAGTGGTGGCCCGAGCGAACATGAATTATGTTTACAATATCCCAGGAGAACTTTTGTATTTCTCGACTCCCACAGAAAACCACCGTCTTCAGCTTCAAATAGAAGAGCCCAGGCAGGGCTCCAAGTGATTTACACGAGCTGGAGCTGCAGCTTTATTTTTCTTTCGTGTTTCACCTCACAATATCTTTTCCTGATCCGTTTTATTGCCGTAAAATCCCGGTCTTTGGCAAGTCTGGCTTAAGACAGTGGGACACTTTTTCTTGGAACAAGTTTTAGAGGTTCCTATAAAGTCATCAGACATAACCCACGTTTGCAGTGCTGACAGAATTTGGTCAGATGGGATTAGGAACTGGAGAGTGTGTGTGCTGGGACACCTGTAAATGTATAAAAAGTGAATTTAGATCACAACAGACGGGGAGTTTGTAGGAGAGAGCAATCCCCTCTTGGCCCCTTGGCACTGTTGGCACTAACTCTGCATCTGCCATGGCACTATTTTGAGAAACTTCCTCATAAACAACTTGTTGGTACAATGAACAATCTCGAGGAGAACCCATAAAACAACATCAGCCCCTTCCTTCCCCCCTCTGTTTGAAGTCATCATCTTTAGTGATGCTGTTGGGGGAGAACAGGAGAGGGGAAAGGTCCAAGTCCCAAAATGCTGCTGTTCCTCAGCAAGTGATAGAAACAGGCTTGATTTCAAAAGGCAAAGAATCCTCCCAAAAATCAGACAAACCCAAAATTAAAGAAAGAAACCATTAATACAATTTACAGAGAACAAAAACTCAAACTACAAGAGCTTTCAGGTTTTTGTTCCTACCACATATTGATGAAAACCTTTTAGCTCTATCCCTATATTTAACACTGCAATAAATGTTCTGTATCCCCACGCTGCCATCACTGCTCAGTCAAAAGCCTAATAGCTTAATTTATGACAGGTTTTCTTTCTAATGCCACTTGTTTTCATTCTCATGAATTATAGATCCAGCTCTATAGAGAGTGTTGATGTCAGGGAAAAACTAATCACTTCTCTTCATGAAGAGAAAGATGAAGATCAAAAATGGCACTGGAACAAGGAACAAATTTATTGATGGGGGGGGAAAAGGGATCCTTTGTGGATCTTGGCTCACTCCAAGTCTCAAATCCTCTGTCACATTCTGCCTTATTCATCCTGGGGGAAGGAATCTTTGGCTTGAGCAGGAATTTGATTTCTAACAGCAGAGCAAAGAGCAGGATAAATTAACAGCTCTCCCTGTGCTTAGTGGGCCAGTTTTCTCTTGTCTGTCAGGGATGACCCCTCACTTTACTGTGATTTATAAAGACCTCTCCCAAACTAAGTATTTCTTTGTGAATTCTGAGCTGGAACCATCCCCAGCCTGAGTTCAGCATGTTTTATTATTGACCAGCATTTCACTGCTCTATCTCCACTCCTCCTTTCAGGGGACCCCATCAGCAGGAATAACATTCCTTGCCTTGAATTCCTGCCCTCCTACAACTCCTTCACTGGTAGAAGGGGGCAGATTTTTGCACACTGTAAACCAGTGTTACCTGAGTCTTGCACCACAGTGAGGAAGACAAAAATACTGAAGTCATTTTTGCTCTTAAGTCTGGAGAACAAAAATGCTGCCAGTTATCTGAAGCTCTTTGCTTGTCTTTTGTCTCTGAAACCTTTCACTCCAAAATGAAATTTCTGAATGGCACGAGGCTCTTGTTGTATTCTATGTGTTTACACTTCCTTTTCTCCTCTCACACAAGGAGTTTTGCCAAATGATCCTTTTTCTCTCCTCTGTCTCCTACCTCCACATCAGCTGACAGTTCTGTCCATACTCTGGCAACTTCTTCTGCAAACTCTTCATTCCAGGAGGAAGGAATGCAAAGGCCAGATAGTCAAACATAGCTTTGCAAATACTTTAAGCTCCTTTTCCTCTTGTCAAACCATCCTAAAATAAATGTATTCTGCACCTATAGCCTGAAAAAAGTTTTATAAGGCAATGCTTTCTATAAATCCTGGTATAGATAAGAATGCAAACAATAAAGTTGTATATACAGCTGGAGAGCAGAGGTATGAAGGTCTGGCTGATGTGACCAAGATACTATTTTCTGGTTGTTTCCTCACACAGAAACCATCCTCTTCATCAAAGCCTGAGCAACCTACAGGGATAAAGTTTATCCCAGTGCCTGCTTCTGACATGAGTAACTTTGCCAGACTGACCTTCTGCCTAAATCCACTCAGTGTGGGCTGGAAAGTTTTGCATTTTTTTCTTGCTATTTAATTCTGTTCTGCCACTGTTAGGGCAGTGGAATTATCCCCAGTGAATGACAAGAAAAGCAAAATGAAAAGGGGGAAAGGGAGAAATAGGGAATGAAAGCAGCTTGAAAACTGGAATAGTAAAAAATAAATGCCAACTAATGCTGAAGAATGAAATTGTGTGCTGAAACTCCTAAAATGCAGGAGGGCAGAGTAGACTTTTGTCCAGGAGCTGTCACAATACACAGACACACACAGAGTGAGTTGGTGGTGGGGAAGGTGGGTGAAGAAGCCATTTGGGATAAATATTCAGGTTCCTACAAGTGCAGGGGAACCCAGCAATGACATCACTGCTCCCACCCCGTGGTTTGTTCTGGAGGGCACCTGTTGATGGCCCCAGAACAAACAAACAAAGAAATCTCACCCAGAGTTCTCCACAAGACTCCTTCATCCAGCATTGTTGAATATACTGTGCCCCTGGAACTGGTAAACTAATGAGGAATGGGGTGAATTCCATTCTGGATATTCCCTTTTTAGTTAGTGCTGCACAGCATCCAAGCAGCACCACCACATTGAGCAAGATCCCTCACATTACTTTCCGTGGCTCAGTGTGGATCTTTGTTTCTTCCTCAGCAGTAAATACTGTGAGGCTGCTCCTGTTTCAGGGGAAAATGGCATTTGTTGAGTGCACTTTATCTGCTCCAGGGCACTGGCTGATTGATCTTTGCAAGGGATGTGTTGGGACTGGTGCAGACATTTCAGGGGGTGCCAGGTGAGCCTGCCAGGAGGTGATGGAGAGCCCTGGAGCTGCTGCAGCTCATTTCTCCCCAACACACACCCACGACACCGATATGCTGCCATAAATCTCATGGGACGCTGGACAGGGGCAAATATCGACCAATTCCTGATGCTTCAAATGGAATTTTTCAGAGGTGGAAGTGCTCTGAGGTTCCACCAGGAAGAAAAAAGCCTAAAACCCGTATTTCTGGCAGAGGGAGAAGCATTTGGTGCAGCAAAGCCTTGCAAAGCCTGGTTCATGTAAGACCAAAACTGTGCTCAAGGGCAGCCCCTGGGGCTGGGAAATCACCTCCAGGAGCTCAGAGCTCACCTCTCACTGCCCCAGGGACCTCAGCTGGGCCCAGGGCACCTTCTCAGCCTGGGGCCAGCCACGTCCACCCTCCAGCTCTGCCCGAGGAGCTGCTTGTCTCCAGTTTGGCAGCGGGAGCCTCCAGGAGACAATGGATGGCCGGGGAACAAAGGAGCCGCCGGTGGCACGGAGATTATTGGAAGAGCAGCTGATATTTGAGATGAGCTCCAATTCAGTCACGGTTGTTTAAAATTCCTCCTACGTCTTTGCTGTGTTTTCTCCTCTGGTTCTCCACCACCACCCGTGTTCCTCAGGCTTTCCAATGGACTCGCTGGGATGAGTTTTTGGCAGCAGAGGCTGCCTGGGAATCGCCGGGGCCGGAAACCCTCAGCTCCTCAGAAGCCCATCATGAATCCAGGCATGGTTCCACTGGAAACCAGCTCTTTGATTCACCAAAAGCTCCACGCGGCCAAGAGACATCAGATGAAACAGTTTTTTTGGGTTCTGCGGAAAAATAATGACTTCCAAAAATATTCAAACCAGCCCTAACCACTGCATCCTCAGCAGTGATGAGCTGCTACCTCTTAATCGACCCCAAGAATAGCTAGATTAGATATTTTGCTCCATTTTGAACGAATTATGGTAGCCTGAAACAAATACTTGTGGGTGGCTAAATTAGTCATTACAGATGTAAGAACTAATTTGGGTTAATTGTCAGTTAATCAGCTCGGAAAATGAAGCTCAGGCATTTCCCAAGAAGTGCATCAACAAAACCAGAAAGACAAGACACTTGTGATGCTTTTAAGGTAAAAGAATAACAAAACTTAGCAGGCTGTTCAAGAACTTTTAGAGTTCTTTGCACATCATCAAGAGAATGGCACCAGGAAAGAGATACCATGTCCTCAGTTTCTCCTGGGATGTAAAATCTTAATTATTTGCTGTCCTTTGAGCTGGACCTCTTGGTAGTATGAGTTTATGATATTACTGATATCTGTAATATCAGATATAGATTTGACTAAATTGAGGGAGTAAAAAACAGAGAGTGAAGGGGATTTTCAGGATTATTTTCAGAAAAGAACACTGGTACCCAACTGCAGTTTGATGGGCACTTCCATGGCTTTGGAGATGTCTGTCTTGAGTTCTACCCTTTCTTACAGAAGCAATAACATGTTACACTACTCATGAAAAGCACCTCATTAACGGGAAAGACTCACATCATTCCCAGAATGTGCTTGGAGACAACTCCCCAGGAGACAGAAGCAGCAAGGTCTGTGTAAGTGGGGAGATCAGGAGGGTTAGAACAGTCCCTGTTATCCAGGGACAATAAATCCAAACTGGAACAGAGAAGGTGTATTGATGAGATGAAATTAAATAATTTCAATTACTTATCCTTGAAAGGGTGGCTCTGAAGGGGTAAGGAAGTAAACTGTTGAAGCTGAAGGAAGTGGCACTAAAATGATGATGGTGGAGTTGGGCTGAATATCAGTTATTTTACAGTAACCTGAGCAAGAAGAGTCTGAAACTACCTTCCACTGGAAGCACTGGGAGCAGAGACTGGGAGTTTTTAAGATATGGCTTAATCAGATTGTAAAATTGTTTATCACAGGGTCATAGAATGGCCTGGGCTGGAAGAGAACTTAAAGATCGTCCAGTCCCACCCCCTGCCATGGGCAGGGACACCTTCCACCAGCCCAGGTTACTCCAAGTCCTGTCCAACCTGGCCTTGGACACTTCCAGGGATCCAGGGGCAGCCACAGCTTCTCTGGGCAACCCATACCAGGGCACAGGTTCTTCCTAATTTCTGAATTTCTTCCTAATATCCAAACCCCAGAGCGGAAGGCAGCACTGCAGGTGGGCTCTGAGCAGAGCAGTGACACACATGACCTGTTTCAGCCCATTTTTGTGGCCTGGCTCACCAAATAACTGAGATTAACTTCCTGAGGGCATTACCACCCCCCATGCCCTCTTGCTATGTCTCCATCTGCTCAGTCCTTGCCCCTGAGCTCTGGGCTGGCACGTGTGGTATGCTTTGTACAGGGTGGTACCTCTAATCCCGGGCCCTTTTTGAACCCCCCTGGCCCTGCTTTGAGCAATGCACTGCTGATGTGGAAAAGAATGAGCACAGAGAGCTCACACAAAGGCAAAGGAGGACTCCTGTGTCAGGAATGTGCTGGCAGGAATCCACCAGACAAGGATTTAACTTAAGGGGCATAAGCTGGGAAGGGCTGTCCCCCTGGCAGAGCCCAGGAATGCCAGTGCCCATCACATCTCTCTGTGTTCCACGTGTGGATCTACACAAAGCACAGGTCTCTACTTGCTCTCACACACTGTTTTTTACCACCCACCTTTCCCACCCCTGCAGAAGCCTCTCAAAACCCACAGTTTCACATTCATGATGTGAGTTATTGCCTGGGGTGAAATGGTTGTGATCACATCGTCCCTGGTCTTGTCTTTTCAAGGGGTCCTTCCCCACTTTTCGTATGTCCCAAGAGCATCAGGCAGGGCTGACATCCCCAGCCCAGTTCTGTTGTCCATGACAGTGACACTCCCAAGGTTTTATGGGAAGCTTAAAAAGCCCACTGGAGTTACCTATGTTTGAGTGTGTGGAAATAATGGAGGCAGAATTAGTGCTAGGTTCAGCCTGAGAGGAGAGGCAACAACAAGTCAGAAAATAAAACTGAGTGTCTCTGTCCTCTGCCTTGCACTGCCTGGAGAGTCCAACTTTCAGCAGATTTTCCTTCGGTTTTTCCAGAACCAGCTGGAGATTTTTTTAATTTGTTTTCTTAAAATATTCAAAATAATTAGTCCCTCTTCAGATGCAGGAAGGATAATGGTTCAGCTCCTGCTAGAATCCAGCCAGCAGGGCCGTGGTGAGAACAGTTATTCTCCATATTCCGGTCTATGGGAAGGTTCTTTTTTTGGGGATCCGCCGAGACTAAATTTGATGTTGCTTTTTTGTTTTTGCTGTGGGAACGCATCGGCCATGAATCAATGGAACTGCAGTCTGGCTTTATGAGCTCCTGGGGAGCCTGAAATGCTTTTGTCTCTGTGATCAAACCCCTTTTCTTTGTCAGCAAAGCAGCTGAATTGCTGGAGACTGTATCGTGTTCAAACAGTGCTGTGCAGGAAGCAAGTGGAGGAGCAGTGGGAATATAATCCCACAATATAATCCCACCTGCAAGCAGATCTCCTCCTGAACTACTTGTCAGTTGAATCAGCCAAAACCAAGTGTCTTTACAAGGAAGGAAGATCCAAATATTAAGTGATTAGTAAGAAAATGGGCTGGGTTTTGTTTGGATCTGGGTTCATGTAGATTTTAGGGCTCAAATTGAACAATGTTGACCATGTGGCAAATCCTTGCTCTTTCTGGGGTGCTTAAACAGTGGTTCACAGAAACTTCACAGCACACCAAGCTGGTGCAGCTGGACTGAAAATAGGTGACCAAACAAGAACAGGAACTTGGGAAATGAGTTCCTGGCTCTGTCCATCACTGTGGGGTGTTTGGTCAAGTGTCACTGAAGTTGTCTGTGCCTTTAATTCCTCTAAAACCAGGGTGATACCACTGATCTCACACCATGTGAACTAAGTAACCCCTGTTGATGAAGTGCTTTGCCACATTCTGGGGGGGGGACACTGCAGTGCCCAGTGATGATGCTGTTGTTGGGGCTCCCTTGGTTTGCCATTCCTTGTTCCTGTTGGCCAAGAGCCAGAGATGAAAAGGAATATTAACCCAGACTCAGGGAATCAGTGCTATGGGCAGCCAGGAGCTTGGTGACTATTTCATGAGTCCCCTCAACTCAGAATATTCTGGGACTCCATAATTATTTTACTGATGTTGGTTGATATTTCACATCGTGTGTATCCATTCAAATCATCACGATTACAGAACTCAAATAGCATTTTGGACAGAGCCAGCCAGGCATCCATAGCTTTTTTTCCCCTCCAGTCTCTAGTTGGATCAGGTTTTGGGGCAGCTTTGAGCACGAACCACTGGGTAGAGCAGCATCTGGCACCCTGAGAGCCCTCGTTAGTTCTCATGTCTGAAAGACCAGAATCTTCTCTTCCCCACATCACTGAAGTACCCTGGCAATCCTTTCACACAGTTTTATTAATGTTTAAATCTCTTTGATCCAACAGTGCCCTTGAAGGCAGATGATTAGCTTGATGCCAATCCAGAGGTGGATAAAATACCACCTCTGCCCTCTAAGATCCCAATTAAAGCTCCAGCCCTGGAGGATGCTGAGGGCCCTGGGAGATTCCTGGGTTTTTTCTATTCCTTCAGCTCAAATGCTGGAAAAAATGTAACATTTCATAAGATGAGGCCTCCCCCCAAGAAATTTATCTAAAAACACATTAAAAAAATCAGTTTTATCAAGCACGGTGCTTACAAATGATGAAACCATGAGAAAGTGTAACAATCTTGCCTTACATTTGCAAAATGAACTGATATCAGAGCTGATGGAGAGTGTTAAAATATTCCCCTCTTACACTGTTCTCAGTATCCTGAATGAAATCCCCACCATATGCATGATTGTTCTTAGAAATGGGAGCTCAAGTTTCACCAAGAAAAATAAAAGTACAAAAAAAGTACATTAACAGTGAGCATTATATGGTCTTCTCTGGCTTTTTATAGTGTGATTTCTCCTTTCTGTGGGGCAACCCACTCAAACTGCTTCTGTCTAACCAGTGCCAGTCGTAACCCCTTCCACAACCCCGAGGGATTCCCAGGGCCCGTGTGGATGTGCCAATGGTCTGTCCTGCACATCCCACTCCAGGCTCTGCCCTGCCTGGGCACGAGGGCCGGGTTTTTATCTCTTGATCCTCCCCCAGCTGGTGGAGGGAACTCACCCCAGCGGCGTCAGTGACTCAGGAAATGCACTGCAAAGCTCTTCCATCCTGGCCCCATTCCAGGGCCAACCACGGCTGTCCCGGCAGGAACGGGTGGAAATCCACCCAGGGACATTCCTCACATTCCGGGGCACGTGCTGCTCACTGGAAAAAAAAAAAAAGAAAACACCCAAAAACTTTCCACTGCCGACAGGCACCGACAGACTTTCCCTCCCTGACTGTCCCAGTGCCACCAGAACTGCTATGAATATTGTGATACCAGCAGGACAAGCCCATGCTCGGGGAGAAGGTGGTTTTATCTCAGCTTTCTCTCTTCCATGAAAGCAGAGAGGTTGTGTCCATACCCCCAAACTGTCCCCTGGACAGTCAGCCCAAGGGCTCTCCCAGCCCAGTGCCCCGTCCCAGGGTCAGTGTGGGAGCGTGGCACAGGTCAGGGTGTTCATGGAGATCTGTTCTCCAGCCCCCAGCAGTGACCACATCAAGGGCTTGCCAGAGCCAGTGCCAGGACTGTTTTGTTCTAAAATATTAATAAAGGCAGAGCTGCTCCTCCAGCCCTGGTGAACAGCAGCAGGTGGATTGTAAGAGGTGACTCTGCAGTGACTTGGTGGCTGAAAGGCTGCCCAGGAGGGGTTTTGTGCTTTAATTGCTGAAAACAGCTTTAATTGCCCTCTCCAGCTCCGTGGGGGTGGCAGAGGAGGCAGAGCCAGACTCCACACCCAGGGCACTGGGGAGGATGAGCAGCAGCAGGGACAGGTTGCAGCCAGGGAAATTCTGCTGAGACACAAGGGACAAAAATTCACCTTGAGGGTGTGAAAGGCCCACCCATAAAGACATTCCATGAGCTGAGTGTCTGAGCATCACAGTCTGACTTTGAAGTTCACTCTGTTTTAAGCAGAGGGTTCCTTCCATCCAGAATTGTGCTTTGGCCTCATGAATCCACACCCACAACTCTGACTTTACAAAGCTGGAATCTTGCTGTATTCCCTCACTTTCCCTAACTCCAGAGGCATCTTGCAAAAAGAGCAGTTTCTTTTATGTCAGCCTGTGCATCCTGAATGAATGTGCTGTCCACTTTAATATTGATCTTCTCTGTGATTTTAATCCCTGTTGCCCTGATCTAATGGAATAATTTTGTTGTTACCTGTCACCAGAACATGTCACCAATCCTTCCCTGGAATTCTCACTGCATTTGTATTCATAGAGTCCCATGGCTGTGCCTCCCTCACCCCTGAGTTAACTACATGACATTTATTATATTCCAGTTTGTCTCATGCTCTGTGTGTACCTGCAGGTGCAAAAAGTGTTGTCAAAACACTCTTTTTTTTTTTTAATCAATGAAAACAGAGAAACAAGGTCACATTCCCTCATGTGACTACAAATTCATTCACTGACTTTTAGGGGATGGAAAGAGACTGTCACAGCAAAAACATTTTTAATCGGCGATTTCTGCTGTAAAAAGTTCCACACAGTGATATTATCTGCTCTCTCTTGTCCTAAATAACCAAACCAATAGTTTTCTGTGTGAGCTTCACCAGTTCTCTGGGCCCCCTCTATCACACTACAGCAGTTGATGCCAAACTGCCGATGTCTGGTGGAGGACTGGTGATGTTGCAACCAAAATTTTTGGCTTAAATATATTTCTGGCTCATATATTTTTGGCTTGGGGTTATCTGTGGAAGTGGGGAAGCGATCAGGGTGAGGCTCTGAGCAGTGTGTGATGGTTTGGCACAGCAGCAGTGGGGGGAAACACCCCCCGAGACGCTGCTGGGAGGGCAGAGCAGATCCTGCTGAGCCCACACAGGTCCTGAGGGCTCGTGGGCCTCTGGCAAGTCCCACAATTGTCCTTTGGTTCAAACCAGGGGCGGAAGGAGCCAACATTTGAAATGGTTGGTTTGAAAATCGGGCTGCTGGAGGGAGCAGTAAACAAGTGCACGAGACTGCCCAGGCTCAGGCTGGCGGTGTGTGAGCTCAGCCCTGGCAGTGCCCTCACACCAGAAGGACCATCCCCCCCAAACCCCCTTCTCACGGGTCCTGGGCAGCAGTGGCCTGACCTGTGTGATGAGGAGCAGTGACTTTTCTCATACTTTCACCCACCTCTGGCATAAAAGCCAAAACTGAGTTATTTTAACTTCATCCCCATCCAATGCCCCGTTCCCAGCCTTGGTAGCACTTCCAGAGTCCCTCTGTGTGCGTGAGAGGAGTGTCACAATTTCTGCTCCACAGATGAAGAATGGAGACATGAAGGGATGGGTTTTCCAAAATGCTCAGCATGCTCTGAAGGGACCAAAGGGACAGCTCTTAGATGGACAGCCAGCTTTCTTCTTCCTCTTCTTCTTTTTTTTCCCTTCTCCTCTTTAATGCTGAGCACTCAGCAGTTCTCAGCAGTCGCATCTTTTAGATGCTTAAATGGGCCTTGGAGTTTTATTTTAAGAAAAATAAAAGTGGCTGTTAAATGACTTGCCCGAGCTCACACAGGGTGTCTGTGGCAGAGCCAGCAATGGAGCCCAGATCTCCTGAGTCTCAGGCCAGCCTTAACCACAAGGCCATTCTTCCTCTCACAAAGATGATCCCCATCCCATAGGAAAAAATATTCCAACAGGATTGAAAAAAAAAGAAAAATCCTATAAAAATACTTAAACCTGAACAAATATGTAATAATTGCTATTCAGAATCCATGCAGGGTCTAATTAATTCCATATCCCGTAACCTTAATTTAAAACAATCCCAATATTATTTTTAGGTTTTGGATGGGGATTTATTGCTTCTATCAGCAGCATGTTTGGCACCCAATGCCATACAAAACTCTATGTGTTTCATCAAAGCTCTGGCAAGACCCTTTGATTTTTGGACAGCTGCTGGAGGCTCGCAGGGAAGGAGAACCAGCAGCTTCATTTCCCTTACACGGGGCTTCAGATTAAAAATCATCCCTGTTGCTCCTGCTCCTGTTCCTGTACCTTTAGAAAACAGGGGGGCTGTGTTACTGGTAATGTAAGCAAGTCCTTTCTGATTTGGACTCCGAGCCCCAGTTTGGGATTAAGCTTTAATTCCGGAGATACGAGTTATGTAATAAAGCAGAATATGAGTCCCCAGGCAACGCTGTGACCTTCCAGCCCAGCAGGGCTGTGCTCACAAACACAAGGCTCTCATCTCCTCAGGTGCAATTTCATTTTGCCTCCTGATTTCTGCTTCGAGGTGTGTGTGATGTGCTGGAGTTTGCAGAAGCTGAGTCAAGCTGTAGGTGTTGTTTTCACACGTGGGACAGCAAATGATGTTCTGCTCTTCAGAGCAATTGAAAATAAAGGCACGTGGCAGCACATATCTTCTGATTTTTTTTCCCCCCTTTTTTTTCATTGTTTCATGCTTCTGTAATTCCAGGATCTGCTAGAGGAACTAACCACAATAATACCATTTTTTTACAAGATTTCTAACTTCATTTTGGTCGGGGACAAGCAACTCAAATATTTCTGGTAAACTAGAACAATGTGGCCTCTGTGAGCTGAGCTTGAAGGCTGAGCCCTGAAGAACTGCAAAGCATCCATTTGCCCTTGGTTCCTAAAACCTTCCCCCTTTCTTTATAGAAAAGGGTTAAAACCAACAGCAGGAAGGAGTGAAGGCATCAAAATAACTCAGAGCAGTTGCAAAGCCAGGATGTTTCTCAGGTTCTTACCCTGTGTTTGGTACCTGCCAGACCAGTGTCTCCTTTCTCATTACCCCACGAATGACAAACACTCCACTCCAGCCCTCAGTCTGTGCTGGCCCTGAGCCTTCAGAGCAGATGTGGGCAGTGTTATAAAAATAGTGAGTGAACAGGGATGGCAAAGGCCAGGCTGGCCAGGAGGGGAAGGGGAACCTGGGTTTGTCCTGCAGCTGTCAGACAACCCTGATAATGCAATTCCTCTCTTGGTTTGATTGTGTCCTTCAGCCTGTGGATGCAAATCCTCTGAACTCGCTGTGGTGTTGTTAAATGACAGTGGTCAGTGCTCAGCTTCCCATATCCCCCCTATTAGAAAACTCTTTTGCCTCTGAGCATTGAAACTTCAGATTCTTGCAGACTTAAGAAGCCAGTTTGGGACAGAAAACCCTTTTGCTGTGTTATATAAAGACATACCTTGCCTTTTTGGAAGTGCTGTCCTGCCTGGTCAGTGGTGTTCTGTGACCCTGAGAGGGAGATTGTGCCTGGGAGAGCCCAATGGTAAAAAATCTCTGATGAAAACCCTCTGAGTTGGTAGCCCTTGTGTTCAGGTCAGCACTGTGAGGGTGAACAGACCCTGACCCCAAACCCACTCTTGGGCAGGGGGTGGAAGCTCCACATGCTTTCAGGGTGCTCTAAAAACAAACTGACACCTGAAATTGGGCCCTAAGTGACATTTGTGCTCTGCCCCTGAGAGTTTGTCACATGAAGAGAAAACAAGCCCTGTGAAAACAGAAGCTGTTGCCTGTCAGTCCCTCTTTATCTTGTTATGATATATATGTCCAGCCCTGCCTCCCTCTGCAAACCACTGGGGCTGGAAGCACCCGTCATCCTATCAGTTCAGCTGGATTAATTATGCTCAATCAAAATGTTTCAAAACAGGACAGAAATGTCTGCAGCAGCTAATCCCGACCATTGGGGTTGTCAGGACATTGGCATTTTACACTTCAGTTCAATTACAAGACAAATCTGCTAATGGGACATAATCTTTCAGAGTAAACAAGGAAGCAGAGCACTAATATTCTGGCAATTGATTTATGCAGGGTAAATGGTGCAGAGTAAAAGCTTCAGGAAGCCACAGGAGTGAGAACAGCCCCGAGCTTGTCTGGCCCTGCTTTTCCTTCCCTTCTTTCACAGAAAGAGAAATCATTATGTGAAGCCTGTTTTTAACTACTCCCCATCCAGGAGTCAGCACTTGGCCAGAAGGACGCTCTGGACCTGGTGGGGTCATCTCCTCTCCCTTCTGTCCTTCTCCCTTCTCCCTTCTCCTAACCATGGGGATCAGAAAGGGAACAAGGGAATCATACAAACCTTTGCTCCAAAGGGTGAGATTCCAGGGTTTTTTGTCCCTGCCCTGCAGATGGGGAGGCTGGAGAGAGGTGGGGCAGCTCAGTGGTGCTTGGCAGTGAGAGAACACAGGGCTGGGGGTGGTGATGAGAGACCCCCATGGGACAAGGATGCTGATGAGAAACCCCCACAGGACTGGGAATGCTGACAAGACACCCTAAAGGGGCTGGGGGTGCTGATGGGAGACCCCCACGGGGCTGGGGGTGCTGACAAGAGTCCCCCCTGGGATTGGGGTGCTGGTGAGGGACCCCCAGCTCTCCCCTTCAGTCCTACCCCCCCACCTCAGCTCTGCACAAGAGGCACCCGAGGAGCCCCCAGAAGCCAGTGCTCTGCAGGGGGAGTCACTTGTGAGCTCAGAGCGTTTCTTTGACTAAACAAACCTTTAAAGGTTTAATTAAAGCGATTTCCAGTGATGGAATTGCCTTCCCACACACACTCCAGCTCCTCAGGGGGGCTGCTGGAGCCCTGGCTGTGGAACTCCTGTGTCATTCCGTGCACACGCAGGATCCACACACTCACACCTCACACTCCCCACCACCCCTGGCTCATTTTTAGAACTGATGCAAGAGAAATAAATGTGAATCCTTCGCAGTTCCTGCCCATCAGGAGGTTACTTACAGCACCAGAGCACTGTAACCCTGCCTGCTCACTGATACCCCCCGACAGCCTTTTGGACATCATGTTTTCATTAAGCATTTATAGCAAACCAACTGCAATTAAAGATTTATAAACCCTATTGCATTACAGCACAAGCCAGAGCAAGAACTGACCCTCAGGTCAACTTTCTTTTCTCTTTTTTTCTGTTTTCTAAGGACAATAACACTCAGGAATCAGTTATCAGTGGAAGGTGCATGTGCTGCTGCTTCGTGAATTTGTCCAAGTGATTTTGGTTTTGATGGAAGGATTTTGTTTGGGACATTGTATTTATTGAAGGAGGAAGGGCCTGAAAATTAGGCTACAGCCTAAACTGCAAGTCAATTTTAAGACCTTCCAAAACTCACTTTCCCCCTGACTCAGCTCTTTCAGCAGGAGCAGCACGTTCTTCACCATGTGCCAGATATTTATAAATGTACTTCAGGGAACTCACCTGAGCTCCCAGAGGAGGGTTGGGGAACCAGCTGAGCCCTGGTTTCCCAAAACCCGACCTCCTGCCCAAAATCCTGCCCCCCCCCCCCCATGCCTCCCATGGCACAGCTGGATGCCAAAGGTGCTGCTGGATTGTCTTCAAACATCCACCTGAAGCAATTTCAGGGTGGTTGTTTTGTTCTGGAGGAACAAACCCCTCAACCCAGCGGTGGTTGTCAAACTTGTTCATCCATCCCCATCTCTGATCAGCAAACTTCACAGGAAAGGGTTTTGAAAGCAGAGAGTGAGTTATGGCAGCCTGAAATCACCCAGTGGAATGGTGGCACTGGAAGGATCCAAAGGGACACTGTTGTGCTTGGGCACACCCAGACTTTCACAGCGTGCTTGGAACCAGAGTCATGGAGAAATGCTCTTTCTCAGAGTACCCCTGGGATTGGCTTTTTCCCAAGAACTTTAGGACTTACAAGCTGCCTTAAGGAAAACAGCATTTGCCCTTTCTGCTGGACCCAGGGCAGCCTGAACTGCTCCCTTCTGGAATGAGGAGGGAGAGATTTATCCGTGTGTTTGCTGAGACTCCACCAACTGTTACCCTGCGAATTCTTATCATCACACCTCCAAATTCCCATTCAGTCATGGAGGAAACAGGCAGACCTCGGAACAGCTCAACACTTCACCACCCTCAGAGGAGTCAGTGCTCCAGTGTAACCACGCTCTGGCTCGGGGAGAAGCCACCACCACTTCACAGACGTTATTTTTTCCTGATTTTTAAGTTTTGGAGGGTTTTTTTCATCTTTCTGGAAGACACCTGCACGCAGAAGCTGTGCAGCACCCCCACCAGTGCTCCTGCTTTCAGAGGGTGGTTGATTGTTTCCGGAGTGGTGACAGAAATGTGGGGGTCACAACCGGAGCTTTTCCACGCCTTTGATGGTGAACTGCTGCCCAGTTGGCACGAAGTTCTGGCTCTGCCCCCTCCAGTGTGGAGGGTGGGCTTTGCTGGAGCAGGAGGGGCAGTGGGAGCTGGCACAAGGCTCTTGGTTTCCTGAGAAAGTGCTCCTGAGCATCCCGTGCAAAGCAGCTGCCCCCTCCCCGGGATGATTAAACTCTCTGTGCATGAAAAAAACCCTCCTTCTCCTTCAGCCTTGGATTTTCCCGGGTTTCAGATGTTACCCCAAGGTTGAGGGGGGTGAATTGCTCAGACCCAGCTTAATAACACAACTCTTCCAGATGGCAAAATCCCCCCTCTGCCTGTCAAAACTCAGCACTGAGTATTTCACTCCAGTTTGTCCCTGGGCTGCATCTCCCCGGGGAGCAGCGATAACGTTTTGACTTGTGACAGATGCTTCCTTCGTAAGGATATTTTCCAGGCTGACTTTTCCCCGGCTACCTCATCAAAATAGTCTCCTTTCATTTGAAAAGGGTTATTTTAGCTGTTGGGGGCTGCTGCTGCTGGTGGTTGTGGCATCCTTTAAAATATGTCTCCCGATTAGAGATGAAAAATGGAATTCTAAAGTAATTAACATGCGTGTTATTGGATGTACACTGATGATTACATTATAGAACTGGTTATCAAAGGATTACAGTTAAGAGGTTTAATATTCTCCAGCTGATCCTGTAGCAAATTAATCTGCTCTGACCTTTACTGTTCTTTGTTATGTCACCATAGTATCATTTCAGCTACATCATCCCTTACCCTCTTTCGGTGAAGTTAAAGAAGGGAAGGAATTTCAAAAACATGTCTTTCAGGGGAGAGATTATCAAAGCAAAGCTGTGCTTGTTCATCAGAACCGATCAGCTGGGAGGAGCAGATCTGAACTGCAACTTTAGAACCTCTGCAAACCTCATATTCTTGTTACAATAATAAAAAAAAAAAGTGAAGAAATGCATCCCCTCCATAAGGATTGGGCTCAGTACTGGGTAAAATGGGGGCTGCTTGGTGCCACATGTTGTATTAAGTGTCTTGTCCCAAGAAATAAAGCACAATCTGAGGCCAATCACCTGCATTCCACTCTCTCCCATTGGAATCCATGGTGTTTAATCCCCTGGTGTCCACCTGAAAGCCCCCCAATGAGGGGTCTCTGGGTGCCAATCCAACCTCCCAGCCACGAGGTCACTGCCAGCAGAGTGGATTAAACCCACACTCCCCCAGTCTCGGGGGTTCAGACTTCCCAGACAAGAAAAGCTGCACAGTGACAGATCTCTGAGCTTTTCCTCTGACTCAGCAGAGAACAAAAGACTGAGCCAATTAAACAACTGGCATCTGCTTTTGCACACTTCTGCTCCTCTCCAGGTAAAGCAATCTCAGTATCTCTCTCTCCTGCTGCTGTCAGAGGAAGGGTTTTGTCACAGAGCAGGGCTGGGTGGATGGATTTTCCCATTGGAAGTGTTAAAATCCTCCAGTGCTTGCAGTCAAACACAGGATCAAACACACGGTTCTGAGAGCACACAACACACTCCAGGGCTCTGGAAAAGCAGGAGAACATCCAGGAAGCTCTCATGGAAACGGGGCTGGAGCCAGCTCTGAGAAAGGCAAATGCCTCGGGGATAAGTCACAGGTGCACACACCCCAAACAGCTCCAAGGAGAAGCATATCCATGGGATCTGTGGGATAATGGGTTGCCCTCTGCCCTTTCCTGGGCAGTCCATCCTCTGCTGAGGAATTTTGGTGTGGAATGGCTGACTTTTCCTGAGGTTTTTGCACCCTCAGTCACTTGATACCAGAGCAGGGCTATTCGACCCCCTCCCTGAGAAGGGAGGTCTTTAAAGAGAAGTCTTGATCCATCTGACCCCATTTTCACATTCCCACCCAGCTGTTCCACCAGAGCAGCTCCCACTCCTCCCTGTGCCTGATTCCAGTGCTCCTCTGCTTCAGTTTTCCTTCTTGGTCTGAATTTTGACAGCACATTTGAGGGAAAGGGCACAACCTTTCCATCTCAGCAGCCTGAATTTCTCATCTTGAAGGAAGAAAATATTCATGTTTCCTAGGAAACTTCAGGCATTGCTCAGTACAAACATCACCTTGGCACATCCAGAATTAAGACTTCTCTCCCATCACAGAAAAATCAGAGTGGCATTTATCAAATCTTTGCCCTGCAGCCTGTTCCTGGACAGGGAATTAGGCCTTTGTTTTTTCCCAGCTCACTCCAGATGGAGCCTGGAAAACCACCTTGGACACGACGTCCAACCCTCAGATGTTTGATGTTGTGTCACACAGGTGCCTTTACAGATGTCCTTCAAAGGAAGCCACCTTTAGGGCCTCAGCTCTCTCAGATGTATATTTATAGCCCAGAAATTAAATTGATTTTCCTCTTTTTCCTTTTCTTTCTTTTCTCCTGGCTCTGTTCTGTTTACGTGGGGATTGCCGTCGCCAATAAATTGAATTATTTGCATTGCAAAATGGACAATTCCCAGCATCTATTTCCACGTGGCATGGAAATGTGGGATCTGGAGTGGAGTCCTCTGAAGGGTAAGACTGTCCTATACGTGAATCCCAGGATTTGGAAGGACACACCCAACAGAGGATCCTCCAGCTGTGCAACAGTGTTTAAGAAATCAGGCATTTCTTCAGAGTCTGCTCCTCATTTGCCAAAAGGACCTGACTGCCCAAATCCACCAGTACTTGCTCCTGTTCCTCTTTGTGGCTGATGCTTTCCAGGCTGTGCTCAGGATTCAGGAAGATCCAACGTGCAGAAGGAACCAGGATCTCTGCTGGCAGCCCTGAGGAGCATTTCCCTGGATAACTAAACCCTGGGAACCCTTGGAGGGACAAAATGGGAGCCACGACAGAGCCCTTCACAAAGCAAAACCATTTGCTGAACCAGCTTCTCATTTAGTTCCCAAGTCAGTGGGTCTTTCCCCAAAATGTTGCATTTCTGGAAGTATTGATGCACAACATCCATCTCACTCCTTGTGGAGTGATGGGTCCCAGCAGAACCAGGGGTACATAATAACTTTTTATTCAACTGGTTTAACAGATTTTATCAAAAAAGGATAATGAGAATTGGCCAGTTCTGGGATTATTGTGCTGACAGGTGGAAAGCAGAGCCAGGCTGTCCCCAGGAGCTGTTCCTCCCCATTCCCAGTGCCCCACTGCCTCACCCCAGCTGGGGATTTAGTCTCTGGTCATTTGAGTGCTACCTGCACTCAGAAAAGTTAATTAAGAATAACAGAGTCTCTCCTGCAAACAGTGGTGGCTCTGTTTCTTTAGATCTCTCGATAAATACTTCATTTCTGAAACCAGAGCTCCTAAACTGATTTGTGTTACGAGAAGAACTTTCCCTTATGATTAATTGATTGATTACTTAGTTAATTACTTAGTGATGTGATCACAGGGGTGCATTATGGCATTGGTGGGGTTGATAATGATCTCTGACTAAGTGTATGGTTTGTAGCTGCTGCTATCCCTGCTCCAAGCATGGGCTGGGCATTCCTTTGGATGGGAGGGAGACCAGGAGCAGGGGAAGGAATTTCCCCCCACCTGATTGTTTTTCTCGTGGCAAATTTTGCCTTTTGGAATTTTTTCGTGAAGTTTTATTCATGATTCCAAAAGAAAAAAAAAAAAAAGAAAATATTGTGTAAAGCCTGTGGGGTTTGAGTGCAGGCACCCAGTTCTTTTGCATCATCTGCTCCACACTCAGAGACCTTTATATTTCTGATCCTATTACCCAGTGTTTAAAAAAAACAAACAAAAAAAACCCCCAAACAAACAAAAAAAAAAAAAAAAAAAAAACCAAAACCACACCAAATCAAAACAAAACAAAATAACAACAACAAAAAAAAAAAAAAGGAGAAGAAGAAAAAGGAGTTCAGTTTTAAAAGCATTTTCCCAGGTGTCTGAAAATTCTGCAAATGCAGGAATTGAGGCTTGAAAGTTTTCAGGAATAACTGTGTTCCATCTACATGTTTGTTTATACTGTCTATATCAATGAAAAACAGTTCACAATAGCATCTAATTAATTCAAGTTCCGGTCAAAATTTTTAGAAAAATTACAGGTATTAAGGTGTTTTCGTCTAAAATGATTTGGGTTTATGTTGCTTCTCTATAGCGTTTCCATAAGAAAATATAATTATAACAAGCACTGAGTTCATAAAATTTTAGTTTGGATATTGAAGAAGTTTGATTCTCTCTGGCCAGCTCATGATTCATTTCAGATCAGCAGCAGAACATGCCCATCTTCAAGGAAAAATCTGCAAAAATTATCGTTTGAGTTGAGCATTTAACAAAATGAAAGTTTTTTGCAGTGAACATCGACTGCAGCATTTCTAAAACCTGATTCATATACCCAAATTTAAATGTCCCCCTTTAAAAGTGATATTTTTCCTAGTTTCCATTAAACCCTGGAATGCACTCAGCTCTGTTTCATTTGATAAAATCCATCCTAATGGGTTTTCTTTAGAGGTCCATTTTTGCCCTGTACACTGAGTTTCAATTAAGTGTCATCTTTGTTTCTTCCACGTCCGGCTCACGATTAAAACTCACAATAATCCAATCCTACTGTAACACATCCCGTTCTCCAAAGACTTATTTCACAGTGCATTTTGAGTGAGTTATGAAAAAAACCCCACGAGCCTTGAGGAGTTTGAAGCCAGCGTCAGGTTGTTCAGGGCAGGCTTTCCTCTGCTTTTTAATACAACATTTTCCTTTCACCTTTAACTAAACTCAACCCAGGATCATAATGCACAAGGACACGGAAAGAGGAGCTGGTGGAAAAGCAAGGAAGTGGTGCTTGAGCTCCAAACAGGTTTGTTTCATGCTTGACCAGCTCTCATTTTCATCTGTAAAATGTAACACAAACTCTTGTATCTCCTTTCTCTCCAGCTGTGACTGCCCTGCATTAACCTGGCCACTCAATACCCTTGGTTTTATCTTTCCCACACAAAAGTCCTTTTTTTTCCCCCTTTTCTCTCTCTCTCCTCCTCCTATTCAACCTCAGCACCATTCGGGGAGGACGGAAAAACTAATTGATTTTCCCTAATGATGCCTCTGTGAGCAGATCAGGTGAACCTGGCCAGCAGCTGCAGCTTAATTTGGGAGTGTGCAATTGAAAATTAGACACTCCTTGGATTACTGCACCTGAGCAGGAGCCTGGCACCCTGCCTGGGGTGCCCCCAAAAAAATAACACTCACAAAAACATGCAGAGAAATTCTAATATCTGTGGGGGATGTATGGAAGGGAAGAAGAATGGAGATCCATCCTTATTTGTTTGGAAAATAATATGGGAGTTATAACTTTTCTTAAGGAAGTCCAGGAAAGTTCAGTTGAGAGCTACTTAAATGTCATTTTTGCACTTGTTGGCATTACACCCAACCTTCCTGATCTGGAATTGTCTCAAGAACCAGAAAGTGAAACAGAAACACTGAGGAAAAATGCAAACTTTTTAAATGGCTGCACAGTGGTTAATAATCCCAAGTGCCAGGAAAATATCAAATAATTATGATTCTGAGCATTTGGAGCCACATCTTTCATGTAAAAAGGACAATTTCAACCTGAGGAGAACCTTGATGTAAATTTTCCCCACAAAACTGACGGTGTGTGGGAATTTCGTTGAGGGTTTGGTTTGGTTTGTTTCTTCTGATACTTCACTTGTTTTAACTTGAGTCATTTCACTTCAACAATATGCTTAGTTTCTCTCAGAAAACAACAAACCCCATATTTTAGGTGTTCCTAAAATAGAAAAGAGAAACCAGTGTTTGGCCCATTAGATTTTTCCATTTGAAATCGTTAATATTTTGCAATCTGGATGGAGCTATGGATGTTTGTACTCTGAAATGTCAGCCAGCATCTCACAACTTCACATACTTGTCATCATTTTACAGACTTCAGGTTCATATTACGAATTGGCAGGGCTGCTTTTTAGGTTACCTAAGCATTGCTTTTTTTTTTTTTTTTTTTTCTCCCTCTTACCCAAATTCTTAAATTTCAAAACAAATCCAGAGGCAAACGGTGGTTTCAGACAAATATTTCCTCTTGGTGTCGTGAGGGGAGTTGCTCTGCACACCCAAGGGCTCTGAAATGAGGGGCAGTGGAAAACCTGAGGGACAAAAAAATGAGACACCTACAAACCATAAAGATGGACATGGAATCTTCTAATGGTTTGGGTTGGGAGGGACCTTAAAACCCATCTTGTTCCACCCCCTGCCATGGGCAGGGACACCTTCCACTAGCCCAGGTTGCTCCAACCTGGCCTTGGACACCTCCAGGGATGGGGCAGCCACAGCTTCTCTGGGAAATCCATCCCAGCCCCTCCTCACCCTCGTGGATCACACCTGGATGAAAGGACAGGGGGGTCGAGTTGTGGTTTAAATTCTGGAGTGAAGAGCAGCCAATGCTTTAGTTCAGAAAAGGTGGGAGAAAAACCTGTGCAGGGGTATTAGGAGATAATCTCCCCAAAGAAGGATCTCATCCCCAAGAACTGGAAGTGCCTCCAAAATCAGTGGTTTTTCTCTGTATTTTGTAAGTCCTTTGCTTTCAGCTAAAATATTTTTTGTGGACAAGAGTGTGAAGCCCAAATGAACAAAGCACAGCATAACTCAGACCCTCAAAAGGTTTTCCCTTGCAGAAAACATGACCATTTGTCAGGTTCCTGCACTGAAAGCACTTTAATGGAACAATGCTACAAACTAGAGCCCTACCAACCACTCATTCCATTTATTCTTCTCTTTCTGGAGTCCATCTGGGAGGCTTGGAGGGAGGAAAAGGGAGAAAATTCACCATCCTCTAAGTCCCCACAGCAGGAGAGGGGGGAAGGCTGATGCAGGTCACCTCTTCTGTCCTCTGGCACAGTAAGTTCATTCTCCTTTGCATATTTATTGCCCAAGCCAACATGAAAAGCTTTCTCTGTCCAAATACCAAACCTTTTGCTGCTTTGAGCTCCGAAAGTGAGAGGATTTATCACTTGTGATCCTGAGCTGTCCCGGATTAGCGGGAAGAGCTGCACGCCCGAGCCACTGTTGACATTCCTGGCATGTATGGATAGCACAGGCAGTTTACATTTACAAGCCAAAAACATAAAGAAGAACCTTTTGTAAGCGTTTTGCTTCTATTGTGACATCTCAGCTGTGCAGCTGTGCAGGGCTGGCCGTGCCAAGGAGATGAAATCATCAGCTCGTTGGAATTCTTGCTTTTATCAGAGCAGAGCTTCAGCAGAATGGGAGGACTAACTCCTTGCCAGGTTAATTGCTTTGAATTTGTCCTTTGGAGGAAGCCTTGGACCCGACTGTCAGATGGCATTTCTGCAATGCTGATCCTTCCCCAGCCCTGCACGGGGCTCAGGGATTTTGGACAGCGCTCCTGCAGAGACTCTGCACTGCTGCTCTTCCCTTTGTCCTGTGCAAGGAGGTTGGGGGCCCGATTTTTCAGGTCTAGGAGTCACACACACCTGAAAACTCAGCCAGACATGACTCATCCCAGGTCAGCACAAGGAGAAAATATCCCAGAAGGGGTTAGGGAAAGGAGGAGTGATCTGTGCTCACCCCTGAAAGCTGATTCCCAGCATTATCCAGCTCGTTCCCCAGCATCCTGCAGCTCATCCCCCACTCTGCCTGACCAGGGTATTGTGTTTCTTTAAGCATCAGGGAATTGTGTTTCTTCAAACCAGGGAAAAGAGCTTCACAGAATGGACCCTTTGAAAAGGATTCTGAGATTCTGATATTCAAAATTAAACATCATTTCTCTGCATGAACCAAAAAGTTCATCCAGTGCCAGGCACAACCCCAAGAGACACAGGTTGGGTGTCACTCGAGAGGGACAAACACAACAGTGTTAGGGTTAGACTAAGACTAGTTAGACTGAGGCAACTGTTTCTGGGTTTCAAGAGAACCAGTTGCCATCTCCTGGATTGCTGTTGGCAGCTCAGCTTAGATATTCATGTCAATATAAAATAAGTTATGAACCAGGTGGGGTTTTTTTATCCTCGACTCTTTTTGAGGTACCAGGAGTCCAATGTCAGAGGAAATGTAATTCTGCAGCAAATCATGTCACCAAGGCACTCACTGCAATCCCAGGGGGACCCACGGGTGTTTATATCTTCCCTCTGAGGCTGCAGGGCTTCCTTGTAACGAGTAAAAGAAAAATATTCCCAGAGAGGGAGAAGTGTGTGGCTCAGAGGGGCTGAACAAACACTTTGCTGAGGGCCAGAGGGCATGAAGGGCAGGGGGGTGTGAAGGGAGACAGCTCAGAGAAGGTGTTGGGGGGAAAACCCTTCACAAAACTTAAGGAAATCTCATGAAAATACGGATTTTGCCTCCGGGAATTATGCATAAAATCGATTCTCCCTTGCGCTACAAATATAAAAATTAATGAGTGAAGGTGATGTGATGGCACTGGGATGGAGAAACTCTTGGTAACTGTCTAATTATTGCAAGAAAATTGGTGACTGAAGCAGGGATGGAGGTTCTGGCCATGGAGCTTCCCTGTGTTCCCACTTTGACACCAGTGGAAAAGGTGTGTCCGTGCTTTCCTCTGCTGCCACCAGAGCTCAGAAGGGGCCCTTTGCACCAGGCTGGTTCTGGAGATCTCTGTCACACCCCTTCCAAACCCTCACTTGCTGCACTGTCATTCCTGTAGACTCTTCCCAGCCAGCCCAGCTTTGCTGTGTGGAACCTGAGCAGACTGGGAGGGTTCCAGAAGGGTTTGCAGCCACAGGTAACAGGGTTTGATGGGTGAATGACTGCCAGGTTTGATGTGGAAGAGCAATAAAATGCAAAGTCCATCACTCAGCTCACATCCATGGCCTGGCTCCTCGCCCTTTTGCCTCTGAATTGCTTTTTGAATCCCTACCCTGCCCGATACAAGTGAAATTATCCTAATTATACAGTTTAAAAGAGTCCCTGGTGACCTGCTGGATACTGATCATTTCCTAGTTCACTGCAAAACAATTTCACATGTAATACAGATCACACAAAGGGTCACAGGCTCAGAGAAACTCTGATACTCTCTTGAAAGCTTTGTGTTCTCTCGGGTCTGGGTCACATTTGGGTTCTGCATAAAAGAAAAACCATGAACCTCCTGTTATTTTTAAAGTCAGCTTCTAGATGTTTTATTCTTCCTCAGCTCAGACTTGCATCCTCTGAGCAAACAGAAATAGATCTGCTCTTTTCTTTATTTCATTTTCAGATGATGATGAATTAAGCAGGTTGTGTTTGTCAGCTCTGTTTATTAAGATGGACCAAACCCAAGCCCCAGAACCCAAACAACATTGCTAACCAGAGGAAGTTCAGAGCTGGGGCCAGACCTTTTACCTGCTTCCCCTTTTGAATGACCCAAATCCAAATTTTAGGGACACCTTCATCAGGTTTTGATCTATTTTTAATGACTAAGAGGACCTGCAGAAGAGTCACAGTCTGTAGCTCAGAAGGAGATAAAATACAGATATAAAGATCTGGCTGTTCTTCAACAACCTTTTTTTCCACAGTTGTGCAACAAAACCATTTTTATGACCAGTGTGGCATAAATTACCCACATAAACAGGCACAGGAAAATGGATGTGGTACCTTCAGCCATCATTTTCTGTCTCTGCAGGTGACCCCTCCCAACAAACTCAGGCAATAACTCTTTCCAGGTAACACTGTCCTAATCTGAAAGGGCAGAAATATTGGGGATGTTTTTCTCTCATTGACTGTCTCATACTCTGAGAGTTGTTGCATCCCTGATACAACTATAATTCAGTACCACCGAGGTCATCAAATTACAGAGCCAATTATATAAAATGACCACTGTGGGTCACAGTGATCCCTCACGGGAGCAAAAGGGGACAGAACCCAACCTGTCAAAGAGTTTCCATGGGGCTCTTTATTAATTTCTGTCTTGCAGGTTGAATTTTCACCAAAATCTCAAAACCAGAAAGTGACCAGCAAGGCCTACAAAGAGTTTTGAGCTTGTCCAGGGAGGTTTGGAGTGCCCAACCCTGGAGGTGTCCAGGGAAGGACTGGCTGTGGCACTCAGTGCTCTGGGCTGGGGGACAAGGTGGGCATCGGGCACAGGGGGGATCCATGGGCTGGGAGGGCTTTTCCAAGCTCAGTGATCCTGGGATTCCCATCACAAAGAAGCCCCAAACTGCATCACTGGCCTGGTGTCTTTGTGATAATACTGAGCTTGAAGGATTTGACTTCACACTGATCATCAGTGGCATCAAAAATACGAGGTGAGAAGGAACAACACCCAAAAGAAGTCGAGCTTTCCCTCCTCCCCTCTCCCTATTCCAAGCATGAGAGCCATTCCCAGAGCCAAACCCAAAGGATGTGCTGGGCTGCTGTGATGGGAATGGTTCTCAGGTTATTTTTTTCCCCAGAGCAGCAGCCATGCTCCAAGCACCAACGGGATGGGAGAGGGGAAACATAACAAAAAAAAAATTGCTTTTGGTGCTGGACCCCTGCAATCTCTTCTAGAAAGGATCATTTTTTTTCCTCACCAAAACAATCTCATCCCTCCCATTTTATCCCAAGCTAACTGCAGGGAGTGTGTCCATCAGGGCTGGGTGGCCTCTCCTCCTGCTGTCAGTTTTTTTAAAATAAAGGGCAGGATGGAGCCTCTGTGAGGGACCTGGAGTGGGTAAGATGGGCTGAATTCCTGCCAGAGCTGCACCACAGACCTACTGCATCCCCTCAGAGCAGGTTGGCCCAGCACAGGGTGCCCAGCTGCCCCTTTGGGGTGTTCCTCTTGGCCCTTTCTGATCCTGGGAAATGCTCCTGCCTTTCCAGCAGCACCACGAACAGTTTGGAGGGAATGGTGTCCTGCTCTGAAAGGAAGAGATGCCCACTCAAAGCGAGCCTTTTGGGTGCTCTGGGGAAGAATTCAAATCAAAAATAACCTTGGAGCACAACATTGATAATCACAGCACTGCCACAGGCAGCTTAAATCTCTCCCAATCCCTTGAATCCAACGTGCTCCAGTTTTACAACTGTGAGCAGAGCCGAGCGGGGCACGGGGAGTTTTTTTTTAATTCTAAATTAAACTTGGATGTTTTGGTGAACTTGTCTGTTTTATAATAAATATTTTCCCCCTAAAATTATGGAATTGTCTGTTTCGTTTCAAACTCTTTCTTCACCCCGGGATTCAGAAAAGAGCGATGGTTTTTTAATGTGGAAATTTCTTGCACAGGTTCATTTGTCCCTCGAGCCAAATCCCATTTTATGTTCCTTAAAGATTTATTTATTGATACTTTTTTGGCCCACCTGATGAGTTACACAACTACACATCAGAGAGGGGATGTAACCAGCAGTTTAAAAACCTTTTGAGAAGTGACTCCAAGCAGCCAAAGAAGCTTTATCAGCATCCCACTGATTTATTTAGCACATACAATGATTTACTGCAGCCTTTGGGTTATGCTTGAGGGATTTTTTAATTTTTCTTTTCAGCTTTTTTTTTTGGTCTCCTCTGAAAAGTTGACACACGCAGCCACTATTGTTTTCTATTCTAATCTTTTTAAGTTTTTAGGGTTTAAATCATCTCTAATAAATAAAAACTTTCAGTTCAAACATGGCAAGGAAACTTTTTCTTTCCAACTGCTCCTGACCACGGGGCACGTTAAAGGTTTGGGGTTTTTTTCTGTTTTCTGCTTCTGTTTCTTCAGTAATTAAGAAACCACTTGAATGAGAGAATATATACAAATACATCTTACCAATCTTGGATCCTCTATTACTTACAAAGCCAAACTCCTTTGACATTTCTGACAAATCCCATTAGTTTTTTTTCCCTCTTGCACTCTCAGTTTCCAGCTCTCAGCCCAAGCTGGAAGTGCTGAAATGGCAGAATTACTTAGGATTTTAACCCTCCTGAGATTTCCAGTAACATTTTGGCAGCCTGGAAGGCCAAGTTCAGGATATTTTGGAATTAATCTTGTCATACCTGTGTCACTCATGAGTGGGGGGGACTATTAAGGTTTGTCACTCACCAAAGCATTGCCCGGGGCGTTTTTGGGGTTGGAGCATTCCTTTGTTATTGGGGAGCTGACCCCAGCAGCTGCTGCAGAGACACTGAAGGAGATGCTCCTTTGCCTGGAAGAATTTCACTATGAAGAGCATTCTTTGTTGCAGATCCTCTGATTTTCTCAACCCCTGCTGTCAGGGAGGGAGGTGGTGACCGGGCTGATGGTGTTCGCTCACAGGTTGGACTTGATCCTGGAGGTTCCTTCCCAGCCTTAATGATTCTGTGATTCAATGATTCTTGAAGTTGGGTCAATCCTGATGTAAAGATGGGAAACCAAAGCTTACAGGTGTAAATAATCTGTTAAAAACAGTGGCAAGGTCAAGGTGAAGACACAGAGCTCTCAACTCCTCCTCTGGTGCCCAACCCACCATCGTTCCCTGCCCTCTGTGAGGATAAAGCTGCTGGTTCCCATCTCCTGGGGCAGCTTTTCCAAGGCAGTGACTATCGGGATTTTTAGAAACACTCACTTGTGGGGCAGGGTGGCACCTCCACCAGCTTTTCCAAACAAGCCCCTCTGCATCATGAAACCCCTTCTCCCACCATGAAGCCCTCTCAGATCCAATTCCCCCCAGTGCTAAAATGCCTTCAGTGCCAGTTTGCAGGGAAAGACTTAAACAGTTTGCAGAGAAAGACTCTCCCAGACTCCAGTGAATTTTCCAGTTGATAAATACACCGTGGACAACTCCCAACCCTTCCATTTCCAAAGCCATAAACAAGCTCCAGACCATTCTGGGTTGGAATCCCAACCAGAGTAGCAAAGTCCTGATGTCCAACCCATTATCTCATGTTAAATACACTCCTGTTCTATATGATTAATCTGCTTTCTCCTTAATTGAAGTGTGACACACAAAGCAAAAGATGTTAATTGAATTTTATAGCTCATGGAAGTTGCCAGGTTCCTGGGAGATAATTCTGCTGAGGGATAACTTATCTTTTCAAGCTTTATTTCTTTTTGGGGTCTGGAAGCACTGAAGGGGAACTCTCTCGGAGAGACAACAAATTTATTTGTTGGCTTTGGTTTCTCGCAGCTAATGGCTATTTTATTTTTCAGAAAACATGTCTAGCTCTGCTCTTAACTACAGTTACAGTAAAAATCTCATAAAAGAGGAAAAAAAGCTGTTCCCCAAACCTCTGAACTCTAGCCTTATCTCAGATTTAATCTCAGCTTGAAATGAGAGCTGACTCCTGACCTCTCCCAGTTGAACCTCCCATCACCTGCCAGACTTCTTCTCTGAAATACAGCTTTTATGTCCCCTTGTAACTGAGACTGCATTTAATTTACAGTAATCCCTTCTAGAAAAGATTGTTCTGAACTCGTGCTTTGCTGCACATGATCAATTAAGACAGGAAAAGAGCTGATTAGAGGGACTCTGATAGCAGTGACTATTATAAACCATTCTGCATTGATTTGGGTTGTTTAGAAGGGTTTTTTTTCACACACTGAGTATTGATCAGCATATGGAAATAAGACATTTGAGAGGTAATTGGTTCTCCTGCAAGTCCATGCAGCGTATTGAAGATGTGGTGTGTGATCCTCAACAAACACATTAAACTGACCCAGAAACAGAAATTCTACTCCAGAGAGATGTGAACTCTCCAGCACATCAAAGACACTTGTTTGGCAAAAGCTCTGCCAGTGCTGCCTGGAAGATCAGATCCCACAGCTCTCTTCCTAATGTCTGTCACAAGCTTGACCCTCAGCTGTCAGAAAAGTATTAAATAAAAAAAAAAAAAAAGAATTTGCTGCTTTGAAGACAGGCAGCTCCACTTATTTCCTGCATCACACTGGGGTAGGTAATTCATGGCTCAGCCAAATAAGTTTGGAAAAATAATATATATATTTATGTCATTTATAACAATGTCAATAATTGCTTGCAAGCTCTTGAGAAGCAGCACTTCTTGATTTCTAGTTAATTCATTAATTTGGGGTCCACTATTGACAAAAAAAAGCCAAACATGGCACTGATAATTCAGTTCATCCCTTCTTACCTAGTGAATCCCTGTTTCCGTGTGCAGGAAAAGCCAGAGGGCTCATTGGCAGGTTTATTAGAGGAGCTAATTTCATTTTTATTAATGAGCCTGCTAAATTTTCTTATTAGTGGAGTTGTCAGGCCTGCAGCAACTGTTTTGCTTCTTGTTATGCTTTTAGCCTTAGAGGCACAAGGTCTATATAATTAAAGAAAGATGCTAATCAGTTTGGAAGTGATAGTTTAATACAGAATATGGGAAGAAAAAAAGAGAAAAAGAGAGAAAAGGACAACAAAATATTTCCAGGTGTTCTCCACATTCCACCACAGTCTGTTGAGGAGGGAAATCCTGGACCATTTTGCACAACCAAAATCTGAGATCACAGAATCATGGAGTGGTTTGGGTTGGAAGGGACCTTAAAGCTCATCCAGTGCCACCCCCTGCCTTGGGCAGGGACACCTTCCACCAGCCCAGGTTGCTCCAACCTGGCCTTGGACACTTCCAGGGGTGGGGCAGCCACAATTTCTCTGGGCAACCTGTGCCAGGGCCTCCCCACCCTCCCAGGGAAGGATTTCTTTCCAAAATATTTGTCCCCAGAGCAGCAATCACATCTCCAACACCACTGCTTCCAGAAAAACATCAACTCCCCAGAAGGTCTCTGGTTCAGCCCCAACCCTTCCCATGTTTGCCTTCCTGAGCCTCCCTGGTGCCAGATGACAGAGTGTCAGGGACAGCCAAGTCCAGGCTGGGGTTTTAAACTCCATCATCCTCATCCTCATCAGGAAGAAATAGAGCTCCTCACAATCCTCTCACACTCCTGCCTAATTGTGATCAATCTGCTGGGGCCTCCAGAGACAAACCCTGGAATCTGAGGCTGCTTCTGAGGAGGATTTGCATTAAAGCCCGTGGTTGTCCCCTGTGTTTTGTGCAGAAATCACACTAACAGGCTTAAACAGGAAATCTGCTCATTTTCTACACAGAACATTTTTTATTGATTATTTTACTCCCTATTTGTTGGTGCTGCAATCCTGTCTTCCACAGGAGAAAGAGGAGGAAGCAAAGGGGCAAGAACACGGGCAGTCTGAGGGCAAAATTCCTGGTTCTGCTTGGGGATGGGAACTGAGCAAGCAGAAAACAAAACCTGGTGGAGAAGCACAGCTTACAGCACAGGCCTCTGTGATTCCAAACCATTAATCATCCAAACTCTGTATGACTTCATTAAAAAGATTCAATAAGAAATCCTGTTTGTTGAATGCAATTCTCAGAGCACTAATACAGGGGGTCTCATCCACAATTCCTCTTTTTGAATGAATGAATAATGTGGATGATGTGCTTGAAAACCTGCCTCCCCCCAGCAATTTTCTGCTGTACCACGAGAGTACAGAATGTACAATACCAATTATCCACTCTGCCCAGCTACTTAAAACGTTTTGCACATGCCAGCAAATGTAAATACACAATTAGGGTGTGTTTAGTTAAAAGGCAAAGCAAGATAAGGTACAACTATTATTAGCCAGAACAAAAATCTTGATGATGATCTTCATCCATACTGAGGGCTAATTAGGTTTGTAAAATGTGCAAATCAGCTCAGCTGATTATTTAAGGTTTGGAAACCAGTCCTAGGTTGGAAAGTGTGACACTGAGGATGCTGAAGGCTGAGGGACTCTGGGTTTATGACCATTGTTACTGTTGTCTGCACACACAGAAGCCAAGTGTGGCAGTAATTAGCATGAGGAAGTTGTGTTAACAGGAATTAGAAAAGTAGTCACAGGAGATCTTCATGACAGATGAACCATATTAAATGTCAATTGTGTCAGATGGTTTCTGTTGCTTTATGTCTTTCTGCTTAAATGTAGGAAGCAAATCAAATTCAGCTCGTTGTCAGCTTGATTTAATGACTAAAAACAGCTTTGAGGAATAAAGAGGAAAAGGATTTTTCTCCCACTCTCTTGTTGAGCATTTGCCCATTCCGTATCTAGAAATGCTGCATTTCTTAGTGCTTGGGATTGTCTGGGACCAGAAAATGCTTAAAGAGTTGGTGCCAGAGAAGATAAAAAGAAACTTTCTTCCAGGGAATTTGAAGCATTCTTTACTGGGGTGAAGGTTTTATTTTCAGCTTGGAGGTGATTCCCCTCAGCCTGAAACACAAGGTCTGCTGCAAGTGTTGCCTCTGATATCTAAAGGCTGGCTGATAATTTTGGCTCCAGCTCCCAGTTAGTCCCGTTGCTCCCAGGACTGGGATGTGCATCCCAAAATTTGTCCAGGACACACTTCATGGGGCTCGATGTCCTTCTGGATCTGCCACCCCTGTGAGGGGCATCAACACTGGGCTTCCTGGAGGAAGCAACAGATCTGTTAATACATAAATAAATAAATTTGACACACAGAGACAAATCAGGAACCACCTCTCAACCCCTCAGTAAAACATTCCTGATTACCTTAAAGCAAATTCAATGCTTACAGTAATAACATTTTCAAAACTATTTTTTTTTCAGCTAAGTAAAACATAGCTTTATCAGTATTTCATCTCTTCCTCCCCTTCTTCACTCCTTCTTCTTCTTCTGAATTTTAATTGTGGTTTCTTTCCCACATCCCTCCAAATCCGAGGAGGTTTCAGCAAAGCAAAGCCGAGAGGAGCAATTGGGAGCTAATGACTGGAGCAGTCTGATCTCAGGCCCAGATAAGGCAGCGTTTGCACTTGTTAAGTGTCTGCAGGTCTGGGAAGCTAATTAAAGCTGAGCACATTCTTCTCATCTTACAGGTACTCTGTGTCTGTGGGATATGAGACACCAAAAAAAGACTTCTGTTTCCCTGATCCTTTAACTGTGTGTCAAAGCAAGGAGCCCTAAATGAGGTTTCATCTTTCTCGAGGTGTTGCCAGGCACTAATTAGCCTTGGGACTTTATAAAAAGGGGGGGAAAGTGCAGGGAAAGATTTCCATGGAGATTGGTTTCTTGCCCACTCTGTAGAACTAAGCCCTCCACGACTCTCTCGTTAGGGGCTGCTGTGACATTTATTTTGTGGTTGTTCCAGGGATGGACTCTGCACTTATTAACATCTGTTGCTGCTTCAGTGGATATTTTAGCAGCCTGACTTTTCTCACTCTCCAGCCAGGGCTGTCTGTAGCATCCCCAAAGCAGAGGGGCAGACAGAGCAACAGTTACACTCCCCAGGTCTTTGTTAGTTTGGCTCAACTAAGGAAAACTTCCATCCTGAACCGGGGTTCTCCTGATAACTGGTTTCTTACATCACTATAAAAAACAACAATAAATATTCCAGTCTCAGGGGAAAGTGGGCAGAGCTGACTCAAGCCACAGGTCCCAATATCCCAACCTCAGTTAAATTCCCAGTGCTGTAATGGGTGGAGGAGTGGGAAGTGTCCTTGATTCCCTGATAGCCCCAGCTCTACGTGCTCAAACGCTCAGGCACTTTCTAATAAAGGGCTTTGGGAAGCTGGATGTGGATTTGGCCTACCCAGATACCCACTTTGTATTTATTTTCTTTAGGTTTTACTGTTCCATTTGCTGTGGAGGAAGGAAGTGGTGAGAGAGCCGAGCTCCGTGCCCAGCCACAGGGGCCCAGCAGTTCCCAACATTCCCAGAGTCCCGAGGATGGGCATGTTCTTGGCAGGCTGGTGTGAGCAGCAGGCTCTCCGAGAGGTGCTTATGGCTGCTGTCAAACCCTTCCCAACATGGCAAAGTTGTTCCATTCCTGCCTTTGGAATTGCCCCGTGCTCTCCTGGAATGATGCAATCACAGTCGGTCCCTTCGGTGTTTGAGGGGACTGAATCCAAAGCTTTCGGGCTTTTCTGGGTCACGAGTGCCAGACCTCAAAGTGACCTTAACTAACAATCCCTTGTTTCTCTTCCTCTTTCATGAACTTACTTTCCAGGATCAATCTCTTTCCAAAAATAATATTAATTTTGGCACCACGTCCTGCTCTGTCTCGCTCTGGTGGATGTCTGGAGCACGGAGGGTAAGAACAAAGCTCTCTGTCTCGAAAACACTTCTCCTCCAGTCGCAGTTGGGTCCTTTCCTTTACATTTGTTGCATTTCTAAAAGAGAAGATGGAGTGATTTGCAGAAAGAGAACTCCAAGCCCAGCCCTAGTGACTGGTGCAGGATCCATCAGGGCTTTGCTGGGCTTGTTCCCACCACCTTTTGATATTCTTCAGACATGAGGGGGAATTCACAACCAGGGGCACTGATGCACAGTCACCTCGATTCAACTTGCATTTATCCAATGCATTCTGCATAAAGAAAATAAATCACATAGTAAGTGAAGACTAATGCACAGATAGTGGAGTACAGTGGGACAGGAGTGGCAGGAGAGGCTGGTCCTGGAATGCTGTGCTCCACTTTGATAGCTGCAGTAGGAATCAGTAGCCAGAAGCTCCTGATTATAAAATTATAGCAAGCAATTAGTTGAATGTGTTTAACAGCAGAGTGACATTATCGTTGGACAGAAATTACTGCAGGAGTCAGTGGACCTTTTCATCACCTCAGAGCAAGGCTGGATGCCTTTCCAGAAGATATTCCAGGTTAAAAGCCTGGACTCAGTGAGCTGTGAATTGGAGGAAGAGATTAAACTAAGTGACACCACCTCTCACCTTAAACTTCCATGAATCAGATAGAGAGACTTATTCCTTTGAATGCAGCAGCTCGAAGCCATGACAGAGTTTTCCAGGCTGGTTGGACTGCAGGGTGGGTGTGATGGGATCACAGTATTTGCTCCCAGAGCAAAAGGATGGGAGCTGGTTGCAGAGCCGAGCTCTGTTTGCAGCCTGGAGCTCTGCTGAGACCCTGCAAGGGAGAAGAGCCCCTTTGTTTTTCATCCAGCAGCTCTCAGGAAGCCTTGTCTCCTTCCCTGTCCCCCTGCAAACAACAGGGAAAGGATGTGGGCTATAAACCCTGCTGGGGGAGAAGATTCCCCAGCCATCAGCCCCTTTGCCCCATCACCAAAGCCTGCAAAGCTTCCCAAGCCCTGGGGATGGGTCAGCACCAACCCAGCACAGCCCAGGATGGAGAAATGCTGCTGTCATTTGTCACCAGCACCCTTTGGGTCGATTTAATCACAGGAACTGATCCGTGCTGGGCTGTGATTCCAGAGATGAGGGTGGGATGGGATGGGCAGCAGCAAAGGGCTGCAGGGGTGACTGTTCCATTTGCAAAGGGCAGGGCAGGAAGGGTGAGATGGAGAAGTGTGAGTGCCCCACCAGCTTATCTGCTGGGTGGAATTCGGGGGCTGGGCTTGAGGGCTGGGTTTTTCTTTTCGTGTTTCCTGTTGACAAACATTGCTTTGCTCTTCCTCTCCCGGGGAAGAGCTGATTGCCTTCCCTCCTTCCCTCCCTCTCCACCCAAACCCTGCACAGTGCAGATGTTCCAGCTGCTGAGGCTTGGCTGAGCTGGGAGCACCTGCCCCAGCACTGGCCAGGCCTCTCAGCACACACCGTCCCAGCTTTGCACCCTGAGTTTTTGGGGAGAAATCTCACTGTTTACCCACTTGCAGGCTTGGAGGGATGCTGATTATCCCCATGGCCTCAGCAGGCCTGACCTATTTTCCCTGCCTGTGGTTTTGTGCTCTCTGGGAGCACTGGTGCTGCTGTACAGTGAAGGGCCTTATCTGAGCCAAGTACTATTTATTTATAAGAGAGATTTTTATTTAGAGGACAAGACTTTTAAGAGCAAGCAGATTTTAAGGGCAGTAAATCACTCTGTATCTCTAGATCTTACTTATCCCCTGATGTTAAATAGATGCCTCTGAGGTTTTTTTAGGCTTTTCTGGTGACTGGTTGTTTCTGGACAGCCCTGGGCTGCTGCTGCACTCCCGATCCAAGGGGACCAGGCTGATGATGCCTCAGCCCCAGCTGTGGCTCAGCAGCTGTTTCAGTTTGGCTGGACCTTGAAATTAGTCCATCCCCTTGTAATTGAGTTGTCAGCATTTGCTGAGGGATCATTTATTGTGTTGTCCTGCTCATTCCCTTCCCATTCAGACAGGAAAGTCTTATACAATAACTTCACCCCATGGAAAAGGTCATATGCAGAGTTCACAAAACATTGTCTCTGTATTCCTTTGTTTATTGCTCAGTATCCCTATGCCCATCCCATAAGCCACAAAACGGGAAGATATTTAAAAATACTCTCTGTTTTGGCACATTCCCCTTAATTTGGCAGTATTTGGGTTGAGGCTTTTGGTTTACATTTATGGGAGTTTCAGAAAAGGCAGGACAAAGCTCAGCTGGAGTTTCATAGAGAACCTACATGAATTACCACAGGTTTTATAGGTCTCCATGTAGCTCATAAATCACTTGAGGTCGACTTGAAATTCAGCCCAGGGATGCCAAGGCAGCCTGGACTGACCCAGACAGCGGCTCAGACCCTGTGCAGAGCTCGTCTGTGCCCTGCTCCTGCTCTGCCAATGACTTTCCCATGTCCCAGCCTTCTGCCTTCAGTGCTCCATCACCACCACACCTGCCCATTCCCCTGCTTGCCATCGACCCACGTGAGGTGACACAACACCCCCACGCCAGCAACGTCCCGTGGCAGCGACAGGGCAGAGCTGTCACCACTCCCAGCAAACTGTTCTTTCCTCTCCGCATATTTTTAGTTTTTGAGTGGCAGATGTGGCAAACCGAACAGGATGATCACTCAGCATGTACCTTGTCTCTGCTGCCTGCTGGGAAGTCACAGCAAAAATGAAAAATGAGCGAGGGAGGAATTTAGAAAACTCTGAATGGCTCGAAAGGCAACGGGGCAAATTCAGTCCAGCTCCGCTGTGGTTTTGCTGGTCTTGATAGAGCTGCACCAAGAGACAAATACTCAGATGTTCCACTGGTTTGTCAGCAGGCAACTGGTAAAAATCTTTTAGCACTTCTACTTAGAGAGGGATCATTTTTTCTTCCCACAGAACTCCTGTGGGCAGGACGAGGCGTTCCCCGGAGAGCAGTGGTGATCTCATCCCAGCTGACCCTGCAGAGAAACCTTTAGCCTGGGCATGAGCACTGAGCAGCAAGTGCTCCCTTCTCACAGCACAGTTGCTGCCTGGTGCTCCCTTTGCTCTTGCATCAGTTTACCCACCAGGGTTTCCATGGAAATTAATACACAGTATCATACCTGCTCCATCCTGCCCAATCTGCCTTTTTTTCCACATGCCAGCCCCATAAATCCTTGAAAAGCCTCAGATCTGGAGGGTAGTAATTACCCAGTGTCTGTGGAGCAAATCCAAGCACACCCTGGGTCTGAGGAGCTGTAATTACCCCTCAGCCCGTGATTAAGTGCCCAGTCACAAGGTGTAACGTAACCCTTGCAGCCACGGGATGTTTTCCTACATGAAAAGCCTTTGCAGGGATCTAAGGAGTTCAATGTAACTCAGCTGCTGTAAAATAAACCCAGAGGCAGATTTGAGGCCAGGTTTGCTGGTGGCAGCCCTCTCTCAACAGGCAGTTTTCCCTCCATGTGAGACTTTGGTGACACAACGAGGACCATCCTGCACGTGGGGTCAGGCAGTGGCCACGTGCCTGTTTGTGGGTCATGTCACAGATGTTTTGCTCAGTGCCCTGAGCCTCCTTCTCCTGCTGTGTGAACCTCTCCATGAGCCACAAGCTGGCCTGTGGATTGAGGACTTGGAGAACATCTGTGTCCAGCTCCATGGAGGGCAGAGGGTGCCAGGAGAAGCAGCAGCCCAGCTCCTGGTGAAGTGATCCACAGTGAGGAATTTGTTCCTTTTTTCCCCTGTATCCTTGGAACAGCTTTCCAGCCCACCACTGGAACGTACAGGAATATCTGACAGCCACCAGCACCTCTCCAAGGGGATCCACCTCTCTGAGTGATGCCAGATCCAAGGACTGCAGGAATCCTGTGCAAGGAAAGCTGTGAGATCTCTGGGATAATTCTCTTTGTTGCGAATTCAGCCACAATCAAGATTTTACCAGACTGGGAGGGGCCACAAAGACATAAAGGGAAATATCTAGACTTCAAAATGACTGGGAGAAAATAGATCAGTGGGGTACAGAGGTGTGAGAGAAACAGGCTGACATTGAAAGGAAAACCCAGGGTTCAAGGGCAGGATACTGATGGGCCAGCAGCAGGATAAAGGGATGTAACCACATGGTGACACACAGTGAAATGCTTTAATTTTCACCTCATCTCCTAAAGCTGCCTCTGGTTTCAGCCACAACCCATCACAAGCACTCTGGAATTAACTGTATTGTGTTGGGATATTTTCAGCAGAAGAAACACTTCCCTCTGAAATTAACTCCACCAAGAACTGCTTCGGAGAGGAGTCTGATCCCATTCAGAGGATGACACGTGATTTATCCCTTTGTCCACTCCTATCAGTCAGATCTGCAGGTCCTGCCATCAGACCAATTAATTATGTCTTCCAGTGTTTACCCACGTTCACACTGCAGGGGTTGGCAGGTTATAAAGTGCCTGCTTGGGGCAATGTAATTTCATGTCCTTCTGAAACCTCAGAAGGTACAGCAAGATCCCTGGAGCACAGAGCACTCCGTGAAGTACTGCTGAGAATAATGATAATTCATCTGCCTTGCCCAGCAGTTTTAGTTTGCATTCCAAGCATGATTTTATGTAGGACTCTGGAATTTCTCATTAACTGTGGTACAATCATTTCTAACGAGTTTCTGAGGCGTTTTACAAAGGTTTGCAGCTGGGCCATGTGGCACAGAGGGGTTGAAGTTGGACATAATTGAAATTAAGGCGGCTCAATAACACTAATTCATCAAGGCATAATTGTGCTGGTTTGAACTTTAGCCATAAGACACGTCAAATGGAGACAGTGAGCACTGACTGGTGACCTGACAGCCCTTAAAAACATGTGCAGGCACAGGCAAGACCTTCTGATGAAACCTGAACCAGGCAGTTGGAGTCAGGTGCATCTGGACATCTCCACACATCCATTTGCAGTGGATGGAAGGTAAGGCAAAGCAAGGGAATGGGAAGCAACACCAGCACGATGAATAAATTCCATAATATATCTATTTTTTCCTGGAATCACATCCTACAGACTGTCCTTGCTCTTCACCTTCTGCTCTTCAGCTTCTGAGTGGTGAACTGGTACGAACTCCACAGAAAACACGTTTCCACCCTTTTATTTTCCAGGGCAGGTATTGCAGCTTCCAGGAGGACTGGAAGGGCTAGCAAAGTTGTTTTCTCCTTGGGAGATTGCAAAGGTGAAACTTTATATCTCACAGCTGCCTCAGTCATTCTCTTGAAGGCATGTTCACCTCACTCCTCCAGCAGCACAGATCCAGCACTGCCCTCCTGGCACTGCTCGTGCTGCACTTGAGCTGAGCTCATCAAGGACAAGACCATCCTGGGCTTCTGTTGGAAAAGAGGGGGTCGATGCCTCAGCTGCAAAGAAAAGGAACTGAGTCACAATAGAGGTTGCTGGAGAGAGGATTTTTAAAATACATCATTTTCTGTTTCCAATTCTGGTAGGGAAATAGGCAATTACTCCCTTAAAAAATTAAATGCCGTGAAATTTCGAGCTCTCTTTGTTTCTCATAGACATCTTGCCACTTGTGACAGAGGTTGCTGGAAATGTCCCCTCAGAGCAGTGCCATGCTGGCCCAGAAGTGTTTGATCTGTGCTCTGGCCTTTTCTTCATGTGGGTTGGACTGGTCTCTAGTCAGATAATAAAATCATCCGGTCAATTGAGTTTTAAAAAATAAATTTGAGCGAGTCAGCCTTCACTTTACAGCAGCCCTACCCAATCCATGCAGAGGAGTAGTTAAAACCAGGATTTGGCCAGCACCAAAACACCATTTGCCAGCTGACTCCAGCTTTGCAGAGGGAGTCTGAAATCTTGAGCTGTGTGTCTTCAAGCTTTGGCTGAGCTCCAGCTCTACCTACTACCCAGGAAGGCCGGTGGGTTGGTGTGTGCTCTGCTGGGTGTGAACCACGAGGAGCTGGGCTGTGTTCACACACGTTGGTGTCTGAGTCACCTCCACACTTCACCAGGTCGTAATTCCTGATGGGAAACCTGCTCAGTAGTTTGGGCTTAAATGGCCACGCAGGTATCTGGGCACAGCCTGTCTAGGCTTTGTCTTAGAAGGTTTAATTCATCTCTAATCCAGTCTTATATGGACTTGCTGCCATGCAATGTGATTTGCAGTTATAGCACCCCATGGAGCTGAGGGAATGCCCTGACACCCACTGAACACTGAGCAACAAACCCTGTGGCCATATTTTTAGTTAAAGAGCCTCACAAAGCCACCAGTTCTTTTCAAAAGGACTTCTAGGTTTAAATCCAAATATTTTGAATGAAATTTTTCATTTCAAAGCCAAGCAGGAATTCCACCACTTTTACCTGCGCTGTTGGCCCAGACTCTTACAAACAAACTCTTCCTCAGAATCTGATGTCTCATTAAAGGAATTCTTCAGTGACTGTCCTGAAAGTCTGGGAATAGTTTTTCTATAGAGTTCAAATTTGGAGAATGACACGAGATGCTTTTTTCCTAGAAATCTGCGAGGCTTTGGAAGACAGGGAAAGGAAAGGTGAGCGGGTGTCTCCAGACGTGATGTGCTACTGTGGATTGGAGTTTCCTAAATTGTTAATCCATATTGGGAAACATCTCCACGTGTTGCTTTTACATTGCCATGGTTGTATCAGAGACCACCAAAGCAAAGGTAGAGTCACCAGCAGTGGTGGGATGGGACACCCAGTCAGACACAGCTTGTGTTGGTGATGGAGCCCAGCTCGTCCCTCCCTGCCCCACAGCCTGCCCCAGGCAGTGGGAACAATTACACAGCTGCAGAAGAAAAGCCAATAGCAGGACTGAAAAATTCCCACAGGTTTGTCTTGACTTAGATCTCCCAGATAACATCTGATGGTCGTAAAATACGGTGCCAGGTGAGATAATATCACTAATTAGAGGGACACCGTGCCCAGTCTTCAGCCAACTCTTGTGAAGCTCCATGAGGTCATTTATGAATAGGCTCCAAGGAAGAAAAAGCAAAGTGTCAATAGGAATGACTTTCTTCAATAGATTCACCTGTGATAAGCACATTCCAGTGACTCAGTGCAGGATAAGTAAGCGCTGGAATTTTCACATCCACAGTAACTAGGATAGAAAAATCCAGTAAATGCTTTTTTTTTTTTTCTCCACTGATTGTATTTGAAATGAAAGATAAGCATAGGAAGTCTGAGACAGAAAACAAACTTCCAGTGTGTGTGGATACTCACAGTCACCCCAGGATGCTCTGCCCATGAGGTAATACCTCACGGGACCATGGGGAAAAAAAAAACCCATCCACAAAATTGCTTCCAGTCGGTTCTGAGGCAGGTCCTGAGCGACCAAACTGCCTGTCCTTTGAAACCATTCCAGATCACATCAGTTGTGTTCTGATTCAGAGTGGAATTTGTTTTTCCCATCATGTGAGGGAGCAAACGTGCAGCCCAAGAAGGGCGATGTCAGCTCGGACGCAAACTCGCTCTCGGAGGGGAACGATGCCACAGACACGCTAAGCAGAGCAGTGGGCTCAGCAACAGGATCAGTTCTGCATTGCCTCGTGGACAAAACCATCTTTGAAGGATTAATAACAAACTGAAAAGCTCGCTGGAAACGTCTCCCTTGTTTGTTTTGGCTTCCAGAGCATTTCTGAGTGTAATTATGAGCAGTTGAGAAACGGAGAGGGCGAAAAAATCTTGTGGTTGGTTCGTGCACAGGGCGGTGGCTCAGGAGACCTGGGTTGATTTCTAACCTCTGTCACAGCCCAGTGTCACACACAATAAGAGATTTGATTTCATCTGCAGCTCATTCTCTATGAACAGGGCTGAAGCTGCCCTTGCTTGCCCAGTGCCTGGTTCCACAGCCCCTTGCACAGAGGTACCGTGAGCCCTTCATGTCCTGCTGGTGTTGATGTAATTCAGACAGTGACAATGATACAGCCATTTTTAAGGGTCTCCTGTGCTTATATATCCATATAAACCCTCTCTTAGCAGCACCATGCTGCTTCAGAAGGGGAAAATCCAACACTCCTGCACACAGATGCACATCCTTTTAAGCCAGAGGACACAAGTGGATTTGTGCTGTGCAAGAACCAATGTCTTCATTAAGATCCATGTTTGCTGGGCAGTGACAAATCTTTCCCTCAGAACACGGTGATTAAGGTTTAATTTTATTCGGGATTACAGGCGGCTCCCTTTGCAAACCAGCCCTCGTCCAAGTTCGGGCACATATTGCCTGGAAATGAACATTCCTCTCCAACTGCTTAAGAAGCTTTGGATAAGAAATGACGGTTTCGGGAAGATTAGGAGCATAAGAAAGGTCTCTGGGCTAAGAGCACGTTAAGAGAAAGTGGCATCACGGGTTCAGGAGGAAACGCTGCCACCTGTGAGGGGCTGAGTCTTCCAAATCACTGGGAGAAGGCTGATGGGGAAAGGATGGATTAGTGAAGGTGAGCATGGAAATAACCAAATATGTATGCATATATAAATCATCAGCAGGGGAATTTATAGGCCTCAGTCTGCTCAGAGAACCGAATCAGTGGTTCTGGAGGTTTTATTGTGTGGCAGCAACCAGGAGCTTCACATGAAATGAAGTTACGGGTGACAAACACAGGAGGGTCTTGCCCGGATCAGGAGCTGGGGATGGAAGATGAACAAAGGGCTGGAGGAGAAGCAGAGCAGAGGCAAAGAAGTGATGCCTTCCAGGGCTGCCCAGCAGAGCTGGGATGCAAAACTTTGCCACATTATCCAGCTCCCTGTTCAGGCAGATCCACCTCCTCTGGTGTTCCTCATGGATACTGTCTTATTCTGCCAGACAACGGTATTTAAATACAACATATCATTATTTATTCTTAAACACACATGTTCTCAGACACACGTGTTCTTCCCCCTCTGGGAGCAGTGGGAGGAGGACAGTGTGGATATTCCATGAGTTTATCACCCTCGCTGCAGTGACAGCTTGGATTTGTGAAACAGCTTGGAATAAAATGCTGGTAATTTTTCATGGAAAAACTGGTGGACGTAACTTGTGTGTGTTTCAAAGAGAGCAGCAGAGAGCTGAAAGGTCTGGACACACCATTATCTGAGTGCCAAAATCCCGGATGGATGTAAAACTTAGTGTTTTCATCTCAGAGAAGTAACGTTAGAATCATCCCTAATTAAGCAGATTCTGCTTGTTTATTGTTCTCAAGTATCTTCAGCTCTGCTCATCAATTTTTCACATTATTCCTTGGCTGTTTTCTCATGTTCAGTCTCTTTGCTGGTTTGATGTTTTGCTCTCTGGAGATTTCTTTCACAAATTTCTATTATTTCCTTAGAGAAATCTTTTTTTTACAGTTCCAAACGAGCGTTGTCACTGTGATAGGGTGTAGGGAGAGCACAACACCAGGCACTGGAAACTCCTTTAACTTAATGCCATGGAAAAACCCCTCTGGCTTCCTGTCAGTCAAAGAAGGTCAAAGGCAGTCAGAGCTCCAACCCTGTCAATGGATCCTAAATCCAGTATTTAATATCGACCCCCATCTTCACAAACCCCATATGGACAATGGTGACAGTGCTCCTGACATCAGGGTGATGAAATACAACCAGGAGGTTAAAATGACTTCACACAGCAACCACTGCAACAGAACTGGAAAGGACCTTTTGTGGGTTTAATGAGTTATTTTAGCAGTAAGGTTTTGGTAGAGGAGCTCTGGGCAGGCAGGAGGGGGGGATTGAGGGGCAAAGCTGGACTGCCTGGGTGCTTGGGGATATTTGGGACTGGTGTTGTAGGTGTTCAAAGCAGATTTTGGGTTCACCTTGGCTCCCTGGCTGTGGGAAGGGGGTTTGCTGGGAATGTCCTGGACCAGCCCATCACTCAGGTGATGGACCAAAGCTGACCTTCAGCTCTGGACAAGGTTTTTGGTGACCCATGTTCAACTTTGGAGGAGATTTTTCGAGATTCATCTGTTTTAGCCCAAGTCTGAGCACAGGGTGATAGAAATGCTCCCAAAGAGCAGTGCTGGTACCTGGTGATGCCCACACGTGGAAAGCCAGGCTTAGACATCCCCAAGGCTCTGGGAATGTCACTCACATGGACCTGGGGCCTGCTGCCATCACTGCCTCTGTCCCTGCTGAGCCTGTTGGTGTCCTTTCTGAATTGAATAAAATCAGACAAAAAACAACTGGAACATCTTGGAGAAGAGAGTGTTCCAAGTGACCCTGGTGGTATTCAGGGAAATGGTTGTGAGATGACCAGAACTCACATGGGAACTCTTTTTTTAATAAAATGAAGGGGGAAGGAAGAGAACTATTCAGATTTTTCCCTTGAAAATTTCACAAAATTACTTTTCACACACTCAAATTATCTCCACCTTCGTTTCGTATACGAAAAAAATCTGTGCCTACAGAATGAGTCAATAAAAGCCAATAAAATGAGAACAGTATGAGACAGATCTTTGGATTGTATAAATAAAACACGGCTGAGGTGACATCATGGGGGCAACAGTGATTTATACCAGCTGAGGATCTGGCCTGTAAACTGGGAATAACTCCTTCTGCTCTGTGATTTATACTCTCCAGTTATTGACTGCTTAGAAATAAGCCCTCTGTTATAAACAATCTGGGAAGCAAAGAAGGCAATTGTGTCTTAATGAGACCATGGTTCAAAGCACTGCCCTGGTACATTGACCCTTCTATAGATCACAAAGTCTCCTTGATTTAATTACCTTACAGAACCCTAGACTAGACAGCTCCAAAATTCATTTATGGTCTGATCTTTCTACTTTTTTTTTTATTATTATTTTGGTGCATTTATAGTGATTTATAATTCAGCCAAGGGAGTCTTCAGGCAGCTGATGAGAATTGTTTAGAGGGGTTTGCAGTTTGTCTGCAATTATATTTTTTCTTAAGGAAAAAGAGAAAAAACAAAGCACATTTTGAGACTTTAAAGGTCTTGTCTCGTTTCCCAAGCACAAATGATAAGCAGTTCTGCCTTTTAAGTGTAAAGGACTAGAAACTTCAAGGGTAGAATTAGGGGAATTTAAATCAGAGGCGAGACACTGCACACATTGGAAATGTTCCTATTTGAAAGTTCACAATTCAGCCTTGCACACAGCTTTCAGCAGCTATTACAGGATTGTTCCACTAGGATTATCTCATCTACGAGGATATTTATTTTCCCCTTCCAATCTGTGGCATAAAGCAGTGGAAATAATACGATGTTCCCTTTCATTCACAAACGACGAGTCTCTGCCATCTCAGGATCTCTCACAGAGCTCTAATTAGATTTAGGTCTCAAAACATCCCCAAAAATTAATAAAACAACCAATATTCCATCTTGATTTCTTCTGGATCCACACTACACTGCAACTAAACAGGCAGCAAACAGCCCTGGCCCCTCTCTGGTGCTTCCTCAGTGCCACAGCCCACAGGATTTCATCTCCCCCCCGGCAGGAAGGGATGCTCAGAGTCATAAAATCACAGAACCATGGAATGATTTGGGTTGGAAAGGAATGATCATCTTGTTCCACACCCCCTGCCATGGGCAGGGGCAGTTTCCTCTAGCCCAGGTTGCTCCAAGTCCTGTCCAACCCAGCCTTGGACCACCAAACCAAGAGTGACCCAATCAGGACCTGTAGGATCCAACCTGGACTGTGGGATCACCTCCTGTGCCCAGAGGTGGCTGGTGGCCACTGAACCAGCAGGGCAGTTGTCTTTGTGCTATCAGAAGTCTTGGTAAATATCCAATAAACACCAACCTCCCTCCTGAACCTTTGATAAAAATCTCCTCCCAAAGGTTCTCCCCCATCTCTGTGCATTCCGAGATTGAGCCGCAGTTGCCCAAGTCCCTGCATGATTTAAAAGCTGAAATCCCAGGGCATTTTCATCATTTGCAGTTGGTTTCCAGAGATTTTTACTGAAAAACTCAATTCTCACTCACATTTCTTCAACACTCCTTTCCAGGCATTACCTACCCCGATTCAGGATTTTCTCTTCTCCCCATACCCACCCTTGGCATTTTCCAGCCCTTTCCTTTCTCTGAACACACTTAGCTGGAGTTTTCAGCCCTGAATATCATGGAGTGACCTTGGCACAACTCCCAGTGTCTGTCTGGCTCTCAGGGGCCCCAGAAGCAGGAGCTTGGTACAGGAATGGGTCAGGTCCCTTTGCCCTGGCCAGGAGCACAATTACCTGAGCTCAGCAACTGCCCTGCCAGGTGTCACATTTATACACTGCTGTTAATTAGCTCATGCCATTAATTAGCACCAATGGAACAGAATTTTGAGCAGAGAGCATCCTTCTTTTGGGCATATTTATACCCTGTGAATATATTTTTCTTTTATTTCAAGTCCCTTCAGTAGAAAGATCTACTCCCTCAGGAGTGGAGCCTCGTGGGCAGAGTTACAGCATATAATAAGAAAAGGACTTTAACCCCTGCTGCAAACCATACATTAATACTTAATAAGCCCCTGCCTTCTCTCAAAACAAATAAAATATTATGGCTCTCTGAGCTGAAATACGTTTAAATGGAGCAAAGACTTATGATTTTCCAAAACAAACAGCCTTCAAGTGAAGTTCTTTTGCAATTGTTTTAGAGACACTTCTGTGGATTGGATGGGGGCCTAAAAATAATGTTGTAGATTGTAAGATCTGACAATACCAATAATTACACTTCTGTAATTAGCTTAAGCATCCCATTTTCCTCTGGGTATCAGGACTCCCTTTTCCTCCTCAATGCTGAGGCTATTTTAATGTATTTTAGTTGAGCACTTAAACCTCAATCACAGGCTCATCTGGGGAATATAGCCTTGTATTTTTAGGGCTGGAAAAGGACATAGGGAACTTGTTTCTCCCTATTAAAGTGATAACAAGTGTCTCTAGTAATAAAGGCTGGGGAGGAAAGAATCCTGAGGATTCATAGCTCCCTTGAATCACAGGCTGGATCTAATCCTTTAGTGTTTTTCCCCATAATGTTTTATGATGACATAAAACATTTTCTGCCTTCTTGATGTTTTTGTGTTTTGGTTTGGTTTGGGTTTTTTTGTTGTTGTTGCTGTTGTGGGTTTTTTGTATTGGTTTTTTTTTTGTTTGGTTGGTTTCGGTTGGTTGGTTTTGGTTTCGGGGCTTTTTTGTTTGTTTGTTTTGTTGTTCTTGTTGTTCTTTTCGGGATTTCTGTTTGTTTGGGGCTTTTTTTCTTCATTCAGTGCAAGAAAAGGGGAGAAGGGAGAATGTTTTACGTCCTGGTGGGCAGTGGCAGGTGGTTTAGCTCTGGCACAACCACGAACAACCCTCAGGCTGCAAAGTCACTGCTGCTTACCTGTTTTTCTGCAGAGCTGTTTCAACAGTCACGAGCCAGATTTCAGATGCTCTCTGGCCCTCTGTGCTGCCAGGTCCTCATCCAAATGCCAGGGCTGGACTGCACAGCTCAGATGGGATCTGCTGAAGTCACCAGGGCTTTGGGAACCCAACACCTGCAGGACACAGAGCTCAGACCTCGAAGACCCTCTGTAACACTGGTCACCGTGGGGCTGCTAATTATGGTAATCAAAGGTGATATTTAAAGGGGTGGCATTCAATCAGTGCCACCACACTGCCTGACCCAGCTGAGGGCCTGGCACCTGGCAAACCACGAGCAGCACAACCCCCAGAGACAAAACCGAAAAGGAAAAACAGCTCTGTGAGGAAAGAAAAATGACCCCAATAAGAGCAGAGCGCAGCCCTGCCATGAGTCAAAGGGCTCAAATGGCTGCGAGCAAATCCTAGGCATTATCTGCCAAAATATGAGTGGAATTATGCCTGTGAGTCCCTTCAGGGGACAGGTGTGAAAGGTACACTCATGGCAGGGTTTCCCTGTCTCCCTGCAGTGGGATTTGCAGTGTTCTTCCAGCCAGGGGCTGTCCTGGCTTTGCCCCTCTCCCCCCCAGGGTGCTGCCCTCCTGCCCTGCCCACCCAGAGTTTGGGTGCCACTGGCACGACCATAAAAGCCAATCCAATCTGCTTTTTTTTTTACCCCACAAATGTGACAAGAGGAACAAAACCCTTTGGGATGGACCTTACTGACGATGCTTTGGATTAATTGCAAACCAACCCGGCTCTGCAGAGCTTTGGGAAGGGAGGTTGGTTTCGGTGTTATTGCAGCAACCTGGGGCTTCTTTAAACATTAACCAGGCCCTGCTGCACCGAGCAGAGATGCTGAGGGGACAAAGCCCTGCTTGCAGGGCATCCCTCCCCCTCGGTTTTTTTCACTCAGTATTTTTTTAAGTGCTCTCTTTTCAGCTCTCCCAAAGTGCTGGGGACTCCTCTCCAGGCAGCAGCTGAGCAGGCCTGTTTATTTATAAGAATCAACCAGAGCCACACAAAAGGTTATGGCCACGGGCCAAACGTCTTTGACATCATAGCCTGTCATTAATGGCATAAATCCTCCGTGATTTCATTTCCCAGCAAGCTAACCAGCATCTATCACAGATTATTTTAAAGGAAAAAAAAAAGTCTAAACATTTACCTTCAACCCCCCAAACAGATCATATCGTTCTATTTTGCCTTCCCAATATTAAATATATCCTCTTGCATGTGGCGTTTTTATTGCAGGTTGTGACCAGTCAAAGAACTCGGTTCAGAAAGAGATATGCTCAGAAAGAGAAGTTTTCTCATTGTTCCCTAAGGGGAAAAACAAAAATGATATTTCATTTAACAGAACTTTCCCTAACAACTGTACTTTGCTGTTTCAGTGTATTATTGTCTGCCAGATCCCCGTCTGGCCATTCATTTTGAGGGAGAGAAGAAATTAAAAGGCTGTTCTCTGTGCCACAGCCTCTTCAGTGTGAGAACATTTAATGTGGACAGGTTGGAAAAGTTGTCCTTCAGAACATATTTGTCCCTTTTTCTCCATAAAATAATCATGGTTATGTGGAAAACATTAGGAAATGACTCTGAGCATGAAAGGACTGATATACATGTAAATACCTGAATATCATTATTAAAACTCCTTGTTGTTTAAAGTCTTCCTGACCTTGGTATATTTGCTGCTGGACAATGATAATAAACCAGATAAAAATATTTTATAATAATATTAGATAATATTTGACCAATCATTGCTGGTTGCTTCATACTGGGCCTAAAATGCCTGAGAAAAAGTTTTCAAACCAGGCACTAAACCTGCAGAGGTAAACCAGGAATTCTTCTACATTTATGTGGACAGGCAGAAAATCAGAGAGTGGGATTTGATCTCCCCTTTTCTGAATGTGAACTGAAATTGCTGGAATTGCTCCAGATTGCACTGTTTGGGATCAAAAGCCCCTGACAGGGGTCCTGCCTCCAGGAGCAAATGTCCATGAGGGTGTGAGCTCTCACTTATCAGCTCCTGTCTCAAACCACCCCGAGGAGAAGGTAATGACACCCAATTACAGATGAATCCTGAGATCCCAAGGAATTCGAGGGAGTCACACTTGGGATCAGCCCAGGTCCATGTCAGCTCTACTGCTCACAGGGCAGAATTCCACGGGCAGAGGCAGAGAGCAGGAGCCTCCTGGTGCCTGAGCAAACTCCTGGAGGCTGTGCTGGCTCATCCCTGGTGGGTCACAGGGAGAGGGAGGATCCCACGGAGCAGCATCACACAGTGACAGTGCCCAGGGGCTGGGGCAGTGCAGCCTGGGGATCCCCAGCCTGAGAAGATCAAAGTGAGTGTTCCCAGTGCAGAAAATGATACCCAGGAGCCCACCTGGGTACACACACAGTGTCCCCACTCCCTCTGCTCAGCCAGGACAGAGCTGGAGCTGGACATTCCAGCACAATCCCAAAGTTCCCCATCTGAGCCATCGCTCCTGCCTTCATCCCACCTCAACCCTGCACCCAACAGCCCTCACCACCACCAAAGAATAACAAAAGGACCTCCCACATACCTTGGCAGATATAAATTAGATGTTTCCTTTTTTTGAGTGGTCTGGAACCTCAGGAGGATCCGCAGGCAAACGCTACCCAGATGTGCAGACAGCACGGATGTGTCAGAGCTCTCATGTGAGAGCCAAAGTTAAAATATGCCTGCAAAGCACCAGTAGCTTCATTCTTATGACTAACACATCCCAAAGGTGCCATAACATGCACTGATGCAATGAATTCTGGGGCTCTGGAAGGAGTACAGCGAGAGGAGGAGCTGCAGAGGAGAGTTTCTTAGGAAAGCCAGCAAGTTATTTTTCCACAATTTATCATACTACTCTTACACTGCGAGTTAGGCTGTGCCTCCAACTGCAGAGATGAAAAGTCACACAACTCCAGCACGAATCAAGCCAGCCAAGAAAAAGAAAAGCAGCTTTCTCTGCTCCCCAGGGCATATATTATGCCTATTTGCTAACTTTTTTTTTATATGTGGAGGAGACAAACTTCAAGGAAGGAATGTGGTCGTGTCCTATCTGAAACAAAATCTCCCGTGCTGGAACGGGCCGAGCGTGTTTCGTTGGGCAGATTTTGGGGTGGGCAGGGACTGGAGTGGCAATGTCATGTTTTTGAGAGCACAGAGTGCAGCACTGCCCTTGTGAGGGACACAGAATGGACTCACAGCACTGCTGCAAAGAGTCACAGAATGGCCTGGGTTGGACGGGACCTTAAAGCTCATTCAGTGCCACCCCCTGCCACGGTCAGGGGACACCTTCCACTAGCCCACGTTGCTCCAAGCCCTGTCCAACCTGGCCTTGGACACTACCAGGGATCCAGGGGCAGCCACAGCTTCTCTGGGCAACCTGTACCAGGGCCTCCTCACCCTCACAGGGAAGCATTTTTTATAATCTCCTCTAACCCTGCTCTCTGGCAGTGAGAAGCCATTCCCTGTGTCCTGTCCCTCCAGGCCCTTGCCCAAAGTCCCAACTGGGAGCCTTCTCTTCTCCAGGCTGAACAATCCTAACTCTCAGTCTTTTCTCACAGGAGAGGTGTCCCATCCCTCTAATCATCTTTGTGGCCTCAGCCCAACAGGTCTCTGTCCTTCCTGTGCTGGGCACAGAGCAGGAGGGAGGTCACAGCAAAAGGCAGATCCCGACCACTCTGGTCACAGACGGTCCCAAGGTTTACATGTTCCATGGATGATAACCTGGGTGTCAGCAAAACTCCATGAGCCTTTGGAGTAGATAAAGTCACACATGTGAACATGTTAGGAAGGTTCCTCTTGAACACCCATCATCAAATCACCATCCAAATCAGTCTTTCCAGCGACATGGAAACATCCGTGGAAGGAAACACCTGCAAGATTTGAAGCCTGTGCCATGAGGCTTTCAAGCAGTGCATAATTAATTGTATCTCAAATACATGCAAATAATTTACATGTGTAACAAAATCTTCAAGTGTGAAAACCCAGAATACAACAGGCTGGGACTTCTAATCATTTTCTGTAACAGTCATGGAAGAGGTACCACAATGAGATTCCTGCTGCCAACGAAAAAGAGGGACAATCCATGCAAATTCTGCTCACATTTCTTCTTCCTGCTCCCTCCCAGTGGTTTCATTTATACCTGATGAGCCCATAGTTTCAAGCAGGAGAATGGCACATTAGGCTCCCTGGTAATGCCACTTGGATGGAAGTGCTCTCATTATTCGCACCGAAGGATCCAGATTTGCTTAAACAAGAACTGTCACAACATGCTGAGGTCCAGGGATTCCTGGGGGAGCTGGGCTGACACATTTGATTCTGATTTGCATTAATTTATGAATCTTACACAGTCTGTTTGTCCAAGGGTTCTAAAGATGTTTAGCCAATGCATACCTTGAGTTAACTCGAGAGAAAAGCTGCCGGATACCACGGCGAGGGACAGGCACGGCAGCTCTGGCAGCCCCAGCCCATGAAACACTGATCACAGGGGCTGCAGCAGCATTTCAACACAGCAGTTAAGGAGCTACAAATACTGAAAATACCAACATGCTCCAGCTACATTAAAATGTTGCAACTCTAAAGGTAAATACCAAACCCACAGGGGCCCTTGAGATCAAAGCCTGGCGAAGAGCATCACTGGGAGGAGAGAGGGAAGAAGGGAGGAAGAACAAGAAGGGCAGAAATAAACTCCAGAGACCCTTGGGAGAAAGCTTTGGAGGACTCGAGATAAAAGCTCTAATAGAGCTCCAGTATTGGCTCTAATTAGGGTAAGTCAGGGCTTCACTAATTGCTTTTAATCCCTTGGCTTCCTTGCCAACAGCAGTGCCCGTGCCCAGGGCGTGGAGGAGAGTCACAGCCTCTGTACCCCAGTGCCACTCACTGAGCCCATTTCCCACAGGGATCAGAGCTGGGGCTGGGCAGATCCAGAGGGGAGAAGGGAATCCAAGGATACTGTGAGCCCCAAGAGCCCCATCCTCCATCAGCACACACTCTGCGAGGCAAAAAGCCAAGACATTCTGCTTTCCTCCCTTAAATTAATTGCTTTCCCTTCTCCAGAAGTGCCATTCCAATCCCCCCAAATCCTGCAGTCAGGTGTCCTTCAGGCGAGCATTTTTGAAATGCAGTGTGTGCATTTGAGCTGCTCTACACCTTTATTCACTTTATTTTTCCTTTAAGGCTTTTTTTTTCTTCTTCTTCTTCAATTAGCTGTTGGGCTTTTTATTAGAGGACAGACATCTCTTGCCAAACCCTCTTGCAGAAGGCAGGATGGAATTCCCTCTGTTTCCATCACAGAGGTATCCTGAGTCACCTGCAGTCAGCCAAAGCTCTCTTGCCTTGGGTGTAAACAGAGAAAAACACCAACTTTTGATCTGCTTCCAGCAGAAGTGAAGTCAGTGCAAGTACCAACATGGGAAAAGGGAAAAAGAAAAGCTTTTCTAGGCTGTCTTACATTCTCTGTGTGCATGCAAAGGATCACACAAAAATCCAAGAGTAAGGATGGAGCTGCTTTGGTTCCCAGTACAACAGCCACTGCACCATTTAAGAATATTAAAAGACTTCAAACATAGAGCCAAAGCAGTGTGATTTCTCTGGGTAGTCTCTGTGCCCCAGGGTGAGATGCAGCCCTGCCCATACAGATCCTGTGCTATTAAACTGTAGGGATCCATCCCTTCCTGTGGACAGCTCGTTACACATCAATTAAACTCCAATAACGAGTTCAGTGGAAGCAGCATCTCGGAGTTCATTTGTCTTGGGCAACACCAGCAGCCAGGTCTTTCTCAAAGCCTAATAATCAAGAAGATTTCTGAGGTGGTGACCTCGGAGTGCTCTGGCTTTGCTCTTTATTTAGAGCCCAGTGTTGGTACTTCCAGGCTGGAGCAGCAGCACCAGAGAGCCCCAGGCTGTGTCCCTGCTGCTCCTGCACCAAACACAGGCACAGCCAGGAGGCATTCCATGCCAGGCATCATAATTAATGAGCTGATTTGCATATCAAACATACTTTGTGCACAGCAGGATGTTTTGCCCTTACAAAAAGTTCGGGAAATATCAATCCTGGAAAGCGAGAGCCCACGGATCCCTCCCTGCTCCCCCAGCACACCCCCTGCAGCAGGAGGGAGCAGGGCTTACCTGGGGGATCCTCCCTCCTACTGCTGGTTACAAGGAATGACCACAACAAGGTCAAGTTTGGGCAGACAAGACCTCAGACTTGGTTTTGACCTTGTTTCCTGAGTTATCCTGAAGTTTGTTGCCGCTGGGAGATGAAAGGAGGAAGATATCCAACAAGGGCAGTTGGTCTCCAGAAGTCCCTTCCCACCCATTCTGTGATCTGTGCCACAGTTCACAACTCCCTTTTGCTTCCCAAGCAGAGGGATTCAGTAGGGATTTCACAATTTAATCAAAATATCATTTATATGATTTCCAATGCAGATTTTTTTTAAAAATAAAATCTGTTGCCAGTACCTGTGGGTTGAAATCCAAGCCAGTAAGGAAGGAAAAGGCAAGAGCAGCAGTTTTATTTTTAAAGAATAATATAAAATGCCTAAATTGCTGGAACAGGTGTGTTTGTAGCCCCTTCCTGTCCTGCCCACCCAAAACTATAAAATGCCTTCGCTTGTGTGTAACAACCTGGATTTGCACACTCCAACGAGCTGGAAACATTAGTGCTGGATTACAGACTGTAAATATATGTTTTCAAGACTTGCATTTCGTTTTCACGTTCTTGACTTTTCCATAATTCTCATTGCTTCCATGTTCTGTCCTGTTGGGTGAGAAAACTGGGGAAAAGAGGGACCAGTTGCTTCCTACAGCTTCCTCTGACCCTGCACGAGCACCCACAGCAGTGCCAGTGCCTCTGTCCTGCTGCTGCTCCATGTCTTCTGTGGCATTTTACTCCCTCTGCCTGGATTCAGGCGGCACATTCCTGGAGCCTGCGGCGCATCCTGGATGCATCCAGCTTGTCTGGGAAGCAGGAGAGCTCAGGATTGCCTCGCTGGCTCCCAAAATGTGCAGCTGTGCTCTGCTGCTGGATTTGTGCTGACTCCCCTCGGCAGCACCAGTGGCCGGCGAGAGGAGGGAGAGGCACTGACAGGAGAGGGTGCTAATGATTTAGGGAATGGGAAAACGGGCTGAGAGTGGTCCCTGACCACTGTCTCTGCAGAAACATCAGAGCCCTGAGCAGCTCTCTCAGAGGATGCTTTTCGGCAGGGAGAATAAGCAGATCCAGGCTGTGACAGCTAATCTGTATCTCTAAATCCAGCCCCGCAATTATTATTATAAGCTTTCCAGGAGACCATTAGATCTGAAAAGTAAATTTGAATTTATAAATGGAGTCCTGCTAGGCAGGGTCAGGGCTCCATCCCAGGCATCATTTAATGGCATTACAGGCTGATAAAAAGGTTGGAAAATCAGCAGAGGGGTCAGAACTGGCCTGAGATGCTCCCTCAGCCGTGGCAGGGTGTTTGATTCCCGTTAGATCAGCACTTTGGAGCTGAGTCACAGTTGTGCAGCCTCAATATCTGCCTTGGAGGCCACGCACAAACGGGCAAGGAGCTTTTCCAGCCCACACAAATGAGGGCATCACGGCCCTTTCTGGTTCCCCAAAGCCTGTCCCCGCTGCTCTTCCCTGGCCTGTCACACAAACCCCCCGTGCTGGTGCCACCAGGCTCGGGGCTCCAGGGAAATGAGGCCCGGGTGGGGATTACAGAGCGTGTTTGGAATTGAGCTGAGCTGAGGAACATCATTTCAATAAGGAGATGTTCCAGGCAGACGTGAAACACGGGGATTTCAAGATGAGTTTCCTGCTTAATTTTTTAATCCCTTGCTCAATCTTTCAATGCCCTCGCTGATGCTCTGGGCTTTCATCCCCCCCTTCCCCTGCTTTGCACTTCATGCAGACTTTGAGCTGCTTTACCATATAATGCAACTTGTAGCCAATGACCTGGAGCTCTGAAGCCCCAGGTATGACCTTAAGAAAGGCTCTTGATCTGTCTGGGGCAGATCTTTCTTTGGTGCAAGTTGTCTTACACCGTGTTTGTGTTCTCATCTGGGAAGAAACAATGGGATCACCTTTCCTCCTCCTGCCTTTTGTCAAGGCAGAGAACCATCTGTCTCTTCCTAAAGTGCTTCAGACAATGACTGTGCTCAGACAACCACAACCACAGCTCTATAACCCCCCCAGGCCCACGTCCCCCCTCATTTACACATGTGCTGCACACACCAGCTCATTCTCAATTATTTTTTTTTTATTTATTTAGAAATAATAAAATAAGACATAATATATAAAAATCTGTACAATCCACAATTTGTGCAGTACATTAGGAAGACTTTGATACAAAAAGGCTGCAAACAGGAAAATAGTCATGGACAACTGTCAGATGTCGAGATTGTTCACCTTACAACAGCTGCAGGCCAAAAGTCCTTACAAAATCAGCTTCTCGTTGGCTGTGGAGTGGCAACTATGCAGCACCTTCTACTTCACAATGGTGGTGAGCAGCCATAATTTAAAGACATTACAGTACTTCTCAGTTTTACCTTGTAATCCATTATGAAGGAAAAGAAGACCTAAGAGAAAACGAATTAAATATCTGAACCCTTTGTCTTTCCCGAGACGAGAGAGTGCTAAACTAACCCCACAGAAAGTGTCTCGTGGCTGGGAGAGTGTCACCAACCCCAGCTGATAAGTCAGGATTTCCACCCTTTGCTGCTTCACCAAGGCCAACTCGCACGGAAGAGACGGGGGAAGGAAGGGAACCATCCCCGGCTGCCCCCGGAACGCTTTTGTCACTGTACACAATATTATGGTTTAGACAATGTGTCTCATTCAAGTATTTTCAGGGAAGGGCAGAAATAACATATTCCCCCCCAGCCCCTAAGCAAGATACAGTATAAACCTTCTGTGCGAGCCAACTCGATCCTGGATAAACCAGAGCCCGGTGGAGTCTGGGGGTAGAGCTCAGTCAGTTTAAAGGGCCCCCAAATCAGCATCAGCTTGGCCCAGGATCAACAGGAACTGAAGAAATGCTGTCAGTCACTGTCTAGTCCTTAAAAAACATTTTTTTTTTTTAAATGACTAACCCAATTTGCTGCTGCAGAAGTGCTACAATAGCCTGACCTACACCGGGCTGGGAAACACGGAGCCGATGGAGAAAGGGGAAGTGGTACCATGGAGTTACATTGCAGGTCTGTTTTTAGCAGCTTCCCCGGAGCCAGAGGCCGAGTGCAAGCCTGCAATGGAAGGTTCAGTCGGCAAAGACAAAGGGTTGGGAGAAAAAAAAAGAAAAGAAGAACACGGCAGAGAGTAATGGATTACCCCAACACACACCCCCTCGACAGGACTAGCTGGTAACTCTGAAAAATGCCAGTAACTAGAACATGTTTTCAAATGAAAAGTCCATGCTTGAAAATAAATAAAGTTCATAGCATTAGGAGTCCTATAAGGCTTGCAAGTATTTGCTAAAAATCATGCTAACCTGTAGCATCTAGTACTAGTGAGCTGAGACTGCCGAGCTGAATTGATACTTTGTGTGGCCTTTTCGTTGTCTTCTCCTTGTCCTCCTTTACAGACTTCTATTTACATTTGGCTTTAAATATGAAAATACTTGATAAACTTTATAAAATGTACATTTTAAAAATATTTCTGCAAAAACCGACTTGAAAAACAAAACAAAACAGGAAAAAAAAAAAAAACAAAAGAAAAACAAAACAACACAAACAAACCCAAAACCTCTGCACCAGAAATGTTAAGGGGGGGGGGATTTTTTTTTTTTCTCTTTCTCTCTGAATTTCTTGTGTTTTAAAGAAACGAGACGAATCCTGTATTTCCTATCCCCCGTCTCTCATCCCTCCCTCGAATATCTCAAGTATCATTTAGTGGGAGCACTGTGCACCTGGGGGATGCTGACCTGAGAACAGGTCCCCTCTCTCCCACTCAGCCTCCCTTCCCGTTGTGTTTTCATGCACCCTCTGTTTCACTGAATACTCTTTGGTTTAGGTTTTTTTTTTCCTTTTCCAAAAACATCACAATTAGCAGCACTAGCAGCACTCCGTTGTCTCCACCACTGTTGACCCAGAAACTGCAACCAAATCGCCTTTTTATGTTCAGCCTTCCTTTCCTTTCTCACCCTCCCACCCCAGTAACAGCCTCAGTACTTGCACTTCATCATCTGCCCTCTCCAGCAGCCAAATCCACGTTTACAACCCCGAATTTCCACAGTTTTGAACCCACCCACTGCAGATACCATCTCATCAGAAACCACTTCGTTGCAGGCATTTCTTTCAGGCAGGGCTGGAAGGGGCCAGAGGCCTTCACAGATATCCGTTTGCAGAAGACATTAGACCTAGAACAAGCTGTTTTTTAATGGCATACAGTGATCCAATACTGCAAGAGTTGACCGGGATTATCGTCCCCACCGCCCCGCTCCGCTCCCCGGGGAGCAGGGGCCAAGCACAGGTTCGCTGTCTCCTTGATCTTAGAGGCACAGAGAATTTAAAGCCTTCTGGGTGAAGGAGCCAAAACACCCCCAGAGCCAGAGCCTGGCTGAGGGTGACCAAATCAGCTCAGAGCTGGGTGAGGTGTCTCACCCGCTGACCATTCATCTGGGGAGAGGAGGCAGGGGATGGACCTCCCTCTGCAGCCTCGTCTCCCCAAATAATCCCTCTCTACATGAGAGAAAAATACGCTTTTTTGACACCCCTGCCCTGCTGAAGAGAAGCATTTTGTACAAAATCCTGCAATCCCTCTGCCCTTCCCAAGTGCTGTGCTGTCAAAGCTGTTTGCCCCTCTTCCTTCCTCCTCAAAAACCTCTTCCTGGGGGTTCCTCTGCTGCTTGGCTCATCCGTGCCCAAACCACTGCTCCTGCAGCCTCAGCCTCTGGCATCGACCAGCAGCTCCATGGCACAGTTTCCCACTCGGAGTTGAGGAGCTTGAGGTCCAGCTCCAGGCTGCTGAGTTTCCTCTTACAAGAAAAGAGGGAATTTATTTCCCCATCGAAGAGTAGGAGGAAGGAGAGGAGGCCCAGCTCACTTTAGATCCGAGGCTTAAGCTTTTAGAATAAGGTGCAAAATAAAGGTCTTAAAAAAAAAAAAGAAAAAAAAAAAGAAAAAAAAAAAGAAAAAAAAAAAAAAAGAAAAAAAGTCAAAACCAAAAAAAGTGTCTGAGGTTTGAAATTTTTTTTTTTTTGTTTAAAGCAGCCTGTTCCTTTTTTTTTTTCCTTTTTTTTTTTTTTTTTTTAAATAAACTCCACTGTGCAAAACTGTGCATTTTCTTTGGTATCCACTTAGGTAGTTTTCACTTAGTACTTTTTCCTACGCATACGTATATTTTGTCTCACTTTAGACTGAGAATTAAATTCTCCCCCAAAAATCATAATTTTGCTGGAGGCTACTGATTGGCCTGATATTACATAATGCCCCTTATGTAATTGGAAAGAGAGAAATTGATTCTAGCTATCAAACTACTGGCCTCAAAAGGAGTTTAGACTTTCTGGCAACATCGGTCTCTCTGAACTGATCACGAGCTTTTCAACCCAAAAAGTTCAACACTGACTTTTTTTTCTTTTTTTTTTCTTTTTTTTTTTTTTAAATTACACAAGAGAAAATAAAAACTACACTGCAACAAAAATAACCATTTGTGTTCATGTAGTTAGCAGCAGCTTTTTAAAAAATAATTATAATAATAATAATAAGGCAGATCCTTGCCTTTGTTATGCCATTAAAAACATTCTTGTTCCCTAGAGAGAAGCATTCTGGAAAAAGTTGAAAAAAAAAAAATAATAATAACCCAACCAAAGCTTGCCTGCAAGTTCAAGTTTTGTAAAAAAATATATACATAATTTATTCTACAACATATGTGCCTTCTGTTCATACTTAGACATGTTTAGTGCTTTGTGTTTAGAGTTCGCTTTCTGTCGTCCCTCCTCTGAGGACAGCCCTAAAACCAGCCTGGGTTTCTCAGGTCTGCTGCCTTCCCACCACACTCTTCAACAGTACCGTTGTCTGAAAACTGTTCTGGGCCAACTTCTCAGGTCAGCAACGTGCCTTTGACCGGTAGATGTGGGTTGTTTGGTTGGTTTTTTTTTTTTTATTTTAAACTTTCAACCAAAAGGGAGAGGAAGAGTCCGCCGGTCATATTTCCGACTCCCGCCGCAGCGGCCGCGGCTCCAGAGGCACGCCGGCCTGGTTGTGGTGGTCCATGTCGGGGTGGGTGTCTGTGCTCATGCTCTCAGGCACCCCCGTGTCGATCTCGTCCTCCTCTTTGCTGCTTAGGGCGACCTCGTTCTCGTAGCAAAAGGAGTTCGCGTTCGAGAGAATGTATTTCTTCTCTGCTAAGTCTCTGGCACTACAGATGGGTGTGTTGGGCACTTCGTATGTTTTGTGGAACCTCGAGTAGTCCACTTTGTAGTAGTTTTTCTCTTCGAAGAGCACGGGCTCGTAGCGGTGGCCCCAGAGGATTTCGTTCGCCAGGTAGGAGCTACGGCACTGGGTGGTCATGGCGGTGGCCTCCACCATGCCCTCTAATATCACTACGATTTCAAAGTCAGCATTGTCCATGTCCTGCTTGCTCAGGTCATACAAAGGACTGTCCTCATCTATTTCGTGTACTATGGTGATCGGGGAGACCAGGAATATCCGGTCTATGCCGCTGTCAAACCCTACGTTGATGTCTATCTGATCCAAGGGGATGTACTCCCCTTCCGACGTGATCCTGGATTTGAGGAGCTGCGCTCGCACGTGCGCCTCCACCAAGTGGCTTTTCCTCAGGTTCCCGACGCGCCACATCAGGCACAGCTTCCCGTCTCTCATGGCCACCACGGCATTGTGGCTGAACACCAGAGTTTCGTTTCTCTTTTTTGGCTTAGCCATCTTTGCCATGACGGCCCCAATGATGAAGGCATCGATGATGCAGCCCACTATAGACTGGAAAACCACCATGAACACGGCGATGGGGCACTCGTCCGTGACGCACCTGAAGCCGTAGCCGATCGTGGTCTGGGTCTCGATGGAGAACAGGAAGGCTGCGGTGAAGCTGCTCACTTGAGAGACGCAAGGCTTGCTGTTCTCTTGGTTCTCCAGATCCCCGTGCAACAGTGCAATCAACCAAAACACACAGCCAAAAAAAAGCCAGGAGAGGATGAAGGTCAGGCAGAAGATAACCAGCATCCACCTCCAGCGGATGTCCACGCAGGTGGTGAAGATATCTGCCAGGTATCGCTGTCCCTTCTCCCCCACGTTAATAAACTGGACGTTGCAGTGGCCGTCTTTTTTGACAAAGCGGCTCCTGCACTGCTGCCTGGTGTGTACCTTGCCCTTCCCATTCCCAAAGCCGTTGGCCACGGCCATGGTGGACAGCTTCATGCCGTCCTCCTCCGAAGACACGATGCTGTAGCGGTTGGTTCGCACGCTGCCCATCACTACTGCTGTGGACTGAGGTGCTTCTGCTTTAGAAAACAGTCTGAGTTTCTGCAAAACCCTTTGGAGAAACAGTTTTGAAAGTTCTAGAGGAACACACACACACGGAAAAACCGGGGAGAGGCTGGAGTCCCCAAGAGCCCCTGGATCAACCAAGGACAGTCTTCTGGCATGCAGAGTTAGCTTAGCAAGCAACCGTCATAGAGAGGGCATGGTCTGCAAGAGAAAGAGAAACGTCGTGTTAGATCCTGGAGGGACAGGATATGGAATCAAACCTGGAAGGATCAAGTTAAATTCCTCCTGCAGACCTGCAGGAAGTTTCCTTTTTTCTTAACAAGACTCTGAGCAATGCTCAGTGATCACAACTGTGCATGGACAGGAGTCACATCGTCACTGTGAGGAAGTCACTGCTCTTCCCCAGGGAAAGCCCCGAAGGCATCGTGTCACACAAGTCCCTGAGCAACACTCACTTTAAAGCTGGACATGCAGAGAATGTCTCTGCTATTTGCAACTGTGCTTTCTGTGTATCGGGAAACAAACAACTCCCTTTAACCTCCATCTGCTCAAACACAAATACTGGAGATGTTTGTGGTGACTTACAACCTGTCCCCCAGACTGTTTGTCAACGACAAACCAGGGAGTTGCAAAAGGGAAGGTGGCGTGTACAGAGAAAAGCAATAAACCTGGGAAGTGCAAATAGCAGAGATTTCCATGAAATTAGATCTCATTTAATTTTTTTAATTAAGCTAGAAGAGTGAACTGTGTACTCTCTGCAAACAGCAGGAATGAGGGCTGCATTGGTTCCTCTTTAACTCCAGAAACTCACCGGGATCTCTGTGAGTTTTACACCCATATCAGGCATAAGTTGGACAAAGCAAACTAAACCTTGCAATGATGCAACTACCAAAAGGTTACAGTGGAGTAGAACCAGCTGAGTGTCTTCATAACACCTTTAGTAGCAAGAACCAGCACCTTCCCCTTGGGAGCCCGAGGCAGCAGATTCCACCTCCAACAGGTAACGGCTCCAAGTGTCCCATGGGCCATAAACATCACCAATTAAGACTCAGCTGAGAGGCTACAAAACCTTCTTCCTGAGGGTAGAAGCCACCAAACTCGTTTCAAGGAGGTCTGGCTTAGACCCAGGTTCAGCTTTTAACAAGTGCGTCATCCATTAAGTCATGTTCTGTGTATCAGGAAATGGGATTGAAATGCTGCAGGAGAGAGGCACTAATGCCACTGCTCCATCCACACGTGCCCCATGCAGGAGACAAGGCTAAACCCGAGTGCTGGGGAACGTCTGCTGTCCCTTTGTCATGGCAGAGGAGACTTCAGAACCATTTACCATAGTAGGGGATTAAATCACGATGCTCTCTCTAAATTAGTGTTATAAAAACTCATCTGAGTTTGTCCAAAACCCAACAAAACTGTGGAGCACAACCTCTGTCCACCAGGACCTCTGTCCCCCAGTGGCTTCAGTCTGACTCAAATCCTACAACAGTTGTAGGTAAGACATTTTCTCCTTTCCCAACAGCAGCCCCTAAAGCCCTGCAGAGATGTTCCAAAAACTTGAGGGATTTCAAATAGCTCCTCAGCCCTCCCACATCCTTCAGCCACATTACAAGGGCTTTAGCTCAGCAAACACTTGTTAGGAAAACAGCAGGTGACAAACAGCACCATCATCGTGCTCTCAGCTCCTTGCAGGCTGCTCTTCCCTCCAGGACCTCTTCAGGCTTTACTTTTACCTCCTCTTTCTTCCTCACTCCTGTTTGTTGTGCAAGAATGTGTCCTGATGCCTACTTGCCAAGATTAGTCATCTGTGACTTCAGCTCCTACAAGACATTTTGGCAGCTCTCAATAGGTTCAGTAATGCCCACTCTGAGCACAGCTCTCAGCAATGAACACTTACAGTGTAGCTGCCCTCTTACTTATTCTCTACATTTATTCTTAATTAGACAACTGCCTAAGGATCCACTTTTTCCCCCTCTCACACCTTTTTGTTCTCGGGGCTTTTCATTCCCATCAGGATACCATTCTCAAAAATACAAAAGAATTCTTTTAATGCTCATGTAAATGATTTTTGTTTTGGCTGAGAAACACTTTGATTAGAAACCTGAACACAGTGGGGAAGCGAAATTACTGTTAATACATTCCACACAAAAAAACTTCTTGAAAAGCCATCGCATTGCTCTGCAAATCGATCACTTACAAACCACATCCTATAATCACAGTCATGTTTGACTTCCACGGTCAAAGTCTGTTTTGTTCCAAGCTGATGGAAACACACAGCCCAGGAAACAGTTTATTTTGAAGTCTGGGGTTCGGTTTTTTTCCCCTGCATTGTCTCCTGGATTTTAGAGGAAAACTTGTGGTGGAGGGAAAGATAAGCTGTAAAGTCTAAAGTGTCTGACTACGCAGCTTCCCCCACAAAAGTCTTGACCTGAGGACATTTGTTTGAATTCCACAAATCACTGAAATCCTAACGGAGCTTCCTGCAGCGAGCTGGCTGCATTTAGAAGTTTGGGACCTGAATTAGGTATCCTGCATTGTCACATTCCTCCCCCAAAGGGTTGAGCACCTTCTACCTACTGCACCTTGCACAGCATTTCTCCTCCCTGGCTGCTCAGTGGCTGCTGTGTCCTTGGTGGACCTGCACCCATTTGGCTCTAAGGATCCCTAAATCCAGGGGTGTGCCTGGGGACACCTTTGCAGGCTGCTGGAAGTTTATCCCACAAAGTTCTGGCATGTTCCACTGCAGCACAGTTGTCTTCTTGCTTTTACAGCACTAACTGCCTCTCATCCTTGTGAGTGCTCGGAGTGGGGAGGATGGTGGGATGTGTGGGATGGGAGCAGGACCAGCCCCGTGCACAGGGACCAGGCAGCAGGTCTGATCTCACTCCTGCTCGTGGCAGGTCCTGTGAAACCCCCACTGGATCCACTGGCTGCCCAACCACACACCTGACCAGAGTTCACCCTGACCTTCACCAGAGGTCCCCCTCACAATCCCAGACACAACCAGCATGAAAATCTAATGATACTTCTCATTTTCCTAATCCACCTGCTGCTCCAAGGCAGAGCAAGGCTGCTGCCCCCCTCCCCACCCCAGCATCAGCTGCTGGTGGCACCAAAAATGCCAATGTGGGACCAGCCCCGCAAACCTCCCCAGACAAAAAGAGCCAACCCAGTGCCCACCAACTCAGCCCAGCATTTGTGTAACTGAGCCCAGTGCAGCCAGACACACACATGCAGCTGGAAATTCAATCATCACTAGGTGTGTTATTATTATTATTAATCCAGGTTACCTTTCCTCCTGGAAGGGAGAACAAGCAACGCAGCTTGTAATTACCAGCACTGGCACTGACACAGCATTACTGGGAAGGGATGAGATGGGATGGGATGGGAGAGCCCTGGCTTGCTCTGCTACGAGGGGATGCTTGGAGGGGCCGGGAAAAACGGGGCTGTGCTGCATCTGCAGCATTTCTGAGCCAGCATTTGGGAAAATGCCACGACGAGGAGCCCAAACCTCACTTTCCCCTCAGCACCCCCCTGCAGCCCTTCCCTGGGGAAAGAGCTCACACCGCACGTTAAACTCTGCAACGAGCAGCTCGAAGGGAATTTGTGCAGAAGGTTAAAGACTGAGGCAAAACTCAGAAGTGCAAGGAGAGGGGGGTGGTGGAGAGGAGCACTAACGAGCGCTTGGAGCGGTTATTCCCAGGCTGACGCCACACAGCCCTGAGGAGAGAGCCGGGCACATGTTGCCAAGAGAGCACCAGCACCACCTCAGCCAAGCGCCTTCCCTGCTGCCCTCGGAAAACAGAACAAAGGAGCTTCTCGCCCCAGCGAAGCCCGTTCCCACATTCCTGCTCCCTGGCTGCCGGGCACGGCCACCCCTGTAACCTTTCTCCTTAAAAGTCATTCCCCAGAGCTTCTCGGCTGGTCTGGGGAGGACTCAAGTTACACGGAGCGGTGAGCTGCTTTCAGGAGAAGGGTCTGTCCTTCACGGACAGGCAGTGGGGGAAAAAATAAAAAAAAAAATAAAAAAATAAAATAAATTTTAAAAATTATCAGATTATGTAGGGAAATGGGTGCGAAGAAATAGGAGAAAGAGGATAAGTGGCGTTTGCATCTGCTGTCCTGTCAAGGAGAAGCGCTCGGGGTATTTGTAGCCGATGACAAAATAACTACGAGTGGAACAGCCATCACCAGGGGGTGTACGTGGTGCACCGGCTGCGAGGATGGAAAAGCAAACAAGTGTAAAGGTAAGGAAGGCTGAGACACAGAGACAAGTGCGGGCAGCTGGCGGGGCGCGGAGGCGGCGGGGACAGAGCTGCGGGGACAGAGCTGCGGGGACAGAGCTGCGGGGACAGAGCTGCGGGTTCCGCTTAACCCGGACACCTGCGGGTCCCCTCCTGCCCCCGCCCCGGGTACGGAACCGTCGAACCCATCTGCCTTTGCTTATCAGTATTTTTTCCTGTAACTGTCAGGAACTAAGCTGAAACAATACAGCTCTTCACAGCCTGCGGGGTTTTTTTCCTTCTTTCTATTTTTTTTTTATTATTTTTTAGCAAGCTGATCTGAAATAAAGAAACCCCGCCGTTTCCATGCTGCCAATGAATGAAGCTACAGGTTCCTTTCACACCCCTCTAAAGCACTCCGAACACTCAAAAACACGCATCTGAGCGCTGGGACTCGCCGCTTCTGCCCTCCCTCTTGTGCAGGAACAACAGGCGAGAAGAAGGGAAAGGGATGGAGCGGCGCGCCTTGAGCGACGCGGAGTTGTCATGCGAACTTCCAGCCCTTCCCCAGGATAAAATATCCCGGGGGGGATGGGGGGGAGCAGCTGGTGCATGGAAAGTTATAAGCACAAACAGATGCTGGAAGCAGATGCTCGGGCGCTCCAGCCATACCTATCGAATTATTCCAGGCACTGAGAATAGCTCGGGGATGGGGGGCGTGAGAAATGCAGGAGTTCCCCCTCCAAGCCGGGGCACACAAGGGGAGCTTTATCTCGCGGTGTCGCGACACAGCATCGCGGATCGCCTCCCCCTCGGGGGGCTGCGCTCCGGGAGGATGGGGGTCGGGGGGGGGGGGCGACTCGAAAGGATGGAGAAGGCGCTTCTTACCTGCCGCGGCCCGCGAGGGAGGTGCGTGTGGAGGGCAGGGGTGTAAGATCCAGCAGCTGGGGGACGCCGAAGCCGGCCCGGTGCCCGCCGCCCGCCCGCTCTGCGCTCCCGCCCGCCCGCGGCCCCTTTTTGCGGGCGGCCATGGGATGTTTAATAGCGGCCCCGCCGGACACGCCCCCCCCGCCCCGAAGGCCAATGGAACGAAGAGGGCGTGGTCGAGGGGGCGTGGCCGCGGGGGGAGCCCGGGAGAGGGATCGGCGGGATCGGGAGCGGGATCGGGAGTGGGGATGCTCCCGGGCGCAGGGGATGCTCCGGCGGAGCGGCGAGACCCCCGTCCCCCGCACGCAGGGTCCCGGGAGAAGGCAGCAGGGGTCCGGCTTCCCGGTGCGGAGAGTCCCGGGAGAACGCAGCCCTTCTCCGGGTCCCCGCTGCGGAGGGTCCCGGGAGAAGGCGACAGGTCTCCCGGTCCCCGGGTCTCCCGTGCATAGGAGCCCGGGAGAAGGCGGCCGCTCCCCGGGTTTTCGGGAGCAGGTGGCCCGTCTCTGGTCCCCGGGTCCAGAAAGCGACAGGTCTCCTGGTTCCCGGGTCCCCGGTGCGGAGGATCCCGGGAGAAGGCGGCGAGAGCCCGGGTCCTTGGTGCACTGGATCCCGGGAGAAGGCGGCCGGTCCCTGGGTCTCCCGTGCGGAGGGTCCCGGGAGAAGGCGGCGAGACCCCGAGCTCCCACTGCCGAGGGTCCCAGAAGGCGGCGGCCGGTCCCCGGATCCCCGGTGGCGGCCGGTCTCCTGGTCCCCGGGTCCCGGGAGAAGGTTGCCGGTCTCCCGGTGCCCGTGTCCCCGGGGCAGAGGGTCCCGGAGCAGCCGCGATGGGTGCGGGCAGGGCTGTGCGGGGAGGCAGCGCCGTCGCTCCGTTTCCCGGCACCGGGACGCTCCGGGAGCGCCCGCGGGCACCGAGCACCTGCCTCAAGTACCCCCCTCACCCTTCCCAACGCTGCGAGAAAGGCTTTTGCGGGACTTCACACGCAACTTGGGAAAGTCCCGTGTGCTATCTGGGCGCCTGCTCTCTCCCGTTTCCATGTCTCAGGCTGATGTCTCGAAGCCCCGGGCAGTGAGAAAAAATTACCGGAGGCAGAATAGTTTCGTCTCTTTTATTCCTTCTTTTCATTTTAGTGAAGGGAAACGCGGAGATGCAGGTTATCCCGTCCCAAAGTCCTGACACTAACAGGGAGGAGAAGCCAGGCAAATAACAGCACAGCTCCTAAGCTGAAAATCCTTCTTTTTAACTCAAATCAAATGTCCCTTCCGAAATAAGAGCTTTGATCCCTGGACTAAGATCTTCTAGAGCACGGCTGGAAGCAAGAGCAGTTTCATCCTGGCTGCAGTGTGTGGGATCCATGTCTTTGTTCCCTGGCTCACCTGTGGCAGGTCAGTCAGGCTGGCCAGGGCGGAAATATGCAGAAATCAAAATGATTTTTAATAGCTTGTCCTCCCTACAGTGAACGTGGCCTAAGATACAGAAAAATAAGGATGAAGGGTCTGGCTGGGAGCCTTGCAGGAACAAAAACAGCCTTGTAAGCACAGCCTGAAGTTTGCCAAGCCCTGATGGACAGTGCAGGGGTGTTAGGTTCCAAGGCAGGTGTCCACTGCAGAACATGCTCCTGCTGCCCCCGGAGAGCTGAGTTCCCAAGTGCCAACAGCTGAAATCCAGCAGGGAGCCCTGTCATGTGCTGCAAAACTAAGAGCCAAGGTGACTGCTGAGTGCAAAGGGGGCAGAGCACACAAAGCTTCAGAAACTGGCATAAACACCTCGATTTGCACCCAGGACTGCGACAGCAGCCTCTGCAACAGCCAGAACTGGGTGCTGGGGATGCCTGTGGGACTGTGAATCAGCAGGCAGGTCTGCCTGGAGCTGCTGAGGGATAGACTGATCCAAGTGGATCGGCCACTCTCCTCTGAGGAGCCTCTTACAACGGCCAGAACGGGCTGTAAATATGATTCCTTACTTTCCACAGCAATGCCAAGCTCTTCTCCTCACTTGTTTCCTAAGTTTACAACACTGACATGAGCTGTATTTAAACCCTCAGTGGAGGTGCTTTGCTCTCTCAGGGTGTAGAGGTTTTAAGAACACGCTCCTCATGCACTGACCCGTCCCAGCAACTGCCTCTCCTGGCACTGACAGTGTTTGCGAGTTCCCCACGCTCCGAATGAGGAAGTGCCACATTGTTGCAGCAATAAACACAATGACCAAGTGCAGCCGGTTCAGAAGTGCCCGGTTTGTGTGTTCAGGATGCACAAGCTTTACGCGAGAGGGAGGGGGAAGAAGAGACAAGTGTTTCTGTGCATTGAGCAATCGGGCACGTTGGGCAATCGTGCTGCTTGTGAGCTGTTCTTGGGTGGCTCTGTTCGTTTTGAAGTGGAAGGAAATTCCTCTAGCAGTCTTATGAATGATGAGTCTGGGGAAAAAAAAAATCTATAAGAGGCAATGAGTGCAATTATCTTGTTCATTCAGTAAAGCAAAGATTCACCGGATTGGAGAGACAGGCACAAATCCTGCACTGCTCATGTCCCTGGATCGGAGAGAAATATCCCTTGTTACTCTGTTTGTGTGCTTCCTATGAACAGCTAAAACAGCAACAATTTGACTCACCCTGAAGGAGAATGCGCCCATCTATATGGAAATGAAATAAGGCAGAGCTGCAATCCACTCTTGGGAAGAGATGCTCTTCTGAGAGCTCACACTGTGAGCTGGGCACTGAGTCCAGCAGTTCTCTGTACAATATCCATAAGATATTTATGGATTGCAGCCTGACTTTGTAGATTCTTACTCAGCCTTTACTCATGCAAACTGAGTGATAAAGACTACAGAGCTACTGGACCCAGAGATCTCAGATCCACTGGTATGAGTAAGGGTTATTCACAACCATTCACTGAGGAGGGGTAGAGCACAAACAGAACCACCGTTTCACAGCTCTCCAAAGTCGGAGCAGCTCTGCCCAAAAAGCTCTTCTTACAATGAAATATCGATTCTAATCTATTATACAGGCAGTGAAAACCAGAACAGAACCATCTGCATGGACTTCAGCAAGAGAAGTCCTCCCAGACCCCCAAACGGGGAAGTTGAAGTTACCAGAAAAGTTTCTAAAAAACCCTTTCCTGTTGCAACAAGGCAGGACAAAGAGGGTGAGAGGCAGCTGAAAACTTAACCCTCAAGGCTGAGCAAGGGTTTGTTTTCCTTCCCTCCATGACTGGTTTTCTAATTTGACTTAGCCCTGCCTCAGAAATCTCTCAGTGCCTTCTGACTGAAATATTAGGAGGGCAACGTGAAACGGCCGTGGGCTGAGGAGTTTTCAAGACAAGACCCTTTATGTGCAGAAGAAACAGCACCAAGGGATGGGAAGGGCTCTGGGGAGGCAGAACATCCTTATTTCATACCAGGAGGGGTAAGAAAAGGAACCAGTGGCAGAGAAGGATGCTTTCCATAGGCAGATCCCAGGCTGTGCCAGTGAAAGCAGAGGCTTTTCACCCCCTTTTTCTGATGTGGTTCTCACCACCTCAGCTTGCAGAGAGCTGCAGATGCCCCAAGGAAGCAAATGGAGAGCTGTGTTGCAGGCACAGCCCCTGCCAGCTGGGAGCAGAGGCTTTAGCCCCCGTCTCACTCCACGGGAGATGTTATTAAATTGCTTTTTCTGTCTTGGCGCTGAAATGACCTAATTATCAGATTGCATTTAGTCTTCATCTCTCCAAGTGGCCAAATCTGCTTTGGTTCTCAAGGATTTTATTGCCAGCTGAAAATAGCTTGATTGTATTGTGCCTGCAAAGAAAACATGGTCTGGTGGAATCAAAGCAGTCCATTTCCACAAGATGAGAAGAAATGCCATAAATAACACGTTGGGCTTTTTTTTTTTTTTTTTTTCTGGTCTCACCATTTCCATGCATGTAAACTGGCATAAGTTTGCCTTTCTTCTCTCACCATTAGGTCAACTGGAAAAAATTCATCAGGAAAAGGTGGTTTCCCCATTCACAGCAAACCCCTGGGGTTTAGACATTAACTGGGTCTTTATAGGTCTGATGCTGGGATCTCCAAGGAAAAATGAACCACGCTGGTAAGAGAAGGAAGGGGTAAATCCAATGAAAATTCCACAGAGAGACGGTTACATGTTTGATAAGGCTTGAGAGAGCAAATAAATACATTTTGTACTTTGCAAGCAAATGGGATATACAGATGTGCAGCCAGCGAGACAGTTATATTGGAGAAAAATGTGTTTGTTCATAGGAGGGATGAAATATGGAAGAGGAAATTGAATTGCTTTATATATCTGAGACGAGTGGAACTCACACCCCATTCACATTATTTTTCTTAACCATACGTTTTGTGTCCAAAATCTCTGTTTAAGATTTCAGGGCTGTCTCATTTGGTCTCATTTTAAGGACAAATCACCAGCCAGTGCCTGTATTTTGAAAAAAGAATAAAAAAATTAAATAAGTGTGTGCTTTCAGTCTTTGCTGCTGCAGGTGGGGGATGTGGGGAGCAAGGTGAGGACATCTTGAAATGCTGAACTGCAAACAGCAATCTATCACTAGCAGGAACTGCATCTAACTACCAATCCAACAGCAACCCAAAGAGTTCTGCCAAAGAAAACCTATTTCCAACACCGTGTTCCACGTGGCTCCATTCTCAACAAATTAAGGTGCTTAATTCAAAGGATCTTTCATTTCCAGCTAAACTTTCAGACCCAATAAAATATGACAGACACCTGTTGGTAAAAGTGAGTTCTCTCAACACCTGCAGGGTCTAAGGCCTTAAAATGGTTAGGAAATCTTAATCTGATATTTAATGTACACCTTGCACATTCCATGTTTTCTCGAAGCCTGGCTGTATCCAGACAGTTCTAGTACCATTTAGTGACAGTTTTCAGAGTTGATGATTGAGAATAATCTTCCAGAAATGCAATAAATGTCAGGGACATCTGGCATTGTTTGTGATATGCCAATATTGTATATTTTGCCTTGCCCAGCCAGTAATCAGCTGTGGCAGTTTGGCCTCGGAGGCAGAGGTGGGGAATGTATATTTGGATTAATGGTATTCATGTAAGTGATAAAAGTGACCAAGCAATTACATATTCATAAAGTTAATACTTTCCTATTAATCTCAAAGTTATCTAATGATCTCCTATAGCTCCCATTCTTTGGTTGTCTCAGGGGAAAGGGAGTTAATGGTTAATAAAACTTGCCAGAGTGGTGAGAACATGCTTATGGAGCTGGCATGGGGAAGCTGACAATTCCTGGAAGGAAAAGGGTTAAGAGCCAGCAGCTTACACACACGAAACTGTGTGACTGCACTTTCATTCTCTTCCTCACAGCTTCAGTTCCTGGTGCTACTGGGCTGCCAGGTTTCCTAAAATCAGGATAGGCTCCTGCTCAGCTGAACAGAACAGGGTAAGGATATCTTTGTGTTTCTCTGGCTTGAAAACTTTGGGTTCTGGATGTTGTAGGTGAGCAAGGGGCTCCCAAGGGAGAGGGTGTTCACCAGTGTTTCAGTGGTTACCTACTGTGGGCTGGCACAGGCACAGGAGCAGAATTAAAAGATATCAGAGTGGTTTGGGTAGGAAGGGACCTCAAAGTCCATCTAGTTCCACCCCCTGCCATGGGCAGGGACACCTCCCACCAGCCCAGGTTGCTCCAAGCTCCATCCAACCTGGCCTGGGACACTTCCAGGGATGGGGCAGCCACAGCTTCTCTGGGTAACCTGTGCCAGGGCCCTCACAGGGAAGAATTCCTTCCTAAGATCCAATCTAAACCTACTCTGTCAGTGTGAAATCATTTCCCCTTGTCCTATCTCTCCAGGCCCTTGGAAATAGTCCCTCTCCATGTTTCTTGCAGGCTCCTTTCAGGTACTGGAAAGCTGCAATTAGGTCACCCTGAAGCTTCCCTTTTCCAGGATGTACAATCCCAATTCTCTCAGGAGAAATGGATAAGAGAATTGGGATTGTTCAGCCAAGTCAAGTCACCTCCTTGCTCCAAAGCCCATTTCCAAATCTCCATCTGCAGAGCCCACCGTGCTCAGAGACAGGGGTTGGGTCCCCCCCCTGGGGCAGGAATGAGAGCTCAGCCTCCTTCCATGGGATGGGCAGAGTTTGGTGAGTTGATCCTTACAAAGGGTTGTTCAAGCTGTGAGGGTGGGAAGAGATGAAAGGGGGGAAAAACCTCTCTGCCCCTTCAGGATCCTACCTCCAACATTCCTGGCACAGCAACCTCTGCTTAGCAAAACTAGGTGGTGACCTGCCTGCAGGAGGAGGAGGAGGAGGGGTGATGAGAACAGGCTTGTGTTTGGCTGTAAGAGGAGGGAGAAAGCAGGGATCTGTGTGTGCCACCATGGGCAGAAACATGGAAAGTTTCCAGTGGAAAAGGGAGTGGCAAGAAAGAAAAAATAAAAAGTCAGTTGCAACAGAAAGAGCCAGAAAGGTTTTGTCTTTTCTAAGCAAAATTATGGCAAATTAGGTGTCTTTTCTGCATCTCTCCTACTGACCTGTTTGCATTCACAGCTTAATTCTCCAAAGGGATTCAAGCTGGGCAGCTTCACTTTGCCAGGTGATGTTTGGTGGTTCCTGAGGGAGAGGATGATGTGAAATATGTGGGTACAGGATGAAACCTGCTTCCAGTAGCAAACACTGCACCCAGAAGGGACTCAGAGACCCTCTGTTAAAGTCCTGATTTTCCTGCACTACAGTGTGCATCTTGCATTTCTGCTGCTGAGCATTTGTTATCGCTGTAATTTATTCCCCATCAGTGTACCCACTCCAGTGAAAACTGCATTTATAAACTTGAAAGCATCTGATTTGTGTTAACATCACACAAATGACTGCTCTGCTCCTTTTCTCACACTTTTTATTTTGCTCTATTAGCTGAGATCAAATGTCCTCGGTGTTTTCTATCAGTTTGCACCAGAACCTCAGAATTTGCCTGGAGTCTGTGGCCCCAGCGTAAATGACAATATCAGAGTTTATTTTCTCTCCTGGAAAGCAAATAAACTGTGCTAAAAACAGAGAGTTAGATCATTGGCCATTGTGGAAGGAAAACCACAGCAGAAAACAAGCTGAAGTTTCCTGAGGAGCCAGTGCTGGGCCTATTTACATCCAGTGGGAACTTCCAGCCTGATGGCAGTGCAGGAGACCCCCTCCCTGAGAGGGGACTGGGGGGTGGGTGGATGTTTTTTGCTGGATTTTTCAAACCTTGGTGAACAACTGAATTCCTGTGCCAGGTCTGCAGGTGCACCAGGGAGAGTCCTGGAGCTGCTGGAGCTGGTGCTGAGCACTCCCACCTTTTTGGGAGAGCCTTGAGGGCTTTCAGAGCCACCCCAGCATCCCTCCTGCCCTGTGCCTGCCCTTCCCTGGTCAGGAAGCCAAGGAGCAGGGACAGCCTGGCCAGGACACAGGGAGCAGGTCTCTGGCAGCACAGCCCTGCTGGGAACTCCTGCAGGGCCGGGAAGGAGGGACACAAATTAAATTAGTTGGCACCTTCCTAAACGTCCCTCCAAACTAAAATTTAGCAGGGGAGTAAAACCAGACCGAGCTCAAAATTGCAGGTTAAACTTCCTGATATTGTTTTTGACTGATTACTTGGACCAGCCCTCCAAGGCCCACCCTCTAAATCACCCCTGTCACTTGAAAAATCCGTCATCAGAGGGGAAATAATCCTCAGCAAGTAAATGCCACAGCTTCCTCTCTTTGGCTATCCCGATCTTGTGCTGCTTATCTACTTTTCTGATGCCATTTTGTGTCTCCAGGCTGAATTCTGCCTTTCATGTACACGCAGGGGAAGGATTCCTCACCCACCCTTGGGCATCCTGCATGGAAATTTGGGCCCAACTGTACGTCCTGTGCTCTGGTACAGCCTCAGCCAGATGCCAAAAGGGAAGGGATGGCTCAGAAGGAGGGTCTCCCCTGTTTTGTGCTAGGAAATGTTGCACCTCAGCGTGAGCCACGAGTTTCCCTGTAATCTCCCTAATACTTCAGAAGTTGGCTTTGATCCCCTGATATTATTTGAGCTAATGCCCAAACCCTATTAAGCAACCTTGTGATAGGGCCTGGAGGGGAAAAGACTGTGCTGCTTCCCATCAAGTATTAAAAAATCAACGTGGAAAGTCCCTAAATGTCAAAGTTGCTGCTCCCTCGGTGGCTGTGAGACCTGGTGACATCGTGGTGCTGTGGTGGCACCGCTGTAGAAGGATGTCCCTGGGTGTCAGTGGTTGCCCAGGGCTCCCCTGGGAGGAACAGGGTGTCTGGGTCCCTTCCCTGCCTGCAGACTGGGCTGGCACGAGGCAGCACATCCAGCAGATGGGCAGAAACACTCCGTGGGTCCCTGGCTCACAAAGAAGAGACAGGTTGACTCCAAGAAGACCCCACATTCCTCCTCAGAGGCCTCAGAGCAGAAAACCTTCATTCAGAACCGCACTGTGTTTCCTTTTAATCTGAGCACACTCTTAACCTGGGAGCCAAACACCTCCTGGGGCCACTGGTGACAGGAGAGAGGACACCCAGCACCCACATTGGGACCGTCTTGATTTGACAAAGGGCAGAGATCACATGGAGAGACAATCAGTGGCAAAGGGTAAAGGGGCAGAGAGCCAGCAGGACAGACAAAGGGAGGCAGAGAATGAGCAGGGGCTTGTCGTGTCACTGTGACAGTACTGGAAGGTGCTTGTGCTCTCTGACAGCAAAGGTGGCACAAAAAACCCCTCTGCAGAACAGCCCAGAGCAGAGCACAGTGGGCTGGCTTTGTTCCTCTTTCCTGATGGGGTGACTCCAGAGCTTGGTATCAAGTGCCAGCAGTGCCAATCAGTTCTGGCTCTTCTGTTAAAAAAAAAAACAAAAACAAAAAAAAAACCAAAAAAACACCACACCATAAATCAACCAGTTCAGCTTTCCTTAATCCCCACCTGTGATGCACCTCCAGGTGCCCAGGATGGATGCACAGTGCAGGAGAGCACACTTGAAAGCACAAGTGAACACTGCAGAGAGCTGTTTGCTTTGCATTATTCACACTCTTCAAGCCCTGGCAAATTGCTTTTCCTCTGACCGTACTTCACTGTAATTTTTTCAAGCTGAACTGGCTTGGAGAGAATAAGTGTCTGTTCTGAATCTTCATCTGAAATGTCAATTGACTTTGAATCTTTTTGGAAGGCCCAGAAAGAAATAAAAGACTTCCAAGCATCTTTGTGCTTTTGGTGTCTGGAAGTGGCTTCTCTCACAGGAGAGCAAAGAGAAGAAGCAGATCTAGTTGGGTAATTTAATGTGCATAAGGTAATTTACTACGAGGCAACACTTCAGTGCTCAGTGCTTTTAGTTTCCAGCACATGAGTATCCTTGATCTTGCTCTTCCCTACACTCAGCTGTGTGTCAGATAACTCTGGGAAGAAGAAGCCTCCCTGAGAAGCAAATCTACAAGTCAAAGTCATGACTTGCTTTGCCCAAAAAGGGCCCCAGAAGGCTGGATCAGCGTGTGGATCCTCCCTTTATATGGCGAGGCTGTTCCAGCGCTTTCATCAGCTCAGGTAAAATTAGCACTGTGCTAATTACCCCAGGCCAAATACACAGCTGGGGAAAGTGTACATATTTCAGGGGGATGAAACTCGAGCTGGAATTGGCAGGAACCATCCCCTTTTATCAACATAAGGAGAGGGATGGGAGCTATTTCAGTCCCACATCCACATGTGCAGACGTCGATTCACATGCGACGCTTCCACTCTGCCGTGATTTTCCCCGCTGGAATCTTCCCACCCCAGATCCCGAGGAGTGGAGTGTAAGGTTCTCAAATCCATCCTCCCACATCTTTGGTCTGTATCAGAGGAATTCTGTGGTTCTGGGTCTCCTGTGCTATCAGCCATAGGTTTGCTGGAGGGAGTTGGGAAATGGCTTGTGGTGTGTCAAGGTGTGTGTGACTGTAAAGGGCTATATTTGACTGCTTTACTTGGTACTTCTCCAAAAAGAAGGATAAAATGGGAGGGAAGAGAAAAAAGACCCTCTAACAGAGTGGAAAAAGTGATCACTGAAGAGAGGAGGGTTTAATCAGCATATACAGTGAGTAATTCCAGGAACTGCAATAAACACTTACCAAATTTGGTTTCCCGCTTCACATCCTACCAGGGGTCACTCTGGACACCACCCCATTGAAATTGGTGGGGTCCCCATGAGTAAGGCCCTTGGCCTGTGTGGGCAAGGAAGGTTTTCCCTTGTGTGCACCCACCAGGCTCTTTTTGATTTCCAGTTGGAGATCTGAAAAGAGACCTGCCCGTTGATGCATAATTCCTGTTCTTCACACCCCACTCGGGGCATGGTTGTTACAATGAGGTATTATCAGTCAAAATTCCTGCTGGAGACACCCAGCAGAGACATTTCAGTGCAGGGCAGTGGCACTGGCGAGGCTTTGGGACGGTCTCCTCCTTGCTGTGGGTTTGCACCACGGTCACATGAAGGCCAGCAGCTCGTTTTGGCACCTGGGCCAAGCAGGGATCGAGCTGCATGAACGTCGGGCCAAAAATAGCCCCTCCCCTGTCAGGCAAGTCTGAGAGGCTCGTGATCAAAGATGGGGAAACACGAGGAACAAATGCAATGCCCAGTAGTCAGAGCAGAGCAGCTGCCTGACAGTTGTGGAGCTTCCTCCAGCCGCTGCCTGGAGAAGGGCTGTGGAGGAGGAGGATGATATGGATGGTGCAGCAGATGTTTCATTGGAGCTACTCCCGTGCGTGAGAGAACGCAGGAAGCCGCTCGATGGAAAATGTGCATCCAGAAGTGGACATGGCACTGGAGATGAGATAATTATTAAGGCATTTCTATTTTGGAGCCCTTCTGTGTGTGTAGTTTTACATAATAAACGTCAGCATTGCCTCGCTCCACGCACACATGTTCCCTGGGCCACACAAACAAGCAGCTCTTTGCCTCTTGTCACTGATACCTCCCCAGGTCAGTCCCTTTGGCCACAAATAGCTCATTGCCCTATTTGAAAGGTTCCTGGTGGAGTGGAGCCAGGTTGGCCTGGCTATATATACCTAAGCTGGCAAATAGAGCCACCTCTCAGCTTTTGCTTCTATATATAAAGAGGAACGATATAGAATAAATCAGCTGGATGGGGGACACGTCCAATCAATTTTATAATAAAATAATGTCCTTTCTGGGTTGATTTACTGTATTGAACCTGAGAGGGCAGCTGCAGAATCTGAAACCAGAGGGTGCAGGTTTGCTGAGGGTGGTCAGGCAATGCTGGGAATTCACTGAAAACAGTTTCTCTGGTTATAACACTGTTTTTTTGGGGAGTGCTGTTTCTGAATGGCCGGGGGGTCCATGGATGGGACAGCACGTTGTGCCACTTCGGTGGCGATGGCTGAGCGACGCTGCAGAGCTGAGCCTGAGGGAGTGTTGGAGCAGAGAAAGGGCGGCAGGAGGCTGAGGACGGGGGTTCTTTGGGGTCGATGTCGCCGATGTCGCCGATGTGTCCCCGCGGACGCTCCGGGAGCGCTCCGCGCCCGCCGCAGTTCCCCCCATGGCCGCAAGGTGGCGGCCGAGGGCCCGCGCGGCGCTGCCGGAGCGGGATCGGGATCGGGATCGGGATCGGGATCGGGAGCGGGATTGGGATTGGGATTGGGACCGTCCTGGATGGAGGACACGGAGATGAACGTCCCGGGATGGGTCAGCGCTGGGCACAGAGCGCTAGGCTGGGACAGGCTGTGCCAGGGAGCTCCCAGGAGACCTCAGAGCCCCTTCCAGAGCCTGAAGTGGGATGATAAAAAAGAGGGAGAGTGACTTTTTACACAGTGATAGGAGAAAGGGGAATGGTTTTAAATTAAAACAGGGAGTTTTAGATTAGATATTTGGAAGGGATTCTTCCCTGTGAGGGTGGGGAGGCCCTGGCACAGGTTGCCCAGAGAAACTGTGGCTACCCCATCCCTGCAAGTGTCCAAGGCCAGGTTGGAGCAACCTGGGCTAGTGGAAGGTGTCCCTGCCCATGGCAGGGGGTGGAACTGGGTGATGTTTAAGGTCCCTTCCAGCCTAAACCATTCCATGATTCTATCCCACATCTGGGTGGGAAATTCTTCCATGTTTGTGACAGTTCAAGGTAACTTTATCTTGTTTTGAACGAAGAAAATATTGACTAAGTGTGAATATCACAGTTTCAAGGCCTCCTGGCTTTCTAGGGAGCAACATGAGCCCAAAACAGAGCTACCCAACTTCATACTTGTTTTGCCTGATGTTCATCCAATTCCCCCCAGCCTTTCCTGAGCCACCAGGATTCACCCCATAAAAAGCTTTAAATTTTGGAAGTAGCCCCTGTGTTGTGACTTTAATCCCCATGGAAACATGGATCCACGTTTTTCAGCCCAGATAAAAACTGCAACTTCTCCTTGTTTCGTTCTGGTTCCATTTCTGTCCCACTTCCTCTTGTTTGCCTGGAAGTGACTCCGTTGTCAGATGCTTCTTCCTTCCCTACTTTGGGCCTCCTCTCCCCACCACAGACACCAACTCTTTTTGTTTGCAGGTTCCCAGCTCAAACCAACAAAGATTTAAGAGCTAAAAAAAAAAGCTTACAAGCAATTTTTATTTCCTACACAAACACTTCTCGCGCCCTGAAAAGTACCCCTCATTTCCTGAAGTGAGTTCAGACCTCCTGCACAGTGTGTAAGAAACAAGGGATAAACAAGGGGATAAATATTATGTCCCACATCTGAAAACCAACTTCACAAAAAATATGCACTAAATGATACATGATAATGGGGAAGGAGATGCCAGAGGCCTTAATGAATGGTGGTAAGCAAGGTTGGAAAAATAAATTATATAATAATCTCCTATTATATTCCCTTTGACATAAATTAATCTTGACCCGGAACAATAGTGCTCCTTTCCAAGGGAAAATAACCCAATGCAGTTTATAATCATCAGTCAGGAGTCCAATGCAAAGTGGTTTGTGTTTGCTCTTTGTTGTTAAGATTTTGCTTCATCTGGTGAATTTTGTGGAAAAGTCGGGAACAGGGAGAGCAACTGCCAGTTCCTGCCTCTGGGTGGCTGGGAAGAAGCTGCTGAACTTCAGCCCAAGGTACTGGCTTTTGGAAGCTCCAAGGAGCACCTTCTGGAAGAGGGGGAGGATCCTGATGTTTCCCCACAGCTCCCAACTCACTGATCAGCTCTGGATGCATCCTCCTGCTTCCTTTTGGGCTGGTGGGCACTTTGATCCAGTTCATCAGGGGTCACTCCAGGGTTAGGTCTGTGTTTCTGCTCTGGGGATGCAGCTGCTTTTACCTTTGCTGGGTTTCTGGGGGGTTTGTTTGCTTTGGTATTGCTCAGCCCTGAAAAGGGGATGAAAAAATTCCCTGGGAAATCCTCACCTAGAAAGAGCAGAGGAATGAGGAAAAACCTCCCTCCTGCTGTCCAAAAGCTGCTGTGCACCAGTGTCCTACAGGAATCTTTCCTGGGTCCTCTCCTAAGCATGGAGGAATTAAGAACTGGCACCTTTTAAAGTGAAAAACCTACTCTGCACCTTATAAATCTTTCCATGACCTCTTAGTGCCTGAGATACCGAAGCTTAAAATTGTGGCTGAAGGGAAGAAGAGTCCACTGTGCTCTCAGGAGCTGTGTGGTGGAGGTACGTTCTTTATTTCAGTGTCTTCATTCACAAAAACTCAATGCCTGCTTTGCTGTACATCAGTATACATGGTCTTTATACTCTGAAAAATGAAATTAAAATATCAACCAGGGAAAGGCAGAAAAAGCCAGACTGGTTGAGATCAGTGGTTCAACCAGTGGCACTGTCTGGTGTCAGATGCTGTAGATAAAAGTAGGAGGAACTGTAGGGAATTTGTTGTGAATTAACATGCCCAGGAGAGAAGTTTCTTCCTGATCCTCATCAGTCAGTGGTTGCCTTGCATGCCAACACACACACTACCAGACCTGCTCCTGTATTTTTATTTATCTGCACCAAGAAACACGGGGTAAAGCCCTAAATCAGGCTCCTGGTACTTTCACTTTACAGCAAAGTCATTCTGAGGAAGGAATTTTTTCATCCCAAGAGGCTCACAGGGAACAGAGCTGGGAGAGGGAAAGGCAGCTGAGCTTCACAGCTTAACAGGGAGAGCTGCTTTCTCACACAGCACCTGGAGTGTGCACCTCTGGGAGGGATTTGGGGGGTTTTGGTTTCACATCTCAGTGGTATCTCGTCTCTCTCAGCACCTTTGCTGTGTGGCCAAGCAGAGCCACGTGTGTAAGTGCTTGTAACAGCAGATTTCAGGTTAGAGAACCCCTGTTTGTGAAAATCAGAGATGGAATGTTCCAGGGTGACCATCCTGCCTCAGTCCTGGCAGTGTTTTCTCCATCAGGCTCCTAAGAGCCACCACAGAGGTGACACACCCCAGAGCTCTGTCACTGCTTCACCTCCTCTGTGACACCATTTCCTAATTAACTTCAATCCTTTTGCCTCCAGTTTAATCCCATATTTTCCTGCCCTACCCAACCATGCACCAGGTTGTCCCTCTCTCAAACTGCAATTTTGTGTTTGAGAACTGTGTGTTTCCCGACTCCCTTTAGGACTGAAACACTTCAAGTCATTTCCCTGCTCCCTTAACAACCTGTTTTCTACATCTCCAGATTCTCTTCGAATTGTTCCACGTCTTTCCCAAAATGTGATGCCCAACATGGAATAAAGTAACCCAGCCAAGACCAGAGGAGTGTGGAAGGATTATTTCCCATGTCTTGTAGGTTATATTCTATTTTATACAATCCGGATGGGTTGTGTTTTTTTTTTTTTCCAACACCACATAAGTACTGAGACCCTCATACATTTTCCTACATTCCTTCCCATTTTTTTTTTAGACTATTTCCCCAATGTCTGCCAGTGCTCAAATCCAGCATTGAAGAAGATGTTTTCTACTGCTGTTGTAGATGGATGCTGCTGGTGAATCAGAACGTGAAATAGGCTAATTAATGATCTTTGGAACAACCAAATCCCTCCAGGTTTCAGTTTTACCTGAAGGGATGATGTGCCAGCAAAAGAGAAATGCAAGACACATTAAAATAATACAGTAATATTACTACATGGAGTAAATTTCAGGAAAAAAGTCTCAGTATGCTATTTTTTCTTCATTAAATCTGAAGAGCTCATAAAAACCCAATTAATTAGTCAGAATGATGTGAATGACTCGTCAGACCTAATTTTAGCAGCCTAAACTTAGCCAGCATTTCCACAACAGTCATCTCATCTCCTTCAGCAACAAATGGAGAGGGATGAACTTTTCCAGGATAAGTGGGAATGCCTGCAGCTCCCTAAAAAGCCAGAGTCAGGTGGGATGAGCTCCCCTGTGAGGACAGAGGAGTTCCAGTAACCACAGGAAGCCTCTACCAGCAGGCAAACACTGGATTTCTTTGCAGCTGAGGTCGGGTGAGATAAACCCCACCAACTCAGCGGTGGTAAAATAATTATTTTACATTAGTATGAAAGTTAAACACAATGCAAAATAACTGTAATCATCAGGTGGAGAAAGCACCATGAGATATTGCCTATTAAATAGTTACAGAGCAGGGAACTTCCACGTCACAGTCAACTTCAGAGCATCAGCTCTCCTTTTTTCCCAAATTGAGCTGACAGAGGAGTGTGTTGAATTTCTCTGTGAAGGATCATTTTTACACAGCAATTGGAGATAAACATATCTCATTTTGACAAAATCACCCTGTTTGCTCTCCAGATTGATTTTTGCCTTTTCCAAGAAGCACAATATACTAAAAAGAAAAGCGAAATGAAATGAAAGACGCTTTGGTATCAAATATTGCACAGCTCACTCTAAACACACGATCTTCTCCTTGAGGCTCAACGTGATTTTGCTGGTTCCAGGCTGGAGGTTTTCTTTTGATTTCTGACCAGTGCACGTGAGGCAGCTTGGCCAACCCTCTGAGCCACCAGAGCCACGTCCCAGAGCCTCCCCACAGCCCCAAGCCAGCTGATATCCCACAAGCCTCAAGATGCTGAGGGATCAGCACTTCTGGGAATGGCTCGTGGAAAAGCTCTCCAGGATCCCACTGTGGATCCCACAGGACTAGGCAGGGTTTCCAAAGCCACCCAGTAACACTGGGGTCAGTTATTCTTCCCAGTTCACTCCCTCCTGTGAAGAACAGCCCCATAGATTCCCCAGCAGAACCCTGGGATGAGGGTTTCCTCTGAACTGCTGGAGAGGAATGGTTTGTTGGGATGGTGGAGTTTCAGAGCCTCCTAGAGAGACTGGGGACTGGCTTTCCAAACAAATTAGGCAGCTTTGAAAAATCTGACCTCGAGGGCACAGTGCATTGTTTTTGCTCCCTGCCAAGATCATTATCTGTCTCTGGGTAAGTCCAACCCTGCAGGGTAGTGAAGTTTACAGTGAGTTTGCTCAAGTGCAGCAGCTCCCTAAAAACCCAACTGGGAGTTGTTTTGTCACTGATACCCCCCAGACCAGTGAGAAGCTCCTCCTTGCAGCTCAGCACTGTGGGCACGCTGTCAGCGAGGTTTGTGACATTAATACTTGTGCACATGAGTTCATTGTTTGCATTCTGAGAGCTACCATGGGAGGATCTGTTGGGAGTGACTTTAATTGCAGTCAGAGCTAGATTTGGGACTCTATGGAGAGCCTGCTCAGGGTCACGGCTGCTTTTTGGTAAGAAACCTCTTCAGAAGGTGTCACAGCTGTCACTGGGTCTTCTGGGTCTTCACAGCTGGTGACCAGGGCAACAGCACTGAATGACTTTTGGGTGGTGCTAAATGTCTTGATCTCCAGTGCTGATGACTCTGCTTCTTTTTCCCGTGTCTTCTCGGCTCGGTTCCACTCCTGCTCCTTCAGATTCAGCTGCATGGCACTGCAGTGAGGGGCATAAACCTCGGTGGTCTCCTCAAACTGCAAGCAATCCACCTTGTAGTATTTCTTCTTCACGTGCAGGACATCGTTAAACCTGTGGCCCCAGAGGATCTCTCCGGGCATGTACGAGCTCCGGGACTGGTGTGAGGTTCCCGTGGAGTCGCCCGTGTAGACGAACGTGACCAAGATCTCAAAGTTGTCCTTGGCCAGGGCCTTCCTGTCCAGGCCGTACAAGGGGCTCTCACTGTTGATTTCATGGACGACCGTCACCGGGGTGACAAGGATGATCTGGTCATTCAGCAGCTTCAAGTCCCTGTACTCCATGGTCATCCTGCCCTCCTTGTCCTCCTTGTAGCGCAGTAGCTGAGCCCTCACAGACCCCTCCACCATGTGGTTGGGCCGGAAGTCGCCGATGCGCCACATGAGGCAAAACTTGTCGTCCCTCAGGCCGACCACGGCGTAGTAGCTGAAACGGATGGTCTGAGCCCTCTTCCGAGCCGTGGCCATCTTGGCCAGGGCCGCCCCGATGATGAAGGTGTTGATGATGCAGCTCAGCACCGACTGCAGGATCACCATGAGGATGGCGGCCGAGCACTCCTCGGTGACGCAGCGGGACCCGTACCCAATGGTCGTCTGCGTCTCCAGGGAGAACAGGAACGCCCCCGTGAAGCTGTGGACGTTTGCGACACAGGGGGTCGTCCCCTCGTCGCTGAACAGGTCCCCGTGCTGGATGGCTATGAGCCAGAACACCAGCCCGAAGAACAGCCACGAGAGCACGTAGGACAGGGAGAATATCACGAACATGTGGCGCCACTTGATGTCCACCAGCGTGGTGAAGATGTCCACCACGTAGCTCTCCCACTCCCCGAAGATGTGCTTGAAGTAGACATTGCAGCTGCCATCCTTGTGGAGGAACCGTTTCTGCAGCCTTTTCACCCCCTTTTCAGGCCTTTCTTGACAAGTGCCTCGATAACTGACCTTATTTCCCTGGATGCTCACGGGTCTGTAGGAACCGCTCTGGTCCGTCGTCTTCCTCATCTCCACCTTGTGGCATCAACTGACAGGACACACTTGAGGTTATTTGTTTTCTTTGTTCATTGGAAACCTATGAAATAAAAGAGAAAGTCCATTTTTGTCTCAATTTCCTGGGGCAGGACTGTGTAACACCAAATCCAAGCACATTCACTCCGTGGCCATCACGAGCAAATTTTTTAAGAGTACAGACTCTGACATTCATCACACAACAGCTCTCAAAAACAGGCCTGGAAATATGAGGCAGCAAGAAACTCAAGTAGTTAGAAATGTCCTTATCAATCCTAATCGATTTTGAAATCAAAAACCTTTCTGGTGACCCCACTATGAGCATTTCTTCCAATGATCCCATGAAGTAACCTTCAGATCAGGATGGGCCCTCCTGAAAAATCACAGGAATCACAAACCCTCTTAAAGTTGGCCAAATATTTGAGGTAGTTAATTGCCTGTTGTAATTTTGCTTGTTTTCGTCCACTGGCAGAAATGCCTGGGAGAAACTTCTCATTTAGATGTAAGACTTCAGTAACATGGGCAGGCGAGTTCAGTGCTGATGGTTTTCAACCAGAAAATGAATCAAACACACAATCACTCGTCATTATTTTTGTTTCAGTATTGCCCAGAAAAACCTGGTCATGGATGTGAACTTTATTGGGCTGGTGCTACAGAGACATATTTGTTCAATTTGTAGAAAATCATTTACATTTCAAATGAAAAAAGAAACCTCTCTGGGGTCCTGGAAACCCTCTCGAATCGTTCCCTAAGGCAAACAAAAAAACATCCAGCTGCCAAAAATATTTAAATTTTGATTAATGAGTTCGAAGCAAACATGCAGTGTGTTAATAAAAGTTGGGGGTGATACAAATTTCGAAAGTGATGGGAATTAGGAGATTCCTCTGTCAGAGCAGAGAAGAAATGTTGTTGTTGCAGATTGCAACCACATGAACTCGAGCAGTTCTGGGCCATATGTTTAGTGGCTAACAACAAAAAGTTATGTTAGAAATTGAGACCTCATCACCTGGAATTCAGTAAAAAGAGAAAAGATTTAGCTGAAAAAATCATTTACAGGATGCTTGTGAATTATTCATAGGATACAGCACTGAGAAAGGCAAACCCTTTTCCTGCAGATCTCCAGCTCATTCCACCACATCCCAACCTAAACACTGACCAGCCAGAAGTGATGGGGACACAGTAGAACAATTCAAATTTTTTTTTCCAAGTTTCATGCTTCTCACTGATATCTCTGAGGAAAAAAAAAATAATATTTTTGTGGAAAACCTGTCATTATTCTTCCAAAAGTTGCAAGTTTTTGATGGAAAAACGACAAGTATTTTTCCCATTTTCAAGCTGGTTTCAAAGCTTGAAAAGCCAAGCTTCAGACACAGGTTTCCAACGAAGCCAAAACGTTCATGGAAAATGAATTTAAGAAAAACCAACTTTCCTAGTGGCAGTTTTTTTCCCCTCAGGTCTTCGTTCACTGTGCTGAGTATAAATGAGTGCACACACTTCTAGGCAGAGGAGAGTCAGGCCCATGGAGTGTAATATATATTGGATGGACTAGATTAACAGACCAAGAACTCTCCCCTCATCCAAGGAACAATGACAAGCATGCAGAGACACCAGTCCAAAAACACTTAAAAGCCAAACATAGTTTCCATTTCTTTTTTTCTTTTCTTTTTCTCTCTCTCTCTCTTTTTTCCTTTTTTTTCCAGCCCAGAAATGAATGTGACATATGGTGTCGTAGCCTCAGAATGTGGCCTTCATTAAAAAACACAACATTAATGTTTCCAAAAATACTTCTTGGAATACAGTCTTTGGAAACATTCATATGACTTGCTTTACTCATAGCTTTAAACAAACACTGTAGCCTGGTATGTTGAAGACGCTTGACCTAACATTTTATAAGTCATATTTAACAACAAACAACAACTGGAAACTGTTGAGTTGTTTGGGTTGGTGTTTCTTGGTTTGTTGTTTGGGTTTTTTTTATTTAAGGGCCTCATAATGTGAGGTGTGAAAATGAAACAAATTGTAATCAGGAGCCAATGTAATCTTAAATAAAAAACATCCTCGTGGGGAGCAGTGGAGGAGCAGCACTGACCTCTTCTCTCTGGTGACCAGGGACAGGACCTGAGGGAATATTTAGGTTGGATCTCAGGAAAAGGTTCTTCCCCCAGAGGGTGGTTGGGCACTGAACAGGCCCCCCCGGGAATGGTCACAGCCTCGAGGCTGCCAGAGCTCCAGGAGTGCTTGGAAAATCCCATTTTGGTGGGATTGTTGGGGTGTCTGTGCAGGGCCAGGAGTGGGACTGGATGATCCCTGTGGGTCCCTTCCACCTCAAGATATTCTCTGATTGCACTGGTTTTCTTATTGACTGATAAGCTCCTTAAAAACACTCCCAGACATCCTGGGACTCTAAAAGGGACTAAACTTCACGAATCAGAGACTCCTGAGTGGATTCCCCTCCCTGGGGCTGCCATCAGAAAATCACCCTGTTTCAAAAATGGTGTTTAGATTTTGGTGGTGCTGGCAAAAATCATGATTGTGACATATTTGACTGTGTGGCAAAGGCCACTGAATTTATGCTCCTATGTGACACACAGGAGACAACTTTGTGGGGCACCTTTCTTTAGGAACTCTATAAAGAATCTCTCCCAGGAACAGGTTGCAGTGACATATATATATGCTCATGAATGTCTGTGGTGAGTTTTTGGCTGGTATAAAAAGCCATGTAGGAGGCTGGATTTTGCAAAACAATCAAAACTATGTCTGCAAAAAGAAAGGGAACATGATGCAGAGCTGCCTAAACCAAACCCACATAATCCAGCCCTGAGGTTGGATGGAGTCAAAAGGAACCAGTGCAGAACAATGTTGACAGACATACATTGCTCCCAGGATCTGAGTTAGTCTTTCACTGTCATGTTGAAAATTGAATTGCTCAGAGCCATTTGACATTGCACAGTGCCCCAGACAACCTAAAATCCCAAATGTGCTCCAAAGGTTTAAGGAAAAAACCTCCACAGCCTCTCAAAAATATCGAAAAAATAATGCCCAGTGTTTTGGGTAAAGGTAACACTGAAAAGTAAACCAAGTCAGAACCTTTCCAGGCTACCTCCTAAAAGCTCTCAAGTGCAATAATAATCATGCATCATAATTAATGAGTCTTTTGCATTGCCTGGTGTTGCTCAGGACATCGAAGCCCAAACACCCACCCTTCAATGTTTGTAATTATGGAAGTCACTGTTATGGTTTGCCCTTCACACCATTAAACAGGCACGTGATTTCCCTGTTCCAGAGGAGAGGGAGATGTTCCTCTCTCACTCTGCTGACACACACTGACCTCTGCAGAACAGTCTGAAGGCCATTATCATCACCAAATTATTCTCAAGGACCACAGACTTACACCAGACTTAGGAACTTCAACCTTAGACCTTCAACCTTCAACCTTTCCAACAACCTTATTTTTCAAAAGGGAAATATTTCCCTCATCCCTAAGAAAGCCACAATTACATTAAAGGTCTGACTACCTGGTAAAGACTAACAAAGGGTGTGGGGGAGGATTTAAAAGCATTTTCTACTCACTGGAGCTCCTGGATCAGTCTGCAAATGGTTCTCAGACGTTGCCAAGAAGCGTTTTCACCTTCCTGTAATGCTGACACACAAACCCTCCCCTTGGTTTGTCTTGCTTTTACTTTCTGTGAGTTTTTTCTTGTATTTCTGGGCATGTTTGTACACATCATGAGCCTCCCCTTGCATTTCAGTACCGCTGAAATGTGCAGTACATTTCCTAACCATCCTTATAAATGTATCTCCCCCCTCCAAATAGAAGCTTATTGGAGCTAAAAATGGAGCAGGGAAGTCAGGTTGGGCAGCAGGGAGACAGAAACAGAGAAATCTCAAAGATTTCTTCAGGGTAAATGGCAGAGAGGGTTCAGAAGTTCTTTTAAAATATATATGTATCAGACTCAGAGTTCAGAAAGTCATTTATTCTTAATTATCTAAGCCAAGGCCATGATCTTAATGTGTTGGATTCTGAAATATGCTCAGGGAGACACAGAACTGCTCTGGAGACCTGTGTTCATGGGGTCTGCATATTGACCCCCCCCCAAACTTGTATTCTTTAAAAATTCCACCCCAGTTCCAACTGGGAGGAGAAGGGGAAGGAAATCCCTGTATTTCAAAGCTCATAAAGCAGCACAGTGGCAGAAACAGGAGCAAACCCACCACCCGCTTACACCCGGTGAGGAGCTGCACCAAGCAAACAGCAGCAGGAGCAGCCCCTTCTTATCATATTCATGTTTTCCTCTAGTTCCTCTCGAACAGAACAGCTGTACCAGAACAACCTGAACTCCTGGTTGTCAGCTCAGAACGAGTCACTTAAAAGCCTGAAAAATCAAGTTTAGCCTTTCAAAGACTTTCACCAAATGTAACATGTCAGTTTAATCCTGACATTTTGAGTTTAGGGCTCAGAGTTTTGTGAGGATAATCCCTGTTGCACCTTAGCCTAATACCTAACAAGTTGCTGCTACACCCCTTTTATGAGTCTGTTTTCCCATTATGTAAACAATAGGAGTGAATTCTTGTTCGGTGACAACTTCAGTCAACAGCCTGTTTGTAAAACATTAAGCAAAACAATGTGAAGATCTCGGTTCCAGAATAATTCTCTTCTGAGATTAAATCAAAAAGAAAACAACTGGAAACCTCCACTTGAAATTGGGTGCTCCCTCTAACCCCACACACATGGAAGTGGATGTTTCTCTCTCTCTCTCTCTCTAGGGTTGGTTTAGCAATCACCTCAGCTTCCTCCTGCGTTTTGGAAATGGTCTGAAAGGTTTCCAGCTTTAGTCATTGTTGTGTAACCCTGGAAGACTCTCAGCTCAGAGACCAGAAATGTGACAATTCTGAGCTGCTTTGGAATTGACCCAAATACTTGTCCCTTTAAAAAAAAAAACCCACCATCCACAAAATCTAAATAAATCTACTGTAGGACAACATTGAAACTCTTCCTTCTTTCTTCCTTTCCTTCCTTCCTTTCACTTGCAAAGGGACATTTCTTCTAATACTTACAGCCAGTCTTTCTGCTTCTGAGCTGCACCACCCAGAGCAGGGCTGGCACATATCAGGATTCTCCTGTATAACCACCCCAGGGAGGTGTTTGCTCACAGGGTTGCTCCAGGACATATAAAACCTGCTTGTAAATCTCCTACCTTCTTGGCTGGTGAGTCTGATCACCCTTGGCCCACAAGATCTTGTCTTTGTGATGTCAAGGCTTTCACTTGCCTCCTCTGGCAATAGAAGAAAGAGCAGTGATGTTCACAGTGTCAGGAAGTGTCTGATATTATTTGTCTCCAACAGGTCAGGCCTGAGAGCCTGATAAGCAATTTATGTTACAAGTGAGGTTTTTTATAGAATCCCAGAATGGTTTGGATTGGAAGGACCTTAAAAATCATCTCCTTCTACCCCTGCCACGGAGAGAGACACTTTCCTCTGCTCCAAGCCCCATCCAACCTGGCCTTGGACACTTCCAGGGATGGGGCAGCCACAGCTTCTCTGGGCAACCTGTGCCAGGGCCCTCCACCCTCCCAGGGAAGGATTTCTTCCCCATTTATGACCTAACCCTACTCTCAGGGTGAAGCCAACCTATTTAATGTTTGCCATGTCAGCTCAGACCCTCCCAGGTCACCAAAGGGCATCTCTGCAAGGGAAGGGGGGAATCCAAAATCCCCCAAACTGAACCCAGAGCCAGACCTCTGGGGAGCAGTGGTGTAGGAGAGGGGTTCCCATGACAGAGCACGACCCAGAGCACTCTCAGCTGTGCTGACTGTACAGACTGGAGCACAGCCCAGAGGGAGCTTCAGGCACAGACCTTTCCTACGTCACAGGGATGTCTTTGAAGCCACTGGAGTGAAACTTTCAAATGGCTCAACTTTCCCCTCCAAGTAAAAGTGTTGTTGTTCCCATCCCTTCACCCTGGCTGGCTGAGGGCAGGTTGCAGGGGCTGCACTTCACCCTGAGAAGCTGTAACACACAGCTCTGCAGGCATCACCTCACAGGTAACACCTGCCCTCTCCAGCATTTTGTCTATAAAGTCCTGTCAACAGCAGAAGAAAAGGTTGGAAATACAGAAATAAAAGAAAACCTTGGGGTTGGAACTAGGTGGTCTTTAAGGTCCTTTCCAACCCAAAGCATTCTATGAGTATAACAGGCTGATCTCAGAGCTGGAAAAAAAGGAGTGTTTATTTCTTAGACTTCTTCCTCAACGCCTCCATAAAGAGATAAGACCTAAAGTATCAGTATCAAAGGATTTATTGAACATTTTAAAAGGCAGACACAGACAGCACAGAGCAGCAGAGCTTTGCACAGACTTTAAAGTCATGCAATAGTGCTGTGATCTACGCTGGAACAACTCACAGCAACAGATACATCGACATTTAATTCATCTAAGTGAAACCAGATCTCCTTAAAACAAAACCAATAAAAAAGAAATTAAAGAAGTTTTTCCCCTAAAGTTAGAGAAGACAGGCTAAAAGTTGGTCCTTGATGAAGGCTGGTGGCCTGTTCTGGAGACATAGGACAGGTTCAAAGGGAACCAGTCCCCTGCATACCAATCAGAGCACTTCCCAAAACCTATAGAAAGCTGCAAATGTCTGTTTTAATTTATTTGCACTGCAAGCACTGTATGGTTTCAGCAGGAACAAGCCATGGAAACACTGAAATACCATAAGAAATGGAAAGTGCTGGCAACTTGAGGCTCCTGATTTCGGGCCTCGCTGCCATTCTTTGTCCCAGAAAATTTGGCAGGAGGAAAACCTGAAACTGTTCACTCTCAGGAGTCTCTTCCTCTTTTTAACCCTCAGCTCTCAGCAGCTCCTGCACCAGGGTGACCACACAGAGCATGGACTGGGCAATTCCTACCTCAGCCCCTCCTGGGGTGGTGGTGGGTGGGTGCAGGAGCACCTGAGCCACCCCCAGAGGTGACCCTGCCCTGCATCCAGCACAGCCCACACCTGAACAGGGCAGCTGGATCCACACAGGGCCACTGGCATCTCCTCCTGCCTGAAATTCCTGCTTCTCTTCCCATCAGCCCAGAGCCATTTGCATGTTGGTGTTGAGCTGATAGGACCAAAAAAATCTCTATTTCTAGTCAAGCTCCTGTAGAATCAGTCCTTAAAAATTGTACAGCTGATACACATCCCAGACCTGAAAATCAGAGAATCATGGAGTGGTTTGGGTCGGAAGGGACCTTAAAGCTCATCCAGTTCCACCTCCTGCCATGGGCAAGGACACCTCCCACTAGCCCAGGTTGCTCCAAGTTCTGTCCAACTTGGCCTTGGACACTTCCAGGGATGGGGCAGCCACAGCTTCTCTGGGCAACCTGTGCCAGACATGCAGAGATGGAATAGCTGAAAAGATACACTTTATATCCAGGTTTCTTCTTTTGGAAATCAGTAACCAACCTATTCCTGAATGCAACAGGCAGAATCCCCGATCTAAATTAGCTGTGAGGGAATCAGCACTAATTAGCATCTCCTCCCCTCTCCTCCCCTGGCACTCTGATGTCTGCACTGACATCACTGACACAGAGCAAAGGTTCATTCCCAGGACTCTGCAGATGTGTGCAGTGGGATTCCACCCCACCTTTCCCCCTCAGGGACTACATGCAGCCCACAGAGCCACAGCAACGTTCCTCGAGGAACTTTTCCAGCAGATCTCGTTGGCAAAGAACAGGAGAACAGTTTGTTGCAGCTCTTAATAGACATGATGTAATATAATAATGAATTCAGCAGCGGGTAAGTGGCAGGTCATGAACAATGACAGAATCAGATTAGATAATGCTGAGCACTTTGATCTAACAGAGCCAACACCCTCAGCCCCGTTATTTGCTCTTATATCTCTTCCCCAAACACAGCAGATTATTAATGAGGTAGGAATTCGGGGGCAGGCAGGAGCTGAGATTCTAAAAGGGTTCTTCCAGTCTCGGGGACAGTTTCCTTTACGTCACTTTGTGCAACTCTGCTTCCTGAGGCAGGGACTGTACTCCTCTTTTTCCTGTTTTCTGGAGCACCCTGTAAACCAAACACCCAGGGAAGGGCAGTGTGACACAGGAACATGGACTCACTGCCTGTTCAGGCGTGTTCCGTGTTCAGGTATGTTCTGTGCTCAGGTGTGTTCTGTGCTCAGGTGTGTTCAGGTGTGTTCTGTGCCCAGGTATGTTCTGTGTTCAGGTGTGTTCTGTGCTCAGGTGTGTTCTGTGCTCAGGTGTGTTCAGGTATGTTCTGTGCTCAGGTGTGTTCTGTGCCCAGGTATGTTCTGTGCTCAGGTGTGTTCTGTGTTCAGGTGTGTTCAGGTATGTTCTGTGCTCAGGTGTGTTCTGTGCCCAGGTATGTTCTGTGCCCAGGTATGTTCTGTGTTCAAGCATGTTCTCTGTTCAGGTGTGCTCAGGTGTGTTCTGTGTTCAGGTGTGCTCAGGTGTGTTCTGTGTTCAGGTGTGTTCAGGTGTTTTCTGTACTCAGTTGTGTTCTGTGTTCAGGTGTGTTCAGGTGTTTTCTGTGCTCAGGTGTGTTCTGTGTTCAGGTGTGTTCAGGTGTTTTCTGTGCTGAGGTGTGTTCTGTGTTCAGGTGTGTTCAGGTGTGTTCAGGTGTGTTCTGTGCCCAGGTGTGCCTGCGGAATGAGGTGCAGACCCAGGGCAGTACCTGTGGGGTCAGATTTAGCCCTGCAGAGCTCCCTGGTCCTGCCCACCCAGCACAGCCCCCTGAGAGGGGGACAGGTCATGTGCCTGTAACCAAAGGGGCTGCAGAGACCAGAGAAGCTCTAAAATTACCTGTGCAGGGTTTAATCCTGCCCATTCCACAGGCTGCAGCTCCCACAATGGGCAGCCTTGTGCTGGATCGGGTGTCTTGGCTCTTGTATTTCGTGTCAGGAATGGGATAAAACTGAACCCAAGTGAATGTGTGAGCTCTGTTTGACAGATGACAGAAGGAAGCTGTGAGGAGGAAGCCTGAGGATTCTGATTTTTTTCCTTCCCCAACCCTTGTGGAAATGTCCCTAAAATGCAACCTGACTCCAGTTATGAACTTCTGCTACCCAGGGCAGACAGGAACACCTCCAAGTTACTACTGATCTCAACTTTACCTACTGGCCCCAGCAGGAATTCCACTATAAAACTCAGAAACTCTCTCATCCCACATAACAAAATATCCCAAATGCCAATTAAATCACCAAAGGCTTCACATTTTCAAAACTAACATAAGGTCTAACAGAGAAAACATCATTTTACATTACTTCTTAACATCATTTTGCATTACTTCTTTGAGGAAATGGAAGGGAGAAGCAAAAATAAAAGTAAAAAAAAAACCATGTAAATAAAATTAATCACGTCCACTACGATCTAATTTTTAGGAAATCCTCAAAAAAGCTGCTGACTCAGATTTCTAAACTGATTCCCATATTAAAAAGACATTGAGATAAGTATTAGCTACATGTCAAATCAGTGATTTTTTTTCCTCAGAAAGGGCACCAGAAAATGCTGTGACTGACACTCAGATAAATCAGGCAATCAAACCCTGCACTTCAAGAAGTTAATTTATCCATCAGTCCCGGGGTCAAGAATCACAATTTGCTTTTCTGAGCAGCTTTGTGTGACTTTCCTTTCATGGATGCAGCAGAAATCCACCCCTGATGCACCAAAATCTGATTTTCTCTCCGTCCTGCTCAAGCCCATCCTGCAGCTGGAGCTGCCCTGCCAAGGCCCCGAGTCCTGCCCCGCGTCCCGAGTTTCCATCCAAACCCCAGCACGCTCCCACATTTGCTGGGCTGCGCATGTCACCACTTCTTAAAAAAAGCCTGTGAAACGTATTACAGGGTTTCAGAGATCCGAGGGCTGATCCAAACCCCGCTGAACCGAGCACAGGGGCTGTCTCTGGTTCCCTGCCTCGGATCAGAGGCGGCCGTCGGGTTTCTCGGTATCACCGCGGGCGGAATCCGTCGCTGCCCTCCAGAATTGGCCTGGCCTGCTGGAATTGCAGCAACACCTTCTAAGAAACAAGGGCTTTGTGAAACCTCCTTTTCTTTCTCTTTTTTTTTTTTTTTTATTTTTTTTATTTTTTTTTCTGGTCGCAGATTTGGCGGAATGCTGAGTTTCCATCTTGCTGCTCGACTCCGCTGGGTTCTGTCGGAAATCCGGGAGTGGGGTCACTCTGTCAGAGATGATTTCCTTGAGGAGCAGATGGCTGAACCTCTGTGCATCCACCCTCCTCAGCTGTCCCAGCACAGCTCCACGTGGCTCCTCTGGAACCCAGGAGTTGTTTCCTGAGCCCTCACACTCAGCATGGTGCTGACCACTCCTGCTTCCAGCTGTCACTCCCCTTCCCCGTTCAGAGCTCTCATTTACAGGATCTCGGTGTTTTGCAAGTCAGATGATTGAAATAATGGGGAAGTGGAAAATCACATGTATCTGGGAGTTTGGGATGTATACTTAGGGGTATTATTTTTTACCTCAGTGTGTGGGTTGCATAACTTCATGTCTGGGCTCCTGGAGCTGTTCCACAACTTATTCCTGATCACCTGAGGGAGTATCTGGGCACAGTAATTTGATTTTAAGATATATGATGACAGGAAGAATCTCCTTTAAAACCTTGTCTCTTCTCCCCCACCTTTAAAACAGCACTAGACAAGTTAATCTTTCCTCTAAAAACAGAAACATTCAACCTAAATCAAAGTTGAGTTTAATTAATGCCAGTGCCTGTTCTTCAGTGATGGTCCAGATCAAATATTTAATGGGGGGAGCTTTATTCATCATCTATGACTCCATTTACAAACTTCTCCTCTCCACTCCATCCAAAATCAGACAGGTTTAGTGCTTCATTCTTAAGGTCCTTCTCAGTATTTTCACCAATATTTGACACCCTGGTGAGTCATTACCAAGAGCCCATTCTTTTGGAGCAATCTATCACCTCTCTATCAGCATTTCTCACATCTAATCCTGCTATTTTTCTATGTCTTCTCACTTAGAGTTGTCTTTTGGGCATATTCTGAGTTCTCAGAGGTAACTGAAGTTAGTTTTTTTCCTTGCTCTGTTCTTGCTTTCCTGTGCATGTGCCATTAATTGCAGAGACACTGGAAATGGCTTTCACAATCTGCCTCACACAGTTTAAAAAGAGACTTTTCATGATGCTGAAAACCCTTAAACCTTGCCCTTTATTTCATTTGTGTTGACTACTACTACTGTTCTTAATGCAATTTCCTATTTTCTTTATTTTTGTACCCCTGTTTCAATCTCTGTATGTCAAACCTGGCTTGTCAGTAAATCCCAAACTTCTCCCCTGGGGTCCCCATGGAATGAACCCTTCAATCACAGGCAGTTCCTTCAGCTTCTGAAGGGCTTGAGAGGAATCCCAGCTCAGGCACGTGGGATAAGGACATCCTGAGAGCTGAGATACTGGGGTTAAATCTAAGAAAATCAGTCATGCACATATTTTGTTTAACTGGAAGCACTAATAAGAATTAATATAAGCCTGTTGCAAATCTTCCTGAGGCTGGAGCCAGAGAGGAAAAGTACTTGTTGAAGGCTTTGCCATGAACCACTGGAGGAATGCAACAGGCTGGTGTCTCAGTCCCACCATAATGAATTTATCAGCAAACCCCTCAGCTGCCTCAGGGGTAATTAATACATTATTTTTTTCATTCAAAATATCAATCTGTTTCCAAAAATGGCAGCACTTATTTAAAAAAAAAAAAAAACAAAACACACACATATATAAAGATATATAAGCATTTAAAAAAAAAACCAAACACACACACATATATATAAATATATATAAACATATATAAATATATTTAAAAATAAATGTAAATGTTGTCTTTAATTAAAAAATTGAATTTAAGGATTTTTTTCAAATAGGATTTTTGCCTTCCAGTGACCTGCAGAGAGGGTGACTGTGTTTCCCTCATGGTCTGTGACCTGGGCCTCTGTGGTTGCCCTTTGTGTGGAATATTTTAACTCAGCACTACTGAGTGAAGGAGCTGCTTAGGGAGGTTCAGCTCTTTCCAAGATGTTTGTCAAGAACCTGCTCAGTCAGCCGTGTTTTTCCTGTTTCACTTCTCGAAGGCAAACACTGCGAACAAGCAGCAGATCTTATCGAGGCCGTGTTAACAAAAATACATCAAATAAAAATCTGCTACATTACAAATGTCAACACTCCAGAAACGAAGATATCTAGACTGCAGTAGGGTTGATTTTATTGCCAAAGCAATTGCCATGTTTTGAGAAACAGCTTTGCTCTTTTGCCTCGTAGGTGCTACGGACCCATGAAACAAAATCTCATTTATTACACATTAACTTTACAGGGGGTGCTGTCGTCAGAGACAAGAGCATGACTAAAGAGAATGTCACTCTGCTTTGAAATTTACTTCCACTGCCCCCCGATGCACTCCAAATTAGCTTGGTCAACAAAATTAAAATTAAGCTCAAAAGCAATATACACAGGCTGAGTGGGAGATGTTTTATCCTGTATTTTCCCTGGGTCATTTTCAGTTCTGTTTTTACTGATCAAAACCGAGTTAAAGCATCGCTTTTAAAGCCACTGAGCCAGAGTTGTCCAAAAAGTCAAAGGTGATTAATTAAACCTCAAATCACCACCAAAGGCCTGACGAGCCCCGGATCACGAGCTCGGCCCGGTGGCATTCCTCCCTCCTCGGGAACATTCCGTATGGTGCTAAGCCGTGGGCACCCCCTAAGGAACAGATCCTGGGGAGATGAAGCCTGTGAAAAGCACAGAGTGGTGTTTCCCACAGAGAAAAAACCCAAAAAATGGAAAACAAGCCCCACCACTCTGGTGTCTTTAGTTTGGGGGCAACGACAACGCTGCTGGGGCTCAGGGGAGAAAGTGCAGGGCAAGGAGAGCAAAAAGGAGACCTCAAAGGTCCTGGCAGGGAGCCAGCAGTGCTGTAACAATGGGAAAGCACTCAGAGAGAGGGAATGTCCACGGGAAGGAGTGGGGATGGATGTCCAGCCCTCGTGGACGCTGCGGAGGTGAAGTTATGTCCTGGTGCCACCGGCACAAACATCACATGGTGTGCGAGGTCTGACAGCCAGAGAGGGGCCGTGTTTGTGTTTGGGGGCTGTGAGAGGGTTCCAGCAACCCCGTGACGTGGGTTGGGAATTATGATATTACACCACTGGTTTGGTTCTCGGGGTGTTTTTCAAATCAGGGCCCGGGATCTCTTTGTTCTCCCGTGTAAAACTCGGCTCTGAGGTCACTCCCTGCCTCGGCTGTTTATGAACGTCCTCACAGAACTCAGAGCCCATTTCCCACTGAGGAAGACAAGAAGCAGGTCGTGTCATTGTCTGGCTTGATTGTTCTCCATAACTAATTGCCAGGAGAGGAACAGTTACGGGCTCGGAGCTTTATTGTTGTAAAAGCAACAATGAAAGGATGTGCATGGCACCAGCCACGCCATTGAGAAAAATCTGCTTTTCGTATTAAAAGCAAATGAATCAGAGTGACCTGAGTCCGTTTGACAGGAAAATTGGTGAAAGGTTCACAGGGCACCCACCTGTAATGAGTGTTAATGGCCATTTCTGCTGTCGTGTCACCAGAATAGATGACTCTGGGTTTCTATGTGTGACAGAGGTCCCTGGTGACACCCCAAGCCTTCTGTGCTTTTGGCTTTGGGGTGGAGGAGCAGATTTTGGTGCCCTGAACTGCCATTTCCTTAAAGCTGCAGGCAACATACCCTCCTGTCCTGCTCCTATGCATTGTTGCCCCAAGCTCTGGCTGCATTTTCTTAGCTCAGACAGAACTCTGGGATCCTTCAGAATAAAAGGATCATTATTGCAGCAGTTGGAAAAGTGTCAGCAGAAGGGATGAAATATTGTCCCCTGCCCTTGCCATACTGAACAGGGAATCTTTTCTTCCAGTGTTAGTTTAGGACTTAATCCTGCAAGGTCTTGTCTGTCAGCAAATACAATCAGGTTTAAGAGCATGAATAACCATCCTGGAAATCACTGGAAACTATTTTGTTAGTATAAAATTAAGCAAGTGAGGAAGTTCTCCAATGGACTTGGACCAGTGCACTCAGCACCCTGCAGAAACAAGCCTTTAGTTCTTAGAACTACTTATTGTGTCCAGAACAGCCACTCATTAGGGCTTTGTGTAGAGAGGTTGAATTTCACTCACTTGGAAGATATTCCCTCTAACCCCCCGAGACACACAGGCTCTGGTTGATTTGGAAAACAAAATGATTAATGGCATTTTACAAGTTTTTCCACTAAACAGATTTCAGTTGAAAGTCTGTCACAAGCTAAAGAACTCGCAGGAATAGTGTCAATCTGATGTCACAGTGGCAATAAATCCTATTGTACTGGATTACATTTTTACCCATTAAAATGCTCTGACCCATTGTCATCCAAGTGGAACCACATTCCACTGGCTGCTCAAAAGGTTCTGATTTCAATCCCGATTGTTGCCAGGGCAACTGCACCTCCATCCAAAACTCTGCTGCACCAATCACTTAACTCCATTGGAACAGAGATAAAGCAAAGCACTAATTACATACTCCCATTGAAAAAGTCTAAATCGAATCTTTCTGAGACCTGAATAACAGAAGCTGTTTGAGGGTTACTCGGGTTTTTTTGCATAAGGCCCCAATTGCCTCATTTCTTTGCAGAATAAGTAGCTGTGGCAACAAAATACCATGAAAAGATTTAATATTCTTAGTCTATCCAAAGCAGGAGTGTACTAGAAATCTCACCACAGGCCACTCCTGGAAAGAGTTCTCTCTCAGTTGTGGAAAACTAAAAGGATCTTCATTAATAGTCAAACAGCTGGTTAAGGCTTGTGAGTGGAAATAGAAATACTTGAATTTTCCCACTGAGATTTCTGGTGGAAAGTAGCCTGTGTTTTATGGCATCTCCTTTTCTGAAGTGAACATCACCTCCATTGTTGGGATTTGTCTCACTCTGAGCCATCTCTGAGTGGGACAAAGCCAGTCAGAAAATGTGCATTATCTTCATTTCACACTGGTCAGTGAACCCCTGTTTGTTTTTCCCTTGAGGTGCAGGAAAACTTGTCTGAAAAATGGTTGTGCACTGAAATTGCCCCTTTTCACTTTGTTTCCCAGACTTGATTTTTATCAAATGTCAATTCTTAGATCTTCTAAGGGAAGTATAGACCTACTCTCCCCTACCATGACAGCACAGAGAAACCCAAAATTCAATGGCTCCTTAGCTGAATCTTTCCACAGGAAATTAAGGGCTGAAACACTCCCCACTCTTCCAATTCTCCAACCCAATGTGTCACCACAAATAACATTTGAGTAGTTGAGGATTATTCTACCCTGTCTGCACTCTCAAAACAGGAATTCAACTGCTTTAAAAAGAGGAACCAGACAACAAAAATGAACAGTTCCCTGTGAAATGCAGCACAGTGACTTCTTGAGTTACAGTATGTGCAGACAGGATGGACAACTAGTCTGCTTTTACACTGGATGAAAAGATGAAGAATCAGATCATGCTCTTAACCCAATTTAAATAGCAAACAGAAGTCTGAGGTTGTATTTGTTTGCTTTCCTCCTTTGTATTTATCATACGGCTGTTAAATTGCACAACAAGTTCCTGGAAAGGGGTGTTCTGTTACCAAGTTTTTCACCAAAAGCTTGTGGTGAGAATATTGGTGACTAATAAAAGAAAGAGGGTAAATCATCATCCAGTCTAGAGGATCTTAGTCACCAGAGAACACTGAGCACGGTGAATTAGCAGAAACTTTCTGAACGTGAAGTATTTTCCAACTGAACTTTCCCAGAGCTATTCAGAACCTCTTCTGGCAGAAGGGCTTCTCAGATTTTAACCTTTTTTTCTCTGGTAACATGCCCTTTGCAAAAGTTTTTTTCTCCAGAAACAGTTTCCTGGGGAAATGATCAATACACCAGTCCCTGCTCTTGCTGCCTTCAGAGTGACAGATAGAGAGATCTTGGTAAGGACTTGTATTTCTGACATTCCTTCCCTCCTGCTGGAGAAAAGAGAAGAGAAGAGAAGAGAAGAGAAGAGAAGAGAAGAGAAGAGAAGAGAAGAGAAGAGAAGAGAAGAGAAGAGAAGAGAAGAGAAGAGAAGAGAAGAGAAGAGAAGAGAAGAGAAGAGAAGAGAAGAGAAGAGAAGAGAAGAGAAGAGAAGAGAAGAGAAGAGAAGAGAAGAGAAGAGAAGAGAAGAGAAGAGAAGAGAAGAGAAGAGAAGAGAAGAGAAGAGAAAGCAAAAAGATGCAGAAGTGCTGTGAGTTTAGTCAATGAAGTCTTTGCAGATCATGCAAGTTACAGGATTTTCCTCCTTTCCTTCCCTCAGTGACTGATTTCTGTTACTGTAACCAGGAGTAGGAAGGTTTGTCCCCACCAAAACTGAAGCATTCACTTCCTTTTCTCCATCTCCTGGGTTCACTTGGAAAAGCACTTCCCTCTCCACTCTGGCTCTAGCAGGAAAGCTCATAATAATGCTACAAAACCCACTGTCTGTAAAAGAATTTCTTCTGTGTATTAAAAGCTTAGTGTCTCACTCTGTATCACCACTCCCTCAGGGAATGAGTCAGGGGTCACAGGGAACACCAGCACGACGCTCCCAATGATCACAGCCCCAGAGGAAAGGGAAATGATGGAACACCAGGACACTGCCAGCTTTTTTATCTGTACAGACCCCCTCACAGACCACCCCTCTCTAGTCTGGATCCTCTCTGTCCTCTTCCCAGGCTCACAGCTCTGTGCTGGTCCCTGCCACGGGAGGAGAGCTTTGATCCAAAACCACGGCACAGGCACCAGCGCTGGAGGAAGTTGGACAGCAAGGAGGATGCAGGATTGTGTAACCAAACCCCTGGCAAACACATTCCAACCCATTCAGGGAGTAACATGACAGCTGTATTGTCTTTCTCTGCCATCTTTCAGCTTGTCCTGTCTGGCAGGTCGGTGTTAGCAGACAGGTCATCTTTGACAGGCACACCTTGGCTGCAGGAGTGAAAACCCCGAATATACGGCGAGGGAAGGAAATCCTGTCCACCACTCTGCCTCCTACAGGACCTTCTCAGAGCCTCAGCTGACTCACAGAGGTATTACAGAGTTTTCAGAGCAGCTTCAAGTGTTTGCTCAGGGTTTGGAAATACAGAAACAGGGGGATTTCAGAGGTGGATGAACAGGATTCTTCCTCCCTCACCTTTGTTCGTGGATTTTCGTGGCACACCAAGGGTCAGACTCTCTCAGCAGATTCTTTGTGCACATTCACAGAAGTCCTCATGCAGACACTCAGATCTAACAAAACTGTGCCTGTTCTTGTATTTTAGGCCTTCACTCCCAGGCTCTCTCTACCACAATCATTCCAACAAATTGGTTGCTCAGAACAGGCTCCCAAGGCAGGCTCTGGGGCACAGTGATTCTTCTGACTCACCCTCATTTCAGTCAACCTTTCTCACAGTCTGCAACCCTCAATTTCCCTGGGATGAGCTCAAAGTGCTGCTCTGCCCTCCTGACTCAAGAATTTGGGAGGGCAGGTTTGCTGCACCCTGGCTTTGCACCTCCCCTGCTAATGACAAGTTGCTAAAACCCCTCCAGAAACGCACAGAAAGGAGAGGGGGAACCGCCAGGCTGGATCAGCCCCACAGTCTCTGTGCTCTCACGTCCCATCCCCACCAGTGGCTGACACCAAACCCTCCGGGAAAAGGCATGAGAGCTGCAATTGGCAGCTTCGGAAGGAATTCCCTCCTCTGACAAGTTCTTCCCCCGATCTGCAGTAATTAGAGGCTTCAGCCCTGAAATCACACAGGTTAATATCCTCCCCAAACAAGCACCAGAGCTCTGCCTCTTTTTAATATTCAAATGAACACCAACTCTCCTTCTGAATTTCAGACCCAGAAACTGTGTTTCCAAACAACAACTATAAAAAGCCGCAAAACACCCTTCCAGTTAAACGAGGTAAGCAGTTGATTCCCACACAGGTCGTTGAGTTAGTTTAAAGCTCTCTAAGGTAACAGAATTTCTGTTTACACACAACAGACACAGAGAAAAGCGCAATTAAGGAAGTGAGAAACGGCCTTTACCTTAGTGCCTGCTGAGGTTTGAAAGAATCTCTGCTTCACTCCCTCCTTTCTTTTTTCTCTGTCTCTCTCTCTTGCATGGCTGGACTGACAGGTTGGCAGAGCTGAGGAGGACAGGTTGGGTTTGTTTTTTTTTTTAGGCACAACTCCTCCCCCTCTCAAAGAGAAGGAAAAAAAAAAAAAAAGAAAAAAAAAAAAGCCAGACTGTTTGGGAAAAGTTCACAGAAAATCCCATCCTTGCAGCACATCAGAACTGAGGTGAGAAATATGCTACTTTTGAGAGCCCAGCAGTTTTCCAACTGTTTTTCTCCAAAAGGCTCAAGGTCTACTTTGCAATAGGTATGAAGCAACCAAAGGATTTACACTGGGAACTAACCTGACCCTGAATTTTTCCCATTTCCCTGATGACTGATCCAACAGCCCCTTTAAGGCAGCCTTGACAAGAGGAATTTTGCACAAGTGGAAAGGGCTTTTTGCAGGCAGCACAAATATCTTTGTGCTTTGGGTTTTATCCCTGCATCCCACCACCACTGTGTGTAATAAGAGTCACCAGGGGATGTCTGAAGTCCTCATTTTCCCCTCAGAGCCCTCAGGTGTTGCCAACCTGCACTCCCAGCAGAAAGCAGGTGATTTTAGACTCCTGTTCTGCTCCATCCTCTGAGCTGGTTGCACAGAGAGCAGCTCACCTTCTGTCCCTGTCACCTGAGGTGTGAGAGGAACCCCAGAGCTGGGAGAAGTTTTTAGTAGACCACTCTGGCCACAGAAACGAGGTCAGAGGGAAAAGAGGTGGATGCAGCACAGAGCACGTTATCCATGTGTCCTTCCACTTCCACGGGTGTCCTGGCTCACCTGGACATTCCTGAGAACTGCTCTGCTACCAAGGGTTTGAACAGAGCCTTTCAGAGATGCAGAGATCTCACCCTGGGCTTTTCAAAGAGGGTTTTCAGATTAGGGCCATGACAAATGAACTTTCCCTGCTCCTCATTCTGTGCACGGCTTTGCTGCTCCTGCCTGTGCCCTCCTGGCTTTGCTTCTGAGCACTCGTGGCACAAGCATTTGTTAATAAATGTCAAGAAAGAGGAGCCAAGAGGTTGGTGGCTGGTCCTGAAATACCTTCTACCCTCCCACTTCCCTGCAATCTACCAACAGAATTGACAGGCAAGTCTTTCATTCTGTGCTGCTTTTCTTAAGTTGGCAGTTTGGGCACAAATCTGCAATTTCCATGTTCTCTGCAGAGTAGCTGCCTCTCCCTCACCCGCTGTTTCAAGCAAACAGATACAAATATACAGTAGACTAATTGCTGTCATCTGCATAAATTTGCATCCCAGACTCCTTGGATAGAATCCTGTCTCCTCTGGGTCAGACTTGCAGCTGGGCTGTAACAACGAAGGTTCAGAGACTTCGTTTACCTGAGTCCCAGGGCTGGAGTTCCAACCCCCCCTGTAACAGCTCCTCAAAGCCAAAAGTGTTCCAAACTTTTGGAAACAAACACCCAGCCAGTTTAAATTAAAATTATAGTGAGCTAGATCAGAGGTGAATTCAGCAGATATCACACAAAATCAGTATGACATCATATCTAAAAATGTCCAGTTCCACCTCTTGCAAGCTCAGCTTTATCTCCTCTGCCAGGGGAGGGCCACGTCCATCTATCCCAGGACTGATCTCCATTCCCTGTCTCCTGCAGAATGCGTTTGCTTTCTGCCTCCTTTATCAGGCAACTGCTCTCAATCGTGTTCAGCTCCCTACTTAAGATCTCCAGAGAGATAACGTGAATGCTCCAGTGGAACGAGTTACCTGAATCCAGACAAAACTGGCTCAGGCCAGTCCCGAAATCCAGTGATAATGAACTGGAGCTGCACCCTCAGTGCCTGCCCAGGGAGTCTGAAGTGAGAAACTGTTCTTAAGGTTACACACTTCAGGTTTCTGCCTTGATTTCTGCTGCAGATGGGATGGGGATGAGAATGCAGAGCATTAAGCACACACCAGTCTCAGGGTCACCCTATCAGAGGGAGATTCAGTGGCAGAGAGATCCAGCTGCAGTTTGTTTGGCACTGATTTATAGCAATCTTCTCAGTCCTTCCTCCTCAGAATTATGAGCCTGGAGATCCACACTGGCTGAATCTTTAAGATCTTTTAGACTCAAAGGGGTTTATTCCCTTTATTGGCTCATGTTACCTGCCCCAGCACCAAAAGAGAACACCAAAGCCATGCCCAGCAGGATGCTCTTCCTTCACCTGTGGCACATTCTCCCTCGTGGGCTGACTCTCCTGTGGGGTCCTGGAGAGGGGGAGAAGCTGAGGAATGTGGCCATGAGGGAGAATGTGCCAATCTCCAGCTTTAGCTTCCTGCCCAGTCCCAGCCCAAGCCTGGAGCAGGATGGGTTTGTGTGTCAAGGCTGTGTCTGTCCTGGGAGCTAAAGGTGCATCAAACCAAGATCTGGCTCTCAGTTCTCAGCAAACACAGTTGCTACAAGAGCTTAAAACCAGTCAATAAATGCACTTCAATTAAACACTACAGTGAGGTCAGATTTCTTGTTTTTCCTGTTTAACCAGCAAGTTTCAAGGCAGCCCAGTAATGAACCCTCGGAGCAGAGCTCATTACACCATCAGAAAGGTTGCAAAATTGCATACAACTCTGGTTTATTGTGCTCAATTAGGTACACTCCCTAACATCTAAAAAAAAGAAAAAAAAAAGGGAGGAATGTGTCTCATAATGTAGGAATTTAGTCCAAAATGTCTTGATACTAATGACAAGATTCCCACGGCTTTCAATCGACACTGGATCAATAGAGGTAAGATAAAGCTGAGATTTTCATGTCCCTCCAGTGTTTCCTGTGGATTTGCAAGTGGATCTGCATGTCCTGATTCCCTGGCCTGCCTTGAAAACATCCCCCTCAATGCACTCAAACCTCCCTTGTCACCAGCTGGGCAGATCCCACTCCCGCTGGAGCCACCTCTGCACTGCAAAGGGAGAAAGGGAAACAAAACCCCACAGTTCAGCTCCACTGGTTATTTTTTGGGGGTGTGGATCCCCCAAGCCACCCTGATCCACATCCTCACCTCAAACCCAGCAGCCACGTGCACAACCCAGGCTGCCTTTCTCGCTGAGTCCGTTGCTCTGAATTTCCACCCATTCCAAGTCCAAACTGTTTTTTTTTTTTTTATTGCCTGTAAAATGCAGGTGCTGAAGGTTTGACAGGGCGGGGAGAAAGCCCTGCAGAGAAGAGAAGCAAATGGGGCAAGGTGTGGGATCTTCAGCTCTTCCAGGCTGGTGGTGCCACGAAAATCAACGCCAAAATTCCTGTTGGGGGGGCACAGATAAACCACGTGGGTGTCACAGACCCTCTGAGAGGTCCTTCAGGCTCTTGGGAGCAACAGGAGGGCTCCAGTCCTTTTCCATGTGCTGTGAGAATAGTTCAGTCTGGGGACTGAATAATTCACCAAGAAATCAGCTGGCCAGTGTGGAAATCATTTTAACTGAACTGAGCCCTCAGGTATTACATTAACTGGATCTCTAGGGAAGGATGTGGATTATTGCAGCTGAATAGAGCCCTTATTTATCAGATGGAAAAGGTTAATGTCATTTCCTTTCCTCTCCTCCATGGTTTTTTCTTACCACATCCCCATTTATGGACAGCATGAGGTGCAGACAGTGGAGGAACATGTGCTGGATGGTTTAAATGACCAGAGCTGTTACTTTAGGCAGAGGGAGGGGGGGTAAGAAATTAAGATTTCTGCTGGTTTCCCGGGGAGAGTTACAGGGCTAGGAAACATAAAACACTGAAGAAAGGAAATGGGTTGTGGAGCACCTGGTCTTTGATTTGACATCCAAGAGGACCTAACTGAAAGGGAGAATTTTTGCATTCTCATCTACTGTGTGTGCATAATAAGAACCAGGATCAAACTAATCTAATATTCTCATTTCATACTTTATAAAGCAAGAGTGTATTAAGAAAGGTCATTTTTTTTTACTCCTTAATGAAGTTTAAATACAGTTAAATTAAGTTCTACTAATAAAGAGCCTATGCTTTTTTTCTAATTTGCCTCTGGAGTCTCAAGAGCTGTTGACCTGAATATAAATATCAGAGCAGTTCAATCATCTATTATGTGCTCTGTTAATGATGTCAACAAGTTAATTCTAATGCCTGTTAAGGAGAAAATTTCTATGTCAGACAGACTAAGAGCAGTGAAAGCTTGGATTAAGAGAAAAATCTCCTTTTTGTGGTAAAAGACTCAAGAGAGCCCAGTATATCTCCCTGTCTCTAGCACAGTGTATCCTTAGGTAGGGGAGATCCTCCTCCTGTACTAACCAAAATAGACCTAAACCAGTGTCTGTTGGCAGAGTTCAAGAGAAGCACAAGGACTTCTGGCCATCTGGGAATTTAAGGATGCCAGGACCTGGCCCCCTGTGGGTCAGCCAAGAAAGGTGAGGTGGAATTTTTGTCGGGCTTCTGATCACAGCTCTTGGTTCCTCTCAGTGTTACAGGAACTCTGAGCACTCAGCATCAGTGTCAGGGAGATTTCTCCTTGCCTTGCCATAAATCAGGGATGGTTTGGGCTCCTCACCACCCTCTTGTTCCCAGACCCACCAGCAGAACTGAGCTCCATGCCAGACTCCGTAAGAAAAGACCTGGATGCCCCTGTTGGTCTCTGACTGCACAGAACTACAGGATGGAAAGTGCTCTGAGGTCCGGCTGCTTTCCTTCTCCTGAATCCACTTTTGTGTTGGAGCAAAACTCAGGCATGCAGCTTTCCATGGAGACAAATCCAGACTGAAGGGATGATGAGGGTCAGGACTCTTGGGTGATTCTGAGGTCGCCTTTCTGGCCCCAGCTTTCCATCTGTGACCTGAGTCAGTGGCATTGCCTTACCTTGCAAAGGTGTTTTGAGGACAAAATATCAATATTTAGGGGCAGTGCAGCGGGGATGGCTAATTCCAGCTCTGAATTAAATGGGGAGAGAGATGCCCATTGACTTATGTGGGATTTAGAATGAGCCCTTACTCATTTCCATCGGCCCCTGAACAGCCATCTGAGGACAGCAGGGACTAACTATTAATACTTGGGGGGTTAAACAATCAGCATCTAAGTTATAATGGAGTAAATTAATGTATGTAGCCAAGGCAACCACACTGTGACTCCTTGAGCTGGCTTCTTGGAATATTTGCAGAGTATGAAAAGAAAGGGCTGAGTGCATCTGTTCTCTTTTTTTTTTTTTCCCTTGTCCATAAAGGAACACCTTTACTGGACAACCAAGCACCAAGACATTACAGCAAATAGTCTTTCACATAAGGCCAACCTTGGCTTTGTTATAATTGCTATGTAAATATGATCCCTCTCATCAATTAAATGCTGCTCTCCAAGGCTGGAACATTATACATGTTCATTGGGATGGAATCCCTGTCAATTCAGTTTGCTGCCTCAGTATTCATGTGCATTAGCCTTGGAAAAGAGAATGTGATTGCTTGAATAAATTCAGCCCCTACCTCCTGCATCCCTGGATCAGTTGACAGCGTCAGTCTGACTGTAATATGGGCTCAGAAATGTGTTGCCATGGAAATCCTAAATATTCAGTCCTTGGCAGGGGGATTCAAATGGGATCCTTGATAAATAGAAATAGCCCAGCCCTTGCTAACCACAGAGTTGACCCCTTGGCCTTAAAGGTGTCACTGAGAATCAGAAAGTTTGGGTTTTTTCCAAAGTATTTTGAAGAAGAAAAAAATCTGAATTTTCGCTCACATTTGTACTGGATTCCCTAGTGAGTCAGGAAACCTCTCCCAGAACCTCCCATTGCATGAGTACAGTCTCTTCACTAGTGTTGCACTATTTTTGAGCTGTCTGGATCCAGCCAGTCCCACGGGCCAGAGGGTAACTGTTAATGGGCTCTGAGCACTCAGGTATTGCTGCTCCTGCCCTCAGGGTGACCTGTGCTTTCTGTCCCTGCACACCCCCCGGGCCCAGCCAGCACCTGACCCCTTGTTTTATGGTTATTGTCCTGTGTGACTGAACATTGGGAATAATTCAGCCCAGCCCCGTGGCTTTGCTGTTCCCTGGGCAGAGCTGCGAACTTTACAACCCCAAATACAACCCCGAAAGAGGTTTCCCTGCAGGGCAGAATCCAGCAGTTGTTCAACAACACCCAACACCCCCCTGCAGCAGTTCAGCACCGGGAGGAACGTGTGTCCCACCTCATTAAGCTCCGGGCCGTTCAGGCTGGGCACCAAGTCTTTGCCCTGTGTTGGTAAAGCAGCTCAACAGCCCATTGCTGGGGGCACTGGGCACTGCTGGGAGACTTCAGATCTCAGTATTTTCTGCAAGGGAGGAGAGCCTCAGTTCTGTGGAGCACTGTGGGCATTGTCCATAGACACTGAAGTGCTGGACTCCAAAGAAGAGCAGTGGAGATGGGGAAGGGTCTGCAGCACAAGTGCTCTGAGATGTGGCTGAGGAGCTCAGGGGGCTCATCCTGGAGAAAAGGAGGCTCTGGGGGGACCTTCTGACTCTCTACAAGTCCCTGACAGGAGGGTGGAGAGAGGTGGGGATCCACTTCTTCTCCCAAGTAACAAGTGATAGGACAAAAGGAAACAGCCTCGAGTCGTCCAGGGGAGGTTTAGATTGGATATTAGAAGGAATTTCCTCCTCCAAAAGCGTTGCCCAGCCCTGGCACAGGCTGCCCAGGGGAGTCCCCATCCCTGGAGGGATTGAAAAGCAGTGTGGGTGTGGCACTTGGGGACAGGTCGTGGTGGCCTTGGTAATGTTGAGGTCATGCTGGAATCGATGACCTTAAAGGTCTTTTCCAACCTCAGCGACTCTTTGACTCTATAGTAAAACAAGCCTTGGGGCAGGAACACCGCTTTGGACGAGTTTTCTTCCAGAAAATGCTGTGGAAGCGCTTGGGCATCTTCTCCCTTTGTGTAAAACGAGTGGGAAGCACCCGGCGCTGTCCCTTCAGCACCACGGAGATTCCGGCGGCGCTGGAAGGGAAACCACCGACATCCCCCACACCGAGCGGGTGAGCTCAGCCTGTCGCCCGGGGCAGGGAAGAAAGAGTAGAAAAAAGCCTTTCTGGCAGTTTAAGTTTCATATGGCTTCGTGCTGGAAAATAAATTAACCTAAGAGGATTTTCGGAATTGGAGCTGGGAATAAAAGACAAGGTGAAAGTGTCTGAATTTTGAAAATGTGCCCAAGGCCCCAACCAGCAAATCCTTCCTCTGAATGCTCTTACTGAGCCCTTTCATCAGCACTGAAAGAATACAGAGACAAAAGGTGTTTTTCTTTTCTCTGAGGTAACAGAAAAGATTATCTTAAAAGTATTTTCAGTAAAATATTAATTTTTCTTTCTCCTCTCCTCAAAAAAATGCTTCTGTTCATAGGATTATGTCAAAGAAAACTCAGCAGCCTGATCTCCCTGCCCTTCCCTAACACCCATTAATTTTCCTGCTTTCCACCACCCCAGAGTTTTCATCCTTGGACTCAAGGGATGGCACTTACTACATGATTCCCAAACAGCTTTTTTTGCAGAGCTCAGAGATCCTGAGCAGCTCTGACAACACAGCAAGGACGGAATTACCAGCAGAGGGGGAGAGTCAGAGAGACACTGGGATTCCATGGAACATCCTCTGAACTCACTGGAAATCTTCTCACTGACCATGTCAACAAAAAGAAGGGAAAACCTTCCACTAGAGATGCTGGTGAGATATTTTCTCCAATTCATGTTTTCTAGGTCCTGTCCATAATGGGAGTTTTCTTTGCTGTTTATAGTCAAGAGTTTATCACTTTTTTTCTAGGCAATAAAAGAGCTCTCAAGAATCATGATAAGATGGAAAAACCTCCTCCTGGAGTAGAAGGAAGAGGCAGTGAGCAGCTTTAAGCAGAGGCTGCCTTGTGCCAGCCCCTCATGCCCCTGCTAAATCTGCATTGGATCGTGCTCTCTAAGTCCTTAAGCACATTGTAAAAATGGGGCAAATCCTCTTTTGGAATTTACTGACTTAAAAAAAGGAAAAGCAACGTAATTCCATTTATTTTAACATCATTAGATTCTGAAAAAGAAAGCCTGATCATATCATGGGACAGTGCAATTGTTATTTCTGTGATCACCAGGGCATTTTGACACTTGGTGCCACACATTGCTGGGAGCCAACGGAGCCTTTTACTCTGGAGTTTTACAAGAGATGAGAAGTTGGAGTGAGGCATAAAAAGCAGTTACTGATTAGCACTTTTTTTCCCCCAAGAAAGTCTAATCTATTTATTGTCATGACAGTGGCACCGAGCCTGGATGAGGCCACGGAGCTGGAAAATGAGGCTTTTCTGCTCTCTGTTTGTACATCTCTGAAGCACAATAAGATGAAATCCAATGTATCCTATCCTTTATTATCACCAGAGTGGTTTTGGAACTGGCTCTTAGAATTGCACTAGGAAAAAACCCCAAAAACTCAACAAACAAACAAAAAACCCCTGAATACCCCACCCAAAAAATTTTCCAGCTAAAACACAAGCAACCAATGAACCAAAACCCCTCCAGGGCTCCAGGTCCTGTTGGACCTGGATTCTTGCTGCTGCTGTCACAACAACAGAGTCAAAAGTTAACTCAGACACCAGGAGCTTGTCTACTTTTAAGACAGGCAATATAGAATTGAGCCCCTTCTCCTTTCCCACCTTCTCCTCTGGAAGATCCCTCTGGAAAGTTCCTTTTCCACTTTTTTCTTTAACTGTTTCAATTCTGAACCTGAGTTGAGGCAGCTTGACTGGATTAGCCAGCAAAGAGCAATGAACATCTCCCCTGGTTCCTTTTTTTTTTTCTCTTTCACCAACAGAAAGGTTTCACCAGCTCTCAGGAGTGTCCTCTCCTGACAATTCCAGTTCTCACTGCTCCAGTGGCTCCTTGGCTCCCTGACAAGTTCTTCAAAGCCCCCCTTCCCCTTTTGATGCCATGGTCTGTACTTGCACTTTGTAGCACCCAGAACAAGGCAGGCAAATGTGTTTAAAGTCCAATATATCCATTGCAGAATTGCCAGACTGGGGAAAAAAAAAAGTGCTCAGGAAATGGAGAAATCTGTGGACTTTTAGCAGACATTAAAATCCTGATAAAAAAAGATGGCAAATTCCTCCTCTGCTGACCCAGGTCACCTTTGGGCAGGCACCAGGTTCTTTATCCACTTGCCAATTCTCCCATTCTCTTAGAGAACAGGTTTGTGTTTTGATCTGTTTTCTTTGCTTGTTTATCTCTTAATCTTTGAGTAAATTGCAACACCTGCCTTCGGCCATTGTAGCAACAGGTTCAAAGCTTCCCAATCGACTTCCCACCTTTTTCCTTACCAAGATTTCCATCTCTTGAAATCCTGCAGCTCCTCAGTTATTTTTTCTGTATTATGATTTAGATTTTTGTGGTGACTTGGGCCTCTGTTGACATTCCTCCAATACATCCTAATTTATTCCACCAATATTTGAATATCAGAGTCTCCCAAGGCAACACAGAGGCAGAAGTACAGAGAGGAGGATCTTAAAAAATGCATCAGGACTGAGATGTTTCTTGCTTAGGTGGAGATCAGACCTGTCCTAAAGTACTTACTCTTGGAGTAAAATGGATTTCTGAGCAGCTGGAAACAGGAACAATTTGGTTCTTCTTTTACCAAAATTTGTAAAACCCATTTCTATTAAAATGTCACTGTTTCCAAAAATATGTAACATTTAGTTAATTTGTAGTTACAATGAAAAACTACTTTTTGGAAATCTTTAAGGCCTTGTTTTAACCCCCACTCTCGATCTTCACTCAAATTTCCTCTGGTGAACCACTTTGCCTAAAGTCCAATTACATTATTTTCCATGTAAATTTATGTCACAGCAAATGAAAAAAAAAAAGGTTTGAGCAAGTGAACCCTTCTCTCTGTAAATAAAGCCACCACATAGCACACACATATATAACATTATTTTAAAACAAATATTCACACAGTATTGACACAGTAACCAGATCAACTCAGATAAGTGTCCCTGTCCCTTCTGTACTCTGCTGATGGCACCTGCCTCACCAGGGAGTTTTCTTCTAGAATTCACTTTACCCAAGAGCAGGTTAAAAAAAACCAAGGGTGTAGGATGAATGAAAAACAAAATGGTCCAGCTGGTTTGTGTGAGCTCAGAGGAAGGACTGGAGAAGATGACACAGACCTTTGCAGACTTGAGCAGTACAGAAAAACTACTAGGAAGGGAAAAAATAGATGCAAAGACAAGGCTACTGCTGTGGAGAAAAAGGTGGTGGAAAGTAGAGTGTGTGTTGTGGTGAATGAACAAATAAACTCCCTGTGCACACTCTGGCACTGCGGATAAAGACACTCCTTCAGTTTGAGTCCAGTGAGGATGAAATCAGCTGGATGTATCTAGTGATTTAATGTAAAAAGGCACAATCAAAGGTGGATTGCTGTGGGCAGGTTGTTGTGCCCCGACAGAACACAGGAATGAGCCCCTGCTCTCCCCTGCACAGGTATGGAAAGGACACAAAAGGTACTTTACCTCTCTTGTGCCGCCACAGGGAAGTTCTCTCAAGGGTCCTTTGTCTCCCGTGTCCAGCAGCTGTGCAACTGTAAAGAAAAACAGGGGCTGGGTTAATAATCAAGAAAGGAACAAGCTGTAAACTCCAAGGGCTCAAGTTAAACATTTACTCCAGTCTGTTCTTGTGAGCAAACTCCGAGGGGCTGCTCAGCAAACCGCTGGAATCTCGAGGAACAGGGAAATGGGTGGAACGCTCCCCAGCCCCTTCCCTGTCTCCCCTCAGCACAAACCTGGAGTCCCCTGTGCACATCCAGGTTAGGACTGAAAACACGGGAAGCAGGAAATTCTCCCGGGTAATAAAAGCCCTTCATCATTCAAATGGTACTTCAAATATTTACACGCCGCCCCGGATTTGGAATTACCCACAGATAGACAGCTTTAGAATAAACAGGTTCAAATTTATACTTATATTGTTTTATTTATTCAGACTTTTTTTTTTTTCCCCCTACAGAAAGCCTTTTGTTTCTAGATTATCGTGAGGTTAAGGTAAAGACTTCCAGTGCAATCTCCTTTTCCACGGAAGTCACAGGGCAGGCAGAATTACAGATACCTGGAAAAGGGGGAGGGTGAAGTTCAGCCTTCATCCCCCCACAGAAGTGTGGTGACCTTTCAGAAAGTGCATTAGTTCCTCCTTTTCACTCTTCACTTTGTGCTCAGGCTGTTTATTCAGGCACTTGAAGACTAATGTGGGCACTTAGAGGTGAATTAAAGCCATTTGAATTTCTAGGTATGGCTCGGGAGCAGAGCAGACCGCGCTCCCTGCACAGAGGATTTCTGAACCTTAAATATGAAGTGACCTGTAAGAGAAAAGCAAACCAAGAGCAAACAGTGAGGAGTAAACAGAGGAATGAGCTGGTGCAAGGTGGTGTGAGGTTCCTCCAGCTCCCACAGCCTGCTGTCCACGGGAGTCAGTTGTGCTAAATCACATTAATCTTGATTTCCCTGAATCCATCTGACCCTGCCTGGTATTTAGACACGAGAAGGCAGGTTCACCTCCTTTAATGTCATCTCTGCTCTCCAGAACTGCCCTCCAGAGAGGAGAACAACTCCCACAAGTGCACAACACAGGGCAAAATGCCCTTTATCTGTTCACCCTTTGAGGTGAGACCAGGCTCCTCCTGGAGATTTGCACACCCCTCATGCAGTGGAATTCCAGTCACACTCTGGTACTTCTGTAATACAAATTAATAACAATAACTAGACTTGACTGCTTGACAAAAAGCAAATAGTTTGGAAAAAGCTGTCTTAAATCTTTCTATCCCACTTCCCCAGACCAAAAAAAAAAAAAAAAAAAAAAGAAAAAAAGAATCTACAAATGTTATTTCTTTTGGCAGCTGAAACCTAATCCTACCTTGGTTAGCATAACAGAGAGAACAGGAAGCACTGCAAAGGAATTTTTCATTCCCTGGGACGTCTTTGATCCCCCTCCCCTCCCTTTTCCTATCAGGTAATTTTCGAATCTTGATGTTTCCACTTAGTCTACGTATCTTCTTGTTTTGTCTACTTCGGTCAAGTGTTATTTAACTCCCATTTCACGGATGAAAAACTGGTCTGCATTTAGACTCTGCTGTTGTGTAAGCTGGAACCTGAGAACGTCAGAATCCATGAGGGAATAGAGCTAAAATTCACAGCCCTGGCTGGTGGAAAACCAATCATTCCTCTGCTTTAGCACAGGCAAGGGGCATTCGTGCCTTGCACAAGGGCTAAACAAACCCTTGCATCATTTCCTCTTGTGAGAAAAGTGACTTTTTGTCCCTTAACATCTTAGTTCGATTTCCCAACACGTGGAGGGGATTTTTTCACCATTATACACCTTGATCTGTGCCCATCTAAACGGGTCAAAGCTCAAAATAAATCCTTGTTGTCCTGATATTTGGGGTTCTGAAGGGATGTGTTGACCCTTATTCCGGACCCACGTGGAGTTCAGGGCAAGAAAACAGGTAATAATTAAAATATACATGACCCTCCAAGGGCTTCATTACCTTAGTGAAGCCTCATGTTTGTAGCAAAGACAAGGCTGGAGCTCTGCAAAGCAGGAGGTGACAACACCCATGAGGTAGAAGTGAAAACAAGACCATCTTGGAGCAGACAATACAACATCCTGCAGATAACACAACATCCCCTCTGCCTGCAGATGGATCAAACCCACGTTCAAAATCACTAAATACCTCTGTGACAGTGCAAATATTTATATATATTTACACTTTCACTGTTACACTTTTAGGTATCCCACAGATCACCCTGAAACATAATAATTTACAGGGTCATTGAAAAAGAGGGCTGAAAAGGGGTCTAGAAGAGAAACTATTGCAAACTGCAGGAATGTCAGGAGTGGAAAAGGTACCTCTTTACAAACAGTCAGTGATGGAAATTCCGAAGGCAAACCACTCATCATTATACCTATTTTATTAAAAAAATTGATAATTACACTGAGTTGTTTTCTTTGTTTTTTAAGCCAATTATTCTTCTCAAATGTTTTCTTCTCTCAGATACTCCCATGACCATCTTGCAGCTGCTCCAGGTCACAGACACAGCGGGGCAGTGCCAGGTTTGGCTGCAGCAGTGCCAGAGCCTCTGTCCCCTTTCTGCTGGAGGATCTCCCCTGCCCTCTACCTCAGTGCTCAAAAAATACCTGTTCCCTGGGAGAGATTCAGCTCCTGGTTAACAAAACATCTCACAGTCCCACAATTCCATGCATCCCACCCCGTTAGTAAGGAAAATGGGTTCAAAAACCACGTGGAGGTGGCACTTGAGGGCTTGGTGGTGCTGCTGGGTGATGGTTGGACCTGCTGATCTTAGAGGTCTTTTCCAACCTTAATTCTTTTATGATTCTAGGAAAAAGTCTCGTTTTGTGGCTGGGAAATTCTGTACAGAGACAAGAAATGCCTTAAACCAATAGAATTCTACCTCACTTAAAATTTAAAAAAATAAAAAATCGAGCAAAATGTGATCCAAGAGGGAAATTTCAATTAACTTATTCTTTACTCACACACACACAAATCCTGGTTGCAGGACACTGATACTGGGATGCTCCTCAATGGAATAGCAGGAGTTATATCTGTAATTCCATACTACATAAGGCCCCATTACATCATTTTTTTCTTTCTAGACCATAATACACCTCTCAGGCACTTGGTGGGATTGTTGGGGTGTCCTGTGCAGGGCCAGGAGCTGGACTTTGATGATCCTCATGGATCTCTTCCAATTCAGGATATTCCAGGACTTTATGACACCTCCCATTTGCTATTAACTACTCGCATGCTTCAAACTTTCTGTTAGAATGACTAACAGTAATAATTTAGTACATAATAATTTAATACACAATTATAGTCCATTATTTATGTAATAGTCTCTGTAATACCTGATAATTTAATACATAATAATAACTATCAGTAATAATAATAACAATTGCTAACAGTAGTAATGAAGTCCTCAGTAATAATGAAGTCCTCAGTAACAATGAAGAAATATTGCTTGCACTGGCAAATAATGCTTGATAATCAACAGTGTTTCTGTTGTTAATTCCTTTATTCCTTTATTCCAGTCTATGACTGAAAGCCACTGGAACAGATCATGCCTTGCTTACATGATTATTATTGTTGACTTAAGTTAGACTCAAGTCTCTTTTTCCCCCTCTCATTTTATTTCTTTACCCAGGGATGGCCAATATTTCTCCTTCCTTCTCTTGTCTGAGCAAAGTTACAATAAAAGCCAGAAGAACTGACTGGAAGGCAGAGCAGATGTATAATTTCCCTCCTCTTTACGGCTTTAACTTGTGAAAATCCAGGCATGCTTTCATTATCCTGCTGTAATAACCTGCACATGATGGAGGTGGATTCTGGGCCATTATTGCCTTCACTGGGGCTGAAACGAGGACATTGCTCAGGGCTCCATTTACAGAATGTCTGTCCCTCTGTTCTGCTCTCCTGCTCCCAGGATTTATAACTCCCCAGGGCCCGGAGCAAACAGCTGGGGAACGAGGCAGGGACTCCACAGCCCCCTCAGGGCTCCGTGGCACCAGGTTTTGCTTTGCTTTTCCATCTTTCCCTTTTCAAAGGCAGCTCTTGGCAGCGTTGGCAGAGGGATCCAGGCAGGCAGAGCCCAGGGTGAGGCAGCACAAGGGCAGTGCCAGCCCTTGATGGGGTTGGTTTGTCCCCACGCCCACCTTCGGGTCCAGGACCCCCAAATTCCCCCTAAAAACACCCCCAGGACCCCCCAAAACCCCTCAAACCCCCCCCCCGGGCCCCCCAAACATTCCCCAGGACCCCCAAATTCCCACTAAACCCCCCCTCCCCCGGGCCCCCCAAAACCCCACAAAGTCTCCCCAGGACCCCCAAATTCATCCTAAAACACCCTCAGGACCCCCTAAAACCCCTCAAAGTCCCCCCCAGGGCCCCCAAAACCCCTCAAAGCCTCCCCAGGACCTCCCAAAACCCCTCAAAGCCTCCCCAGGACCTCCCAAAACCCCTCAAAACCTCCCCAGGATGCCCCAAATTCTCCCCAGGACCCCCAAATTTCCCGGTACCGGGAGAGTTTCTGTGGCCTGAACCTTGGGGGGTGTGGGACGGGCTGTGCCTGGCAGGGACCCACCTTTTTCCATGTGCCAAAGGGGCCTGTGGAGGCTGGAGCTGCTCTGCACATTGTGGGGGGATCTGTGGCTCCTCAACTCCTGCAGCAGCCAAGGACACCTTGGGTTCCTTCCCATTATCCAGGAGAAGAAATTACAAAACTACAGACCTCAAGTGCTCAGGGTGTAACAAAAGAAGGAGGAGCTCACCTTGCTGCAAACAGAGGGAATCATGTGGAGATGCTTTCTTTACTTTTTTTTTAATTTTTGTTTAATATCAAAGAGTTTGTTCGCCGTCACCTTCAAAAGGTTTTCTCCCATTCTCAACAGATCTCTCACTGGGCTTTTAAGGATGTGAGAGAAAGGCAGAGGAGATCAGAAAGAAGATGTAGCAGCTTATTGCTGTTTTTAAGTGAAGTGAAAATATGACCCCTCACTTCCTTGGCTTCGCAGCATTTCCAGGGTGAAAAGGCAGACCCTTCTGATGCACAGCACCACTGGCTTGCAGCTCCTGGTGTTTCCTGGGAGCTTGCACATACCCTCCCGTGTTTCTGGGATTTAAAAGGGCACAACCTGAAAGAATTTGAGAAGGTTGTTGGAAGTAAAAAAAAAACAACAAACAAACAAACAACAAAGCAAAACAAAAAAAACCACACACACAAAAAAACCCCCCAAAACGAAACAAACAAAACAAAACAAAAAAGTTGGCTTGACTGTACGGATAATAAGACTTAATGATATTTTATTTCCAATTTCATCTTTGTGCTTTCTTATGGAAACAGTCTATTTTAGGGTGATAGTTCTCCATTAAAAAAAAAAAAACAAACAACTAACAAACAATTAATGGAATGGAAGTGGAATGACAAACTGTGCTGCACTGTCAGATCCTTTTCTGCAGCTATTCCAGTAGCCTCTCTGAGCTGCAGGCATGTGTGTTTTCTTCCCTGTGTGCCTTCCTGGCTTTCCAAGTGCCAGGATGGGAATTGTGATTTCGAAAAGCAGCACAATAAAATTTTATTAGAGGGAGCAGGCTGGTCCTGTCCTGGTGTGGGCCAATGGCAGGGCTGGGGGGAGGAAGCCAAGCACAATAAGGGCTGAAGCCCTGGAATGTGACACTGGTATTTGTCTCAAATTGATTCTTCACCTTGGAGGAAACGTTTCACTCCGCAGGAAGCTTTTTCTTCTCGTCCACTGACAACTGTGAAATAATGGAATTGTTCATCAAACAGTTGTTTAAAAGGCAAAAATAGCTCGAAACCCCCACAAGAGCCTCTTGGCAGCCCCAGGAACGTCCTCCTTGTTGATCCATCAGCTCCCCTGCCAAGCCAGGACCACTCTCTACATTTCTGATCCTTTTGGTGAAGCCCACTTCAAATATTCTGAGAGGTGTGGCCTCTGTTATTTCTCTTTGCAGACTCTTGAGGCCTGAGAAACAGCAGCTGCAGAAGGTTTTCCCTGCTAAATACTCAATACTCTCATGTCTTTACAGTCATTGAAATGTTTCCTTTTTCTTTCACCTGCCTTCTTTGAACTTGTTTTTCTAATTATTTGGCATATCCAGTGGATGGAAAATGTTATATATATCAGTAAATTCCTCTCCTGTGCAGAGCAATGTTCAACCAAAAAAGCAGGGCCTGAAGCCCGGGGTCAGCCCCAGGTTTCACATGACTTGACCAACTGTGCTGCTCCCCTGCATATAAAAATGCAAATTGTATTTACCTGCTTTGAAAAGGTAACATTTAGTAGCCAAATTCATTTCTGCAGGCATTCATAAATGCTGTTTGCACAACACACCACGATAGTTCAGATTTTCAGGTGTGACTGGAACGAGAGCTTGTAAATTGGCTGTTATCTGCAGGTTTGATTTTTATTAAACGAGTAAACAGCACAGCCCAGTAACTTTCCTCTGGTAGGAGGTGGCTGGAGGACAGCACAGCACTGAGGCCACCTCTTCACAAGCTTTTTTTTTTTATTCACAGTCCCCTTTTGGTGTTTTTCTCTGTAGGGAATTTCTCCGTGCAAGGAATTGAGGAACTTTTCCAGGAAATCTCAGTAGGTGAGAGCACAGAGCCACGTTGGTCAGGGATACCTGGCACAGTATTTCTACAGCCTGGATTTCTATCTATTTTGATATCCACATGTTTTACATAAACAATATATTAGCACTTTTTCAGACCTTTAAGTGGAGGATACAAACCCCCAGATGTGCCATGGACTGGGTATGTGAGAATTTCTTGAAGCTGTTTTCTAAATAGAACATCACTTCAGTCACTGCATTTCTAATAAAGGTAATTAAAACCAACAAAAACATTGTCTGTCAGAGCACATTTATAACATAATTTACAGTAACTGCTGCCTTAGTAGAAGGCACGACTGACAAACCAGAAAAGTCCTCATTTTGATTTTTCTTTGGAACTTAATGTTTGTCTTGACAACCATAATCAAAGTGCTTTTCTTATCGGAACAAAACACACCTATGGGGTTGTAAAAGTCAGGGGGAAAAAAAAATGACATGTGGGTGGGGAAAACGGTTTTCTTGGGAACTGGAGGAGATTATTCACCTGTACTGTGGGAATAAATGTGACCCGAGCTTCCTCATGGGGAGTGAAAGAGCTCCTGGACATCTCGAGTGCAGATTTGGGAGAGGCACGAGAGAGCTCAAGGCTCCTGCCCAGGGATGTCATTTTTGATTAAAGACTGGGTTAGGCCAAAACCACAGATCTCAAAACCTCTTAAACTTTCCCAAAATAAAGCTCCTGATGTGAATTTAACATCTGTCTCTGTAACGAGCTGAGCTGAAGCTTGACCTCCAGCACCAGTGAACTTTGGGAGCGTTCCCTTTCCTGTTTGAAGCTGGGCTTCCTCCCTCTGGATGAGCTATCCCAGGAAATCACTGGGTGCACTGATAAATCCACCCATAACACTTCTAGGTGTTCTATATCCAGGCTATTTGGTGCCAAAATGATCCATTCAGCCACCTCCAGATGATATCTATTTAGTGAACAGACACGTGCGAGGCCTCGTGCACCTCCAAGAATTAATGGCAGTGGAAACTATTTGAAGAATTGCAGGTGAGGCATTTCACTGTGCCCAGGGGTGTTTCTGGCCTGGTTTTAATAATGAAGACGGTGTTTTCACAAGGTCACCAACAGCACTCAAACCTGCCCCAAGAAACGCGGCTCACAAAGAGCTGGGAGGGAGGAGAGAAGCAGCGGAAGCAAATCCTTGTGTCCCTCACACCGCGGGTAAAGCAGCCTGGCTCTCCAGGTGCAAACATCCAAGGGATGCTTGAGGATCACAGGGATGCTGCACCCCCCAGGGGATACAAAACCTTTCTGTCAGGATGATGAGGTGGGAAGGATCTCCAGCAAAACGTTCCTCTCTGTTCTGCAGAATGTCTCTGTGGCGTTAGAGATGCTGGCGGGCAGAAAGCCCGGGCTGCTCAGCATCCTTCCCGCGCCTCCAGCAGCACGCAGAGATCAATGCCCTGCAGGCCAGGAAAACGTTTGTTTTAGCAACCACCTCTAAGGGAATAAATAAAATAGGACCAAACAAGCCGGTGTGTTCCTCTGTTGACAAGTCAATTAACAAGTACAAAGATTTAAATCTACCATATGTCACAGGCATCACTGAATAGAAAAACAATGCACAGCGTAGCCTCGTTGAGCCCTGCAGCAGGAATCCTTTGTGCCGCTAATTAGCTGAATAAATACCCTGAGGTGGGTGAAATGACTCACTCGTTATCCAGGAATCGGGGAATCAGCTTTACCACCTCCATTATTTACTAGTCTGTGGTTAAACTCTTGTTAAACTGAGGGAGGGGCTCTGCATCCTGCGGGAGCAGGGGGGAATGGGGATGGAGAGCTGGTGGCTCCAGAGGCACCTGGTGCTTAATGATCGTGTTGTACCTGCATTAATGATACACAGCAAATAATCCACAGGTCAGACACACACTACAATTTCCATCCCATAATTGCACAGTAAGGCACAGCAGGCTGTGCATTTCCAGGGTGTTATTACACTCCACTGAAATCTGAAGTCACTTGGCCTTTGGCCTCCTAGAACCACCCAAAAGCTCTCAATAATCTCCAGAGCTCTGCTCCCTGTTGTGTCTTTCTCAGACAAATGGAAAACACATTTTCACTTCAAACTAATCCCCATTAAGCAGCACTGAAACCACGCAAACCCTTGAGCTGATTCTAATAAAAAAAAAAAAAAAAAAAAAAGGAACATATTGAGAAGCAAATGAGCCTTGTAACTCAGGCACTGCAATATCATCCTGTGAAACCACTGCTGGTGTGATTAGCTGCTCTGAAGGCATTCCTGGGCCTGAGTGACAACAACCACAGGGATCATCTGAGCTCCCTACAAGCAGTTGAAGCCTTTAGGTGTGTTGGTGTGTGGGCTTTTCAGCCCTGGGGAATGACACAGATTGTGCTTTTTGGTGAGAGAGAGGCAACTCTGAACACACAAATGATCCAGCGAAGGGAAGGGAGCTCTGCCTTGCTCCCCCAGGTGCTGCAAAGGGTTCCCAGCACAGGAAGGACACGGAGCTGTTGGATTGACTCCAGAGAAGGCCACCAAGATGATCAGAGGGATGGAGCAGCTCTGCTGTGAGGAAAGGCTGAGGAAATTGGGATTGTTCAGCCTGGAGAAGGTTTTGGAATGACCTGAAGGAGCTGACATGAAACATGGAGAGTGACTGTTTACAAGGGCCTGGAGTGATGGGACAAGGGGGAATGGCTTCCCACTGCCAGAGGGCATTGTTAGGTGGGATATTAGGAAGAAACTCTTCCCTGGGAGGGTGTTGAGGCCCTGGCACAGGTTGCCCAGAGGAGCTGTGGCTGCCCCTGGATCCCTGGAAGTGTCCAAGGCCAGGTTGGATGGGGCTTGGAGCAACCTGGGCTAGTGGAAGGTGTCCCTGCCCATGGCAGGGGGGTAGAACAAGATGATTTTTGAGGTTCCTTCCAGCCCAAACCATTCTGGGATTCCACGATTTAGCAAAACCTGTGCTGTGATTGACTTAGAACATTGCGAGTAAGAACCTCACTTTTGGGTTACACAAGAGAACTATTTATTCCAGATCATGTATTGTGCCCTTTTAGCTCAGTAACATTTTTTCCCTGGGCCACCTTCAATATTACACCGATGCTGCCCCAACACATGACAGCTCATGGGCTGTCAGGGCTGTCATCCAGCTCCAGCAACACCCACCGGCTCACAGAGGTGAAGAATTCCTGTGCAACACCTTCCCAGCGTGTCATTGTTCTTCAGGGAAACACATTCCTTCCCGATCCCTGCAGGGATCCCTTTGCCCAGGGAACATTTGGGGATTAGTGTCTCCAGCTGTGGAGTTTGGGAGGTTGTGCAAAGCTCTTCTCTCTCGCCAGGCATTGTTTTGCACATCACTGGTGAGGGCTGGGTTCTGTTCTGGACTGGTCTTTTTTTGGGGCTGTTTTTGCGAGTTAAGGGCTTTGCATGGAAAATTGCTTTGTGAGCTCTCTGTTTTGCTCCCATTCGAGCTAATGTGTTGTTTATTTTTAATTCTCCATTCTGTACTCCAGGCCCAGTGCACTGGTTACATCCAGTGATCATTTAAGATGTGCAAATGTCTTAACAGCCTATTCTAAAGCCCATTGAGGCTTTCTCTTTTCTTCAATAGACTTTGATTGGGCTATAAGTAAATAACCAGGAAATTGTAATTATTTTAATCTTTGCTCTATGTTTCTCCTTTCCTGCACTGACTATTTGACTGCTTTTGTTACCTCACACCTATATTTAAAGATAAAAAATTCTTCAGCTTCAGTTTCATGCCTTTAACTTTTCTGCCTTCAGCTTTTACAGATTTTGATTTATTAGTTCTGATCACTTTCAATGGGTTAGGATCAGATTTGTTGTGTAAATGAAAATACTGACAGTGTTAATTTTTGTCCCCACAACCTTGCAGAAAACCTGATAAGAATGTAGAGGATAAATCTGTCAAGGGATTGTGTTTTATTTATTTTATTTATCCCCCTGGCTCAGGAGATGGACAATGTGTTCCCACTCTTATCCCAGCCTCCTACCTCGGGTTAGGGCAGGACAAGGGTGTGCTGGAGGAGGGTCTGTGCTCTCCTTACTGAGGGGGTAAAAGAGCAGAATCCATGTCCTTAGACCCTTGGAAGATGTTCTGGAAGATGTTCTGGCCTCTTTCCAGGTGTGTTCTCTGCTGTGGCACACTCAGGGCTTCACCTGCCTGTGAACAACCACCTCCACTCCTCTCCCAGCTGCTCCTCTGCTGTGGGACTGGGCAGGGATTCCCAGAATGATGCTGGATGTGCCCTGAGCTGCTCAGAGAGCAATAATTGGAGGAAAAGGATGAAAAACCACCAAGTTCAGTCTGTCCCCCCTGCCCTGCTCACCCAGCACTGACCATTCCCCACATTCAGTATTTTCTGCCCCCCTGCACAATGTACTTTTCCACCCATTCAAACACTGGGTTCCATTGTCCCATATAATTTGTCAATTCAGTGCCAGATATTTTACAGTGTCTTCATTCATCCTGTAAAAAGGAAAATGGATTGCAGTGTGTCATGTTACCTTCAGACTCTACTTGGCCTTCCCTGGGGGCAAAGAAGAGCACTTTTATTCTTCTAGGCAATCTTTTCTGGAAAAAAAAAAAAAAAGAAGTTTCCATCTCAAAAAAGTCTGTGAGAGTCAGTCTTTTCTTGCAGTGGATAAATTCAAATCATACTCAGTGTTATACCCTGCAGCTACACTGAGGCCAGTTACTTGGGATTTAATGGCTTTTATTATGGTCTTAGTCCGCTTGAACAGAAATGGTTAGCAAATAGTAGTTAAAATTCAAACAGCCATTAAAGTCTGGTCCTGACAAGATGCAACTACTCTGTTACTAATGGACTTTTCCCCACAAGGACACATTTGTTAAAGGAAAATGTTCAAAATGTTTGGCCAGCTGACAGTGGGGGGGGGGGGAAAATAAAAGAGAGAGCAAATTCTAAAGTTCTGAGGAAGCTGTGGTGGCAGCATCCAGTGTGCACTCATCAGCAAGATCCACTCCTCAGGACAGGGAACATTTTTCTCGGGAAACTTTCCCACGAGTTGTCTTTATTTGAATGGATTTTCACTCAAACATCCCCCTGAGCTGGTGGAGAACTCAGAAGGAAAGCTGCTTGAAGCCCCAGAAATAATGGTTCTGGCACAACTGAGATTCTGTGTTATCTGTGTTGTGAGGAGAAATTGAGGCAAAAAGACTCAGGGGCCTAAAAGTCTGAGTCCTGCAAGATAATGTTAGAGCTGCACGTGATGTGGCAAACTCCACATCCACAATTTGGGGTAATTTGGGAGGTTTGGCATCAATTGAAAAGGAGACAGAAGCACCTGTACAGGCTGCAGTCTGTAGGTAAAGATAATTAGGTGTCAGTTCTTCATTTAGGAACACTCAAGCTTTAAGTTTTTATCTGATGGGTATTTTCCACTGTTGGTTCTTGTTTTCCCCCTGGATTTACTCCCCGTTGCTCTGAGGGTGTAAAGGTCTGGTACAAAAACCTACCTGGATGGATCAGCATCCCACGGATGAGCAAAAGGGTTTATCTCATTTTCATTAATTGCCAATACAAAGACATATCCTAGAGGTGATGATATTCAGAATTTTCCATCTGACCCACCCAGCCATTCAGACCTTCCCAGCTGTTCCAGAGCTTTGTTGGGTTAAGTGCAGAAAGGGCTGGAGGCATTTGGAGGGAGGGATGTGTTATGTCCTACATGGTACCACTTTGTGCAGACCAGATGCAAGTGCAAATAATAGAAACAACTTCTTTTAAAATTGCAGTTACAAAAGAGGGGAAAAAAGGAGCCACCTAAGAGTAATTAAATTTAATTTTGTTTCTCATTAGATGCAGGTGTCAGAAACCACTCCAGAACTACTCTTCACATGGTGTTTGCAAACTCTCTCCACCAAACAGGTTCTTGGAGTGGCAAGTAGAAAACTAATAAACCTCCTGCCCCTCCTCTGCCTCTGAAGTAAATGTAAATGTACTCCCAACGCCTGTGATTTGTTGATATCTTTTAATGAAGTTTTTTTGCTCTCGAACTTCCAGTTCAGCTCCCCAGACATCCAAGTTTGGATTTTTTCCCTTCCATACCCTTTCTGTTCCAGCCTCTCAGCACCTGCCTGTAGAGAACATGAATTTCCTGCTGCTTCAGCACGGTGGGACTCGGTGCAAAACACTTTAGTCTCTCTCATATCTGCTGGAGCTCTCAGTGTGTCAATGGTGCCTGCAAACGCTGATCTCAGTGGGTTAATTAAGAGATTCTTCCCCAAATTACCCGAAGTGTTTGAGCAGAAGTCAAGGTCTCTCGTCCTTTCCCTCCAATATTCAAGGTGCCTCAAAGCTGAACCTGTCCTTCCCAAATGTGTCAGCTGCTTTGCAGGTGAAATACCGGTCCCTGTATTTTGGCCAAGCTGAATGGGATTTAAAACTCCTCAGGCAATTAGTGTCAATATTAATGAGGGCAGGTCTCCCTGCCCTCCAGAGCATGGCAGCCACTTGGCTGTTTCTTCATTTGACTTTATTTCTTAATGTCTCACTCCACATTAATTAATCCAAAGACACTGTGCACACACTTAACTATTTAAAAATATATTTGTGAAGAAAAATCTGGTCCCATGTGCCAAGGGCACCTTTTTCTCCCCTATCCCAGGCTGTGCTTGCCCATATTACATTCCTGTAAGCAATGAATGATAATGAAAACATCTGCTGGGGCCTTCTGCTGAAGGATTACAGACCAAAGTCAGCCCTGAAAGACCACACTCATCGTGTTCCTCCCCCCCCAAGATCCCTTTTAACTTCCCCATGACGGGATGGGGCGTTCAGAAGAGGGAGAAACCTTCCTTCTCACCTATAAAAGCTGCAGCTGTTTTCCTGTTTTTATAGAAAGCAGCAGGCAGATTTACTATGAAAGAGTAAATACTCCACGGCAAAGTGCTGTTCACCTTGAGGGATGATGTCAGAGCCATAAATAACACCACGGGAATACGGAGATGTCCTTAAAGGCCCATTAAGAATGATGTGAAAAGGAAGTGAAAAATAGGCAAGCGAGTGTGCTCTGCACAGCAGGCACAGGCTAAACATCACTTTAGGGAGGTACTTGAGAAATACCAGGAAAAAAAATACAAAGGAAGGAAAGGAAATAACAGGGTTTCTTCTTTGGAAGTCGCTCGTGCATCCTTGCACTTGCCAAAGCAGCATTTCAAAGGTATCAAGAGTTAGTTAAAGAACTACTGGTGCATCCCCTTTGCAGGGCCAATTTCATGCTTGATGCTCTGTTCCACTGAATAAAAAGAATATATAAAAATAGATTCTGATATTTGCAGAATATCAAAGAAATTATTATATTTAAAAAGAAAGAGTCTTTCAGGTAGAAAGAGTAATTTCCATTAATACCACAGTAATAACTTCCTGTCTGGCAATATTTCCTCTGATACATTCTAGGGTTGGATTCATCTTTTTCCTCCATTCATGACCACATCTTCCTCTTTTCCCTTTTTTTCTGTGTGTTATATTCTGAACATGCAGCAAAAAAATCTTGCTCTTGCCATTTATGCTTTGACACTGTGTGTTATTAAATTTCCATCTCGCTGCCATTGCTCAGCCCCTTGGGACTGTTTGATTCTTCCTCTTTGGTATTTCCCTCCTCCAGCACCTCCCTTTCAACCCCAGCTTTTTAGCAAGCTCAGTATCACTGAGGATAATTTTAAAATCAGATTAATTCGAGGACTGATCCCAGGGAGCCTCACAGTTGTGCTCCTGTCTCATGTGTTACCTTTGAACGAAACACCCTCTCCTTCCACCTCTTACACGAGCCTTGATCTTTAGTTTAATGAATGTATTTGTGGCAGTTCAGGTAAATCTGCAGCCACTGTCTGGAGAAGATCAGTGAACAGTTAACGGCAAACAGGTTTGGAGTTAACAGGAACAAGTGACCTTGGGAAAACCTTCTCTGACTCTTATCCCTTCTGCTGGACAACTCTCAGAGAAGGCAGTGCCTGGCAGTGGGACACAAAGTACACCTTGTACTGCATGTGCTCCTTTTTAACTGCTCCAGGCACAGATTCTGCAGCACAGAAGGTGCTGAGAGAACAAGACCTCTTTTTCCTCCCTCTGTCCCACCACCCAAAGTGGCTGGAGCTGCTCTTCCTTCCCCCTTCAGAGCCAGCCTTGCCTCCTCTCTGGGATCTGCAGCTCTGGCAAGGTTTGGTTGCTCAGAGAAGCACGAAAGAGAAAGCAGCAGGGAAGAGGGTAAAAAGCTGAATTCTCTTCCTAAAAACCAGCAACGTAGTCAGAGGAGGTGAGTCCTCTGAACGTGGCTTCCAAACGGCATCATCAGCTCATTTTTGTGGTTGCAGCTTGAAGACTCTTGCCATGGCACTCTGAGAGGAACAGCTGTCCACCAAATGCTCCAAATGCCTCAAATTAGCTACCCAAGAGCACCCATCAGAAGGGAAGGGCTCTGCTGGCACTCGGGGACATCAGGCTTTTATGACTTGTCATTCTTTGCTCCGTCCTCGTTCGACCCTGCGCTGTTTCCCAGGCAGGGCAGATCTTCTGAATTAGAGCAGGATTCCTTATTGGGAAAATATGGAGCCTCTAGTAATTGTACAAGCTTGTGTAACCTCTGCTTCAGCTGGATCCCACTCCTTTAACACCAACAGGGACAGTTTTCCTCTAAGGCAATGGAAAGAGAAGTGTCAGGGCAGAGAGAAGAAACACCTTCAGTACTGAGCTGGCATTTTTTGTCATGTAGTTGCCACAAACTTTGTGACGAGGACAATGAAAGGAAAACTCCATCCCAAAGTTTTCTGCAACCACAGCTCTGATGGTTTCGGTGGAGAAACTGGCTCCAGGTTTCCCATGACAACTGAGGTTCTGGTTAATGCAAAGCATGGTCAGAACTGCATCTTTCCTTCCTTATCACAGTCCCATGGTAGTTTTTCGGAGCCAAAAAGATACTCAGGTAATCACAACACACACAGTAATCAGGGTTGTGAGCCAAAAGCACCAACTCACTGCTGATTTCCAGAAGTGTGTTACCATGGAAATGTGTCCTTCCCATGCCAGGCAGTATCTTACTCACAGGAATAAACCAAAAGGGACACTTGTCTGTGCTCAATTTTTGGCATCAGGAGCGTGGGCAGGACAGTGTAAAGGCCCTGGGGGACCATGGATGGTCACTTTGGATGGAGTCAGTTCTTATGCTTTAATTTGGTTTAGTACCTACTGGCCTTTCGGGGCTCGTTTGGGGTCCCTTGTTTTCTGCTAAGCAAAAATGGAAAAATGTCCTCTTCCTGTGGGACAGGGAGCCAAAATCCCTACTGGTAAAAATAGTGGTTTGTTTATTTAAATCTCATATTTTTCAAAACAACACAATGATCTTATACTCGTAATTAACACTTGTTCATTATAGAAAGTGCTCCCAGAAAAGCTGGCAACTTGTTCAGTTAATCTTTAAGGCATGTTCCTTTCCAGCAGACATCCCACCAGTCTGGAAGTCTTTGCTCTTCTCTCACCTCCTGGTGGACCCCAATGGAATTCCAGGCTCAGCAGGGAGAACAATTCCTGTTTCCCAAGGCAAACCCTACCAGATCTTTAAAAACAGCCACGAAAGGCAGATTTAAGTTACATAAGTGAGATTTTTTTTTTTCAAGCATAAATTAATCAGTGGTCAGCTCAAGCCATGTGTGACACAGTGAATTCTAGCGAGCTTAAAAAATCCTGCCAATATTCTATTTAGAGACTCATTATGCACATATCATTTTCTTAATCCACTAAATCTGTCATGACAATGATCTTTCATCCTTTTATTTGTACAAAGCATAAGAGTCCTTATTCATCATAGTAGCTTATAGGCACTAGATGATAATAATAGCAGTAGTAATTTGTGTCTCATAGTAATGAGTTTCATGAGTTGCTTTGTTTTCTGAAAGCTTCCTTTTGGATTTTGCTGCCATAAAGTTTGTGGCAGGCTTATTATTTCAGCATTATCACTCAGGGTGAGTAGGAGCTAACTTTGGTACATTCAACACTTCCCAGTCCCTTGCCTTCCCTGCCAAAATTCCTGCATGGATTCAAAATAGACAAAGGCTATATGGCAGGAAGATCTGCAACCCCAAATCATTTCTCTTTGTGGGATAGCTGTGAAATGTTTGTTTGCATGTGCAGACCCAGTGCCCAGCTTGTTTGTTCACAGCTTCTTCAGAATATAAAGCCATTGTGACCTGCTGATCTGATGAGCTGCAAAACACAGGCAAGGGAGTTTTGCCCAGTAATTCGTGTATTGAGTTAGGAAATTATGTTTTAGCTGCACATCTTCAGAAATGCAGGCAATTGTCATTTTCCTTCAGCAACACAGGAAATACTGGATTTAAGGATGCATTTAGTACTCATTTGTTTCACACTATTCACGACTACTCATGCAGGCAAGTGTTCCCTCTGCAGAAGTGCTAGAAGAGTGTTTCCTGAGATCCAAATATTTCCAGCTCTTGTCATCTGATCAGCACTTCAGTAACCCCACAGATAAGCTGGTGATGTAAGGAATGATCTCATGCACTTTAAACTTGAGCTGACCATAAAAACTTCACTTCAGTCAAGTGCAATTTTTGTGGAATGGAGGGTTTCTTGGTGCAGGATACAGAGAGCACTGAACCTGAGTTCCCTGGCAGTTTTCTGCTGGATGGAAATGTCCCCATGTTTCCGTGCTGGTAGGAAAATTGGGATTCCTGGCAGGTAAACTGGGATTCCTGGTACTCAGCAGGTTTGTGCACTTGTTCACCTCTGCTCTTGGTTCCTTCCCCAAGGTGAGGAGGTAGATAAGCATCATTTACTTTTCCCCTCAGCAGTGCCTTGGCTGCCCTACACATTCCTTGAGCTCAGAGTACATTCCAGATCCAACTGTGTCTGGGTGAGACCTGTCCACAGGGTCCCTGGAGAGGCAGCTGTACCTGCTGCAGGTGTGAGAACCTCCAGCACAGACCCCTCTCCTTGCCCACCATCCCCATCCTCCACATCCTTCCTCCCCCATCTGATCAGCTCTTTCTCTCTGCAGGGACTTTAATGGGAAGGTGACTCTGTGAAGTGTCATTGGAAAGGGCAGCTGGGGATTATCTCCTGTCCCTAACAGGGTTTAACATCCTATGCCACCTTCCTGTCCCCGTTGGAAGTACATGCTCCTCTTTTCCTCCCTAAATGCTGCTTTTTTGGGCTTCGGTCCCAAACCAGGGGGCTCTTTTCATCCAGATCAGTGTAGACTAAGTGGGATTATAAAACCAGATTTATCCAAGGCCATAATACTGTAGCTGCAAGGAGCACTTTCCAGGGGCTGTGAGGTGCTTAATCTTTTAGATTAACTAGAAATATCTATGGCTTTAAACTGCTGGTTTGCGTCACATCCCGAAAGCCGCTTTATGAACTGGTGGGGAAACATTCTAACAGTGATTAAAAAACTGCCTCTGGTGGTGGATTGTGCACGAAAACCAAGAGGGAGAGGGGCAAGCATCAGTTCTTGGCAGTTTAATTCATCTTTGTCCTCCCAAGTAGTCAGACTTAACGTGTGGTGCAAGAAGGAAGCATTTTCATGGATGGCAGAGCATTTCCTGGAAAAAGAGAAGGGAAACACCAGGACAAGGACTGGTAAAATGGGATAACACTCTTCTCTTGGCACAGCTCAGCTGACTCTTTATCCCAGAACTCAAGCTGTGCTGTGCTGAGCTCAAAACACACTCTTTAGAGCCAAATATTTGGCAGAAAATTAAAAAGCAATTGAGTAACCCGGGTATGGACCATCAATAAGAGCTTCACTAGAGGTCCCTTCTTGGTTGCAGAACATCTTTCCCTTTCTCCCTCTGCTGACCTGGAGGATCCACATCCTCCCACCTTTTCCCATCTCATTCCTCCTGCAGAGGTTGCTCATTCCACTCCTCACTGGAACACACCAGGTCACAACAGCAGAGGTGGGTGTGATTTGTGCTGTGATTTACACTGCAAGAGTGACCAGTTCAGGGAGTCCACCTGTGATGGAGAGTCACAGAATCACAGAGAAATCAGTTGGAAGGACCCACAAGGATCATCGAGCCCAGGGACAACCTGTGCACCTCGTGTTTGGTGCCAGGGTGGTTCAAACATGCTCTGAAATGGCTTTGCCATCTCCAAACACACCCCCTTCTCCCTACAGCTCTTGGGAAAGAGGTGACAGGGCATCTCCTCTGCCTGCTGGGTGCCTGCACAGGGCTTGGGATTTTTTGGGGAATTATAAAGCCGCTCACAAGCTCCTGGGACTTTTTACTGCCTGAGCAGCAGCTGAGATCACCGGGACAGCTATGAAAACTCTGTCCAGGTAGAAGAGTCTGCGAGTGCTTTTCCTGGTGATAACATTCTAAAAAAGGAAGCAGCGGAGAGAAAAACAGTTCTATAAATTTGTTCATGGAACATTCAGTGACCGTGAATCACTCCATAAATATCCCAGGCTATAGGTTTCAGGGTCTCTTTACCAGGCTGGTGCAGTGCCTTGTGACAGACCTTGGTAACAGTAGCTTCATGATGGTTGTGATAAACCCTTTTTATTCCTTATCTCTCCCTTTCCTCCTTCCTTCCAGTTACACCAGCCTTTCACCCATGCTGTTTATTCCTCACCTCATGGAAAATTTTTGACCGAGGAGAAAAAAAAAAAATCGCTTGTGTTGAAAAACCAAAAATGTCCAGCCAAAACCAACGTTTTTTCATTGTTTGGCTGAAAATGAGAGGTTTGCCATTTTAAGCTTAAAGTTTTTGGTCGGGAGCCAAAATAGCTTTGCTTTTTGCCTGAAGTCTCCAGTAAAAATTCCCAATTTTTCAGAGAGACAGGCACTTGTTTTTGCATCAACGAGAGGAAAGTTAAAAACCTGATTGCTCACCAGGAGGAGTTTAGATAAAACCAACCCTACAGAAAAGCCCTTTTTCCTTCAGTGAGTATTAAGTGAGAAGTGAGGCACGTTGGAGTTCACCTCCCTGTTACATGGACGTGGCAAAGCTGCTGGAGAACATTTCCAAAAGGATTCGTTGTTGGAACAGGAATGACACTGTGTGATTTCGGTGTTTGATGACAACTGGAATGGTCCCCACACTGTCCTTGCCCTCTCCATGGCAAATCACAGCTTGTGCACAGCTCAGAATTCCCCAGGAGTAGCACTGGAGCTGCTGGGGTGGCCGAAGCACCAGAGCTTTTAAACCAACAGCATCAACCCTGATTTCTGGTCCCAGCTCCAGTGGGGAGGTTGTGTGGAGACTCCCCTTCTTGTAGACGTGGATTCCCATTGCATTAGGGAGTGGGATTTTTCTCACTGCCATTCCTGAAGTGACTTTTAAGCCACCACACAGAATTAAATCATTTAAAGCTGGTTTATTTCTGACACCATATCAAGAATTCCTGTAAGAAGCGAGGAGAGGGAGTCCTTTGCCATCCCAACCCCGTGTGTTCCTGGGCCCCCAGGAAGCTGGATATCCAGGTGCATCCTTGCCTCTTTCCTTTCCATGCACCCCTGTTTCCAAGGATTTGCCGTCTCGTGGGAGGGCTGAACCGACATCTAAAACCCTGGGAGAGTGTTTTTAACTGGAGAGGTGAAGAGAGGAGCTGCAAAGGAGTATCACTGCTCTGGGTGTCTTGTGGATTCCTTGGTGCAGAATTCCAGGCTCAAAAAATGCCAGCAACACCAGCTGGAGCAGCACTGACCTAGGAAGGGATAAAAACAAGCAGGAAATGTAAATTTGAAGGATCTGTAAGAGCTGGGCAGATGGCAATTGATGATTAATAAATATTTCAATAAACCAGGCTATTATTTGATTTCAGCTGGCAGAAGGACACCGGAGTCACCAGGATGGCAAGAGCCACGACATTCCAAAAAATCCTGGGTCTCTGAAACCATCGCTGCTCCTCTGTGACAGGGGGAACTTAGTGTTGCCTTTTTATTCTGTGAGCTCTAGGTGGGAAGGACCAAGCCAAGGAGGAATTATCCACCCTGGGTGATCTCCAAACGGAGCCTGAGCCCAGTTCTACCTAAAATTCCGGGTACCTTGACGGGAATCAGGGAGATCATGGCAAGAATCTAAATGTGGTATTTTTTGAATGCCCTGTAATTGGCTGGTTTTGGAGTGGATGCCTTTTTTTTTTTTTTTTTTTTTTTGCTACTCCTGTTTGTTCTCCTGGACTCCAGACACATTTCAGCGACACTTCCATCAGGAAATTAAGACATGGAAAGTTGGCATTTTCTAACAATTTCCACGGAGCAATTTCCAACTCAATGGACATCCTGTGCAACACTAGACCAAAAAATGACAAAGCATTCATTTTCTTACCAAGGGAGACCTGTATCTGTTCCCCTCCCCAGAGGCCAGGCCAGCCCTGTGGTGGCTGTTGGGGTGTAATTTGTGGGTGTTTCCACAGCACCAAACCCCACGTTATTGTGCTTGGCTGATCCTGGGGGTGAACAGTTCGTCAGGGGGGGAATCAGCACATCCACAACCAACCCAGGGATATCTGAGCATGGCTGAGTCACCCTCCAGTGACACTGTAAAATATCCTGACCCGAGTCTTATAGTGACTGTAAAGCTCTTAAGTTGATCTTTGGGCATTTTTAGGCTTTGAGTTGATGTGAAAAACAGTCTGATATGAGTTTGATGGAAGGTGTCCCTGCCCATGACAGGGGGGTGGAACAAGGTGGGTTTCAGGTCCTTTCCAACACAACCTATTCTGTGATTTCCTGATTCTATGAATACTGATTTCATTTAAACTGAGGGTTCAGTGTTTTGATTGAGAATTTTAAAGACCAGCTTTGGAACGAGCCCAGACAAGCTCACCAAGTTGATCAGAGGGGTGGGACCCCTCTGCTGTGAGGAAAGGCTGGGAGAACTGGGATTGTTCAGCCTGGAAAAGAGGAGACTTTGAGGTGACCTAACTGTGGCCTTCCAGTAATTGAAGAGAACCACCAGGAAAGATGGAGAGAGATGTTTACAAGCTCATGGAGTGACAGAACAAAGGGGAATGGCTTCAAACTGAAAGAGAGTAGGTTTAGATTAAATATTAGGAAGAAATCCTTTCCTGGGAGGGTGGGGAGGCCCTGGCCCAGGTTGCCCAGAGAAGTTGTGGCTGCCCCTGGATCCCTGGAAGTGTCCAAGGCCAGGTTGGATGGGATTTGGAGCAACCCAGACTAGTGGAAGGTGTCCCTGCCCATGGTAGGGAGTTGGAACTAAATGACCTCTAAGATCCTTTCCACACCAGAACATTCTATATTTCTATGATTCTACTCCTTTTTACCATACTGGCATATTTTCCATGTTGCCTGTAAATTAATATTGAAATTGTTAACAAATATGTTCAACATCATCACTGGGACCAGAAAAAAAAGAAGGGCAAGAAGTAAATAATAGATAATTTTAAAATAAATAATTGCTCACTGATATGAGCAGTTGTTTCATCTCATCCATTTCAAACTATCTTTGTTAGGCACTGTGGCCTAGGAGGATTTTAAGATAGGATTTTTTTCCCCCATAAAAATTGGTTTAGACATTGGTAGATTTAGGGTAACTTTTGTCTTTTATCCCTCTGTTGTTTTTCCTGCCATGTATTTCTCAATGAAGTAACTGTATCCCTGTATTTGCATATTAAGGGGAGGGGGTGGGTGGAAATCAATCTGTGGCTTCTCTTTTGTAGAAAGCTATGGTTTCCTACATGAGTTTTCCATGGAATTTGTTTGGGAAAAATGCAGAGTGCACCAAAATGAGATAATGACAGGGTTTGGTGTTTATCAAAGCCCTTTTTTCCCCCCCATCATCAAACTGTCAATGTCCTGTTGTTTGCTGAACGAGAGGGTGCACAAGCCACAATGGGAGGCACAACTGACCTCTTGAGAAGGTTCTGCTTTGCAGAAACCAGGGCAGGAACCTGGGGTGTCCTTGGGATCTGTGTCCTTGTGCTTCCAGCATAACCTCAGGTGAGGCAGGGGAGTTATGTCCATGAACAGACAGCAGTGAAGGCTCAATAATGGATTAAATGTCATATAGATCCCACAAATACTGACAGATAACTCCATTTTTACTGACTAAATGCCCTGTGATGTGCACACCCTTAAGTTAAGCAAACTAATGGCTTATTGTCACTATTGTCATTATTAAGTGACAATTCCCACCGCCCTCTGTGGAGTATTCCCAGTCCCATTTTCTCCAGGTCTTCCCTGTGACTATTTGAAACCCACCCCTTCAGTGAGAGTTCTGCTCATCTTAAATCATCTTAAATGCAACACCAGTTTTACCTCCTTTTTAATCAAAAGATTTCCTTGAGAGCTCTGAGTGTGACTGTACTTCAGGGCAACGTAATCATGAGGTTTATCACAAAAGTAACCTCATCCCTCACCTGTGTTGGATTATTTCCCTTCTGTTTTGCCTTTCTGCCATTTTTCAAACCCTAAATTTATGTGCATTGCACACTTTGCCCTTTGAAACTGGATTTCACAGTCAGATATGATTAATTTTTTTTCTTTCTTTCCCCCTGGAAAATACTGAAGTGGTTTGTGCTTTTCTCTTTTTATTGTGGGTGAAAACCTTAAGTGGTGTAAATCAGCACAGTTCCACTTACAGCAGTGCAGGTCACCTATAGAATTCAGCATTTCTCACCAATTATCATAAGTTATGAGCATTTCCGAATCTCCTTTATTCCATGGATAAACCCAGGGTTTATGTGTGTAACTCCCAGGGTGATAATGGCAGGGAGCAGTTTTACTGCACACACAGAACTTCTCCTTAGGCCAAGAAAAGCAGCCACAGCGTTTCATCCACTCCCAGCAAGATTTAAGCAAGATTTTAAAAAAAATAAATAAAAAAATCTAATTGATGGGGACAGAAAGTGGTGGGAGAAGAGAAGCTGAAGCACGAAAATGAACAACATCAAGCACACAGAAATCACCCCAAGCAGTTTGTCCTCTATTTTAAATGTTTCTGAGCTCTTTCAAATTAAATATTCGATTAAATAATCGTATTTTCAGTCTTTCCCCCCCCCCTGCAGCCATATAGGTGAAAAATCAGAGGATGAAAAATAGGAACATGAATATTTAATATTTAATATTTAATCCACGTGTGGCTCTTGCTGACTTTTTCAAAATGCAGTTTCCTGGCTGCTGCAGGGCAGGACAGCAGCAAAGTCACTCCTGAGAGCATCCTCATCCAGGGGGGCTCATCATCCTCCCATTAATAATGGGAATGAGGGATCTTACATCTGCAGAGGAACCATCCTGAAAAAAACCACCCCATCCCTGGGAATGTCCAAGGCCAGATTGGAGCAACCTGGTTTGGTGGAAGGTGTCCTTGTCCATGGCTGGATGTTGGAACTAAATGATCTTTAAGGTCCCTTCTATCCCAAAGCATTCCATGATTCTGCAAAAACGAGCCTTATTCTGAGGAATAGAGGACAACAAAAAGAAGGTTTGGGTGATAGAAAGACCAAGGAAGATGCCCTTTGGAGCAACATGCCCAGACATCTGAAGTATTTCGCGGGATTCAAGCTGTGAAATAAATATAAATGTAAGTTCACGTATTTCTGTAAAAATTCAGTTCAGAAGGAAAACGGATTTTCAGCAGCATTCCACACTTCCACAAAATGACAAGAAGGAGGATCCCATTGTTTCTCTCTCTGCCCTTTTCTGCAGAGCCAGTCATTCAGTCATGGGAAGCATCAGGTTGCTCCTCACAGTTTGTCCTTGGTGAAGGACAAACCTTTCCCACCTTTGCTGTTTGTCTCCTCCTTCACCTGCCTGGACTGGTCACTATTTTCCAGTGAAGTCCAACAGTGCTGAGAACTAAAAGGGAAAGAATCAAAGATCCAACAGTGTTTGTTTTGAAACATAATCTGTGTGTTTCATGCACCTGATGGCCACACCCAGTCCCCTGTGCTGTGGGGTTTATGGACAATAATTAAATTTATGGACACAACTCCCCCCTTGCTGGGCCCTTCCACTCAGCTCTCCCCACTGCAGACAGGGCAGTTATTAAATGGCATCATGGAAAATTCCAATGAGTTCCAGGGGAAGCTTCACCCAGCTCCAGTTTTATATTGAAGAGGTTGGGGGAAGGGATGGGGCTCTGAGTTTGGACCATCCTGAGGCTGGGAAGGGGAAATAGGCAGCAGGAGGGAACTAAAGAGCAGCATCAGTGTTTGTGGGTGTGACCAGATGTCAGAGTGGTGGCACTGAAGGAATAAAGGGGCTTCATGAAAGGGGAGAAAGTCCCACAGGGAACAAAAGACAGGTGGAACCAACGTGAGATAAATTTGATGTTGAGGTGAATGTATTCACCAATTCCTCAATCCCATTAAGGATCCTTAGAAAGCTGAAAATCTCAACATAAACACCCACAGGATTGAGCTCTTCAGTGTCCTGTCTGATGAACTTCAGTGTGAAACTTCAGAGAGTTGGTTGTTGATTAAAGGAACCCTGAATTTGAAGACACGCCCGTGTTCTAATGATCTTTTTTGATGGACATACTGCTCATGGCAGGTGTTTCCGAATCTGGAACAGGATTGGAGGTGACTTTTCAGCCCTACTGTGCCCTTTTAAAATGAAATGAGGGGTGACCCAGGAAGGTGCCTGAGGGAATTATTGACTCCTGTTAAAACCCTGGGATTTGCTGATGCTGATCAGTGGCACCAGTGAGATGTTGTGGCTTCCAACCTTGCCTTCCTCTGTGCTTACCTCTTCTTAAACCTGCTGTCTGAGTCTGCTGGAGACCAAAACTCATCAAGTGGACATTTCTAAGTCTATAGGAAGACACCACATGTACATAAAGATTCTTAAGGTTGTCTGTTCAAAAGAAAGCAAACGAGATGGTTTACATAAGCGTGCCTCTTCCTGAAAGGCTGAGCTATTTTAACAGTGCATTCCACCAAAATGAATAATATTTGGCTTTTGGAGGCAGATTTTTCTGTGGTTACAACCTCTTTTGCACATCATAAATGTCCAACCCCATCCTCTTGCTTTTCTTTCATTAAAAAGAACAACAACTAACCTTTAAAAACACCGTATTTGTCATGTGCTTGCCTGGGTTTCAGCTGGTGTGATTTACTGGTGTCTGTCCTCGGGGTAAACACACTCATTGAGGAAAATTATCAGGCCTATTACACTGTGGAAAGGAAGGGTTTTGGGTCAGGGTGGGTCATGGCAGATGGTGCTGCAGAGCTCCTTGGAGCTGACTTTGCAGAGGGGTCACTGCTTAGTCTGGACTGAATGTTGAGATGGGTTATGAGTCCAAGCTTGGATTTGGGAAACCTCCAGCACTTGCAGGTGATCTGTGCATCCCAACATCTCCACAGCAAAGCTCTCCTGCCTTCACCCAGGGGTGTCATGGCCATGTTCTGTTACCAGGATGGGTGAAACCAGCCTCCTAAATCCCAAATCCTCCCACGTGTCTCATTGTGGGTGACATCAGCCATTTGTGGCTCTGATTTACCTCCAGTCCCAGCCTGGCTGGGCATTAACACCTCCCATTATTTAACCAGGCTCTGTTCTCAGTTCCACTGGTTGATCCTGCAAAATTTAAAAACAAACAAGTAGCACTGAAAGAATCTGGCCCAGCATGAATAGATTTGTCCCTTGCCTTAACAATGGCAATTTTCAGCTGGTGCAGATCTCTCCAGTTCTGTTTAAGACCCTGGAGGTGTCCCTCCTTACACAAGCAAATGATCAGATCCAAAAGGAGCAGGATTTCTTGGAAGAAGGGGGAAAACTATTTGAGGAAGGAGTAAACGGCCCCGAATCGTTCCAACAGCTCAAAACTTGTTTTGCCAGAGGAACAGGAGAAAGCTGTTAAAAAAAGATTTTAATTGTAAGTCATTTCAGCTTTGCTTGTAAGAAAACAAGGAAGAAGCAAACACAATGGCTAGAGAACATGAAAAGATCCCAAAGGCTAAGAATGCTCCAAGAAAAATATGCTCTCCATCTGAAATAGTGAGCAATGGAAACATTATTTGCACTACTTGCAGGGCTGCTGTTGGGCTCCGTGATTTCCAAGGGCTCCTTGGGAAGGGGCAGGAGGAGGGAACAGCAGAGGCTGAGCCTTCCTGCCCCGTTCCCGGTGCTTCAGGCTTGGCCCTTCACCCCCCTACAAAGGGTATGTTTGCAGAGCTCATTTGCAGGGTGAATGAGAAGGCTCGAGTGGCAAACTGGCTACTGAAAACTTCCAGAAGCCTTTCTGGGCCCGCCGTGTTATTCCGCTCGCCTGAGAATCGACAAACGCTCGCAGCGAAAAGAAAAAGGAAAAAAAAAAAAAAAATCCCCTTTCTGGCAAAAGAGCGTGGCTCCAAGTGAATTAACTTCCAAACCTGATATTTAAGGATGTTTTATTAGTCTGATGTCTCTCCAAGTCTTGCCAGAGCCATCATGTCAAAAAGCCGTGGACGGGGTTATAATGAAAGAGACGCTGTTTGTAATTGTTTCCTCTCGGTGTTATCATGTAAAGGGGAAAGGAAAGTGGAAAAGCACTTCCAGTGCTGGGAGCCACCTCCCTCCTGGGGCTCAGCTCTTGTCCTGAGCTCCTGGGGCTGGGCTGAGGGGTTGAGGTGCTGGGAGGGCTCCCAGGGATGTCCCTGGGATGGAGCAGAGCCAGAGCAGGCACCGTGTGGGCACATCCCACCATGGACAAGCCTCATCACCCTCCCTCTGGAATATCATCACTCTTAACAGGAAAGCTTCCTCTTGCTTTGCCTCTCTTTGTTTTGCTGTTGGTTTGTGTTATGTTTTCATTAATTAAGGACGGGATTTTATTTTTTTTATTTTAAAGGAGGCAACGATCCAAATTTAGGCTCACTTTGCATAAATATTGGCAGAAGGACTGATATGGGAGAGGAAAAACAAAGGTTATCGTGGTCATCACATGATTTTACTTAGGCAGTGGATCAGTTAAATTAGTTTTGAAATTATAACGTTTCAGCTGCCGGTACTTTTCATATTAAAAATCAAATTTAATTTTCCAGTTTTGAAGAAAGAAAAAATTCCAGCCATTTGTTGCTTTCCACCACCACCACCACCAGGAGGGAAGAAAAAGGGGAAAAAAAAATGGAATGAATACAGGCCAGTACTCCAAAATAAATCTCTACAAAGGCCATGTCGACCTGGGAGAAGATGTCAAGGCAGAAATTTCAACCATTCTTGGTGTTCATCACTCATGGTCTCATATAGTGATGGCAACCTGGCCTTGACCTTCCAAATTCTGGGATGTTACTCTGTACTTATGGATGTATAACTCAGACCAGGATATTCCATTTAGCACAGAGCAGATGCTCCTCATTCCCTCTTAATGACTGGATGTGAAGCAGCGTTTTGGGAAGCAGCACTGCCCGGCCAGCTCAGGAGCAGAGCCATTTCTGACCGTGTGTGGCAAGATTTTTCAATGCTTGGTTTAGTTCCATCCAGGCTACAAACCAGAGAACCAAACCAAAAACAGAGAAATTTAAAAAAAAAAAAAAAAAAAAAAAAAGAAAGAAGGAAAAAATCCTTTCTGATTTTCAACATAAAGCTAGGATTACCACCAAAGAACAATAAAAATTCTTTTATTACCAACAACAGGAAGAGCAAAGAGAAAAATAAACCACAGAAAAATCTTTGTTATAATTTTTCCATAACAAATAAGGTCTTTTCTGGTCATGTTTGCCTTTTTTTTTTTTTTCTTTTTTTTTCCCCCCCTTAAAATTGTGTCTGTTTAGGAAAAAAAATAAAATCTCGTTTAGAATAAAAACAAAACTGCGGAGGAAAAAGCTCAGCTCTTATTAAAGGGTTTGACATCACGAATAGCAGAATTCTTAAAGGAGAGTAATTTACAAATAAAAGGGCGGAAATGAAAGGTTGTGTGAGTTCCCAAGCCCGTCGTTGATGCAGGAGAGCACAGAAATTTTCACTGTCTTTAGTCAGGGAAGTGGTGGATGAGCAGGAACCGGGGCTGGAGGTTCCCACAGGGAGAAGCTCCCTGTGGAGGAGTCACGGCTGTGACTTGTCTTCCCGCTGCTTTTACTCCCCGCAGCTTTCTGTAGGTTTGCTGTGGGCGATTAAGGAAGACAAACGAACAAAGAGGAGTGAAAAGTGAACAAGGAGGAGTGAAAAGTGCTGTTTCCCTGCGTGCTGGACCCTCAGTGCCCTGTTCTCCCTGGGGGATCCCACCAGGAGCAGCAGCTGAAAGGCAGCTCCTGTTGTTGTGCGAGGAGGGAGGGATGTAAAGTTATCTCCAAGAGATTTTTTTATATATTCCTCCTAGATCCGGGGGCTGGCTTGGCTTTGTTTTTACTGGGTTCCTGGGAGAGAAAGCTCTTTTTCCTCCCCAAAGCCTGGCACACTCTCTTCCCGTGCCCAGAGTTTGCTGTGTGGCTCTGATGGGGCTGGTTGGGGTTTGATAACCCTGGCAGTGAGTTATTGCCACGTGAGGCTGCACAGCCAAAACAGGCAGTTTGGACATAAAACAGTCACAGAAATGGCTTTTTTTTTCCCACCTTATCTGGCCCTGCTCTTGATAGCAAAGGCAGCCTGGTAACAAAGGGTTTTGTTGCTCATTAATCCGCAGTGAGAGGTGCCAGGGAATTCACCCTCCCATCAAAGGGCTCTGCCTGCTCTGATCCTCTGCCATGGAGGGACAGGAGATGCTGATCCAGGCCTGGGCAGCAGCTGGCCCAGATCACAGAGGCTGGGGTTCCCCTGGGCACATCTCAAATGACAGCAGAAGGGCAGTGCTTGGAATTTGCCCTGAGCAAACAACAAGGGACAGTTTTCCCCAGGGGACATCGAGGGTGAAACAACAAAGAAGCAAAGTTCTCACCAAGTTTTAATCATAGAATGGTTTGAGTTGGGAGGGACTTTAAAAATCATCTCATTCCATCCCCTGCCATGGGCAGGGACACCTTCCACTAGCCCAGGTTGCTCCAACCTGGCTTTGGACACCTCCAGGGATGGGGCAGCCACAACTTCTCTGGGTAACCTGTGCCAGGGCCCCACCACCCTCCCAGCCAAGAATTCCTTCCTAATATCTTATCTAAATAGACCCTCTTTCAGTTTAAGGGGAATTTTAATGCCATTGAACCAGGAATATTTTCTAGATTCTTTAAAAAAATTCCTAAAATTATAAATAAATATTGAAATGCTGACAAGACAGTGTCACAATTAACCTTCTCTTCCTTCATTGTTACTCCTCAGCTCCTTCTCACATCCAGGTACCTCTTGGTTGCTTTGCTGGCAAGTTATGGTTTGAATTGAGCAAAGCTGTGAACAGCTCTAGGACACTGGTGTTAGATCTCAATTCCCTCTCCAAAGATAATTTGGGGTCACATATATGAAGTCCAACAAAAGCCTGTTTTCCTGCACTTTGGTCTGCACTGGTGTCTGAATTCCTAAACTCTTCAAAACAGAATTTAGAACTGGATGTGTTTATGCAGCACCAAAGGGAATCCAGACATTTTGGCCACCTGTGTTAACCCCCTGCTCCAGATGATTTGACAACCAAAGAGCTCAAAGATTCTTATTTTGTTTTGAACACTGATATCTTAACCCAGAAAAATTTAATCAAATCAATCTAGGAAAAACAAGAAGACTCTGTTTTCATCTACATTTTTCCAGATGTAAATACTCCTTTAATTTAGTACAAAATTATTGTGCTGTAAAATCTTTTATAACATTGCTAGGTTTCATTTTTGGTTTTGTTTTTCATTTTCTTATGTAGTTTGTGGATTTGGGATACAAACAAATGACAGGGTACTAACAATGACTTGAACTAGCTTCTGAAAGATGGCTTTTTATTTTTTTTTTACCTCCTTGCACCAGTGTTTTTCCTCTCTGGCTGCTTCATCATGGCCTTTCTCAGGGGGGCAACACATTTTGTCACAGGGTGTGATGGGAGGATGAAGATTCCCATGGCCAAAATCTTTCCTGAGGCACATTCATACAAATATTAGAGGATCCCTCCAGATGAATTCTACAATACAGTTTGGGAAGATCATGGCAGTGAAATCTCATGTGGACTCTACAGGAGGAAGATGTTCCAGGAGGAAAAAGCCAAGTGTTCAGCAGTTGTTCAGAGCACAGTGTTCACACCCACAATCACCAAACTGGACAGAACGGGGCATTTTCCTGTAAAGGACCCTCTGACTACAAATCTGGATCTCAGAATACAGAAATAAGGTGCAAAATCAAGGCAGAAAGTGATTTTAGTTCTTTGTGGAACAGAGCTGGGGTCAGGCAGGGCTAGGAAGGGCCAGGGAATATGCAATAATTCCGGGCACTTGGACAAGGTGCAGAACAGCTCCAGGGGTGGGGATGACATTTACCTGTTCCCTCATATTGTCTAATATAGCCTAGAAACCTACACTTAATTATTTTCTGTTTCACTGAAGGTGTTATAGCACAAGAGGCTTCCAAGACAAGGAATCCCTTTTCCTCAGGTCTACCCAACCATGGCCTTCCCACTGTCCATCCCTCCCTCCATGGAGTACAACACAAAGCCATACAGGGAGGGACAGATCCCTTCTGATTCATATTTCCCAAATCACTTTCCTTTGAGAACAGTGGAAAGTACCTTTTTTTTTTTTTTTCCATGACCATAATTTAATTCTTTATTTTAAAACCAACTTGCTCCCTTCCTCCTCCTTGATAACTCACGAGTTCGAATGTAAAAAATGTATTATTACAAGAGACAATTATGGGGTTCAAAGCATTCTGAAGCATTCCATGCTCCCAACTTCTGGTACTGATATAAGTAGAGGAATATTTGTGGTTTTCTTACTTGCATGAAGTGGAAGAGTTCCAAGAGCTGGTGGTAAAAGGCCTAATGAAAGTCTGCCTTCATCAGACACAACAAAGATCCTGCATCCTGGGAGGTTAACTGTTTATATGGACATGATGCCCAAGCACCATCACTCAACACAAACAAGCCCTTGACCATGTAAACTCAATCATTTCATGCTCAGTCAAAAATAACAAAATAGGAAGGGAAAAAAATTAAAGAATCCTGGGTTTGTTTGGCTTTAATTTTCTTTTTTTTTTTTTTTTTCTTATTTTTTAAATAGAGCATTGCTTTGGAAGCTGAAGGTATGCAGCTCTCTGGTTCCCAAAGTTTGTTTGGACTGAAGATGTGTCCAGCACCTTTGGGGGTGTGGAAATAGAGCCTGTTTTGAAGCACACACAGTTGTTGCACAAACATCTGCCTGCTGCAGTGCAGGAGGTTCTTCTCCACTGAACCTTCTGTTTGTCATTTATTTTTCCATTTTATAAATACTGATTGGAAACTTCTTCTTGGAAGGCAGAAGGAAATCTTGTGGATTGTAAACACTGAGAAGAAGATGAATTGTTTAGGATGGTGAAAAGGGTATAAGGACTGAAAACATAATGTTATGTAGAGGAAAGTTTAGGCTGAATAACGGGATAAACTTCCAAGTGCTGAAATCTTATTAGACTGTGGAAAATTCTTCCAAAGGATGTGGGAGAAGCTCCACTCTTTGAGCAGTTTGCCACCAGATTAGACAAAGGACTAAAAATAAATCTTAAACAATCTTGCCCTAGAAAAGGGGGTGAAGTGAAGAGGCCAAAATCAATGTATCCAACAGCACCTCCTTTGACTTCATGGACCACAATCCATCCGTGCCCAGAGAGTGAGAGTGTCCCTGAGGTGTGGATGTGGAGAGATGAATTCACCCCCCATGTTCAGCTCACAGGGCTGGACTCAACTCTGGAACCTGCTCAAGGGAAACCCGTGCAGTGCAAGAAGGCAGGAGGTGCCATCAAGCCTCCCATGCCAGCAGGAAACACAGCAACTGTAAACCAGGAAAATGGAAATTAAATATACATATTTGAATTGATTTCCTGTCCAGAGAGCAAATGGGGGTTCAGAGAACCTTCTTCATCCATGTGGAGTGGCCTGGGAGAGAGCACATAACTTGTTTTATGCAGTAATGGCAGATGACACGAGGCAAAGAAGATACAGTAGGAATTTACAACTGTAATGACTCACCAAGCAAGATTACAGTATTCTGGATATTAATCCACTTGCTGCCTTTTTCCTTCTCTTTGTGGATGGTCTAAAAGCAAAGTCTTTTTTTTTTTTTTTAAATCCATTCATGATGCTGTTGACCTGGAGCTCCTGAAGAGACAAGAAACCTTCCCACTGACCTTGCTGGGCTTTTGGATTTTATGAGACCGTGTAAATTCATTACAGAGACACCACATTTCTAAACTCTTTGCTCCAGGGACTCGTTAGGAGACTTCAAAATTTGCTCTGAGTTACTTGCCTGGGACTGGTCAGATGAATCACGTGGTGGCATTCCCAGTCCTGACTGGAGGCGCGTGGGAGCAACATCTGGTGCAAATATTTCCTGGTAGAACCCAAAATGTCACTTGCTGTAAATACTTCTCTGTGTGATCCCGAAATTCGCTCCCTGCTACGTTTTTTTGGCCGGTAAAACTTGATAACTGGGGAAGTTCTTAGAAAGCAAAGACAAAGAGATGCGAACGTGGCCAAAGTGACTTTATTGCAAATGTGAATGATTCCAATATCAGCTAAAAGCAAATGTTGGATCTCTTGCAAAACTAAACATTTTGTAGACTGGAGAAGATGCACAGACCTTGAACTGGTAGTGGAGCAGTTGGAAACCTCGTGGTTTTAAGTGAAAAGGGACTGTGTCACTCTGATATGCATGGAAATATAGAATATGCACTTTTAATACAAAAAAAAAATAAATATGGGGTTTATGTGTCTGTCTGGTGTTTTCTGCTGGATGTGTTATGTGAGTTAAGAGGGCATCTGAATCCCACCACGAGCAGAGAAGAACTAAACCAGTCTCCTACAGGTGCCTGTAAACATCACTAAAAATCATTATTATCAGGAGTGTCAGACTGGGGAGAACTTCTTGACTGTTTCCTGTCTAAACCAAATCCTAGGGTGTTTTTTTTCCCCCCAAGGAATTGATGGATATCAAAATTAAATTGAGGTTTTTTTGCTTGTGACTTTTCCTAACTATTACAATTCTGAAGTTCTTCCAGAACCTTCGTGGTTTTAGAGGCAGAAATGGGATTTTTAGCCTTCTCTACTTGAAAATAATGGATTTATCATTCTGTCAGCAGTTGGACATTGCTCTGGAGGGATCTTCACCAGCCTTTATCACAGCAGCCACCCCATCGTGGCCCTCAATCCTTTGATTTCTCTGAACATGCAGCAACACTTTGGATACTTGACCTTGGCACCCAAAAATAAAGAGGCTGCTCATGTCTTTCCTTAATTGTTGGACTTAGCAAGAGATTCCTCATCTTTATTCTTCCAGTACACATCCAGGTTGTCCCGTTTCTTTTTGGTTTTCAGTTTTTTCCTCCAAACTCTTCTTCTCTTCCTCCGCAGCTTTGTCCTGCACCTTTCCTTAACTCTACCCCAAATCTTTTTCCTTCTCCCACTCCCGTGAATCCTCAAGGGCAGCAAGAATTTTCCCTTTTCCTGCCCTAAACTCTCCGTACATCTCTCCCCACCTCGTTACAATAAAATAATTCTTCCATTTCGCTGTCACCTCAATTTTAGCTCTCTCACCCTCCTCTCCCTCTTTTTTCCCCCTGGTTTTAAAGACCGAGCAGCATTTCCTGAATTGGAAAAGCCACAATAATATTTTTTTTCCATCGAAAATACCACGAGTGCAGTATTTCCATTGAACATACCACGAGAACAGTGTTTCCATTGAACGTACCACAAGGACGGTGCTTTTGAGGTATCTAAATGCTTAAGATGAACTCATAATGTTCATCTTGGACTCATTAAACCAAAAGCCCCTTTTCTCTTCTCAAAAAAAAAAAAAAAAAAGTTTTCTCAGACAGAGAAAAAATTTTTATTCACAGGTTTAAAAAAAAAAAAAAAAAGAAAAAATATAATAAAAACAAGACCTAGACAGAGCCAGGACAATTTTGCACTTGCTTTGTGAGTAAAATATAAATAGGTTTTAGCAAGTTAAAAAAAAAAAAAATCCATTAAAAATGCTTAGAGTGGTTGAACAGCTGGAAAAGCAACTTTTTTTGATAACATTTAAAGCTGCTTAGCAGCTGGGGAAAAAATCGCCTGTAAAAACACTTAACATTTACAGCCACTCAGTGGCTGGAAAAGCAACTTGTTATAAAATTGATTTAACATCTCAGTGGCTGGAAAAGACATGCACACACATACATCTCACTGCAGTGCTTTACATAGCTATTTATGGCTATTTAGACACAGATAAGGCTATAAATAGATAAGCTTGGCATTCCTGCTGATGCCATTGTGGCAGGGAATAATTTCCATTCAGATCATTCACCATTTGATTTTATTTTCTGGGAGTTTAAGGCTAAGCCATTTAAATTCCCATCAGTTTGGAGTCTGGATGCTCAGCCATCCCACCCAGCCCCCAGGAACGCCATAAATCAGTTTAGTTACAGAGCACTTTATGAAATAATAACTGAGCTCTGCGTTGGATGGGCTCACATGAAAGGCTGGCTGAGGCAGCAGAGCCCAAGCTGTTTAACAAATAATCCTTGTAATCAATGGGAATGTCTCCATCAGCTCACCTGGTCTGACAGGACCCACCTCCTGCCCTGTCCTTACAGCTGACAGAGGCCTTGCAGACCCAGAAGTAACCAGAACAAGAGATCTGGTTATTAAAAAAGTGATGTCAAAAGTCCTGTATAAGCAGCAATTAAGCATATTTGTTTCTCTCTGAGACTGGAGTTCTTTAAAATGCTGCTTTAAAGCAGGAGTGATGGAATAAGCCCTAAAGCAGCATCAGGCAGTTGTGCTCTGGCCCCACAGGGGTCCTGCTCCCCTGGATCCAGCTGTGCAGTTGGTCCCCTCATCCAGCTGTGAGGTGACCTGTGGTGACAGAGGTGATGTGTGGGCAGGTCCCTGCTCAGCCCCTGCCCAAAGTCCCCCAAACCAGGACTAAGCTCCTGCCTAAACCTTCACACTGTAACACTTTCTGTCAGCACCTGTGAACCACAAACACCCTCTGGGGTGGGATGGGATGTGTGTGGGCACACACTGGGGTTAATTGCTGTCCTAAATTACTGTACTAATGCAATGGAGCTGTTTGCTGTGGTTGGTTCCTGTGGTTTCTCCAGCCCCTGTGAAGTGCCAGGACTCTCTGTCACTCTCCCTCCGGCTCCACCTCCACCTGACATCTCCAGTTCATTTTGCCCCATGTTGTCCCTGTGACAAAATAAACTGGATGTGTCCGTCGTGCTTGAGAGATGCCATAAAACCATGGAGGCAGTTTTTGCACTGTTACAACAAATTTGGGCAATAAAACACTTTGTGTGACACATATTTTGCCGGTGGGGGGAAATCCAGGCGCACCAAGGACCCCTGTAAGGCCAAGTGACCCAACTTGCTCCCCAAGGACCAACCCCAAGCTCATGGAGAGCCCCTTTGGAAGAGCACAGTGGCTCCTGGAGCAAAGGCAGCTCTTTCCATTTTATTTCCAAGCAAGGATGTCCTGTCTGGCTGGATGATGGCTGAGGCTGTGGAACCCAGCAAAGAGGGAAGACTAAATGTTACCATGATTGGGTGTCATTTCCCAAAGTCTATAACATCTCCTGAAGTCAAGGGTAGGGCCCAAAGTGCTGCTGAGCTGGGTTTGATGCCAACTTTTGGAGCTGAGATGAGAAACTGGATGTCTTTCCTCTGCCGGTAAGTGCAGATAATGAGGCAATGTTCCCAAAGTATCTGAGGCTGGGATCTTTGAAGTGTAACCACTTTGTGGCCAAATACTTGTGAAAGTGGAAAAAATAATAATTACCTATGAATATGTGAGGACGTATATTCCTCAAGGACAGACGGGAATTGTTCAGTGTCGTCCGGGTGAAGGGAGGAGGTGCAAAAAAGAAGATTTTAAGAAGAGTTTTCCTGCCAGGGAGAGCTATTAGGCTCTGGAATTATTTCCTCAATGAAAGGAGAGGAAGGCAATTCCTTCAGACATTTAATAATAGCTTGGGCAAAGAATTAGGAAATATAAAGAAGAAGCCTGTACTGGTAGGTAATTGAGCTAATCAGAACTTAAGATTTATTTTTTTTTAGGATCATTTAAAGTCAGCTGCAATAGATATTTCATTAATTCACAGCCTTTTTTATAGCAGTCCAATAGCCAGGATTGAGGTAGAACAGCTTAATATTAAAAAAACACCAGCCCAGTAACTGCTGGGAACACTGGGACGAGGCAGTGCCAGGGAGGAGAGATTTCATGGGCACGCATCAAACACTCCAGTGAGCTCCCAAGCAGGCCACAAAAGCCAATGTGGAAGAGAAGGGGTAAAAGGAGCCAAAGTCTGATCTGGAAAATAAAAAGGGAAAAGCAAGGATGAAGAACCAGGGGATTGGACGAGATGGGATGGGATGGGAGGGGGTCCTGGAGAGACTCTGTCTTGGCAACAATCATGGAAAATAAAAGTGCAGAATAAAAAACTGCTTTAAGAACAGCCCGTGATCAAATACCAGACTGGTTAATTTGTATTTCAGGGGCTAGAGGAGGAGAGGATGCTGCAGTCTGTGCCTCTGTACCTTCCACACATTTTGTGTTCCTGGACAAACAGCAAGTCCTAAATCACGGGCATCCGGCTCAGACTTGAGCTGGGGTGTAAAGGCTGAGCAGCATCAGACTGAGAAACTAAATTTGGGGAGAGGCAGACACTTCAGAGCACTGTGGTGTCTGGATTACCCAGGGAATGACTAAGCCAGGTACTTTTTTTCTCTCCCTGTTCATCCTGAGCAGCACGGTGGGTGCCAGGTTTTATTCTTTCATCCTTTCTCCTTGTTCTGCGCTTTAAAAATAACGTTTAGAACAGGCTGTGATTATTCCATATGGGATTATTTACCACTACATCCATTGCTGGGCATGGTACCTGATGTCCAGGATGCTGGGGTCAGGAGGGGACACAGTCTGGGGCGTCCCATCAGCTCCTTGAGTGACTGATAATGATGCCAAGACCATCTACAACTCACCAGCAGAACCCCATCTCCCCACTTTCCCAACCCAGGACATGTGGTCTCTCCTGCATCCAGGTGGGAAAAAGGCTGTTCTTAAAACAAAGCTGAAGAGAAAGAAGGAAGCAAAAAAATCCTCACATGGTGTCCTCACCCATAAATTCCAGCAGAGTTGAGTAAATGCAAACAAAGTTTATTGCCTTTGTCACAACATAACAGCATTTCAGATTATCTCTAGGTCTGATTCAGCAATCCATGTGCATTGTGGACAATAATTGCTCCCTGTTGGATTTTCATGAAGGCCATAAGAGTTTATTATATGGAAAATTGGTTTATTTGTCCCAGGGATGCCAGACTTTTATGTACTTGTTGATAGCAATGGGTGGAGAGTCACCATCTCCTAGTTCTGGTTTAATAGACCTTTACCCCACGAGCATCATCACTTGCTGCTGCTGTTATCATAAACCTGAGCAATGATATCAGAACTGGCCCTGTACATCCACAACTGCTCTGTAACCTGCACAGAGAAATCATCAGTACAAATCCCAGCCCGCCTCAAAAGCTGCTCAGAAGCCCAGGATATTCCCTACATGTTTGCACAGTGACCACAGCCATTAATTTATACCTTATTAGGAGCTGATATCACCGCTGGCTTTAAATTATAGCCACATTAACATCCATCAGCAAGTTGACCTAGAAACTTATTTGTTTAAGAACATCAGTGGTCTGAGGGAAAGACTTATTTCGGAAGCCAAAAACAAAAGCAAGTACAATGGGGTTTGGATCTGGACAATGGTTGGGAATTGTACTGGCAGCCATCAGAGTTGGAATATTTGATCTTCACAGCTTGACGTCAAGAATGGCTTTTAAATCTCCTGGCTGGTAAATATATCTGGCTCATGCCTTGTTTAACATTTGAGGTGCTTATAGATATTGTGGTTACAAAGTTGATCAAACATGCAAGGCATTATTTGTAGGAAAAACATTTACCTTGCTGGAGAGGTTTGACATATACCAAAGGCTCAAATGATTTCCCGTCTGCTTTAACGCCCGAAGGAAAGTGGAATTTGCTTTGAGAAGCGAAGAAAAAGGCACTCCAGGCACATCCTGCTGTGTCTGGGGTGGCTTGGGATTGCCTGTAGGTAAGCTCAGCACCGTTTTCTTTCGTGAGATAAAAGTTGCTCCAAAAGTTAGAAACGTTTAACGTCGGGGAGTGAAGCAAAAAGAAAATTATCTGAGATTCAAGAACTGAATGTGAAAATTGTGATCATCGTTTCAATTGTTCCTCTGTCAATGGACAAATAAAATGAGAAGGAGAAGGGTTGGAAATGTAGTGGAAAAGAGGGAAGAAGAAGGGGGTAGGAAAGAGGCACAAAATGCAGACATTTTGGACATCTTGGTTGAAAAAGGTACTCAAGATTTTCCATTAATAAGATGAGGAAAGGGCTCTGTTTAGGGGAGGTGTTTTGAAGTGAAAGAATGAAGGACTTGGAGGGGTTTGTGTAGCTAAATCAAGTCTTGGGTTGCAGTGGGACATGATGCAGCTCTCACTGCTTTGCTGCCTCCATCTAGAGATGCTTCACCTAAGGGGAACCAATATTTTAAAATCTTTGCTCTTCCCTCAGCACAGCAACGTGAGGCACTGAAAACTCCAGGAGTCATCAAAGAGGATTGCAGTGGAGTGATGAGGGAAGGGAAAAGGACTAATTCTCATCCTGAAAACTGTTGAAGCCAAATGGAGCATCAGCCGTGGTGGGCATCTCCCCTTCCAGAGAGGAGCAAACAGCCCTCAGGCTCCTTCCATTTCCACCTCCCTCTGTGCTTTGTGGCATGTGACCCTCCTCCCGTGGCAGAGGATGTCCTCAGGTTTGCCTGGCAATGTGCTGATGTGAGGATGGACAGTGTAACCAAAATCCCACCTGCTCCTGGTGAAGCCAAACCCTTGTGTTTGCTGCTTGGCTGGGCAGAAGGAGAAGTCTTCCCTTAGAAGACACTCCAGTAAGAACCACTCAACCAACAGGAAAATGCTATTTTTTTTCCCCTCAACCAACAGGAAAATGCTATTTTTTTCCCCTCCAGACTTCACAAATGTTTCAATTCCTTCACTTGTTCAAGAGAGAAGAGAAGTCTGACTGCCCTGCAAGAGGGCAGCTGGCTCTGCTGTGCCAACGCTGCTGCTCTGAATCGGAGCTGAGATAAAGATTATCCTTCCACTCAAAAGCCTTTTCCTGGAAATAGTTTCTTTTGAAGACAAGCAGTGCAATTTGTGCATGGCTGCCATTGCTCTGACTGCTGCAGGTATGAGCCACTCCAAGTATTTTTTGCAAGAGCAGCAAGAGGTGAGATGTTGTCGCTGGCTCTGCTGAAGGATGTTCTGCAAGGTGAGCCCAGCCATCCAAAAACCTCAGGGAACAGGCACCAAACAGACACATAAGGAAATTCCCAACAGTGGGAGAAGCGTCAGCTGGTGCTCACACTTGTGTTAGACGTCAAAGAATCCAACAGGCTACAAATCCATCAAAAAAACAGGCATTTTGGGAAAACCTTTCCTTTGTGACCTTCAAAGTGGGGAATTTCTGTGTGATGAAATGAAGTTTCAGCGTGTTTCTTTTCGGAGGTTGGCTTCCAGCAGATGGGATGTGGAAGCCCTACGGAAGCAGGAGCAGGACAGCAAATCAAAAGCCCCAGTTTTTGATATGTTTTTACTAAAAATAATGATGTTTTGGGCATTGACTCACGAGTTCTGAATGCCTGGGACAGGCAGTAACCGAGGCAATCCCGTAAGGGAACCAGAATGTTACCGTAGGAGCTGAGTAACTGGGGGTTGGCACTGGGCTTCCAAAGGTCCTGCATACCAGGAGCTACTGCTGAGAAAATTTACGAACTATTTTCAATAACATATTCATTTGAGAATCCGACAATTTGTAGACAACCGTCGAACAAAAAAAAAAAAAAAAAAAAAAAAAAAAATTCCAAAACCCAAGTCCAAAGTCTCAGGATCAGCAAAGGATCTGTAGAAAATTCTCTTTGGTGTTATTATTGGACTGGGCCAGACGTCCAGACACACCGAGTTACTCAAGCTCCCTGTCAGCTACGCCGTAAATTTATATGGAATTTCAGTGCTACCTCAGAGGGGCAATATTGGCTTAAGGTGTTTCCATTTCAGAACCTCGTCCCACAGCAGACTGGGGTTTTATTTTTTTGCCCAGTTTTGCCTGGTGCTGAGCTTTCTGAATGACTTTAGCTCCACAAATCTTTATTGGCCACATATTCCTCTCCCAGACCGCTCCAGCTCCACATTACTGCAATCCAGTCAGACTTAGCACCAGTCTGCTGTCAGTGGATGCTACTGTGCTATTTATAAACCCTCTGCTACATACAGGTATTTATGGCACTGAGTAGGGTCAGGAAGAACAAAAAAAAAAAAAAAAAAAGGAGGGGGGGAAAAAGAAAAAAAGTTCACTACATTTTTATGAGTCAAATTCACAGCCAACCATATGGCCACGAACTGGGAGCTGCCAGCTCAGACAACTGGAACAGCATCACTCCTGGATCCTGCAAAAGCCATTACACTGTGTTATATATGTGGATATATCTCTCTACCTTAAGAGGGGGGGTGTCAGATATTTCATAAACGATAACAAGTTCCTCCCTGAGACCCCTGTGTCAGTCCTGTCCCTGATCCTAAGTAAGAACAGAAGGTCCTCTGCTTTCTGGCCACAAGTGCTTCCCAAGAAGGTTCTGCAGTCCCACTGCCACTTCCCTCCCTTTGGACTCTCACCCAAAAAGCACAGGTTTGTTTGCTGAAATAAAGCATGTTGATGAAATAAATCATGTTGTGGAGATACACAGCCCTGAGTGAAACAGGAAGAACGTGCAGCTGTGCCTGCAAGTGCTTAATGGAGGGGAGAGAGTCCCTAGAAGTCCACTAAGTCCCCTGCTGACCATGAGACACATTTTAGTGTTTTTTCATTCAGCAATTTGCTCTGCTTTTTGGTTATTTTTATTTTTTTTTCCTCTGTGGGCAGTTCTTGAAGGTAATTTGAAAAAAAAGGGTTTGTAATGACAGAGGATTTAGCCACCCACACAGGAGGTGTTGTGCAGAACCACCAGCAGCTCTGATGTTTGAGGTTGCACCACGTACCCCATCAGGCCACACATCTCCTGAGGGTGCCTGTCCCACATCCTCCAGTGCAGCACAACATGAGGGTGCCCAGCAAGCTCTGCTGAAGCACATGTGTGCATTCCCTGACTCCTGTCCCGAGGGGATGGTGACCACATTGGGGTCACCCCAGTAAACTTGGCCTCTTGGCAGCCCAGGAGTTCCAGGATGCCATAAACATTCCCCTACCAGGGCTGCACTGGTCAGTGCTGCTCTTGGGTCCCTGCTGAGCACAGAACCCCACAGGCCATCCTGCACTTGTGGCTTGGCATCTATGTCACCTCTTATTGTGGTTTTCACGAGGTCGTTCTCCTTCTCTTTGCATCAGTTCCTCGTCTATGGGATAAAGGTTCCTACACTGATCTACCCCAGAATCCTGAGCGCAGGTTTAATTAATAATCCGCAGCCTCTGAGGGAGGAACAAAGAGGGGAAGGACTTGGGGGAGGGAGAAGCTGGGTAACAGTCGTAGGAAACACATGGTCAGGGAGCTGAGCAGAAATTCCCATCAGGGAACAATGCTGCACCAGCTGGGACAGGAGAGGGTGACCTCAGGGCTTTGCCTCTCCACTGCCTCCAGCCCATTGTTCTATTGTGTCCTTCGCAGGGAGTTCAAGGGAATAAACAGCATTTTCCAACCCAGCTTAGTCCCTGGGATGGCTTTCTTCCCTGCTGGATTTATAGGAGCAAAGGAATCGAGTATCCATGTGCTCCCCACCTGTCAGGGTGAGGGGTCAGCCTGGGGGTTATAAAGGTACTTCCAGAGTGTGACCCCAAGTGTCCTGTTGTCCTGGGCTGGAGGCTGGGAGGAGGCAGTAGTGAGCCAGCCCAGGGACCAGGGAAATGAAGGATGATGTTCCCAAAGGCTCCCCATTGACCTCCAGCCCCAACACCTGACAGGCAGTCGAGGTACCTGGTGTGACCAGGAGTTCAGCATCCTCCTCCACCCCACAGCCATGGCTGAAGGTACCCTCAGAGCCTGCTGGTGCTGGGAATGAGCCCAGGGATCGTGTGGAGCCATTGTGGTCCTTCCCTATTGATGTCTGGAACGATTCAGCCCCACACAACCCAGTCCCAAATTTTCATAAATACATTTAAGCTTTTAATCACCTTACAGGCTGTTATTTTACTGCCTCGTTTTCTTCTGGCTTCTCACAGCTCTAGAACATAAAGCACTGCAGGAACCTGGTGCAGAGGAGTCCTTTGCCACCCCCAGTGACAGCAACATCTCATCTGTGATGAGGGGTGTGCTCAGGCATGGCCAGGTCCCACAGGGAATGAGAGGGGAGGAGATGCACTGGGGAGTCACCAAGATCCAGTGACAGCAGAAATTGCAAGGACTTGAACCCTGAGCCATCCTGCAGGGCCCTGTGGGCTTTTAAAATGTGTTATTTATCCCTAACCCATAAACAGGAATTTTATGGAGAGCACTTCCTTGGCAGAGCAGAACAAGAGACAATCTGAGAATAATAAGAGGGGGGGGAAATTAAAATACGGACGTGGAAAGGATCTTGTCTCCTAAAAGAAAGGTAACCAGAGGAAACCAGGAAACATGAAAGAAAAGTCATCAACAAAGAGGGTGAGTGGAAGGGGGAGGCCCAGAGGCATGGAAGAGAGTGGAAGGAGAAAATGGGAGCTCATGGCATGGTGTTAGTCGAGCCTTGCTAAGCAAAGGTCCTGCCAGCCAAAACAGCAGCCAGTCTGACATTGGTTAGGGAGTGTTTATGTATCCATACCACAGGATGTAAACTAATATAGTTAAATTCCCCTGGGAAAATAAAGCTGGTTCTTTTTTTTTTTTCTTTTGGTACATTCAAGAATATATTCATCCTTCTTCCCCCCCCCTCCCTTTGTGGCGTTTGAGAGGCTTCCAAGCACCCTGAAAGACTCTCTGCTGAATTCCTGCCTCTTCAGGGATGAGAAACAGTTGTCACATGGAAGAGGGAGGGGTTGGTACCTTTGATATCCAGATGTAAGACATTCGTGGTGCCTCATGGTTCGTGTTCAGGAATGACTTTTTGACTCTGAACTGCTGTATTTAAAGATTTCAAGATTTGCTGGGCAGTAAATGCAACTGATATTTATCTGAAATTAATCCCCCTGTGCAGCAGGCTCTGCACTCTCAAGTCAAAATGTGTTTTTAGTAGGAGTTAATTGGAGAACAAGTATTTACCTTCAGCTCAGGTTTTGCTTCCTTGGCTTCAACTTGTAAGTGCTGAAGGTTTCACCCTCCTGGTGCAAAATTAAAATGAAAACAACAAGCTCCCAAATCGCTCCCTTAGAATGGAGCTTTATATAAAATACAAATAGTTCAGGGGGAAAAAAAACAGGACCTGCAGCTGAAAAACAAGGCCTGTGGGGTTGTGGGGGACAACCACCCCACCAGGCCGGGCATTCCTCCGGCCCCACATTCCCAACCGAAAGAAAAAACTCCAAAACACATTTAATTGACCAAAGTCCTGATTGTCTTTTCAGACACCCTTCTTGATGTGGTCAGAGATCGGAACCCTTTTGGAAAGCAACTTGACATTTCATAGCTCAGATATTTCCTCCATCGCTCTTGACTCCCAGGCCTCAATTATTTCCACCAGGAGAGCGTTTGCCAAGCTGGTGAAATTGGAACCAGAGGGGGATGTTATAAAACACAGGTAGCTCCAGCCCCGTGCGTGACGCTGCCTCGTGTGGTTTTTTCATTCCTCTTCTCCGGGGCTGCGGGATGGATCCCGTGCTCCACAGGGAATTGGGGCTCCCTCGGCATCCCCGTGGTCCTGCACACACGTGTGTCCAGGTATCGGCTCACACTCGGTTCCTAATCTGCAAATTTTCTTATAGTTTTTGCAGGGACAAATTATTTTTCCCAGTTGTGGAGGGAAAAGAGGGAACTCGTCCTGTCCCTCAACGGTTTTTGATGGAAATTGTGTTCCTGTGCCAAGCGATCGCCGAAAACATTTTTAAATGACATTTATGGGGAAAATGTTGCAATTCTCTGGCTTTTTGTGCCCTGCTTAGCTTTGTGGGGGGATGGAAACTGGGCAACTTTCAATTTAGTGCAGCCACCCTGTTTGGCAGCTGAGAAAAACACCTCTTGCAGGCCTTTGCTGTCCTACCTATGGGACACAACTGCACTGATGGGCCTGGAGCTGCTGGAGCTCAGGAATCTGAGAACTTGGCCCAGGAACTGGTGCTCAAATGTGATGGACTCTAAATTTACAGTCTCAGGGGATTTTTATTTCGACCAGTGCTGAGCAAGGCACTGTCTGGGGCTGAGGCAACTGAGGAATCCTCTGGATAGAAGGAAAAAACAGCTGAGTCCTCTTCTAACTCTCAAAGGAGGAGGTGACACAGGATCCACTTCTTGGAGCAGCAGCATTTCTCTGTGATGTCCTCAACACCTGACCATAAATATAAGGACCCTAAATATAAGATTTAGCTCTGAATTCATTGGAGTTGACATTCAAAAATCCAAGTGCATCGAATGATTGCATGGTTCCCACCAGGAGCCCACAGCTGGGGCAGGAGTGGGATGGAAGCATCCTGGCTGGGGATCCAAGAGCTCCTGTTACTGCCCAGGGCAGGCTGGGCACTCCACACAAAATATGTCCTCTGGAATAATGAAACACAGATACCCTGAAGCAACTGGGTTTGTTTAGGCCTGGTGGAGCTGATTACAGGACTGATGGTCCCACAGAGCAGCGATATCTGTCCTCTCCTCCAGGAGACTCCAGCCAGAGATACAAGCAGAGATTTGTCTCTGCCAGCACTTGAGGACATTTCTGTAGGAAGTGACAGTGGTAAAACATCCTCTGGAGCACGTAAACAATCTTTCCCTATTCAGAAGGGTCAAAATAAAAAGGGAGCTGTGTAAACATCTCCAAGTTGTGCCTGCTTGTCTTTCACTTGGAGCTGTGGAGCAGAAAGCTGAGCTCTGGAGCCAGTACACGCTGCAACTTCCTTCTGATCCCCCATCCAGCACAAATACAAAACCAAATCATATTTCCACCTAATCAATCCATGTTCTTAGAGAGGAAAAGAGTCCTTAACAGCCAAGGAGGAGACCTTGGAGTATAATAGAGCTCTCCAAACGCACAGGTGTGCCAAAGTGCTTCACCAACAGCGTGTGAGAAAGTATTCACATTGTTCCCAAACCATGGGAAAAACATATCCTGTTCCCCTTTCTGCAATGTGCCATTCACGAGGCTCTGTATATTCTGCTCGTGTGTTGTCTCCTTGCAACCATCCCTGCCCGGGGGGCTGGAGATGAACTTTCCCAACTTCCGAGCATTGTGCCGGAGGGACCGCGCAGGTGTCCTTGTGCTGCTCCAACAGAGAATCACAACTGCACCAACCACAGCACTGGGCTCTTCTTGGGCTGACTTATATCAGGGAAAACATCAGAGGAAGAGGCTTGTTTTGCTGCTGTTGAACTCTCCCCTGTCCCTTTCCCACGAGTGGAGATTCCTACACCGGCCCCGAGAGGTCGAAGATCAGTGGATGGTGAGAGAGGAAAACGGGAAAGACCTGGATAAACTTGGGTGTTGTGGTCACATTTAAATGAGCAACATAACAAAGGAAACAGAGAAGTGACTGTGGAAAAGAATGACAGACATTCATTGCTTCATTGTCCTGAAGAACTTCTACATTTTTGGCTGAAGTGAGAGTGTATCTACAATTCCCATTTGAAATGTTTTGGAGATACGAGTAGCTTTGCTTTCCATCGAGGAAAGATTCACAGAATTTTTTGATTAAAAGTGCCTCATAAAATAACAACAACCAAGAAACAAAACATGTTTTTGCTTTCAGAAAGTTAAAAATCACTTCATCTTGACATTCCAACCAGACAATGGGATCAGCAGCTCCTTCCTTTGCTCCGAGGACATCAGAATAGTAGCAGGTTCAGGATGCTCAACTCATGAATTAATTCCCACCAACACCAGAGCTTCCTTAATTTTACAGAGATTTGAAACACATCATAGTGAATAAAACTGAATTAGAATCCTTTTTGTAGGCCTGCTGAAGGGTTTAGTGGCATTACAGCTGATTGAAGTGGTGTTTTCATATCACAGTAGTGTTTTCCAGACACTGTTTTCCACTCCAAACCAGCAATTATTTCCCTATTGATCGTTCATTTCCAGTGACCTAATTGGAAGTGTGTAATGATACAGCAGCCTGTGTTCTCAAAAAGAAATCACTAATTTTGGTTGCCAGTTTTCAGACAACCCTCATGAAAGCCTGCAGAGGATCTGGCTGTGGCCAGGGGCTGGGTTGCCCACCCTGGAAAGTGAGGTCACCGTGATAATCACCATCATCATTGAATCATAGAAGGGTTTGGGTTAGAAGGGACCTTAAAGATCAATTCTTTCCAACCCCCTGCCATGGACTGGGACACCTTCCACTAGACCAGGATGCTCAGAGCTCCCTCCAACCTGACCTTGGACACTTCCAGGGATTCCTTAAAATCCAACCTGATGTGGGTGGTGTTGAGTCACAGAGATGCTCTGGAGCACCCGACAGGAACTGGGCATCAACCTCTCCTTGGCCTTAGCCCCAAATGACCCTGGTGTTTGGCTAGGGAAGGTTTTTGGTTACAAGGACAGTTGTTACAAATACTGGGGACAACTACAAGCAAAGGGGTGAGTCCCCCCTCAGAGCAGAGCTCAAGCCCTGCAGCTTTACAGCCCCAAAATCACCCAACAGCAGCCACCCTGTGGGTAATTCCCCTCTGAGAAAGGCACCAGGATCACACAAATCAGAGGCAGGAGAGCCTGTGTTTATCAGCTCCCCAGGGGACCAGCAGTGTGGGAGGGAAGAGGGGGACCCCAAAACCACCTCCAGCACTGTGGAGGAAAACAGGGAAGTGTTTTGTCCCTGTGACCCTGTTTTCAACCACAGGGCCAGTGTAGGCATTGCACAACGAACCTTTGAAAAATAAAACTTCTTTAAAATAGTCTTTTTTTCCTTCTTTTTCTTTTTTACATTATGAAGGGCTGAGCGAAAGCAGCAATTTTTTTTTTTTTTTTTTGCTGCAGTTTGCTTTAAACCAATGAAAGCTAATGTTTATAGCAGTCTAGGAGCTGGAAACCCAACTTAAGAAACACTTAATGTTTAGATCTACTTTGTGGTTGGAAAAAACAACTTTTTAAACGCTCCAGCAAGTGGAAACAGCCACCCCTTGTAAACAAACCTTTAGCATTAAGATATTTCTTAGCAGCGGAAAACCTTAACTGCATGGAGACATAATTCTGAGACATTTCAAAGCCATCCCAGGCTGCTGGCATGGCCACCTTCTGTCAGCAGAGACGTCAATGATCAATGGAGATGAAAGAGTTTCCATACAGGATGCTTTGCTGGATGTTTGTTTCCCCATCACTTACTGTATTACACACATAATTCACATCCAGCTCGGCATCCAGCTCGACACCACGTTACTCCAGTTTCGTGTTTAAGGGTCAGTGAAGTTAAACCAACACAAACAGCGAGGAGCCGGGCACCAGAATTAAAAATATTGGTTGTTTTCTGCAAGTACAGTAAAATTTCCCAGCCCTGAGATAAGCCTGCCAGATATTCCACTGGTGACCTTGGAAAAATAATACAACAACCTGCTCAGTCGGTGTTTTGCCTCCAAAACCTCATTTCAACCCTGCTCATGTGCTCTGTAGCTGCTTGCCCTGCCCGTGGGCTGAAGTGTCCCTGAGCTCAGCTATGTATGGGAACTTTTTTTTCCCAAAGAAACAAAGTGGAAGTCCCATGATGAGACAATTAAATGCATCCGACTGGCTGCTGGCAGGGAAGTGGCAGGGATGAACTCATAGGTCTTTTCCATCCTTTGTGCTTTAAATCCACTGCCTGGATGGGGCAGGGCAGGGACCCACTGCTGCTGGTGGATGCTGGATGGGGCCACTTCCCTGGGGGATCCACCAGTCCATCAGGTGTGACCTTTTGGGATGTGACAGCACCTGGGGCTGCCCTCCTGCTGCCCCACCACAATAATCTCCTGCTGTCCCACCACAATGACCTTCTCCTGCCTCACCACAACAACCTCCTGCTGTCCCACCACCATGTCACACATCATCACTTCAAACCCAGGAGGTTGGTGTCCCCTTCTCCCAAAAGTGGCCAAGGACTGGGGAAACCACCCCAGTGAGGTGGGAATCTTTACACAGCCACACCTCACAGGCAGGCAGGGGATTTAAATCTGCTGCATGGATGGGGCAGGGCACGGACTCGCCGCTGCCGGTGGGTGCTGGATGGGACCACTTCCCTGGGGGCACCAGTCCAACAGGTGTGACCTGCTGGGATGTGACAGCACCTGGGGCTGCCCTCCTGCTGCCCCACAACAATAATCTCCTGCTGTCCCACACGATGACCTCCAGATGTCCCAGCACAGCAACCTCCTGCTGTCCCATCACCATGTCACACATCATCACTTCAAGCCCAGGAGGTTGGTGTCCCCTTCTCCCAAAAGTGGCCAAGGACCGGGAAACCCCCCCCTTGAGGCTGTAATCTTTGCACACCCCCAGCTGACAATCAGGTAGGGAGGGAACAGGTGGGATTTAGGAAGCACCGTTTCACCTGTGGCAGCGAGATGCCCTCGTACCCCTTGTACCCCTCACCCAAACCGAGGTGCCCCTGTGCCAACCGGGGCCCCGGGGCTGGGAGCAGGAGCCTGTGTCCAACACTCTGCTCCCGCTGGGTCATTTCCTTCGAAACAATTGGAGCTTTGATCCCGTTCTGTGAGCGAGGACCCGCCGCTGTTCTCACTGGGCGCCCTCGGCAGGGCTAAAAAAAAACCCCCGCGCGGCACCAACAATGCGAGAGAGGAGCCCGCGCCGCTGACTAAGCCCCGAGCCGAGCTTAGGTAATTTCCTTGCATAAATCTCTTTTCAAGAAGGGTTTTAAACAGACTTTAACCAGTACCAGACTTCTCTCCCCTGGATTTGATCCTGAGGAAATACCTGATAATAAACAAATACCTTGCTGGGATGCTCAGCCTTGCCAGAAATGACAGTTGATTTAAAAATCACTTTTTTTTTTTTCTTTTTTTCCCCCTCCTCTTCTGCTTTCTCGCTTTACCCTTTTTTTAGGTTAAAAAAACTCGGGGGAAATTGTAACCATACAGGGCTGAGAGGTGTTGCAGAACAAACAAGCCCCAGTAAGGTTGGCACCCGTGGTGGGATAACGTTTCCCTGCTGTGCGTCCGCACTTCCGAAACACCTCAGCCACTGCTGTATTCTCCACCTAATTTAAGATTTCCACTTGGATTTGGACCAGCATTTAGACATTTCCAGGATCTTTTTAAAGACAATAAGACTCATCTTGCCTCAGCATCACAGTGCTGCATCCTGTGGGAAGCTCAGGTGCCTGGGGCTGTGCCCGGTGCTTACCCTGGGCCTCCAGACTCTGATTTTCTAAGAAAATACGTCTTAAAATCAAACTCAAGGGATGCAGAGGACTTCTACACCCATATCAGCTGGGCAGAGTCCTCCATGTGTGATTAAAGTTTGCCTCCCTAAATTCCTCCAGCAGTTTCCCATGGAAAAAGGCAAATTCCCTGCCCCAGCTCCCTCCCAGGCTGGCCAGTTTCAATGAGTTGTTATTGACGCTGTTGTTTGTGTCGGTGCTACAGTTTGTAAACTCTCAGAACATGAGGCTAAATAAACTTGGGATTATTGCCACAACAGCCCAGTAATTGAAGGAAAATCTGTTTATATTTGGTGACCAGCAGGGAACAGCTGAAAAGAGGAACAAGGTGCAGGGGATGTGCCCCTCTTTGCCGTCCTGCTCCATCTCCTCATGGGTCATGTGCCTCGAGCAGGTAAGGAGGGGCATTGCCATAGGTAAAGTTATCTGTTTTAAATCCCTGAGGACTTCTCCTATCTTAGAAACATCTTTCAGCAAGGCCCTTAAAGAATTAAAGCCATTCCTCTGTCTGTGAGGCACAAAGGGATTAATGTCTCCTTGTCGCTGCAGTCTTTGGGGGACTTTTACGTCCCTTTTTTCTGGGGATATGAGGTAAAGCTTCCTTTTTTTTTTTTCCATAGCTGAGGGATTTTCTCAGGAGAGAGGAACCATTTTCTGGACCTCATGTTAGAGTAGCCAGGAATCATGATGAGACACCCTCCTGGGAAAGCAGAGTCTTGCAAAACAGCCTCTGCTGGGGATCATCCAAACGCTTCGGTAACTTGTTCTGGGATACCTGAAACGTGTCATGTGCAGTCCTGTCCATCAGCAGGATACAACTTACATCACTTGCCAGGAACTCAGCCTTCATCTGCAGATCAGAAAACTGTCTGAATCTGTGATTTGAGTCGAGTTTTTCAGTCTGACTTCCTGCTCTTCACCCCCAGCTCACTCCTGGCGCTTCATGTCACAGGCATGTCCGTGGCCATGTCTGAAAGATAAAGTTTCCTTGAACAAATGATTTATTATTCTCTGTAAGGGATTAACAGAGGTGTTTAAGACCCTGTGGTTGTATCTGCTTTGAGGATTAAGGGGATTTTGGAGCAGTGATATCACTGGGCTTCAATGCAATTTATGTGCTGGTAAAAAATACGTGAAACTGGAAGGGGGACATCAGTGATGGATGGAGGTGTTGGGTCTGTCTGAATCCTGGCCAGAAGTGACCCCTCCTGCCCCAAAGTCACTAATGGGGAGGAGGAATTGGATTCTATTCGTATTTAAATCAGGTTCCTTTTACACACATCCACACCAGTGCCTTGAAATTCAACATCATTTTAAGTGTACAAACTCTGTTGTGTTTCCATCACAGACCAAGCCATTTTCATCTGACTTGCCTCTGTCAAAAAAAAAGATAAAACCTCACAGTTTTCATACCAATTGAATTTCCAACAGTATTTATGTATTTAAGAGGTTTTCCTGACAGTACACAAAATTAAAAGAAGGGCCCATTTAGTTAAAAAACAGATCAGTAATGTAAGCCCTCATTTGGGTCTGTGCCTCAATTATATCGATTTGATTCTGACTTTCTGCCCAGGTTCCAGTGGAAACTTTTTTTTTTTTCCATTTTTCCATTTAAAAAGCAAACTTCCTTCTTTGAAGGCAACCAAACCAGCAGAGCTTTTCTTTCCCTCTCTTTGGCCAACTGTAGCCACCATCTTTGTTACCTAATTTCCTTTCTCTCCTAATCTAGTTTTATATCCTCTGACCGGGACAAAGATGGGCTTGGTGATATTTTAAGTTGATCATGGCAAATTCCAGCTGTTTTCTTTTTCTCCCTTCTTGGGGCACCAAAGCTCTGGGCTCAAGCACGTTGGTTCTGGAATTTTTTTGTAAGTATGGCCATGTCTCTCCTTCTCCCAAATTAGTGATGGGTCCAAAATAAAGCTTATCCTTTTGAGTTTTGCCTCTGAAATATCAGCCTGACTGTCAACAACTCTTTTGCTCCATGAGCAAGCAAACACACAGATTTAAAAGAACAACCATTTGCCTTTCTTCTTTAATGTTTAAAAAAAAAAAAAAAGGAAAGAGAAAAAAGGCCATATTTAGATTGATTGCTGTGGATGTCTCACATAATCATTAAAAGCAGTTTCAAAGGCCAAGAAAGCACTAAGTAATTGTTGCAGGGCTGCCAGATCTTGTCTGTGCTGAGAGGAGAGGAGTGCTCGGGGTGTCTGCACTGGGGGATCTGAGCAGAGCTCGGAGGTGCTGCGAGGAAAAGCTCCACCACACCCTTTCATCCCATCCAAAACAAATATTAAAGAAGGAAGAAATGAATATCTTTGCTATTGCTTTTCATTGTGTCTTTTTGAAGATGTGATATAGCAAGATTTCCTGTAATTACATGTAATAGCTGGAGGGGGAAGAGGAGGGAAGACAGTGAAATGAAAGTCAGAAAAATTAATTTGTTTAAATCTGTCACTGAGACTTTTATGAGCCAACCTGTAAATAACTCCACAGTTGAAGTAACTTTGTTTGCATAACTCAGCTCAAACCCCACAAAGCTGAGGGACCCAGTGTTTTTCCCCTTTGCCTCTTGCATATGAAGTGCTATTTGAGCCACTAATAGTCTGTAAATCTGCCTCTGTGGCACAGCCCCAGATGCGAGTGGATGAAACAAGCTCCCCGTGCCAGTATACATGCCTAAAATTAGCACCAAAGAGATTGGATTCTCAAGTGCTTTATTCCCTTTTTCCTCTCACAACAGGACTGGGTTCTTGGCTTGCTGCTGAGGACCAGTTAATAATATCAGCCTGTGGTTGCTGGGCCTTTAAACAAACCAGAGTGGAGCACCTTTGGTTCATGAAATGAATAACAACAGAGCTCCCTCCCTCCCTCCCTCCCCAACACATCCCACCTCCAAGGAGCCCACTGGGAGGACTGGACAATGTTGTTCAGGAGCCAGTGGACTTTGAGCTTGGCAATGATCACCTGCAGATGGCAGGAGAATGTGGGTGTGAGGAAGGTGAAGTGGCTCTCTGGTATCTGCCCAGAATCCCTCCCGGGCTGCGGGACCGCGTCGATCCCGTGCGGTGTCGGAGGTGGCTGTGCCCTCGGGGATGGGCTCAGGACACCTCAGGATCCACAGCCCACCAGTGTCTCCCAGGGCTGCACCTTCACCTGGGTGAAAGCAGAGGTGGTGCAGGGTGTTGGTGCTGCTCAGATAAGGGTGGGGAGAGCTCAGCGGGGACAAACAGCAGAGCCCCAGGTCTGTCCTTCCCTGCCACCCCGGTACTCTGTGCAGAGGGGTGGCACCTCCAGAGCCTATTCCCATCCATCCCAATGGAGCTGTTTGAGGTTGGAGGGGTCCTCTGGCAGTGCATCCCTCTGCTCTCTATGTGTGCCACAGTCAAGGTCCCAACCCACAGACAAGCACCCCTGAGGAGCAGAGCCCGTCCTGTCCCCTCAAGGGTGGGAGGTCTCTGGGATTTGGGTCTTTGAGGTTCTCCAGCACTGCTGAGCTCCACACAGGTTGTGCTTGATGCCTTCAGAAGGTGGAAACATGATTCCAACCATGAGCATCATCTGCTGACCTCGGAGGTCCTGTGGGTCCCTTCTGGGGTGGGGCAAGGGGAGCTCTGAGCAAAGAGGTGACCTTTGGGTCGAGGAAAATGTAATCCAGAGAACAGGATAAATGGAAGAACAGAGGCAAAGTGCCACTGATTTTTCATAACCCAGTTTGAAGGGCTCCAGCATCAATTGCTCCTTCATACCCTGATCTCAGAGGATCATCACAGGCAGCACAGGTACAGCAGGAACACCCAGAGCCAATTTGCTCTGTACTTAACCCATGGAAAATACCACTAATGCCTCATGGCCTGGGAGACTGAGCTGACCTCAAGTGGCCCAGCTTGTCTGGAGGCACTCTTGGAAGCCTGACCTATTAAATACTATTTTTTGTTGTTATTTCACAACAAATCCTTCCCTCTCTCCAATGGTAATGAGACCTTTGGCTGCCCAGCACGTAGGGAATGGAGAAGTTCCATGACATCATTTGCAGGTGGGCCAGGCAGAGGTATCTTTAGCTTTTCATTTTATTAAATATTACCAGAAAAAATAACTTACGAGAAATTATAATTTCACTGAAGTCCAGCCCAACAGCAGCAAATTTTCACATATCCATGAACTCCAGTAGATTATCAGCCTTTAGAAGAAGAAGCCAAAGGACCTGTTTTCATTAGTGAACATTTTAAAAAATCTCTTCATCTCCTGGATTTTTTCAATCCCAGAATAACTCCTGAAGCACAGGGACACTTTTCTTTGTTAATCTTGTCAAGAATTCCAAGCACAGATTCGTTCTGGAGAAATCTGAGAGGCTGCCTCAGGTTCAGATAAGTGTAGGAGAGTTGGCATCTTTGCACTGCTAAATTAATCCTCCAAACTCAACTCAGCCACGGAGACTCCATAAATTTTGATGGGACTTGATGAGAAACCTCAGAGGTTTCATAGGAGGAGGCTCTGACTCTGACATTTCTCCTCCAGGTCAGACACAGCAGTGTTGTAACACAAGAACAGTCTTAAAATTTTCCATCCTTTAAGGATCTGCTCAAATAGGAATAAACATTGTAGAGGTTTTTTTCTGTGTCCCAAATAAGTTTGACCAAAATCTGTGTTTTAGCAGCAGCAATGTAGCACTCACTGCAAGACAATTACTGCTGATAACACTCTAACAAACTCTTCCCCACATAAAATCCTCTTCTGCAGGTTTGACTTTAAAAGGAAAAAAAAGTCACCATAGGCCTAAATTTATTAAGAGGTTCCCGAGTCTCTCACTGGCTTTCTGCAGGGGTAAAGGTGGATCAATATTTTAGAAAATCCAAAGTCCATTTCAGCTGGAGTGTGTTTGGAATGGCAGGTCCCTGAGTTAATGTGGGGTGAGGGTGCAGGCTGGAAAGCTGCAAGTGAGATTCAGCTTGTTATTAGAGGGCTGAAAATATATGGAGGGAAAATCTATCATCCTCATTTTCCACATGATTTCAAAGAAAAAAAGAACCCACTTTGAGTTAAAGCTCTGAAAAAAAGATCACCTCTAATTCCATAAGTTATGGGCCTATAAATCAGTCAAATAACATAGAGCTGGCCACCAGGCAAATACATCTTCTAGCACCAATAACTGAGAAGGGAGATTCTCTTGTTTGAGGGTTGTTCATAATTCACTATAATTGGTGGGAAAGTGAGGGCTGAGACAACTTAATTCATTCACAATTGGCCATGTTATTATTTCAGAACAAAAATATTGAGCCAGATGAAAACCATCTGGTGTCAACAGAAACCATCACTATGGTCAAGCAACAGCTTGGTACGAGTGGATGTTGTTTCAGACTCAAAGCTTGGTGGGTTCCAGAGGCATAAAAATCACTTTTCATGAGATTGGTGTCACCCAAATGCGAAGAGTCTGTTCTTTACCCTGTTTTTGTGTTTCCACAGAGTTTCGAGGGCTTGGCCACTTGCAATTAGTGTGACTGGGAGACAGGGCTGTGCAGAGGAACTCCTGAAACTCCAGGATTAAAAAAAAAAGCCCTCCCAAGGTGAGTAGCTTTAGCTGGATGGTGACTATTGGGGGGGGATTATCAGCAGGGCTGACAGGAGGGTGGCACCTTGTTGACCACGGGGACAGGCAAACCCCAGGGGCTGCACAGCCTCCAGGAGTGAGGAGATAAAAAAGCCAGAGCTCTGTTCTCAGTGCTTTGAAGGTCTGTGCCGAGCAGTGGGGGATGTTTGCCGGGAGTGGCTGTGGCTCTGCTCCAGGGATCACAAGCTTTTCCACTCACCTGAGCCTTCACAGAGCTCCAGATCAAACCTCTGCCAAGCCCAACCTTTCCCCGAGCACCCACCAGGCCTGGGAGGGGAGGGGGCTGCTCTGTGGCTTTTGACACTTCTGTGTTTTAATCTCCAGCCAGAAGAGGGGAAAAAAAAAAAAAACAACGACCCTAATCCTTGGTTTTTGTGGCGGCAGCTGAAGCCTGGGGGAGCCCATCCCACGGGATCCCGGGGCTGGGGATTGTGACTGGGAGCACTCAGTGGCCCTGCAGGGATGGATGTGGACGTGGGAGTGTTTGTGTGAGCTCCAACCCTCCTCTGGAGCCTTTGGAGGCCTGTCTGTCAGCAGTGCTATCAAATGTGCATCCCCACATCAAAGCCCTGCTGACTTCCTACTAAGGAAAACAAGGGAAAACAGATTTCTCGCCGCATGCTGTTTATTTTAACATGTTTTTAGTGTTTGATTGATTCCTTTTCTTTTCTTTTCTTTTTTCTTTTCTAGAAACAAGCCCGAGGGGGATGGTTTGTTTTATCAGGAAATGAGAATGAATTTACTCAAGCAGGCTCGGGTGCTGCCTCAGTGCTGTTTCATTTTCACTCCACAGTGGCCCAGAGCAAGGGCTGAGGCTGCTGATGGAGCTGGGGCAAAGCTGCTGCTCTGAGGGATGCTCATGGATGCTCACATTCAGCTCAGCTGGAGGGATTTGTAAAGGGGCTGTTGCTGCCAGAAAGTGGGTATTTTTAGGCAAAACGAAGCAAAGCGAAATGCCCAAATTCAAATCCCAATTTTTAAAAGGTTCACTCTCTCCACCTGCTTTTCTGGAGAGCTGAGGTTGAGCTGTTTGTGTGTTAATGGCTCACAGACTACCCAGAGGTCTCCATGACTTAAGGACTCTTCTTTGCTCAGGGATGCTCACAGATTTACAAAATATTTCTGATTCACGTGGACATTAGCAGCCATTAGTTTCAACATAACCAGCTCAGTGATCCCCAAAATCCTGGAACCATGGAATGATTCTGGTTGGAAGGGACCCTAAAGAACATCTCTATGGGCAGGGACACCTTCCACTAGACCAGGTTGCTCCAAGCCCTGTCCAACCTGGCTTTGAACAGTCCAGGGATGAGGGACCCCCAAATGTGGTCACCCTACAACACAGGCATCAGTTACTAAATCTGCATCAAGGAGCACCAACCTTTGGAATCAAATGGTTTGGGAGATTCAAAAGAAAATCTGTCCCAGCTTAATTTAATTTTTTACCACAGACAACAACAATAAGGACCTTAGAGAAAGAGCTTGACTTCTTCCAGGTTTGAATAGAGGTTTTACCAAAAGACTCAAGAGAAAGATGGGGGGGTGTGAGAGAACAAGCAAGGGGAGGAGGGAGTTCAGGGACCTGCAGTTTGAACTGCTCTCAAGGGAGGCAGGAAAGCTGTAGAGATTTGGCAAGAAGCACAGATCCCAAAAATTAGATCATAGTACACAATTATCCTCCGAACTGGCCTCAGTGGGTGCCAAAATCTTAATATCTGGGATTGTTATATTTTGAAGTCATGTAGGAAATGCAGAGTTTCAATCCCTCGCATTCCCATGCCCAGCCACCCCATGTCATTGCCCGTTCCACAATAAAACCTACCTGGCATTGTGTGGGGAATGAGTAACAATTCCTGTGCTGAAAGGGAAGAGGGAGAAACACCGAGAACTCTCTCAGGCACTGAAGTCAGTGGGGGCTGGCAGAGCTGGCAGGGGCTCTGTGCCCGTGAGTCAGACCCTTGGCTGCTGCTCCTGATCTTCCAGTGCCACCACCCCACCTCCTCCTGCAGCCACATGAGGAGCTGCTGCTGCTAAACTGCCCAAAAAGGGGTCCATGGGGTTTGTTTTAGCCGTGGGGAGCTGCCTAACCCCTAAACTGCTCAAAAAGGTGTCCATAGGGTTTGTTTTAGCCATGGGGAGCTGCCCACCCCCTAAACTGCCCAAAAAGGTGTCCATGGGGTTTGTTCCAGCTCCATTCACTTGGGTTTGCTCAGAGCAGAGTGTTTGGAAGAGATGTGATGCCTGATCTGGAGGTTTAAAAACATTCTGCCAACACAGAGAATCCTGAGATGCTCAAGATGCTGGTGATGCCAAGAGCTACCTGAGTCCACCTGCTGCCAGCAGCAGGGCCTTGCAGAGGACAAGCATCACCAAACTCCTGTGCCTCCAGCCAGGAAAAGGCAGCAGCATGGTGGCAGCTGAGTGTGTGGTGATTAAGGGCAGGACATGCCTTGGGATTGAGGATTTCTTTTTTTTTCCCTTCCTGTTTACAGGTTGACTGTGTTTCCCCAGCGTTTGAACTCCTCCGTCATGCCTTCTCCTCCTCTGCTGACACCAGGGGAGAATTAATAAGCTTCCTCTGAGCAAATCTCTTTATTTAAACAAGCTGCTGCTCTGCCCTGCAGGCAGAAACCCTCAAGCAAATGCCATCTTGCAGAAGGCAGGATGCAGGCAAAGACCTTCCTTGGCATCACCACCAAGGGCTGGGGTCCTCTCCCGTTGCACTGGGGCAAAGCCACTGTGCAGAACAAGTGTTTGGAGGGTTGATCTTTCCCTCCACAGGTGAGCAAGAGAAGGGGGCCGAGCATGACTGAGAATCTGGCTCCAGTTTCTGGCACTGCACACTGCACCTCCAGTCTGGTGTGCCCAGCTTGCCCCTGCCCAGCCCTCAAACTGTGGTGAGCAGTGGAGAGAGGAGGTGGCAGCTCTGCTTTTTGTGTTTCCTGCGTTTAATTACAGTGCAGTGAGCTCCAAACAAGACAGTTTTTGATCAGACCTGAAGTGCTCATTTTGCTGGCCAAGAGCTGGATCCAGCTGCCCGTGGAATGTGTGGCATCTCCCTTATTCACTCATTGTCAGGGCCTCGATATTCCAAGAGATACTACCACAAAAGCAGGAAGTCAGATGGTTTGCAAGCTAATTAATCAATCCATTTGCTATATTAGCAACCCTGAAGGGATTCTGATGCAGACCCAATGCTTAAATCTGCCAGGACATCTGCAGCTGATCATGTGTACATCACCCCATTAACTGACTACACGTGCTCAGCAAGATACCCCGTGGTTTGACTGTGCAGGGAACTCCTGGTGTACCAGAGTCACTTGTCTAAGCAGAGCACACAAGAGGGAGGATTTCTGCAGTGGAAAAGGTTTGTTCTGTGCTTGTTGCACTTGTTGCCACTCAGAGCAGCTTGAAGGCAGCCGAGTGAGCTCAGGAGGGTGGAGAGATCCAGCAGCGCCACAATGGAGTGATCAAAGAGCTTTGAATGGATGCAGATTTATAGAAATCTTTTGTGCTGAGGGCTGGCAGGTTTGCAGGTCACTGAGGGTTGGCTGGGTGCTGTGCTGCTCCCTCCTGTGAGGTGACCAATGTGCAGGCAGGTACAGGGATGTTGGGCACTCTGGGATCAAGGAGAGCCTTGCTTTGCTTTGCTCCGTGTCCCATCCCATGCAGCATCTCACCAGCCTCTGGCAACACTGCCAGATGTCTCTCCCAGGTAGAGCATGCATAGGACACTCCCATTTTAGGATGCATTTTGGATAAAGTCCAGTGCTGACACAGTTTGGGGTCCCGGGCTCTGGGTGATCTCTGGGAGCAGCGCTGCTTTAAGGCCACGCCATGTCCTGCTTGCACAGAGGCACCGGCAGCTTGTCCCTGCAGCCCCTGATGTCCCTCCCAGTGTCACAGGCTGGGACCTACCCCCATTATTGCACCCAAAAATATCTCACAGACGTACAGAGCCTCGGAGCAATGAGGTAACTCCGCAGGGGCCATCACAGAGCCCAGGGTCTAAATGCTTTCCTCTCAAAAAGCCTCCCTGTTCTGTACCATTTGAATGAACACGCACTTTATCTTCCTCCATTCATTTCCAAGAATTGCTTTTGTTGAACTGAGGGCTGAGTGGTGCTTCAGCTTATTTTTACTAAGTGTCTCCAAACCCTGGAATGGCTCGAGCCTGTTCTGTGTTTGTCCTTCCTCGGTGCTTACGGCACGGCCAGGGCAGCAGATGCTTTGCAAACTGTTTTAAAGACAGTTTGAAAGCTGCAGAGGACAGTCAGGGCTTGCAGAACATCGTGTACCACTGTATCACTTTTATCTGTTCCCAGGGCTCACCTTTAAAGCTATTGTTTCCCCCGATACAAGTTGTTTAGAACTTCTGCTGCTGATGGCAGAGTCAGCAGATGCAGTGGCAGTGGGAGGGCTCAGCTTGTTCTGTCCACCCTTTGGGAAGTTTTGAGAAGTGTCCATGTCGTCACAGCATCAATACTGACACAGTTCTCCAGATCCCTCGTGGGCTGTTCCCTCTCTGACTGCCCAGAACCCTCATCTCTGCTGGAAAAGGGGCTCATTGGGGGTGAGCCAGAGCTGGGCTCATCCCATGTAAAGGTGTTACAGAGCCCTTGAAGGGAGTGTCTTTAATCCAAGAGAAAATAAAACCCATCCAACTGTGAACTGGCTTTTCTTCCCCCCTCTCCCCAGCACCCCCCAATTATTTTCTGCCTGATGACCTCACAGCAGAGGCACTGATGGGTTTTATCGTCATCACCTGACACTTTATTTACATCAGCAGGGCTGGTGCCTTAACGAGTGTTGCTGGTTAGCACAGGCTCACCCTGAGCTCATTACTGCTGCTTTCCAGTAGATTTATCCCATCGATCTGTGTGTGTCTGGGATCAGGGAGAGCTGGGTCAGACCTCGGCACAGACCCCAGAGCCACGTGGGAAAGGGAGGTGTTCCCTTCACTGGTACAGACAGGGATGTTCCAGCACCTGGGTTTGGGGTCACAGAGAATGTGGAGCTGTTTGGAGTGAATCCACACGGGATCATCAGTTTTCCCTGGTGAAAGAAAGAGTTAATCCAGCACTGACATCCCTGCCTCTGGAAAACATCTCTGTTTGCTGCAGATAGTTAGGGAGCTTCTTCAGTGGCAGCAAAGGCAAGTGAAGGAATGAATGAAGGAAGGAATGAATGAATGAACGAATGAAAGGCTTTTTTATTTGCTGAGAGTGCCTGTAGGCTTGGTTAGATAACATCCATGTTTTCTGTTATATTCCTCACACACATGACAAAACTTTAAGCCAGGCTTGGTGGAACTGCTCCTTCCAGGGCACAGCAGTCTGGGCTTGATCTTTTTTTAAGCCACTAAAGTAAAACCATGTTTTTCGGACACTTTTCCCAATAACAAACATCTGTCTGAGGGACATCTGTCCATCTTGGCACACAGGTCAAGATGCTGCCAGGCTGCTCCTGCTGCTGCCCCTCTGGAGATGGGCCCCAGCTCCTGGGGAGGTGTTTGCAGCTCAATCAGAGGAGTATGTTCTAACTCAGCACCCAAAGGGCTGAATTCCCAGGCGTGTGCCATTAAAAGGCTGTGAGGAATCTCAGGGAGAACAGAAACAAGAGCCAAAAAATGGGAAACAGTGAAAAGAAAGGGGACTAAACTGGAGCAAAGCCTGGCTTGGTTCCCTGGGAGCCTGAGGAGCTCTGTGCAAGCAGCTCCTGCCCAGCACCAGCGTGCACATGAGAACTGGGTAGAATTTTTGCTTAGGGCCATGTGAAAAGCCCGAATTCTGACTCTGCCGAGGACAGGACATGAATTCTCTTATGAGGATTAAACTTCCAGGGAAAAAAAGATAGTTCTGTTCTAAGAAAAGCTGTGCACTTTGCTTGTAGTGCAGGTAATTAGTCAGAAAACTCTGGGCAGCCAATTCCACTGTCAGGGTGAGAAGCAGAGGAAAATTTGGAGAATTTGCTGTGATTTGGGTTCGACCTTTCATCCGTAGCTCCAGATTAAGTTATATTTTCCTGACAGGATTATCAGTTTAGCCCTTTATTCTCCCACTGCACAATCTTTCCAAAACTGCTCAGCTCCTGATCCTGTGCATTCCTGACTTGATCAGCACAGAACATACTTTTGACTAGAGGCCAGTGCCTTTTCCCAGGAGGAAATCTGGACTTCACCTCCATTACAGAATCTTTTTGCATTCTCTGCTTTATTGCATTATGGAGATCTGATCCTCCTCTGGAGTCCACTGGGCTGTTTCTAAGGGGTACAATTGGATTCCCCTCTTCTTTGTTTCTCCTTCCAAGATGGAATGGACCTTCATGGAGTATAAAATCCAAACACCAGCTATTGCTTGCATTCACCACACAGCTCTTGCTGTGTGTTGGTGGAAGTGCTCCCTGAGGGGGTTGGAGCCTGTTGGGCTGTGTGTGGGAGGGTAAAATGATGGTAAAAGAAGGATTCCTGAGATGGGATGGAGAGCTGTGAGGAGGTGTCTGTGGCTCCCAGAGGGGGAAGGTGCTGCTGTGACAGAAAAAGGCTGCTCTGAGCCCTGGATCACTGAAACCACCTCGTGCCTGTGGAATTCTGCACTAATTTATGCTAATGAACTTATCAACTGCACTTCCACATCTTCTTCAGAGACAGGAAAAGCAGTAACAGAAGCAGTGGGTGGGATTTGAGAGAGGTCTGCCTGGAGGCAGAGGACTTGCCCTCCCTTTGCAATCCCAGCTGGGTGCTGAGGGGGTTTTCTCCCGTCCCTGCCTCCATCCTCTACAGTCAGAGCTGGCATTTGGGAGCAGAAATCTGATTTTTCCAAGAAAAAGTCCCACCTGGAAAATAAGGAAGCTGCTTTTGAAGGAACCATGTCTGAGATAAGGCCAGGGGATGTGTTCTTAGTTCATGAATAACTCCAGGAGTGCACACCTTCTTCCATCCCTGCCCCGTGGATCCGAAGCTTTGCCCGCGGTGGATCCAGGACGAGGCGCAAGCCAAGAGAAGTTGGACAACACAGCGTAGCTTCGAGGTGAGGGGAAGTGCCAAGCAGAAAACTCTTCTGAGAAAACCCAAGTCCATCAAGCACTTAATGGGCAAGTCGATACAACACTGGGAGCCAAAGCTTCCCTGTAATGTCTCTTCCATAATTCCCCGAGCGCCCATCCCTGCCACGGCAGCTGGCGTCACCCGGGCACCCATCACTCACCAGGAAGAGCTGAGCAGTGGCTGAAGATACACAAATGATGACAGCAGATGCCCCAAAAGCCTTTGATCCCTGCTCTGTGTTTAGCTTAGGGGGAGTTTATTTCTCGGCTCAGCGGTGTCCAGGCTGGGGGTTGACAGAGGAGCTGGGGGCGCTCAGCCCGTCCCAAGGACGTCTGCAAAATAACCAGCAACTGCTCTGAAAACATTTCCTGCTTCAGCTCCCAGCTCCCAGACCAGCAAAGTGACTGTCTGGGTTGTAATTTGGAGCAACTCTACGAGCAAGTGCAAAATCAATGCAAATGTGTGACTCCTCTAGACTTAATTGCAGGGGAGCATCTGTTTACATTTCAGGATCCAAAAGACGCCCTCGTCCCTTGGGAGGTTTGCAGTCTGCAGAGACAGAACGTTGCAGAGGCAAGTTTTCCAAAGAATGTCCTGCCACCCAGCAGCTTTGCACCTATTCAACCACTCACCAGAACCACCCCATTAAAGCCACAACTGTGGGTAAAAGTGCCTCTAAGAGCCTTCACTCCCTATCACAGTCTTTAAAGCAATCATTCTGATTGCTCTCAGTTCAGCAATTGTGGCTGAGTGACACGTTTCCAGCTTTGGAAAATGATATGCTTAGCCCAGATTCCCTATGCATAAGTCTCTCATATACATACACACACACACACACATATTAACCAGCTTTCATGTGCTAAATGGTTCCTAAACTCCTGCCTGTCAAGGAGCTGGCTGAGGCATGAGCAGGATTCCTGTCTGATGGCTGCATGGTGTGTGCCAACAGCTCCCTCTGGGTTTTTTGTCTAAGATTTACTTCAGTTGCAGAAAACATCAAGCAGCCTCTTTGTTCCCAGAAATATTTTTGGCAACCGAGTGCACAGAGAATGACCCATCCTCACGGCTGAAGGGTCCCTAGACAGCAGCCCCTCAGGGCCAGCACGACCTGGGGTGATGAGACAGGCTCTGTGATGCAAAACCTTGTGCCTCTGTGTCTGGGAAGTCAGAAGTGTCAATCTTTGAAGCACAGGGGTTATTCCAGCGAGCACATCTCGAGCAGAGATGGGGCTGGAGCTTTCCAGGGCTCCATGGAGACTCCAGTTGCATAACCCTGACAGTCTCTGCTGGAAAGAGCCTCAAATTCCCCCTCTCCTGCTAAACACAAAGCATCCATGACCTCAGCCCTTGGCCATCCCATCCATCTCCAGCAGCAAATGTTAGAGGGAACAACATCTCAGAGCCCCTCCCGTAATTTATGAACTAACACAGTTAATTTTACAGCTACTAAAATATACCAAAGTTGAAAACAATGGCTTGGTGAGTTGAGTAACTGGTGAGTGGGAGCCAAAAGCAGGAGACACGTGGGTTTAGACTGAGGTGAGCATTAGACAGAGGGGGAGCTGGAGTCCCTGAGCCCAGATTTGAAGGCAACGGATTTATGCTGAATTTCCCCAGCTGAGAGTGTGGAGATGTGGGGTTTTTTTACAGCCACCAGTGTTGATACAATCAGATCTCTGATAAGAAACAGGCTGCCTTGTGTCTTTGTTCACTGGAACTGGAAGGAAAGAGCTGACCATTCTGGAAAAATTCTGTGCAGCCTGGTAGAAATGGGACTGAGCTGCCATGGAAATTTAATAGAGTCATATGCAGAAATTACTGTAAATAGTTGTAGAATTTAATAAGTGCTTTTATGCTTCCTGTTGGGTTATTTTTAACACTCCTGCAGAATTCCGTAGTGGGATATGGTTATGTATTAAATTTTAATAGTTGTTTAAAAAAAGAAGCTGTTGAACACTATCATTTTCTAGTAGGTTATACAGGGTGCCTCCATTAGGAGTGTTTTGCTGCTTCCAAACAAAGCCTGAACAGATCTGAACACTGTACATGAGCAAAATAATCCCAGCTCAGGGAAGATATTAATGAAATCCAGGCTGGAGATATGTGCAGGAAACTGCTGCAATGTTTCTGTTTCCAACTTCGGTTCACACAGGTGAACTGAAGAGCAAACCAAGGTTCACCACATCCTAATTGTGTTTGGGGCCACTGTCAAAACCCCGAACTCTGAGATTTTCCTTGAGGAAATCTCTTTGATTCCTATCTTCCTTTGTGATCAAGGAGAATTTTTCCTGCAATTTGAGGAGGCCGTATACATTCCATGCCTCTCCTAATCTAACCCCATGTGGTACAGATCAAAATCCTCCATGAAGTTCAGTTGCCTGAAGCTCAGTAATCTTGCATCCTGAAGGAATTATCCTCCAGGAAGACGTCTCAGTCTCCTGTGAGGGTGCCCAGTGCCTTCTGTCGTTACCTTGCTCATCTGGTTGTGTGATTAATCACTGTGGTTTCTGTAGGACTAACATGGTCATGTCTCATTAGCTCTTCTTGGCCTCCACACATTCATTAGTCAGGCATCACCAGATCTCCTCTGGTTTTAAAGGCTGCACGAGGTTTTCACAAATCATGCCCAATTTTTACCAGAGACCTTGGGAATGGTGGTTGAATTCAGGTCCCACTGGGCAAGGGGGGGGATTGTTATCTTCACACTCATGAGCTGAGTGTGCCAAATGAAGGAGGATGGAGGAGGATGTGGTCAGCTGCAAGCATCATGTGAGTTCTTCCCAGTGTTTGGGGTGGTGAATTTTTCTGGCAGGATTTAGGTGGGAGAAACTTTGCTGATGCAAGAGGAAAACAAGGAGGAGATCATCAGGTGAGGGTGTCACCACAGTGTCCTCGAGCCCTGACGCAGCAGGAGCTGAGGGTACCCCCCACGGGGGCTCCTCCAATTTTGGTTTCTGACCTTCTGAGTTGTCTCCTTCCAGTCACATTCCTTGGCCTGTGTGCCAGGGCAGGTTTGGTCCCAGAGGTGGAGGGTGGTGTTGGCACCTCCAGCACCAGCTGGAAAGGGAAGGACGTCACGTGAGAGGTGCCCAAGTGCAGGGATCTGTGCCCAGGGTTAGTCACAGATGGTTTTACAGGGAGCTGTTCCAGTGCCATGGGCCATTTCCTTGTCTGAACCCCTCGTGTGCTCACTGACACAGACAGGGTGTTCTCTCTTTTTTAGCTCCACAAGGAAAGGCTCATGGAATGCGTTGCCAGCCGAAATCATTCCATGACTTGCCTACACTTTGAATTAACTGCAGGAATATCAACAAACACAATGGCAATTCTTTTCCAATTCCATCTCCTTCAGTCAGTCTTTAACCCACTTATCAGACACTTGCTATTACAGAAATAATCAGGACAAGAAAATACACCAGTGCTGAATCAACACTACTGGGCTTTTTTTTCTTCCATTTTTCTTCCTCTTTTTTTTTTTTTTTCGTACTCGTGTAAGTCTTTGGTTTCTGTTGGACATACACCAGCCTGAAATTGCAAAAACACAGCTGGCTAAATCCATCACATCTCATTGCAGGTTATCAGTTCTCTTGTGCAATAAACACATTTGACAATTAGCAGTGAATTGATGACTCAGTTCGGGCTTTGCCATTTAGAGGAGACGATTTCTTTTCTGTTTTGTGCCTGGCAGAGAAGTTCACAATACAGGCTTAATTTACAGAAAATGCAAAAAGCTGGGAAAGCCATTAGCATTTCTTATGACCAAAATGACAAATGGTCTTTACATTAATCTCAAATAACTTCTTTACAGCAAGGACCAGGAAAGAATTTTCCTCAAAAGGATGTTGCTGCCCAAATGGAGAGCTGCTTTCACGGGGCTTTCTCACCTTCTGTGGGATCAATGGGCTTGAAAAAGCTTCCTTTGCTGAATCTTCTGCTTCTACCAAAAAAAAACAAAACCCAATATATAATATTGCAAAGTCTGCATAGACAAAAGACCAAACCACACTGTGACTCAGAGTGTACAGTAAACCTTTCAGGAGCAATAGTGCAGTAATTCACATTTAACTTGTTCAGCTCCATATCTTGCTGCAATTAATCTGGGCTGTTTGGCCAGCTGGCTTTTGGCAGTTTCAGTTCTTTATTTTGGTTCTATTCAGTTCCTTATTTTCCTCCCCTCTCCGTTCCCCGTGGACTAAGCACTCCCAGGTGCCCTGTCAGGTACCAGCTCACTGTGCCATTTCTCCCATGAGGATTTGCAGAGACCCTGATCAGCCTTAGCATCCAAAATGTTCATTCCTCAGGGAAAACACCAGGTATTTCCAGTGCATTGGCCAGGCAGCTTTGAACTCTTCAATGCTCATCTGAAATGGGGCTGGTCAGAGAATGGAACCTCTTCCCTTTTCACTTGCTAAGTACATTAATGTGTTCCTGATCCTAAAATTATCCTCATTTACTCACTGGAAGCACAACACTTTAGTTTGTTTGTTTGTGTTGGGTTTGCCTGGTTTGGGTTTGGGGTTTTCTTGTGGGTGTTTTTTCTAACCAAGAGTTTTTTTCTCCTCATGCAAGCCAAACATTTTCCCACTGGCAACTTTGTCATCACCTTGGTTTAGAAGTCCATTTTTCCCTTTGTTTTGTTTCCCTCTGTCCCCAGCTGGGGCAGGGAATTGCTGTGGTCATGGAAGGGAAGGGTGCAGGTGATACTGAGAGGAAAGACCAAATGGAGCAGCTTTGGTTTAAGCAGCAGCATGAAAATACCCCACACACTCACTAGTGAGTGAAAAGAGTTTTAATTGCTCAAACTCCCAGTCCAAAAACCAGGTGGGTTGGGACTGGCTGGGGTTTTTTTTGTCTGTACTGACTGTTTGGAAACCATTCTATGATTCTAAAGAGTTACTACCTGTGCGTAAGTGGGGTCTGTGGTTTACTACAAGGTAACATTCAGCACGCAGTGAGACAGGCTTAGGACAAGATGCCTTGGTTTGCATTTGCCACAGATCTAGAAAAAAAAAAAATAAAAATGCACATGTGGAGATTTTCTACAGCTCAGCTGACACGTGGTAGCTTGTTAAATCCCAGTAAATTGTAATCTCTTCCTGGCAAGTGAAATACAGCTCTCCCTGGGCTGGCAGAGCTTTAGCAGAATACAATGGCACTTCAGGGTGCTTAAGTGACGTTTCATTAAAAAACAGGTCCAAATTATATCATCCAGGAAGTACGTAGGATGTAACACAGAGGAGTGGGTGAAAAGCAGAGGTTCCCAAATCAATGTGTTTTGGGAAAACCATCTGCAGGTTCCAATAATCATGTCAGCTGAAGGGTTTGAGCTGCTTTTGTGTGCAGGACCCTGCAGGAAATCCCAACAAAGCAGAATTTCTCGTAAGACTTCTGGTGCATCAGCCCCTGGTCCGAGCCAGAAAGAAACCACAAAACCAACTGCTCTCCTTTCTCTGTGGCTACTGCAAGTCCCAGGTGGAACCTGAGGGTGAAATGTGTGTGTGTGAGTGTGTCAAAACACTGCAGGGCCTTCCAAAATCCTCTCTATGGATGTAGTTACAGAAACAAGCACACAACGAGGGTCATTGTCTGTGTTACATGTTGTTCTCTCATCAGCTTGGCTGGAACTCTCCCAGTGACTTCATTTATTTGAGAATATCTTAAAACATTTCTCCTGTGTCTCAGGTTTGAGCACCCAAGATCTTGTATCACTTTGGAACATCTCTAAGGAAACTTTAGGGCTTTTATGTGCTTTATTGGACGAGGGATACATTTCTTCATTATTGCTCTTCGATGGGTTTCTGCTGAAGCAGAAATGTATAAACAGGGAGAAAAAATTGGCTCTCAAAGGTCTTTAAAGCTAATTTATATTCAAGGCTTGGTTAAGGAGATGAATTATCCCATTCTTACCTTTTAGAGGACCGTAATAAGGAAGGCAGTAGACCAACAACAGTAATACAAGAGGCATATTTGAGTCTAAATGTTATTAGTTCATTCTGAATGCTTGGTGTTCTCAAGTCAACATTTGTGCTCAATCACCTTAAAGGTCTTTTCCAACCTGAATGATTCTGTGATATTCAGGGCTTGAGCTCTATTATGGGATTGTCTCAAAAAGACACAACCTTCCCCTCTTGGGTGGTTTCTGTGCTCACTTGAGGTTTTCTTCATCCCCAGGGAGGGAAATCTCCCCCATAAACCTCATGGATTATCTGTCACAGAGGTGGCAGCACCAAAAACCTCAGTTCTCCACCAGCACTTCAGCTGTCTGAGTTTCCAGCTAGGAAATGTTCTTGGTACAAATGGAACAAGTTATTTTTTATTTTATTTTCTTATATGCTATTGGGAACTAATTTTCTCCGATTTCTTCAGCAATGTTCTTTATCCTATTTTCATTGGATTATGAAAAAGGGAGATGTCTGCAATATCTTTTTTCTTTAGGGATGAATTTCATCCCTTCTGCAAAGTTTATGAACTATCCAAGTCCGTTTTAAGTCCTACCATGCAGTTTGAAAAAAAAAAAAAAGTAACATTTTTCATCTTGCAGCAAAGTTTCTTGGAGAGCAGAAGCAAAAATTCTCGAACACCAAAAGAAAAATTAACAAGAAAAAAACACTTTTTGTGGTTTGGGGGAAGATATTACCGGATGAAAAGCTGGGAAGCAGCAGAAAAAAACTGCACAGGGTTAAAAAAAAAATTTCTTTATGCCAAGGATCTTGTCCTGTTGTCTTCCTCTGAAAAATATCCAGAAAACTGCTGGCACTACATGAAACTCGGCGAGGCCGAGGCCAAAAGCACCGAGGCTGTGCTTGAAATCGAAGTCCTGCTAAATTTTTTTTCCAGGGTTTGTGAGAGCTATTTCCCTTCCACCTGCTGAGCAAACAGGATAGCAGTAAAATATTTCCTCTTAGTGACTCACAAATCTGTCGGAGGTGATGAGGCCCGATGGGAGTTCGGTGATGTCTTAAATAGCGATTTGCTTTTCTCCTCTTGGCAAACGGTGTCCAGCAGGCTGGGAACATGAGCTGCACTTCCAGGCCGTGCAAATGGGAACCAAGAAGTGCCTGTTGGTGCTTGTTTTGCTCCCAGATTTCCGTCAGGCCTCTGCAGCTCTGCGGGGTTTGAGACGCACAGAAAAAAAAGGGGGGAAATTTCAGAAGTGTTTAGTGATGTGTTGCTTGTTACAGCCTGAAAAACTGTTTGCTGGATCTCATGGTCCCATATTCCCGCTAGGAATGGTCTCTGCAGGAGAACAGAGAGTGGAACATTGTCTTTATTTGCTCAGAAATCATTTTGGTGGATTTTTTTTTCCCCATTTCAGGGTATTGAAAGATGAAGGGTCCACAGCACTGTGGGCAGAAATCTCCCTCCTGCTGGCCCAACACTGTGGAAACAACATGCCCCAATCCATTTCCAAAGGGCAAATCCATGGGCTGTGTGGCCCAGCACAGCTCATTTAATGCCATTCTTGAGGTAGCTCTTCGCTGACAGTAAATTCTGCCAGACAACTGCTCCTCCAGCCGACGGCCAGAAATCCAGGAGGCTCCGGCAAATCTCCACCGGAGTTCTTTTCATTTGGATTTCACTTCCATAAAGGCAAGGCAACAGCAGAAGATTAAAGTGAATTATTGTGTGCTATGGGATTCGGAAACATCCCTCTGCTTCCTTCCTAGGTCAGGCAGAGCCCTGGGGGTTGGGAGTGCAGGCTCTGCTCCCGTTCCCAGCAGCTTTCCATTCACACCGAGCCGCTTCTCCCAACGTCCGACCGAACGTGTCTCCCGGTGTGTTTGGAAGGGGAAATGATTAACTCAAACCAGCTATAGAAAGAGATTCTTCCTATTTAAAGACACTCCTGACAAAGCTGAGTAGGAAAAAGGGCTGTGGTGGCTTCAATTAAAATATGCATCACTTTTTCCGAAAATGTCGGAGTGTTTTCCGTGAAGGATAAAGAGCGGTTTCTGCAGGAGAGTATTTGACATCCTGCTCCAAATAATTGCTTTTGAAACTAATATATCCACTGCTTCCCACTTTGAAATAAAATCCTCTGCACCCAATGGAAATATTGATTTCTAAATAATCTCCAGTGGGAGTGAGAAATAAAAGTGTAGACTGGAGGTGTAGTAAATTAAAGAAAAGGGATATTTAATTACACAACAATTAGTATTTGGAATTGTATTTGAGGGGTGATATGAAAAAACATGACAACCCTGAACAATGAGGCTCAAAGCATTTTGATTTTATTTTATTTTGTTTCAGAACTGTGTTCAGGACTGAGACATTTATTTCCAATGTCTTCCCTGCTGATTTTAAACAAAGGTTAAATCAGAAAAAAAGAAACAGCATAAGCAAATTTCAAGGGACGAGATTAATTACAAGGCATCTGCAGCTTTTTTTGCCATTCTGCTACTAATGCACCCTGTGATATCTGTGTGTTCTCACTGTGCTGCCCTGTGCCAGCAGCCTCTCACTGCAGTGATCCCAAGCCATCCCAGCAGCTCTGAACTCACCGCTGGCCTCAAGTGGCTGCCTCGAAAGCCAAGTGGAACCAGCCCTTTTCCAGAGGGGTCATCTTTGTCAGCAAATTTTCAAACTGGGATGCTGGTTTTTCTTTTCCTGAGTCATCAGTTTGCCTGTGCCACAGCATTTCCAGCAGAGTGTTGTTTGGGTTTTTTTCAGGCATCTGCCTGGGGGGCTGTTCAGGGGATTCAAAATCCATAGTAGGAGTTTTCAAAGTTGATGCCCCGACCTGTAAATTTGATATTTAGGATGAATCTGTTCCCATGCATATGCCCAGAATTCTTTCTCTCCCTGTAAACAAAAAGAAATGCTTTCAGTTTACATGCTCTCAGCTTTCATGGCGTGGAATGCTGATATAACAACGGGGGGAAAGAGAAGAAATGAATGAATTCCCAATAACCCAGCAAGGCATCCAGAGCTAAACCTGTCAGGCTCTGGGCTGGGGAGGATGCTCGTGGGGAGAGCTGACAAGTGAGACTGCAGAACTCCAAAGATTTATTGCACACCAAAAGAATTCCTGTGCTTGCTGAGCAGAATTGCTGCCCCAGCATAACTGCTCTCAGAAACATTTTCCATCATGAAATCCAAGTGCTTTTCCTTGCCCAGATTCCATCACAACAAACAGCCCGAGGATTTACGTGCCTCCCACTTACCTTGGGGTGACTTGGCTGCCTGAGGGACGGGTTTTATGAAGAGGAGAGTGGAGGGGTGCAGCCCCTTTGGAAGTCACAGCAGAGGGAAGCTGAGGATGGTCCATCCCCATGGGAGCAGAGGTGCCCAGGTGGGGTCCTGGGAAGTGGGTGCTGCCTCAGCCCTGGCTCTGTTGTGAGAGCAGAGCAAGGATGTGTCTCACCCAGGACTAACAGTGACCAACTTCAAACCCTCTGGGTTTTTTCAGAGGCATTTTCAGCACTGTTACATCACTTCCTCGTGGTTGATACCAGACTAAAAAGAGCAGGTTTGGAGCAATGATGGGGAAATTTAAAGTTCTCATTCTGTTTTCTCAGGCACGTGCCCAAAATCAATGGGACAGAACATCATCTTCAGAAGAGACATTTAGTGACTGCCATTTACTTACTGCAGCTCAGCAGCTGGAACTGACTCACCTAAAAGTCACCACTGCCTTCTTGAAGGGGATACTTCACAGGGAAATTAATCTTATCTGACTTCAGGGTGTCCAAAAATTAAATTAATAATCCTGGGCTTGTGCCCTGGACTCCTTTTATATTCACTGAGGAAAAACAGACAACTCCAAAATTTGCTGTGTGCACAGGTCTGAGGATGAGACAAACCTGGACTATAAAGGGATCACAGACTGAGGTGTCAGTGGCCTATTTATAGGATTTCAATAATAAATCAGGGAAATTATTTTGTCAGAATTCCAAATAATATCTTTGCACCCCTGCCCATCACACACTGCTGACAAAGATGGCCTGGAAATTAGAGAAGGGGCATCGAGAGAAAGGGAGAAATGAGAGAAGGGGCTGAAAACACTGCAAATGGAAAAGGAAAAGAGATGTGGCTGTATTAAAAATCACAGGAGGAATGAGCCATGAGTGTAATAAGAGCTGAAAATCAAGGTGGATTTTCAAGGTTGGTTCAGGAGAGAGAAGGAAAGAATGAGGATCTGGCCAGTGGAACAGGTGCAGAGGAAGATGTGGGGCAATCAGGGAGGTGGAGAAGAAGCTAAAATAGCTTTGTTTAGGCTAGGAAAAGCAGGAAAAGGCTAGGAAAAGGATTGCTTTCTATAAATAGTCCATGTAAACCCCCAGGGAAGGGAGAGAGTTATTTAAGCTAAAGGACAATGTTGGCCCCAAATGAAACTGGTTGTGAGTAAACAGGGGGTGGAAGGTTTCTGAGCATCACAGGAAAGATGTTCTGAGACAACTTTCCAGTCCCAGCAGGAACCTGAGCACTTCTAAATCCGTCAGAGCGGGAAACTGGTCCCCGTGCCAAGATATCTTCCAGATCTACATACACATTACTCAGGCTTTATTTAATCTTTATTTTGCCAACGACAAATTTTTGCCCTTCCTTAGAAAACAGGAGCGGACAAAAACTTGAGGGACTGCGTGGCTGAGAGCTGGAGTGAGGGCAGGGCCATTCCTGCTGGTGGGAGAAGGGCTGGGACACCCACAGGTGACATCCCACAGCTTTCCAGGCCCCCACTACCCTCAGTAATGCAATGTCTCGCTAACAGGTTGTGGGTTTTTCTTGTCAGTGCTACAGAGTTTTACCAAACTCCTTTCCTTTTAAATCTTTGTCTCTGAGGTAAATTGTGCAAGACAGGCACCAGCTCTTTAAGCAGTTAATACATCAGTTGAAGGGTTTTCTTTGTTATATGGAAGAGATTCTACCCCATGGCCCTAAAACCAATAAGTGATTTTATTAAAACTAGTTCACTTTTAAAAGGAATTCTTATAATGAGATGAGAGATAAATGCATAATTTCCTTTTTTTCCTCTCTTTCTGCTTCTTAAAAAGATCAAATTCACGCTACCTCGAACTTCTAATTTAATCAGGCCACTGTAATCTTGAGTCATTCACCACTGAATTGACCAAAGTACATCAAAGCAAGAAAATGGCTTTTTCACAGCTGAAAATGAGTCAACTGGCCATCTCATGCCTTCAAATGAAGAACAGACAACGTTTGCAGCAGGCTGAGATGGGGAGGGAGGTTTTGTGGATAGAACCAGGCTGTGACCCCCCCACTCACCTCGAATATATAACCCTGTGCTTCAAACTAGGAGGGCAAACAGACCCTCTGCCAAGTCCATCAGCATCATCCACCTCCCTCGTGTGTCCTGTCTGAGCCTTCACACCCAGCTCCAGAGCAGTGGGGGGTTATCCAGGGCTGATGAACAGCCTTTCTGCCTTGGAAATTCTCTGTTTAACAGGAGCTCCTGCTGTGTCCCAACAGTCGCACCGGGAGCCCCGTCCACCTCCCGTGGCCTAAAAAACCCACTTGTGAAAGCACAAGAGCTGAGTCAACTTGGACACAGCTCCCAGCCAAGTCATCAGCCCGTTGCCAAACATGGAGAAAAGTGCATCTGATTCTTCTGGTGAGGCGTCCAAGGAGGGCCACAAAATTATAGCTCAAACTATAAACAGAATGAGTACATTTTGTTCATTTTCCTGTTCTCCTCCTAATCGATGCAATATGAAGAGCTGCTATCAGTGGAGAGTTATACAATCAGATGGCAGCAATAAAAAAGAACGTTAGCAAGTCTGGGATATCACAGGAGGTTGAGTGGAGGAAGCAGTTATAAAACAAACCGTTTATATCTAGTTAGATGAGAACATCAGATTCGTGATAAAGCCATTTTGATGTCTGCCTGCCCACTTAATACTCCACTAATGGACATCTGCATGGAGAGTCACAGTGGTTGCCTGGAGCAGGACCAGTGCTGAGGATTGTGTGTGCACCTTGGATGAGATGTGAGTTATCCACAGCAATCAAATATCCATATAGACGTGAGCCCATCTTATCTACACAAGGTATCATGTGCATCATTTCATTATTATTATTATTATTATTATTATTATTATTATTATTATTATTATTATTATTATCTGGTTTACTGTTTTCTCATTCTATTAGAAACATGGAAAGTTTTATTGGCATTTGAGCACAAATCAGGCTGCACCACCACAAATCTGTGGCGTGAGGAATACAGTAGGAATGCTGTAGAGGAATACAGTAAGTGCAGGATGGGTACCTCCACCAGCTGCCAGCAGGGAGCCTTTGCTGTAGAGCCTTTTGTTCTTTGGCATCTGAAAAGTTCCTGGTTCTCAGATGGTCCTCAGACTAGTTTTCTCCCCTTCCAGCCACCTCTCCTCGGGTATCTGCACAATGCACTTGGAAAACCCAGGGACTATCAAAATGAGAGCTGTAAAGCTTTAAAAACAAACAGACATTTCACCTGCCTCCAATCAGCCCCATCTCATGGTTTGGCTTTGATTTCCCCAGTGCAGCAAAGGATAGGGGATCTTAATTTCCTTGGCTCCCCAGAGCAGGATGAAGGAGCTGCAGCACTGCTTTGGCCTTGTGTTATTAATGGGCTCCATGCTTGCAAATGTCTCATTCAATATATTTGCTCCAAGTGCTTCCAAAAAGGGGGGGGAAAAAAGAAGAAAGAAAACCTCAGGTTTCTAATGTATGTGACCTGACAGCATGAATACATTAGATCCTCCACAGAAACACAACAATCCCAGACTGTGCATTGGATCTCCAGCCTTTTTATCTTCATCTGGGCTCTAATCAATGTGTGAGTGTACTGCTGGAAACCAGCCCTATTCTCCTGCCATTCTGTCTCATACTTTCTATCCCTTTGAAAGGGTATGACATGCCTGCTTACAAAGTGCCTGGGAGCTGGGAATGTTGCTGAGCTCTCTCTGTTCAAGCATCCTCAGCATCTTCCCGCTGAAGTTTTCTTTTCTCCCGAGTTTCTCGGTCCCTCTGTGCCAAAGCCAAGAGTCCCCCAGACCCTCTGCAGGCACCACGAGCTCTGCTGAAGGCCCTGTGCTCCTGTCTCACTGCTGAGGATCTCATACATCAGGAAGAAGGTACAGTCCCACAATCCTCAACTGAGACCTACGAGATCTCAGCTGTTTTCTAAAACTTCAGGCAGGTCGTGTCTGTGTCTGGTTTTCCCTTCCCATGCTCTGGTTATCTGCAAGTCTTTAAGTTCTTAAAAGGAAGAGCTGGTTTATGTTATGGATCTGGACAGTGTCTAACACAGGAGGGCCCCACTTTGATTAGGGTCTCTTGTGACTACTGTAATACAAGCACTGCTAATAAAATGTGTTTGAATCAGGAAAAGGGCAGTGATGCTCCTTTTCCAGTTATCTCTTACCTTGGGAGAGCCTGGGGGAGGTGGGATTGCAAACCAGAGGTGGCCTGACTTGACCCATCCCAACCCCTTGAGCTGTCCTTGCAGGGCTGCAAGCTGAGCTTAGCAAGAGCCGTGCTCATCCGTGCAGAGCCTTCTGTGCACATCCAAATGTGCCACATATTTGCCTTCCCACAGCAGGACCTGCTTCTGTTAACAGCAATTAATCACTTTACAGCCAGTCTTTTATTATTATGAACGCAGCAGATGTGTTTCCATTAATAGGTCCCCAAGTGAGCCTTATCCAGCATCACTGATACTTAATGAAGGAGATTATGTGGCCTGAATAGACTTTTCATTTTCAGCATCCTCCCATTTCTATCTGCACCACCAAGTGAGCAAACAAACCGAAGTAGGAATCTTGTTTCAGGCTCAGTTACAGGACAGAAGATAAACTTGCTGCCAAATAATAAAATGTGTCCACTAGTTTCAAGTGATTAGAAACAGCTAAACCTTGCCCTGGTGTGTTTACAGGGATCTGAAACCAAACCTGAAACCCGAGCACGGAGATGTCTTTACACTGCAGTGGTAATTCAGAGCTCTCCACTTCCCCAATTAATCCCAATATTTGAGCAGTGGGAGGGCAGGCAGCTCCTCCCCAGGGATGTGTCTGTCTCCAGAATGTGGTTCAGGCCTGGGGAATTTTTCTGCTGTGCTGGTTGCCATTAAAAAGTCATCACTTCCAACAGTGGCTGAGTCTTTGGGTGCTCATCAAACAGTGTCTGATGGTGGCAATCAGGAGGTTACCCAGCAGTGCCATGTGAGGTTTCTCACGTGAAGAGGATATTTGGTATTTTCCAATGTTTTTCCATTAGAAGGGCAGGCTCTGCAATTGCTTTTGCTCCCCTAAATTATTTCCTGAACCAGATCCCTTCTACCCAAATGGCCTCTTCACCTGTTTTCTGGTCAGCATTGACTGAGGCTTATTGAATTTTTGTCTGTAATTTACTGGAAGTTACAAGCAGATGGGCAAGGAGCTACACTGCTCCTTATTCCCACCAAATAGAGGAGGTAGTTCCTTGTGTGATACAGACAGAAAAAGATCCTGTGCATTTCAAATAAATCCTCTGGGATTCCTAAGGAGCATCTCCACTATAAATGCATCGTAGAATTTTAATTAATCTTATCAATTCTATAGATCTGTTTTCCTCTGCTTTGTGTAATGAAGGATATTGAAATATGTTGTTTGTGCATGTCTAGATCAGAGCAGAGTGTAAATAATAACAAAGCTGTGTAAGGTTTGAGAATGAAGTTGCTTGGGGGGTGCTGGTTGTGCGTGAGCCTGTGCAGAGGGAGTTCAGTCCCTCAGGAGGGAGGATTTCCCCCTGGACAGTGAGGAACTGGCCTCCCTCCTGCAGGCACTGGGGGAGTGCAGGCAGGGGTGGGATCCCAGGCTGTTGTTGCACAGAGCTCTCCAACTCACCAGCGGGTTTTGGGTCCCCGCACGAAATGCTTGAGGTCTGAGAGAATGGAAAAAACTGTGAACTTTCTCTCACACGCCCATCAGAGCAACTGTGCCATAAAAACCCCAGAGATAAGAGGGGAACCGTCGCCCCCCAGCCACGTCCCTTCAAACCGAACCAAACCAAAGCGCCGCGTTTTTAATTAAAGCCCAATTAATTTGAATAAAGGGAGGAAATCACATCTGGGCCCTCGCTGCTCTAGAGCTCCCAGCCCCAGCCTGCGTGAGGTGATGTCAAGGACTTGCCTGTCAGCTTTGCTTTGACTCACATATGGGACCGGGTAGGAAAGAAAACCCAAGAGTTTTTGCTTTCTGCAGTAAAAGCCAAACTAACATAAAATGAGATTAATGGCAACAGCAGTGACTGCTTTCATTTCCCAGTGAACTGTCTCAATAGTACCAGTAATCAAGATCAGGTTGGCTTTCCTTCTTTCTTTTTTTTTCCCCCCTTTTTTTTTTCCCTTTTTTTTTCATTAAGAAAAAAAACAACTTTTCATCAGAGAAAAGAAAAAGAGATGCTTAAAATACATAGACACATCTGTTCTCCCACATTAACAACATTACGTCTTTCTCCATGTGATACATAATGAATCATCTCAGTGTGTTTTGCTTTATGCTTCTGCACAAATCCAATTCCTTATGACTTTTACTGTAATAATAATATTTTCCTATTCAACAGCACCTTTCATTTTGAGTTTCTCGGTGCTAACAATAAGTGAAGTGTGTTGAGCCCATTGAAAAGGGAGGCACAGCTGTAATTACCGGGATGACAACTTGCCTTATAATGGGGGGAAGATAACAGCACATATAGGGGGGTTTTTTTTAATGCAGACATATAATTTAATAACAATAACTACATCCTGGTTAAACGGGCAAGTGTTGTCATCTCCATTTTTAATGCTTGGAAACACAAAGCTTACAGAACCTTACAAGTGCTTTAGTCTTTTTTTTTTTTTTTTTTTTTTGCCTTCTTAAGGGGATTTAAATCACATCCATCACATTCACTGGGTGGGTCAGACCTCCTGTTGAAGCCATGACTGGCCCTGTGTGATGAACATGGGGCAAATCCTGCAGCTCATCCATCCATCCATCCATCCATCCATCCACCCATCCATCCATCCATCCACCCATCCATCCTTTGGAGAGATGGTGCTGAGGGTGTAACAGGGCAGAGATAAGAACATTCAGCCTCTGCTCCCTGCCCTGCTGCTGTTTGGATGCCCTGGGGCTCCACGTTTGCCTTTCTGGGCTCCACTCAGGGCAGCTCTGGATTTTACTGATGCTCCTCTTGGACCAAAATCATAAGAATTTTCCTTTTCCTTCTGAGGTAACCTGAGAGAGCTTTTTTCCACTGAATTAGTTAAACTGCAGCAATCCCCATTTCATACTCCCAGGATTAGTGGGGATTAATGCTCCCAAGGAGGTACCAGAACCATATCTACACACTTCCAGTCAAGGGAAAACCTCTAAGCTTGGACACCTGGCTGGGTTTTATGGGAATTGTTAATCTGATTTGGCAACAGTAATTAACAGTTCCTTGAAAGACAGAGATCCTGAGACATTGGACCACGTGTCTGAAATGCTGCACGAGGACAAAAGTCTTGTTTGTGTTTGCTACCAAGACCCAACGGGAGCAAAGGAATGTTTTCTGCAGCAAGGAATGGGAATGATGGTTCTTTATTTAAAAAAAAAAAATAAAAAAGAGGGGGAGAGAGAGAGAAGAAAGAGCAAAAATTCTTGATTCAATTAAGTCTTAGTCATGTAAATAGTTGGGAGTTTCCAAAAAGTAATGTCTTTATAGCAGGATGCCAATGCAGAGTATAATTAAAATGTAAAAAATGTAGGAAGCTGGCCAAGCCTTTGATTACAAACAAGATTTTCCTAACCCGCCCATGACTTGGCATTTTGATGCTGAAATTTATCAACAGGAAAAGGTGATGATTTCTTTTTCTTTTTTTTTTGGACTGGAATGGAAAATAAGTTGGTTTGTAGAGAAATAAATCTTGTTCACAAACTTTATTTGCTCGTTACAAAGGCTTTTAGCATTTGATCACACTTTAAAGGAGAAGGATTTTCTGGAAAGGGGGTTTGTTTTGTTTGATTGGTTGCTTTATATAATAACTGCTTTCTATTGTATAATATGAAAAGCAATGCAAAGCAATCAGCTTTTACATAACAACAATTTAATTACAATAATTCAATTCAGCTTTGCTGTGCTGTACCAGAATGATAACAAGACTAAGCCTGGTACTGGCAACAAATATTGGTGTTTAGCACAGAGGAATCCCAAAATATCATGGAACAGTTTATCCAGTGTTTTAACCAGCACCCCCCAAGCAACTTCATTCTCAAACTTAGACAGCTTTGTTATTATTTTTACACTCTACTCTGATCTGGAAATCAAATAAAGTCATTGACACAGTGACTGAATGGGTTGATGAATAGAGTTGTATTTTACTGTGCAAAAGTAATATCATCCATCAGGGTCAAACAGTGAGAACCACATCATGTCCCACCCAAAACCCCTAAGCCCAGGAAGAGTTTTTCCACAGACTTTAGGCACTGCATGAAGGTGAATTTTAAAATTCATTATTGTCTTTTGCTTAATTGCACTCCCCCTTGCACTAAAGCAGCCATTAAACGGAATACTGTAAGCAGTAAATCTTCTTGCACAAATACAGCAAGGAAAGGCTTTTTGAACTCTAAATTCTGCTTGTTATAAAGTTCCTTTTGGTATGGGCAAGTCTTCCTCCCTGATAGGACTTTTCCACCTGAGCTCCTCTGAGTGTCCTTTCACCATGAACCTCCAGCAGCATAGATGACTTTTGTCAACGTTTGCTGTGAGCTGAAAGCTGGGGAAGGAGATCCAATAGATCATCAAACCTGCCCAGAGCTGAGGAGCTCAGCCAGTTGTGAAGTTAATCCTCCAAACAGTTCACCCCTGGTGCCCCAGTTGGGTGCTGCCACGTGAAGGAATGAGCAAAAGCCGGGCCCAAGTCCCTCCCTCCTCCCTGGGAAGTGGAAAAGTTCAGCACTCCCAAAATGCCACCAATTCAAGCATCACTTATACTTCAAATTGGGAGCCTCCAAACCTGTGATCTCCAGTGCAGAGGCTCAGCTCCTTGTCCTGTTGATCAGGACTGGTTTTGGCCTGTTGATCACCTATTTTTCATTGGGAAGTCCAGGCTTTACATTTTAAACCAAGAGTAGGTGGGATCAGTGAAAGGTCACACGGCACGTGGTGCCTCGTGAGTCACTCCCAAACAGTTGGGGCTACAGATTTTCTCGTCCAGGTGTCTTGGGTACAAGGCACATTCCTCCTTATTTTTCTCCAGAGCAGTGCTTGCAACGCTCGAATTCTGCAAAACACAAGCTGTGCGATCTCATCAGAATTTATTTGCTATCAGGCAGCTAAAAGGGAACATTGTGCCAAGAAAATGCAAGGAGAGAATAATTCACAAGCCATATATTGTTCAGCTACGCTTCTCAAAGGGTATTTGTGTGTTTTTAGCAGAGCACCCCAAGCATGTTCGTGTTTTTCACGACAGAATAAAGCATTCAGCAGCCTGTGATACAACAATTCAGGCTGTTGGCAGCAACCAGCCAGTTTCCATTTCTTTGAGTGCAAGATTCAGGGTGTGGAAACTTTCTACTTCCTTGGAAACTCTTCTGAAAACGGGTTTTCACTCAATTCAGCCTCTAAGTGTTTAAGAGGTGACTGAAATTCTGAAAGTGGACGGGCTGTTTTAGTGCCATTGGCAACCTTGGGAAGTTTCTCACTATGTGAAGGGAAAGGAGGGGAGAAAAGTTGGGGGAGAAATCCACTTTATTAAAAACCTAACTCAGGGTTTTCAGTGAGCACCTTCCCTCTCTCTCTTCCTCCTGTTCCTTTGAAAAGCAGGAGGTGAAAATAGCATGATACTTTTCACTTCCAGGTATTATTCACCCTCTGCATCAAGATTTCTGCCCAGGCACTCGTGGCTTTGCCTTCTGCTGTTGCTCAGCACTGCTGATTCAGTGACATTGATTTAAGAAAAAAAAAAAAAACAAAACACACACTTGAGGTAATTCCCACCACTGCCCAAGCAGCAGGCAAGATTTTGCCTAAATATACGTCACGACTCCAAGGATATTACCAAAGAAAGTAGGAACGGTAGGAATGGGACACAGTTAATGGATCTGAGACAGAAAATCCCACTGGATGGGATTAATTTTACGCAAGTTAATCAATTTAAGGTTAAACATCTATTTAAAGCTGATTGCAAGTCCTCTGGAGTCACTGGTGGTGGGAGCTGGCTGCTGTCAGAGGGTGATTCACCCCATCCGGGCATGAATCACCCCCTGGAGAAGCTCCTGCCATTCTCTGCTGACATGGGCAGGGCACAGATGATCTCTGGGATGGCTCTGCCCGTGGGGTTGGAGATGGTACAGATTTGTCCCCCCACACACACACGAGGTTGTGGATGGTGTGAAAGCAGGAGGACCTGGGGGTGCTTGTCCAGGGAAAATAGATCGTGGAGAACTAACAGAGACACAGAATCAGGGAATATCCTGAGCTGGAAGGGACCCACAGGGATCATCAGTTCAACCCTGGCCCTGCACAGACACCCCAGCAATCCCACCCTGTCCCTGAGAGTGTTGTCCAAACCCTCCTGGAGCTCTGGCAACCTTGGGGCTGTGCCCACTGCCCTGGGGAGCCTGGGCAGTGCCCAAACACCCTCTGGGGGAAGAACTTTTTGCTGATATCCAACCTAAACCTCCCCTGACGCTCATTATCCTCCCTGATAATAGAGAAAACCTGTGAAACCTTTGTTCAAATAGATATTTCTATTGCTTTATTTACAGCTGGCAGGAGAAAGCTTCTATCAGTGACTTGATATATCTCTGTGTAGTATTTAACAAGACAGTCAAAAGCTTTTATGAACTTTCTGCCAGGCTGAAATAGTCTGATTTGTGTCTCCACTTAACTTTGGTCTCTAAATCTTGTCCTAATCTCTCTTTTTTTTTTTCCACTCCACTTTTAGATCTCAACATTCCTTACCTTTAGGCAACCTTCATTACACAAGAAAAAATTAGTACTGAACAAACTAACCCTGGGATTGTTAAAGAAATAACTCTTTTCCCAATGGAAATATCTGAAATTCCTCAGCAATACCATGAGAAACTAATCTTGAATGTGATCTGATTTCACAGGGTGATTCATGGTTTCTGACTCAAGGAAAGTGAAGTTGTTGATTACGGTTTAGGTGTCTCATCTTAAACAAAGAGACACTTTTTATTTTGATACTTTCTTTAAACAAAGAGCATCTTTTTCTTTCCATGTTGCCAACATATTAAGGATATTCATAGCTGATATCCTCTGTGGGCAGAATGACACGTGGAAACTTAACATTTCCCCCTGACCAGGCAGAGGAGACCCAAAGCAATGGGGGAGTTTGCCCACGAAGCTCTTCCTGGGCTCTGCTGTGGATTCAGGGCCAGCAGAGCCTCCTCTCAGCTCAACTTTGTGTTGGCCACCCTGTTTTTTGTGGTTGTTGCTGTTTTAATGGAAGTTCTATGAACAGCCTGTGTGTTTCTCAGGGTAAGGATAATGCACCTGCCATAACACAGCATTTCCAGTTGCCATGGAAGGAACGGGGCTGGTTTTACCCCCTGGGTGAGTTCTTGGGGTCTGTTCACCCGCTGGCAGGTTTGGATGGGGGCTCCACGAGGTGACTGATCAGCATTTCCTTGATCCCAGCACTGTGTTTGCATTCCTGCACCCAAATGTCCATCATCTGACAGATCAACAGGAGATTCTTCTCTTGTTTGGTGATTACAGTGACTCCCTGGATCACACTCCCCTTCAGCTCTGGGTGGCATTTGTGCCTTGGGGCGTGAACGTGGCAAAACCAGAACACAAAGTGAGCAGGAGGCAAATAGAGCCCCAATCCTGCATTTATCCTGGTTCCTACTGATCAGGCAGTAGTGTCAGGAGTCCCTCTGCCACCAGTGGGTGGAAATGAGAGGGAGCTGGTTTGTCCCTTCGTGGTGGCCCTGCAGCAATGGGGACAGCCCTCAGGAGCCAACATCTGAACTCAGGCACCACCAGCAGGGATGTTGGCCAGGCTGCAGCAGGAGCAGAGCCTTAAAGCAGATGCTGAGAGATTGGGCTGCCTCTGCCTCACTTACTGGGAGAGAACAGGGAATATTAAATTATGAATATTTTATTATTGTTATCTACAATAGCACAGCTACGCTCGCTGTTGTCACAACGCTGGAGCAGAAGGAAAGACTTTTGAATTATTAATTCCTGAAGGCTAATTAATAGGAAGGATGCTGGAGGAGTCTGCAGCCACGAGTTCAAAGCCTGCACGTCTGTAGCTGTGAACAACCATCACCTGGCCAAGACTTTCAGTCAGGCAATTACACCCTTTGACGTCACACACGCATCCAAACAATGCTCCAAATAATTACCCAGGCACACCAACCTGGCAGGGCAGAGCCTTTGTTAGCAGCAGAGGACAACTGAAAGAATTTGATTTATAATTTTTTGATTACAGAAAAACCCCAAACAAATAAAACAAAAGCCTCTTACCAGCTGTTCCTTGTCACTGAGCCAAGTGAGCACACGATGCAAAGCACAGTGCCCAGACTGAATTTCTGACTTCTGGACTTGTCCTTTTTTTTGACATGTGCAACTGAAATCTAATTTAAGGTGTTGTTTCTACAAGGTAAAGATGTTCCTGCAGTTATTACCTTTTTAACTTGCTGATTCACTGCCTTCTGTAAGCAAGGGCCAGAGGAATTAGGAGATTGCAAAGCAGAGTGTGCTGGGAAAATGGAAATTGCTTTTGCTGCTGGAGCAGCTCTGTTTTAGCCAGAGATGTGGGTTGTGCTGGCTGAGATTCCACTTGTCCAGGATTCTGGATGGACAACACGGACATCTCTGCTTGTTTGCAGCTTGGTCCATGTAGGATGTTGAAGAGCAGTGGGGTCTGTATCCCACTGACTAATTCCTGCTATCAGGAACAAGCTGGAACTCCATTAGCACATATTCAAATCACTATTTCTCACCTTGTTCCTTCCTTTTGGGATGATCATGTAAAATCCTGACCATCTTCAGCTCTGATGGGACGAAGCACAGAGCTGAGAAGCCCATGGGAAAACTAGGACTGGGTTTTTTTTCCTTTTTTCACAAACACACCCTTACTATCAGCACAGTGAAACCAATTTCTTGGGTAGCAGAAGAAGGTATTATCAGTATTATCATCCCTAAGTGTTGGTGATCTCAGAAAGGGCTGTGACTCAGAAACTCTGGGTACCTGGGATGACACGATACCAAACAAACCCTGTCCCTCACCCAAAGATGCTGAGATTCAGCAAACCCTCTTCTTGATAACATCAAAAATACGTAGACCAATATTCTCACAGTCTCATATTAAGAATATCCTGATATTAAGTGCACTTGTGCTGTGGTCCCAGAGCTCCAGCAGGAAATGTGTCAGGAACAGCCTGCCCAGGCTCTTTGCTGGGAGCACACGGACTCCAAGCTCTGCCTTCTGTCTCTGATTCCCCTCAGAGTGGTGCCACATCATGTGTTCACACTCCCAGTCACAGGCAAGCATCAAATCCATGAAAAGAAGGGATGTAATCCATCCATTTCCAACCCGGGTCCGTGTGAGCAGCTGAGCTCACATTGATTTAACACTGAGGAAATTTAAGATGGTAAAAGAACATATTTTGGCTGGTCCTAATCCTTAGCAACCTCCTAATGGTTTAGGCAGCTGCTCGTTTCTGAAGGACGAGCACATCTCAGGCTGTGAAGGTTAATATCTGTGAGAGAAATTTTTCCCCCATAAGTGTATTTTCTTTGCTAGTTTTTTTTTTCCCATATGGAGGATGTTTGTCTGTTTGTTTGTTTGTTTGTTATAAACTGTACCCAGCAAACAGGTGAAGTAAGTTCTAAATTATTTATTTTTTTTTTTTAGGGGGAGGGGAATTGGAAACTTAAAGGAAGGAAATCCAGGCAGCCAGGTCTGGACTATCCTAAAATATCCTGATTTCTGCAAAAATGTAATTTTCACTTGACAGAACATATCCAAGGGATAGAAATTCCTTTATCATCAGTTGAAGGATGCTCCAGCCAAAGGACTTGGTGAAGTTGTATTCCAAATTTTGATTGAATTTACTTCATCCTGTATCACCTTATAGCACAGCTGCTCAGTAAGAGTGTTAGTAAACACAAGGTTTCTATTTCTATTTCACTTTCTCTTCTTTTTGTTTGTTTTGTTCTCTTCTTCTTTGGTTGGAAGGGGTTACTTAAACCACTGCATGGATGGTCTGGCCCTCTGAACCACCCCTGATACCCAAATCCAAGAAGAAGGAGGATGAAGCAGAGCCACCCCTCCTTTGGATTGCACGTGGTTACATCCCAGTTGGAAAACAGGGCAGCATCCCCTGGCCTGGAGACATCAGCCTCTGGGAAATTTCAACAAGTAAAGATGGAAAATTGAGAGGAGCCTAAAGGCAGTGAGATAACAAAGGAGATCTTGAAAGAAAATGGTGTAACCTCAAAGAAAAAGGCAGAAAATTGATCTAAAGATCCATGTGATCAATTGGAATGAGGAAAAAAGTGAGATAATCAGGCTTGTGATGGAAAAGGGTTTGGATTGTTTGATAGCCCCTCTAAGGAGGATATTCTACTGTATTATGCTCCATTCTGGTAGCAGGATGAGGGCAGATTGCTGCCAGAGAGGAGGATAACTAGAGGAGAAAAACAAGCAGAAATAAAGATGGGAAACACGTCAGGCTTGATTGTGAAGAAAGGTCAGGCCAGGTCCACGTGTGCTCTGTGTCTGTGCAGTGCTAGCACGGAGTGGAGCAAATCACAGCGAGGGAAATGGTTTTGGGAGAGATGCTCTGGGAACACTAGGGATTCTGAGGCCATGAACAGCCTCATCCCAGCCAAAGGTGTGCACACAGCCACCCGTGCTAATGGACAGGTCCCACTGCAGAGGTGGGATGAGGTGAAGGAGGTCTGGGTACAAAACAAGGGATAAAACACCTCCTGCAGTGATATCACCAGCTAATGTGTGTGAGGGCCCAGCAGGGCTGTGAGGAGGCAAAACACACATTATTAAGGATGGGAAGGAGATGAAAACAGTGGGATTTGGTCACCAGGCACCTCCCAGCACAGCCCTCACCCTGTCCATGCCTCTGTCCTGCCTCCAGCATCCCCTCCCATGGCCCTGGTGCTGCCCCTCACCTTGGGGAGGGATGGACTGATGGGATCCCCATTCCCACACCTTCCAACATCCATCTGCAAACCCTGGGAGGGATGAACCCAGAGCAGCTGCCAGTTGGCCTCACATTTGGAGGGCTGACATCCAGCTGGCACCCAGCAGGTTATTCACACTGGGACAGGAAGGGAAGTCCTTGCTGCAATTACCCTCCAATTTCTACTGTTTACCCCAGGAATAAACTAATTGCTTCTGTAAAATAGCCCTCCCAGCAGGTCCAGGAGGGAAGTATGGAAGAAATGCACGTCAGCCAGTTGGTCAGTGGCCAAAGGACTGGCCAGTGGACAACTGGCATCCCATGGCTCACTGGTGATGGAGGAGGGCCCAGGGGCCTTGCTGAGGTAACCTGCCTGGAATTTGCTCTTTACCCTACAAATGTCACATGCTAAATCAGTGTTTCCTTGGTGGCTTGGCAGAAACATGGAAATCAGGACAGGTCTTTCTTCTCCCAATGAATAAAGTCAATTAATTTGAGAGCTGGGAGCAGGGTCAGAAAGGGAGATGGGAGCAAGCTGGAGGAGGGTTGGATTATTCCCATGGAAATATACAGTGGACATCCCTCAGTGATTCAGACAGAAATGTCACCTGTCACTGTATATCTTCAGTATTTTTCCTTCTTCTTTTGTATTTGCTCTCAAGAAATGTGGCAGGGGATGGTCTCACACTGGGTGTGAGCTGGCAGGCTGGAGGGTTCACTGCCTTGCAGCTCTTGATCCTTGCCTTGGATTTGCTGCCACTGGTTCCCTCAGGCCCTGAATCCTTTCAGGAGGGGGCAAACTTGTTTGGGAGCCCAGCTGTGAGCAGCATCCTGCATCCCTCCCAACTTTCTAGTAGCTTTACATCCCATGCAGGGCAGCCAGCCTGGATGGAGCCAGTCCACCTCTGGCTTCAGCTGGAAGGAGGAGGAGGAGGAGGATCTTAAAGGCTGTCTCTTAATTGCAATGCAATCCATAATCACTCCTCTATTTCTGTCTTTCTAAATTCTGCTCACAGTGGCAAAGCCAATTTTGGACACTGGCAGTAAATATCACTTGTTTTTCCATTTAGTGTTGTTATCCCAGCAAAGAGGAGTGACAGGACTGAGTCACTATGGCATTCTGCAAAACATCCCAGGAAAAGTGTTTGTCTGAAACAGTGAGAAACCTTGACCCAGGAGAGGTGACAGGATCCTTCAGAGCCTCTCAAAAACTAAAGGGACAGAGTATTCCAGTGATAAGCAGCAAAAAGCAGCTCCCTCCAGAGCTGTTGGAGTGCTCCACTCTTGCCTGGTAGATATTAGCAGTTGTATCAGGTTGCATGCCTGACTTTTCCTCTTTTTCCATGAGGAATGACTTAGCTCAGCAGCTCAGGTCCCCTGCTCTGGTCTGAGCTTTGCAGAGCTGCTGCCCCATGGAGGAGTCCCCTGTACCCCTGGCCCTGCTCCCAGTGCCTCAGCTGGTCTGGGAAGAGCAAAGAACATGCAGGGATGTGCCTTTGGGCAGGAGCTTTGCTCCTTATCCAGTGGGAGGGATGCACTGGGGCTGTCCCAGGACTAGGGATGAGCTGGAGAGGGCTCTGTGTGAAAATCCAGCCTGCAGAAGTGCAAGGATTCACTGATTCAGTGTTTCTACAGAGCATTTCAGCCTGTTACCATCAGCCTTTCCCAGCTGGGATCAGTGATAAAGGAGGCAAAGGAGGTGAGGGCAAAGCCACTGCTCCTAAACTTTCAACCTCTACACACTTTCCACCCTCTGGGAACAGCAGCAGCTCCAGGTACCCTCAGCACATCGTGGACAGGGACACAGAAACCTTTAAACTGTGAAAAAATAATTAGGGAAAAAACATGTATAAAAAAAAAATCCAAAATTACCCAACCCAGTTGGGTAAAAATGCCCCTCCCTCCTCGTCTCACTTGTTCTTAAACCTTGCAGGCACCTTCACCTGATATTTTTAGCCCATCAAATGTCTGTGTCCCACTGAAGTGAACCCCAGAACCTGTGTGCAGGGCTGCAGAGTGTAATAGCAAACAGATCACATACTTAGCAATAGACTAAGCACAATTAGGCCTCACATTCCTCTCACTCCTATAAATAACTCTCAGTTTCCTCTCCGTGTCTGCAAATTTCATTAGTATGATGGAAAGAAAAGAAAAATACACACACACACACACTCTCACACTCACACACCCCAAGCTCTCTCCCTTCTTGCAAAGCCCAGAGTTGATCTCTCAATCAAGGGCTTTGTTCAGCCCCGGGGGAAGAAGGGGGGAGTTAAACCCCCCACCCCCACCAACCCTTGGGCCATGTGTTCCTGGCCATGGAGGGGAAAATTTTCTGCAGATGGCTGAGGAATTCACCTGCAAGAAACAGCAGAGACAAAAAAAAAAAAAAAAAATCCCCCTCTTGGCTGGTCTGGGTGTGCAACCTGCAGCTGAGGCTGTGGGGAGCAGGGATGTGCCACTGCCTTTTGGAGCATCACCACCTCTGCTGCTCCTCCATCCCATGTCACCTCTGCTGCTCCTCCATCCCAGGGGAAGGCTGGGGGTTATTCCCAGGTCAAAGCCATCCCTCAAACACCTCTGCTGTAAGTGTGCTCTCCTCGAGATCTCCATCTAGGCTCGAGGGTTCCCACTGCAGAGATTCAGGATTCAGCTCTTGAGTTTCATCCTCTATAAAGGATGACTCTATAAAACTGTTAACTGAGTATTCGGGGTTTGGAGGGCTGTAAAGTGTGTGCAGGTCTTCATCATCTCACCTTCCCTGAGTGGAGACCCACCCAGTAACCCAAGCTCTAAGTGCAAATAAATACAGGTTGTAATTTCATGGGGAGCAAGAGCACGTCGTGCTGGTCCCTTCTGTCCACGTGACCTCAGCTAAGTCATTAAGAGAAAAAAAAAAATAAAGTCTCTAATTAATCACAAGGAGAACAGGAAAAAAAAAGGGAAAAAAAGGTCAGGCTCAGATAGGAGATGAGAAACCCTTGGAAACTTGCTACAGTCACTGTGGTTAAATTGATATAAGCTAGAGATGTTTCCTGGGTCTCAGTGCTGGTGTGTTGCACTCACTGGCTGTTTAGTTTTCAAGAGATGTCAAAATTAGATGACTGAGGTGCAGGGCCTGGGCAAAGGACTTCTGCCACGTGGAAATGGTGGCAGTGGAATTCAGGTGAGAATGTGGGAACTCAGGTTGTGTGTCCCATTAAAAGGCACCTGGAACTCTGCACCAACACAAACACTAATTGTTAGTGGCTCTTGTAACGTTTGGCAGGAGAGAGGTTTGGAGAGTTAAGCCAGGAAAAAGCTCTTGAGAGACAAAACTGGTGCTTCAGTGTGCAAGGCTGAGCTGTGAGCCTCATCCCTGGAGCTGGAATTGTGTCTGCCACCCATAACACATCATCCACAGCTCCACAGCATGAGTGCCAGCAGTGGCACAGTTAATGCCACCATCCCCTCAGCCTGAATTCTGCTCATCTGGCTCTGTTCTTCTGGGCATCCTCCTTAACAAATCTCAGCAAAGGTAGTGGAGAGAAATGAGGTGGTGGAGGTTTTTCACCTTAATGACAGAGATATCTTTATTTTAATTTCTGTATGTTCTCTAACATATACTCACATGTTAGTATTCTCAGGTATGTTGAGAATAAATAATAAATAATAAACCCCATGCAGTTAAATTAATTATTTTCTCTTTATTCCTAAGAAAAAGCATGATTTTTTCCCCCCTTTTTTGCCTCCTCCTTTCCCACACCCTTCTCCTTTCATCTTTTGAAGAAAGACCCTATAAGAAATGACAGGCAGCCACGCAGGAATAATGAGACAAAGATGACAATGCAAACTTCAGAAGAAAAGAGTTGGTTATTGCAGCAGCCTTTTTGCATTGCAGGGCTGTGTAGGGCCAACAGGAGGAAACAGGGCCTGTGAGGCATGGAAAGCACCCCAAGAGACATTAAAAGAATATGAATATAAGGCACAGTCACCCTCCTGAGTCTACACCGAGGTGTTAAATGTGAGCAGCCCAACTCTCTCAGGAGTGGAGCATCTCTAGGTAGGTCTAAAGCTGATACACAGACCCTCCAAAAGAGTGCTGGTGTTGGAACTTTGGGATAAAATCCTTGCCAGCCTCCAAAGGGGGGCAGTTACTCACTCACATTTGGGTCTCTGACGTCAGGATCTCAGCGACCCACTTTAGTCCCTGTGCCGTTATCTGCCTCCGACTCTGAGAAATCCATTAAATTCTTACTGAAGTGAAATAATTGCCTGCCTTTCTTGCTGCATTCAGCCCATTGTTGTTTTAGTCTCCAGTGGCTGGAGGATGCTGAGATTGAAAGATCCAGATGAATCTAAGGAGTTAAAGGCTGGAAGAGCCCATTGTTCTGCCTCGACATTTAATGAGTTCTTGCCCAAACTATTACTCTGCCTCATCTCTCCTTTGCTATCAGCTCCACGTGTCTGCAAATAATCATGTCCTGGTCCTACAGCCCATAATGAGCTCATCCCAATGCAAAAGAAATGTTATCTCCAACGTGCTAAAAAGCCAAATTGCTGCCTACCTTTGAAGTCCTGTAAAATCCCAATCAATGGCATTGAGGGAATGAATCACTCATGAAGCCACACTCGTTATTATTAGAATGGGGAAGCAGAGTTCAAGATAAAGTTTGATTCAACACAACGGGAAATTATTGTAATAATAATTTCTCAGAGGGAAAGAGGCCTGCCTGCTAAAGAGATAATGCCAAGTTTGAGGAGAAAACACTTAATATTTCCTCTCCCTTGAAATCCGAGTGTACATTTTCCAGGTTGACTGGAAAGAAGCTGTCGCTCAACACCTGGGGAGAGGAGACCTCCCTTTTCCAGATGCAACAGGCAGCACTCACCAATACTGTGTTACATCATAGAATCATGGAATGGTTTGGGTTGGAAAGGGTTTTGAAGATCATCTCATTCCAACCATCTCCCATGGGTAGGGACACCTTCCACCAGCCCAGGTTGCTCCAAGCCCCCTCCAACCTGGCCTTGGACATTTCCAGGGATGGGGCAGCCACAGCTTCTCTGAGCAACCTGTGCCAGGGCCTCCCAGGAAAAGGGAAAGAAGGGAAGGCAAATGCAAGGGGACAGGAGGACAAGGCTGTTGGGGACAGGAGGACACCCTGGAGTTTCTCACCTGCTGTGTCCACGGGGCTGCACACGTTGGCATCCCGGCCATCCGTAAAATCCCACCTGGGACATTCCTCCTGCAGCAGATGCCCGAAGTGAGATCTGAGCTGGTCCTGTTCCAGTGTTTGGTCTGTGGTTTCAAAGACAGGAGGTTTTCAAACGCTAGGAGAGAATGTCAGCTCCCCTTTCTGACGGGGTGAACATCTGCTTTTGCTGGTGTGTGAGCAACACTCGTTTCACAGAGCTCAAACCCCCGTTGTCTGTCAGACAGGAAGGCCCCTCTGTGGTGCAGAACACACGTACAGTCTCTCCTGGGGCTAAAATATCTTCTTATTCATTCACCTGATTTCCACTTTGGCTGGATAAAGCTGATTTTTTTTTTTCTTCTTCTTTTTCCCTTTTCATCCGTGTGCTCGGCAACCTTCACGTCTTTTCCACCCAGGGATAATGGAATCTCCAAAGCAAAACGCCACTATCAACATTAAATCTTCCCTGACATATATATGCACTTGATTGAATTTTATTAAAACACATTGGTGCTCCACTGAAATCACAAAAAAAGCATCTCCCTGGGAAACTAAACCTTGTTCAAGAAACCAAAAGTCTGTTTTGAGGAGCCCGGAACAAAGGATGGCAAAGTCTCATTTTATGGAGAAAGCTTTCAGAATCCAGGTTTGAGTCTCAGTTCTTATCCACTCCTAATGGCATAAAGGCATGAAAAAAAGCTGTTTCATAGAGGGAGGAAAAACATCCTTTGTTGTTTGAGTTTCTCCTAAACAATCTCAGTAAAACCTGCTCCTTCTGAGGGCCCATATGCTGAAATTTGCATTTTTCCTCCTGCGAGTCTTTAAAGACACGGGGAGTTCTGTGAAAACCAGGTGACTTTTCTCCTTTAGAAAGCCACGAACAGCAACATTTAATAAAATACTGTACTTCATATTTTACATTTTACAGAAATAAGGAACCAAAGTGATCTGAATTAATTACTGGGCTCTGGTGACCACAACAGCTTCACACCTAAACATGGGAAAAGGGCTTGTCAAAGGTTCCCAACTCTTGCTGAGGAACATTTTTCCCTTTGCCTGTTTTTGGGAATCTCAGAGCGAAGTAACCAGCAGAGGTTCTGTCCACAGGTGAGGGAAAGAGTCAGGAAATATGGGATAATTTCTCTTAGAAGAAGGTGAATTGCTCTTTCAAAGGATGAGATCCATGTCCCCTGACTGCAGGCATTGTCATTGTCCTGTCCTGGTGACACACGGTGTTGTGTCACCTCCAGTGAGGATCCTGTGACACGTTTGGGCACATGGATACTTCAGGAATACAAAACACTTCCCCATGAAGTCTTAAGCTTTGCCTCTGCCTCAAGCATTGCGATCAAAACAAAGAAAAATAATACTTTTGTTTGACTAATCTTCTGTAGACTCAGTAAAAAATATATAATACGTTCCATTAAGGCCAAGTTAGTTAATTACTAGGTAGGAAATCCAATATCTTCTCAGGGTTATTTTCCAGCTGTCATTTTGCAGGAGAATTTTGCTTTGACGTCACCGAGAGACAAAAAACACTCTGCGGACAAAAGAAACCACAAATAGGGGAAAATACATCAATATTGTTTTTCTTATAGCCCGCCACTCATTGGGTGGAATTTTTTGCAATATTGTGAGCCTGCCTCTGGCAAAGCTCCCTTTTCAACCCTAATGTGTGCAATAATAGAAGGCAGCTTATGGAGCCATTCCTGGAAAAGTTCTGCAGATCTTGCAAAGTCCTTTAAGGGCTGCCTTCAGGGAGGCCAAACACTGACCAACATCTCAAGGAAGAGTCCCCACTGGGGAAAAAAAAAATATATATATAAAATAAATATAGTATATATATGTATATTTACTTATATTTATTTATTATACGGAATAAAAATAATATATATGCATATTTTCATGTTGAAATTCAAGACCCTTTTTTAATTGTTACTTCCATAAATTCCGTTGCATCCCCACCCAGGTGTAAATCTGTTCCACAGCCTTCCCTGGTTAACAAGAATATTAACATTACCAAGAGGCCATTCTTCAAACAGGGAGATAATTATGCTCATTAATATTATTCTGATCAGCCCCTCCATCCATTTTCCTGCTGCAGCAGCAGCTGCATTAAATGAAAACTGATTTTTAGTTTCTAATCTGATTAATTTCCATCCAGCTTATTTATACACAAAACCATAAAAGCACCTATCAAGTCAAAACACCTGGTCATTTGCTTTGTATGTTTATGTGTGGAAGTGCTGACTGCAAAAATTGCTACAGAAAACCCCTATTCTCTCAGATTTTGCAAGGTTGAAGTGGAAGTTAAATAGAAATCCTAATGAAATGTTGGGTTTGGGTGTTTTTTTTTTTTCCTCTGGAATTTTGTTTTGGAAGAGAACCTGAGGGAAAAAATTCTGACAATGTCAAAATATTCTGTTTTGACTATTTCAGAACAAAATGTTTAGAGTTTCCTTTTCGAGCCGGATCTTGTTTTGAATTTTTTTGGTTTTGTTATATTTTCTCTAATTTTTTTTTTTTTAGATTAAATATATTATATTATAGGAAGAAAAGTAAGAGGGCCTTAACAAAAATAAATGGTTTTATCTACAGAAGACATTTTCTGGATTCCTCCTGTGGAAAATTTGACTTTGGAGCTTTGCACAGAGTGTGGTTTGTAACAAAGGGCTGAAGGCTGTGCTGGCCCTGGAGGATGCAGGGTTGGTCCTGTCAGAAGCCCCATCAGATGGACATTTTCCATCACATACCCAGCTTGGGTTCAAAACTCCAGCAGCCAAATGATGAAGAAACAAATCAAGTTTATGGACTGGTCCACATCCCATTATGGATGTGATGCTTTCCCATGTTGTTGGACCCAGGAGAAGGTATTTCCCTCCAAAAGCTGCATCCCTGTTATGTGCATCCAACCAAGGAGGTCATTAATTAGAATAATTTTTCCAGGACACTGATAGAATCATGGAATAGTTTGGGTTGGAAGGGACCTTAAAGCTCGTCTCATTCCACTCCATGTCATGGGCAGGGACACCCTCCACTAGCCCAGGTTGCTCCAAGCCCTGTCCAGCCTGGCCTTGGACACTTCCAGGGATCCAGGGGCAGCCACAGTTCTCTGGGCAATCCATGCCAGGGCCTCCCACCCTCACAGGGAAGAATAAAATCTTCATCTCTTTGCCTTTGGCTTCTCACTGCACATTATTTAAAGAGTTAAATGCCTACTTTGGACATGGTCCCTCTAGTAGCTGGCAAACAAAATGCCAATGCTCCCTAGGCTGAAAGAAGATGTGCAATATTAATAAAATTATTTCCCTAATGAAATTCAAGCCTGGGGAAAAAATACCCAGCAAAGTTTGTTCAGGGAGGGGAAAAATTTTTTTGTCGCAATCTGTTTTGCTTCACCTCTGCTGGGAGGGGTCTGGGAGGGAGGGAGGGAGGAGGTTCCTGAGCTGAAAAGCTGCAGTCTAAAGGCATAATGAAGAAGGTATCTTATTTTTAAGCTCTTGCTGGATCATTAAGTTGATAACACAGCGTTGGCCTTGTTCCTGTTCCCATGGCACAGCTGAAAAGGTCTCACTGGATCCTCACCTCGACCAGTGATGCCCCCAGGACCTGGGGCCTGGCTGAAGGTCCTGCCCAGGAGGATGCTGCAGATCCTGACCCTACTGGGGAGTAGCACCCTTGGCTGGAATATGGATATTTGGAAGCTTATTACTATAATCTGTGGTTATGATTTCCAGCCCTGCCAGCGGTGCCGGGAATCCAACCACAGTCTCCCGAGTGCAAAGAGCCTTTATTGTAATCCGATAAAACCTTAACAGCCAGTCCTCTTCCTTTATGGTAAATTAAGGGCCTCATTTACTCTGCAGTGGCCTCCTTGCCCTTTTGTTTGAGTCTCAGGAAGAGCCAGGCAGGGAAGAGGGGCAGGGAAAACGGATCCCACCTTCCCCCGTTCAGCCTTGTGGTTTTGAAGAACACAAACCAAGCCCCATTTTGTCTGACTTCCAGACCCCCAGCTGCCTGATTTCCAGCTGGCACTTTGGCACCTCACTAAAGCACCTTGGAGCTGGAAGCCAGGCCAGTGGAGAGGCTGCATGGGATGAACTCCAGTGCACCTACTCTGCAGCCCTGTCCAAGTTCCCCTGTTTCGTTTCTTGGAAATGCAATCAGCTCCGAATCTTAGATTTCTCCCACACTGGCAAGAGGGAGATTTTGCCTCAAAAGTCTTGACTGGAAAGCTTCCAGTGAAGCTGTGCTTTCAGCTGTCCTGATTTCCATGTCAAATAGTCCCAGTGCAGAGCACTGTCCTCTCGGAGGGAGCTGTGACAACTCGCAGCACTATTTGCAGGGATCCGTTTCTTTATGGGATGCAGATGGGATATGGGATACCCGGGGATGCTGCTGCTCCCCGAGCCCCTCTGCAGAAAAGATCTATTTCCATAACTGCAGGGTAATTTATGAACTTCCTGCATCTTTTTGGCAGCCTGGGGCTGATGCCCTGCATCCCACAGTCCCATGGAACACACTCCTCTCCCCCCCCCCACCGCCGGTGCCGCGGGTTCATCAATCACCCCCCGACATCCCTTAACATCCCTTAACGACTCAACCTGTTCAAAGCCACCCCTGAGCTCTGGGGAATCCCTTTTATCCTCAATTACCTCGCAGTTTGGGTTTCCCTTCCCGGTGCTCTCCCTTTCACTCCCCTGTTGCAGCCTTGCTCCTGAGAGGGGAATATTTGGGAATAGTCATTTTGGGCTAATTTATCCAGCTGTCCCAGTCCAAAGTGTGAGTGGTGATGGACACAAGGAGAGCAAGTAGTGCCCACTTGGCAGGAGCTGCCACCCCTGTGTCGTTGCACCAGGATTTGGGAGGGTTTGCCACATTCCACATCTCTTTCAATGATTCCATAAACAGGTGTCAACCCTCCCCATAGCTTTAATAAGAAAGGAAAAACATGTTTCAGCAACCTTTTTTCTTCCCTCTCAATTGTTTTAATATATTCTACCCCAAACAAACAAACAAACAAAAAAACCCCAACAACCAAGAAAGCATAATAGTTTTAAATAATTTATAAAAGACACATTAGATTCTTAGTTCCTTCAGGTTGATAAATGAGAGGGAATTACAATTTGAGTTTTGTGCCCAACAAGATGTAATTTCAGGTGTTTTAAAGGAGCCTTGGGCACCTTCCTTTTTCCAAGCATTTCAAGCATTTCTGAAAACCAGGCCTGAGAGAAGTCAGCCTGGATCTCCAAAAATGAAGAAACCTAAATCAGAAACCAGCTTAAATCGTTGGTCTGAAATGCCTCAGGCACCTTCCCTGCTTCTCTTCTTATTTCCCAGCACAAACTCGAGTGGAGCTTGAGTTATCTGCCTTAATCACCCAGAGAATCACAGAACCTTTTAAAAAGACAGAACCAGCAAACAAAAGAAGTTGGAATGAAGATTTCAGGCATCATAAAATGCTGAAAAGTACCAATGGTTTTCAATAGACATCTTGATTTAGGATTTCCTTTTCAAAAACTGCAGATCTTGATTATTAACAAAAAAAAAAAAAAAAGAAAAAAAAACAAACCAAACAACCAATCTTGAAGGTATTTTTGTCAAATATTTCCATTCTTTTTCCAAAGGAAATGGTTGATTTTATAACTGCAGATGCCTCTTCGTGAGCTGCTCGAGAAAAATCCCATGATTTTTCCACTCATTAGCCAATCCAGGCTCACTCTCTCATCCACAGAAAGGTGTTGCCACGAAAAAACTGGGACACAGTGTTTACATTTTTATGATGTGCTCATAATTAGCAACTTTCTTCGATGTCCCTCTGGTGACTCATTAAAGAGCAGCCGATACTCGATGGAAACTTTAAGAACATCCTGTTTTGAGATTATTCTGCCACTGCGCCCCATATTTGCTGCTTTATATTAAAACTTCGGGTGGTTCTACAAAAACAAGCTCATTATTGTTTAAGATGGGAGCCCTGCTGCTCCAAATTCTGATATTGTCATGTTGCTGAGTGACATCCTAACGTCACCTACAGCACCCAGCTCTGATGCCACAGGGCACCAGAGGCATCATCATTTCTACCCTCAGGACACCTCTGGGCATGAGAAATTCAAGCAAACTCTCCAGGAGTGGAAAATGCATCCCTGAAAACTCCAGGCACCTGGTATGCTTGCTGAAATAATAGGAAAAAAACGGGGACTTTTTTGTATACCCACATATGTGGGCAATTAGTCTGAGATAAAAAATGATTCCACCAAACAGGTGCTTCTTGTTTTCCACTCAGATCAAGGCTGTGGGTCCCACCAGACACCCCAGTCCTGCAAAGTACCAAAAACCCCAATGTCTCATGGATTTCTATGGAGCTGAGACCAGCCTGCTCCTCACCAGAGATCCATGGTCAGCAGCAGCACAAGCCCCTCTTGCCTCTCTCCATTGGAGCCAGTGGGAATTGGGGCTGGAGACCCTCAGCAGGTCTCGAGAGAAGCCCCTCTGATACCTCAAGTTGTTATTTATGCCTCTGACTCCAGGTCTGCTGTGCAAATCTGATAAAATCTGTTCACCCCCAAATCTCATGTCCCTGGAGAGGACCTCTGTTTGGCCAGAAACGAGTGAAATTTGTCACAAATTTGGCTCCCCTCCACACAAACACTTGCACGTGAGTAAGAGGAGGGCTGTTAAATCCATCTGTGAGCAGCATGGGGAGTTTTTGCTTTCTGCTCTGCCTGTGTTCAGGCTCCATGGCTCCACTGCCTGCCAAAGCAAAAAAACAAACCAAACCACCCCCAAAGAAGGTGTGTGATCACTCCTTGCACCGGGAGGGAACTCGGAATTAAATGAAGAACCTCACATTTACCAAAGGCTGACAGATCCTGCTCACAGCCTTGTCTCTCCTGATGGATTTTTCACCCCCCGGCAAGCTGATAGAATTCCCAGGTTACCCGTGCTACAGAATTGCTCCCAAACAGTACTAATGTCACCTTTTAGCTTTGCCATTCTCTTTCAAATGACCTCCTCCAGCTTGGGTTTTCTGTCTGCCACACAGCCCCATAGGCAGAGAGTTTGTTTTTCCCACTGGTTGACAAATTTCGAGACTCCACCACTTCTCTCTCTCCTCTGCTCCCTCCTCCAGCTATTTTTGGACTCGCTGGTGTGGCTCTTGCTGGTTCTGACCATTTCCCTGTGTGTCTGCCCAGTGTAAACACCATCTTGCAAAACAGGGCATATGCTTCCAGCAGGTCTGAGGAGCAGCAGAGGGAAGGGGAGTTGCTCAAAGCCCGTCTGATCTCGTAGTAACAGCGAAGAGTTTCTCAAATTAGAAATCTTGCTCCAAGATTTCAGTGTCTCGGGCTGCTGGAGCAGTCAATGAGTGAGGAAATAAGTAATAGATGGAGAAAACAAGCCCTGCAAAGCTGATTGGTGTTTTCTGTAACACTTAAATATTGCATGGAGCAACGTGGGATGATGTTTCCTGTCTTACAGGTGAAGGAAACATTAATACCCACCTTGCTTCAGCTCTCTGGGGAGGTGTATCCCAAATTCACACACCTGGATTGCTGCTGAACAGGGACAAACAACACAAGGCTCAGAAGAAGTCTCAGCACAGACCAGACAGTCACAGCTAGCCTGAATTTTCTGGGTGCCACGTGAAGCCTCTGCAACAGCAGCACTCCCTTTGCTCAGCAAACATCTCCCCCTTCCCACCTGCCAGGACACAGTTTGTTGTTTTGCCTCTGCAACCACTTTCAGACACCACTTAACATTTAAAAATAAACCCCATGTTCTGCAAGGAAAGCAGGTGTGCACTCATTAATTCCTTATCACAGGGATTTTGTAGCAAGTGCAGGGACAATGAACACATGGGAAAATATACCACCCTGCTACTGCATTGTTTCTTATATTTTTATATCGATAAACACTGACTCACCTTCAAAAACGTAACCCAAAGACAATAAAGGGAAGTACATGGGGATCTTTGCTGACTTTGTTTTGTTTGTGACCCCAAAAACGCTGCAAAAGACATATCCATAAGTGTGTCCCGTGCCTGCAAAGTGTGGCCTTTCAGCCCTGTAGGAGCTGAAAAATCAGGGAGAGCCTCTTTCCTGACACGGAGCTGCGAACGTTGGAGAGTCACAGCTCAGCATTTCCAGTTTGCACACACAGTCCCTTTTTTCTGGCTGTATCTTCTCTCAGAGAATGAAAAAAAAGTGCCATATTTTTCCCATTTGTCTCTTTCTTTCCCACCAAATGCTGCATTTCATAACACTCGAAATGTTGGGAAAATGCATTTCCGATTCTTAAAGGGGACCGTGCGTGGAACCAGCTCCAAAAGGGGCCAGCAATGCTCACAACTAATAAACATCAAAGGGAACATTCTTCTTCTTCTTGCACTGCTTGCTGTAAAAGCATCAACATTCCCACTTCAAAGTGGATCTGCCAGGCATTAGGAGTGTGTCCTGGACACAACACACCAGGATTTTGATGAAACACAACAGAGAATTCACCCTAAAAATACTGTGCAAACACATGTCCCAAGAAAAAGGTGATGAGGACTCAGGCTTCACACCCTGAGCTCTTTTTCAGGGAATCAGGGAGGATGTCCAGAGCTGCAAGTCCAGGAGATGGTTTGAAGACCATCTCTCCAAGGTGTGGACTCTTGGCAGCAGGAAGGAGCCAGGTGTCCATGGACAGGGATGCTCTGGTCCAGCACCCCAAATCCTCCCTTGCAGGAGTATTGCTCCATGTGAATACTCTTCCATAGCCCAAAAAATCAGTGGAAATTTCTTGTCCTTCTCACCACCAGCAGGATATTACCTGAGCCTAAAACTCACCAAAAATCATTGGAAGTGTTGCCATTAAAAAGAAAAGAATGAAAAAGGCAGAGCTTGTCCTATGGGCACCGTTGGCTTGGGCTGTGTGAAAGCCACACTGCCAGGATTTCAGCTTCATCCTTTAACAGCCCTCAGCTGAGCTCAGATTCCCACATTCCCAAGAGGCTCAGGGTGATGAGACATAAGTGCTTCGACTCCCAGACCAAGATTGATTACACAGCTCCGAGGGAGGGTTTTTGGTGACAACCAGACCTGGACAAGATGAAGGTGCTGGTCAGCAGTCAGAGCAGGGTCTCACAGGACATTTTATTGCAAACCACAACCCAAGCAGGGGCAGGGACTGGCTCTGGCAGATCCCCACCAGCAAACCAGGTGACATCCCTGTGACCACCTGCCCACAGGGGGAGGCAAAGTCCTCTATTCCCCCCACCACACACCCATGGCAGTCCCCTGGGAGCCAGGTGGCAAAGGGAGCTCCATCAGCTTTCCCACAAAGACCACAGGGCATTTCTCTTGGTCCTCCTCTTTCCTGCAACACCATCCTCACTCAGCCCCTGCCTCTCCTTGCCCAAGTAGAGGGAGGGACCCCAGTGCCTCCACGGATGTTTGCCTGCTCTCAGAAAATAGCTGCTAAATCAGGGCCCTCATCCTCTCTGTGACAGCTGTTTATCTGCTGCTACTTTTACCTGCTGTTCCAAGAAAAGTGACTCCTATCTTTTCCCTGATTTCCCTTTTCATCACGCACAAACATCCCACCCAAATTTCTCTACGTCTTTCTCTTTTTTTTTTTCTCTTTAGTTACCACACAACAAAAATGTTTCTCTTACATTAATTTTGTTACTCAGGCAGAGTAAACCATATAAAAGCCAGAGCTGGAGTGACTCAGTCAGGCAGGGTTTTTATTTAAACCATTTGTCCTGTGGTCAGAGCAGATTAAAGGCAGATCAGGTTGCCCTCGGAGCAAGGCTGGGACAGTGAGAGTGAGAGATGTTGGCACTTGCTCCATAAACCACATGCAGCTCGCGTGACTGCGGCTTCCTCGGCCTCTCCTTCCCTTCTGGAAGTGCCTCTCCGTGTGGGAGCACCTGTGTGCACATGGATGGGGGGATCAGAGTGGCCCCAGCCAACAGCACATTTGGGGAACTGTGGAGTGATGACCTTCAGGGATGGCCAGGAAACACCAGGGGTGGCAAACACACACCAGGGGTGGCAAACACACACCAGGGATGGCAAACACACACCAGAGATGGCCAGAACATACCAGGGATGGCAAACATACACCAGGGTTGGCAAACATACACCAGGGATGGCAAACACATACCAGGGATGGCAAACATACACCAGGGATGGCCAGGAAACACCTGGGGTGGCAAACACACACCAGGGATGGCCAGTACACACCAGGTATGGCCAGAACATACCAGGGATGGCAAGCACACACCAGGGATGGCAAATACACACCAAGGATGGCCAGTACAGAGCAGGGATGACCAGTACACAGCAGGGATGGCCAACACACACCAGGGGTGGCCAGCACACACCAGGGCAGGTCAGGAGGAGGACAGGGTGAGGAAGCACGTTCAGCATCCCCTCATCCCTCCACACACTGCCAGGTTTCTTGCCCCGCCTCGTGCTGCTCGTCTGCAGGAGAGTTAATCAGTCTGGGAGCATGGGGCGGGTACACCAAAGGCTTTGGGATGAAAATCCAAAGCCTCACAGAAGATCTGAAAGGATGTGCATGTGATGAGCTGGCTGTTCTCTGCAGGGATGTCCCTGCTGGGCCATAATGGTCACAGGAGGATCCGGGCGTGTTTTCATGGATTTACTCGTGGCTGTTCCAGTGTCACCACCAAGCACTTGGGGCAGACTTGGAAGGAGGTGAAAGACAGTCAAACCCAAACCCGCTGGAGGTGCCCCAGACCACGATTTCACACTCTGAAGAGCTCAGGGATGACACTGAGTCCTCCCTCTCCTCTCCCCAGCAGTGTCTGCTGGCTCTCCCACCACCCCTTCCCAGGCTCCCTCCCCTGCCAGCACAGCTGGCCATGGATTGCACCACCGACCAGACTGGGGATTGATCTGGCTGCAGAAGAACCCAGCAGCAAAATAACATTTGGTTTAATTTTAAGGAGCATCATTTCCCTGATCTGGTTTGCAGCACGTGCCAGCACTGGAGGAGCAGGAGCCGCTGGAAGGGGAGAGAACCAGCCAGGGAAAAACACCTCGTGCTGCCACCACTGCAGGTACCCAGAGCCTCCCCGAGCTCCAGGAACACTACCTTTTATTCAGAAATTCAATTTAGGGCTTTATTACCTCTAAACAAAGCATTTACAAAGCTGAATCTGGCAGCAGATGGCCAGGGTCTCTTCTGGTTCTCACCAAAACACAAATCACAAAACCACAACAGTGCTGTAAAAAGGGAGAATAAACATAAACCTGCAGTGGGAACAGCTGCAAATTGTCATTTTCATGGCTACACAGGACATTTCTAGGGGCTAATATATATTTATATATATATATATATATATCACACAGGAGGATGGCTACCTAAGTCCAGGCAGTGCTCATGCCACGCACCACGGATTTGTGCAAAACCTTTCTCCCAAATTTATCAATCCAGCAACTCATACAAACAATAATTTCCCCCCATATTAAAAAAACATGTTGAAGGCTTTGATTAACTGCCTCATCTTCCCGAATCCACCCTTTAGATCCAGGGCACGGGGTTGCAGTCTGGGATGCATTCTGTTAATGTCAAATCAACTCATTACCCAAATCCTCAGAGAAACAAAGCCTGGCAGCCTCGCCTGGACTTTTATTATGGATTACAACTCTCGTGATCAGTTACTCCAAGAAATTACTCAGTTCTTCCAGTTCACAAAGTCAAAATATGATTGCTCTTCAAAGAATGCAAACTTGTAGGAATTAATCTCTTCATCGAGGGATATAATCGTTTTTTTCACTAATTTTGTACAAAAATATTGCCATGTGTGGCCTCCATAAATCTGTCGCACGCTGTTAGTAGTTACTTTCCCCAGATGCTTTGAACTTTTACAAAAAAGTTGCTTAACCAAAAAAACACAGCTGCCACATGTTGTAATTTCCTCTTTGGGGGCATCTGTTACCGTCTTTACAAAGGCTCTGCCAACTTTTCCTGAGGACTTTTTCTCTGTTTGTTGTATTTCTCGGTATCTTTTGTAATTTTATCCCAGAAAACAGAGCTGTGCTTTCAGCACCTTCCCAACCCCCCGAAGGATGAATTGTATAAACTCAGGTTATATTCAGCATTCGGCAAAGAAATCACATTTCCCAGCCCTTTGAACTCCCTCAGACCAGTTTTCCAACGATTCTTGGGCGTTTGACTTTTTGCCTGACCAATGCTGGTGTCAAATTCAGGGAAAGGAGGGAAAGGAGGGAGGAAAAAACTTCCATAAGACAACAAATCAAAAAAGAAAAAGAATAAAAGGTCGTGGCGTGAAATTCACCTTTATGTTCTACTGCCCAAAAGTTCCCCCTCGTGCTTGTGAGTGTTCCTCCCCACTTCAAAGGCATTATTTTCAGAGGTGAGTAGGACTTGGCCTGAATTCCTGATGGCAAACACTGGCATTCCTTGGGTGACCTCTCAGCCCAACACATCAAACGTTCTGCTTAAGTTGCACCGACAAAATATATCTGGAGAGGCCCAAACGGCTTCTCCATTGTCCAGCCAGCAGGCACCTGCCAAAATCCATAAAGCAACAGGGCAGGGAAGATCTTTGCTCCCTCAGAAGGGCGCCTTTGAGGTGGAAATGAGTGAAATTCAGACTTGAGGCAATGTGGGAGCACTTTCAGCCCCCACCCCCCCCGCGGAAAATGGACGTCTGGAAAATGCCCAGCTGTGGGCTGACATCTGACACGGGGAAGGGGAACAGCACTAATGGTGTCCTGATGGGATCAGGGTCTCTAACATGCAGCAGGGATGCTGAAGGAGCCAGGGTGGTCCACCAGAGAGACGTTGCCTCCCTGGGAAACCATCGCCATGGAAAAACCGCCCAGAAGTTCCTGTTGCAAAGCGAAACCATTCCCGTGAGCATTCCTTGGGGGCAGGAACCCCCCTCACCGACCTGCTGCACACAACCTGCTCCTCCTCTCCAACACCCTGCTCTTTCCAGCCCAGAACTATCCCTGCTTTTGGGAAAGTGAGACAAGTTTGGCGGGAAGGCACCTCCTGCTCATCCCCTCAGGTGCCGAGGGGAGTCTCGGTGGGTTCCCAAACCCCTCAGTGGTGCAGAGATGTGGCACAAACAACTGCACACCCACCCAGGCAGCAAACTGGCTCAATTACTCCTCCTCCTCTGTGCTTTGCAGTTTAAATCACCACCCCTGTTTCCAGATCCTGGGGGCACATTTTGCACCAACGTGCTGTTTCCCAAGAAAATACAGAATAGTTCAAGATCAAGCAGGAATCTTGACTCCTTGTTTTCTAAGTATACTTAAAGATCTGTTCTACTGCGTGGGCATCTAAAAGTTTATTCCTCTCCTGACTAATATGAGGAGCGAGTGAGTGATTTTATTTGGCAGATATTGCTCATTTCTCCCATTGTTTTTGTTGTTTGTTTTTTTTTTTTACTGGCTTTTTTCAGCTTGTTGTTTCTTTTTCAAACCACGGATAAAATTAGCTGAGTTTGAGTTTTGTTTTGCTTTCTGCAGCTTAATTTTAAGTGCAAATCCTGTCATCATTCCTCTGCCCTGAAGACACTGAGAGGGGAGTGTGAGTAAGCCAGAACTTATCACCTCCTTCCGGCCCAGGAGACGTGGCTCAGGTTGTCAGAGCACTGGTAACTGTGAGAGAAAACATCAGCCTGAAAGTAAATATTTGATTTTTCCTCTTAGCTTACACTTAAAGAAATCTACTATTATTTTTTTTTCACCATGACTACAGCAAATTTGGCCTAAAAGCTGCTGTGAATCAACAGGAATTGCCTACAAGGTGAATGTCAGGGTGCAGAGCTGAAGTGATGGAAGAGGAGCAGCCTTGGCTGCATTGTCCTTCCTTTTTCCTCCTCACACACACACACATGAGCCACCACTTTCCCCATCCTACAACAAACTTCCCAGCAGCTGGAGGAGTAACAGGATGGACCTACATTTCTTAGAATATCCTGAGCTGGAAGGGACCCACAAGGATCATCAAGTCCAGCTCCTGGCCCTGCACAGGACACCCCAATAATCCCACTGTGTGCCTGAGAGCGTTGTCCCAGCGCTGTCCTTGGAATTTTTTCCACCTTCCCTGGTTTTATGGCACTGAGTAATAGTCTGGGGCTTTTCCCATCTCCCCACCAAGGCTCACAGGCAGGGTTTGTGTTGTGTCTGACGGTGCTATTTAGGGCTCTCGTGGTAATTACCAGCAAGCACAGAGGGAATTATTAGACCTCTCCACATCCCCCACGAGTGGCTGTTCATTATAATCCCAGGCTTAGTACCTGTGGTAGTTCTGCTCCTGGAGCAAGGCAATATCCTGTCAGAATCGCAGCAGGACAGCTTTTCAAACACATCATTTCGTGGAATTCCAGCATGAAATCTGAAAAGGAAATAGGGAAAGAAAAGCCAACCTAAGCTCCAGGAGCTCAGCACCTCCAAGAGTTGGGCCCTTCAGCAGCTCTGCCCTAGCAGGGGTCCCTGCTATCCCTCTCCTTTAATGGCCCATTTGACTACGATTTGCAGAAGCAGACTCAGTAATATAATTAATCTTGGACTACAAAGTAGCTGCTGTGCTGCCATGAGGCTGAGAAAAAATATACCTTCTGGAAAGTGCTTTGTCTTGTAACAGGCTGCTCTGCTAATATGTACTCTAATAACAGTGCAAAGAGGAAAACCATTTGGAAGGGTATGTTATTTCTCAGCGCTCCGCGTTGGAATTCGTGTCACTGTAGAAGTTATTATTGTAATAAAAAGTAAAAATGAGTTCTCAAAATACACTATAGCATATTATTCAGGACAGGCTGTAAGCGGAGCCTTAATGTTAAGCACATGCATGGATCACTCTGAAGTCAAAGCAAAGGGATGGATTGAAGCAAACTGTTTTCCTGACTCAGGACTCCACACTGATCCTCCAGATAATATAAAAAGACAGACACGAACTCATGGGGAAAAAAAACCCCTAATCACATTAAATCAGTGCTAAATTCCCCTGCACCATATTGCAGCCCAGTTCAGGCCAGAGTAAATTACTGTATTTATTTTAGAACCATCTCTGGGCCAGCTGTGAAGCCAAGCATTGGGCACTGCATCCATGAGCTCCTCACCACTGAACAACACACAATTCCAGAGGGATTCAGCTCCATCTTTAACATTTGGTTGATTTGCCTCTTCTACAGATTCCTCCAGTCCCTCTTGTTCTGATGGTTAAAAAACTTCCGCGCTGCATCCAAGGTCAGTTTTCCTTCTCCCATAGTTCACAAATCCTCCCACTATTTACAGAGTTGTCTTACATGTGTTTTGAGCCTTCACTGTACAGGGATGAGCAAAAACAACCTCTCCTATTTTCCTGCTAGAGGAGAGATCCGTGTTGCACTAACACAGGTGACCTCAAAGGGAACCTGGAAATCCCTGAAGTTTTAAGGAGCAAATTGAGGAAAAGCAGCAGAGCAGAATATGTGGCAAAAAAAAACCCCACAGGCTGAAACACCAGGAGATTGAAGTTCTGCAACTTCAGATCACATTGTTCAGAAGATTTACAAAGTGCAAAAATTCAAGCAAAAAACATTTTAACAAACCCTCTCTATGACATTTCTCATTAAACACCACCCCCCCCCCCCATATATTAGAGTCAGCATAATGTATTTGATTTTTCTTCTGGTTCAACTTCTACCATCCTGAATTCAGGGGGGAAAATTGTAGTATTTGGGGAAGATTTCTCAGCCCTGAAGTGTTTGAAGAGTCTGCTCTGTGTGCAGGGACCTCTTACAGAGGCAACTGGTGCCACCTAGGCCAGGAGAGCTGCTCTGATAAACTCAGCAGGCACATCTCTTTAATAAATAATGAAAATAGAAAAAAATACCCACAGATACAGCCATGGAAACTTACTGAAGGCTTTGACACTACACATGAACTAAAACATTTCATTGCTGAAGGCTCCCTGCGAAAGGAGATCGTGGAATTGGGATGTAAAGGAGATGCTGACGATAATAATTCTGGTTTTTCTTTTGATTTTTTAAAATCAGATGGTTTCACAATCCTTCCCCATGAGGTGAAACAAGCCACTTCTGCCCATCCCTACACATCTGGAGAAACCTGCCAAGACCCAGCTGTGCAGAATCCATGACCTGTCCCTGCTCTATCCGGAAATCCAGCGTGCAACAACCCACACTGCTGCCAGTAACAGGATTCAAGGAGGTGTTTCTCATCTTCCCCACCTCTTCAAGTTGCTCATTACAAGAACTTATTCAGGCAAAAGTCAAGAGTGAAGTGTTCTTCCTTCCTATCCTGCAGCTTGTGGAGATGCTTAATGGGATTTTAGGAAGGCAAACTCACACTGAGCATCAGCCTGACGGAGGCAGAGAGCTGCCAAGTTATTATTGCAGCATTTCGTTATTATTTAATAGGAAGCATCCCAGACATCTTAACAAATAGGAGTCCCTCGAGGCTGTTTTGCACAGTATTTCTTGGATCCTGTGACTCAGCACTTTATCATCACTGAAATGATATAAAAAATAAAACTGGAAGAGGCAACAAACAGCATTTTCAGCAGATGAGAAGTGGGTGCACTGGTCAGGAAAGATTTGGTGGGTCCTGCGGGAACCAGAGGAGCCCTCAGACCTCTGGGCTCAGCCTTTCCAACATGGAATTGTCCATCCCACTGCCCAAAGGAAAGATGCTGCCCCCGTGCCGGGTAGCCAGGATAACGGATCCGGCTGGGGGGAAGCCTCCAGCGCGTTTCCCAACCTCCTCGTGGTGGCCATATGAGGGATGAAAACTGGTTTCACACCAGCATTTGCTGACAGCGAAATATAATGAGAAACATTTATATGAAACAATGTCGACCGCATCCTAATTGGCATTTTCTGTCACCACCCCGGGGATCAGAGGACTCCAGTTCAGCACAACTAATCACGGCATCGATCGCGCTCCCGCGGCTCCCGGCTGCTCCGCTGCCCCCGGGCTCCAGGGTGGGCATCCTCATCCTCCTCCTCCTCCTCCTGTCAGAGCCTCCAAAGCAAAATACTCAGCACGGGAAGCCCGGGGGTGGTGGCTGTGAAACAGGTCCTTTGGGAACTCAAACCGAGTCCAATCTGCTGAACGTGGCCATCACTGGTGTGTCAGGAAGTGTTGGGAAGCCTGAAAGTCTCTTTAAGCCTCTTCAAGGGTACCCAGGCCCTGGGATCTCTGGATTTTCCATCTGAGGTACAGGCATATGATGATCTGCAGAATCCCAGAATGGTTTGGGTTGGAAGGAACCTTAAAAATCATCTTGTTCTACCCCCCTGCCATGGGCAGGGACACCTTCCACTAGCCCAAGTTGCTCCAAGCCCTGTCCAACATGGTCTTGGACACTTCCAGGGATGGGGCAGCCACAACTTCTCCGGGCAACCTGTGCCAGGGCCTCCCCACCCTCACAGGGAAGGAGAAAGAAGGGAAGGCAAATGCAAGGGGACAGGAGGACAAAACTGTGGGGGACAGGAGGACACCCTGGAGTTTCCCACCTGCTGTGTCCATGGGGCTGCACATATTGGCATCCTGGCCATCTGTGAAAACCCACCTGGGATGTTTCTCCTGCAGCAGTGAGCAGATGCCCAAAGTGAGATCTGAGCTTTTGCAGTGGTTGGTCCATGTTCTCAAAAAGAGGAGGTTTTCAAACTCTAGGAGTCCCCTCTTTCTACCCAATATTTGCTAAGGAAGCCCACGGTGATTCTGGACTGAATGAGAGCATTTCACACACTGGTCATGACCTGCCACTGCTCCTGTGCATGTATGTAAATAAAACTTGTTGCATCACACTTCAGCTTTTAAACTCGTGAGTCATTTCTATCTAAACATCAGTTTTGGCAGAGCATCTTGGACATTTTCTACCTTTAAAGGTTAGGGTTTTTCCTTTGCAGGAACACCAGCTACTGTAAAAACCTTACTTTCAACCCAGATCAAGGCTGGAAAAAGCAGCAGAGCCACTTGTGCTCCCTTTGGCAGGCTGGGGAAGGCAATGCAGTAGTTTTAGTCCCACTGGTGGTTTTCCCAAGTGTCAGTCTGTTCCCACAGTTATCCTCCATCCCTTTTTCTTTTGTGTCCCGAGAGACAGAAGCAAAAAAAAAAAAAAAAAAAGACAATGCAGAAAGTTTTGGTGGATTTTCCTTCTGTTGAGCTCTGCTGTGGGGCTGCTCCACTCCTGCTCCCACCTGCCAGAGCATCTCAAACCTGCATTTTGCTTCTCTTTTCTCCTGCCCCCCACTCCAATCCAGGGCATAAAAATGCAGGAGAAACACTGAAACCCCCCCCCCCGGGGCAGCGCTGGAGCAGCAGGAGGAGCTGGTGCTCAGGCAGGGCGGTGTGTGGGCAGCCACCAGCCCCGGCCAGAAAGTAGGTCCAAGGTGATCGGAGTTAAAAACAAACCCACCCCGTCCCGTACCCGGGGTTGTTGTTTTCTCCTCCGAGGTTACTCAGGAAGTTTGCGGCAGGATACGCCGCTGACCTCTGCTCGGCGTTAACACTTCGCTTACCTTTTCTCCCACAATAAATGGAATGTTTCCTCCCTGGGAATCTGGCTGGGGCTCCGGGTTTCCTGTGCTGGGGAGCAGCTTAACCCTTTGGGATGAGCCCCGGGGCACCCCGGGGGCTGGTGGGGTTGGGGTTCATCCCGTGGGAAGGTGGGATGCTGCGGGGGGGATCCCTTTGCTGCCCAGAGCAAGGGCAGGGTGGAATGGGGTCTCCTTGGAGGTGGCAGGGGTTTGGGGAAAGGAAGGAAAACAGAGGAAAAGGGGGAAAGAAGATATGGAAGAAACCAGGGAGGAAAACGGAGGAAAAGGAGAAATGGAAGAAACCAGGGAGGAAAACAGATGAAAAGGGGGAAAGGAGAAATGGAAGAAATCAGCATTGGTTGATATTTCCAGGCAGAAAGAAAGGAGCATGTGGGCTGGGGATGGAGGGAGAGGGACAGGTTCAGACCTGTGGGGATGAGTTCATGTCCAACTTCTGTCTGAAGTCCCCTGGAGAGATGTGGATGTGATGGGGACACAGACAGGGCAGGAGGTGGGTTCAGTAGGAGCCCAAGGATGGTCCACAGGGCCACAGAGCGATGTGGAGAGGCTCCCACACAGAAACCTTGGCAAAAACTGGGGCATGGGGTGCAGGGTGGTGCTGGGGGGAGCTCACAGGGCCTCTCCTAATCTGGCAGAAGAAATGCTGCAAATAACTCCAGGATAACACCTGCTGGAAGTGGTAGGGTGTGGGAGGGGAGGATGTTCACCTGCTCTATGTGCTCAGCCCTCCCAGCTGCCCCAGTGGGATCCCTGTGGGAAACAGCATCGATTTGGGCTCACTGGCTGCCAGGAATGTTGTCTCAGTTATCTGTGATTTACAGGAGGGAAGGAAGGAATAAGTGACGAAAAACAAATAAGTCGTTTGCTTGTGTTTTTTGAATTAAAATTGTTTCCAGTCAAGAAAGAGTCAAAATCAGGGGCTTTGCAGGGTCCTCGGCTTAGTACCATGACCAAGGAGGCCAGAATAGAGGATGGTCCATTCCAGAGGCATGAGGAGGTTCTACCACCTGCAGGCAAAATAAAAGTTCATTATCCAGAAAATCTGTCTTTGTGCTGAGGAGTCCTGTGGAGGGACCTCTCTGGAAGTGACTCCTTGGGAAAGCCTTTGCCTTGTCCCAAGAGATGCTCTGTCCCATTTGCTCACTGGGACCTTGCAGCCCCTGATAAGCTTTGGACTAATTATGCAGGGCCTGGGAGGTGGGAATCCCACCTCATACGTGCGTTTGAGCCAGAGACACGCCCTGGAACAGAGCCAGGAATTATCCTTACCCTCCACCTCTGCAGCACTTGCCCTCACTGGGTCCAACCAGGGATGTACACTGGAAGAAGGAGTGGGACAGCACCATCCCCAGGGCTCTGGTGGCTCCGACTCTCATGGTTTGATGGCACTTTGTAGCCGAGGGGGGGCCACGGGGGCCACAACAATGGCTCGAAAACAGGCTCTGGAAAGAGCAACTCACTTGCTGAGCCATTGAGGATGTTGTTTATATGTTAGATCCTGTTTTCTTCCTCCAGCAAAGTGCTTCTCCTCCCAGGTGCATCTCCCGAGGCGGCTTCCTGCCGGTGTGACCCGCGGGAGCGGCCGGGATCAGCCGGGGGTACCCCCTGCCACGAGGGGCCAGGGCACCTTGGCCAGGGGAGAAGCCCCCCAACCAAGGCTCTTGGGCTGGCTGACCTTGTGGGGTGACAAATAAACTTGTCTCTGTGGTGGTGAGAGCGAGGCCTGGGTGTGCTGCTGTCTGGCCCGGGTTCTTTGGGTCCATGTGGGATTCCTGGCATCCTCCAGCCTCACTTGGGGAACCAGCCCCAAGTGTTGGGGGAGCTCAGGGTGGAAGGGGTCACCACCACCATGAGACCCTCTGTGGGCACCACCAGCCCTTGGAAAGCCCTCAGGAGCCAGGTGTGCACAGAGGCTCCCGCTGCTGCAGTGGGATTTTCCATAGAAATTATCCTGGACAGTGCTCCAAACCGACAGAAAACGGGACAGTGGTGCCATCCACCTCCAGCACAGACTTGCTGGAGCTGCTCTGCACACTGCTGGTGGCGAGGAAGCAGATGTGCCTGTGGGGACACTGACTCAGGGGGACAGGTCAAAAAACTGGAGATTCCTAATTATACTCCAAGGGAGGGAATCCATGAGCCCGGGGAGGCTGCGGTGCCGTGCACGAGGAGAAGGTGGTGTCACCACCCCAAGGGGTTCCTGCTGCAGCTTGTGATGCCCTGGGGGAAGGACACCCACCTCCCTCCCTGCCTTCAGCATCTCCCAGCTTGCCCAGGACGCTGCCTGGGCTGACACACGTCCCTCCTTTACGGGAGGGGAGACGGGAACCGGGACACGGGCTTGGGAGCGCAGCAGCTGCCAACATGGGAATGTTTGAACAAGGAGAGAAACCTCATTTAAACAAATAAATAAACAAGCTGACATCCTCCAGGCCCAGGTTTATGATAATAAAAACAGAGCGCGCAGCCTGTGGGAGGAAAATACATCGTGTGTTTTCACATCTCCCGCTTCCTCCTCGGCCGTCGCAAGAATTTCCTCCGTGTCCATCACTTCCTTCGGACATTTCTGAGCTCAGAAATCCCTATCTGAGCCCTGGTGCCCTCTCCTTGACGAGTGACGCAGGAAGAAGCGCCTTTGAAGGATCCCTCTCGGGCAGATTTTTTGTGCCTGGTGGCTCTGAAGTGCTGGAGGCAGGGCAGGCACAGAGCAGAGCCCACCTCATCCCAGCCTGGTGTTCCCCCCTTTTTCCAGCCTCACGGCAAGCCTGGGGATCTGTGCAGAGCAGCATTTTACAGGTTCATTGACCCACAGGAGGGTCTTCTCCAGCCAGGCTCTCCCTGTTGATTTCCAAGGGATTCTGATGGAATGGTTTGGATTTGGGGGGACCTTAAAGCTCATCTCATCCCACCCCCTGCCATGTGCAGGGACACCTTCCAGGCTGCCCAGAGAGCAATCCCCAATTCTGAGGAAATAAGATGCAGCTGGGACCTGCACCTGCTGCTTGAGCTGAACCCATTCCGCCTTTTTTTTAATAAAAACCTCTCTTGCAGTTTGCAGTCCCACAGACATCCCCCACACACTGATGCTGTGGGGTGCAGCAGTCAGGAGCTCAGTGCAAAGCTGTGGGTCAGGGATGGGTAAACTGAGGCACCAAGCAAGAAACTTGCTTAATCACCCCCCAGCTTCACTGCAGAGTCCCAAATAAATCCTGGGAGATTTCAGTGTTGTTTTCATGGGAGGGTGCTTACAATTATCTGTGCTTTCCAAAAGTGGGGGTGAAGCCTTTTCCTGGTGTCTCAGAGCCTCTCCTGCCTAGAGCAGCTCTCACTTGTTTGCACTCAGTTGTGAATGAACTCGAGAAACCAAACCTAATATTACAGTAAACAGGTTACAGAGATGTGAGCTGGGATATCCTGGAAAGCCCCAGCTGCCCTAAAACGGAAAAAAAAAATAGGAAAAAAAAGCTCCAAGTGCATTCCAGTCTTTTAAACGGAGGTGAAGTTGCCCCAACTCTTACTCCAGTCAAGGCAATTTTTTTCCCAGGGAGTGGATAATCTGGGCACCTCTGCCCTAAAGCAGTGACCTCCAGCTTTCACCCCGGGGCTATGTCCTCAGGGCAATGCCATTCACACCTCACCAGCCCCCCACACCCCCCCCCCCCCCCCGAGCCTGAGAGAGAGACCCAGGGGCAGTACCACAGGGGAAAAAAAAAAATCCAGTCACCTTGGGAAGAGAATGCTTCCCATTTTTTGGCTCTCAGAGGTGTCAAAGGAAGCAATCTGACGTCGAAAGGGCCGGAAAAAAACAGCTTCTTGGCTCCTGTTGCTCATGCACGGCGAGGTCACTCCGAGAGATATCAGTGGCTTAAAAATAAATGCAGCGTGGAGGCTGCCATTCAACCATATCCTGCATCCCAAAGCTGAGAGCAGGAAGAAACTGGAATGACCTTCCCTCCCCCCCCTCCCCCATTCCTGCTTTTTTTAATTTATTTATTTTTTTCCCCCTTTTCCACGCTCCTGGCAGTAAATCACTGAAATTTCTGCGTTCTGATTGTGCCTCGTTAAAACCGGCCCGGGGAAGGGCCCCAGGGGGTGATGCCCACTGGTCCCACTCACCTCCACAGGGCTGGGAGGCTGAGCCACGGCAGGGAGCTGGGACAGGGACACACCACACGATCCCAGGTGTTCCCAGGGGGAATTGCTGCGTGCAGTTTGTGTGTCCCTGCCTGGGCAGCTGGGCTGGAGGCCGAGCTGAGCACGCTGGCCCCGGGAGGAGGATGCCCAGGGCACTGGTGGAGGGATTTAACGTGTGGATGTGGCACTTGGGGACATGGGTTAGTGGTGGCCTTGGCAGCGAGGAGGGGATGGTTGGACTTGATGATTTTAACTATCTTTTCCAACCCAACTAATCCTCTGATCTAATGATGATGATGATGATGAGCAGCCCCAGGCAGTCCATAGTCCACACTCCTTATCCCATCTGCAAAGTGAGTTCATAGACGTGCACGTGGGAAATAGAAATTCCTTCCTGAAATATTTAGTAGCTTCTCCAGCAGATTAAAACCACATCAGAAATACATTGGTATTGTCCTGATGGAGCTTGTCCAGGCAGGAGTCACTGCTCTTGCCAGGGGATGCTGAGGACAAGCACGCAGGAGGTGAAGCTGTTGGTCACACAGGTGGTGCTGCCTTTCTTGAGGAGCAGCTCAGTGCTCTAGGAAATGTTCTGGCATCTCCAGATCTGACCCTGTTCACTCCTGCTCTTTGTACTTCACCTTTTTCTCACCTTCCCACCTCCCTCTGGGTCCTCCAACATCCACCAAGATGTGAAGGAAGCTCTGATTGAGGAGCCTGGGTCTGGCAGGGGCAGGGGCAGGAGCAGATCCTCCTGGGAAAGAAACTCCCTGGTAGGGGCTTAAGATTTTAGACACCTTAAACATGGAGTAAAACAGCCCCTGGCCCAAATGGTTCTCACTTGAGAAGGCCCCAGAGTGTTGTTTCTGCTCCATCAGCCAGGGGGTGTTGGAAGAAGCACCAGGCCAAACCAGGCAGCTCTAAGATTCCATGGGAACAGGGTGTCCAGGCTCATGGCTTGTAGTAAAACTAGAAATATTGATTTATTTTTTTTTTTTTTTGACCTGCACTTCCAGTTTTAGTCAGGCTTCCCCAATCAATCCCAGGGATGTCCACGAAAGGGATTATTTGAGGAGCCTGGTTCTGCTTCCTTCCCTGCCTGGTCACACTGAAAACTCAGCACCACCATTCCCAGCATCAGCAAACTTCTGGAGGCATCTCCCCATTGCAGCAGCACAGCAGTGGGTTTACTGAAACAGGTCTGTTTGCTGGCAAGTTAAAATTCCTGCTGTCCCTTCTGCACCCTATTCTGGTCCTTTCCAAACCCTGTCAGTACATTTTCCGACTATCAGCAATGATAAGAATCACCAAAAAAAAAAAATCTGTGGACAGAAACCAGCTTATAAACCCGTTTACATTTTCTCCTGAGAAACTTCAGAACACAGGAAAGAATCGACACCCAAACAGAGAAAGAAAGAGGAAGAAGATTTATGTCTCCTAGGCTTACAGGATCAAAACAGGCCGTGATGTCAGATGCGATGGAGCCCACAGTCCCCTTTTGATGTCTGCAGGAAGGAAAGAAGATGCTGAGAACTTTCTCAGCTCTGTGGACGTTATTTCCACGTCCAGGGTCAAGAGGTGGTGGAAAGAAAAATAAAGCCCCACTGGGAAATGAGAAGTTGAAAGAGCTCTTTCCTTCCCCGAGGCCACTGGGCAGGGGCAGAGCTGTGCCCAAGGGTGGTGGGATGTCTGGGATGGTGCTGCCCAGCCCTGGGATGAACAGGAGCCACGGCCCCATCCCTGTGCTGTGCCGGTGGCTGTGCAACACCTGCACTGTGGTGCTGCCTTCAAACAGCTGGGGAGGTTCACAAAGGGATTTTAAAAAGCAAATGGCCTCAGTTGTGGCCACAGGTTGACCTGACCACGTCCCCTCCGACAATAGTCCGTGATCCCACCATGCTATTCACAGGGAATCCCTAAATTTAGATAGACCAGCTGTGAGTGCTATGCAGGGTATTTAAGGGGCTATAATTTTAGACAAAGCATAATTGTGAGATATATTTAATTGTGTTATATGTGGGGCTGAGCGATGCCAAATATTTTCCATGGTTATTCATGTGGATCTTTACATGAATTAGCAATAGCCATGGGTGTCCCTGCCCAGCCTGTCACATGAGGGAGAGGTGAAGCTGAATCTTGCATTTTTCCCCAGTTGGTGTTTGTGAGGAAAGGGCTCAGGCATCCACCGGAGCAAGGAAAAGAAAAATCCCCAGCTTGCCTGGGGTGGGTCACAGGCATCTTGCCTGGGGTGGGTCACAGGCATCCTGCCTGCAATGGGAATGGATTCTGTCCATCACCACAGTAAACACAAATAAATCAATCAATAAAGGGAGTTTACCAAGCAAGCCAAGAAATTTTGGGAAATTTTTATCTGCTCACAGATTTTCCACAAACAAACAAAAGCAAAACCCCTGAAAGGGGCCAGGTCAGGGTCTGGGGCAAAGCAGCAGAGCTGTCTTGGAGTCAAAGTGCTATAAAATGGAACAGCTGAGGGGATCTGGCTCTGAGGTGCTGGTGAGTCACTGGGGAGGGAGCTCTGCTGGGGGAGCCCATCCCTGCCCTCCCTCAGCTATGAGCACCCAGCACACGCCTGTCTGCAGGCACAGGTGGCTCAGGAGCATCTTGGAAAAAATCCTCCAAAACCCACTTCTGCACAGCAACCAGGGAAAAGGAGTTTTGCTTCCAGCCAGGACAGTAATTTGTGCCCACAAGCCACTGGCAGCCCTGCCCTTGCTGCCGAAGGGAGGGATAACACAGCTCCTCGTTTTTATGCCGCTCTCTGGGCAGCTCCAAGATTCCATGGGAATTCTCCCTTCAGGCCAGCCACCTCTGCATGGCAGGATCAGTCCTGGAGCAAAAGGGCAGTGCCAGGAAGAGCTGGAATTGCATTGGGGTGAGAAAAGCCAGGATCCTGATCACTCAGTGCAAGGGGCTCAGTGGTGGGCAAATATTTCACTGCCCACTTGAGGGTTTTCTTAAACCCCTCCGCTCATTTTCCTAGACCAAGACGTGGAAGTGAACATCTCCTGCTGCAATCCCCTTTTCTGCATGGATCAGGCTTTCATCCCTGTACCAGGGATGCTGCACTGCAAATCCCAGAGCACCTTTATTTCTACAGCCTGCTGGAGAATCACTCCCAGCCGAGCCGGTTGGTCTCGGTTACGCCCTCACCAGACAGTGTTTTAAGTAATGTCATTTTTAATAAGTCACAGCCAAAACACTGAGTTAGGTCTGGTTTGTTTTGCTGGCTCAACCTCCACACTCGTGTGCCTGGGCAGAGCTGATTGCCTGTGGTGTCTTAAGGAATCCCTTCGTGCCAGTTCGAATTATCCTGGGCAATGGAAAACCCACTGGGCGTGCTCTGGGGCGCTCCCCCCTCCAGCCCAGCGCTCGCTGGGGAGATGCAGAGCCTGTAAAATGCACCTACAGCATGTGTTCATAAACTCTCCGGCCTCCAGGGAAATTAAAAAAGAGGAAATAAAGCAAGAGTTTTATAACTCTTGCCGTGGTGGTGCTCCTGGGGCTCAGCACTGAACGACACGGAGAGACAGGATTGGACCAGGGCATGGAGAGCTCTGCCCTGGGCAGGGAGGACCACAAACCAGGGATGGGGTGTGTGAAAGAACATCTCCCAAACCCACTGCAGATGCCTCTAATTGCAAGTTTTTGCTGCTCTGCGTGTTCTTTGGTGCTTTCTCTAAAAAATATGAAAATATGGAGAAATAAAATATGGATTTTGGTCGGAATGCCCATGGGCTTGCTTGGATGTGAGGGAGTTATACCAGATCAAAAGCCACGAGTAGTTTTATTTGAATTGCTCTGGGATCTCCTGCATTGCTGCAGAAAGGGCTCCTGGAAGGGTCTGTGTGTCCAGGATGCTGTGCAGCATCTCTGGAGCTCCCACAGGAGCATCCTCACTCGTAGACTGGTCCCTCCCCTGCCCTGTGCCATCCTCAGCCAGACCCACCACGGCACCAGCTGGGCCCAGTTTGCCCCATTTTACATCAGACACATCATCCATCCATCGTGATGGCAGTAAGTCTGTTCTTCCCCAAAGTGTTCCCAGAGTTTCCTGCTGCAAAGGCCAGATGTGAAGTCCTCAGAAAGGTTTCAGCTCCCAGTACTTCCCAAATAACCTCGTGCGGGATGAACGGGGCAGACAGCAGAGTCATCTGAGCTCCTCCAGGAGAAACAACTGCACTTTCTAAGCTGTCCTGATTTCCTTTCTCTCGTCCCCCTCCCTCCTTCTTTTCATCTTCTTGTGTTTCAGGAGGGAGAGGAGGAGGAGGAGGAAGGAAAGGGTAATTTTGACTGATGAGGAGGAAACGGTTTGGTGTAACTCGAGCCAGTTTTTTGTCAAACACTCAGCACCCAGCATCATTTTCTCCAGCCTGGGGAGGCTCATCTTACCCTACTACCTGGAGGGTGTTTAACAGGCTGTATCCATCCCCCCAGCAGGTCAGAGCTTTCCACACTTCCACGGAAGGGGGGAATTCGTGTTTGGTTTTTTTTTTTCATTTACTTTTTTTCCAACATGACTTGTCCCCTCTGCCTTGGGCCAGGCTGGGGAGCAGCTCCTGAGCTGGCCCTGTGCTGTGGGAAGCAGCAGCACCTCTTAGCAAGGAAAAAAATCCCAACACGTGGAAAGCCTTAAAATCTGCCATTTTGGCTTTTGTGCATTGTCAGTGCACAAATCACACATGTAGGCAAGACATTTGTCTGCATTATGAACAACCAACACTCCTTCCTTAGCTGACTAAAAAGGATTAATTTTTAAAAACCCAACTGTTTTTTATTATTAATGTTCCACCTGGGTGCCTCGAGCTTGTGAATAAAATAAATTTGGGTTGGTTTCAGATTTATCTTCAGGTGGCTTCACAGCAAGTGTTTGGGAGATAAAATGTGGTTTGCAAACAGGACAGAGTGGTTTTATAATATATTTGCAATCAAATGGTTTCATGGACATATTATTCTCTACCCATAGAATCTTATTAAATTCAGTGGATGGATTTTTATATTTGATGATTGCTTTGAATAAAGCAGTTTGGAATTTGTTTGTTCGTTTTTTTCTTATCATTTGGGATGAATATAAGTACATGAAATCTGGTAAAGTTGTGTGAGCATGTGGTTTAAACCTGCCTCGGAGCAGTTGCAAGAGTGTTCTGCATATTTATCAGGTATTACAATACCATGATTCACTACTCATCAGTAAAAAGGAATTATCATAACAGCTTCCATGTCACACACGGGATCACACTGCAATTAGGAAGGAAGAACCCACAGTTATTCACTGCAAATTGTGCTTTACAAGGTACCAAGGGGAACATTTCCAGGGGGAAGTCACACCCTGAAGACCCTGTGGCTCAGCACCCACTGCTGTGGGCCAGTGCAGAGGTGTCAGGACCAAACCAGTGTCACCCTCCTGCAGTGCTGGGCAGGGGCACGAGCCTGCAAAGCTCTTCAAGCCAGAGTTCCTTCGTCACAGAAATCACTAGGAAGTGATACAACGAAGAGGATTTAGGACCTGAATGACTTCTGCAGGTCTGGGCAGATGTGGTCCTGTATGGCAGCCAACACACGAGAAAATTCAACCCAAATCCCTTGCATTAATCCCACTATGGAAAAAGAGCTTGTGCGGTGAAAGCAGAGAGGGGATGGGCTGAGTGCTCCCCCCAGAAGTGTTAAACTGCACCAGAGGGGAGCAAGGGGCAGCAGGGATGGCTGTCCCACCACCACAGGCTGCTGGAGGACCTACACGATGCCCCTCTCACTGTGGGGCAAAGTGTTTGCTGCCAGGGGGTGACAACAGTGCCCAGGAAAGGCAGCGATTTCTACACTGCCCCATGCTCAGCCCGGAGAAATGAGAGAACTGAGAGGGCTGAGACCCGATTTCTCCATTGGCTGCTCAGTTGGGTGTGAGAGAAGCCCCTCTGTCATCACCCAGCCTCATTGCCTCAGGTTTCCAGGGGAAGGTGCCCTCGTTTCCCAGAGCCTGCAGTGTCATGGAGCTCCTGGAGCTCCCGGAGCTGCGATCGCTGCCGGAGCCGCTGCCGGCGCCGGGGCTCCGCTCAGGCCCCGGCCAAGCACAACAAATGCCTCGACCACCAGCCCCACGAGGCTTCAGGGATGGATATTCCGAGAGCTGCTGAGATCCGGTGGAAGCGGGACAATGTAAACACCTCGGAAAACGCCTCGGTTTCCACACGAGTTCCTTCCCCACGTGAAAAACTGCAGGGGCTGCTCCACCAGAGCAGGCCAGCAGTGAAGCCAGTGCACCGGCCCTTGGGCTGCCAACGTATAGGAGAGATGGACAAACACCATATTCCTTCATTCCTGATCATTCCTGATCAGCAGAGGTCCAGAAACTTGCCAACTGAGAGCTTTTTTCCCCAGATTTTCTATATAGAACTGTCTATGACCGTTATTGATTCCTCTGCTACGGCACCAAATTTCATGCTCAAGGATGGGTTATAGCACCTAAAAAGCAAAAGCTTTTCTTGCTCTGTGGGCAACAGGGGTTGGAAACATTTGATCCACCTTTTCAGTGTGTGTTTTCCTCTCCCAGGGTGGGTTGTGACCTTGGGCATTGCCCATCAGGGATAGTAAAACCCATTCTGCAGACTTTGACATTATCTTCCATCAGAGAACCCTAAGGTCTTTTTACACTCATTAATTAAAGCTCACGTGCTGCCTGGGAGGTAGACACAGGTTATCCACTTCAATTTAAGTTGGAAAAGGTTAATTGGCTCGTTGGGCCTCACAGAGCCAGGCGAGCAGGTGCCCTCCCATTCCTGTTGAGCTCCCAAAGAACCCGGGACCAGGTTATTTGTGGTGGTGACACTTTCTCTTGAGTCTCTCACAGACAACACAGGGGAATCAAGAGAGCTATAGCAAAAAAAACCCAACCCTCCTGCCTGTATCCATCATCGCCTGCTTCCCCTCTTGCTTTTCTTAGCATCCAGAAGAGAGAAAGAAAAAAAAAATTTAAAGGCAACCTGAAACCACTCCACACTCCCAATGAGAAAATAAAAATGGATGTTGCAGGCTCATGTGTTCTATACGTTTCCAAATATTTCCATCTGCTCCTGAAATTTCCATTAAGAGTTGCCAAAAACTCTTACAGAATTGTTAACACGATGGTAAATTTAGATTCTTTTTATGGAGAGACGTTTCCCCGCCCTCTTAAAAGTCTGGTATCAATTTGTTCTGTCACTGATAAGCCAAAGGTATGGCTGGGTTTGCCCTTTTGCCCTGCTCGGGGCTCAGAGTGGGCAGAGCCCTTTGCTGGGACAGGCTTGGGGCAGAGAGGCAGCACCTATGTGGGGAGAGGGTCCTGCTGCACCCCTGGGTGTGTCCCCCTCCTGGAGGAGGATGAACAACAGAAATACCTGGAAAAAAAATTCCAGCCCATCTGTAACCGGTTTCCCCAGCAAACACACCCTGCCTGTTGTTCAGTTTGGATGCTCCCAAAGGTCAGAGACTGTTGCTGTGTCCCAGGGTCCAGCCCCTGGTTAAAATCTTGGTGTTAATGAGCAGGTTTCTGTGCTCAGAAGGGGGAGTGGCTTCACACTGCCAGAGTAGGTTTAGATTGGATATTAGGAAAAAATTCTTCCCTGTGAGGGTGGGGAGGCCCTGGCACAGGTTGCCCAGAGAACCTGTGGCTGCCCCATCCCTGGAAGGCTCCAAGGCCAGGTTGGAGCAACCTGGGCTAGTGGAAGGTGTCCCTGCCCATGGCAGGGGGTGGAACTGGATGAGCTTTAAGGTCCCCTCCAACCCAGGCAATTCTGTGAGGGCAGCTCACCACTCAGGGGCAATGGAAACCCAAAGAAAAGAGCAGAATGAGGTGGAGAAAGCAGGGAGAGGCTGACACTTCTCCTTGGCCAGGCACCAGCTGCCACCAGAATGTCACTTGGTGTGTCAGCCACGTGCAGTGGATGCTCTCACGAATTTCTGCACGTGCAGTGACGCACCAGGGCCACAGCTCTGGCGTAGCAACTGGATTCAGAGGAGGTTGTGTCATAAGGCTGCTTCATCAGGGAATGGTTTGATTAAAATACTGTTGCTTTTTCAGTGAAACAGGGCATTCTTTCCTGTCGGAAAGAGCCTTTTCGGGCTGGCTCTTGTGGGTGCTCCATTTGGTGAATTAACAGTGGCATCATTCAGGGCTGATCAACCTGTTATTGGAGTCACAGAGCAAGAGCACAGGGAGTGCTCTGCAATATTATTTTAAGGCAATTACTCCCTGTGACCATTTAATAACAATCCTGTTCCCACGGCATAGCAAATAAGGGCCACTTTCCAGAGGAGGTACTTAATAGAGATTAAAAGATTCAGAGCCCTTACAAAGAGGCAGAAAGCACCACTCCCTCCTCGGGCAGCAGGGCTGATGTGAAGAACCTCCAGAGCCTGAGCCTCGGACAGCCTCTTGTTTTGCATCTCGAGACAGACCCCACGTGGCTCTGACAAGTGAGCTCTGACCTGAGCTCTGGTGTGACATCAGAGCCCTCACCTCACCTTTCCCAGCCCTCCTGGCAAAGATACTCCCTTTTCAGAATCGTTTCTCCACGTGGAAAGGGATGTTTCTCCCCTCCTGTGTTCCCTGGCTGCTCTGCCAGGCTGCCTCCCCCCAGTGACCCCCCGTCTCCCGAGATTAAATACACTGCTTAGCAAAACCCCAGTGGAAAAACCCCTCACAGATGCCTTTAGTTCTGAGCAAACCTCTGCTAGAGCACCTAGACGAGTGGGATTGCTGGATGGACACTGTGAGGGCTCTCTAAGGCACTTAGGGATGTTATAAATCATCACCTAATTAATCTGAGTTTTACTCTGGTTAATCTCCTTTAAGGAAGGAGGGAGAGCTGCAAGTCTGGATTCGTGCTCCTGGGGGAACAGCAGAACAATGAGTTCAGGGAAGGAGAATTAAAGACGCCTCATTTCATCTTTTCTGCTTCCAAGATATCCCCTGATGTGCCCCAGAGCTCTGCCCAGCTCGGGGGATGCTGTTCCTCTTCCAGATGACTTCTCTGCCTGGCTCCCAGCACCACACAAACACGGGCACGGACAAACCACGGCAGCTGCCTTTAGAAACGAGCCCTTCCCACCGAAAGGAAACCTATTTGGTCTCCTCCTGACCCGTTCCCCGCAATTACACTTATCAGATTTCCCTCCTGGAGCATTTCTTCTTCGAGAGCAACATCCTCCGCTCGGATCCCGGGGATTTCAGGGAGAGCTCTCGCGCTCCGAGACACCAACAGGAATAAATGTATTGCCACCTGCAGCCTGCTCGGAAAAGAGCTGCTGAAATCACACTCGCAGGCTGCTCTTCAACCTGCTGCTTCTAAATCCCTCAATTACCCAGGAATGATGGGCAACGACCCTTGTTTTATCTTTGTGTAAATTAATTAGTCCGTTTGACTTCAAATTTCAGAGCTCGATCCGTGTCCAGAGACGTGAGCTTGGAGGAAACAGGGAAGTTTCCATCTGATGACATGCTTGGGGATATGAGTTACTAACAACCTGGGGTGTTGTTATTCGAACCTCGGTGTAAAAAAGATGTTAATGTCAATGAAAATCCTATTTTTTGTTTATTTTCAGAGCAAAATTTCCCTGCCTTCAGTGTTAAATGCACACAAGGATCCACGGCAGCACTCCCTGGCTCTGCAGAGATGAGAGGGAGTGTGTTTATGCTGCCATGTATTTTAAGTAGTTTTATCTCAAAAAATACAATGTTATGAAATATTAGCATTCTAAGTATTAGTGACTGTGTTCTTAGCCAGATTTTGGGTGGGTTTTTTTAATATCTGCAGGAAAAAAAAAAAATCGCATTTGCCTGAAGAACATGTCAAGATTTGAACAGATGGGAGTTTTTACCAAAAGAAGACTGTTTTGCTCAGAAATCATTCCACTTCCAAAGTAAAGTTTCATATCTTTCAGTAAATCTTGGAGCGGGTTTATAAATTCAAAATAAAAATGGAGAAATTTCCTATGCCGAGCTCATAAATGCCAGTTTACAGCATTTTCTGGTGTCTTAATGAGAGCCATGTGACCAAAGTCATATATTTGAGGAAATAGCCAAAAGGCACATATTCTTTTACAAGTCCATTTTTAAACGATTTTTAAAATTTTCACACAGGACGTTATTATCCTTTTTTAATTAAAAAATTACTGGGCTATTTTTTTCTTCCCCCCCCCCCCATTTTTAATACACTCTGCGCTGCACCAGAGAACCGAGTCCTGTCTCCAGGGTCCCAGTGCTCTGCAGGTGGTCACACCAGGGATATTGATATTCCCCTTGCAGCTCCCAAAAGCTCAGACTCACCCCTTTTTCCCCCCTCACTGTTGTTTTGGGAAGGGGATATTGATATTCCCCTTGCAGCTCCCAAAAGCTCAGACTCACCCCTTTTTTCCCCCCTCACTGTTGTTTTGGGAAGGGCTGTGTGAGTGCAGCACTGGTGATGATGTTGGAGCAGCATCATTAAACCACATTTATTTTATTTAAACCCAGCAAACTAAGACAGTGACCATAATGGTGTTGGAGGGGGAAGACTCAGGGCTATTGCTGAGCCTCTCCAGTTGTGTGTTGTCAGCTTTGGTGTCACAGGTCTGAGCTCTCTGGTCCTCACAACTTGATCTCCCTGGAATTACCCGCAGCCTCATCTCTGTCTGTCCCCATCGATGACTTCTATTGAACCCCCAGTAATGGGTTGTAGCCTCCAGCAATCCTCCCTCACGATTTCCAGCTCAGGGAAAACACAGCAGATGAGCCCATGTGCTAAAAGGACTCCAGGCAGTCTGTAATGTCTCCAGTGGAGCTCACTGGAGCCTTGGGCACACGGGGCACCCACCAGTGGTGACCCAGGGGTGGCTTCTGTGTCTGCATGTGCTAAACGTGGGCTCTGGGTTCAGTCTGCAGCTAAACCCAGCACTGGGTGGGCAGCTCAGGGCTGACCTAAGGAGGACACACACCGGGTCAGGCTCAGGAGCAGCACAGGGATGTCCCTCAGCCCACCCTGGCTCACGTGGTGGACTGGTTCTGCCTGGGATAGGGTTAATTTTCTTCACAGTAGCTACTACAGGGCTGTGTTATGGGTTTGTGCTGAGCACAGTGTTGATAACAGGGGGATGTTTTCATTGCTGCTCAGCTGTGCTTGCACAGAGTCAAGGCTTTTTCTGCTCCTCACCCCACCAGTGAGGAGGCTGAGGGGGCACAAGGAGCTGGGAGAGGGGACACAGCCAGGACAGCTGACCCCAACTGACCCCAGGGGTATCCCAGACCGTGTAACATCAGGCTCAGTGTACAAAGGTGTGGGAAAAAGGAGGAAAGGGAGATGTTTGGAGTGATGTTTGGTGTGTTTGTTTTCCCTCTGACCCATGATGGAGCCCTGTTTTCCTGGGGATGGCTGGGCACCTGCCTGCTGTGGGCAGTGGGGAAATGAATTCCTTGGTCTGCTTTGCTGGTGTGTGGCTTTTTTCTTTAACCACTAAAATCTTTATCTCAACCTGGAAGTTTTCCCCTGGTTCTCTCCCCACCCCTCCATGAGGGGAGAGAGGGGCTGTGAGGGGCTGAGCTGCCAGCTGGGGTTAAACCACAGCCACTGGGAAGGAGCCACGGCTGAAATCTGTCCTGGCACCTCCAACCTCCACGAGGTCAACGCACATCCCCCAGACAGTCCCTTCAGTGGCACCAATCTCACTGTCAAATATTTGCATGGTTCCAATTATAATTTAGCTCAGGAGACTCTGCAACACCGAGCCTGGGTCGTGGATGAGTTACATCCTTCCCTTAAGCACTGCCTGCTGGGCCAGAGAAACACTGGGCTTGCAAGAGTTAAGGGCTGGGGGCTGGGAATTAATTAACATCTTCCATCTTCATATGATCTCAGGTGGATACTTTATGTTTTTGTCTGCGGAGGTTTATTTTCCTCCAGATTGATTGGATGAATTGTGTTCCCAGAGATCAGAGAGTTCAGATGGCAGAGGATCCTCTTACCAGAAGATGAAAGCCAATATAATCAACTGCACAACTTCAAAACATGCAGCTTGTTCTTGTTGGCTGTGCCTAAGTTTTCCCTGCAGAGAAGCTGTCGACAATGATTTGATATCAATCCAGTAACAATCCCTGGTTTCTAATAATAATTTGCACTTCAGTAGAAATGTTCATGTGAGGCTCTGAGAACATTTAGCAGATGGTCATTAGCAAAGCTCCCCAGTTCTCCTGCAAGGAAGAGATAACAATTATTAGCCTTGTTTTACAGATGGTAACACTGAGGTGAGGCACTGAAAGGTGAAATAACTCTCCTAATTTTCCAAAATGAACCAGTGGCAACAGATCCATGAATGAAACCCAGGCGTCCTGCTGAGATTACTCCACAAACCCTGTATCCTTATCTCTTACAGGAAAACGTGGTCAAAGAGGTGAGCCTGGAAAGCAAAAAGCAAATGACTCAAAGGCAGGATTCATGACACATTTCTGGAAATAAGGAATTAGGTCTGGGTCAATAAATAACTGGAAAACCAGGGGGACGCAATCTGAGAGGCATGTGAAATGAGGATGGATGGAAAAGAAAGAAGATAATGGAAGGGAGGGGAAGGAAAACAGAGCAGCCTCTGACTTTTTATTTCCACTCTTGGTTTCAATCAGTGTTGTAAAATTAAAGGTTAGGCTCGGGGAGAAAGAAGAACGAGCTCCATCTGCTCCCGTGGGGATAAATGTAATGGGTGAGGCTTCGAACGGGAATTGCCGATAACAAAACCCTCCTCCCCACGTGTCTGATGGTTCCTCACCCTGCAGAGAAGCACCAGCCACGGGGACATCAGCTGTGTTTTGATGGCAGAGACCTGGGCAGGGCAGGGAAACAGGGCTGGGTCTCTTGGGAACGCTGGCTCTGCCCAAGGGCAGCCGAATCCACCAGAACACAGGTGCTGGTCGGGCTGGACAGCGCTCCCGGCTCAGCTCCGGCGGCAGAGGCCGAGCTGGAGGTGTGTGGACCAGCACTTCAGGGCCTAATTTTAGCTTTCAGTTCCACTGTCTTTGCCTTTCTCACCCAGAACGTCTGGGCTGCTCCCAGGGAGGGACTGGCTGATGCTCCAAAGCGCCCCGCTCACATCACACGCCGAGGGGAGCACGGCCCAGAGTGCTGGCCCGACCGGGGAGTTTATAAACAGCCAAATGGAAGCCAAAAGACTGGAGTTTAATCCCTCCAGTTAAGTCATCTAGATTCCTTCTCGCCACCAGCCATCTGATCTCAATCAACAACTCTTGGCCTTCATCTCCTGACCTCGCCGAGAGCCGCAGTGCTGAAGCCTGAAGTAATCTGCATGCAAAATGCTTCAGTAATGATTCCTTCAAAAGGGCTTCTTTTATTATTTCCCAAAAGCCCTCCAATATGAAAGCAGTAGGCAAACAACAAAGATGGTTTAGTGATGTTTGCCATTAATAATTTGTTAAAGGTTCTGCCACTACATTTTCAATACCTAGAATAGAAGCGTGTTGGAAGAGACCTCTTAACATGCACGTGCTAAAACCAGTGGTTGGGTATTAAAATGGGATGTGCTTTGAGACTGGAAGTATTGCCAAGTTGTCTGTTTCTCTCATATCAGTTGGATTCAGAGAGGAAATGACACAGTATTAAACATCTGTATCTTTAACATTGATAATTACATCACCTCTAGGTGCAGTGGGTATTCTTCAAAAAATTTGCAATGCATTCAGAGATTTATAGAATCACAGAATGCTTTGGGCTGGAAGGGACCTTAAGCTCATCCAGTTCCACCCCCTGCCTTGGGCAGGGACCCTTCCACTAGCCCAGGTTGCTCCAAGCCCCGTCCAACCTGGCCTTGGACACTTCCAGGGATCCAGGGGCAGCCACAGCTTCTCTGGGCAACCTGTGCCAGGGCCTCCCCACCCTCACAGGGAAGAATTTCTTCCCAATACCTAATCTAACCCTGCCCTCTGTCAGTGTTAAACCATTCCCCCTTTGTCCTGTCACTATTATAATACTTCCAGCATCACTCTGTGCACTTCCAGCCCCAGAAAGCCAGAGAGGCAGAACTGTGACCAAGTGTGTTGGAGAGGCAACATGTGGCTTTGTAGCAGGAAACACCAGGGCAGTCTGGGAGAGCAGCAGTGATGTCTGCACTGGCAAGATCAGACACAGTTTGAAGAAAACCCTAACCACAAATCCTAACCACTCTATCCATGGGAGCTGCTACTGCAGGTGCTCCTCAGGGGTATGGAGAACCTGCTGGAAGGAACGAGTGCTCACCACCGCTGTGAAAACTGGGAGTGCTTCACCTGGCATATCTGCATTTTGGAAGCAAATATTACTGCCCACCCAGGGGGACCCCAAATGACAGGAGAAAAGAGACCATTGAGGGCAGTTCTGCTCAGTCACCAGGACCTCAACTTTCCCCCTTCTTCTTTTCCTCACGTGAGTGTGACGTTGGTTGTGTACACGTGAAGTAATGCAGGACATTATTTCACCATTTCACTCTCTGCACATATATATGAAATAGTAGGCAAGGGAGACAGAGGGAACACGATCTGCCATTTCCTCAACTCAAATAATTGCATTACAAAGCACAGCACAGTTCACATTATTGTGCCCTGTTCCATCAAACTCCCTCCCCAAGGTGCACATGTATCTCAGACTATTGCAGGGGTTGGCAGCTGCTTTGCTGTACTTCTTTTTATTTTTTATTTTTTTTTTCATCTTGGGGCTTTTAAAATTGATGGGAGGCTGAAGGCAAGAGCTGATGCATTGTAGATGACAACAAAAGAGGCTCCATAAAATTGCTTTTGGCATCTCGTGTGCGTTCCGTCTACATCTTATAAATTACTGCTGCACTGCAGCGATAAAAATAGGTTTGTATTTGGAATTGATTACAGTGAGATAAAGCCTTAATAAAATAAAATTAAATAAAAGTACCGATGCATAAATATTCTGAACACACAGGGGTAATTTGATTTGATAAAATAAAAGCATGGCTCTTAATTTCTCTCTTTTAAACAGAACACACACTCACATCCCGCAGCGCAGAGAAAACTTCAGCAGCTGTTTCCTTCAGGATTCTCAGAAACGGGTCTGTGCCTTCTCGCAGCTCTTCTCTTCAGACATTTTTATGGCACTCTCTGTATCCCCAGCATTCCCATTGCTGACGCAGGGCAACATTCCCCCTGTAATCCCAAAATGTTCAGCTGAGGCCACTGTGCTTCGTGCAGGGATAAAAGCTGACTCCTTACCTGTGCCCCTAGAAATTATTCTGTTAACTGGGCTATTGCTGTCCACAGCACATCGGTGCTTTCACCCTAACTGGGACTGCAGGATCAGCAGAGGGAGCTGGGATATTGTTTTCAGCCATTCTAATATAAATGGAAGGCTAATTTTATTTACAGGAGAAAGAGGGAAACAGCGATTCGTGTTTCGGCGTGACCCGGGCCAGGATGCTTTACTCAAGCAAAACGCTGTTTGACTCAGATTAATAAATTAAGGGTGAGCACTGGCTTTGCATCACGACAAAGGCAAACAGTCAACCTTTAAAGCAACGAGAGGCTTAATTGCAGATAACAGTGATGGGGCTGGCAGTGGAATCCAGGGCTGGATCCAGGACCCGGTGAAACACGGAGCAAAGCACCACATCTGTTCTCCAGCCCAACAGCTGCACAAAACCCTTCGGCCACGTCGCTGCAAGGTGCTGAGCCTCCAACCCCAACAGCACGGGGGGGTGCCCAGCCCTGAGCCCCACAGCCCGGGTGATGCCGGGCACGGGGCTGTGACCCCTTGCAGCCCCTTGCACCCCTCTATCCATGCTGGAAAGCCGCTTTTTGGGGGGGTGGGGGGCAGGAAGCCGCTGCTCTGGCCCCACCAAGGCCCTGCCAGCGCGGCGGCGGGAGCCGGGGCCGAGCCTTTGATGTGGGATGGACGGGATGTGGCTGCGCCTGCTCCCGCCAGCCGGAGCGTGGAGAGGAAAACCATCGGCAGCAACGCTCACAATTACCCCTGTGGAGCAGCCTGAGCATTCCTGAGCTCTCAGCAATGTATGATAAGCTGTTACAAGTAAGATGATCCTTGGAAAAAAAAAAAAAGCAGCACAAAGCGTGTCCCCCCCAAACAACTTCCCCCTGGGAAAAACACAGGTAGGCCGACAGCAGGTTACTTTTAAATTTCATTTATTTATTTTTGTGTACATTTCTCGTAATTTGACTGACATACCATTGCTATAAAGATGCCCTGCTCTTTGAATATTTCATCCAAGACCACTAGTTTCAAGTGTGGTTATGAAAAGTCACGGCAAACATATGACTGGAAAGAGGTGGTTGGTTTTGACTTCCAGGCAGTTGTTTGAAGCATTTCATAGATGCACACAATATTCAGCAGAACACACGCACACACAGTGCTGAGTTACACACACACACACACACACACACACACACACACACACATCTGGAAAACGGTTACAGTGGTTGAAGTTTCAAAAAGGTGTCCTGTCCCCTCTCTCAGCAGCAGTGAAAAACCTTTGGATATCCTGAGAAATAAAACCAAAGTGTAGTAAAGATGATTAACTTATTCCATCAGCAAGGTTTGGTGGTGGTTTGGTTTTTTTTTTCCCAAGTCAAATATATTTTCCCGATCTAATTTCTTTTTAAGTGAAGAAGGTGGGGAAAAGGGATCTGGGGTTAAAGAATAGCAGTTCAATTGTTCCAATATCCTTAATCCAGTACAATATGGATCCTAAAAGCATCTCAGTGAAACAACAACATGAAGTAGAAGCCCATCAAACATTACACACGTGGTCCTACTGTCAGTCTCCTATTACTGCTCATCCTCAGGAACAGAGCTGAGATGGATGAAGACAACACAGGTCAAGAGAAGGGTTTGAGATGGAGCCAGATGGAGTGGGGGTGAAGGCCAGGTGACCACTGAAGGACTCTAGAGCACAGAGAGGACCCTGAAGTTTGAAGTATCTGACTGATGAAACTGCACCTGGTTGGGGAGAGGGACAGGAGCTCGGGGTGATGGTCCATCCCAGCACGGGGCAGTGCTGGCTCTGCCCTGCTCCAAACCCTGGGCAAAGCCCCTGGGGACCTTCCCCAGCACTGACAGCCCCCTGTGTGCCATCTCACAAAGAGGTCAGCACCTCATTTCTTTCAAATAACACTCTCCAAGTTTGCTATCTCTGGGCCAACCCACCCTCTCCGAGACGGGGTTTGCGTTAGGACGCGGCAGTTTTGATTCTCACAAGGAAGGAATTTCCTCCACGAGGCTAAAAACTGAAAATCGCCCATGATGCACTGGATGCCTTCTCATCTGACACCACCTCTGCTGTTCCTGCCACCGATGTGACCCCCAGTGATGCTCCTGAGGAGCCCCAGAGCCGTGAAGGGCCCCGTGCCCTGCGCTCCCTCGCTGCCAGAGGGGTTGTGTGAGGTGACAGACTCTGAGCAGCGACGAGCACTGCAGAGGAAACGGGGCCAGCAAAGACTTAAGACAACAAAAACAAACACGAGGCAATTAAAAGAAGGACGGGAGATGTGGTCTGATGTACTTCTGCCAAGAAATAAATATTTTTATGTTGCCTTTTTTTTTAAAAGCAATTGCATTGTGGTTTTTTTTTTTTAAGCCTCCAAAATGGTGGAGTTACTCCCTGCACCCCCCCCAACACACACACACACACACACACACACACACTCTCTAATGCACATACTTTTCCAGCTTTGTAGAGCTACTGGATTTACTTTGAGACAAGTTTCTTGTGCATTTTGACAATTTACTTTGAGACAAGTTATTTGCAAGAAGGCAAAGTTCATGCATGGCTTTGACAGCTCCACTTTCTCATAAATGGTTTTTGAAAAGCAGAAAGCAAATGAGGGCCAAAGCTCCATTTAAAGTTCACCTCGGATGCCTGAAAAGCATTTATACCCACATCCTTCTGAGGTCCCTGCTTTATGAACTTCTAATGAATTCCACATTCTGCTACCCAACGTTTCTTATACACGGGGGGAAGAAAAAACAAACCAGAAAACCAATGCAAGCTGTCTGAAAACAGATGCACCACAGCATCCAGGCTGCCCAGGGAAGGGGTTGAGTCACCATCCCCAGAGGGATTTAAAAGATGTGTAGATGTGGCAGTTGGGGACATGGTTTAGTGGTGGCCTTGGCAGTGCTGAGTTTGTGGCCGGACTCGATGATCTTAAAGGTCTTTTCCAACCTAAACGATTCTGTGGTTCTGTGATTCTGCTATTCTTTATCAGAAAGGCTGGGGAGGCTTCTGAAGCAGCAGAGCACCTTTCAGAGAGGAGAAAGGGGATAAAAAGAACAAAAAGTGATGGTTTTGAGCCCCCAGTCCTGCTTCTCTCAGCCAGGTCACACCCACACGGGATTTCTCCTAGACGTCTCTTGCAGAGCAAGAAGAAGCTGCTCAGTAGTTGCTCCATCATTTCTGTAGGATTTGTGTCCTCCATCCCAGAGCTGACACTTGGCCAGAGGGTGCCTGGGTGTCCCCCCAGCCCTGCCTCAAAGCAATCCTGGCCACCTGAGCCCCCCTCCCCAAGGCTGAAGGCAAACTCAACAGAGAAAAGCCTGGCATGGGACTTGGAAGAACCAAGCACTTCACAAACCAGACTTTAATTTTCAGGTGGAAAATGATTGTTTTCTCAGAATTCCAGTGTGATTTTGGTTAGTGATATGACACAGAGCATTTCACCAGCTAAACTGAACCCTGGTGTTAGTCAATCCCCTCTCAACTGGTGCACCCAACTGGTGCTTCTCCTACTAAAAACTAAAGTGAGCAGGTTTCTCCAGAAGCCTCCAAGATGTTTAAAATACATTTTTTTTAAAAAAGACTCCTTATCCCCATCCCTAATTCTAGAGCAAATCAGGACACTAAAAAAAAAAAATAATCTAAACTGCTACAAATCTAATTTGAAATAATAATTAGCCATTACTGCCATCCCAGCTGTTAGGAGATACTACAGGGATTCCATATGGCTCAAGGGCAGGCTGGGAGACACCTTCAGCACCTCTTGGATAGTACCAGAAATGGATAAATAATAAATAATAAGAACATGAGAAAGAATAATCAGCCTTCCACATGTAAGGAAAAGCAGAGACTTTCACAGTTAGAAAACAAATGATGGTACTGTAAAAAAAATCCTAAAAATAAAAGTCAAATAAGGACTTGCATTACAGCAGGTTGGAAAGTCTTCTCCTTTCTAACATGTTCAGAACACACAGGTGCTTTCCCTGTGCCCTCTTCAATACCAGAGACCACTGGGCAGTGGTTGCTTTTCCACTGTGCTCATATTTTGGGGTTTTTTTCCTAGCAAAATTATGTAGAAATATCCTTGTTACAAATTTCCCACCATCTCGAGAAAAAGCAGATTTCACACCTTAAGACAGAAACTCTGGAAATTCCATAGATTGATGCTAAACATGGATCTTTGCCAATAAAACTGTAATTCCTTAAATTGAAAATTTTGGACGTTTTTAGAGGTTTGGGTTTTCTCGATGAGAAATTACAAGTTTTACTGCAACTCATTGCCAGCTTACAAGAAACTACATTTAGCAGCTTCCCCTTGATGTACTGCTATTAAAAAATAAATGCAAAATCCCAACTATTTGGTATGTTGTGACTATTTCTCCTGGCCCAGGGACAAATCTCACCAAGCACAAACTGCTCGAGTCACTGTTATGGAGCAAACAAAACAGTGGCCGAGCTCTGGAAATTCACTTTGCACACAGGTTATAAAGGGAATATCTGGAGTCAAATCCTGGTTTTGGTGATACTCTGTTTTGAACCCCAACCTGCCAGAAGCCCCCCAGAAGGCACAGTCCATGCTGTGGGTGTTTATATGCAAGACTCATGACTAAATTTGGGCTAAACATGGACGGAGAGCTCTGCAGCTGCACCTGTACATGGGAAAATTTGATCCTGGCTGAGCGGCTACGACAGACACTGTAATTCATCTCCAAACACACCTTTTTGGCTCTCACGAGGCACTTAATCTACATCTCTCCACTCTGGCTGTGTAAATCAAGGACACCTGGCCCTTCCTGGCTTTTCACAGCATCCATCCTGGAAAAAAACCCCACAGGGCTGAGCTGAGAAACACTGAAGGCTTTTGGATATTGTTCCAGGACACTCCAAGATGGCTGAATGTTCTTTCCTAGAGGGAAAAAACCCGAGACGTGGCAGACCCCGATACCTCCATCACACAACCTCTGGGGAAGTTGTCTCTCTGTGTGTTTTTGGAGGCCATGGACATTCCTGCAGCCAGGCTGCTCCTTCCAGCCCTCAGACATTGGCCCCCTCTCCCTGCAGCACTTATCTCCATCCACCTTCTGGCACCGTTGGATGGGTCACAGCCTTTTGGAAAGACCATGGTCTGCTCTCTTATTTTCTCAAAAGTAATAATTATCTGGGGTAAAACCAGACTGAATCTGAGCTGGCCTGAATTATTCCTGTAAGATAAACCAAACAGAAACTTTCCCGATCGGTTCAATAATGCTTGGGGTGTGTTTAGTCTTCATTCAAGAATTACACCATTCCGAGTTTCCTGGATTTAGCTAAGCCCAAAAGCGAAAGTAACAGATCAAAATACCCTGAAATAAAACTTCTAGGAAGGGTTTTCAGGTCTGGCTAAAGCCGTATAGCTCTGGAAATCGCCGAAAGGCGTCTGATCTTTTGAGATTTCCATCCCTACTTCCAGAGCATTTAAGGCGCTTCCAAGCTCTTCCCAGCTTATCCTCGCGGTACCTCACAGCCCCAGCTGGACTCCTGCCCCATCATTTAGAGAAAACCAAGAGCCTTTCGAGGAAGGAAAGGCGGCCCATCCCGGCTGCTGGCAGGGATGAGCCGCCCTGGAGCGACGCTGCCGCAGCTCCGGAGCCGCTCCGCTTTCCCACAGGGATTTTTCATGGAATGGTAGCGAAGCACGAAGGGAGAAGCTCTTGCTTCAGCTGGATACCTGCGGGGCAGCGAGTTCCTGGCTTGTGGCTTCCCTTCAAGCAGGGACTGGAGAGCACAGGCAGCTCCTTCCTCTCCCAAAGCCGAGCTGGCTGGAGGCCCCTTTCCCTTCCCTTCGCTCTGACCAACCGCCGAGAAAAGAGGCTGCCAGTAAAACCCCCGACAGTAAAACATAAGCCATGAGGGTGACTGAGACTGAGTCAGGTGTGGATGGAGGCAAAGGGCTTTTGAGCAACCCAGGGGGGCACTAAAGGAGGCCACGTCATAAACATCCTGCAGCCCCAAGTGCTCCCGCTGGAACGGCACTGCCGGCTGCGCAGGCCCCTCAAGGATTCGCTCGTCCTGGTGGCCTGGAAATTAGATATTTCCAGCATTAGGCTTGTCAGAGACCACCTTAAAATGTTTAGCCATTTCTCTCTCAGCTCCAGAGGCCTCTTCCCGTGCTTTTCCCATGGTTTAAGTGGGAGCTCAGCAGGGGAAGCAGCGACGCACGAGGCCACGCAGCAGCAACATGCCTTGGTTCACTTGTAGTTTTTTTCCCTGTGGGTTTCTTTTTGTGTTTTAGATTTTGCTTCCCTTGCTGGAGTTGGGGATGCAGTGACAACCTGGGACTTGTGAGCAAACCCACTGCCCCCAGATCTGAGCCTGAAGGAGCACATGGGGAAAGAAAGGCTGCTCTCAGCAGGCTGTGCACTCGATGGAATCCGTGGCTGTGTCCTGCCCTCTCTTTCTGCTCCTGACTTTCCCCTGGCAGGGTGGATTGGCACAGCTGCCTATCAGAGGACTCATTTTGCCCCTATGCCATTAAATCCACCACTAAATTTACTGCACTCTTTTAGACTCCTCATCATTTATACAGCACACAGGCCTTTGTGTCCAGACTGGCACCACCAGCTCCTGGCTGTGTCTATATGCATCTGCAAACACCTAAAAACTGAGATGCAATGAGCTTTTTCTGGCCCTATTTACTAACAAAATCCACTGTTTCCATGGTGTGGGGTTATGTGAAGGAGCAGTGTCCTTTCAACCTGTCACTGCTCAGAGAGCATCTCCTCCAGCCACGGTCCAGGAGAGAGAATCTCCCAGCACTGCCAGAGCACATGTCAAATTTCATATTCTCCATCTGCTCCAGTAAAGGCTGAGCTGAAATATTAATTAGGAGATCTGATCCCTTCTCACCAGAAACAATCTGGATTTTATAGCCCAGGCAGAGGCCAGCAAGGCAGACAAAGCTCTGGGATACATCCTTTGCTGCTGGTTAACGGCTTTCAAGGAAACAAGGAACCTGGTGGGAGGACACAGACTGTAAAACATGTGGACATCTGGTCTGCTCTGTCCACCCTCCATCTCCCCCATGCTCACCCCCCACCTCCTCAGTGCATGTTCAGAGCAGAGAGAGGCAACTCGTAACATAAACAGCCATAACATGGCAATAAAGATTAATGAGCAAAACTTGCCATTTTATGTATAATCCGTGGGGATTTACAATCATTAATCTTTATTAGTGTGTAATAACTGTTTAGACATTAAGGACAGATTCTCAGCTGGACAAAACTGGCCTTATTCCAGCCAAGCCAATGGAGCAATGCCAGTTTACACCCTCCGAGCTCTAAATGAGACCCATCCCATCTGTAGGAATCATATCACTGACAGTATTTCCCCAACAGCAGGGGCAGAGCAGTGAAGGCAACTATTTGTCTTTCCCTGTATCTGAAAAAGAGAGCTGCATGTGTCCAGGAAGCTCAACAATAGACATGTCAATAAACATGAGGAAATTCAATGAAAAAGCAACAGCAACAAAAGGAACCCCAAGGAGCAGGGAAGTGCATGATTTTTGAGGCAAGACTATAAGATCTGGTTTGGCAGGAGCGTAACTAAGAGGGATGTAGCAATCTTTGGCATGTGGAAGAGTGAAAGCACCAAGACAGGCTCCCAGAGTTCCTCTAAGAGGAACAAGATGGAAGAGAGAAAAAAAAAAAAAAAAAAGAGCATCTTGGCTGGCTTTTCTGAGAGAGGAGTTTGGGGGTTGTTTTTAATAAAAAAGAGGTCTATTAAACAAGGGAGCTGGTGGGAACCTTGTCTGAACTACATCAGAGCAGCCACTAAAGCAATGCTGTGTTGGCCAAGTGGGATTTCCTCTTCCAGAATGTCCAGGGAAGAAAGGAAATGTGCAGGTACATACTTGGCTTGTAGCAAGCATGGAGAAATCCCAGCTAAGGCTGTGCATGCTGGGGTCTGCCCTCAGCACCAGGCACTGCTCCCTGCCTGGGCAAAGGGTCTGGCAGCCCCTTCCCACCAAGGAGCAGCAGCACTGACCCGACAGCACGTGCTGATGGACAGGGAGATCAACTGCAAATCTTTTTAGAGAGCTTTTTCTGAGTAGTGACCCATCAACTGCCTCCTCCATCACACAGAGGAGGCCGCCTGCCTCCAGAAATGGTGTTCCACCTCTTCAACAAGTCAGAGCTGCCTCCTTCCTCACCAGTAAACCTGACACAAGCCAGGGAAAACACAGAAATACAGTACAGAGATATCTGTGTAAGGGTTTGTACACCTGGAAAAAACTCCAGAAGAGATGGGCATTGCACCCACTGCAGCAGCATGTACCTGGTGTTTAAAAACAGTAACCAGAAAATGCCCTCTTTCAGATTTAAGGGGGCAGTGGGCTCTTGGAGACCCAGAAAACAGCTTTCCTGCCAGTGACACTTCAGAGCTGTAGCAATGGCAAGGCCTCAAACATTCAGGAGACTGCAGGAACATCAAGAGCTGCATGGTAGGGGGAAAGAAGAGGATGAATATCATGCCCAGGGATACCCAGGGATGGGCTGTGCCTCTTTCCTGCAGCCCAGTAACCTGTGGCAGAGCAGAGAGACCCTCCCTGCCCTACAAAAGGCTCCCTGTGCTGGAATCCATCCACAGCTGGTCCAAGTCACAGCTCAGTGCTGAGCTCCAAAAGCTTTGCTGTCCTCCCTGCTCCCTGGTGGAGTTTGGGTTCTCTCAGGTTTATGGCATGAGACCTGTGTCTTTAAAAATCCCAGTTCAGGGCAATCCAACAGGCTGCCCACAGTCCTGTGCTGTGTGAACACAAAAGAGCTTTCTGAAGAACAGCTTTAAGCCTCAACACCTTGGCTGCTCAGGGGTTGGGACAGGCTTAATGTCCCAGCAACCATATCTGTCCAAGGCAAGGCTGTGCTTGTGTTACAGCCAAGCAAAGATCTGGGCAGTGACCAAAGGCTTTTCATCTCCACAGAGGTTACAATCAACTCAAAGAGAGAAGAGTCTGACTTTCATCTTGCAGCCCAGTGTTTTTGCAGAGCTTTTAAGCACACAGGAGTCTCTGGCTCTCCTCCCTGAGCCGAGGCCACCAGCTCAGGCTTCTCTCTAAGAAATGCCTGGGTCAGGCCAAGCTTTGTGTCCACACATGTCACGAGGGATGCAGGGACAGACCAACAACCTCTGCATTCTCCCCTCCACAGTGGTGATCCCTCAGATCACTGTTTTCATCCTCACACGGATCCACACTTACTCTGGGCTGACGCAAACGACTTTTAAAGGAACAAAGTCATGGAGAATGAGCAGGGAAGGGAAGTGATTTGTTGCCTGCCCTATTGTAATGTCATTAAAACAAAGGGATTAGAGGGCCCAAGCACAGTAAGAGCAAAAAGCATAAAAGCAAGCACTCAGCATGCAGTGTGGAGGCATGTAGGAATCCTTTTAGAGGGTTACTAGCTGCAGACAACACTGACATTAATTTTCTATTGGAAAACGCTGGTGACATTAATATCTGCTATTAATACTGAACTTTGACAGTATCTCATAAATTCAACCTGTCAATTACAATGGCACTGAAATAAAGGTGCTCTGAGGTCAAGGAGATGCGGTGTCCAAATGAGACTTATATTCCAGGAGAAAAGCGGCAAAAACAATCTTTAACAAAAGCATCAGATCCATATGTAGGAAAACCAAAGGGTGGTTTTAAATGTCATGTTTTTCAAAGCGAGAATTGATGCTGGAACCACGTCTATAAACTGGCTGGCTGGACTTTTAGCTGCAGCTGAGGACAATCAATCAAAACAGCTCTGCGACTCTGAGAAAGTGAGAGAGAGAAAACACACACACAGACACACCATGGAATATGAGAGGGCAGATTACGAGCCATGCGAGGCCTCTTAAAATTACACTGTGAAGTAAAACATCCTCGTGTTTCACCCGCCACAAAACGCAACCTGAAAGGTTCCCCTCGGCACGGAGCGGGATGTGACCGAGGGAGGGGAACCTCCTCCCCCAAAGTCTGCATGACCTCTGAGCTGCACCCCAATCCCTGCAAGCCCTCTTAGAGCCCCCCCCGAGGGGCACAAGGGTTGATAAACCCCCGTGAGCAAAGCTCTCCTATCTCTTCCCGTGTGGAGCTGCCCTGTTTTCGGGTTCACAGCCACCCCCGTGGGCACTGCCAACCACAGTTGTGCCGGTGGCAGTGGAAGCCCAGGCACTGGCGGTGTCTGTGTGCGCCTTCCAAAGCGTTGCTGTGTCCCCAGCACCAGAGGTGCCACCGTTGGGGAACCCCTACTCTTCAATTCTACCCTCCCCATCAGCCCTTCCAAGGGATCGCTTCCCAAAATACGCTCAGACTGTTCCGGAAGCCCAGCCCGCACCAGCGGAGTCTGGAGCCGCTAAACTGGGAGAGCAAGAGCTGGACCCCAGGCTGAGTTACCTCCTGCACAACAAATACTGCAGAGCAAGACTAGTTTCTAGCTGGGGTTTGACTCTGAGAGGCTGTGCCAAAGCAATGGGTGGGCATGGGAAGCGTGTGGAGGGGCAGGAGGCCCAGGCAGTGCCCTTCACAGGGCTGGGAGAAGGAGGCCAAGGCCCTCCTGGCCAGGAGAGGCAGCTGGGCGGGTGGGGCTCAGTCCAACAGCATTAAGCTGGAGCAGCCTCCCTCCAGCCCCACAACACCTCACAGTGCACAGTCCCCCCCTCTCTGGACAGTAACTGTGTGACCCAAAGGCTGAGTGATCTGTGTCTCCCTTCCCACCCCAACAGCCCCTGTTCTCCTGCCCTTGGCTGGCAGCTTTTCTCCAAGGACACGGCCAACAGCAACAAGCCCCTGGTAGGGATGGGCTGTGGTGTCCCTGCATGGTTTCCAGGCTGCAGCTCCCACAGGACACACCTGCAGCCCATGCCAAAGCCCAGTGCTCCTGCTGCCTTCAGCATCCCAGCCAGACCTGGACACAGCCCAAACCACGTGCCAGCACGGGCTCCTGGGGAGCACCAGCACTCCCAAAGTGTGGGCAAGCACGGAGGGATTGCTGCCCACACAGTGCCAAGGGCCCTAGAAACCAACTCTAAAGTATCCCATTTTTCACAGGTGTCATGCCATGCATCCTGTGATCCTGTCCCATCCGGAGAAGGAGAGAGGAACTCCTTTTTAGGCCCAAAGCAGCTCATCCCCAGCCCAAGGGAGCCTCGGGCACTGCAACGCTGCTGGGCCCACGGGCAGGTGGGCACTGACCACGCAGCCCCCTCCTCACCTTTGTGCAACTCATCTGACAACCTCCTTCCTTCTAGGGCTTTTGTCCCAGACACCATCCCAGCGATTCCCACTGCAGACCCCATAACCTGCCCGCTGTGAGGCCCTGGGACGTGGGGCAGGGGCTGTCCCAGCTGGGGGCTGGCAGTGCCCCCCAGGCTGGGCTCGGAGCGCGGTGTCCAGAGAAGGGGCACCGGGACCTCCCTTCCTTACACCTCACACTCTGTGAGAGCAGCTCGAGCAGCTGCGAGTCTTGCTTATAAATTCCTTTTACGATGCACATTAAATATTTTCCACAACAGAGACACTTCTCCTCTTCTTCCTCTTTTCCTCTGACACCTTTTCCCCCAGCGAAGCCCTGCGACTGCTGCTTGCTGTGGCCTCATTTAGCATCATCATCGTCACCACGCACTCATCCTCATATAAAACAGAAATCTATTCCATCAAGCACTTAACATAAATATTAAAATAATGGAAGGGACAAAATATAAATCTACATACAACTTCATGACTACCATAGCACCTATTACCATGACAAAGCAAATTCTGGTTCACGGGGAAGGGAAGGGGGATGAGGAGCAAGTTAGGAAGAGGGACTTCGACTGTCATTAAATATGTAAATCACTCTTTTAAATTCTTTTTTTTTTTGTTGTTTTGTTTTTGTTTTAAGGTTACCAACCTTATTAAAATTCATTTCACTAACCAGCTCGTTCTATGTCACTATGAATACCAAAGAACCCTTTAAAAAACTTCGGCGAGGTGGGGGTTTCTCAGAATAAAAAAACAAAACAAAACAAAAACACGGCGACTTTCTGTTGGTGCTTCCATGACAAGTCCTGCCACGCGCCCCTCCCCTGCACCCACCAGTCCACAGAAGGGCAATTCATTTACAAGTCCAGTTCTCAGTCTCCCAGGATGAGCTTGACAAAAGAGGCGACGTCTGTCTCTTTGGATTCGTGCAGGGTGAAGAAAGGATGTTGCTGGGAAAGAAAAGAGAGAGAAAACAGCAAAGTTTATTATTCATGATGCTGAAGATTGAACCAAAAACCTTTTCAGACAACCCTCTAGACAGTGAAAAAGGGTTTGGCATCAGCACCACAATATTGGGCTTTCCATGTTTGCAGCTGAGGCAAGTCAGGGAGCCCCAGGGGCCACTCCAGGAAAGCTGCAGAGCTGTGCTGCCCTCACGGACTCCTTCTAAGCCCTGGCCTGGCTGGGAGGGCTGAGCTGGGCTGCTCTCAGTGCTAAAACAGCGCCTCCATCTCTGGCACATTGTGCCCCTTGGAGCTCTGCTGCTCCTCCCAAGGCGGTGGTTACCCATCCCACCAGCTCCAGCAGGAGCAAGGAAAACCTTGCAGGAAGGCTGTCTGCAGTGGGTTTTCCCTCAGCTTCCTGCTTTATCTGTGTATTTACCCTCTGGTGACTTCTGAGTCTCATTTCTTCCCTGAATTGCTCCTATTTGCAGCAGGACATGGCTGCGTTACCCCAGCCACCGCACAGGAAAGTCATCCCGACTGGAAAACCATCCGCACTTGTGTGTTTAACTACTTAATCCTGACCAACATGGGGAGACATCCTGCCAGAAAATCTTGCCTACATTTCAGCACGAATGGAAAAATACGTGTAAGGACGGAAAACACAACCAAACACCCCCTGACAGCAACAGAAGCCCCTCTCAACCAGCACCAGCGACTCCCTTTGGTACCAGGGGCTGCAACACGTCAGCTGAGATCAGCCCACTCCCACCTGAAATCCCCAAAATGCTGCTTGACACCCACTGTCCTGGCAGAGAAGTGGATTTATTTGTATGGAGAGTGTCAGAGAGAACCAAAAGGCAGCCACTGCAGGGCTCACAGTGACCACTCTCTGTGCAAAGTTGGAGGAGCCCAGTTTGAATCCAGACCGTCTCATTTCAAGACAGGTTTTTAAAGACAATTTGGGATTTCCAGGGGTTTGTTGTTTTTTTTTTTTTTTTCAAGCTGCCCCCCCTCACCTCAGTCCCCAAGCACTGGCTGTTTCAATGATTGTTTGTGGCAGTGAGAAGAACAAAGAAAAGAAATTTTCCAAGGTGGGCTTGAGTGGAAAGTTATCGAGGCAGCTCTGAGGAGATGGGAAGCGACCCAAAGACACACCAGAAAGGAAGAGGAAGCACAATTATGTGGGAAACAGGGCTTAAATGGGTTGAGGCAAGGATCCAGGCAAAATTTAAGGTCTCCCTAGGTCAGACAGTCACAGGAATTGAAGCGTCCTGAATAACTCTGGGAGAGGTGACCTAAATGACCTGCCGTGTTATTATCCCAGCGTGATGCCGCTGCTTTCACAGCCCAGTGAAGTCACACCCAAAGCAGAGCTACCACAGCCTGGAAGCACCCCCAAGTGTGACATGGGTGGCAGCAGTGACCTGCAGCCCCGTGTCCCAGTGAACCCAACCCCTCTGCAGTGCCTAAGCCTGGCCAGAGCACAGAGCCCCCCGTGCCAGGCGGGATGTGCTCCACACCATGTGCAGACCACCGGCCCTGCAGTAGTTTCACGCTCCACTTCACCTGGGGAAGTGGGTTTGAAAATGAAATTAAGCACCCATATCAGTTTTCCTGATGCTCAAGATAGCACAGAGTCATATTTTCCATGAGAAACCTCAATTCCACAGGAAAGCAAGGGAGCAGTCTTGGTCTAAATGACAAGTCCAATCCAGTACCGCAACTTAATGCCATAAGAGAGAGAAAAAAAAACCCCAACAAAACAGCAACCCTCAACCACAGGACCTCACAACATTCATGTCAGCCATAAAATACCACAGCATTGAGATACTCCAGAGAGGTGATCCAAGAACCTAATTCAATAGAAATGCACTCGCTTGCCAGTGGGAATTAATGCTGCAACAGACGGAGCTGCTTCGGTGAACCTTTTTGATAAAAGGCCATTTGGCAAAGTTCAGAAATTTGCTTAAAATAAATATATGTATTTATTCAATAATATACCAAAAAAAGGTGGGTTTTTTTTTAAGAAAAAAAAGTCATAAACCTCGGGCCTCCCTTTGTTTGAAACCAGTATTTGGGCAAACTGTGTGTCAATCAGAGCTATATATAGTCTAATTGAATTATAGGGCCCAGCACGAAATGCCACGGGAATTATTCATTGCTCACAACTCAGGTTCAAGAGGTATGTGGATTTCCAGCATGACCTGCAGCCAGAGCACCCTAAACCCTGGCACCTTCACCCCTCTGAGCAGACAGCGTGAGGTGACAATGACACTGATCCTCTGGATGGCCTGTCCCAAGAATTACAGCTCAAGGGATACCAATGCCTGAGGAATTTCTGCAGCAGTTTCCAGCCTTAACCCAGAAGATCTTGCCAGTGGCACCAGCAAGGGGTGGGAATGTAGGGACAAGCAAGCATTTGGGTCAGGATCTTCAGGAACAACAAAGTTAGGCACCTTCCTGCTTTTAGCAAGTTGTGAATGAGGTGAGAGTGAAAAAAAGGACTAGATGCCTACAGGAGTGAAACACTGACTTTCTGAACTCTCCTGCTTGTTACCATCTTTTAGGAGCACCAGGATCAATACCAGAGAGTCAGGAGAGAGAGGCCATGAAGCTGTGGAGCCCTAGCAGAAAAATTTGCCTAAAAGAACCTGTTCTTGCCAGCTGCAGCCCAGAGCAGTGGCTGAGCAGACATCAGTGTCTGCACTGGGAGCTCACCCAGAGCCCTGCCCTGCCCTGCCCCGTCCCCAGCCTTTATTGGCCTCTTCTTCCTCAGTTATTCCTCTGTCCCAGACGTGCTCCCAGCAAACAGTCTCTAAGCAGCAGATGAAATTCAATAACCGGAATTATTACTCACAGACTCGTCTCTGTCCCCAACATCCAGGAATTACTCTGTCCAAAAAGTCTCCTCTCCAAGGCACCATGGCAGTAAAGCCCAGGGCACTCAGCTCCTGCAGCCCATGTGGAGCATCCAGGGCACACTGAGGTGTCTGAATCCATCAAACAAACCCAAGAGGAGGATTTTATCCTCACTGATTCTTCACAGCCTCATTCTTTTCCCTTAGCAGATCTATTACCTGCTTTTACCAATTTTTCTCCCTTGATCTGACTGGAAAAGCACCTGAATGAGATTTCAAAGAGCATCTCTGACTGGCAGTCACCCTCACAGTACCCTGAAGTGTCACAATTCTCACGTCTGTTTTGAAAAAGGAGATGCTAAGCATCCCAAATCCTCATCACTACTGGAATCCCTGCCTTCAGCATCTCACTGTAACCCACTGCAGCTCTGAACCAACACACTGCTTGATGCAGCCACACTCACCATAAGCTCTGGGTATGTTGGCCGTTCTTTGGAATTCTTCTTCAAGCTTTAATGGAGAAAAAAAAAAAAAGAAGAAAAGATTAAAAGTTACACTGTGTGTGTAATTTAAGCTATAAAATTATATCATGAAAAAAGCAAGGTTTCAAGCCCCTGGAGAATAAGTTCAGCTACTCATCCATGCTGAGCAAACTTAAACCTTGAGGACAACTCAGCCAACATGATCAAGGCCAGTCAGATCAAGCAACACAGGGCTGGGTACACAAGTGCTTTGAGCTCAAGGTCAAACAGGACCTGGAGACACCATAAACAGCAGTTAAGACGCTGCCTGTTGCTGGTGGTCAGGCACAACCGGGTTTTTGGGTGCCCTGCAGTAGGCCAGTGACTAAGGGAATGGATACAGCCTCCAACCTCTGACTGGGAGCAGTGACTGAGTGGCTCCAAAACACGTGTACAACTATTTATTTATCCCTGTGCCGTTATCAGCGGGGACGGTTCCATGGGACATCCTTTTTTCCTCCTCTCCTACAACAGATGGCTCTGGAGGGTTGTAGCTGGGAGCTATTTTGGTTTCCCTCCAGCAGAAAATAGCTTTTTTTTTAAAAAGACAGGACGTAATCTCTACTCACTTCCTGGCAGTGTATTTAGGGGAAAGACACTTGGAGCAACTTGAAAAGATCTTCACACACGTACACGGCGGTGGCGGGGAAAAGGTGTCACACTGAGCAAAACAAAAGTGAGAACCTCGGCGATGATAAGTCGCTCCTCTGCTGGGATTTGCAGGAGCCCAGAGGAAGCAGGGGACACACACTGAATAGATATTTCCTGCTTGCTGTGTGTAGAGGGCTCGTGTTCAGTGTCATGTTGTGAATGGACAGAGGAACCGAGGGCCGATACGTGCCAACACCGCCGAGCTGAAGGTACGGGATGTGTCACATCCTCTGAGCCCCAGAGCAGCCCCAGCCAAGATGACAAGGTGAATTTCAAGGTTAGGTGTGCCCAGATTTGGTATAATCCTCTTAATTTAGACCCTCTGTGAATAAAAACCTTGCTCCTAGGTTATTAATACCAGGAAATCTGGTGACAAATTACTGAAATCAATGTAAATTTTCAGGAATTAAGAGTCATACTGGGATCTGATCCTGACTCAGACATCCCAGGAACCTTCCTGCAGTGGATACAGGTGATCAGACTTCACTGCCCCAGGCAGCAGATGGATTAGACATAGAACTGAGCCAGGCTTGATACACTGAGTGGATGTGACCTGGTTTGGTGACAGAAGAAATTCTCAGACTCCAGCAAGGCAAAACCAGTGCAATCTGCAGCCAAACTCCCTGATTTGAGTCCATGCCACAATGCTGGCGTTGACAGATCTTCAGTGGTCCTGAAGGGCAGGATTTGCAAAGAGAGGAATCGCCACATGCTCCCCAAAGTGGCCGTGGATGTAACTCCTAAGCCAGCCACAGCCTGAGCTGCAGGACACTGGGCTTGCAAGAGCAAATCACTCAGTGAGGAACAGCCTGCCTGGCACACACAGGCAGCTTGGCAATAACAACCAGCATGGGAGAACAGCAGCTGGTCCAAAACCTCAGCGTGGGCCTTGCGAGAACGGTGGGCATTTTGGGAGGGGGTTTTTCCGAGGCAGCTCCCACCTCTGCAGACACAGAGCAGTGTGGGCATGGCAGGCATTCCCCAGCACGGGTCGGTGGGGAGGCGAGGAGCTGAACCACGGGGACATGAAAACATGTTTGGACACGACTCCCAGGAATCCGAACGCCGGCACTGAGAGTCCCCGGGCAGGAGTGGCTGCTAATCCCCTTCCTGGGTCACGGCAGAGCCGGCCGGGCTCTGGCCCCGACCCTGGCACTGGGGAACAGTCTCACATTTCTGTATTTGTCGATGTGCCGTCCTTTCTTGGCCACCACACAAACCCACCATCCACCTGCCAACTTGGCAGGCGGCGCGTGGCACTGCAGTGCCTGGAAAATCCAGCCACCTCCCCGGCGGTTCCAGGGAGCTGGAGGGAGCGGCAGTCAGGAGCTGCAGGGCAGCTGCCAGCTCTGTGAACCACGGGCTGAGGGCAGCTCTGAGCCTCCCTGGGCGCTGCAGAGCCGGAGCTCTGCACAGCTCTCACAGCTCCAGACAGCAGCGTCTGCTCCAGCCCCATTCCTGCGCCGCAGCCAAACTCTCCCGCTGCTTCCAGCGCCGAGTCCCGTGGAAAGCAGAGGAGCAGCTGGAGGGCCTTGGGAGCGGGGCAGAGTCTGACAGGGGCCACCACAGGGCAAGCTGCCCTCAGAGCTGTGCCCCCTGGGAGTGGAAGCAGAAGGAGGAGGCCATTCCATATCCTGCTGCCCCTTCCAGCCGCAGGGATGTGAGGGGGCTGGAGGAGCCCCCTGACTGCACCTGCCTGTGCACACAGGAACCCTGTGCTGCTGCTGGGGGGGCAACCAGAGCCTCCTAAACCCCTTCCTCCTCCCCAAAACAAACCAAGCCTGTTGCTCACCACCTCAGGCAGGCAGACCCTCACAGCCACCATCACCACTGCTCTGCCCACGCAGTGCCAGGCGCCCACCGGGCCCAGCGAGGGCACATTCTGCCCAAAAACCGGGTTTGTACCCCCAGGAGCTGCCTGTGGGGACAGGGGTGCAGGGTGCCAATGGGCAGGTGTGCCCCCCAGCCTCCCCCCAGCACGGCAGAGGCCGGGGAGGTGTTTTACCATTGCGAGGTAAAATCGACGAACTCCGCTGAGAACTTCTCCGCTGGGAGCTGCGGCGACGGCTCCTCCACCACCTGCTTGAGCTGCTGGAAGGGCGTCCCCCAGGAGTCGTAGGGAAAGCGCAGGATGGCCAGCTCGATCTGGGGACACACGGCCCACACCTCAGGACTGGCGCTGGACACCCCACAGCCCGCCCGCCCCACGGATTTTGGACTCCCGTGTGCCCCACCCTGGGGTGTGGGGTTTTTTTTAGGTTCCACACAAACTGGAGGGCTGGATCACCTCTGCTATGGAGACGGGCTGAAAGATCTGGGATTGTTCAGCCTGGAGATGGGAAGGCTCCAGGGAGATCATAGAGCCCCTTTCAGTGCTTAAAGGGGACTCACAAACAGGAGGAAGAGTGACTTTTTACATGGGCAGATGGTGATAGGACAAGGGGGAACAGTTTTAAACTAAAAGAGGAGAGAGATAGATTAGAAGTTAGGAGGAAATTCTCCCCTGTGAGGGTGGGGAGGCCCTGGCACAGGTTGCCCAGAGAAGCTGTGGCTGCCCCATCCCTGGAAGTGTCCAAGGCCAGGCTGGATGGGGCTTGGAGCCACCTGGGCTAGTGGAAGGTGTCCGTGCCCATGGCAGGGGGTGGAACAAAAGCAGCTTTAAGGTCCCTTCCAACCCAAATCACTCTATGATTTCCTCACCACCCTGGCCATAACATCTTGCTTAACCTCCCCTAGCAAAAGGGAGAGGCCAGAGGAGATCCACATGGATCCATACTCAATTCCCTGTTACCCCCATGTCCGACATCACCCGGGAAAGAAGTTAAAACCAGCCCCACACAGCACAGGGTAACTGTGCTGTAAAACGACTTTGTGAGCAGATGGATTCCCCCTAAACACTGCGTGGGAGACACCCCCCATCCCTGCTCTCCCGAGGGGGACTCTGCTAATTGCTGAGTGCTGGGAGGGCGTCTTTGTGCTTGGACTCCAACCTGCTCCAGGCACCAGACGCCTGTGCCTTAGTCCATGCTGCCATCTCCTGGCAGCTGCGGCAGCCAGGAGCTCACAAAGCAGCTTCATCCTCCTTCCCTTCAACCCTTCAGCACATTCCCTGGTCCCCCCAGAGCTGTATTCCCATTCCCAGCCCGCCACCTTCCCAAGGAACCGGTGCCACCGGTGCCAGCAGGGCTGTGGGGTCACCCTACCATGGTGATGCCCAGGCTCCAGATGTCGGATTTGACACTGTACCCCTTCTGGTTCAGCTCCGGGTTGATTCTCTCAGGCTGTGAAGAGAGACAGAGGTGGGTGAGGAACAGGGATGGTCCCAGTGCCATGCCCACACCCAGGGCTCACCAACCTCAGGTGGGGCTTTTAGCACAGGACCCCTTTGCCCACAACACCAGGCTGCTCTCTTGGTTGTTGTGGGGCCAAACCTGGTCTCCCCATCCTCACCAGTAAGGGCAGGCAGTGAAATGGGTCACCAGAAGCAGGTGGCACCTGCACCAGGGACTGGTGTGGTGGAGGTGATCTGGCACAGCTGGCACGGAGGGGTGACAAGCCTCAGTTCTCCAGGACTGTTTTCACCCCATGCAAGTGCCCCACAAAGGGTGAAGCCTGAGGGACCCAATCCCTGGGGACTGTTTTTCCTCCCAGATGCCAAGTACTATTGCCCCCACGAGGCAAACACACGAGAAGGAGCAATTCCAGAGCCTTTCCCAAGGTCACAGGGAGGTGAGAAGGCAGCAGGAAGCTGTGCCCAGGAGACCCATGAGATCCATCTCCCTCTCTGCCCCTTTACAAGGGATACATCTTCCCAAAGGAGTTCCCAGAGCACATGCCAGAGGCTGATCCTTCCCCCCGAGCTCAGGTTCCTTTGGCTGCTCCCCACACAGCTTCTCCACAGCTCAACTTACAGCCATGTAGGGTTTGCATCCTGCATCCATGGTTTTAGCAACCGAGTCGACGAGGTAACCGCTAATGCCGAAATCGCACATTTTCACCTGCCCCTGCGTATTGATCAACACGTTAGAGGGCTTTACATCTGCAAGAAGGAACACAGACCACAGTCACTGTCACACGTGGGTGCCTGGGCCAAGCCAAAAACAGCTGAAGAGCTTCCTATCAGCAGAGGGCACCCAAGGAGCCCGTGCAGAGCCCCGAGCCTTGGACACGCCACAACCCCGCTGGCTGCAGCTGCTGCATGTTCAGGTGACAACCCATGGGCCTGTCACGCGTTCAGGTGACAACCCCACAGGCCTGTCACGTGTCCTGACAGTGTCCCTTCACTTGCAGACTCCCCTCTCCAGTTTGGGGAAGCAGGAGGTGACCCTGCACGTAACCACCCCATCCCACTGCACGTGGGAAGGCCACAGACATTGGAGCAGCTCCATAGGGCTGGGGGCATCTCCATGGGATGTCTGCAAAGGGCTGCAGCTCTGGCAAGCCCCCATGGATCTGGCCTTGTGCCAGCAAAAGGAAAAGCCATGGAGGAAGCATGAGGAGTGGGCAGGAAAGGGTGAAAGGGAGCAGGGGGCGCAGGGAAGGAGGGAGCTGTAACTAAGACAAGGACCAAAATGGGCTCTGATTTTGAGGATCCCAGGCCTGGTGGCAGCATGAGCAGCAGCAGGTGTGTGGGTGCTCCACACCTTATGGAAATCAGGCCAGTGTCTCATCTATTTATTACTGCCAGATTTATCTGCTTCCCATCACGGCCTCACAATCCCTGGTGTGTTCACACTTGCAGCACGTTATAATCCCCATCAGAAAGGGAAATAAAGGCACAGAAAGATGCCAGGAAGTGATATCCAGGAGAGCATGGAGTTGCTTTCCTGCACAGCAGACAATTGCTCCATAAGGATAATCCCAAATGAAATCCCAACACAGCAGAGGTGACTCCAAAGGGAGCAATCCTTTCCCTGTTGCCCCCCAGAAATCCCAGGTCTCTTCTCCTCTGTCTCCATGTGATAAGTTATTTAATACAAGGCTGAAACACTATCTGAAGGAGGCCAGAAGCTGCTTTTGAGTCCTGCTTATTAGAACTGGGTGGTTTACAGCTCATTAACATCTGCTCTCTGATCAGCATTCTGCAATCAAAACCCTGAGGTATGAGATCCTCACCCATCTGTTACTAGGCTGAAATAAGATAATTTTCAGAGAAAATCAAACAAGTAAACAGAAACAAAAGCAGCACTTTCCACCTCCTGTAAATGATACAGAGAGGGCAGAAACTCAACTCCCAGCCACAGGCAGAATGTACCCAGTGTGGCTGCCTGCTCCAGCTCAACTCTGCTGCTTCAGATGCTCCTTCCCAGGCACTCACACACTCCAGGGAGGGCTTTTTCCTCCTCGTGACAAATCGAAAATGACCCTTTGAAAAATAAAGGTGTCAAGCAGCAACTTCAAATTTGCTTCTTTCTGTGTTCATGGCATCTGTGAGATGCTCTAGAGGGGAAAATGTCAGAAGAGCTTAAGGAGGGTATTTATGATTTCACTGGAGGCTATTTTAGCTATCAAACTGCTCTGCTCCACCAGTGCTCAGGGAAGCTCAGGGAAGGGGAGAGGATGGGTAGATCACTGCATGAGGCATCGCTCTGGCACGGAGATGCCTCTCCCTGCACATCAGCACAGAACTGGGGGAGAAACCTTGGCAAAGCCCGGTCCAAAGCTCACCAAGGTCAGGAGGAGAAGACTGGCTGAATTTCACAGAGGTGCTGAAGCAAACCATGGATTTAGGGAAATGGGGCAAGCAGCACAACCAGGCTGGAGCTCACTTCTCCACCTCAGGGAAAAGCTGGGACCAGCAGGCAGTTTCCAGCAGCCATTTCCTCTGACTGGGTTTTGCTGCAAGTCATGAGATGCCAGGGAACATTTTTGCTGTCAAAGGCCCATTTTATCTGGGGTGTTTTGGGAGCCCTTGCCAGGCTGAGAGCAGGGCAGACAGACAGACAGACAGCCCAGCATGGCCAGGGCTGTGTGCCTGGCACTCACCTCGGTGGATCACGGAGAGCTTACTGTGGAGATGTTCTAGTGCTTTTACAATCTGAAACAACAAATGCAGAGTCAATCACGGCCGGCAGCACCTTGGGGAGGAGGAAATGACATCTGGCTTCACCCCACCAGACCTGCCTGGAGGGTTTCCCACAAGTCCTGCAGCCTCCCAGCAGCCCAAGGTGACAATGGGTACCCAGGGATGTCCCAGGACCCTGATGAGAAGGCAAAGGAGCTGCAGGACCCTCCCCACATCTCATGCTGTGTCGTCTCTTCATTACATGTACAGGTACTTTTTGGATTATTTACAGTTTATAAATAACATCACCTCAGACCTGATCCTGGAAGCCAGCTGGGAATGGCCACATGGGCTGTGGCCCATGGACCATGCTCTTCCTGGTGCAAACAGAGCAGGGAGCTTGGGTCATGTAGGACTTGGTTCAGAAGGGAAACCCCCTTTCCCTCCCCTCCTCACCCTGCTAATACTCACAGAGACGGCGATTTTCCCCAGGATGTCCTCGGGAATCGTCAGGCCTTTGTCAATGACATGTTTGTAGAACTTGTCCAGTGAGGTATCCATCAGCTCCATGCAAATCCACACGTCTCCCTGGAGAAAAAAGCAAGCAGATATCTGCCTACTGGAACCAAGCATCCTTTCCTTCCTTGCTTTCCTTTCCTGTCCTGTGCAGGTTTTCCTTTCTTTCTTTCCCTTCCTGCCCTGTGCAAAGCTCTTTGGCACTTGCCCTTTGCTGACCTGTTTGCCTCTTCCCTGTTCTTTTAAAACTCATTCAGCAGAACTGTACTGGGCTTTCTTTTCCCTGCTCTCCAGCTGGAATTAGGTGCTGTCCACATTCCCTACCATTTAGGGTGTGTTTTTTGCTGTCTTTTTCCCAAAGCAGAGTCCTGGTGATTTAGGAGCCTAGAAAGTTATCGGAACTCAGGCTCCTAATGCCCAGCCAGGAAAAGTTCAGCTCTGCAGGGTTATGCTTAAAGCTCTTCAATAAATCCTGCTTCTCAGAGCTTTCCACATTTTCCCTCCCCATGGCTTTCTCATCCCAAGCCAGGGTAATATTAACACCACAGGACCAGGCTGTGGGCTGGTGGCCTCGGTGCCTGGATGCCCCCAGCACTAAAACTCACTTTATGTGACAGATCCTAGGCCAGGATTGAGCAAATCCATATTGTACCAAGTCCTGTGTTTAGATGGACATTAAACCCCTGGCACTTGGAGGGATGGGAATTCAGAGCCTGGGAGAAGGGGCAGCAGGGCTCAGCCCCAGGATTCCGTACCTCTCGGAAAAGTGCCCCGTAAAAGGTGACGGTGAAGGGACAATCCACTGTCCTCATGGAGATATCCAGGTCCATCAACAACCTCTTCTGCTCCTGGCTGTTCACCGTGGCTCGGATCCGCTGGAAGACAGGGAGTGTCAGTGGTGGCTGCCAGCACCTGGGTGCCACGGCCACACCAGGGCTGGCCACTGGGCCCTCACACCCCCCCGACCCTTCAAGCACATCCCCTGGGCCCCCCTGTTATCACACAGGCACTTCACAAGCCCAGCAGGAGCACAGGGATCCCCCCTCTTCCCTGTAAACACCTCTCTTTGCAACAGCCAAAAGAAATGAGTGTTGGCAGAGGAGGCAGGAGCAGGAGATCAGACTGTAGGCTGGTGGAAAGCTGTGATTTTAGAGCTGCAGTGGACATCTGTTACATCAGGGCTCCAGCCCTGCACCAGAGCATGGAAAATGGGCATTTCCCAGTCTCCCAGGAAGAGATGTCATTTATGGGATATACCTGGAGACCCTCAGCTGGGAAATGCCACAACAGGGCATGACACAGTCCAGCATGGGTCACACACAGATTCCAGGCTCCCTGGCCAAAGCCCCTCGGGGCCAGTAACGGGACAGAATTAAACTGTTCAGCATCACAGGTGGCCTGAATGCTCCTGCCATACCCTGTTCAGATCTTCCATCATACTCACAGGCATTTTTTGCACTTTGGTGACCACCAAAGCAAACAAGAAGACCAAATGCAGAGCACAGAGGCCCTGAGGAATGTCCCACCCAGCACCCACAGCAAAGTCTATCCACAGCTGAGGAGCCAAGAGTTTTCCCTCAGTTTGCTCACAGCTTCCAATTCTGCATCTCTTTTTTTTCTTATTCAGAAAGGAAACGTGAGGGAAAATTCAGCCAAGCAAAAACTGGTCCTACCCAAACTACAAATTTTCCCATGACCATTTCCCTAAGCTCCAAATTTATGAGTCTAAGCTGTTGTTATGAAAACTTTTCATAATAGCACCTACAAGCCTGCCATGGATCAGGATCCCACTGCAGCAGGCAAAATGTGAAAATCCCAACAAAAATTTCCCCTTCCAAATAGCCTAAAAAAAAGCCCCAGACAGAGAAAATTCTCTTATGCAATTGAATTTGCTCTTCTTTACAAAGTGCAGAGCCCTGAGTCTGAGGGCACAGCTACATCAGAAAAAAAGTACGTATGTTTAAAAAATTATGGCAAAGAGAATTCTAGGGAGACAGGGATATTGTGGATGAAGGTGAGTGACTGATGCACTGCAGTGCTGGAAACACACTGAGCATCACAGTTTTAGGACACACCCCTTGGCTGAAAGGCCTGAATGTCTCTGAGCACTTTTTGAGCCCCTCGAGCTCAAAACTGTCCTGGGGGTTTTTTTTGACTGCTATTTTTTCAGACCATCAGGTGGACTGCTTTTCCATGCTGCCAGAAGGATCCAGGACAGCAAGATCCACCCTGAGTCAGACTCCTGAGGAGAGATGGCCTTCAACATTAGCGAAGGGAAACACTTTGGCTGAAGGCTTTAAACCAGCAAAGGAACTGCAGAGAGTAAAACACCGTTAGAGAATGCCTGCAGAAAGAAGAATTTCACGAGGAAAGAAGCAAAGCAAAGGCAGTAAATGTCAGCAAAGCACGTGTGAGAAGAAGTGAGATGAGAGCTGTGCCCACACACCCCGACAGAGACACGAAGCCCCCCAAAGGCTCACTCTACCTTCACTGCCATGATCTGCCCGCTGGGCATGTGCCGCATCTTCTCCACCACCCCGTACGCACCTCGTCCCAGCTCGGAGATGGGCTCCAGGTCATCGGCCTTCACCTCAAAGTTCTGGGGGAGAAAAAGCAGCAGGTGGCCATGGCTGTGCAAGGGGAGAAATGCCCCCCAAACCCAGCCCTGCCCGGGACATCCCCTCACCCTGCGAGTCCCCTCCCCAGGACACACAATCGCAGTTCCGCAGGGTCACAGAGCCATGGAGTGGTTTGGGTGGGAAGGGACCTTAAAGATCATCCAGTTCCACCCCCTTCCACTAGCCCAGGTTGCTCAGAGCTCCATCCAGCCTGGCCTTGAACACCTCCAGGCATGGAGCAGCCACAGCTTCTCTGGGCAACCTGTGCCAGGGCCTCCCCACCCTCACAGGGAAGAATTTTTCCCTGATATCCAATCCAAACCTACTCTCTTTTAGTTTGGATCTATTCCCCCTTGTCCTATCATTACATGTTCTTGTCTTGTCCCTCCCAGTCACCTTCAGCCTCTCCATCCTGTAAGAGCTGGGATGGAAAACACCACAGCAGCTTCTCCCCTGGGAATCATCATCAGTCTTATTTTAATATTTCTTTTTCCTTCCACCCTCTCTCCCCCAAAGCAATCATGGAAATATCTCCCAGGTTTTTTAAGGCCTGTAAAAGCTTATTTCTCCAGACCTGCATATGGGCCAAATACCAGCTGAGTGTGTCCCATTTTCACACCACAAAGGATTTATTTTGTCTTTCATCTATTTCTCCTGGCCTTACCCAAAGGATGACTTTGTTTGGACCCTGCATCCCAACCTGCCCTTCTCCCTTTCTGTCGGGATATTGTGGAGCTGCTCTATTTTTTTGATTATTATTATTATTTTTGGATGTTTAAAACATGCCTTTGCCACTAAACCCAGCCATTCTGTTTGCTGAAGGCACAACCACATCAGTCAGTCACCCTCCAGAAGGCAGCGGGTGAGAGTGAACTGATTCACAGGGAATAATCCCACGTGGCTTTTTGCTGGCACAGCAGAAAAATTCCTGCAGCCTACAGTGGCTGGGGATGCCATGGGGAGCAGGGATGCACTGTGGGAATGTGCACGAGGAGCCCTGACTAACATTTTGGAGTGACAGCAGAGATTTAAGCATCTCTGTCACTGCTCCTGCTGTTCATGAGGACCCTTCTCCAAAAAAGCACTTGGAGTGCTCTCTTCAAACAAGCAGCAAAGTTTGAAGGGAAAGGAGGGAAAGTGGCTTTCCCTCGGGATCAGGGTGAGTGCAGAAAGGCTGGTGGAAGAGGGAGCCCATCCTAAAGGAACCTGGCTGGATAAACAAGCAGCAGATCCATGGGAAATGCAAGCCATGGCACGCCAGTCCCTCTGGAACAGGCCAGTAACACACTGAGCTCTGGGGTTTATGAGTGTGTTTGTCTTTGCACCATCCAGCACAGGCTCTCTGCCTCTGTGCACGGAGCCTTTCTGGAGCACTGGAGCCTTTTCTCATCCCTGGGACTGGAGGGAAGAAGGGATTTTCTTGGAGCCTTGCTTGCTCTAGCAGCAGGCAGCATTTTCTCTGCCTCCGTGCTGCACAGTTTTGCTCCAGAAGCATCTCACACTGTTTCCACCTTCCAGCCCCTGCTCCATGCCAGGGAAAATACAAAATGAAAGAGAAGCAATCCAAAGATAGACATTATAAAACACTATTGGGTTAGCATTTCACTTCATAAATTAACTCACTGACACCAAGGCCTACCTTCTGCACCTAATAAATTTGTTGTCCAGTTTTGAAGTGCTTTTATGGGTTCTGTTCTGCCCTTTCTTTTTCCTATCAAAATAACTGTCCTGGGTTTTGGTTTTTTTCCCTGCTATTTTTTTCAGACCATCAGGTGGACTGCCTTCCATGCTGTCAGAAGGATTTGCTTCCAGGACAGGAAGATCTACCCTGAGTTCGACTCCTGAGGAGAGATGGCCTTCAACATTAGCAAAGGGAAACACTTTGGGTGAGGGCTTTAAACCAGCAAAGGAACTGCAGAGGAGAGTAAAACACTCTGTTAGCAACCCCCTCGCTTTGTAATGGTTATTTCCAGGGGATTAGCTGCACCTTGTTGCAGCAGGGAAGGAATTTCCAGGGTGGAAAATATGAAGGGAACCCACGTGCCACGGGAGGCAGAGGGGGAGTGTTTGGGGCATGTTCATCAGGGCAGTGCCAGCCAGTAGGTCCCTCTGCAGCTGGCCAAGGGGCCACATTGGTGTCCCACACACACAGCCCTTGCTGCAGGAGCACAAACACCAGATGCCAGTCAGATATTTAAGGCTGGAGGTGGCTGTCAGGGCTCACAAGCCCCCAGAGCTCCCAGGCTGGCTCTTCTCAGCTTTTATTTATCCAGCAACTGCCTTCCATTTCAAGCAAAATAGGCTGTGTTGTTTTTAACAGCTGGTATTTATTAATATACCCTTTTTTGGAGGGGGAGCTGAAGTGATGGTCACCCAAAGGTCCCTCAGCCTTACCTCCTCACCAATAGAGATGCAGGCTTTGGAGTCTAGATCTCTGGGTGGCCTGAAGAAAAGAAGAGGGAAAAGATGTGAAATGTGCCTTAAAAAGATCAATTTTCCCTCAGGGAATAGATGTAATCCCCATGGTCCCCCAAGCAATCCCCTCACACCTTCACCCAGCAGCCCTTGAAGTCCTGAGCAGCCTTAGTCTCCTGGCTTTGTAGGATCAACAGATACAGCCAAGATCCACAAAGACACCCCAAAAAGGGCTCAGGAAGGAACTGCTGGACGCAGCATTTCTCACATCCAGCTTCCCCATGCAGGAACCCAGAGAGATTCATTGTGAAAGGCAAGGCAGCTGGCAAGCACCAAATCTCTGCCAGCCTGTATGAAAAATGGATTAAACGGGCATAAAGGTCTAAACCCACTGTAAATTATTACCTCAGCCACACAGCACACGATAACAGGCTAAAAAAAGTGAATTCCCAAGGAAGCAAAGAAAGCCAGGCTGGCTGGAGCTGCACAGATTGCCTCAAAAACAGAGGGTTTCCTTTTGCAAGGCTGAGTACGTAGAGAAGGGGACACATTTTCATGCCTTGACCAAATGCATGTTATGCAAACTGGGTGGTCAGAGTGCCACATGAGTCAAAACTGGGTGCCCATTCTGCTTTTTGACTTTTGCTGCATCATTAAGCAGCACATGAGATTTGGGGATGTGATGGGTGCAGGTGATGGGCTGAGATCCCCTGGTTGCACCTGAGAAATACAAGGGCTGTGAAGTTACTGTCACACAATCCTGGAATGGTTTGGGTTGGAAGGGACCTTAAAGCCCATCCAGTCCCACCCCCTGCCATGGACAGGGACACTTTCCACTCTGCCAGGTTGCTCAGGGCCCCATCCAGCCTGGCCTGGGACAGTCACAGGCTCCAGCAAAGGCTGGAAGCAACTGGGCTTTGTGGTTTTCTCCTCATTCTGCCTTTAGTGTTTGCAGACTTACGTGGAGCTTGTCTGTGGTTGCTCAAATGCTTCTTTAGGAATTTTCAGCCCAGGGTTTCTCTTCTTGCCTGTGAAACAAGAAAGAGGCAGAGTTAAAGAAAGGCACTTTTTTTTGTTGTTGTCCTTGTTTGTTGTTGTTGTGATTTGTTTTAGGTTAATTTGCAAAACGCAGCTTGTCTATATTTGTTGACCTTATTTAACATAAATGCCTGGCCAGGCTGGTGGTGTAGACTCAGGGCACAGAGTTCAAACATAAAGTGCCTTTGTTCAGTAAGTCCTCATTTAGACCTGCAAGGTCTGGCTGCCAACTTGGTACAGAAAACAGGCAAAAGCTCTGGCAAAGGCAGAAAATGCAAAGGGAGAGGTATTTCTCCTCCTACCCACACAGGATCCCTTAAAATATTCCTCAGATTTTAAACTGTGACAGATACATAACTGCAAACCCTGGCAGCATTAAAAATCTTTTTTTTTAAAATCGAAGCTGAAAGTCCAGATTCTGATTCTGGACTTTCTGGATGTTTAACTGGATGTTTCATCTCCTGGTCATTAAAGTTGTGCAAACCCAGCAAAAATGAAGCAGAATTAAGTTTTGCAGGCTTCTAAGCTGTTTGTTTCTGTTCACACTGACCAGCCAAGCTTTTCTGAGCTGGATGCAGCTCAAGCTCTCAAGGAGTTCAACTGCAGCTCTCCTGTAAAGGGGGTCCAAGCAGGCACACACAGAGCCAGGCAGAGAGCAGAGAAACACAAGAACCTTTTTATGACTGCACATATACAGCCACATTTCAGCAAGGGGTTTGGAATCCACGGATAAAATAACCTGGGAACATAAGTCATGTCACCAAAACCCCAAGGTAAACATCTGGCTATGTAAGAAAATCCCTGGTCCCCCCTCAAAAAGGCACAAGCATTTAATTTAGATGTTTGACATTTTCAGTCTAACAATTTGTATCAGTTACTGTCTTTCTTTTAAGCAGGAGCTTTACCCTCTATTCCCAACACTCCCTCTCGAACTTCACCTCTCCATGTTTCAATTTGTTTTTCCTTTTGACACAGACTCCTGTCAATAGATGCCTGTGAATCCCAGTGCCAGAGGGGTGCTGGATCAAAGTGCAGGCACCCAGGATGGAAAATGACCTTTAGGAATCAATTAGTCAATTCAGATTGCTGTTATTATTATTTTTTTAATATTTTTTTTTTCCTTGTCTGCTCCAAAAGATGGAATCAGGCTCACTCCTTTTGGCAAAGAGTCATTCCAGGATGGGACAGGATGGAAGAACCCAGCTGACACCTCAGGGGAAAAGAATTTATTGGAAACCCCTGTGCACACTCACTGTCAAGATTAGAAATCAACAGAGCTGTGAATTTACATAAGGGGGAAAACTGGGAAAAAAGCTAATTCTCTGCTCCCAGGAACTTCCAATCTAACACAGAAGAGGCAAAATAAAAGCAGCAATGTCACTCAGAAGCACAAAGAACAGCCCTGTCTTCCCAAGAGGTAAAAGCTGGTCAGTGAGGAAGTAAAAATGATGCTAAAACCCAGTGGAGGAAGTCCTGCAGTTCTGTGACCCTTTTCCTTCTAGTTTTCGTAGTTGAACTCTACACGGGCATCCAGAAGGCAACACTGAGGAGCAAGCCCTGCTGTGCTGGATGCTCTGGATTCCATCCCTTGCCCAAGCTGTGCCAAGTGCCCCTCGGATCCATCGGGATGCTAAATGGGTAACAGTGCTCTGGATGGTGGTGTGGCAGCTAAAAAAGGAATCCCAAAAACACAGGTCTGGCAGTGCAGGCGAACAAAACCCCTGTTTCTGTGGATATTCCAAGCCTGCCATCCCAGTGAACTCTCTGCCCCCAGAGTTCATTCTGCCTGCATCTCCGAGCAAACGAGACAACCACAGGCACAACAAAAGCATCTTCATCCTGGTTCTGTGTGTGGAAACCCAGACACAAACATCCACCCAGGTGCCCACAGAGGCAGGAACTGCCTCTTCAGAGCTGAACTCTCCCTCTCAACACTCACCAGCTGCCTTTGGACACAGCACACGGACCAGCCCTCCCCTCTGCCACAATCGCACTGGCGCCACCAAAATCAAACGAGAAACAGGCACAAATTCGCTCTGTTATTGCCTTTCTTCTTTTTTTTCCTTTATGGCTTTGCTTGCACCACCCCACATGCTGCACCTGAACCTCAAGAACCCGCTCTGGGGCAGCTCTGGGAGGGTGAAGAAGAACCTATTGGAAATTACCCTAATTTGAACTGGAACCAGAACAGGTTGTACAGCGTTTAATCTTATCGTGGCTCACAAGTGGTGTCAGCAGAACTAGGTAGCCAAGTGCCAAACCCAAATAAATATTAAAAGCCTTCCGCCTTCTGGTGAAATAAAATCTGCACTTTGGGGAGTTTATTTTCCTTGTCTCTTCTTCACAGAATACAATATTTTGAAACTTTGCCATTTTTTTGAAGCGCAATCTGTCGGTGCGTTCGAGCTGCCAAGATGCAGGCACAGTTTAACATTCTTTGGGGTTTTCTTTTCAAGAAAGAAGAGAGAGACAACAGCAGCAAGAATAGAACATGGATTTCACGATGGCACAGGGAGAAGGGATTGCAAATGGGAATTACTGTATCTGGGACTGGAACCTGCAGCACCAACGGGAGGAGCTCGGGGTGAGGAGGGGGAAGGTGGTGACTCCACTCCTCGTGGGGTTCTTTAATGAATCCTGGGCTGAAATCAGGCAATTCCAAGCCTCCCAAGTGGATCAGGCCAAGTTTCTGAGCTCCTTTTTTTCCAACATGCAAAGCACTCATCTCTCCAAGCCTCTGGGGCCGGTGGCTGAGAGTGGTTTGCAGGAAGCATCAGCAACCCCTGACACTGCCTTAAAACCAGGAACATGGAGCAGAGCCAGGGCTGCCACCCCAGCAGGCTGCAGTGGGGTGCAGGAACTGGGATCCCCCCTTATCCCAGCCCCCAGGTCTCCATTGCACAGGAGGGGCTCAGCTGAGCCCCCGAAGCTGCTCCAAAACTCAACGGTCCAGGTCACACACCCTTGAAAGAGTTTCTCCCCAAACACGGTTGCTTAAAGGGTTTAGGGTTGTTTTCTTCAAGGAAAAAAAAAAATAATTGGAAGTCCCAAGATCAGTTCTGTTCAATAGGAACTGCCAAGCAAGTGTCTCGCTGTCAAAATAAAATCCCCCAGTTTGCCACAGCTTTGAGAGATGACGCCGTATTAAACTGCAGTTTGCAGAGAGAATCATCTGCACAGGAGCTCAGAATGTGGAGGCAGCTTAATAACATACAAAATTGGATGTTACCTGTTCCATCCACCAGAAAACCAGTATTTTCCACAGCGTTTTTATGATTCATTACTATTTTGGGCTTTGTTTCCTGAAGAAAATGTTTATCTGACGGTCTGTGTCCCTTGTGGTAAGTGTAAATCCACTGGCCCATTCCAGCCCCATCTGACAGAGAAACTGAGCTTTGGGAGATTGCAAACCTAATAAAAGCAGGTGATTAAATAAAGAAATCCCCACTTCAAGAGACAGGCTGAAGCACAAAGGCCACCCATGGCAGGCACCAGCCATCCACACCCAAGCTGTGCAGAAGGCCTGAGTGCCTCAGACACCAAAATAACAGCACAAGGTTTGATCCTGAGGCCCAAACCAGGGTCTGAGCACCAGTGCAGGGGGTTCACTGCAATTCCTTGGGATGTGCAGTAAGGAAAGCCCCAGTGAGCCATCGCACACAGCACAAAGTCTACACTCCTGCTGCAAAAGGTTCCCTGTGCTGGTGGATCAGCAGCTGGGATTGTGCTCCCCAGCACCCAAAAAGCCATGAGCTTTCTGTGGAAACAACCCCTGGAGCCTTGCTGGTCCCTGAGCCTTCGAGCTAAAGCTCTTTTTAGAGCTCTCCCTGCAATTTGCCACACGGAGATATCCACAAGCACTTGACTCAAAAGCCAAGTTTTAAGAATAATTGAGGGGAAAAAAAAAAAAAACAGCCTGGCTTGGAGCAATGCTGAGAGACACCTCCAGAACCCAGTCTAGATTCAGCAAAACATCCAGAGTATCTGCAATGTTAAGCACAAGCTTGGATCTACTTTTTTTTAGCAGAAAAATTACCCACAGCACATACTGAACCGACTGGGGCCGGAAAAGTTGCCACCTTCTCAAAGCCTCGGTCCTTTCTTGCAAATGCACTGCTCAAGGCAGCTGGAATAGTCACAGGATGAGAGGAAAACAGCCTCTGGTTGTGCCAGGGCAGGTTTAGATTAGATGAAGGAAGAATTTCTTCACCAAAAGGGTGGTCAGCATTGGAACAGGCTGCCCAGGGAAGTGGTGCAATCACCACCCCTGGAAGTGTTCCGAGTGTTACGTGGATGTGGCACTTGGGGACATGGTTCAGTGGTGGGTTTGGCAGTGCTGGGTTAATGTTTGGACTCGATGATCTTGGAGAGCTTTCCCAACCTTAATGATTCCATGACTCCATGATTTTAATTCCAGCAGTTGGCTGCAGCATCACCACAACCTCCCGTGTCCCAGCACCGACCCCTGCACGGCTCAGACTGGCCCAACTGAGCCAACACTGAGAACCAAATGAGGTCTGAAAGCAAAAAAACTAATAGGAAAAAGAAACCCTGACTTAATGAAAACACATTAAATACTTCCCTGTGAAGGCCTTAAACCCAATTCCTCAGGGAGGGGAGAAAAATACACTTGCAATGGGCTCATTAACCTCTTCCCCCCAGCACTGACAGAGCACAGAGATGGATGTCGTCAACCCCCCTCAATCAGAGCACCGTTAAATATCAATATTGAAAAAGGAAACTTCAAAGTTTCGCAGGGAAAGGGTAGGAAGCAGAACAGAGAATAACAAAGAAAGGGAAGACAGAGGAATTCACTGCCCACATAGGCTGTAACAGAAAACAAACTTCGACTTCAGAAGGAAAATCCCATTCCCCTGTCTCCTGACATTTCACTGCAGTCAAAAAACTTTTTCATGATTCAATCCAAAGTTAATGGTTCCTTGCCACAAAAAGCTCCTATTTCCATCAAAGGATATTAACTAGTTCTGTCTTCACCACAATTTATTATTAAAGCTGTGTTCAATAGCAATGTAGCAACGTTTCCTTTCAAAAAACACTCTTTAGCACAGAACTTGCTGGTAAAATCCCACAGGCAGGAAATGCCTCTTTCTCCCACTTTTTCAGGAGATAAAAGTGGCTCATTTACTATTCCTGTCTTTCCTAAGGATTTTTTGGTCTGATTTCTTGGAAGTTTTTGGAAGCCAAATGGTCTGGTTTTCCCCTATCAGCTGTACTCACTTTGTAAGCAAACCCCCACCTCTAACATGAGGGAAAAAATGGAACTGTTTGGTGGATTTCCATGGAAAAAGAGTGAAACTGCATCTCATGGAAACCCCTGCACCCCACTGCTCCACAACCAATGTCCTGTCTGATCCTGAAGTGCCACTTTGCAGTGGGAAAGGACCTGTGGGCACAGCTTAGGTGCAAAACCCCGAACCGAGATGGTTCTTGCAAAACCAAGAAAGAAAGATTAATTTTTTTGTGTCCCAAACACCCTGGAAATGCCCAGCAGGAGAGAGTTCTTCATGCAAAGGCTTGGTCTTTAAGTGCAAAGGGCATCTCTTATCCCATAGCTCAGTTCCAGCTCATATTTCAGCAAGCAGTGGGAGGTCTGATGCTGTCAAAGAGAAGTTTAAGCCTTGCAGGACACATGGAAATGGCCAAATCTCTGAGAAATTCATTGATGAACAGTCCTGGACATAAAAATTGAGAAACCTTAAAGCTGCTCATGGTACCCAGGGCAGAGCAGGGTCACTTGGAGCAGCTCTGCTGCTGTAGAAGATGTAGCAACCTCATATTTAACATCAGTTTCACACAGAGGGGAAAAATACTTTTAACAAGTATTAAAGATCATCTCAGAGGTTCATTATTTATGTTTGCAAATTATTATGGTTATTACACAAACCCATCTTAGCACACTTCAGAGTCCAAGGGCTGGGGATGGACTTGCCCATCTCCTCCAGTCCTCAGTCACCTGCCCCAGCACCAGCTTGTCACCACTCCCCACTTCTTAAGGAAAAAACCCTTTAGTCCTGTCCAGGTCTTTCCACCAAGGAATCCCACAAGTGGGGACATCCCAGGAGCAGGAAGGTGTCCCGTGAGCATTCCTGGTGTCCCCACAGGCAAACACTCATCACCTCCCCAGACTAAACAACAGCCACCCAGCAAAGGCTCCTGAGGTTCCCAGCCAAGCTGCTGCTTAAAAATGAAAATACACAGAGATAACAAAGCACATTCTGAACGAGTGGGTCCATGCTGCTGTACCTGGACTCGTTCTCACAACCTGGTTCTGTTCCAGCTGCAATGGGAATCGAGTCCTCAAGGAGAACAAACACCAATGGGGGAGAAATTCCTTGAACCAGCCACTTCTGGTGGTTTTAGCAGCACAAATGTATCTTCCCCAGCGGCCACTTCCCCGAGGCAGCCCCACAGGTCCTCCCTTGGGTTGTTGTGGCATCTCCACAGCTGTGACCACAGTGCACCACCACCTTCCTCCCAGGGGCTGAAACCCTTTGAATTATTCCATACAGACAGTCCAAGTGTGGAACCAGAACGTGGTTTTTCCATTGCAATGTCCATGGGACAGAACTGCAGGTGACAGGGAGGTGGGTGTTGGTGACAGGGGCTTGGTGACTGGGATGGGGAGGCACGAGGGAAGTTCTCTCACCACTTCTGCCCCTGTGTCTGGGTTGTGTGTCTCAGAAACCCTTTGGTGAAGCTGCCTAAAATCCCTCTGGACAATGCTCAAAGGAGGGTCCCAGTGACAGGGTGGGCGAGTGGCTGGAGCTGCACCCACCATCCAGTTTGTAAATGCAGAGCTTTAGCCAAGCCCTAATTTCTGGAGAAAACCAGAAGCCAGGTGTTCACACAAGCACCAATAATATGGAAAAGTGGGTCTGAATAATCTGTTTTCCAAGCCCTCGTGAAGCCACAGAAAAAGAACTTAATATGCAAACAACACTTAAAAGCTGCTGAACTTTCAACTAAAGGCCAAGGGAACGGATGAGGTGGATACTGTGCTTCAGTTGTCTCCTTGAAATAAACTGAGCTGCTTCCCTGGCCAAGTGCCACTGGCTGCTCTTCCATCACTGCCACGAGAAACTGGATTGGAGGCAAATGGAGATGCTCCAGCAAGGATGGTGGTATGTCCTCTGTGCAGGACAGGGACGATTCCCACACTTCCTTTATCTGTGTCTTTCCTCGGGGTTGTTTGCAATAACTCCTTGGAAACAGCAAATTTGAAATCTGTTTCCTTAACAACTCGTTTCAGGGCTGTCTGGGGAACAGAGCTGAGCCTGCCACGGGTGAGGTGGCTCCAGCTCCAGGCTTTCTTCCTCTCGTTTTGATGCCATGGAGCTGCTGGGTCATTTGGTGGCCACTGCCACATCCATGTCTGACTTAAAGCATTATTTATTTTCCCGTTTTTTCCCCCCAGGAACCACATTTTGGGTCAGGAAGAGGGAAAGGCAAGAGGGAGAGCAATTTTATGCCTGTGATGGGTTTTGCCAACGCATTTCACGACAGCACAGTAGGAAACCCTGAAACCCTGGCACAACACACGAGCAGACCATGCTGCAGTCATGGCCCACTTGGACTCCCAAGGCTCCAGAAGATGAGAAGAGCACAGCAAGGCCTGGGCACAGCTCACCCAGTGACCAAGTACCAGCTGATCCCAAACTATTTGATACCACTTCCACCCACATTAAAGTGCTGAGAATGTAAGGCACTGTCCTGCCCGGAGGGTGGCCGTGCCCCAGCACCCAGACACAGCCCAGCATCTGTCCATGTCCCAGCACCCAGCAGGGACTCAGCACCCAGCCATGACCCAGCACCCAGCCATGTGCCAGCATCTGTCCATGTCCCAGCACCCAGCTATGCCCCAGCATCCAGATGTGCCCCACATCCAGCTGTGCCCCAGTACTCGTGTCCCAGTACTCAGCCATGCCCCAGCACCCAGCTGTGCCCCACCCGTGCCCCAGCACCCATCTGTGCCCCAGCCATGCCCCAGCACCCAGCTGTGCCCCAGCTGTGCCCCAGCACCCGGCCGTGCCAGCGCCTGCCCCAGGGTTTCTCCGTCGCAGGGCCCAACTTGCTCCTCTGACTCAACCCTGCAACCTGTAATAAACCCAGGGCAGGAGAGGCCCCAAACCAAAACAGCAGGGCAGAGCAGGGAGCGGTGGAGGTGCACCCAGTGCACCGGTGGCAGGGGTTGAGCAATGCCAGGGTTATTTGTGTCTCTGCTGCAGGAGCAGCTCCCAGCTGGCGGCGGCTGACATGGGTCAGCTCTGCCGAGGCACAAACACGGCCCAGACAAAGATCTCCAGCTCTGCTGAGAGGTAAATCACAAGGTCAGCCCTCCGTGCCTGCCTCGGGCTGCCCTCCAGCAGGAGACACTTCTGAGGGGAAGCTCTGGACAGCACAAAACGCTGGAAGGCGGCGAAGCACAAAGCTCTGCAACACAGACTCCAGGAGACTAATCCCTGGATCCTGCAGTGCAGACACACAGAGAAATGTCACCAAACCCTGCAAATATCAGAACCTATTTGCCCCCCTTTCAGTAAGCTCTGTATTTCAGTAATTCAATTTTGAAGGTAATTTCCTGATTCAGGCTAATCTCTCTTGCTCTGCCCATTTTCCTCTCAGCACACCCCGCAAAAGGGCTGCAGGCTGCTGGGTTATTCATGTCAGCACAGAAACCAGAGGGATGCAATTTCTTCTTATCTATCTGCACATTTTGGTTAAGAGAGTCTGTCTGTCACTCTGATAAGAGTGCACCTCCAAATTTTAGAAGACCTTCTGAGGGCAAAGTGGAAGAGACACTTTGATAGCGGTTAGACATGAGATCCTGTGCTATGACAAGCACTGAACACGGGGCTGCAGGGACTCTGGGGAGCTGATACAGCTTTGGGGAATTGTGTACCCTCCTGGAATCCCTCACCAGGGAAAAATGAGCCCCTCCACAGCTCTAGCCCATAGGAGCTGCAGGGAGCAGAGATAATCACATGCTGGAACAACCATCCAGCAGGTTTTGTGGGACACCAGCACCCAAGGCCAGTCTGGAGACGAAGGCTGGTTGTCTGATGGAGAGGATGATACAGAACAGCTGCACAGGAGAGGGCTGGGGAGTTCAGGATCATCTTTCATGTCTTGTGGAAGTCGCTGCCACATCACTGAGCTGTTTCGTGGGCTCCCACACAGGCTTGGACATTCCATTGCCAGGACCTTGGACTTCACTTCCCAACTGGGCTCTGCCCTGTGTGTTCCCTGCACCCCATTCCACTGTTTGCTTGCAGGGAATGCCAATATGAGAGGAAAAGGGCCTTCAGCACCTGTTTGCACACTCACAGATCAGCAAAGAGCATCCTCCCTCCTGATGTTAAGAGGCAGGTGACAACAAACAGCTTTTCCAGATGATGTCCCTTCCCAGCCCAGATGCAGCATCACTTCCAATCTATCAGGGGAACTGCAGGCACAGCACAGGGCCACCCTCATGTTCCTGCTGGGCTGGTGCCAGGACCACGCTGGTATCTGCAGATGTGACAAGGCCAAACAGAGCCCTCCCCTGGCATCCTGCACTGCCAGGCAGCCTTTGGATCAGCCAGCTTTCCTTCAGAAAACAGATGCAATGCAAAGCAGCCCTAAATCCATCCTACCTGAGGTGCTGATGGAAGTGGGAGATGGTAGGTAGGAGCGTTCTGCCTGCCTACAGCTTTCAGCACAGGGTACAAGAGACTGGAATATTAAAAACCTTGTTACAACACTTTGGTTTGAACTCATCCAGCGTGTGCATCCAGCTGCTCCAACCCCCACGGCCTGGGGGAAAGGGGAAAGCTCCTCCCAGAGTGCAGCACCTCCTGCAGACAGTGAACATCCCCCAGCAGGAATGGCCCCAATGCCCCTGGGCTGGGGCATCTGCCCTCAGGGAATTCCACCCAGCCCAAGCTGGGCTGATCCTGGCACCAGCAGGGATCACAGCCATCCTCCTTGGAGCCAGGACCTCCCAGGTGGGTGAAAATGGGAATGTTCAGCTCTCTGCTCACTCGCCCCAGCTGCAGGATGCTCTGTCAGGGACAGGCACTGCAAGGTGGTGGACAGGAGGACGGGAGGAACGGGGCACCAGGATTTGCACACTCCAATTCCAGCAATACCCACCCCGTCCATGGCCATGGAGTCAGCCAGAGAGTCACAGAACATCTCCACCTGGAAGGGACCCATAAGGATCTCACCAAGCCCAAGTCCCAGAGTTGCACAAGCCTTGTTTGTGTGCGTGTCCCCTCAGCCTGGCACAGGGGTGTGTGCAACAATGAACTCAGACAAAAACACCTCTGTTGCCATGGGCTCTGACTCGCATCCACCAAGGCAAAGGACTTCCATGGATGAGGGCGCTGGCAGCCACCAAAGGATGCAGCCCACATTGCACAGGGGGCACGAGGCAGCAGGGGCTCACACCACCATCCTGCTCCCCCCTGGCACCTGAGAATATTCACCCAAATCCATGGAGGTGGTTCAAGATAAGGATGGGAAAGCAGCACTGATCCCCATCAGGCTTGTGAGACACCTGTGACACCCTTTAGCTGCAAGGAAACACATGCCTGTGCCAAGGCTGGGGCTGTGCCTGGATGCTCCAGAGATGCTGGATCCTTCCAGAGACCCATGGAGGCAGAAAGCAAAATGCAAACCCACGAAGTGCAAAATCCAATGGTTTGCCCACACACATTCCCATCTCCAACAGCCTGACATAAGTCCTACAGGGACCAAAGCCTCTTCCTTCTTCTCACCTTCCTTTGCTTAACTGTTTTTCCACCCAGCAGCTTAATTTCACAGGTGGCCCAAGCCTCCCCTCATCACACACAGAGGAACACCACTTCCACTCCTCTGTCCCCACCACACCCCCTCAAACACCCTCAAAGCCTGTAAATCACCCATGGCTGCACAACAGGAGCTTGTGAGAGCCAGAGGCAGCCCAAGGCTCAGGGGATTCCCACTGGGGTCCAAGAGATGTCCAAAAGGACTTGGTTTTCTGCTCCTCGTGGTCACTGGAGCTGTCTGCATCCCTCATGGTGTTCCTGAGCCTCCAGCGCTTGGACGGCCGCATCCTCCTGCTGCTCTGGGAAAGACGTGATGATGGTGGAGATCCCACGGAGAAACAGAGGCCCCTGGGGCCTCATGGCCCCTGGTACCATGAGAAATCCCAGCAGTGGAGCTCCAGGAGCAAGAGCAGGGGCAGGCACTCCCCCCAGTCCCCAGCACACCATAAATCATGCCCGTATTTTCCCTCTGCTGAGGTCCATCGGCTTCGCTGCCTCCCCATCCCAGAGCCTGTTTTCTTTGCTGCTTATCTCAAATTAGGAAATCCACAGGAATTGCAGGCTGGGGAAGCTGTTTGTCAAGAGCCTCCAGCCCCTCGTGGGGATTTTTTTTTTTTTTACGAGGGACTTTTCATTTGGTTGCTGCTTTGTTTCCAGCCCTCCAGCCTGTCTGCTTGCAGTGGGAGTTCGCTGGAATCAAAACTGGAGAAAAGCTCTTGGAATTCACTGGAGGAACAAAAGGGCTTTTGTGCAGGAGGATTTGGAGGACGAGGCTGCTTTCACTGCCACTACCTTCGTGCCTGTTTTCCCGGTGCCAAAGAGCACCTGCCCGTGGCACTGGAGGAGGTGGGCTCTGCCCGGGCACAGGGGGATGTGTGGGCAGGGGCACAGACACCTCCCACGCCTGCCAGCAGAGGAAGAGGAACACAGGAGGGCAAAGAGCTTTCCAAATGTTCCTGCATCATGGCGTGCAAGGCTTATCCAAGCCTTTGTGCTCTTTGCCCCTCAGGAAGGCAGGGTGGGCAGCAGCAGCACCCTGAAGGGTCTCCCAAGGGACTCTGCCGTGCCATGGGTGCTCCCCGTGCAGCCCCACAGAGGAGGGGCTGAAGCTCCCACAGCAACCTGAGAGCTGAGGGGATGCTGAGGGTTTGCCCACGAACTGGGCATCGTTCCCAGTGCTCCACTTGCTTTTTTAAACTTCCCCTTATCCACCAAGATTTCACCTCAGCGAGTGACCACACGCAGCTACGGGGCTCTGAGCGACTTCCCACACAAACAGCGAGCAGGCAGCAGCAACTGTCCTATATTTAACATAAAAGCAGGTGCTCCATCTGCCTCAATGCAAATCCTGCCACAATGGGGGCAGGATTTGCCTTAAATCCATGTGCCACAGCCCAGCTACAAACACTTCTGTACTTCCCAAACCTGCTGCTCCCTGGGAAACCTGACACAGTAAACCTCATACAATCACAGGATCACAGAATATCCTGAGTTAGAAGGGCCCACAAGGATCATCAAGTCCAATTCCTTTCCCCATTTCTCTGCAGAGCCTCACACCTCAATTTTTTTAGGGTGATAAGATCCCCTCCCCATCAGACACCCCACAGACACCCTTTTGCTCGAGCTCTCCCTCCAGCTTCAATTTTGCTTTTCAGGTTTTTTTAATGTGCTCGGTGCAGCTGGGATTTTCTCCCAGGGGATCCTGCAAAGCGTTTTTAGGGAAGCAGAGCTTCACCTCCCCTGAAAAACCAAATCAGCTCCTGCATCTCCCCCAGCTGCCCAGCCCTGAGGGGTGCCCAGGAGAGGAGGGGCTGCTGTCCTGGCAGAGCCAGGGCCTCTTGGAGCTGTCAGATGTGCTGCCAGCACGGGAAATGCAAATTGCTTTGGAAAAGGAAGGTGACATTTCCACTCTCTGCTGTGCTGCACTCGCAGCCCTGCAGCTCCAGCCGGGAAGGCTCCTGGGTCTTGTTGGTGCTCAGATTTAAGCAGGTGCTCAGTGGGAGCTCATGCTCCCCGTTAAGCCTGTCCTAAGTGCCAGGCTGAGAGAGATCTTGAGTGTAAAGGCTGTGCCAGACTGCTGGCTTAGCCTTTGCAAGAGCTGCAGCATGTCTGGGCACCTGCCACCTTCAGCCCCTTTTCCAGTCCCAAAAGGGACAACCCACACACAGACACTCGTGGCTCCCCATCATCCCCCTCCTGTGCCCTTGTAGCATCCACTGGCAAAGCCATGTGGGCAGGAGCTGAGGCTTGTTCTGCCAAAATGAGTCAGGAGGCTGGAACATGGGAAAAGCAGGACTTTGCTCGAGCTGGAGGGTGTGATGGGCCAGGGAGGACTCCCCTGGGGAGCTCAGCCAACAGCCCCTCTGGGGTGTGACCGTCCCCAGAGAAGCAAGCACAGAGATTCGTCCCCCAGCTCCTGCTCCCCACAAGTTAGAGCAGCCCCATTTCTCCATGGAGATGCCTTTACCCACTGAACACCTTCCCTGTGGGGTACCTGTCCTGGTGACACCACCCTCACAGCAGCATGGAATAAAATCCAGCTGGTAGCACGGGGCAATCCAAGGCACCGTTTTATTGCTGTTACCAGGTGCTCCAGGCAGCCACAGGAGTCTCACTTTACCAAGCACAGATTGAATTTGTTCAGCATATTGTAAATCTGCACATTTCAACTACACCTCTGTCAGACATCTACTGCTGCTGCTCTGCATATAAAACCTGGGGTTATCATTTTCTGCTCATGAGGAAAGCCACCTTCAGCCTAAATGAGCAAGTTATGTTCCAAAGAGAGAAAAGTGCTCATTGATTTGGTCATTCTGCGAGTTATGAAGCATCAATAATATTTACAGCCAAATGGGAATATCCATGGAAATACAGGAATGTGCCACAAGCCATTCCTTCAGTGACCATCCTCACCTTCTGCAGAAGTCCCTGGGGAGCAGAAGGACTATGTTAATCCACGTGTAGGTCAGAAATTAGGTGGTAACCTCACCCAGAGGTTTTCCTGCATTAGAAGAATATCACAGCACCAGCAGCGCTGCCATGGAAGGAGAGGATCTGCTTCCTTGCCTGACATTTTGTCATGGGGAATTCTGGTAAAGGTTCAGCCAAACACTGTGCTTAATTTTTCAATATGGCTTTGACCAGCCTGACTTTGTGCTACCCTGTTAGACAGCTGTTCTTTAATGATTTAAGAGCTTATTTGCTTATTTGTATATCTAAATTATTAAAGATGGTATTTCGTAGTTCTGGACAGTGCAGAGGGGAGGAACTAACTCCTGCTCCCTCTGCTGGCAATGCCTCCAGCCAACGTGTAGGTCCTACTTTAAATACATACAGGAGCACTATTCACAGGGAGAAGCCAAGGGAACTGCAGGAAAGCCAAACCCGTGTCCCCTCCAAGCCACCCAAGGCTCCAGCTCTGCAGCTCTGGGCACTGCCCCAACACCAGGGCAGGACAGGAGGCTCCAGGGAATAACTGCCCTCCTGTTTATTGCTCTGTCAGCAATAACAGCTCCAGGAAACCACCGGCACATGGAGCTGCTCCACCAGCAGCAGCGAGTCTGTCCCACCACGGACAGAGCCTGGGCCTGCAAACACCTCAGCAGGGCAGGCTGGCACAGGCAGGGAGGCTCCAGGAGCTGTGCAGGTGAAAGTGGATGTGGCTTCCAGGGAAGCTCTTTAAAGTTCAAACCCATTGTAGCCCGAGGTCAGAGAGCATGACCTGCCAGACACCTGCTGAGAATCATGGAGCTGAGCTGAATTCCCTGAGCTGGGAGGGATCCACAAGGAACATCAGTCCAAACCCTGCACGGGGTACCCCAACAATCCCACCATTGCCCAAACCCTCCTGGAGCTCTGGCAGCCTTGGGGCCGTGCCCACTGCCCTGGGGAGCCTGATCAGTGCCCCATCACCCTCTGGGGAAAGAACATTTCCCTGAGATCCAACCTGACCCTGCCCTGACACAGCTCCAGCCATTCCCTCAGGTCCTGTCACTGGTCTCACAGGACAGAGATCAGTGCCTGCCCCTCCACTGCTCCTCAAGAAGAAGCTGCAGAATTCTATAAGGTCTCCCCTCAGTCTCCTCTTCTCCAGGTTGGAGAGCACACACTTGCTTGTGTGTCACATACAGAGCAAGCAGTATGGAAAGAACAAAAGCCTTTCCCCAGTTTTCATCATGCCATTTTATCTCTACTTGGAAAACATACTGAAGAAATCCATTACAGCACAGCACTGTGGCACCAGGCAAGACTTCTCCTTTTTTCCCTAATAAAGTGTCCCTGACACAACTGGGCACATTTTTTTCTCTCCCCATATGTCCACGTGGATCAAAGCCCATCAGGTCACATCTCTCCACCCAGCTTTCTAAATGAGGAGCTGAAAACACAAACCTCTCTTTATAAGCCTTTCTGTCAAAGCCTTCACAGAACTCCCTGTGCGAGTTTTGAGACTGTCACTGCACTTACACACACACACACATACTCCCAAAAATGATCTTGCTTCCTGTGTGCAAGAGCAGATAAGCAGAAATGGGAAAAAAGAAGAGCAGAAATGAGGGGGGAAAAAAAAGCAACCAAGAGCAGCAGGATAGCATAAATCATGGACACAAATCCATAACGTCCATCCCACTTAGCAACCGGGACAAAATACATCCCAACCTCATAAATTCTTATGCGTGTGCTCAGCCCCAACCAAGCACATTCAGTCCCACTGACTCCTGCACGAGGGCTTGGATGCTCCAAGTTCAGCACGTGCACATGTAGCTTCAAGATGAAAACACGAAAAAAAATCCTGTTTAGCTTCTCCTTTAAGGGGAAAGAAAAAAAACCAATTCTTCAGCCCCTGCTCGTCCAAAACAGGGCCCTGCTTGGGTACAGCTGCTCCGACTGAACCTCAGGATTGCTCCTGCCTTTTTCAAAGAAGCTGCTGGGAAAGGAGCTCCCCCTTTGCAGGAGGTGCTGGCTGGGGAGATGCTGCACAGGATGGGCCCTCAAGGAGTGTGCTCAGAGGTGAAGTGAAGGGCTGATGACACTGGAAGTGCTGGCATTGTTCTGGTCTGGCTGCAGGAAGAGCCAGAGGAGGAATGCTCTCCTGGTGCAGGAAGCTGTTCCAGCCCCTTATCAGACATAAAGCTTCTGATTTCTTGCGGGGGAAGTACCAAATGTTTTTTGAGGGGAAGAAAAAAAACAGAATTAAAAAAAAATGGGCCTGCTTAGATCCAAAGGAAGCTGCCCAATGGCATGAATGAGGCTGAGGGGGTGCCAGAGGCAGCCTGTGGTGCTGCCCAGCTCAGGTGACTGCCAGGGCACATTCCCCTGCTGCCACCCCACAAAGACCTGCAGAGGTGCAAGCCCCGGGGTCCTTCTCTCTGCCAAATGCTGCCAATTCAGCCCTTCCTGCTTCCAGAAAAGCAACTTACTACTGATCATCCCTGAAAGCAGCTCCTGTGCTGCCCTCCCCAGCTGCCAGGGGCTATTTTGGGCTCTCCCCCTCCAGTTCCAATGCTGTCGGGGGGCTGCTGTGGGATGTCCTTCCATGCACTGCACCAACCTGGTGTTTCAGTCAATTTGTGGAACTGATTCCTTGGCAGGAATTCAAGCTTTTTCCGTAGAGATGTTCCAAGTTTTATTAGCAATGAGCAAGTTGCTGGTGTCCTTGGGAAAGGTAAGGAAGTCAGAGTCTGTGTTAATTGCCTGTATTTTTTTCCAGAGGGTATCTCCCAAAGGACAAATCTATGCCACACAGTACAGCTCTCTGGTTACACAAGGACCTGTCTATATAATAATGGCTGTCCTGGCTTATTGTATAGATATCTGAATAAACTTCAATTTTACGTATATTCACTATTTTATCAGACTTTGTGCCATGCTTCAGCCAAGCACTTCCTGTCTCCAGCCTGGTTTCTCCTGGTAGGTTGTTAGAGGATTGTGGTTTTCATCTCTTAAGAGTTAAAAAGCAGAAAAATGCTTTGGAACAGGTCAAAACCCAACAGTATTAGAGCATTGCCTTTCTTCTGCTTTAATAGGCTACTCTGACAACCCTCTGCTTGTTAAATGAGAGAAAAATCTGTGGGCATGCAGTGAAGGTCAATCTTGTGGTTTTGGAAAGCATTTAATTAACAGAGTTAAGTACCAAGGTCTGCTTGGGAGGGAGTTCTGCATTAACCAGCATCTCTCTGTTCAGAGAAGCAAACCTTCAAGAGGAGACAGCAAGACACATCTACAGCTCCACAGCCCAAACTTCAGTGCTGTCCACATTTAACTACAGCAGCTTCCCTGTCCTGTTGCTACCTCCCAAACGTGGAAGGAGTTTGGAAATCCCAGCCAGACCCGAGTCTGCACCTCACCAACAGCAGAGTCCCAGCTGGCCAGACCCTGACCTTGTTCTGCAGGGGCTGGGGTGGCCCATTGCACCTTCAGGGCCTCTCAGGGCTGCCAGAGCCCTGTGCTGTGGCTTGTGCTTCTGCCTGAGGCACTTTTGCCAAGTGCTGAGGCTCAGTGCTTAAACAAATCTACTTAAGATGTAGCTTAGCCCAAAGGGGGTTTGATGACAGCGTGTAAAAGTCCCTGTCTTTTCCTTCACCCAACTGGCAGAAGAGGAGGGCTGTTCTCAGCTCCTCCAGGTGTTCACTCCTTGAATAAAACTACAATAAATATCCCATATTTGTACTTTAACCCTGGGCAGCCACGAGCACAAACCCCACGGTCCCAGGCTGACACCTCCCTTCTAAAAGGCCACAGCATCAGCTGCTTGAGAGTAGAAATCAACCCCAGCCCTCACAAAGCCAAACTGGGGTTTATTTCTTCATACTTCTGCAGCACTGCAGACCCTAATTGCAGGCAATTAAAGCAGCCCCAGGAAAAAGGGCTGTGCTGAAACCAAAGCTGGGAAGTGTGTCTCTGAGTGGGGGCCAGCTGCCAGCACTGGAGAAGTGCCCTGAAGAAGGAGCCGGTGCCCAGGGCCCTATGAGGTGCTGCACAAACCCTCCACGCAGAGCTGGTGCCAGAAGGGTCCTCTCATCTCGTGTTCCCTGGTTCTTAAATGAATCCTTCGCCTCCTGCCTGCAGGTACTTGAGTCAGGCTGTGAATCCAGCAGGCTCTGACTGGGGCTCCTGCACAGGGGAGGTGATGAGAGCAAACAGAATGGAGCAAATCCAGGGAAAGCATCACTGGATGGTTTGGGTTGGAAGGGACCCAAAAGCTCACCTCATTCCAACCCCCTGCCATGGGCAGGGACACCTTCCTCCAGCCCAGGTTGCTCCAAACCCTGTCCAACTTGGCCTTGGACACTTCCAGGGATCCAGGGGCAGCCACAGCTTCTCTGGGCAACCTGTGCCAGGGCCTCACCACCCTCCCAGGGAAGGATTTCTTCCTAACATCTAATCTAAACCTACTCTATAAAGTCAGTAATGAATGCTGGGTTTGCCTTTAAAATCCTCCCTCTCCCTTCCTTTTTGGTGCCAGTTCTCTGGGAAGGTCTGTCTTTGTCAGATGGGGACTTCCATCACTTTGGAGCTGTCAGAACAAGAAAAGACTTTTGAGTCCTTTTCTATATCCGACCTTGAACTACTGGTGGAGTGAAGCTGTAATTTTTATAACTTGTTGCTTGAGTGTGAAATAAGCCCTGCTGAAAACACGGGAGAGAGGAAATTCGGGATCAGACCCCACTGCAGGATGAACACAGGCACAAAAACATGTTGCCTGGGACTTCTACAGAGCAGCCAGAGGATGCTCTGAGGCCATTTGGCACTGATAAGCATGTTTCACTGAGTGTAATTACATATTTTTGTTTAGAAAAAGATTCTCCTTCAAAAGCAGCTCCCAAGTCCATGCTGATTCAGCCTTCATTAGAGGCCTCTTATTGCAGACACAGTGAAGTGTTGACTCCTGCACTGATTTGCTATTGCTGCCTTATCTTTGGCATCTCATCTGCAACTTCTGCTGTTTTCTTCTTTCCTTTTTTTTCCCCCCCCACTGTTTCCATGTGAATGCAGTAAAAGTGGATGCTGCTCGGGCTTCAGTTCCCCTCATGATTTTTGATCTTGCCCGGGTGCAGGCTGAGAAAATCCAGCCTTGATTATAAAATTGCAGGCTAAGTAGGCTAACAAAACAGCAACGGCAAGAAACTGGATCAGCTTTGCTCTGTGAACTTTTCCTGCTCAAATAAGGGGGAAAAAAATATGAAACCCAACCTCAGCTGCAGAGGCTGTTTGCAGCACTCAGGTTTTTGCAGCCCAAAAAAAGCCACTGCCGCTGCTCCTACAGCAACTGGGAGTACCCAGAGCAGCTCCTGCCCCAAAGCCCTCTCCTGGTGCCATCAGATGCTGCTCTGACTGTGCCTGCACAAATTCAGGCTCCTGCCTGACTTTGGGACAGCAAATCCAGAGGGATGTTCAGCCACAGCAGCAGACCAGGATGCACGAGGGGCTTCTCGGAGCTTCCACAAAGGATGTTCTGCACCTTGTCTGCACCATCTCCAAAGTAAAGGTGACTCAGAAGTGCTTTAGCACTCCAGACTTTCATGGTGGGATGAACCCTCTGAAACATCAACGGGGTGTTTGGAATTCCTGCCTGAAAAGAGTGAGTTTTGAAGGATGGGTTTAATTCTGGCTCTGAGGCGAAAGAAAGCCCTACAAGCAACAGTCTCCAGACTTCCCCTCTCCAAATTGCTTTTTACTGAGCCAGGGTTACTGAGCAGGGGACACTCTTCCATTCACACTTGTCAAAGTGCAGAATGTTGTGGATTTGGAAAACAAAAGCAGAAAAAGCCCCAAGTTTTTGCGCAACGAGCAGATAATGGAAATTGCACTGAATGGCCTTCACCACTTTGCCACCGCAGATCATAATATCTGTCATGGCACAGCTCCAGGCTCCTGGATCTGCCTTCCTGCTAACACTGCTCTAGCTGATAATGCTAATCCCTTAAACTATTCCCAGACAGGCCCTAAGGAAGGGAGTTAAGTAACTCTACAGGTAATGAAACAGATTTTTTTTTTTTTAATTATAGCTCCGTTCATGTCTAAAATTAAAACAACAGTCCTGCAATTTATCCAGGCACTGGAGACTGACTCAACACTCCACACAATAATGCTGCTGGTGGCCAAGCTGCCAACTCCAATGCACACCAAAATAGTCCCCCAAAACACGAGTGAATGCAGCAAGGGACACCTGTGTGCTCAGGTGAGTCATTCTCACTCAGAAGTACCTGTGCCACCCGCTGCCATCAAAGCTGAGACCTGCCCAGCACGTGAAGTGCTCCACTCCACTTTGCCTTTGGAGCTGGAGCAGGAGCAGCCCTGTGGGCAGGCTGAGCATCAGGAATGCAAGTTCATGGGGTGAAGGCATGGAACCCCACAGGGAAGGGTTGGGAATCCTGACCAGGACCGGGCTGTGGTCCTCCAAGTGCATTTGCAGGCTAGCCCCACTCCTGTGCTAGCAGAACTCCCATACTGGTCTTCTTTCTTCCAGCTTAAAAAAGGGATCAGAGCTTTTCTCAGGTGTGTTGGTTTTCGATCCTTTTCTCAGAGGCTTCTATAGGTGTTGCTACAGCTCTTTTCAGCAGTAGAAAACGGACAAGTGACAACAAACACAGGTACTGTTTGGGGGAAAAAAGGCAACTTTTCAGTCACCTTGTGTATTTGCAACTACAGGACCCAGAACTTGCAAACCTGTGTCCCAGTAATGCCAGTGCTCTGGGAGGAATGAGGTGTCTCATCTCCCTAAATTACTCCTGTGGATTTAATTGAGCATCATTTGCTTCACCTTAGCAGCTTGTGTGTGTGTCACAGGAGGGAACTCACCCCGAAGGAACCTCGGAGTCTTTGGTGACTGAGGTAACAAAGCAGCAGCACTTGGTGTGGCAGCGAGGAGAAAACAGCTCTTTGCTCCTTTTTCCCTGCAACTTATCACTTTTATTGCTATAATTGCTTCTACAGTTTAAGGTTTTCAGTGCTTGTGTGCTGTCCCTGCCAAGCACTGGGGAGGTGCTGCCCTGACCAGCACGTTGCTGCTGTCGTGACATGTCAGGATATGGGGACAGGGCACCCTAAAAACGCCTCCTTAGGGCTCTGCAGGGGTGCAGGCAGCAAAACACAGCGAGTGCAGGGGCCCAGCCAGGTGTCTCAGCTCCCCAGGCACAGCAGTGATTTGGTTTATGCCAAACATCATCTCCAGCCAAAAACTCTCTGCCCCAACCAGCTGGTTTTCCCTCTTCCCCTGCTGGTTAATTCCTCCAGCCTGGCATTGCACGAGGCTTTTAAACCTCTTTATAAACATTTGCCCCCTCTCAACCCAAAGCAGGTCCACAGGCACTCCCATCCCTGCAGCAGAGCAGGCAGCACACGCAACAGAGCGAAGCTAATTCAACAGGGTATCCTTAAAAAAAAATAAAAAATTAAAAATAAATCAACAACTCCAACTGAAATCGGCTGTTTGCTGCTAGTCCAGGCTTTGCTAGGCTTGCACCTGGCTGACCATGCTCCCTGTGCCCTTGCCAGGTCCTGTGTCATGGGAGTGAGTGTGTGAGTGGGGAGAAGCTGAGGTGGTGCTGACGAGGCAAAATGCACATTGCACAACCCACAGGAGCTGCTCACGGGTTAATCTTACACCAGCAACAACCTGCCACCTACCTAGGATTTAAAAAAACAACAACTACCACCGTTTAGCCTCTACATCTGCTCCACTGAGACTTCTAGCTGAGGGGTAGGGGGGGGGGAAGAAAAAAAAAGAGTGTTTCACATAAAACTGTAATATTTTGAATAGGTGCAGGGCCTGTGGTCAAAGTCCAGAGGGTACACACTCAGCCAGCATCACGTGGGACGTGCTGCTCATAATTTCAGTCTTCCCTTTGCAGCTCAAGCACAGAAAACTGCATTTGAAACCACAAAGTCGAAGATCAACGGGCAGCAATATTTAGCTTGAGCATCGCTCCTTTCCATGTACTATTTCTGAATCAGTGCCTAATGGGAACTGCTGCCCCTCCCCTTTCCTTCTTCCAGTGGAGAAATCTGCATATTTGCAGGTGGCTTCTCCAGTGTGGGATTCTCCAGGGAGTGATTCCCCCCGTCACAAGGAATTTGGGAGACTCTTGGATACATCTGCTGCCACCAGAGTTCAGATTTACAGCCCCAAACTATGCTTAGCTTGTCATTTATATGGACTTCTGCTTTTGTTTCCCCCCTCTTCCAAAACCATATCCTATTAGTCATGACAGCCAAAAGGGCCCTGTTTGGGCAGCAATTCAACTTCTCCTGAGCTCCCATCAGCATCAAGTCCCACTTGTCTGTCACCTCTGAAGGTGAGGAACAGGCTGCAGGGACCTGCTGTGCCCAGGGAATTTTGCTATGGATTGCTCCATCCAACAAAAGAAAAATATCATTTTGCAACTTAGGGAATGAAGGCAGGAACGAGCACGTGGTGAAAGGCAGATTTGACCTGTATTTTATATTTTGATGGACTCTTGGGGAGCCCTTCAGGGTCCAGGTAACGTGGCTGAGAACTACGATCACAATGCTGGAGGCATCTGCTCATTCCTACCATGGAAGGGCACCGAATAAAACTGTTGCTTCTGAATTGCAGGGGGAGTTTTGACCTTTGCAGCCCATGCTGTGGTTGTGCAGGAGGCAGATCAGCTCTGCTTGCTCAGGTGGCACAGGTAGGGTCCCCCTGAACTAGGTGAGATTCCTTGCAGGGAATAAGCCTCGTGGAGGAACAACCCTCCTGCTCACATGTTCCCCTGACAAGCTGCATCAAAAAAAAAAAAACCCCAAAAAAAAAACCCATTAATCTCTGGCAAATTCTCAGAACAACTTTGGAAAGGATTCAAAGCAGGGAGAGGGTTCAGCAGCTGGCTGGGGCTCTGGGCTGTATTTTAGAGAGCTGACGAGGAACCTCCTGTGCAGCACATGAAAGCTGATCCCGAAACGCAGATTATGCCTCCCTTAATTCATCCCAAAGAACGACACCTCTGGTGCAAAGCCCCGGAGCTGAAACCCCTTCCCGAGCAAAACCTCGGCCTGAACAGCTGAACTTGGAAAAGTTATCCGTGTAAGGAATTCCAGCTCAGACACTGGGATTGCAGAGCGCGGGACGGATGGAAAAGGGACTCAAGAATGATGCCATTCATTGGGATCGTGTTTTGTGGGTTGGCTACTCCTGTTTTCCCTTTTTCCTGGTGCCAAGCAGGACGGGGAAGGACAGGGCTGGGGAGCACAGAGGTTGAGCAGCCCCTGGAGAGGGTGGGCTGCAGGGCCACCAGCACAGGTCTCTGCCTGTCACCAGCTCTGCACACTTAAGTTTTCCCACCCTGAGGCTTTTTTGGGGACCCCCAGGCAGCAGCTGCCCCCCTGCCCCTCTGAGGGTCTCCCAGGGACCCCCCAGCCAGGGGCAGAGTGCTGTGGGTATCACCAGGTCCAACCCTGCATTATCAAACTTCCTTGGCTCTTTCTGTCGGAAACTTTTACAATTCCCTGCTTGGCTGGAAAAGATGACTGCAGCAAACCCAAATTAGGAATAAATTATACAACAACTTTACATTTTTCTTACAAAGGAAAACTGTGTGGCAAGAGCTGTGCAAGCACCTCCTTCCCCATGTCCTCCCTGCAAGGATTACTGGGAGAGGCCACTGACTTCACAGATGGCTTATTTAAATAAATAAATAAATAAATAAATAAATAAATGCAACAAGAGGCAGCCCCAAAACCCAGTCTGGGACCTGCTCCCACTGGGCCATGTGCTGCCTCTCACCCTCCCCAATCCCAAATATGTGCGAGGGCTGCAGGATGCAGGGAGAGCCAAGCTGCAACATCCAATCCAAGCATTTAAAAGGCTCCAAAAGCTGCATCTGTGTGGCTGCTCGCTGACATATGGGCATCTATTTTCACAATGAATGGCCGGAGCAACTCCTCCTTAAACCTCTCCGCCTGCTCTTGCAGGGGCTGTTGCGTTCCCACAGCATTTTTGCAATATTAAATTCTCCACCTCCTCCCCCCTCCCTTGCAGGACACAAGGCAGAGCCGCTCCGGAATAACCACCGAGTTAAACGCGAAGAGCGAGCGCTCGCCACCACGCTGGCAAAAATAAATCACTGCTGTCCCCTTCCCAAACCTCCCTCCCGCTGCCTCCGGGGGGCCGGGCCCCTTTCTGCCCTCCTGCAGCTCCCAAATGCTTCATTTCTGCCCTTTTGCAGCCTCCAAGTGCTCGATTCCTGCAGCTCTCAAATTTTCAACTTCTGCCCTTCTGCACCTCCCAAATGCCCCAATTCCTGCCCTTTGTGCAGCTGCTCAATGCTCCGTTTCTGCAGCTTCCAAATTCCCCAATTTCTGGCCCTTTTGCACCTCAACTTCTTTTTGCATTCTCAACTTGTGCCCCTCTGCAGCTCCTAAACGTTCCATTCCTGCAGCTCCAAAACGCTCCGTTCCTGCAGCTCCCAACGTTCCATTCCTGCCTTTCTGCAGCTCCCAAATGCCCAATTCCTGCCCTTTTGCATCTCCTAAACTCTCAATTTCCACCCTTTTGCGAGTTCTAAATTCTCAACTTCTGCCCTTCTGCAGCTCCTAAGCGCTCCGTTCCTGCAGCTCCTAAACGCTCCATTCCTGCCTTTCTGCAGCTCCCGGATCCCCAATTCCTGCCTTTCTGCACCTCCCGAATGCTCCATTCCTGCCTTTTTGCACGCTCCGAGCGTCCTGGTGTGACAAACCCCCGCTGCTGCCTCTGACCAAAAGTTACCAAATATTAAAAGGGGGGGGGGGGGGGGGGGGAAGAGAGGAATGGGTGGAAAATGATCTCAGCCCTGGCACGAGAACAATACTTTCCCATGGAAACATAGGTATATATTTAATTCCTGGTAACTCCACTCCAGTTTCACCTTTCATCTCCTCCGCGGACTTGTCTCAAAGTTTGCTTTAACCCCGCACCGAGCGCGGCTGCAGCTGCTCCTCCAACACCCCCTTTCCCTGTGCGCCGGCCGTGCCAAAGGCGGCCAGGGCTCGGTAATCCCGGGAGCGGATCCCGGCTGGAGCCAGCGCGGGGCTGCTGCGGCGCAAGGGAGCAGGAAATGCGGCGGGAGCTGCACCGGGAGCTGCACCCCCGGGACACGCGGGCGTGCAAACACGCGTGCACCCGCACACTCACATGCACCCGCACGCTCACATGCACACGCACACGCGATTGCACACGCACACGCGATTGCACACTCATGCACACGCACATGCGATTGCACACTCATGCACACGCACATGCGATTGCACACTCATGCACACGCACACGCGATTGCACACTCATGCACACGCACACGCGATTGCACACTCATGCACACGCACATGCGACTGCACACTCATGCACACGCACATGCAATTGCACGCTCACATGCCCCCGCAGCCGGCGCCGCACCCCCGAGCTCTGCGGGCGTGCAAACCCCCCGTGCACCCGCACTCGCACCCGCACTTGCAGCCGCTCCTGCACATGCGATTGCAGCGGCTCCCGCACTCGCGATTGCGGTGCACATGCGAAGGCGCACAGCCCCGCACACGCACACGCCCGTGCAATTGCAGCCGGCCGAGGTCCCGCCGCCGCCCCCGCAGCCCTCGCTCACCTCGGGGCTGAGACATTGTCCCCCGCCTGGCCTGGGGGGAAGGGCGCGCACAAAGACTTCCCCCGTGCGGCTCCTCCAAAAGGGGCGAGTTGCCCGAACAAAGATGCGGCGCTGCGGCCCCGCTGTCCGCGGCCAGCCCCCGCCTGCAGCGGGGCGGCGGTGGCGGCGGGGCCCGCGGGGCTGGGCCGTGCCCGGGCCGGGGGTCCCTGCGCGGGGCCGGCGCGGCTGCACCTACATGATGGGCCGGGGCGGCCGCCCCGGCCTCGGAGCGGCGGGGGCGCGCACTGCGCGTGCGCCGCGGCCGCGCTGCCTCCTGGGGGCTGTAGTTCCGCTGTGCCCCCGCCATGGCCGGCAGGGGGGGCGAGAGGGGGGGCCTGGGGGGGCGGGAGGGGTTCGACCCGCTCCAAACCACGGCCCTATTTTCTGCTTCAAAACATCCCTTTTCTCCGGCTCTTCCTTCAATTTTTTTCTTTTTTTTCCTTTTTTCTTTTCTTTGTGTTTGTTTTTATTTTTTCATTTATTCTTTTTTCTTTTCTTTCGTTTTTCTTATATCTTTTTTCTTTTTTCCTTTTTCTTTTTTATTTTCTTTCTTTTTTCTTATTTCTTTTTTCTTTTACTTCTTTTTCTTTTCTATTTTACTTCTTTTTTCTTTTCTCTTTTATTTCTTTTTTCTTGTTTCTTTTTTTATTTCTTTCATTTTTCCTTTTTTCTTTTTTTTATTTTTTATCTTTTTCTTTTATTTCTTTTTCTTGTTTCTTTCTTTTGTTCTTTTTTCTTTCTTTTTTCTTTTTCTTTGTTTTCTTTTTTATTTTTCTTCTTTTCCCTTTTTTCTATTTTTCTTTTTTCCTTTTTTCTTTTTTCTTTTTTCTTTTTTCTTCTTCTTTTTTCTTTTTTCTTCTTTCTTCCTTTTTCTTTTTTCTTCTTCTTTTTTCTTATTTCTTTTTCTTTTTTCTTCTTCTTTTTTCTTTTTTGTTTTTTGTTTTTTTTGTTTTTTTTACTTTTTTCTTTTTTTTGCTTTTTGCTTTTTTCTTTTATTTTTTCTTTTCTTTCCAGAATCTTGCTTTTGCATTCCCTCAGAACCGGGACCTAATTCCTGAAGGTGTAATACAAGGAAGAGTTGAAGAGAATTATTAATTTCTTATTTCTAATCACTGATGGTTCCATTAAAGGTTTTGGCTGATACATAGTTGAACGAGGCGGAATCACCAGTTTTAATGTATTATTCCATAGTGTGGAAATGGATATATTTCCCATTTATTTTCTCATGGATATAAGGTATAAAATCCAGTGAAAAGGTTGCATGGAGAGCATGGCTGGGAGTGCAAGCAGTGCTGCCACCTCTTCCTCGGGCTGGAAAATGTGTATTATAACTGATTTTGATACCACACCTCCATTTCCCAGCTGGCCCCAGGCAGTGAAATCACACTGGTCTGGCCTTGCCATTTTTAGCTGCAAGGACCAGATTCTGAAGGAGGATTCAACCCTCAATTAGGGACCTGTGTGCAATTTCCCACTCTTCAGAGGCTCTCAGGGATGAGGGAAATGCGCTGCTGTACATGGTCCTTCCCACCAAACTTCCAGCTAGAGCAAATCCTCACAGTCAAGCAATAAAACCCCAAAATGAAAGGGTTGTGATGGAAATGCTGACAGACCCTTAACTGACACATCACCAGTGCCAGCCTTGCCACTCAGTGCCCGTGAGCTGAACCAGCATCGGGGCAGGATCCCCGTGGGGAGCCAGAGCCCTTGTCCTAGGAAGTTGTGCTGCAAGGCTCTGGTTTTTCATTGGATTTTATGGCGCTTCTAAAAAATTTTGTTGGTCAAACTTGCATGCAGGGATGCTCCTTTGGGTTTTCTTGAGGCTTTTGGGTGACCATTGGAAGATCACCCGTTGAATGTCATCAAAACCCAGTTGCTTTCATAGAATTGCAGCCAAGGGATACCATGAGTTGGAAGGGACCCACAAGGATCATCCAGTTCACCTCCTGACCCTGCACAGGACACCCCCAAAAAACTCACCATGTGCCCCAGAGGATCATCCAAACCCTCCTGGAGCTCTGGCAGCCTTGGGGCTGTGCCCACTGCCCTGGGGAGCCTGGGCAGTGCCCAACCAGCCTGTGGGGGAAGAATCTTTTGCTGAGATCCAACCTGACCCTGCCCTCACACAGCTTCAAGGATGCTGTGGAGGATGGTGTGCTGGTCCTCCACAGTTTCCTGGAGCTCTGCCATGTCCCCTGCTGGCTGCCAGGTGCCATCAGGTGCCCTGGGATGTCCCTGTCACACGGACTGCACAGCAAACCCCATGTCCCACCAGGAGCACCCAGCAAAGAGCATAATGGTGATTTTAGCTTTGTTTTTGATGTTTTCACCAATCCCCCTTCCCAAAGCTGTGCAAGGATCCGGGATCCCACTGCAGTGCTGCCTTCCTCAGTGTTAGGGCACCCCCGTACAGTGCCCTGCTAATGCCAAGGGGAATTTTCTCCCAACTTTCACGGGTTTAGGCTGCTCTGGGACCTGCAGAGGCTTGTCCTTCTCGTGTGTGCTGCTCAGTGGTTCGTGTGTGCAGGGTTGGAGGGTGTGTGAAGCTCGGCCAGAGGACAAGTCCTGACAGGCTGCAGCAGGACCAGGAAGTGCAGGGGGAGGCAGGGGCACATCCCCCCCAAATTGGGGGGCTTCCCCCAGGGTGTGAGGGCTGCAGCCTTCCCCAGTCCCTGCAGGATGCCTTGCCTTGCCCTGGAGCCGAGCAGGGACGTGGGTGGGTGACACACATAGGTAGGACTGGACTTGAGATCATCCCAGTGCTGTGATCTGGTACTGTCAGCTCTGAGTCATAGAGTGGTTTGGGTTGGAGAGTATCTTTAAAGGGCATCTAGTCCAACCCAAACCATGGGCAGGGACACCTTCCACTAGCCCAGGTAGGAGAAATCCATCCAGCCTGGCCCTGAATTCTTCCAGGGATGGGGCAGCCACAGCTTCTCTGGGCAACCTGTGCCAGTCTCTTGCCGCACTCATTGTAAAAAATCTCTTCCAAATATCTAAATCATGTGCTACCAAGTCACTTCATTACCTTTACTGTTCACAGCTGCTCCAGCACAATGCCCTGCCTGTTTAGGTTTCCCTTGTCAGACCTTTTTCTTACTAAAATCTACATTCTGCAGAGAACGTGACCAGATCTCCTTTGTCCAGATGGGATTTCATGTCCAGGGAAAGGGAAGTGAAAGGGGAAGGGGAAGGAAAAGGAGAAAGAGAAAGGGAAGGGGAAGGGGAAAGGGAAGAAGAAGGGGAAGGGGAAGGGAAAAGGGAAGAGGAAGGGGAAGAGAAAAGCAGAAGAAGAAGGGGAAAGGGAAAGGGAAGAGGAGTTACTGCAGGGGGAATCCATATGGCTGAACAAAGAGATCCAACTTCTACATTTGGGTCTGGCCATAACTTTTTCCTCCAGTGCTTACTCCCTGTCTACAGTCCTTCGAATTTCCTGCATGTTCTGTTTTATTTATTCCTCCTTCCAGCTCGCTCCTGCATTGCTAAGGAACGAATTTGCTGCAGAGAAATTGGACAAACACGCTGTGCTTTCAGGGCCCTACTGAAAAAAATCTCCTCTCTGCGCCTGCAAACAGGAGATTTGCACCCAAATATGTGTTTGTTTTAGGCACAACATGGTTTCCAGCACTTGCTTTGATCAGGGCGCTTGGAAGCTGAGCCGGGTCACGCGTTGGGTTTGTCCAGGGAAAAAACAATTAGAGGCTTCAGTGTCAGTGTTTGTGTGAACGCTCACTCGGGGGGAATTAATCCCAGGGCTCTGTCCACAAACAACAGCAAGTCCCAAACTGTCCTGCTTCGCTCCTGCAGGACCATTCTCAGAGGTTGTTTCTGTATCTCAGTTCATTACACCTCGGTGGGGAGAGGGGTGTTTTCCCCCTGTCCATCTAAGAATTGTTCGGAAAATTCAGATGCTGGTCCTCTGTGGTTTATAACTGTTGTAATCACAGATCATGGGGAACAGAAGCAAAACTGGTGTCCCAACACCTGTGGTACCTCTTTGTGCATCCTTGAACATCAAGACCAGGCTTTTGGGCTCAAATCAGGGGTTTCCCAGCGTGTCACACAGTGTGGAGGTGCCCTGGCTGTTGCTCTGAAGCTGTCGTGTGTTTTGGGTGACAGCCCTGTGCAGGGTCAAACAGAAGTCCTGGTGCCTGGGAAATGGGATCTTCCAAAACCAATACCTTTCACAAATGAAGAAATCAAGCAGAGGAGCTTGGTGAGCCAACTTCCACGGAGCAGGAGGTGGGATAGGCTCCAGCAGGACCTCTGCAAGAGGGAGCCAGGGGCTATTTCAGGTCTCTTCAGTCCTGCTTTGTGTTTTGTTTGGGTTATGGTGCTTCCAGCCATCACCTCCCCTCATGGGAATGGGAGCTGTGGGGAAGGAAGGATATTGTGGGACAAGCACAGCGAGGGTTTGGCTTGGTGTGTCCTGTGAGGGTGACAACAGCTTTTGGAGACAACAGGCAAGGCAATGACATTGCCGAGTGTGATCCCATCCCCTGGGCAGTATCCTGTGAGATTTCCCACTGTTTTTTAGCTGAGACAGTGGTCACTCCCCACAGACCATGGGGACAGTCAAACGCCAGCCATTCCCTGATGCTCCCGAGGTGCAGAGGCCTCACACTGAAGCTGAAAATTAAAAATAGTAGGAATAAGCACACTGAAGGCTCTGCCTGCTGTGGGGCAGCAGACAAGGCAGGACTCTCTGCTGCAAAAGACTGCAGGAAGTTTTCCAACACACGAGGGACCAGCTGGGAAAAGGGATGCTCCCGAAGGATGTCTGGGGAAGGAGCCTGAAGAAAAGCCAAAGCAAACAGAGGGTGCAGATGCCGGGGAGGAGAATTCGACCGGGGGAGAGAGGAGGTGAGAAACAATGAGCTGTCCTGAGCATGAGCCGCTCATGGGAGCAGAGACCATCTGCTCCTCAGGGGCTGAATGGGTGATATCCTGCATTCCTTTGTTCCCCGGGTTACAGGGAATTGCAGGCTGCGGGCATTTAAAGCCAAACACAGTCCCCGAGAGTTCAGCCGCAGCTTACCTTTTGTCTGAATTTCCTCAATCTCCTCCTCCTCCAGCCCTTAGCTCCCTGCACGTTTTTCCACCTCCGAGTAGGTGGATGAAAGCCCAGGAGGACGTCGCAGTTCTCAGAAGTTAAACAAACTCTGCCACCCCGGGTGGGATGTTGGTAAACAAGGTGGGATGTTTGTAAATTCGTTTTTGTAGCTTTAGCTGGAAAGGTGGGGAACTGGGAGAGGATAAAATAACCCAAGAAGTACACACAGCTCATGAAAGAGGAAGAGGCTAGTAAATAAAAATCACTTTCAGGTTAATGGTATTAAGGTCTCAGAGACATAAATCAGGCTGGATAACAACGATGAGTTGAGCACACCCTTCCAGGAGGGGCGAGAGTGATGATGGTGTCTGTTAACCCAAAGAAGAGGGACAGAGGTGGAGGTGGAGAGCCAGGTAGGATTTGTTACATTTTTAGAAAAATATGAATACCATACACAGATGAACTAAAGCAGCCTCATACCTCTGGAAATCATTGACTTGGGGGCTGGGAGAAAAGGTGTTTTTATACAGCCTGTCTTACATTGCTTGTCCCCCCTTGTGAGCCTTGCAGCCCTGCTCTTGGGGATGGTTTTGTCTCTTGCAAAAAGCCTGAAATTTTTACCAGACACGTATTATGTGGTCACCCTTTTGCTGTGCTGCTGCACAGAGATGTCCATGCAGAAAACCCCCCTCGAAGGTGCCACCCCTCTGTCACCTGTTGGGGTTGGGGCTGTCAGGAAGGGGCAGAGTCACAACTGCTTTTTCCTTGGCTGCTGCTGTGGGTTTTAATGCCACAAATATTGCTGGGGTTTTTTTTACTGTTTGTATTTCCTCCTCTCTGCACTCCCTGCATCTCTCTTTGTGTACAATAGATTCTCTGTTTACTTTGGTGCAGTAATGGACCCAAGTGCATCCTTCAGGCTCCTGGGAGCACTTAGTCCAGACTTCAGTCGCAGCCCTTTTGTGTTTGCTGCATTTGCAGGGCTGGCTCTGGGTCACATCCCCAGCCTGATGTTGTGCCACGGGCTCCCTGTTCATGGCCCTGTGACTGCTCAGCTTTGCCAGGGGCAGCTGGAGGCTTCAATATCTTTTAGGGTCAGATCCATCACCTTTAGTCCCCATGGTCTTAAGATTTGCAGGCCTCTCGCCAGGCATTGTTTGAATGCCCGGTGATTTCATCCCGAAGACAGGAGCAATAAAGGACATTCAGAGTTTCCTAAATTCTGCCCAGTCATCCATGTCCCAGCCCTTTCACAAGGCTGAGTGCAGCGCCACATGTGCTGCTCTGAGGGATTTTTAAATTACTCCATCAAGGTTCCTCTGAAGTCAAGGCATCTTTAAATCACATTCAGGACCAGCCAGACCCTGTTTGGGGAGGGATCCTCCCTCCTTCCCAGGAAGGTAAAGGTGGGAGCAGGACCCCAATGAGCCAGAGTTGAAGCTCCCAGCCCCGTGGCATCACTGGGTGACACTGCATGGGTCACTGGTGGCTGGGTGGAGGTTTGGGATCAACAGTCCCTCATTCCTGGATGACATAAGTATTTGGGATTTTGGGGAGAGGGCTTCACCTTGGGGCGCTGCTCTGCACTTTAGACTTTGTTTCTCACTGTTTTTCCCCCCCAGTTCCTTCCCTCCACCTTTTTTCTTCCAGCAAAATGAGTTACAGGCTCATTCAACAACACAATTAAGGGTTTAATCGCAAACTGCTCATTGCTCTGGATCCCCATGGATGCAGATCCATGTCCACACATGCTCCTGCACGGGGGGCTTTCTGCAGGAGCCTGGGTCCCACCCGGGGCTGAGCATCTCCAGGAGGGGTCCAAGGGCTCCTCTGTGCCAGAGCAGAGCTGCCCATCAGCTCTCCAGATGATCTCCATCCCTCAGTGTGAACAACAACCACCATGAGAGTGGTTTTGTCGAGGTGGTTTAATAAACCTTTGTTGTATTTGTATAACTCCTGGGGCAATATGATCTGGAGTTAATTACTGGAGCTGGTTTTTCTTTGTGAATACATTTGAGGAGTTTGTCCTTTATGCTCCTGTTTAACACAATACAAATTTGGGTGGTTTGGTGCAAACACTGGCACCGGGGGGGCTGGGACCTGACATTTGGAGACCTTGGCCACTGAAGGGGAAGGTGGCCATGAGCCCTGAGTGGCTTTGCCAGGGGCTTCATCTGTACATGGCAAAATCCCTGCCTGGGATGTGTGTTCCTGGTGATTTTGGGGGTATGACTGCAAAGCTACACAGTGTCCCAGCCAGCCTGAGATTTGGTGGGAGACCACCAGGAAACTCCCAGTATGGAGCATGCAAGGCAAGGAGAAACCTGGATATTTAGGGATAGAGGCTGAGGCTTCACCAGCAGCCAGGGAGAGGAAGGAGGAGGAGGAATCCACTGCAAAAATGTTCTAAAACATGGTGGAATGAGGCTGAGCAGCTCCAAAAGTGAGACTCTGAGAGCAGCAATGCTAAATAAGGACAGGTAGTGCCTCTGTCTGAAGGGATATTTTTATTGGGATGGCAGCAGGAAACATAATTTTCTTTAGCTGACATGTATATCTGGAGCGTGTTGCAGTACAGAGTCAGCCAGTGTGGTGTTTTTTTAAAGAGGGAAATCATATTCCATAAAACATCCAGAAAAAATCACTGGGAAGGGAACACAGCTGGAGGTGGGCAAGTGGCCACTGGCCCAGGGGATGCTGCCATGGACAATGGCAATTCTGATGAAAAATACCTGTTTTCTAGCACGTCCCCATCAGGGTTTGGACATGTTCTCCCCCTCCAAACTCTGCTGGTTTAAAAGAGGCATTTTGGTTCCTTTTTTTCTACAGACACGAGCTATTATTCATGGCCAGAATGAATATATGTTTGTACCCATATGGCTGTAATTACAGTATTCTATGTGCATTCCATACAATGTATATATTGTATATTGTGCATTATACTGTTGGCAAGGCTGTTGTCCAGAGGCTGTTGATTCTTCAGTTTAAAGCCTGTTTTTTTCCAGAGGTTTCACTTCCCGTAAAAGTCTATTCTGGGCTGAAACTCCCTGTGCCAAGTCTTAGGCCAAGATTGAAATTTCTTGTATGAAATTTTATTTTGAGCCGGTTGGAATGTTGTTCCAGAAGGTGGATAAGGGCTCAGGGTGAAGGCTGTGTCTTGCACGGTGTGAGCAAATCTGACTCCTAAAGAACTTAAATTCTGGGGAACCATTTGTAGAGGTGCAAAATGCTGCCCTTCTCAGCTGGGTTTTAACCCCTTTCCTTTATAACCAAGGAGAGATTGCCCTTGATATTGGCCTGTACATGACCATCATGGCCTGGGTTGGAGTATTGGGAAGGTTTTGGTGTCCAGGAGGGTGCAGCTGCAGACTTGGAGCGGTAAATGCTGAAGGGAGTTGGGTTTTGCACAGTTTATTTTAGTCTCTTTCTGGCTCCCAGAAAAGGCAGGTCTCTAAATTAGGTGTTCTGAATTACTGCTAAAGGGCTTCCCTGGTAGGGAATCTGGGCTGTAGCATTAGATGATGCAAATGCATCATCCTCGTGCTTTTCCACAGGTTTATTGATGCAGGCACGTGGTTTCCAGTAAATACACCATGTATCTCCTCAGCCTGCTGCCTGCATGAGAAAAATAGATCAAACAAGAGCAAGAGATGGGCACAAGTGGGACTCAAGTTGGTTAAAAAGCAGATGGTAAGTCCAAAGGGAAATGTAAAATGATTTGGTTTTGTCTGTGCTTGACCCTGAGTGATTGATGTGATTTGGCTCCTGGTTCCCAAAGGGCTCTGCAGAGCTTTGATGAAAAAAGAAACAGTGAAAGAGCAGCTGCTTTACCTGAAGCTTCTGCATCAGTGCACAAAATCATTCCAGCATTCCTGGGCTTCCTGAAAGCTCTCTGCAGACTGGGAAGAGCAGTCAGAGCAGGCTCTTCCCAGCTGTGACAGAAAAGCCAGAGCGGACAGAAGGGTCACATTCACCAAACTGAAACTCGAGAACAGTGTTCCACCTCTGGCCATTTATTTGTTGTCTTGATACTGAGCTTGTTCTCCCCTCTCTGCACAGCACAAGAAAGGATGGGCAGAACCTCCTGTGTTTAATTGCAAGAAACAGCCTGCTCTGATGGGGACATCTCCCTCCTGCTCTGCTCCACATCCAGGTGCAGCAGGTTTCGCACAGGAGGCACAGGGATGCTCCCAAAGAATTTGGAAATGGTCCTCTGTGATTTTAATGCTTACTTCTTTTTTTTGCTGTTTTTCTTCGCTTTACTTTTGAAAGGCTGAGTCACACAAAGAAAGAAAAGGAAGAAAGGAAAGAAAGGAAATTCAGTCAGTCATGTTTCCTTTCTGGAATGTTTTCTTTCTGGATGAATTAATGCATTACCACTGCAGTGCATTGAACTGTGCTTCCATAATATCCTGTTTACTCAATTTCTTAGGTGAGCACCTGTGCACAACTTTCTTTTTCAATGAAAGGAGACCCTTTAAACAGAAAGTGGAAGAAATGGCACAGCCTGGCAGGGAGGAAGTGCCATTCTGCAAGTGCTGCTGTGGCTTTGGAGCTGCTCCCGATGTGATGCAGAATCCATCAGCCCAAAGTGATGAGGGCTGGAACAAAATGATCTTTAAGGTCTTTTCCAACCCAAATCATTCCAGGATTCTGTAACAAATCTTTGCTCAGAAGTGTAATCTGGACAGGTTTGTGGTGCCCACTGCTTGCAAACACACCACCCATCCCAATCTCAGTGCAGATTCCTTTTGGTCTGGAACAAATTACATCACCCTCGGCTTTTTGTGCCTATAAAGGGAGATGATGTTTAAGGCACCTGAGCATGCAGGGCTGTTGTAAAAATGAATTAGGTGGTGGTTTTAGTGTGCTTTGAAGATGAAAAGCATCACAGCGCTTTAGGTGCTAATTGCTCTCTGGAGCTTCTCTGCCCGTGCTGCAGGTTGGGTTTGACTCTCAGGTGCTGTGGTTGGTGGTTCTCTGGCTGCAGCAGCACCCAGGGCAGGGGGTGTCCCACCCATCTGACAGTAAAACACCTTTTAGGGGATGTCATCCTCCCGTATGACACAGCCTGATGTTTTGGAGCACCCACGTGTGAAACCCTTCCCCTGCTTTGTGCAGACCCTTCCCATTTCCTGGCCAGGAACTGTGCTGGGGGCTCATTGCTGCAGATCCTGAGCTCTGAGCTCTTCCCTGCAGGGACAGAGCTTGAGGTGAGTAAAGCTGTGAACCTCTTAGGGAGGAGTCGTTGGGCTGAAATATCCTAAACTCCAAGGAGTTCCAAACTTGGCAAAATCATGGAATGGTTTGGGTTGGAAGGGACCTTGGAGACCACCTCGTTCCCACTCCCTGGAATGGGCAGGGATACCTTCCACTAGACCAGGAAGAAGTAGAACATGAATATGAACACTTAAAACTTTTGAAGTATAAACAGAGACCACAACAAACATCAAAGTGACCAGAAGAATTAAGCCCCAGAAAGGCTTCTATTCTGTGTAATGCTTGATGGATGAAGATAAGAAGTTTTGGGTTTATTTTTTTTAATTGAAGTTCTAGTTATGTCATTGTATTTATTCAGTATTCATAAGGCAAAACTGAAGGGCATTATTTAATTAGAGGGCTTTTACCTAATTCTCTTTGTTAAGGTGGAGGAAAAAAAAAAAAAAAAGAGTTTCCATGAGATTTGTGCTGCTGTGGGGCTGCAGCACAAGGTGCTTGTGCCTAATGGGGGCTCTGGGACCAGGCTGGGGCTTGAATCCTGGATATTCCCAATCCCTGCTGTAGGTGAAGGTGTGCATGGCTGTGATCCCTACTCCTGCAAACAGTGCTTCTCACTTCAAACCGTGCCGCGAGACTCCATCCTTCCTCCCAGACGAGGACACAGTCTCCTGACTGTTTCCAAGGAAAAACGTGGATTCCATACTGCGGCTACGGAGCTGTGCATCAGCACAGCCGGGTGTGACGCTCGCGCGGCTCCTCAGGTGCGCAAAACAACCGCGGACAAGGAATTCCAGACCCTCCTCCATCCTCCGCAGGGACCCCCGAGCGCTCGGTCCCAGGCGGAGCAGGAGCCGCGCGGGGTTTTCCTGAGCGCTGGATGCAGCGTCTCTGCGGCAGAACCCGGGATGCTCGGAGGCACCGCCGGGGTTGATGCTGGGCTCAGCCTTTCCCAGCAGCTCGCAGGAGGCGTTTAGGAAAAACGAGCACGTCGGATTGCGCTCCCGGCGACGGGAACAGGGTGATTAACATCGCAGTGGGTTTGATCACATCCCAATGTCAGCAAAAGGATGGTCACGGACTCAGGCCCGTCCGGAGGGGGACAGGGACACTGGCCAGAGGGGGAATAACTCGGTGGGAACCAGCAGCCGCCCGTAAATGTCAGGAATTCGGCGTTTGAATTCAGGGCAGCGTTTTCAATGCTTTAATTATATTTTTGGGTAATGCAATAAAATCCTGGCGACCTCCTGGATGCAGGCAGGAGACGGCAGCACTGGACGGAGGGAGGTGGCTCCCACCCAGCCTTAAATCCCTGAGCCCCTGGGACTATTTTCCAGCCCCTTTCCTCTGCTCCTCAGCGAGGTTGTGCTGGGAGGCAAAGTGGGGGTGTTCCTGTCCTGTCTCCAGACAGGAAGGGGTCTCGGGGAGGGGGGGTCTCCCGGAGGATGGGGTCTCCGAGAGGGGGGATCCCTGGGAGGAGGGAGTCCTTGGAAGGTGGGGTCACTTGGAGGATGGGGTGCCTGGCAAGGTGGGTCCTCGGAGGATGGGGTCCCCGGGATGGGGGGGTCCCCGGGAAAGGGATGCTCGGGAGGGATGGGGTCATCCGGAGAATGGGGTCCCCGGGAGAAGGGAGACCTCGAGAGGGGTGGTCACGCATTGGATGGGGTCACCGGGATGGGGGGACCGCGGGAGAGGTGGTCACCTGGAGAACGGAGTCCCCGAGAGAAGAGTCCTTGGAAAGAGGGGGTCACCCGGAGGACGGGGTCCCCGGGAGGGGAGTCCTCAGGAGAGGGGTCTTCGGGCGTGGAGAGTGGGTCACCCGGAGGATGGGGTGCTCGGTAGGGTGGTCCCTGGGTGGAAAAGGGGGTCCCGGGAGCGGAGGTATCCCCGGGAGGGGAGGAAGGTCACCAGGAGGGAGGGGAATGTCCCAGCACTAGCGATGGACACGGCAGCCCTGCCCGGGTGCCGCGGGGATGCGGGGCCGGGGGCGGAGGGTGGGGAGCCCCGCTCCATCCCGCTCCATCCCGCTCCATCTCGTTCCATCCCGCTCCATCCCGCTCCGCTCCGCCCCGGGACAGCGGTCCGGCCCCTCGGAGCGCCGGGCGGAGCGGACTGGGGGTACCCAGGGGTACCAGAGGTAACGGGAGACACCAGAGGGTACCAAGAGTCTGCCAACCCCGCTCCGCTGCGGAGGAAGGCGGGACCGGGGCGGGGGGAACGGCCCCGCCCGGGGTGGGTCAAACGGGAAGGGGAAGGAGCGGAGAGGAAGAGGAGGAGTTGGGCTGCACCTGAAATGCGCGTCATTACTCCGGAGTACGGGCTGGGCTGGTGAGGGCTGTCCGTGCTGAGGTTCCGTGGCTGCGCGGAAAATGGTGAGAAAACCACGTTTAGAGGGGTTTGGGCTGGGGGGAAAAAAAGGGAGAAATGGAAATCCGAAGGAGTGTCCTCCCCCCGAGACCTGCGGGGGCCCCCGGAGGCGACCGGCTGGGACGCGGAGGGGATGCGGGAGGATGCTCGGGGATGCGGGAGGATGCTCGGGAATGCTGCGGGACCGGGAGCTGTGCTGGAACAGCCCGGCCTGGCTCTGCTCCGTGTCATTCCTTGACCCCGCAGTGGAACGAGGATGAGTTTGGAGGGAGCGGTTTGCGGTTGCGGGGCTCCCCGGGGCTGCGCAGCCCCGGGCACGGCTGGGCTTCCCCTTGGGGGTCAGATAAGGGGGAAAATTCAGCCCGTTTTTAGAGATCCATAAATAGAGCATCTCGCTTTATTATTGTACATTATTATATTCGCAATTTAAATAATTGAAGAGCAGTAAAGAGCACATCAGAGTTTTGCTTAAGTACCATTTCAGCTGCTGTCTTCTTGCAGCAAGATCAATGATCTTATTTTCTGACCCTTCTGCAGGTGTTGTTCACTGATAAGTTGTTTTTTCCTCAAGCCACGGCTCAATTAGCTGAGGCTCTCACCCTCCTTGTTTGGTTTTCTTTCGGTTTTGGTTTTGTTTTTTTTGGTGTTTTTTTTTTTTAGCTTAAAAGACAAGGAAAACATGATGTGCAGCACTAAGTCATCATCTGACCTTTAAAGACCGTTGCCAGGCTGAATCTGGGGAAGGGAGGAGAGCCTTCCCAAGTATCAGCTGAGCATTATTTAAGAAGCATTGGCATCTCCCATGTGGAATTAAAGCCCCAGACGCAGTCATTTCCTTGAGATTGCTTTGATTGAGATGCCCACAAGCAGTTGTGTGTCACCTGCTTCCCTTGTCAGTGCAAATCATAAGTCTGTGGCTAAATTGGGGGAGCATTTCATAGGCTCAGAGTGTTTTCATTTTGTCCAGAATTATTCAATTAAATGCCTTGGCAGCTTTTTCTGCTCAGCCTACATGCTCATTTTCTTCATCTGGAGTTTCACGGAGGATTTGGGCTTGTCTTTTTTTATCCCAAATACAATTTTTCACCATACAGGCAATGCTTCTTCAGTGTCCTTCATCATCATATAGCTTCAGTTGCTTACATGGAGGTGGCAGGTGTAGTATGAAAAGTTAATTAACATTCTTAAAATGACCCTTCCTCCAACCTGGGTGATGTAAATTAAAGCGTGGCAGCGTTCCAGTGAAGATGTGGGAGTGTTTTGGTTTTTATAAGTGGATAGAAAATAATTAGAGAAACAGTAACTGGCACTGGTGATTGAATGTGATTAAATCATCATGGCCAAATTTTAGATTTCATTAAAACAGAGAAGTGTGGCTGAGGGAAGGGGTTGCTGTGTCAGCCCATCGTGCTTCTTCTCTGCTAAGTGCTTTTGAAATGTGCTCCTGGGAGCAAACAGTGGCAATCCAGGCACTTGGAGGACGTGCTGTGAGCAGAGGGGAGACAGACAGTGTTTTTTATGACCTCTAAGCAATAACTGCTGCTTTTGATTATTTTGAAAACACTCTGCTGTCAGTGTGAAGCGTTCCTTCCTTGAAAATATCCGGAGGAGTTGTACTCATTTTTCCTGGAGGACTCAGTTACTATCACGGGTTGGTGCTTAAGCATTTTGTGGTTGGATTTTTCCTTTTTTTTTTTTTTTTTTGAAGCAAAATATTATTTTTTTCCCTTAAAATTTTATTTCCACGTTTGAAGTAGATTTGGTGTGACTTTAAGGGCAGCACTCCGGGCTGGAGGTGGGATTCCTTCCCAAAGCTTCTCTTTCAGCAGTGAGCAGCTGTGCCCCACGTGGGTCACTGCTCCCTGGAGGACCCCAAAACGCAGCCAGGGGAGCTGGGAGCGGGGGGGTTTGGTCCCTTTTAGCCCCTCTCTCCTCCCTCCTGCACTCAGACACAGGCTCTCAGTGCTGTCTGTGTGGAAGGTGTTTGTGTGTTTGAAGTTCTCCCAGCTCAGCTCGGCGGGACTGACATCTGAGCAACCTCTAGTGAGATGCTGTCTGGGCTCCAAAAATAGATTTCCGTATTAAAATACAGCCAGGGCAGGAAGTTTGAGCCATGTGGTGTCTAACAGATAACACAGAAACCAGGTCCTGCTGTTGCCAAATACCTCCAAAATCATTGGGATAAATAGAATCTCTAACACTGTCTTTTTAGTGTTAGAAAGCAAGGCATTATTTTTATTTTCAGTGCTGGGTGTGTATGTGGCCAACAAAACTCCTGCCTCCACACAGACACCAACACATCACTTTTTCACCTATTTGTACATTTTTAGCAAACAAAGAAATTAATGCTGATTGGTTCTTAATTACAGAATTCTCTTTCATTAGTCAGTATTCTGCCTTCCATTGGTTATTAATTTCTCAATTTCTGTTCTAATTAAGGCCACATTTGTAGTCTTTTTAGTATCTTTTTCCCCAGTAGGGACTTTCAGCACTTACACTGAATTCTTTGTTAGTTCTTTCATCTTCTGGTTTCTGCAAAAGGACCTTGTAGGTCATAAATCCGTGTCCCAAATGTCCAATTTCGACAATACATCTTTCTCTCTCCCGGGCTTTGTCCATTGAAGCATATCAAGGTTAACTTTAGCAAAACTTAAGAGTTTCAGTACTTTTCCCAAGCTGTGTCCTCACAGAAGTCACTCATGACAACTTTTTGCTGCTTGCTGGCTAAAAGTGATTTAAGGCCTGACACACAACCTGTGATTAATTAAAGGGGAGACCTCCTCACTCTCTACAATTCCTGAAAGGAGGGTGTAGCCAGGTGGGGGTTGGTCTCTTTTCCCAGGCAACTCTCAGCAAGACAAGAGGGCATGACCTTAAGCTGTGCCAGGGGAGGTTTAGGTTAGATTTTAGAAAGAATTTCTTTACAGAGAGGGTAATCAGCCATTGGAATGGGCTGCCCAGGGAAGGGGTGGATTCTCTGTCCCTGGAGGTTTTTAGGAAGAGACTGGATGTGGCATCAGTGCCATGGGCTGGGAACCACAGCGGGGTTGGATCAAGGGTTGGACTTGATGATCTCAAAGGTCCCTTCCAACCCAGCTGATTCTATGATTCTGTGAAAGCAACTAACGATAGGTTAATTAGGATCATTAAAGAGTTAGAAAAGCGATGTGATTTCCAACCACTGCTGCAGAGCTGCCTGGAGCACGCAGGCAGCAGGAACATCAGTCTGCCTCTGGAATGAGTGTTGGTGGCTGCAAAGCCTGGAACATGGACGAATTCCTGAAATCTGCACCGAGTTTTGGCCGAAGAGCCGAGGAGTGACTCAGTTGTTCGCTGGGGGTGTGTGGGTGGGGTTGGAAGGGTGGCGGCTGTGGAGCTGTGCTGGTGCTCTGCTGTCCCTGCCGGGCAGCTCACGGTCGTGTTCCACCTTCTCAGATGAAATATTCCAACGTTCCCAGGTGAGGAAGCAGCGGGAGATGCGGATCGACCCATAACTCCAAACCTGAGGCAGCAAAGTGGTGGCAAAACCGGGGAGAGAAACCTGCCGGGCCCCCAACCCACCGCCCCTCAGGAGGTATGTGCAGGCCGCTGTCTCCCGGGAAAGCCTTTTTTAATTGGATTTAAGCGTTTTCCTCTTTCCAAAAGGTTACTCTGGGCGCTCCTGTGCTGTGCAGCTGGGCTAATGAAAAGGTTAAAATGTAATGGGAAGGGAACTAAGCAGTGCTGGATGTGCTCCAGGATGGAAGGGGGTTACTCACGGTAAATTGAACAGCTCGCCCGGGGTGAGCTGGCTCTGGCTCTCGGATGCATCGCCCTGGCTGGATGCCCTCGGCTCCTGCCATGGATGCTGGAATTCTGCTCCCAGAGAAATGCTTGGGTTTGTAGTTTATGTGGAAAAAAAACAAGCCCAGGTTAGGTCAAGTCTGGCGAGCTCGCCTAGAGCTGGTCCTGCCCTTGGGTGGAGGGTTGGCTCAGGGGCATCCCGAGGCATCTTCTGCCTGGATTCCCAGCTGGATTCCCCGGCTCTAAAGGAGCGTTACCGATTTCTCCATGTAGCAGGCACCCAGCATATGTATCAGGAGGCACTTGGCATATGAAAAACTGAAAATAAAACACTTCTACGAAAATGTAAAAATAGGAGGCGCCGAAAGCTGCGACTGCCCGGCTTTGGATTTTTAAATTGTATTGTCACTTAATATTGATTTATTTGCTTTTCCCAAACTAGTCTTGAAAAATGGCACCAGCTGCTCCCAGAGAAGCAGGAGTATGGAGGCAAACCCGAGCGCTCCTGTTCAAGAACTGTCTTATTAAGGGAAGGACTAAGAAAAGCAGTGTCCAGGTAAGGGGGGAGTCCTTGGGTCCTGCTGCTGGTGCATCCACAGTTATTCTGTGCTTAAATAACTCCAAAATCAGAGACAACACTCGGTTTTATTATGATGGTTACTAAGCTTCGTGGTCTGCATTGAATTTTGGGTTGAAACAGGCTTTTTCAGAGGATATTTAGTGATCCTTGGTTGAAGATGTATCCTAATGTGCAAGGCTTTATACAGGAAAAATAAAATTATAGATACAGACAATATAAAAATATTAGTTAATGTGTTAATAACTAGTTAACCTATTAATACTGTATATACTGTAGTATATATCTATACATATTTATAACATAATACAATTAATAGTAATTAAAATGTCCTTAAATGTTACCATCTTAGTGCACCTTGACAAGCATTTGCACCTGTAATTACACAGAATAGCAGGGTGAGACCTCCCCAGAAGATTTTTACCTTTTCTAACAGTTCAGCCCTGTGTGTGGGTGATGTGATGGTACTTGAGGATGAATTTTGAGGAGAAGAGACAGTGCAGTGCTTGGCTGGGCTCATTTAGTGGTTCACAGCTTGTGTTTTGCCTCTTCCTGAAGAGCATGAGTTTGCAGATGTTTAAAGCTTGTAGAATTGTCCCTTTGGGCCTTAAAATGGCTTCTTAGGTTACTAATGCAGGTGATTAAAATCCTGCTTCAGCGCCAGGGAAGGATTTGGCATTAAAGTCGCTGTTGCATTGAAAACATCCAGGGAATTTCACAGCCAAGAAACTGAGCTCACGGTCCCTCCTTTCAGCTTCGTGCAGGAGAAACCTGGGGAAGGTTTTATTTCCACGGCTGCTCTTTGAAATGCTCATTTTTTTTTTTTTTTTCCTTTGTGCAGGAGGTCCTTTTCCCCCTGTTTTTCCTGTTTTGGCTCATCCTGATGAGCATGATGCACCCGCACAGGAAGTACGACGAGGTGCCCAACGCCAACCTGGGCACCCTGGACACCTCCCAGCTGGTGAACTTCGTCGTTGGGTACACGCCACCCACCCGGATGGCACGAGAAATCATGAAGAAAGTGGCCTCTGATAACTTTGAAGATGGTATTCACACCCTAAACGTTGCGTTTTTCTCCCTAAATCCCACTCTGTGACTTGTGTTTGGAGAGGGAGCTCACGGGTGCTGCTAGTAGGAAAAATCCATTTATTTTTCCATCCGAGTGAAGGCGTTGGTGGGGTTTGTTTTTTTTTTGTTGTTTTTCCTTGGGTGACAAATGTTCTGGTACTGCCATCTCGAAGTGATTCCCGTTCTCCTGGTGCAGCCAAAGTGTTGTGTGGCTGCAGGGAAAGGTTTGGGTACAAAAAGCCCCTGAGCAGCTCTAGGGCTGATTGACACCTGTCCTGTCACACCCTGGGGCAAACTCAGGAGGTGGTGCTGTCCCAGGTTGTGTTTTCTATCCTGGTGTCACTATGAAAACAACATTTTTAATGTTTTTTAAATACTTATTCTCATTAACACTTTGTCACCTCTTCTCTTGAAAGTGATTTTCCTTTTCTTTTGCCTTTTTTTTCCCCCTGATTGGTTTTTCCCCCTGTTTGTTTTTTCCTCTTTTTCTCCTTGTTTGTTTTTTTCCACACTTGTTTGGGTTTTCCTGTTTATTATTTTTCTTCTGTTTGTTTGTGCTTTCCTTGTTTGTTTTTCCTGGGTTTTGTTTATTTCCCCCATCTATTTGGGTTTTTTCCTATTTGTTTTTCCATTCGTTTGGATTTTTCTATTTGTTTGGGTTTTTCATTTCTCTGTGTTGTTCCATTTGTTTGGGGTTTTTCTCCTTGTGTTTTTTTCCTATTTTTTTCTTTTATTTCTTTTTTTTTTTTCTCCAGTGCTCTGCCTGCACACCTCACACATGTAACAGGAACTTATCTCTCCAAACCCACTGATGTATTTTTAGTTTGATATCTTTGATTCTCCTCTTCGTGTTCCTCCTGCTTCAGAGGAACCTGACCTGGGACACTTCCAGGGATGGAGCATCTACAGCTTCTCTGGGCAACCCGTGCCAGGGCCTCCTTGCCCTCTCAGGGAAGGATTTCTTCCTAAAATCTTTTCTAAACCTACTCCCTGTCAGTTTGAACCATTCCCCCTTGACCTGTCATACATATTTACATTTATATATCTCCAAACTCAAATGATTAACGATTAACACGATACTTTAAAACCGTTGCACATTTTTTTCTCCCTACTGTGCCAATACCTAAATCAACATGATAATTTCTTAATATCTCTCAGGCATCATCACTGAGGAGTATTTAAGTGAGGAGGAGCTGCAAGAGGCCAGTGCTGTCAAACCTTCCAACTTCGTGGGGGTCGTGTTCAAGGATTCCATGTCCTACCAGCTGAGGTTCCACGACTCCATCGCCATGTCCTCCATTTATACGGAATCCAGAGGTGAATGTGAGCTCTCTCACATGTGCTCTGCAAGGGGATAAACTGGAAAAATCATTTTCTATTTTTGTTTTCAGGCCTGGTGTTGCATATATTGATTTATGGAGGTTGTTTGCAGCACTGTCGGGGGTGGCCTCGAGCTGCGTGCCGGGGACAGGGCAGGTGTAACTCTGGTTTTTGGCATTTTAACACAGAGCCAGGGAATCTTAGAGTGGCCTGGGCTGAAGGGGACTTTATGGATCATCATTCCCTGCTTTATTCTGCAGCCAGCTGCTCCAACCTGGGGAAGGGCTGTGAGTCAGTGACCTACTGGAGCTCGGGGTTCACGGCGCTCCAGGCCTGTATCGATGCTGCCATTATCCAGGTAACTGGAAAAAACCATCATAAACCCAGGGAAGGTCAGCTCCAGGGGCTGCCTTGGCTCTGGCTGCTTGTCTGATGTTGGCTGCTAGTTGTGGGAAAGGCCATCTCAGAAGTCATCTAGACCCTGATGAGAAGGCAGAATGTTTTGGCTGTGCTTTGCTGTATTTTGTGCAGAACTGCTCTGGTTGGGCTGAATAATGTGGGTGTTTGTCTCTAACTGCATCCAAATGAGCCTGAACACCCATCACAACAGTCCTCAAAACACAAAGGCTCACGGTGCTCACCCCAAAATGCCATTTCAGGTGCTGTCCTAAAAAAGCTGCAGAATTTGCCTTATTTTGGTGTCAGTGTTGATCAGCAATTTTTCCTAGTTCCCCTCCCCTCATCCCGCTCGTGGCAGGAGCATATTTCATCTTTTCAAGGGCTAGAAATCTCACATTTGCTAATTTTGTCTCCAGGTGTTTAGATATCCTCCAGTTTTTCTGCTTTTGGATTGGGATTTGGGGTCTTCAGATCCCTCCCTGCCAGCGGGGATGGAGATGGAGCTGAGCTGGAGTCTGGGATGGGGCTGAAAACTCAGGAGCAATCCCAAAATAACTCTTCCTTCTCTTCCCTTCAGCTGAAGACGAATCAGTCGGTTTGGGAACAGCTTGAACTGACGAAAGCAGTGGTTATGGGAGAGGCTGCTGTGGTGGAAATAGATAATTTCCCCCGTGCAATCATTTTAATTTACCTGGTGATCGCCTTCTCCCCGTTTGGGTATTATTTGGCAATTCATATTGTGGCAGAAAAGGAGAGGAAGTTGAAGGAATTCCTGAAAATATTGGGACTCCATGACACTGCCTTCTGGTATGTGAGTGTTTAGTATAACTTGTTATTTATAAAAGAATTATATATAAATATATATATATATATATATAAAGAATTATTTAAAAAAACCCACTTTCTAGGAAAACTCTTCCATCCTTCATTTTGTAAAATTATTTTCAGTCTGATTAACTGAAAACAACCAGAAAGGGAAATATTATGTAAAATCAAACAGAGAGACACTTGCACTATCATGAAAATATGAATATTTTAGTAAGTAAACACCAGAGTAATACTGTTGCATTTATGCATGTGAAGCTGTGCCAGACTTAGAGGGATCAAATCTGATGATGTGTGAGATTTTTATGTAGGTTTTTCATTCTCTTTTAAATATTTTTGGCTCAGTACCTCCTTTCCTAGAGGCTCAACAGGTAACCTGCAGTCTGTTCAGAGCTTAGCAGCAGTTTCCCTGACACGTAATTAAATGAATCCAACTCTGTAATTTCAGCAAGACAGAGTAGTCGAAGCAACAGGTTTTAATTTGTTTCCTTACCGTCATGGAAATTGTCCTGTGCAATACAATGTTTTATTTTTTCCCCACGTGAGAGGATGTGCTAATTTGAAATCACTGATAACTGAAGAGATAAAAACCAGGTCTGGCTTTGCCCTTTCCTGCAGCGTTTTCACATCTGTCCCCACTGCACCGAAACAGCCACCTGGGCTTGTTGGAATGATTTTTTTTTTCTCTACTTCTGAGGAAATGTGTCATTTTTTTTACTACCTGCACGCAAACCACCCTTGCTTCCTGAGGTCAGAGTTGCTCACAGGCTCACAGCTCTGCTTTTCAGAAGAAAAGGATTTTATTACCCTGCCCGGCGACTAGAATGACTAGTGGATTAAATTTTAAATAGAATTTCTTGAATTATTGAAACCTACAACTCTGTTACTCTCTTTTGGTTATACCAGGGAATTAACTATGCAAGTTTAAAAAAAAAAATAATAATAGTGAATCATCTAATTGTGTGTCTTTAGCTGCTGTGGGTATCTGTGTGTGCTCTAGTGCCAAGAACAATTCCAGGGGTGTTTACAAGAGCTCTTTTATTTGGGGGCTCTTGTTTTGTTCCAAGCTTGGCCTTTGGTGCAGCTGTCTGGAATATTAAAGAATGGTGGGTTTAGCTATTTGTGTGGCCAGTTCAGGCTGGGGATTCATTGCCTGGTTTCTGTTCTTTCCCCCCCTTTGTTCCTAGGCTTTCCTGGGTGCTGCTCTACGTGAGCCTGATTTTTGTCATGTCCATTCTCATGGCAGTGATCGCCACGGCCTCCTCCCTCTTTCCCCAGAGCAGTGCCTTTGTGATATTTCTCCTTTTTTTCCTGTATGGAGTCTCCTCAGTAAGTATTCCTGGTCTTGTTAAATTCAGCCCTCCCATCCCTGTGGGTTTTGTTCCCTTCCCACCTGATCTGTTCTCTCTCCTAAAGCATTTGGGACAAAGGTTCTATAGGACCAAACAGTGCTGGGTGTCTGACCTGTCCCATCCCCTTCCTTGGCTCTTCTCCAGTTCAGGATGTTCTACAGGTGTCACCCATCACTGTGGGAAAGACATTTCCCTACTAAAACATCTGGGTTTAAAATAATCAGTCTTTGAGCTGAAAACACTGTACAGAACCATTTTGCAGTCCAAACCCACATCCTCTTCAAAACATTTGTTGTTACTATATAGTGTAATGCTAAAAGCCTAATTAAAGGTCAGAGAATTATATTAGAATATGTTATAAATACATTTATATAGCCTGTCTGAGTTTATAAGCAGCCAGTGCCCAAGTAGGTATTTGTTTGCTGTCACTGGCAGAAGGGACACTCACCAGGGTGGAGGTGCACACTCAGCCCTATAAAAGAAAAATTAGGAGCCGTCATTATTTTCTGTGCTCTGTCTCCTGGCATCTCTGGAGAATCTGTCCCTCCTGATGCTCTGGAGGGATATAAAAGCTGTGTAGGTGTGGCACTAAAGGACATGTTTCAGTGGTGGCCTTGGCAGTGCTAGGGAAGCAGTTGGACTCTGATCTGAAAGCTCTTTTCCACACAAAATGATTCCGTGGTTCTGTGTGGGTGAATGCTGTCGTGACCCTACCAGGAAAACGATATCAAGAGGCAAAATGGCATTTCACCTTAGTTTTTCTATACCTGTATTATTAGTTTTAAAACAGCACCTTCCTCTCTGTTTTCTGCCCTCAGGTTTTCTTCGCCCTTATGCTGACACCTCTATTTAAAAAGTCAAAGCATGTGGGTATAGTGGAGTTCTTGGCCACGCTGGCTTTTGGGTTTGTGGGCCTGAACATTGTCCTGCTGGAGGATTTCCCCAAATCTTTCGTGTGGTTTCTCAGCCCTTTGTGTCAGTGCAGCTTCTTGATTGGTGTCGCACAGGTAAAAAACCACCAGCTCCTCGTCATCCCCTTGTCATGGATCATTTTCAAAGAGATCTTGATGGAGATACTCTTAAACAGTTATTTTATTTCTAATAAACTGATGATGGGGAGGGAAGATGCCTGTTTTAATAACTTCCCCTGGGAGTTTGATATCAAACCCCATCAAGGAGCTGTTATTCTTGGTGTTAGTTGCTGTGATCTCAGTCACTTCCTCATTATTTTTGTTTCTTTTGCCAAGTTTTGCCCTGTGCTGTCCTGTCTTTCAGGCTGACCCAGTGCTGGTGTGTAACATCTCCCTCTCCCTGTGCAGGTCATGCATCTGGAAGATTATGAAGATGGGGCAACATTTGCAAATATAAATGATGGTCCTTACCCGCTCTGTATCTCTCTTATTTTGTTGGTGCTGGACAGCATCTTTTACCTGCTTGTAGCTGTGTACCTTGACCAGGTTATCCCAGGTATGTTCCCAAGAGCTGAACTGTGCAAGGATCACCAGTTCCTGCAGTCCTGAGCCCCCCCCAGGCTGGTGGCATCTCTCCCTTAAATTCAGCTGTGGCGAAAGGAGGTGATGCTGTTTGCAGATAGATTTTTATGCTGTGACTCAGAATACTTTTAGCTGAAATAATTTATATTCTGTTAAAGTCGTGAGGTGTGAGGAAGGGTTTTGGCATGTTGAGAATTGCTGGCCCTAAAAAGTGAAATTTTTCTGTCTTTCTAGAGGAAAAACTTCCTTACCGGGCTAATGAATGCTTCAGCCTTTAAAATTTGCTCTTTGAGGGTTGAAAATCAAAGACTCCTCTGCCTGTTCCAGACCTTTCCCTGTGACAGAAGTACTTTAACATGAAACACAGAATAAAGTTGTTAATCTTACGACTAAATCCTGGTTAAGCCCCTCAGCTCCATTCGCCTCTGATCCCTCTGGATTTGTATTACTGTGTTTAAGTCACCATTTTTTCAGTCCTGGGGATTTTTCTTGCACAGAGGGAGATTTGCACATGTATTTAAACTCCTGGCCAGCCTGGAGCCTGCCAGCAGTGTTGATGGGAGCGGTGCCTTAAGTGCAGATGGTTAAACTCTGCTGAAGGATAGTGAGGTCCTGGAGCAGGTCCAGAGGAGGGCAACTAGGCTGGTGAAGGGACTCAAGCACAAGTCCTAAGAGGAGAGGCTGAGGGAGCTGGGGCTGTTCAGCCTGGAGAAGAGGAGGCTCAGGGGAGACCTCCTCACTCTCTACAACTCCCTGACAGGAGGTTGTAGCCAGGTGGGGGTTGGTCTCTTTTCCCAGGCAACTCTCAGCAAGACAAGAGGGCTCAGTCTTCAGCTGTGCCAGGGGAGGTTTAGGTTGGATCTTGGAAAGAATTTCTTTCCAGAGGGGGTGATAAGCCATCGGAATGGGCTGCCCAGGGAAGTGGTGGATTCTCCATCCCTGGAGATTTTTAAAAAGAGACTGGATGTGGCACTTAGTACCATGGTCTGGGAACCACAGTGGTAGTGGATCAAGGGTTGGACTTGATGATCTCGGAGGTCCCTTCCAACCCAGCTGATTCTTTGATTCTATGAAGAAACCCCTCTGGAACAGGGGTGCAGGGTGGCTCATGGACCTCTCACGGAAGAGCTCACGGCTTTTGGAGCTAAAACCCAAAAGCTGAGGAATACCTGACGGGAAGCTGTGGGTTTTTCCCTGTGTTCTCCAGGGGAGTTCGGGCTGCGCCGCACCCCGCTGTTCTTCGTGAAACCCTCGTTTTGGTCCAAGCACAGGAAGAATTACAAGGAGCTGTACGAGAGCAGCATCAACGGCAGCTTGAGCTTCAGCGAGATCGTGGAGCCCGTGCCCTCGGAATTCCAGGGGAAAGAAGCCATCAGGTACAGCCCCACGTGCAGACGAGCAGGTCACCTGGCTTCCCCGGGAATTTTTTTTTTTTTTAACGTGGGATTTGAAAATCCCCTCTCGGTTCCGCGCCCCTTGGATTCAAATAGCATATGGTATGCATTGCAGAGAGCCCAGCACGGCTCCTTCCCGGTGAATCCCCAGCACCAGTGGATGCTCTCCAAGGGTAAATCGCTGGGCTTAAAGGGAGGGGATGGTTTGTGGATGGTTTTCCTTTGGTTGGATTCCTCTCCAGCCCGGCTGGTTTTCCGTTCCCTCCGTTTCACTGAGGCCACGGGCGGCGTAAGCGGTTGCAGATGTTGTTGGAGCGTCTGCTCTGCTGGGAGGGTTTAGTTTCTGGTAACGCATATTTTAGGACAAAAAGCCGAATTCCAGGGTTGTGTGAAGGCTGTGGTGTTCTCCACAGACCAGGGGGTTTTACCCAGCTGCCACATACGAGAGTGTAAAAGGAAACTGAGAAATAGATGTCCCCACTCTCATCTTTTGTGCTGTGCTGTGTGTCACCTGCTGTCTTGCACCTGGACTGTCATTGCTTTGTGGTGTTTCTCAGATGTTATTTTCAATGTCTTCCTTCGAGCCCTTGCTGCCATCGTTTTCCAGTGGCGTAGCCTGATGGGAGATGGGGAGCTCTGCATCTTCACTCCTGGTTGGCTTCACTAGTCTCAAATAAATATTTGAGCTCAGTGACCAGAATGAGTCTTGTCCACACCATCCATGTCTCTTTGGGCACCTGCCATGGGTTCAAGGGTCTGGTTTTAATCCTGATGTTCACAAGAGAACATTGTGGCTGTTGTTGCATTAAGTCCATCCAACCTGGACTCTTCCCATATCATCCCTTCAGCAACTCTCTAGAATTTTCACACTATCTTGTCATCTTTACATGTGCAGGTTTTCTTTTCTTTCATACCCGGTTCTCCTCCCTGCTTCTCAGCCATAACCCACTCCCATCCTCATTTCCAGGGCAGCCAGGCTTCCAAAACCCATCCTGAAGGATGGGTGCCTTCAGGTTTTTCTCATTTGGGAAACCAGTGGGGCTGGAAGGAAGGTTTTTACCTTTCTTGGAGAGAAAGATACTTGCTTTCTTTTACCTAATTTTGATGAAGAGCTCTCAGTAATCACATCTTTAGAGTCTGTTCTACTCATACCTCTTTTCTATATCATATCTGTGGAGTCTTTTGTGGTGTTGTGCAACCACTGGGGAGTAGCTGTTCCCTTTTCTACCTTGAGAAACCTCTAGTGTGTTGTTCTGCCATGTGAAAGAGACACAGATTTTAAATAATTCAAGTTGTCAACAGAGGAAATACCTTAGAAGGTGATCAGAAAAAGCTTTCTGATGCCAGGGTGGAGATGGGCAGAGCTGATCAAGATGTCCTGTCTCTTGACATGCCTTGATGGGTCTTGAACATGTCTGGTGCCACTTTGGTCTGATCATCTTGTTGTGACTGTTGCCAAGTATTGATCATTCAAAATGACATATAAAGATCCTGAAACAGTTTGTACAATGACATGTCTTCTTTCAGAATCAGCTGTGTTCAGAAAACATTCAGGAAAAAGGGGGAAACTGTGGAGGCTCTCAGAAGTAAGAACATTTTAGCTTTTTAGCTGCTTATCAGATGCAGAGGAGCAATAGCTGAATTGCTGAGTGATCTTTTGTGTTTCAGTTCAGGCTTTTTGGTTTCTTTTAGAGGGGTGGGACCTTGGAGTGTGAATGCCAGATGTGCCTGCGTGTGTATTCTCTCACAGCTTGGGCAGTAATCTTGTTTAGAACAGTACCCCAAGAAGTGAACCCTTATCACTAAGGAAAGCCTACTGGTATCATCCCTGTTATTCCTCCTCTACCCTTGTGGTGATATGATCTTCCCTGCCCCTTCTCCCTGATATTTTCATCTTGTTTCCCTGTGTGGCTTTTAGATGTGGGTGCAGGGCCTATCCCATGCCCGGCCATGGAGGTAAGGTGTGCCCCCAGCAGAGTGTGAATGCATACCCCATATGTTAGTATTTGAATTTACCTCTGCCTTGGGAGCTGGCTCCAGGTGCCAGGAACCCATCCCTGACATCTCCTCTTCCTCTGCCCCGGGGACCAGATTTGTCCTTTGACATCTACGAGGGTCAGATCACAGCTCTGCTGGGGCACAGCGGCACCGGGAAGACGACGCTGATGAACATCCTCTGTGGGCTGTGCCCACCCACAGATGGTGAGTCCTCAGGGCTTTTGGGTGCCCTGCTTTCAAAACCATGATCTTTATTTCAGGATGCACCAAACTTTGAAACAGAATCATAGAATCACTGGGTGGTTCGGGTTGGCAGGGGCCTTAAAGCTCATCTCATTCCAACCCCCTGCCTTGGGCAGGGACAGCTTCCCCTATCCCAGGTTGCTCCAAGCCCCATCCAACCTGGCCTTGAGCACTTCCAGGGATGGGAAGTCCACAACCTCTCTGGACAACCTGTGCCAGTGCTTTACTGCCCTTATAATAAAGATTTTTTTCTAATATCTAATCTATCCCTGCCCTCCTTCATCTTAAGGTCTTTCCCCCTTGTCCTGTCACTCCACGCCCTTGTGAAAAGTCCCTCTCCAGCCTTCCTGCAATGCCCCCTCAAACCCTATAAAGTTTCCTAAGGTTCACCTTCAATTCATACCCACATTCACCTGCTCTCTGGCTGTAAAGACCTTCTTCCTTGATTGCTCCTGGATTTGTTTGAATTCTTGTTTCAGGGTTTGTCTCTGTCTATGGGCACAAAGTCTCCGAGATCGATGAGATGCTGGAAGTGCGGCAGATAACGGGGGTGTGCCCTCAGTCTGACATCCACTTTGATATTTTAACTGTGGAGGAGAATCTCTCCCTCTTTGCTGCCATTAAGGGAATCCCTCAGAATGATTTGATACAAGAAGTAAGTCACCTGGGCACAGGAATTGTCTTACGTGTTCACTTCTAACCTGTAAATCAAAATATCCTTTTAGACAAGTTTGGAGGGAGATATTATTTTATGGTACAGTAGTTTATCTTTGGCAAAGATAAACTGTTAATTTTTCCTAGGAGATTAAAATGTTCATGGCAAAACTTTAAATCCTGGCATTTGGGAGCATAGGCACCTTTAAACTTTGTATGCACAGGTTGTGCAGTTCACATACAGAATAGACTGGGAATTAGCAGCAGTTAATTTGAGTGTTAATTGTTCATTATCTGGTTTAAAAACAACTTACAGATTTTTTTTTTTTTTTTTTAAACAGTGAATGTGTTTCTTGTGTTTTCAAGGTGCAGAAGGTGTTGCTGGATTTGGAGATGCAGCCCATCAGGGACAATCAAGCTAAAAAACTAAGTGGGGGGCAGAAGAGGAGGCTGTCAGTGGGAGTTGCTGTTCTTGGGAACCCCAAGGTGAGAGTGATGGAGTTGTTCCCAGCTTGGCATCACTGATACATTGATGGTTTGATGTCTCATGTCTAAACTAATTCATATATATAATAATATGTAAGATGCAGTAATTGTTACTCCCAGCATCTGTTGCTCCTTTTTTTTTTTTTCTTCATTTATGGCTTAATTAAAATCACTTTAATGACTCAGCCTTTGTACTCGAGGCTGTTAAAGGCTCAGGTAATGGCGATAACTCTGGATCCCTTTGGGAAATAAACAGTGTGACAAGTTTTCTGTAACTTCTGGCAGGTAACATTTAGCCCCCAACAGTCCAATTGTTGGATACTTTTCTCACAAAACCATCCAGGAGCAGGAATGGAGCCAGAGAGCTCTTCTGTGTTCCAGCTCTGTAATTTCTGGCCTGTGAGGATGGGGATTGCTTTGAGATCTGCATTTAAAAATGATGTGTGTGACAGTTCCTGGGGGTTTTAAAAGCAGGTGTGTGTATTTAACCACCCCTTAGGAGAAAAAGTGAATTCACAGCTAAATTGTTAATTCTAATAAGTAATTGTGTTAGAACCAGAATAGAACAGACTATGACATTAAGTTATTATAGGATTTTTTCCATTTGTCACAACAGGAGATGGATTTATTCAAAGTGTAGTGGCAGCAGCTGCATTACTTAATCTGAGATGTTTTAGAGGAATAAGTAACAGGCTTCAGACAAACTCCCCTGGATCTGTAGGGATTCCTGAGGTCAATGCACATGGATGTGGCTTTGAAAACACTCTTGGTTTTGCCCCAAGGTTTTGCTGCTGGACGAGCCCACGGCCGGGATGGATCCCTGTTCCCGGCACATCGTCTGGAACCTCCTGAAAAACAGGAAAGCCAATTGTGTCACCGTGTTCAGCACCCACTTCATGGACGAGGCAGATATCCTGGCTGGTGAGATCTTCTGCCACCCTGGGTGCCAGCCTGGGGTGCCAAACCACGGAATGCACGTTTGTTTGAAATACATCGTTGAGTTTTGGGGGAAATTCTCGATCTTCTGCTTCAAAGGGACCTTCTTACCTTCTGTGTCTAGATCGTAAAGCTGTGATTTCTCAAGGGATGTTGAAGTGCCTCGGATCTTCTCTCTTTCTCAAAAGCAAGTGGGGAATTGGCTACCGCTTGAGGTAAGTGTTTTGTGGTGTTTATGTGCCATCAGGTTTTAGGGTTTTTTTATTGTTTTCTGTTGCAATCTCTAAGATAGCACCCTCTGCCCCCCCAAAAAAGAAAATCCTTTTATCATCTTGAACGATAAAATTGAGTGTTTGGTGACTGTGGCGCCCTGCTGGCTGATTGTTGTGGTGCAGTGTCAGGAGAAGGTCAGGCTTTAACCCCCCAGTTTCTGGGGCTGTGTTTTTAGCATGCACATCGATGCCTATTGCAACACAGAAGCTACGACCTCTCTGATCAGGCAGCACATCCCTGCAGCCACCCTGATCCAGGAGAACGATGAGCAGCTCGTGTACACCCTCCCCCTCAAGGACGTGGACAAATTTGCAGGTATTGATGGGTTTTTGTGCTGCAGGGATGAGAGGCTGCAGAGGGGAATTCCATCAGGTGTGGCTGTAGCTGCACCTCTTGGTACAGTGTCAATCCTGCAGTTATCTGTGATTATATATGTTATTATTTGGCTGATGGTGAGTCAGTGAGGTCTTTCTCAGGTGAGTGAGGGCCTTGTTGCCTCCTCCAGGGGGGCTGTGGTGTGTCAGAGGGATGTGGGTACCTGACAGCAAGTGCTGGGCTGATGCCTCTGTGGTGAAGAGACCCTTTCACCCGACCATCCCTTTGTCCTGCAGAAGCATCATCTTGTTGCAGAGGGTTTTAGTGGGCCAGGCTGACCTCCAGTGGGAATCCAGCAAAAATCAACAACCCTTGTGTGAGCTGCAAAGAGCATCATCACACCCAAAAGCAATCTGTGAAGTCAGTAAAATGATAACCTCTAAAACAGTAATGCTGTCTGTGTCACTGCCTTAAAATTCAGTGGTGAGAGGGAGCATGGAGCAGATGTGAGGATTTCACTAGATGGCAGCAATTATCTGATCAGTCCTGTGCAGAGCTCCTTGTTCACCTCCCAGAAATAAATGGAATAAACACTGTGTCCTCTGTGCCATGTGGAAAGCAAAGGGAGAATCAACACCGATGGGAATATGCAGCTGATATTTCATAAGTGGGTTTTTTTTCCCCTGCTGCATTTGAGTTAATAATTTATTAACCTTGCCTTTAGCAGCCACATCGTGTACTTTTGAGAACAGGCACCTTTTATGTAAGATGGAATCAATTCCCCCAAACTGTTGCAAGGAGAAGCCAAGGTTGGGAATGTGCCTTGGTCAGTGGGGCAGAAGAAATTGCAGAGATTAGAGCAGCAACATCAGGGATCCAGCTGCTCTTCCCATTTTATACATTTGCATTTCCCTTCAGCCTGACCTTGGCTCTAAGCTCCTCATTTTAGGTCCTTTATTTTATAGGACTAACAAGAGCCCAATAGCATTTTTATCCAAGGGTATTAATTAGTGCTCTCTCTGAACCTCTTGTTGGTCCTCAAGCTCTGCCTGCTTTCCAGGATCTCCTGCCCAGGTAACCTTGCTTTACACATCTGGGAATTCTTTTTGTATGCATAAAAGTACGTATTTCATATAGATATCAGATTACTCAGTGGTTTTATTGGTAAAATCCCTTTGTGCCTGGGCAGGGATTTAGGTAGGATGACCTGTCCTGCAGACCCTGGGTGTGATGCTACCAGGAGAGGGGCTCCTGAAGCTGCCCAGAGGCAGCTCTCAGCCCAGGAGCTTTAGGATGCTGAGGTGGTTTTCATCAACACCACGGCTTCAGGAAAACCTGCCACATTTCCCTGACCACAGAGGTTGAAGTTTAGTGCTAAAAGGAGCTTATCCCAACCTTGGTTCTCAAGCCATGACCTGCGTCTTCATCTTTAGACATTGATATTTCTATGTTAGTGCTTTTTCTGAGGCTTTAGGGATGTGTCTGATGTGCTTGGGGCTCTCTCAGGAGCTGGTGGAGCACAGCTGCAGAGTAGTTACGTGTCATGTCTGTCCCCAGGCTTGTTTTCTGACCTGGACACCCACTCCCACCTGGGTGTTATCACCTACGGCGTGTCCATGACCACGCTGGAGGACGTCTACCTAAAGCTGGAAGTTGAGGCAGAGATCGACCAAGCAGGTGGGGTGGGCCAGGAATGTTCTCTTGTTTTAGTTTAGTCTCATGTTTGGTTTAATCTCAGTTAGTGTGGAATTGTCACTGCCAGCAGGAGGTAAGAGTAACAGCTCCTCTCCCAAGGTGCTGCATCAAGGTGGGGCTCCTTTGGCCTCGTAACATTCCAGGCTGTTGAAATATTTAACGTGAAAACTGGGAAAAAGCAGCAAATTGGGCAGGAGGTGGTTCTGGGAGGATCCAGGGGAAAAGCTTTTCACTTATTAATTTTTCATCCTGTGCTCTTGCATCTGACTCCTCTGCTTTACAGTCACACATTTAATGGCTTGCTTTTTTAAAATGCCCTTTATTTTCCTAATGGACTTTTTGCTTTCAAGAATTTATAAATGCACAGCGTGAAATTAATTTCCAACTTTCTGCAACATTAGTGGCTGCACTTAAGGCTGAAACAGCTCAACTTGTCTCAATTCTCCTCCTTTGAAATTAACTTTCAATTCAAATGATAAACTGAATAGGCTTAATATTATTCCAGAATTAATAAATTCCTTTTTTTTATGTTAACTTTAATCGTTTAAGCTATTTTCATAATTCTAAAGCTCTCTGTGTGATACAGACTTACTGGAATAAGTAAGTATATACTCTATAGTAGTATACTGATATGTGAACTTACTAGGTAAGCAGAATTACTACCCTGCTCCACAAAGTTTGTGTGAGTGTGGGAGGGTTTAGCAGCTGAATATGTTGGTGCTGAATAATACGGGTGCATACACAGGCCAGTGGTATGAAATTGGGGCAAGTCTGTACCTTTTGAGTGGCAAAAATTTGTCATCTGCCTTAAGTATCTGCTGTGTGTGTGATTGGGGTGGATCAGTGTCAGTGACCTTGGGGTTAAGTTGAGAGATCAGGGTGGAATGGGATGGGATGAGATGAATTCTTCGTAGGAAGGACCACCTGGCTCCTCCACCTCTCTGTAGAGTTCTCCTCTCCCCTTTTTCAGATTACAGTGTGTTCCATTCCCAGCAAGTGCAGGAGGAGGTGGATAACAAATCCTTGGATGACATGGAGCAGAGCCTGCTGATGCTGTCGGAGACAAAGGCTCCAGCCATGAGCAACACAGCCCTGTGGAAGAAGCAGGTTTCCACCATAGCCAAAGTGCATTTCCTTACCCTGAAGAGGGAAAATAAATGTGTGAGAGTTATGTAAGTATTGGGATACAGAAGTCTTAAAACCTGTTTGAATGACACCAGAGAAAGGGCAGGATTTGATTAATTTTTTTCACATACTTACTGCGTTTTAAATGTAAATATGAAGCTGTCATTTCTGTTGAATACATTCAGTTTGTGGGGTGAGGGAGATGTTTTAATAACATGCACATAAACTGGGCTGGCTTTCGCTGGATTTTAATGAACCCCAAACTTTTTATTTCTTTTCAGGTTGTTGCTTTTTCTGATATTTCTTGTCGTTCAGATTTTATTGTTTTTCATACACCACATCATCAAAAATTCTGTAGCTGCTATCAAACTTTCCCCAGATTTGTACTTGCTGAAGCCTGGAGAGAACTATCACAAGTACAGGAGTCGGCTCCTGCTGCAGAACTCCACAGGTAGGGGAGCAACTCCTGTCTCCACCTCTCTCTTCAGTGTAGCTACCTGTGGGATTGGGGACAAAATTTTCCTGAAAATTAACCCAGATGAACAGTTTCCAAGTACCCAGAGATGGTAAAGAGTGAATATCATTTGTACCATAGGGTTTTGTTCACAGATCTTCCTCCTCCTCCCATGTCCAGTAGTCTTTTTCTTGCTGTGTCAGAGGATGATCCATATGAAGGAACTGGCCAGAGAGATTTAGATAATCAGCATTAAAATCCTGCTATAAAACACTTTGGAAAATTTGCTTTTTGTTTCAACTTCAGATGTTTTAAAACTGCACAGCAGTAATCCAGGCAATGGAAAGGAGCATCTGTTCCAACTGTTGGGAATTTCTGCTTAATACAACTTACTTTCTCTGCACACCATATCAAAGTGTCACTGGTTTCCTGCTTTTTTTTTTTTTTGCTAATTCTCTGTTCAACTCAAACCTTGAATATCCTGATAATGCTTGTTGGCAGCTCTGGTCCCTCACTGCTGCACTTGAGTTGCACAAACTAATTGGAGAACATAACAAAAAAAATTTTTCCTGAGTTCTTTGGAGGCTGTTGAGCGGGAAACAAAAATAAAATGATCTGTGTTGTTCAGAATAGCAGAGGACTCTCTGGTGGGCCCAAGTGAAAGGAAACAGTGATCTTTCATGGGGTTATATCAGTGAGAAAATGCATCAATAATTTTGTGTAAAATACTGCAAGCTGGTGATAAGGAGGGATTTCAAAGTCGTGGAGATGTGGCACTCAGGGACATGGTTTAGTGGTGGGCTTGGCAGTGCTGGATTAATGATTGGACTTGATGTTTAAGCTCTTTTCCAACTTAAGTGATTCTGTGTTTTCTCTGTTCTCACCAGAATCGGATATCAATGACATTGTCCACTCCCTTGGGAGCATGAACATACTCCTGGAGATGTTCAATGACAGTGATTATGTCTCAGCTGCACCTCACAGTGCAGCTTTAAACGTGTTTGCCCTTCAATCCAGGCAGGTGAGATGGACAGACTGGCTGGGTTGTGCCCCAAAGAGCCCCCAGGCAGCTGCTGGGGGCTGGTTTGTGATACTCATACCTGAAAAGCAACTATTGAGTCAGAGAATCAAGTGATATTACATTGTATTCCTTATACAAAAGACCTGAAAAGAGGAACAGAATGGAAATATTAGCAAAATGAATGTTCTTCCATAATTATAATTACAGTAGGCCAATCAAACTTCCATCCTCCTTTCTTCTCCAAAAGGACACAAAAAGCCAAAAGAAATGTTTTATTTCACAAGAGACCTGATGTAGGAATTTTTTCATCTTTTTTTTTTTTCCTTGTACTGACTGAATTACACAATCTGACAGAAGTACAATCCCATGGTGCTCTCATGTGTAAAGAAAAACGAGTTTCATGGATTGTACATATTCTTTTCCTTATGGTCACTGAAGGGCTGTCGGGAAGATGTGAGCTTTGGGGTTGTATTTAATCCCCAGCAGAGGAACTGCTTTGCAGTCTGCCAGCTCTGGCTCTTGTTCCCATTTTTGCTCATTGACACTGCTCCCATCAGTGTGCCAGTGCAGCCCCTCAGCTCCTGTAAATTTTTGCCTGTCTGGTTTTAAAATCCATTAGCGAGAACATCCGAGTGTGGGTCCTTGTGTGTTTTGTTTTTTCAGGCTGTAATTGTCTGGGGTGTCATTTGTCGTAGTGTCACTGTTCCATAAAACATGCTGGGAATTTATTCCAAATAATTTGTTCTCTTTGTGAACATGACTGTTTTCCTGAATTAGGTTATGTGTTACAACCACTCTGAGCAGCCCAGAGCTTCCTGCAAAGCAGACTCAATTATGCAAAGATTTTTCCCAATGCTCAGGTTTAATTAAGGAGAACCCTCTCAGGGAATTGCCCTTCGTGCAGAAGAATTAATACAGCACGTACTTTTCTTCCTAGAATTATGTTTTCACTGTCGTATTCAACAGCACCATGGTGCATTCCCTGCCAGTTCTGATGAATATTGTCAGCAACCTCCTGCTGCGCAGTTTAAATGTGACTGAGAGCATCCAAATCTGGAGCAACCCCTTCATTCAGGTGAGCAGCACCCCAAAAATCACCCTGAAACACGGGGTGGGCGGCAAAGCATCCCTGGAGTGAGAGAGGGAGTGTAGAAACACCCCACAAACCAAGGGAAAAGCTGGTTGGGATTGTTTGAGAACTTAAGAGGACATGAAAGGTGCTGGGGTTTTGCTCTACAGGTTATGGAAGTGGAGGAGAAAAGGGCTGGGAAAGAGGAGGTGGTGTTGGGAATTAAAGGTTGTACAGGGCTTGGAGTAACCTGGTTTAGTGGAAGGTGTCCCTGCCCATGGCAGGGGCTGGAACTAAGTGATCTCTTAAGACTCTTTCCAGCCCAAACCATTCCATGATCCCATGAAGTTGTGGTTTGTTTAGAGGTGACCTGCAGGTGTGGGTCTACTGCCTCCTGTGCGGAGCTGGGGTGGCCTTTGGGAGAGGAGATGACCTGCAGCAGGAGATGAATGCTCTAGAAGTTCATTAGCTATTATTTATTCCTCATATAAATACTTCCAGAACTTCCATAGGTATTTCTCTTCATGCTGCAGCTCAGGTGATGTTGCCGTAGACAGAATTTATATTTTAGCATTTACAGTCACGTTCCAACACTTAAGGTGGTGTCTTGGTCCTGCACGTTCTGGCACTGGAGAAATCTGGTTTATATTCCAGAATCTTCCAGACACGATTTTCAGGATGGAGATCTATTTTGAAGCCGTGTTGCTGGGGATCATCATCACTGGAATGCCACCCTATTTTGCCATGGACAACGCGGAAAACCATAAGGTGACTCCCAGGTGTTGAGCCAGAGACACACAAGAAGTTAAAAATCTTGGGATCTGGGGGGAAAACTCGAAGAGGGTTTAAAAATAGTGCCCTGAGAGGCAGCATGGATGGAATGGCTGTTTGCTGCCTGGGGTGGAGCAGGTTTGGGAAAAGCTAAAATTGGCAGTAACCGGGTAACACGGGGCCAGATTAACATGGCACTGATTTTAATTACTGTGTAATTAACACTGTGTTTTCTTCTCCTGTTGCAGATCAAGGCCTACACACAGCTGAAGATTGCAGGGCTCTATCCCTCTGCTTACTGGACTGGCCAAGCCGTCGTCGACCTCCCTCTGTTCTTCTCCATCCTCGTCCTGATGATCGGGAGCCTCTTCGCCTTCCACTACGGGGTTTATTTCTATGTGGGCAAGTTCCTGGCTGTGGTGAGTGTGGTGGGGAAGGGAGAGCCTGGTTACCTTGTTTTCTACAAGTGTTTATTTTTCTTGGGTGGTTCAGCCGAATTTTTCCAATGGATTTATGGGGAAAACGCCCAAATAAAGCCGCCGGCGCTGAGGCTGCACCGAAGGCAAAACACTTTTTGTGGGGAAAATTGTTCAGATCTTGGAGTTTCATTGAGAGCTGGAGTAATAAAGCTTTAAAATACCAGCGTTTTCCAAGGAAGTGCTCCTTCCTTTTTTCCTCTGCTTTCCCAGCCTGCTTTGTGCTCTTTGCTGTGACTGATAATTGCTCTGTTTGCATCAACGCGCTGCTAATGACAAGGTCACAGTGACTTTGAGCACAGCCCATCTCTGCAGTGAGCTGCAGCATGTGATTCAATTGAAGACACCACAAGACTTCATGTCTTTGATATTCAGAGCGGGCTTCCCTGGGAGATTGGCTGTAATTGAGAGGAATCAGCTTTTCCTTGCTGCTTTCCCAGAAGCTCCGAGATAATCAGGTTTGGGATGTGCTGCAGGGCTGGTTCTCTCCCCTTGTTTTAATTTCTACACAAATGCTAAGGTAGAATTCTTACTATTTGCCAAAATCTTGAGGTTGGCATTTATGAGATCATGTGTTTATAAAAAAAATGGGAAAGAGTTTAAAGGAAGGAGGTTCCTGCCTCTCCTCACACTCTTGCATTTGTGTCTCTAATAATACACGTACCAAAGCAGCAAAATAAATCAAATTAAGTGACAAAGATGAATTCAGAGTTATGTATCACACCAAAGTCATTCCAGCTGACACTTAAACAAGAAATTCTTGCTTCACATTCCTGAGAAACCTTCCCTGTGTTTGCAGATTTTTTGCCTGATTGGTTACGTCCCCTCAGTTGTGCTCTTCACTTACGTGGTCTCCTTCACCTTTAGAAAAGTCCAGAACACGAAAGAATTTTGGTCATTTATATTTTCAGTGGTGAGTAACTTGACCTTGAGTTTAACAGGGAAGATTGGTGAGCTCCACAACAGCTTCCCAGTTAATTTATTTAACTGTCTGTCCTTAATGCACAGGAAATGTGAAACATTTAGCAGCGTCTCTGTCTTCCTGTCACATCCTGAATGATAAAAGCTTTAAAAAATATGCCTCAAATTAGTTAACTTATGCTTAGAGAGTCTGAACTGGATGAAAATGGACTTTTTTTCCTTTTCTTTTGTACAGACAGCCTTGCTCTGCACAGTTGTCACTGAAGTGGCCTTTTTTCTGGACTATTATGTGGTAACCACCATCCTGCATTATGTCTTCTCCATCTTCATTCCTATTTATCCCCTTATTGGCTGTCTGATTTGTTTTATAAAGGTAAGGGGACACAGGAGATCCTTTTCAGGCTGGGATTGGGTGGGTATCTTTAATGTGTCATCTGTAGCCATTTAGCATGTGAAGAATAGCAATTGCTGGGGAAAAAAACCCACCTTTTTTCCTGTTAAGCAAAGTATTTCAGTTTTAAAATGGGAAAAGCAGCAAGTTTTCCATTAAATTTCCTTCCAGTACCCGAAGGGAACCTACAGGAAAGATGGAGAGGGACTTTTTACAAGAGTGTGTAGTGACAGGATGTGGGGGCATGTTTTTAAATTGAAAGAGAATAGATTTAGATTAGATATTAGGAAGAAATTCCTCCCTGGGAGGGTGGGGAGGCCCTGGCACAGGTTGCCCAGAGAAGCTGTGGCTGCCCCATCCCTGGAATTGTCCAAGGCCAGGCTGGATGGGGCTTGGAGCAACCTGGGACAGTGGAAGGTGGCCCTGCCCGTGGCAGGGGGTGGAATGAGATGAGCTTTAAGGCACCTTCCAACCCAGCCATTCCATGACTCCGTGATATCCAAAGGAAAACCATGTGTTTCTCAATGAGCAAACCCCATGATGGGTTTTGGGAGTCGGTGGCTTGGAACCAGGAGCAGCCCCCGGGATTTGGATGGAGTTTTTTTGGTGTCAGACTCGTGCAATCAGAGCAGAGCTCAGAAAGTGCTTGAGCACCATAACTTAAATAGCTGCTGGAGATGAAATACACAGCCTCTGGTAGGTGATTATGTGTGGTTTTTCCTGAATTTTCAGGTCTCCTGGAAAGGCAAACGGAAGAGTGGGGGATACTACGACCCGTGGGACCGGCTGCTGGTGGCAGTTCTGGCTGTGAGCATGGCAATTCCATTATCTGCCTTATTTGCCCTAGGGAATTGCTGGCTCCTGCTGGGAGCCCCTTCTGTTCACATCTCTGTTAATAGAGATTTGATCTAGTGCTCAGCACTGCTGAGCCTGCAGCTCCTGCAGCCTGTTGCAGCATGAGCAGAGTCAGTAAAGCTCAACATCTGCTGCCTCAGTGACCTGAGTAACACTGCCAGCATTAATTCTGATTATTGTGAGAGTCTGTGCTCATGGAGCCAAATACTCCAGAGCAGGGGCAATCCCTTCTCTCTCCAAACCCCCCAAATAATTGCCCTTAAATCTGAGCAGACTTTGTGCATCCTCAGACGCGTTTAGTGATGTATTTAATGTTCTTGGAAACACCAGCACTTCTGTGGTGGTGCAGAGCTGGAGCTTCTCGTCCCTCATCACACTGGTGGGGTCACCTTTGGGGTCACCAGCCCTGGAGGGCTGGCAGTGCTCCCAGTAACCAGTGTTTGTCTGCTTCAGCCCTATTTGCAGTGTGTTGTGTGGCTCTTCCTGCTGAGGTGCTTCGAGCTGAAGAACGGAGGGAGGACGGTCAGAGAGGATCCCTTTTTCAGGTGTGTCTCTTAAACAGCCTTTTTTTATTATTTTAAAGCAATAGTGCAAAGAAACTGCCTTTAAAGGTGCTGCTGGTGGTGAAACCGGAGTGTGCAGTGAAAGGAATACAATAACTTTCATTATATTCCATCCCAGGTGTCTGAAAAATTCGTTTTCCTCACTTCAGTTGTGTGAAATTCAGGCACAGAAGGGCAGAAACAGGGGGTTTTTTCTCTTTAAGTTATTTCAGTGTGAAATCAGGAATTTTGTAAGCATGTTCCCTATATAAAAACAGAGGGACTAACCCTTTCCCACTGCATGACTAGAGGTGCCATAACCCAACAAATAGCTCAGCACAAAGGTGACACAGTGACAGTCCCTTTCAGCTCCTCCTGCTCTCAGATGAGCTGCAGGACTCTGTCCCCCCTGGGCTTGGCAAACACAAATGGCTTTCAGCATCAAAGCCCTGAGCCAACCTCAGCTCAGTGTTGTCTTCTTCCCCTTCAGAAAATGCTTTACAAAAGCCAGAACCTGGAAGTTCCCAGATGTGCCACATGAGGAGAACGAGGATGAAGATGTGAGGGCGGAGAGGCTGCGAGTCAAAGAGATCCTGAGCAGCCCCAAAAGTGAGGAGGTAAAGCCCTGCACACCCCCAGGCACTGCCAAACCCCTACAATTTGGAGGTTTCCCAGAGCTGCTGGGATCTGCAGCCACTTCCCTCTCCCCTACTAGATGCCAGCAATCCTGGTCAGCAGCTTGCACAAGGAGTTTGATGAAAGGAAGGAATTTCTTCTGGGGAGAAAAATAAAGAAAGTGGCAACAAAACATGTTTCTCTCTGCGTAAAAAAAGGTTGGAGTTCAGTGACTTGCTGTTGAGCTGTTCTATGTACAAAAACAACTCTTGGATCCGTTTATCTGACCTTGTGGGCAATGGTTTGTGTCATCCTTTCTCTAGGAGAAATACTGGGTTTGTTGGGACCCAATGGAGCTGGGAAAAGCACTTTAATTAATATGCTCGTCGGAGAGATTGAACCCACCAGTGGGCAAGTATGTTACATGCTACAAGTTAGATAAAAAATTAACTTTTATTTAGATTTTGTTGTTATTGTTATTTCAATACATTGTTATTTCAAATTGCATTCCCGAGTGCAATATGCAAAACCAGTTTGGAAATCTGTAATGTTCTGGAACGAGGTCTGTGCATTTTCCTCGCAGGTTCTGATGGGAGATTATTCTTTGGGGCTGAGCAGTGAAGATGACTCCGTGAAATTTGTGGGGTACTGTCCTCAGACAAACCCTCTCTGGCCAGATATTACACTGCAGGAGCACTTTGAAATTTATGGTGCTATCAAAGGAATGAGTCAGTCTGATGTTAAGGAAGTCGTCAAACGGTGAGTAGTTCATTTTAGAAATCCTTAAGGTTTAGCTGAATTTTTCTTAGAGTTTTTTCAGGTTTATTGCTGGAGGTTTTTTGACCCTTTTGTGGTGTTTTTTTCTTCCCCCTGCCCAGCACAATTTTTTTTTTTTTTTTTTCATTTAAGTTGAATTGGATCTTTCCAGCAAACTCAGCAAGTGTGAATATTTAGGTGAGGAGATACAGGTTCACCCACACAAAATTCAGTTGGCATTTCTAATTTTTGATTATATTTTTTCTAAAGTTAGGAAGTGCTAACAATGACCTTTGGGGAAGCTGTAAGGGCAGAGTCCCAGGCTTGGAGCTATTTCTGGGTTGTCAGCACAGGCTCCTCCAGGACGTGGGGCAGGTGGCTTTTGTACGGAAGCGCCCACCTCCAATTCTGCTTATTGCTCTGCTCTTTTTTTGTACTTTCTATACAAATATTTGTAACTGAGCTTTACAAACGGGGCTGTTTGCACACTGGGGTGAGGGGGAAGCTGAACCATCACCCTTCCTCTGGTCCTTCCCCTTCCGCAGCATCGCGAGCGCCCTGGATTTGAAGGATCACCTGCAGAAGACGACGAAGAAGTTGGGTGTGGGGCTGAAACGCAAGGTATGGGGGCTGTTTGGGCGCCTGTGCTGGGGGTCAGCAGCACCACCCTGTCCTCACCCTGCCCCTTTGCCTCCCTGCCAGCTCTGCTTTGCCCTCAGTATGCTGGGAAACCCCCGGGTCACGCTGCTGGATGAGCCGTCCACCGGGATGGATCCCAAAGCCAAGCAGCACATGTGGTGAGTGCCCCCAGGACCAGGCTGCCCACAGGGTGCTTCTTCCTTGGGAACGTGCCTGAATTTGTGTTCATTATCCATGTTAACGCTAGGGAGAGCCATAGACAGGGAGTCACAGAATGGTTTGGGTGGGAAGGGACCTTAAAGCTTGTCCAGTTCCACCCCCTGCCCTGGACAGGGACACCTTCCACTGTCCCAGGTTGCTCCAAGCCCTGTCCAACCTGGCCTTGGACATTTCCAGGGATGGGGCAGCCACAGCTTCTCTGGGCAACCTGTACCAGGGCCTCCCACCCTCACAGGGAAGAATTTCTTCTAATATCTGCTCTAACCTGCCCTCTGGTAGTTCAAAAACGTTCCCCTTTGTCCTGGCACTCCAGGCCCTTGTCCAAAGTCCCTCTCCAGCTCTCCTGGAGCCCCTTTAGGCACTGGAAGGTCCTTTAAGGTCTCCCTGGAGCCACCTTTTCTCCAGATGAACACCCCCAGCTCTCCCAGCCTGTCTTCATACCAGAGGTACTCCAGCCCTCAGAGCATCTCCATGGCCTCCCCTGACTTGCTCCACCAGCTCCACCATCCTCCTATGTTGGGAGCCCCAGAGCTGGACACAGTGATCTGGGTGGGGTCTCAAAAGAGAGGGAGAATCAACCCAACCTCAGTGCCAGGTGCACTGTATCTGTGTCCTCCCCCAGAACAGCTTGGGGATTAAAAGCTTGAAAGCTGAAAGAAATCCTTAAAATAATACAAGGAGTACAGATTTGAGTCATCTTTGGAAAATTCAGGTGTTAATTGTTGCTGTGGGAGTAGTGTCAGTCCATAGATAGAGGGTTTGTGTTGGACCATCACAGCCTTCTTTTCCTACTACCCCAGGAATTACTGTTACCTATTGAGTGTTTTGTTCAGGGATGTTCTTTGGCTGTGTTTTGTAGGAGGGCAATTCGAGCAGCCTTCAAAAACAAGGAGAGAGCAGCAATCCTGACCACCCATTACATGGAGGAGGCAGATGCTGTGTGTGACCGTGTGGCCATCCTGGTGTCTGGGCAGCTCAGGTACCACCAGAGCCTCCCCTGGGGCAGAGGGGACAGGACAGCTGTCAGCCAAAATATATTCCTTTGAAATACAGATAGACAATTTTTTTTTGTACCTTAAATTCAGAACAAAATTAATCTTAAACTGCCAAAAGGGTCTGTTTGAAGTTCAGCTGCTCCTTGAGTGTGGTCTAATGTGTACAACTGGTATTTTCTCTCTGCAACTGCCAGATGCATAGGTACTGTCCAACACCTGAAGAGTAAGTTTGGCAGAGGATACTTCTTGGAGATGAAACTAAAAGATACAGCAGATGTGCAGCAGGTGGAGTATCTGCAGAGCCAGATTTTGCACATCTTCCCCAACGCCAACCGCCAGGAAAGGTGAAGTTTGACAAACACGCAGAAAACGATGTTAATAAAAGCCTCTGATTTCTCAGCAGCAACTTGGCACAGGGTAGGGAATGTAAATATTTACACACAGCGAAAAAGAGGAAGGGTTTTGGGAGCCAGCAGAGCCCGGGCTGCCAGGGCAGGGCCGGGAGCCCGTGCAGATGTTCGGCACGGGGGAAGCAAAACTCGATTTCTGCATAGCTGTTGCCTGACAGCTTCCTCCTTGGTCAGGGCCTCTGGGAACTGGGGAAAAGCAGAGTCACTGGCCCTTACCTAGAAAAGCCTGAGTGTTCTCTGGGGCATCTCAGAGTTTGAGGGTGGGCTGGTTGATTTTTCCACCAGCAGCTTTCTTTGAACTTCTGCCATATGAACCCGAGGGTGACTGCTGACGAGTCTCTCCAAAAAGTGCACTGCAGGCATCATAGAAGGAGTGTTCCTCAAATGTGGGGCATCTGGAGGGGGGACAGTTCCCTTTTCAGCAGCAGATGTGTGGGGCAGAGCAACTCCCTGTCCTGGAATCTGAGTTGTGGGAACTGCTGCGTGGTGCAAAGTTCCAGGAGATGCTGTGACCTCTAAGCTCATTTCAAAGGAAAAAACCTCAGAACCTTGGGACTTGCAGGCAGTGAATCTTCCATGAGTAAGCAGAATAGGAATGGTTGAATCAAAGTTGAAGAGCATTTAAGTCATAGAACAGTCTCTGGGGATCTCAGCTGGTGCACCTGGACCTGCCTCTCTGAGGTGAAAAACCAGCTGGAGCTGCATCATTCCTCCTGTCTTTATGATCATGATGAGTCAAAATGCCCAGAGGAACACTCAGAGAATGAGTTTAAATCCATTCAGTTGGATATTAATATTTTTACTTGGAATGATTTTGCTTGAAGCTAAATTAGTTTTGTCTCTTTGTTCCAGTTTTGCTTCTATTTTGGCCTATAAAATTCCTAAAGAAGATGTACAGTCGCTTTCACATTCTTTTTCCAAGCTGGAAGAAGGTAATTAAGCGCTTGCCATAGATCACATACAGAAATCCTTTTGTCTCCTATAAGTGACACTTTTGCCATGCAGTGTCACTGCTCCATTTCTGTTCCACATTTATTTAATTTACTTTTATCATTGTTGTCTCCAACTCTGTTTCTTGTGAAATCACGAGTAAGCACTTGTACCAGCTTAAAATCCAATTGTGTGAGATAGTGAAGTACCCCTAAATCTGCTCTTATTCTTTCCACAGTAAAACACACCTTTAACATCGAGGACTACAGCTTCTCTCAGGCAACACTGGAACAGGTATGTTAAATTATATTTTGTGGAAGTAAACCCTGCCAGGTGAAGGTGTCAGACAGAGGGAAGGGTTAGATTGGATGTTGGGAAGAAGTTTTTCCCTATGAGGATAGTGGGACACTGGCACAGGTTGCCCAGAGAAGCTGTGGCTGCCCCATCCCTGGAAGTGTCCAAGGCCAGGTTGGATGGGGCTTGGAGTAACCTGGGCTGGTGGAAGGTGTCCTTGCCCATGGCAGGGGGTGGAATGGGATGAGCTTTAAGGTCCCTTCCAACCCAAACCATTCCATGATTCTATGGTGAAGGGCCCTGTGCAGGCAGCTCATCCCCATGCCTGGCTTTCAAGCCACTGGGGCCTCTTTGCTGATGCCTGTTTGGGCATTTTTGGGAAACTGAGTTCCCCTTTTTCCAAAGTGAATAGGAATTGCCAGTTCCCCTTCTCCTCTTTATTCCCGTTTTCTCCTTTAAAAATAAGATGCCAACTGCAGTGACTGGAGGAAAATAAATTTGTGTCATTAATGGGAAAGCTGCTCTGATTTATTCCAAGGTCAAGGGTCGCTGTTCATGGCTGAAAGGAGGGTGAAGCTGAGGCTTGTTATTGCTTATTCTTGATTAATTGTTGCTGATGATAAATGTCCTTCAGAATGTTCAACTTCCTTTTCACTATGCTTCTAAAGAAACGAGGTGGGAGGGTACAAGCAAAACACTAAAAACTTGGAGATGAAGCGATGCTTTCAATGCTCCTGAGGTTTTTAGCATGAGTTGTATTTGTGACTGAGAATGTTCTTACAAGGAGCACACGGGGTATCCATGTCCTCTCCATGTGTTCCAGGTGTTTGTGGAGCTTGCTAAAGAGCAGGAGGAGGAGGACAGCAGCTTTGGCACCCTGAACAGCACGTTGTGGTGGGAGAGGACGCAGGAGGACCGAGTCATCTTCTGAGCTCCGCGTGTGCAGATCTGCTCAGAAGCTGCTGGTGGTGCCAGCAGTGATCCTCCACACACACGCTGGGGCACGTGCCTGGAAAACATTGGAGCTGGGAAGGACAAGGAGAACTGTGTTTGGAAGCCCTGAGCGTGTCCCACCATCCTGGCCTTAGGAATAACGCCACAGTCGCGGTGTGAGTGTCCCCAGCTGACCTGGAATTCCTCCTCCCCTCGCTGTTCCCTGGTCTCTGTTGGGCAAGAGGCCACTGGTCGTCTCCTGCTGTTGGTGGCTGGTGTAGGAGCTCCCACCTGCCTTCCCTCAGCCCTCCCATGCCCGGTGGGTGCCAGAGGTTGGGCTGTCTTAAAGGAGACCCTGCATCTGAGCAAAGCCAGGTGCCACTGGAGCATCCTTCCCTGTGGGGCTGGTTCACAGGGTCCTGCTGTGCCCTGTGCCCTCAGCTGGGCACTGCTGCCTGTCCCACGAGGTGCCCTGCAGACACAGCCCTGCAAGGTCCTGCTCCTCCACCAGCTCATCCATCCCTGCTTATGCTTTGAAGATGCACCTGCTTAGAAGAGAGGGAGGGAAAACCACTCCAGAGTAACTGCATCACTGCAGAGAGGGTCCTGAATTCCCAAAAAACCCACTCCAGAGTTAATGCATCACTGCAGAGAGGGTCCTGAATTCCCAAAAACCCCACTCCAGGGTAACTGCATCACTGCAGAGAGGGTCCTGAATTCCCAAAAAAACCCACTCCAGAGTAAGTGCATCACTGCAGAGAGGGTCCTGAATTCCCCAAAACCCCACTCCAGGGTAACTGCATCACTGCAGAGAGGGTCCTGAATTCCCCAAAACCCCACTCCAGAGTAACTGCATCACTGCAGAGAGGGTCCTGAATTCCCAAAAAAAACCCACTCCAGAGTAACTGCATCACTGCAGAGAGGGTCCTGAATTCCCCAAAACCCCACTCCAGAGTAACTGCATCACTGCAGAGAGGGTCCTGAATTCCCCAAAACCCCACTCCAGAGTAACTGCATCACTGCAGAGAGGGTCCTAAATTCCACCGCGAGCTGGGTTTGGCGTCCGACCAACGTGAAAATGTTCATTTACAGGCATAACATGGCACTTGTTGGCACTTCCATTCGTTTCTCCTGCAGGTTGGCAGCTGTGGCTGAGCCCTGCTGCCGTTGTGGGTGGCACTGGTGTTTGTCCTACATGTGCTGGGGGTGACAGGGGGTGCACAGAGGGGATCTGTTCCTTCCCCCGCCGGGGGAAAGTACAAAGACATAACTGTGTAAGTCACGGGATTTGCAGAGATGTGAGTATTCCTTGTGCTCATTAAAAACAGCCTGATTCTTTCCTTGGGTGTAACAACATGTGTCCTGCCAGCTGCTCTCAGACACAGTCCTTTGGAGATGTTTTCGTTCTCCTTGCCAGTGGATTCAGAAGTACACGTACCAGTGTTTCCTAATCCCTCTCTGTTGGGATAGCAGTCAGTAACACAGGGACACTTGCTTCGTCCTGTCCTGGCAATTTGTCACTGACCTTTGTGAAAACCAAACTCAAATGATCCCAATTCACAGCCTCACCCGCAGGAATGGTGCCTTTTGGTTTGCACAGAAGCACTGAGAGGAGTAGAATAGGTGATCCTTCAGCCTAAGAGATGACAGATGTATGTTGAAAATATTTTTTTTTGTTTTTCTACACAAAGATATCATCTTTTTTTTTTTTTTTTAGTTTTATAAGGTGAAATTAAAGGTTGCTCACAGTTTGTTGTGCTCTGCAATGAACAGGTACAGAGATGTGTTTATATCGAGATGTTGGCTTCATAAGTGATATCATTTATGTCTCTTCACAGTAAAGCTAGAAAAGATCTTTTGTTTTTCTTGTGAAAACTCAAAAAACTGAGTTAAGGTGGAGTTGTCCCAGCTGTTTGTAATTATCAGGCAATAATGTGTGTGTCTGATAATGGTTTATCATTGTGTTGAGCCAAAACCTGTTTTGATTAGTTTCTTAGTCCACTGTAGGGAGATGTGAACTCTTTATGTACCACTTTGCTTCCTCTTCTTTTGTGCCTGTGCATTGCATATGAATGTGCAGCTTTGGTTTTGTGGTTAAAAACGAGCCCAAGCACTGCAGAAAGCTTGGACATGCCATTTCTTCCCCAGGCAATCACAGTCTGTGGTTCTGCCTGTTTTGGTGAGCCCTGGAAGTGAAACAGAGGTAAAGGGTGGCCTTAAAGCACCAGCCTCTGAACTGCAGCTCCAGTGGAACCTTCTAGGGGTGAATCTTCCCTGTCAGAGAAGAAAATGGCCCAAATTCAGGTGTTTTGTTTATTTAGCCCCCGGGCCCCCCAGCCCATTGCTCCCAGCCTGAGCATTTTCCTTTATTTGGAGCAAAGGTGGGACCCAGGATTTTGTCTGGTGGTACTTTCCCACATAGGTAGGTACAAGTTCAGTGTGTCTTCTCCAAGTCCCACATTCCTTACTTTGTGAGTGGTGTGTCAGCCAAGTGTCACATCAGTCCATCAGTGCACAGCACGTTCTTGTCACGTGAACTTATGGAAGCCCAGTGTGACCTGTGAGCCTTGGTGTCTTCCTTTCGTTTTATTCTTTAACTTAGAGTTAATAGCCTGTAAAATAGTTCTGTACTGTCTGGGTGACAACATCCTGTTTCAGATAGTTCCATATTATCTAACTTTTCAAATGGATCGTATGAAAACTTGGGTTAGCAGCCACATGAGCTCGGTTTGGTGCTGTTGTTTATCCTGGAGGAACCCAGGGGATGGTGGCACTGTATTTGTGCAGCTACATGGACAAAGATTTTTGGCTCGTTTCAGTGACTGTGCGTTTGGGTGGGATCTTTTTGGCGTGGTGACATCGTGTGTCAGTGGGGGGTGAGATGCCACCCCCAAACATCACTGTCATCATAGTGTGTTGTGTCAGAAGTGTTTCAAAGCGTCACACAATGTCTGTCATTGCCAGGGCAGGGGGGAAACACATGCAAAATTAAACCAGAGAATCCCCTGGAAACACAAAAGCTTTGCTGCTGTGATTTGGAGTCCCTTTGTTCAGCTGTTATCAGTGACACGCCAAGTCCCGGGTGTACAACACACACAGCGTGTGCTGTAGGAGATAAACTGGAGCCAAGGCAGCTGGATTTGGGGCAAATCCACCCCATTTGGGTCACCATTCCCAGGTGTGATGGTTTTAGTTATCTTGCAGGGTTGTTGTGAGATAGTAGCTGATATACCCAAAGCTTGGAAAACACGTTTACTTTGTGGTGTTGTTACAAGGTTGTATTTTTCTATGGAGAATTTAATGTGTCTTGATTTTTGTTTACACTCCCGAGAAAAGTCCTTATTTAAAAATATCTCTGTATAGTGAGTGAAGTCTATTGCATAGCCAACATCCAGAACTTTGGTGGCAGAAGCAGGTGGTGTTGGACCTAAAGGTGCCACGTTTGTGATGCTCCTCCTGGTGTTGAACCACGTGCAGTTCATTTTACACACTTGCCTTTCTTTTACCACTTGGCTGTACTTGTAAAGGTGAGGATTTTCCTTTCCCTGCAGAAAGTACTACCGAAATAAAGATGGATTGGATTGTTAAATGCTTGGCTTTCTGTCCTTGTGTGTGTTTTGCCAGAAACAAAGGGGTTGTTTTCAGAAGCTTTGGCTGTTCTTGGGCTTCAGGTGAGTGGGCTCGGGCAGAGCGTGGGGGGCCCCAGAGCTTGGCTTGGCCAGGAGGGTCAGGCTGTGTATTTTTAGCTGAATTTGGGGAATTTTTCAGGATTGCAACACTTGGGGTTTGACCTCCTGTGGTTGTCTCCCGTTTTGCAGCCGGATTGATTCAGCCCAACTTGGGGCTGGAAGTGCCCCCCCGGCAGCTGTGTGCTCCTGGCACGGCACGTCCTGCATCTGCAGGGATGAATCACCTCCAGCCACTGGAAAATTAACCCCACTGAATGAAAAATAGTTTGTTTTTCTGTTTGGACCTGTGCCCCGGGCGAGCTCGCTGGGTGGGTGGGTGGGTGGGTGCTGGCTCTGGGGTGAGGGGCAGGGAACCAGGGAGGTTTGGCTGAAGGTGGGACATGGAAACGTGGTCTGCAGGGATGGAGGACACTGTCTGCTCCTTGGATGTCCTCTGGGACTGCTGGCTCCCCAGAGTGACCCTGCTGAGGAGGAGGAGGAGGTCACCTCCAGCCCTGTGGGTCAGTGAAGGTTGTAGCAAACTGAAAGAGGTTTGTGCTCTCCAGACCCATCACTGGAGAGGAAAATAACCCCACAGAAATCTAATCTCATTTTGGTGACAGTTCCCAGAATTTCATACTTGTTTGTCTTTAATGGTGTGTGGGGGCAATGTGCCATGTATTTTTTTTTTTTTTTAAGCTGTAAAATTAATTCATTCCCTTATAATGCTGCCTCTAAGAGACCTTCAGAAAGTCCCTGATTTAACATGCAGAATTTCTTTTTGATAAGGGTTTCCCGGAGCTCTCGCTGTTCCTTTTTCCTGCAATGCACAGCTTGGCATGTCCCTCTGGAAGAGTCTGGCTCCATTCCCAGCCCTTCCACTCCTCCTGGCAGATGTAAAGGATGGTCCCAAGTCCCCTTCTCAGAAATCCTGTGGAGCATCTGCTTGGGGATTTAATTAATGGTATTTTGTGTGTTCTCCTGCTGCTTTTCAGTGAAGCCCTGAGGGCTTGCCTTGGACTGGGGTCCAGCAGCAGAGCCATTCCCAGTGCCCAGGATGGGAAACCCCAAGAAACACTTTGGAGCAGGTGTTATTTTTATGTTGAAAAGCCTTTTCTGTAGCTGATGTGCAGTCGTGCCAGGGCTCCCCAGGGCTGGGTGCTACCAGCACACTGTGGGCATGGTCAGAAACGTGCTGTTTTTTAGTGAAGTGCATCTCAGAAGGGCTTTTTGCAGTCACAAGGAGCCTTCCCCATTTCCCACTTGTTGCCCAATGGGAAGTGATGCTGGAAAACACTCTCCTAAATGAGCTCATTCCTTGAAAATGAGTAAATCAGCAGCTGCAGCAGAGCTACAGACTTTTGTTAAGCAACAACCAGACAGCTCTTGTTTGGGTCAGCTCTGCAAATTAGATGCACAGTTCTCAAGCTGTTGAAATTCCAGGACAGTCAAATTAATTTAACTGGTTGAGTTATCGTGTGGCCATACACCCTTCCAGCTCATTTGGATTTCCTGGCTTATCTGATTTCCTCACCTCCCTGTTTTGAATGCAGATCCATTGGAAAGATGTTTTGTAAAAGCCCAACACATTCCATCCTGATTCCAGCTGTGTAGCAGCTGCTGGAAAAGCAATTAAAAGGAGTGGAAACAGGACAAAAAAAAATAAAAATTACGAAAAACAACGAGGAAAGGAGGAACAAGAACTGAAATCCCCTTGGTCCTGGAAGGCAGGATTCACCTCGGCAGAGGAAGGAGCATTTGCTGAGTCAGGCTTTGAGCAAGATGGGGAGAAGGCAGCAGAATTTTCCCTCTGGAGAAGCTGGGGCAGTGAGGAGGTGGTTCTGCCAGCACTCAGGAGCTCCTGTTCACCCCACCTCAGGGTGAACCCCAGCTCTCCTGCCTGGTGGAATCGTCGCTGTTGTATCGCACGCACAACACACGAGTCGTGTTAAATCCTGCAAACTCTGGTGTGTAAACATCTCCAGGCTCCGGGCCAGCAGGTTGTAGGGATTGCTCCATGGCTGGGTCATCACTCCAGAAGTTTTGGAAGCGTTCACACCCCTGGGACAGGGCTGTGACGTCTGGAGAGGGGCATGGCCACCGGGCTGGGCTGCGGCGCTGAGCCCTCGCCGGGGCTGCAAAGGGACCAGGAGCTCGGACACCTCAGAGCTGGGGGGCACTTAGTCCTGATGGAAAACACAACATCAGGTAAGGAGCCTCATATTTCTCTTTTCTTTTTTTTTTTTTTTTTTTTTTTAAGGGGAAATTGATTTAGAAATAGAAAAATTCTCCTCAGGGCGTTTTCATGCAGGGCTTTTGTTTGGTGATCAATTTTATTTTTCCTGATCGTTTATTACAGTGTTACGCTGAATGCAGGGGAGCTGCCCCTTCCAGCTCATGTTCTCTGACAGATTTTAAGCTTTGTGACAAAATGTTTAAGAGGCAAAGGAGCAAAACTATTCAGCTTTTCTGAGTGTGTGTGGATTTTGATTCTCATCACGGATGTAGTTTGGCTGCAGGTGAAGAGCTGCAGATTGATCACTGGGTCTTCCCAGATGATAATCACTCCCTCCACCCTCCTCCTCCTGCTTTGCTGATGCCACTAAAGCTATCTAAAAAATTAAAAAACCCTAGTTTCACTTCTCTGTAAGAGTTAAAGTGCTGAACTTTGACAAAGGGCAGGCTTGGAGTTGTTATTTTCAAGTTGAGAGTAGGAAAATAACCCGTTTCAAAATTTGTGTGTTGAAGAGTGGAGTCGGTGCAAATCTGTCCTGCATTTATCAGGGGGCCAGATGCAAACAAAAAGCTGCAATAACTGGTAAACAGAAGGGTACAGAAAGAGCACACTGACCTCTGAACTCCCCATGTGTAGGGATTAATCCTTGCCTCCTGGAAAACCTGTGGCTCCTCTGGGAAGTGGGAGATGCAGGGTTGATTCCTCCATAGACAGCATGGAGAGGCTCCTGACAGTGCTCCCGAAGATTTTAGGAGTTAGAGTCATCAACTCACAGAATATTTTGAGTTGGAAGGGACCTCAAAAGGACATCTAGTCCAACCCCCCTGCAGTGAGCAGGGACACCTTCAGCTAGATCACAAGCTAATTTTTTATTAGAGGGAAAGAAGTCTGAGGAGGTGCCAAATAGGAATTCCTCGAGACAGCAAATAAAGGAAGGGGTTATACGGGATGTGCCTTTCTGGGACAACATCTGGGAGAGCAGAGCTGCACACACAGGATCCTGTAGAAGTTACTGCAACACCTGAGCAGTGTGTTCATGGAGAGCAAGAAGTTTGAGTGTATTTAATGAGCCCTTGGGAGGCAAACACTTCCAGAGTCATCCAGTTTTCCAGGGGATGCTCTGAACGGGCTTAAAGCTTCTCAAACACTGCTGCCTCCAGTGTTTATAAACTCCTGATGGGTTTATTTTGTCTTCTAAGCATGAAGTTTTGTACCTCAGGTCTTGTAGAGGGTTCTCTCTTGCTTTACCTTTTTGATCATTATCTAATGGCTTAATTAGGTGCCTAATTAAAAGTTAATAATATCTAGTATTTATTAAGTATCTAACCGAAAGCTAAATTCCTCCTGATTGTGTCCATACAGTTTTTCTGGGCAACATCCCTTGTTTGAATTCCTTGCTTCATGTTTGGCTTCCAGTGGTATTTGCTTCTTGCTCCACAGGAAAAAATTAAATTAGAACTGGTGGAAACTTAGTTGGAATTTTCTGAAAAAGTTTTAGATTAGTTCCATCAGTTTTTAAATGAAGTGTTTGTCGTGCTTGTAGAGATTCAGTGCAGTTTGTACAAGACCATCGTGTTTTCCACGAACCTTTGTTTACTGCCCCAGACATCCTGATTTCAGTTCACAGAGCCTGAAATCCAGACCTGGGCAAAAAAAAAAAGTAACATTTCCTAGAAATCTCTTCCTATTTGCCTTTAACCTTCACTGCTGGCTGGGATGGGGAAGCACAGGAGAAAGGAGAGCACCAGGAGATAAGCCCTGTGATAACAGTCAGAAGGTAAACAGGGATTATTCTGGATCCATCACCCTCGGAGTAGGCAAATATCTAATTATTCCAAAAACAAGCAGGGAAGAGAACAAAGCAGTAGAACCATTTATTAACTCCAGCTGCCCAACCTGTGAAATCAGGAAGTGATGTCCAAGGGGAATAGAGCACTGTGCATTTGTGGCTGCTTTGATTTGGGGTTTCAGGCCATTTGAAAGGATTAAAATACAAAAACATGCTGGGAGGTTCCCTACCCTGCTCTCCTCCTGGGAAGGGGGTGAAACCTGTCGCTCTGAACTCACTGCTGCTCTTGCACAGAGAATTAAACTTGGAGCTGAAATAAACATCCCCCATAAAAGTATCCCCCAATAAATATTCCCTGCTCAGTATTTAGGAGGATATAAAGGAACACATGAAAGGAAGGAGGGGTGGGAGGAAGTTTTTAAGATTATTTTGCTTCTCGCTCTTTTCCTCTGATCCTGCTGGTCATAATTTTAATTAATATCCCCACTCTGAGTCTGTTTTGCCCGTGATTGTGATCAGTCAGTGACCTCTCCCAGCTGTCATCTCAGCTCTGGAATCCTCTGTTGTTTTTCTCCTCTCCTCTGTCCAGTTGCAGAGGGGAGGGAGAGAGTGGCTTTAGTGGGTACCTGGTGTCCAGCCAGGGTCAACCCACTACAGCACCTTTAGCATCTCACCAGTGTTTTTGGTGGCTTCCCCCACCATGGATGATGTGGAAAGAGGGCATGTGTGTAACAGGGATGATTTTGGGGTTGGTTACAATACCTGGAGCAGGTGAGTGGTGGTTTGCCAAAAAAAACACATCTAAGGCAAGGCATAAATGCTCTTTCTACAGTGAAATGTAGAAAGTGAACAGTTGTCTCATTCTACAAAGGTGAAGAATGATGAATCTCTGACGTGGAAGAGGCAGCTGAGCCCAGCCCAGTTCTCTGTTCCCTTGCATGACCTTGGGCTATTTCCTTTGAACTTCACCTTAGTTGTCCAAACTGTAAAATGGAGACAAGTTCTCAGCCTTTGGCATGTGATTGGCTTCCCCCGAAGTGCTGTTTACACAAGTAAAGACCTTAACTTCCAGGGATCCGTTTCATTCTAAATTTTATAATTTTCTTTCTCAGCTGGAAAAATGCAGGGGATACTCAAGAAAGCCTCAAAAGTATTTCAGCAAACCCGTGCTCTCCTGTGGAAAAACATCCTTCTGGTGTGGAGGGTGAAGATTCAAAGTTTTCAGGCAAGTGTCGGTTCTTCCAAAGGGAAATTAGGATTTCCACTACAAAGTGGTTTTTTTTGTTTTTTTTTTTACATTGCATGGTTTTTATGCAAGGGGATATGAGAAGCCTCAGCTGGTAATGAGGTTCCCTGGGAAATGTCAGCAGTTACCCTTCTTCCTGCGACACTGGAACATCCCAGCACAATACAGCCTTGTGACAAAGCTGGATTTGTTGCTTTTGGTTGTTGCTCCCACCCTGCACTGGACAAAGGAACACAACGTCCAATTCATGGTTACGGTGTACAATTACCAGCAGACCTCCTTGGCTCCAGCACTAAGAAAACATGTTTTCCACTTGAAACGTTCCTCGTGTTTTAAAAATCCCCCACACCTGTGGAACGGCCTCTCCCTCGTGTGTGGAGCAAAGTCACCCTGTAATGGAGAGAGAAATTCCACTACAACAACTCCAGCTACGACTGCTGCATTGAAGAGCAGAGACACTGCTGCCCTGAAAGTGGAAAGGATCTTTCCTTCTTCCCTTCTGGACTTTTATGGGAGGGAGAGGAGATTTGATCCAGTGTAAATACTGCTTTATCATAGGAGAGATAGTTAGGATTATGTATATAATATATTATAATATTTATTTGTGTAATAATTGTAAGTTAATTCCCTTCCCCACATACTGAGTCTTGTGTTGTGTCTGGAAAACCCCTCTCACACTGGGGTGAGTTGTGGGAGGGGGGCTTGGCCTTGGGAATTGGATTTTTGGGGGTCTCAAACCACAACACACCCACAGCCAGAGGAGCTGGACGGTGCAGAGCTGGGTGAGGAGGGGCCTGGAGGAGCCTTCCCACACCACCAACCCCTGGGCTCCAACTCACCCCTGTGTTTCCTTCCTCCCCTCCAGGAATGGGTGACATTGGCAGTTTTCCTCTTCATACTCCATGAGACGGCGGATATGATATGGGAATACCCGAGGGCAGAATTCCCTTACAAATTCCTGGGGCAACTGGATGATCCACCCTTTAATGCCACGGGAGTGATGCTCATGTACACACCTGTAACCAACACCACCAGGAGAATAATGGGCAGAGTGGCTTCGGAATCAGTGCTGAGGGGTAACACTGCTCTTAAATCCCTGTTCCACATCTGAACTGGCCCTGGGGGTGGAGAAAAACCTTTGGGCCAGCGTGATTTTTGAGGGTACAAATTGTAGTGATGCCCATTTTCATGTTGTTGCCCGGCTAATCAGAGCTTTAGCTGTGATGGTTTCATTTTTACATTTTTTTTTAAATGTTATTTATTTATTTTAACGACAGGTATAATAATAGAAGAGATAGAAAATGAGGAAAAAATGGAAACAAAAGGAACTTTTGAAGATGAAGTTATTGGTGTTGTTTTCAAGGATGACTTCTCCTACAGCCTCAGACTTCAAATCAGCAAAACTGTGTTTCCAAATGATGTCTTTGACCACATTGGTAACAAACCAAATGTAACCGTAGAATCTGATTTTATATTAAAAGCTGCTTAGGTGGATCTTTGTGCTGCTGTGCCACTCCAAAGGGATGGAGCTTCCATGTGCTAAACGACTCCATAAAGATGTTGATTAAAATCTGAGAGTCTGTTTCTTGTGAAAGGAAACAAGGGTCAGAGAAAAAAGCTTCAGGAACAACTAAACCTTGTCCACAGTCATAGAATTGTGGAATGGTTTGGGTTGGAAAGGGAGCTCAAAAGTTGTCCAATTCCACCTCCTGCCATGGGCAGGGGCACCTTCCACCAGCCCAGGTTGCTCCAAGCCCCGTCCAACCTGGCCTTGGACACTTCCAGGGATCCAGGGGCAGCCACAGCTTCTCTGGGCAACCTGTGCCAGGGCCTCACCACCCTCACAGGGAGGAATTTCTTCCCAATATCTAACCTAAATTTCCCCTCTTCCAGTTTGAGCTCAATAATCCCCCTTGTCCTGTCACTCCAGTTCCTGATGAACAGTCCCCCTCTGGATTCCCTGTAGCCCCTTCAAAGGGTCTCCAAACAACCTTCTCTTCTCCAGCCCCAGCTCTCCCAGCCTGTCCCCACATTAAAATATAAAAGGCTGAGTAAAACTAAAGCTTGATTTCCTGACTCTTGGGTAAAAGACATTTTCAACCCCACGCATTATACATAAGTATTTATACACACATACATATGGAAACGTATTAATTAATTTTTACTTTTTTAAATTTCTTTCCCCAACAGAATCCTGCGGGGATTATTCGGAAAGTTACTGCAAAGTTCCTTTGTACTGGTACGGGGGTTTCCTCTCAGTGCAGTCCAGCATTGATGCAGCAGTCATAGAAGTAAGTGACCACGGTGGAAAACATGTTTTCTGCTCTTTGCAGAGTTATCTGTACATTTAAAAAAAAAAAAAAAACCAAACAGCAAAAGACCCACATAAAATCCTCCCCACCAAACCAGTTCATTTTCCCACCCCTAGAAGTGTCCAAGGCCAGGTTGGACAGGGCTTGGAGCAAACTGGTCTAGTGGAAGGTTGTCCCTGCCCGTGGTATAATTGGAATGAGATGAGCTTTAAGGTCCCTTCCAACCCAAACCACCTGGGATTCTATGATCCCGTGATTTTCTGTGATCATTAACTCCTTAAATACAAGGTGTGACTCAAAAGTTCAAAGAATGGCAGATCACTCCCAAGGCTCCAGGCAGGGTTAGTGTTTATTGCAAGGCAGCACAAAAAGATACTAAATATTTGTGATTTGCCACTTATAAACATAACTTTATTGACAAACTAATAGTTTGAATGCTTATAAAACCCCGTTTGTTATGATGCTGGCTCTTTCACTACAAAAATGAAATTTACACCTTGTTTCTTTTCTCTAGATGAAAACCAACCATTCTGTCTGGAAAGAAATGAAGTCAATCGCTGGGGTTCGTCTGAAATCACCCCTGATTAAACCTGTGTTTAGACTGGATTATGTTCTGTTCATTTTTTGTGCTATATTGTGCTACTCCCCATTCATGCACTTTTTATCAGTGAAAGTTCTAAGGGAGAAGAAGAAGCTCAAGGTGTTAATGGGAGCAATGGGTTTGCAAGATGTTGCCTTCTGGTGAGTCTGGCAGAAATTCAGTGTGTGATTACAGGGGTTACATTATCTGATGCATGCAGGGTGTGCTTGGAGCAACCTGCTCTGGTGGGAGGTGTCCCTGCCAATGGAAGGAGGTTAGAATTAGGTGATCTTTGAGGTCCCTTCCAACCCAAACCATTCCATGTTTCTGTTTGCTGGAGAACCTCTGTTTCCAAGCAAGTTGATCTAAGAAAGGGGTTTTTTTTTCTTGCTGTTTGTTATGCTCAGGTCTGCTCTTCTCCCCCCAGGAAAGGGGAAGAGCACTCCTCGTGTGTGTAGCAAGGCTCTTGGGCTTGAGGTGTTGTTTTGCCTCCAGAAAACAGGTGGATTCACACAGACAACACTAAAAGTGCAGAAACAACAGATTTTGGAGAAAACTGTCAGTGATGAAGCACAGGAGGGACACAGGGTCTGTCCAAACAGGCTTCCAAATCCAAATATTTCACATCATTAGGAAAAGCTCACAGATAAGGGCTCCTGGCTGCAGATGCTCTGTCTCTCTTTGCTGGCATTCCTGCATCTGCAGAGACCTGGGGAGGTGCAAGACCTGAATGTGAGGAAGAACTTCTTTCCTGTGCAGTGACCCCTCACCAGAACAGGTTGCCCAGAGAGGGAGTGGAGTCTCCCTCACTGGAGATATTCCAGAGCCATCTGGACACAATCCTGTGCCACGTGCTCTGGGATGACCCTGCCTGAGCAGGGAAATTGGACCAGATGATGCTCTGTGGTCCCTTCCAACCTGATCTTTCGAGTCTGTGATATTTGCACCTTTCCAGCCTGGAAGCTGTAAACACACTTGGAATTGTGAAACATTTGAATTACAGACTGTGTCATTTCGGGGCCAAAAATAATTGTGCTTTCCTTTGTAGGTTATCCTGGAGTTTGCTGTACACTGTGTACATCTCAATATCAGCCAGTCTGCTGGCACTGATCACACTGACAGATGCTTTGAATCATCAGAGCTTTTTAGAGCTGTATTTGTTTTATTTCTTTTATGGCATGGCCTCTGTAAGTCTACTTTTGTCTTCTTAAATGATGCAAATTTTCTTTTTTCCGGTTTCCTAATTAAAATATCTGAAAGTCAAACACTGCAGAGTTCTCCAGGGCTGGGCATTATATGAGAAAGTGAAAAAAACTTCTCACTATCGGAATTTATTGTTATAATTGTTATAATTTATATCTTTATATATATAAACATATTATATATTTTATATATATGAAAATTCACCTATATTTTAATATCATTTCTAAATATATCACTCGCATTACATTTCGAGAGATTCTAACCTGAAATCAGAGTAAAGAGAGGTGCAAACAGCAGACTGGGAGTGATTTGTCTGCCCCTATAAGCCTGCCCTAACTCTCAAAACTCTCTGCTAAATCACAAACTTTGTGATGTGCCATGTGCATCTTGTAGGGGACAACTGAAGCTCAGCTGGGTCTCTAATTTTGCTCCTATTTTCACGTTTTGTTTTATTTTTTTAATTGCCAGCAGAAATGCATCCTGCTAACTCCTGGTTTTCTCTGCTGCAGATTCACTTCACTTTCATGATCAGCTCGTTGTTAAAGCAGCCAAATATTGTCAGTTTTGTGGGATTTCTCTTTCACATCCTCTTTGGGTCAGTGGGTTTTTTGACACTGTTCGACCTTTTGCCGCCGTCTGCAGAATGGATTTTGAACCTCTTCAGTCCTTTTGCCTTCACATCTGGCCTTGCAACGGTAGGTCCAAAAGAAAGCCAGTGCACCACAGAATTTCAGCCCACAGCAATCCTCCTGCTGCAGAATTCCACAGCACCATCCACAGTCTGTGTTGTCAGAACAACCCAGTCACACCCATCCATCCGCTCTAAACACTTGGAAAGCTTGACTCCAAAAAGTCCATCCTGATTTGTAACAAAGACTGTTGGGCAGTCCACTGCATTATGCATTTTACAGCCTCTGTATATGCAATATATTGAAATCTCTGTACATCACTGCAGCAGTGGGATGTGTGTGGTGGGCACTGAGATCTGCAAGAACCCCGAGGTCTGGGAGTGCTGCCTTAGCAAACCCCACGTGCATCACTCTGCTGCCGTAGAAACTTCTCCACAGCTTAGAATTCAGCTTACTGAAGCATTTCTGATGCTTGTGGTCACAATCAAGCCCTTGCCTCCTTGGAAACAGCATTGTGATCGTGAGTGGACTTGGGTTTTCAGTGAAAGTGGTTGTGATGACACAGCAGTAGGTTGCACGTAGTGTTTCTGCCTGAAGGAAATGTCATATCTGACCCTTTCAGCTTGTGCCTTTTTTTTTTTTTTTCCCCTTAGATGGTAAAATTAGAAAAGCATGGACCAGCATCTAACCCCAAATTGTACCCTTTGTATAACTTCTACCTCGCACTGAGCCTTGACAGTGTCTTGTATTTCCTACTGGCCATCTACTTTGATAAGGTTTTGCCTGGTAAGTGGAAATGTGAGGGCGGGGGGGAAAGTAAATTTCCTTGCATTTTATTCTATAATTCTCTCCCCTTGTAGGGGGAAAGCTACCAAAGGGGTGGTGGGGTGAGAGAAGACTGTAACCCACGTGGAGCAACAAAAAAGGTGTCCTGGTAGCTGTGCTGGTCAGGCTGTGGAAGGGCATCTTAACAGCCTTGGCAGCTTACATCAGGGCATGAAAATGGGATTTACTGCATTTCTCAGGAAATAAAGGGGTGGGAAGAATCCTGTTTGCCCAGAATCTGGGTGTGTGTAACTACCTTGTTTGACCCTGCCTCAAAAACAGGCTTAAACCCTGCAGGGAGGCAATGAGATCCTGTTCCCACAGCCCTGAGCACCAGGTTTGGAAGGATGTTGCAGGACGCGGTATTTTTGGACCCCAGAGGTTGCAAATGGGGTCTATGCTGTGATTATTCTCCACCTGCATTTACAGATATGAATGAATGGGTGGACAACTTAAATAGCAGAATTTATCAGTTCTTTTACTCTGCTGAGAGTCTGCATCCTGCAGCTGTCGAGGAAGAGACAGCTGGACAGTTTGGGGCTGATATTTTGCCTTCTCTGTCCCTGAATTAGGCAAGTATGGGGTGCCACATCCTCCTGCCTTCTTCCTGAGGCCCTCATACTGGTTCAAGCCCAGCAGTGGGTACGTGGGGGTGAGAGCTGGCAGTGAGAGCAACCACGACCCCGTTCTCAGCGGTGACGCCGAGCCGATGCCCCCAGGCTTCGATGGGAAGGAAGCAATCAGGTGAGGGCTCCTGTGGGCATGGAAAATACACCTCTACATGCAATATTTGACTCCAGAGAGCACAGTCATGTTGCACCGGTGAATGTCAGACTGAGTCATGTTATATAGAGAGATAAAGTTTAATAGCAAACGTGTGAAAGGGAGGGTTTGCTCAGGGTTTCGTTCTGCTGCAGAGCGGGATTTGAACACTTATTTGACGTGGTGCATCCTCCAAACCAGGGCCAAACTCACTGCCTTACACTTTCCTCTCTGCAGAGCATCAGCAGTGACTCTGTTCCCCTTCACCATCATCCTGTGCAGGGCTGAGTTGGACTCAATGATCCTTGTGGGTCCCTTCCAACTCAGCACATTCTGTGACTCTGTGATCTTTAAGCACAAAGCTTACAGAGTGTGGTGAATAAAACACTTCTATGCACAACCTTCCAGGGCTGGTTGGGCTTTATGCTGATGCTGCCTGTTGCTTGTTACCAGAAAACAAACATGAATCTGCTAAATTAACAGCTAAGTCATCACTTTTAATTAGATAACCACGAGTTATCTGGTTCCCTAGGGCCTCCTGCTTCCTTCACTAAGTGTTCCTCGAGTTGGGCTTGGAAACCTTTTGAACAGCTTTTAGAAAAGCACAGTTGCTAATTCTTTAGCTTTAGAGGTACAAGAAATGAATTCCATAAAGTGATTCCTTCAGAGTGAGCAGGACCAGTTTGGGGAGGAGGTGGGGAAATATTCTTCTATTAGGTTTCAAAGGTTATTTTGAGGAAACATGTCCAAATTGTGAGATTCCATAGTAATGGCTTGCTTACCTTTCCTTTAGACTAAACAACATTAAAAAGATGTATAAGAAGAAGGGCAAGAGCACCGAAGCTTTAAAGGGTAAGAAGAGATTCTGTAATTCTTTTATTCATTTTTCACTAGATAAGAACTCAAAATGTTTTGAAAGGTACTGGATGTACTGAATTTTGCCTCTGGTACTGTTAAATTACATTGTGCAATGGTTATTTCTGCTGGGGTAAATTACTGGCAAATTTTTACCAGCTTGTCTGTTATCACCCTTTTCCCTCCAGAAAAATCACTGTTTATTACTTTTTGCAACAACAAAACTCTCCTTTAAAGCTGTTTGTTTTTTCCACCACTCTAAAAATCCCCTCTCAAACCTCCCTTTCAAAATGTAAATTATTTTGGGAAAAGAAAACTTGGGGTTTTTTGGTCCCTGGCTGTGGCCAAATCTGCTGTCTCTGCCTGAGCTGAGCTCTCCAAGCACTTGCCAATGCAAATAGTTGACATAGTCATAGCATAGTTGTGGGGTATTTGTTAAATGCCTTTGTTCAACAGGAACTCCAAGTGAAAATATCAAAAATGAAAAATATGAAAAATATTAAAAATATTAAAAATATCAATATGGTCCCAAATGTCTATATTGAGTAAAAAATCCCAACAAACCCAACCCAAACAATCCACAGAAAGATGAATTAAGTATTTTTTAAAAAAAAGAAAATGGGGTAGCAAAGTCTGGCTGCTTTGAAATCACTCTTGAAATCTCCCATGTTGGGAAAGCTGTGGGCTCTTCCCTTCCTATGGACACTCTCTCGAGCCACAGTAAAATAAAAGGTTGTGAACCTTGTAGAAAACTGAAGTCAAAATTCTTTAAATATTGGGGTTAATACACTTGTTCCCTCACTTCAATAAAGACTTGACAGGAGGTTCCTTACCAAGCTTAGTCCCAACTTTTTGAAGACCCAAGCTGTGCTTTTGGATCTGTGGTTTTGCCTCTCAGCTTCCAAACAAATGTCACTCTGTCACTCGTGGCAACAAGCTGCAGGAACAAGTCCACTTCTCACAAACTTCCATCCTAATGTTCTATTTCTGCTCCAGGTTTGTCCTTAAATATATATGAAGGCCAGATCACTGCACTGCTTGGCCACAGTGGGTGTGGGAAAACTGCCCTTTTAGATGTGCTCAGTGGATTTTCCAAGCCTTCAGCAGGTAGGATCGTGGACCTGAATGCTCAAGACAGGAAACTGTTTGGGGTTTTTTTCAAGTGTAAAGGGGAAATACGCAAAAAAAAAACCCAAACAAACAAACCAATTTTCCCTCATGCTGGTTTGTTTCAGTGCAAATTTCTCCTTCCACGTGAGCTCCAGGGATAATGTACCCTTTATGGATGTGCCCTCTATGGATATGCTCACGTGTGTAAGCATGCACAGATGGTTGTTTCTCCATCTGGATGGCCTGATGCTTTCCAAGGAAAATACCTATAGGAAATACGTTTTTCTTCTCAAGGGAGAGACCTGGTGCTCTGAAATATTTCTGAGGGGTGTTAAAGCTTTGGACTGCACAGTTATTTTGCTTTTTTAAAAATATTTTTAGTTTCTGTTTTGTCACTTGAGAAACACCCACAGTGCTGGGATTAATGTCAAAGGTATGAACACAAACCACTCTGTTTTCTCCTTATAAGTGGGAAACAAGATGAAATTTTTTTCCTTCACCCCCCTGTGCAGGTTCTGCAATGATATACAACTACAATGTTTCTGAAATACCGGATAGGGAAGGAATTCAGGCAATGGTTGGGGTTTGCCCCCAGCTTAATTTGCATTTTGAAACCCTAACGGTGAAGGAAAACCTCAGGACTTTTGCCCACATCAAGGGGATTGAGCAGAAGGAAGTAGAGCAAGAGGTTGGTATGTGCTTGTCAGCCACTGACTTCTCTTTTACAGCACCTTGGGCAGTTTGGGCTTTATTTATAAAAGATTATCACCAGCATCTGGTTCTGTGGAAATGAGAACAACCCTAATTTAGGGGTGAAGTGCTTTTCCAGTTCTCTCTTATCCTCGTGTTGTGAGCTGGAACTTGGATTTGCAGCATTTCACTCTGAGAAAAGCCACTTAAAGTAGATAAGTTTGAAATCTTGAAGTTGGGCTCTCCTGTGTAGCTGTTTGTGAATTAAAATGTGCCCAGTGCTTTGGGAATCTGACTCTTGTCTTCGTGTCTCACCAAGGTGCAGAAAGTCCTCGTGATGTTGGACCTCACTGACCTTCAGAACGTTTGTGCTGATGCTCTGAGCAGGGGCCAAAAAAGAAAGTTGTCTCTTGGAATTGCAATTTTAGGGAATCCCCAGGTAGGAACCTGATTTATACACACACAGTGTGTACTGTTTGAGCACATAGCTTTGCATTTGGACCTGGCACAGAGACAGGTGTAATTTTCCCCTGGCATTCCAAGTCTACTGACCTCCTCATTCACTTACTGGGAGGATGGAGGGATCCGGTTCAATGAGAACCACGTTTTTAATTAAAAGAGTGGTAATACTGTAGCAGGAGAAAGAGCAATAAAAACGGCTGATACTTGAGGATGCATTTCATTCTTCGAGTGGGATCATCAAAAGAATGAAATGGGGTGATGTGAACATGGAACTGAGCCATGGGAACATGGTTCTGACCTTGCTGGCCTTTGCAGGTGTTGCTTTTGGACGAGCCAACAGCTGGGCTGGATCCCTGCTCCAGGCACCACGTGTGGAGCCTCCTGAAGGAACGCCGGGCTGGGCACGTGACACTCTTCACCACCCAGTCCATGGAGGAGGCTGATGTTCACGCTGGTGAGCCCAGATTTGCACTCTGTGGGTTTGCAGAAGAGGGTTTTCCACTGTAGAACCCACATGTGGGTGCCACTATGGTGCAATCTGTGCTCAAAGGGACACGCTCTGTCTGAGAGCGACCACCCAACCCAGACTGAGCAAAGGCTAAAACTGGACTGATGTGTCCCTCCAAGACCTTGCTCGTGCTCTTCCTCAGGATAAAGCACTTCCATGTTGTCTGGATGTGTCTCTAACAGCACCCACAGACATTAGTGCTGCTGTTTGAATTAATATCTTTCCTATTTCCTTATTATTCCTGTACTGTGTGGGAAATTCTCCACGAGCCCAGCAGAATTCATAATTAAAAGGGTAACCTTATTGTTTAGGAGAAAGGTAGTGGTTTAAAAAGAAAAAAGACCTTCCGCACTTGGCCTGGTTTTACTCCTCTCAATTTATTACTAACATGTCTGTTGAGTTCAGAAGGAGCAGGGTGAGGTCAGCCTTGTAAATCCCTCTTGTAAATCCCCCTAAATCCTTTGTTTTCGTACCTCCTCAGATCGGAAAGCTTTCCTCTCTAATGGGAGATTACAGAGTGTTGGCTCATCCCTGTACTTGAAGAGAAAATGGGGAATTGGCTACCACTTAAGGTAAATCCTTTTCTTTTGGTCATCACTCTTTTTGGAAGAAAAAAAAAACAACCAACTTCTAGTTCTCATGAGCGTTTTCTTGTAGAGTCTGTGTTTCTGCACAGTTTCTATGCAGAGTATTAGGAATCTCAACTATTCACTTTAAAAGACTTTTGAGGGTGCCAAAAATACCCTGCTTTGGACAACAAGCTGCTTTTCTTTGGAACCCAATCCTGAAAGCTCTGAGCAGGTAGCTAAAACGACTTTGCAGCCTCCTTTGCAGCTGAAAGGGGACCAGAGTGAGGTGATCTGTGGTGCCAGAGTGATGTGCAGCAGCTTTAATGGGAAGTTGTTTTCCTCTGGATTTTAATTTCTGTGTTCTTGCTTTAGCAGTACTGGCCAGGATCATTATTCCCAACCTCAGCTCTTTTTTTTGCATGCATGGCAAAACCAGGGGCACTGCAGGCACCTATAAAAATTCCCACTGAAATGCTGCCCAGTTTTGAAGGTTTCCCTGGCTTTGGATTTGAAGCAGATGATGCAAACATTTTTTTTCCCCCCCTCACCTAACATTCTAACAATGGTTTTTTAACACAAACAGGATGCACACAAATGACCTGTGTGACCCAGAGCTTATCTCCTCCCTGGTCAGACAGTACATCCCTGATGCTGTGCTCAAAGGGAAGAAGAGGGATGAGCTGTGTTATATGCTGCCTCTGGAAAACACTGACAGCTTCCCAGGTAAGAAAACCTGTCACTGTGCCAGGGTTTTAAAGGGAAACCAAGTGGTGGGAAAAGCAGAGAGCAAAGTTGCTGTGAAGGGAGTAACTCTATTCCCTAGTCCATATTGTGTGGGATTAGGAAGCTGCACAAACATCAGTCTTACAGAAAGATTCCAGTGCATGTGTTAATAATGCAGATGAACAAAAGAAAATCCACCAACTGATCTCCCAACTAAAATCCACCAAGTCTCCTCTGTTTTCAGGATGGCCCACCTTAATCAAAAACTCTGAATTTTCCACTGCTTACCTCTAAAGAGAACAATAATTTTGTGATGGTTTCTAATCCTGCCAGTCTGAGTTTGTGCTCAGCACCAGCCTGGGCTGCTGGGCTGAGTCTGGTTGTCCCTGTTGTGCAGATCTGTTCAGCCACCTCGAGAGCAGCCTTTTGCAGGGGGTTGTTAATTATGAGGTTACCAGGACAACCCTGGAAGATGTTTTCCAGAAGCTGGAGGGTGAGGAAGCCGTCAATGGAGAAGGTAAAGCACTGACTCCAATCTGCACGTGTGATATTATTAAGGTCCCGTATACACAGATGTTTTAATTGAACACCTAATGAGTTTCTGTTAACTGTGAACTTTGGTAGGTCTAGAGTAGCAGTTGCATCCCACTTTCCTTTAGTGAAGAGTATCTTCTTGGAGAAGTCTGGATGATTCAGTCTTGACCTCCCATAGGCTTTTAAGCACAAGAATTGAAGGCTGATGGCTGATGTTGGAAGGGATTTACCTTTGGAGGGTTTTACTGCCCAGACAAGGAGGTGGGAAGAGCTAAGCTGGGTAGAAGGCAGTTCACAAGGCCAGTGAAGATACCAGTTCAGCCAATCTGAATTCAGCAATGCAATTTATATTCTGGATAAATTATGGCCCCTTTTCTCTGCCCTTGTTTCTTTTCTGACTTAAAAAAGCCAAAGCATTCCTCAGTTCAGAGCAGAAGATCCTTGCTGATTGTGATTAAAATGTGTCCTTCGAAGGCTCTTTGTGGATAATGGCATTTTTAAAACACAGGAGACAGAGACCTGGAGGAGAGGGACCAAAACCTCCCAGAGTTTCCCAGACAGGGGATCCTGGCAGGGAGTGGGATGAGGCTCTGGAGGCAGCAAGTGTGTGCTGTGATGAGAGTTCGCCTCCTGAAACTCCGGCACGACGGGAAGCTCCTCAGGGCCGTGTAAGTACAGGAGCTCTGCCCTGTCCTGCAGCCCCTGCGCTGGCTCAGTGCTTTCCAAGGGATTTGATCATTCCCTGGAGTGACTCGTGGAAGGCTTCAGTGCTGGTGGAGATGTTTGGAAGCAGAGGATTGGGTGGAAAACCTTTAAAAGCCGGGGTAATAAGGGCAGTCTGAATTTACTGGTAGAGCTCTGAATTGCTTAAGTTTTAAGTTTCCCCACATATCACAATATTAGTTAAGTTGGAGTTCCCCTGGACTCACTCATGGTTTGTTTCTCCACCTAGATTGCTGCTGTTTGGAACGTTCATGCTTCCACTGATGATGATTGTAACTCTCATTCAACTGTGGGAGAGCTCCAGCAGCTGGGAAATCACAGCTAGTCCATATTTTCTTCCCACTAAGGAGAAAATTCAAAATAAGTCCTCAAACCTTCTCATCCTCAATGACACAGGTAAAGAAGAACATGTGATGCTGACTCACTTTCTGCACCAACCTGAATCTTATTACAGTTGACAGACCAGCTTTGCCTTACTCTGTCTGTACATTCCTTTCTACATTTGTGCCTTTAGGAGGTGTTTTCTTTTGAGCAAAAGGAAATCCATTCTTAGTGACAATAACTGAGTAGTTGATATGTGAAAGAGTAATGAACCAGGCAAATTAAAAAAAAAAACACCATGCAATAAATAAGCTAAGAATGGAAACACACATTGTATTTAACCAGTTTAATTCAAATAGAAAAAAAAACATAGCAAATACATGTTTGCTTAGAATATCAGTGTTTGGGGTCTTTTTTAACATCCTCTGCTTTGCAAGGGGGAACTTGTTTGTATGAAACTGTTTATATTTAAAGAAAAAAACCCTCTCTAATTTCTCTAATTTCTGTTCTTGACTTGATCTCAGGATCAGAAATGGAGGATTTCATTGCTGCTTTGAAGTCTCAAAGCATTACCCCAGAAATAACTCTTGAGAAGAACATCACAAGCCTTCCACATCATAGTGGAGCTATAAAAGTATCCCTGGAAGGCAAGGTGAGGGATTTTTTTTATTTCTTTCATCCCATACACCAACAGGATCCTCAGAAAAGTACTTAAACGAGGTGCAGAGAAATAAACACACCAGGAAGGGAGGGGTTTGGTGGGTTTTTTTTACCTCTTAAATAATATTTAACGTTCTCCGAGTGCTGCTCACGCTTCTCAAGGGTGTGAAGGTGACATCTTTTGCTCTCACATCTTCAGAGCTACCAGTTCACGGTCATGTGTGGTGCAGAACCCGTCAACTGTTACCCTCTGCTCGTGAACATCATCAGCAACACCTTCCTGAGGCTCCTCAACTCCACATCACGCATCCGCCTCTGGAGCGAGCTCCTTTCCAGGGTGAGTGTCCTGTCCTGCCTTCCCGGCTGAGAATTAACTGGAATGCTGAAGAGAGAAGGACTGTGCAGGCTGGAAACCTGGTTGGGTGAGCAAGATCCAAGGGTTGGGGCCAGTGGTCCGACTGCTGCCAGATCCTGGGGGATTTTAGGGACAGTTTCTTCTGCCGTGTTTGGGAGCTCTGTAGGGTTTCAGTGCCATGGCCTTCCAGCACCCGAAGGGAACCTGCAAGAAAGATGGAGAGAAGCTATTTACAAGAACCTGGAGAGACAGAACAAGGGGGAATGGCTTCAAACTGGCAGAGATTAGGTTTAGAATAGATATTAGGAATGAATCCTTCCCTGTGAGGGTGGGGAGGCCCTGGCGCAGGTTGCCCAGAGAAGCTGTGGCTGCCCCACCTCTGGAAGTGTCCAAGGCCAGGTTGGATGGGGCTTGGAGCAACCTGGGCTAGTGCAAAGTGTCCCTGCCCATGGCAGGGGGTGGAATGTGATGAACTCCAAGGTCCCTTCCAACCCAAACCATTCCATGATGATGAATATGGTCAGAATACAACAGTGATACTTGCAAACCCCACCTTTCTCCAACATCCCTTTTGCAGGAATCAGCATCAAAAAGTTAGTCTCTTTTCTCAAAAATCTACAGTTATTCAAATACTTTTTGAAAATTCTAAGATGCCAGACACCTTTTTTCTTTTTTTTTTAATTTGCTTTGTTTTCTGTTCTTATCCACAAATGGTTTACCATTAATGTTCTTGCTCACTTGCATGTTCAACCATCCTACGAGCAAGATTTTCCCTGGATAGCTGTTGATTACGGGTGACTCTGAATTTCTCTCCACAGACAGAAAGCTCAGATATAAAGAACTATATTTTTTCCAACTGTCTCAGCTACCTGCTGATTTTGGCTGCTGGTTTGCCTCCTCTCCTTGCAGTGAGCAGCATGGAGGATTACAAGGTAAAGAGCACGAGCTGTAGACGATCTTACACAAGAAGTGAATGTAAATTCAATATCTCTGGAGACCAGTTAAAGATGGTGATACCCCAGCACAGGTTCCCACAGAAGCTGTGGCTGCTCCTGGATCCCTGGAAGTGTCCAAGGCCAGGCTGGACAGGGCTTGGAGCAACCTGGGCTAGTGGAAGGTGTCCCTGCCCATGGAAGGGGGTGGAACGAAATGGACTTTAAGGTCTCTTCCAACCCAAACCATTCTATGATTTCTAGGTAGGATGTTAGAAGAAATACAACCACACAAGCACAGTGCTGTACCAAAGTGCATTTCTCTGCATCCCAGGGAATCAGCTGGGGCTCAGAATAATTTGGATGTCAATAAAGATTTTGAGATCGGAATGATTTAATTTTTATTTTTTTTTCCTTTTTAGGAACGATGTGGTTTTAAACAACAGTAGAATTAGAAATGCAAGTGCTCGGGAAGGGGAGGACGGCTCAGCCAGGGAAGGGAGGAGCAGGAATGGTGTTTTAGACTCTTCTAACTCAGCTCCCTGTTCCCACTGGCAGCTCCAGGCTCGCTCCCAGCTGCGGCTCTCGGGGCTCTTCCCCTCAGCATACTGGTGTGGGCAGGCCCTGGTGGACGTCCCGTTCTTCTGGACCCTGATGTGCCTCATGTTTGGGCTTTTGGTGGCCTTCAGCCGCGCCTGCCCCTTGCAGGCCAGCACCACCCTGCTCCTGGTGAGCTGAAAACAGGCAGACACAAATCCCCCTCCCTCCCTCCCTCCACAACCAGCTTGTGCTTTGATTGTTGGATTCAAAGTGGGCTGCTCCAGGCGGGTTCCCACACGTCCACATGCCCCTCCTTGTCACTGATGTTGCTCTCTCTCATTCCAGATCATTTGCATCGTTGGTTATGGGGTATCTCTTGTCCTGCTCATCTATTTAATTGCCTTCAAAGTTGGCAGTGGGCGAAGCAACCGTCACGTTCGGTCTTTAGTCTTCATTCTGGTAAGTGAAGAGCATCTTCCCTCTGAAATATTTGGTTTACATGTCTTGCCACTTGAGGCTTCCTTTCAAATATATCAACACGCAGCAGAATAAAGCCAAATCAGTGACAAAGAGCCTGATTTTTAGCAACAATACATTGATGTTGGAAATTCTTTTTCCCGCGTTATTCCAGGTCAATTATGCTCTCTATATAATCAGTAACCAGGATGAACCCATTTACTACACCTGTTGTTTGATTCCTGTGTTTCCACCTCTGGGCTGGATGATGTTCTCTGCACCAGTAAGTAAAACATATCCTACTAAATTCCATAATGGTCCTAATGGTGCAAACTGGCAAAGCAAGAGGCACTTTCCAAGTTCCCTGTCTCGAAGTGCCAACTGCCCAAAAGAGAGGGTGAGGAAAGGCAACAGGGGAAGAAAAGGTCCGGGCAGGGGAGTGAGAGAAGGAGCCAAGATTTGAGTTGTTAATCCTTTGTTTGGTGGGGATATTTTTGGTTTGTTTAGTTACCAATGGCTGTATTTTGGTAGCATGGGAGGGGAGGGAGGTGGAGTGGGAAGACCCGGAGGGAGGAACTGAAGCTGGCAGGAGGTAAAAGAACTGGGAAGAGGGAAGCAAGGACGGGGAAGGTCAATCTAACCTGATCTGATTTGAGGCCCCTCTGAATCACTGTGGCCAAGGAAGCCACAAACCTTTGAGCAACATGAAGCAAAACCAAAGTGCAGCTCAAAGCTGCTTTATTCCATCCTGAAGAAAAGCTAAACATTCCTACCTCCCTCACTTGCTGTGACCCTGCACTCAGACACACCGTGCTAAGGAATTTTCCTAATTGACTGACATTCTTTTCTTGTAGCACTTCACAATTTTAGACAACGATGAGCTCCTTCAGACCTGGAATCACATCTACATGGCTGTCTTTGCAGTAAGGAACAGTTGGAAGATGGTTGCTTTGGAAAGGGTGGCTGTTGTGATGCAGTGGACTTGCACTGGGCTTGTATAACTCTCCCCAAAAGTAAACCACGGGTTATGTGGTCAAAGTTTCACGTTAAGGGTTGGCAGGGGAGGCACATCCAAGGAATCACGGGCTTGTGCCTCATGTGGCCCCTGGATGCTGCACCAGCTGTGCAAAAACTGGGGAGGGAAGGGGGGTGTGAAGTGGAGCTCATGTCTAAGGGAGAGACAGTATTAATCAACTAATCAGTTTAATGCTGCTTCTACAAAAGAATGATGTGATCCCCAATCCTGTAGGATCTGTTGGGGTGCAGATTATCTGGGCTAAAGCTGCAGAAGGAATTCAAGGCTTTTGCAAAAGATCTGCATGTCAGATGGAAATGTACGGGAAGCATCAATTTAACTTCTTCCCCTTTTAAACCTTTCAGTTGAAATAAATGAGAGAGGTTCCTGCTTCCCCTTATCATTAATATTAATCAAGTGTGTTGTTACCTTGTCTCCATACCAACCTAATTAATTTCTGGTGTTTTAGCCATACCTCCACTGTGTGATTTTTGCTTTCCTCCTGCGCCGTTTGGAGATGAGATATGGAGGAGTTACAAGATTTGATCCCGTCTTCAGGTGTGTCCCAGGGGTTCCTTGTGAGCCAGAACTATCCCAATCTACAGGGTGGGCTTGGTGCTGCTCCTGGCTCACCCCTGACAGCAGGAGGAGGGGAGGGGGGAAATTAAAAAAAAAACTTTGCAAAGTGTGCATAAAGCTTGTATTTTTAGTTTTAACCAGTTTATTTGAAGGGCAGGAAACTAAGGACAAGGGGAGGGGTTTTTAATTCCTTTGGGTCATTGCAGTTTACAGCTTAACTTACTGGAGTTTCCCTGAATGTGTCTGGTGGCAAATTCCCACCCAGTGTGTTGCAATAGAAGATCAGTTGAACTACAATGTCCTTGAGAGGATAAAAATTGTGATTTGAGCTTTTTTTTTTTTAATTAAGGTTCATAGCTGAGGTTTCAGAACATTTCACTGCAGCTGGAAAAATTATAGTTACAAATCGAAACACAACATTTTAATTCCCTTTCAAACATGTCAGTATTGCTCCTGGTGGGATGGAGACTCCCCCTAAAGCTTCATCAGGCTGGTCATCTGCAACCTGCTCTCTGCCTCTCTGTCACCAACAGCAAGAGACTGACCACCTAAGTCATGTGGGAGAAAATCTGCAGAAAATACCAGATTTTCAAGCATTAGCAAATGTGACTCAGCTGGGTTGAGTTGGACCTTGTGGGTCCCTTCCAAGTCAGAATATTCTGTGATTTTGTGGCTCTGGGTTAGATGCCCAAATTGCTTTGAAAACCTGCTGTGTGTATTTTAATCCTCCTTGAACAGATCACTGGTGTGTGCGAAGCAGGAACCAGTCAATAGTTACTGATGAAGGAAAAGCTAAACTTGGCCTTTATTTTCTCAAGGATGCCAGTGGGGTTAATTTCTCCCCCATGGATAAATATTTGAGCAAACATTGCCTCAGGACATTCTATGAGCTCCCTGAGCTCAAATAAATTGTGCAGTGGCTGTGCTGGTGCTGCCCTGGGAACAAACCCGGAAACACAAACCTTTTTGGAAGTGACTCCCAGTGATGCCACCTGTCCTCCTCCACTTGTAGGATCCAGCAGAAGAGAGTGGTCACCCAGCAGAACAGGGACCACCCTGGGGAGGAGCCCCCAGAAGTCCAGGCAGAGAGGGAGAGAGTGCGGAGCACGATCGTCTCCCTGCAGCAGGACGAGGTGAGTCCAACCCTCTTCCTTCTTTCCCTTTTCATTCTCCATCTCCAGGTTGCTTTCTTAGCTACTTTACCTTCATCTCTGCTTCCTGAGCTCGTGCACTCAGATGTCCTGACCTGATCTCACCCTGGCACCAGAAGGAGTTTAGCTGACATTATTATTTTTGTTCCCATTCTGCTTATTCCCCCCCCTTTTTTTTTTTTTAAATTTTCCCTGTTGCTCTCTTTCCTGGATTTTTAACTGAGAAATCTTCTTCTCTTTTTAGAGAGTCATACTTAATGGTAAGAACAGACCAGCTGTCCCATGGGATGGGAGGAGAGTTTTTATTTCCCTCTCTGTCTCTTCACAGGAGTCCGTTGTCGTTGTCAACAGTCTGCGCAAGGAATATGAAGTCAAGAAAGCCAATTCCATCTTCAAGAAACAGAATAAACTTGCTGTCAAAAACCTCTCTTTTAGTGTTAAGAAAGGTTCAAGTATTTGGCTGCACTCCCTATAATACAAATGACTAAAATCTAAAGTGAATGTCACGTTTGGAGAAATATTTTCATCAGGATTTTCTTGTGGGCAACCAGACCCAACATCCCGGGCTCCTGCACTCAAAAGTTTTAATTTATGGGGATAAGTTAATGAACAACCCCTTCCCCTACTGTACATTTAGATATTACCTACACAGGTGGAAGAAGGTCTTTTTAACAGTAATTATTATTAACAGTTGTTGCATATTTGTTCTAGGAGAAGTATTAGGTCTGTTAGGACCCAATGGAGCTGGAAAAAGCACAACTCTCAACATGATTTCAGGAGAAGTAACAGTGACTGCTGGGGAGGTATGTGGTTCCTTTGGAGATGCCCTTGATGCCTTTATAAATTAAGGATATGATAAGGCAAGTCAGCAACACAGCCCTTCAGTCAAGGAATTTATGGACACTTACATGCAATTTATATACTCTGGGTATTTACAGAAGTGAGAAGAAAGTATTGATTTACTTAAAGCATGTTCTAGTTTTCATCTAAGTCAATGTTATAGATTTAAGGATCTGAGCTACAGAAAATCTTTGGTGGGCATTGGAAACCAATTGTGAAATTTCCCAAGCCCTGCAGGAAATGTTGCCACATAAATGAAACCCAAAAATAACCCTCTCCATAAACAGCCTTGCAAAACTAGGAAATTGGAAACGAATGTGGACAGTGTTGGGCCAGTAACAATCCATCAATTAATTATGTGCAGAATGATTAATGACATGTGCTGGGGGAGGGGAAATGCCTTTGCTGTTACAGATTTGGGACTGAATGTTGGAAACAGAAAAGTACTACCAGGAAAAGGGAGACTCATCTTGGTGCTATTAGCAAAGCTTTGTGATAGTGAAAAGGCAGATGGAGCAGGATCCCTGGATTCCTGGAGGATGGTCCCTGTCCGTGAAGCTTTCTGGGCAGCCACATGGTGACCACTCACCAGTGTCTGCTGACTGCTCAACTGGCTACTGTTTGACTTGGCCAGGCTTGGAGCAACCTGGGCTAGTGGAAGGTGTCCCTGCCCATGGAAGGCGATAGAACGAGATGGGCTTTAAGGTCCCTTCCAACCCAAACCATTCCATGATTTTATGATTAGGAAGAAATCCTTCCCTGTAGGGGTGGGGAGGCCCTGACACAGGTTGCCCAGAGAAGCTGTGGCTGCCCCATCCCTGGAAGTGTCCAAGGCCAGGTTGGAGCAACCTGGGCTAGTGGAAGATGTCCCTGCCCATGGCAGGGGGTGGGATGAGATGAGCTTTAAGATCCCTTCCAACCCAAACCATTCTGGGATTCTGTGACTCCCACAGCCCACAGCTGTCTGTGTGTGTGTGTTTGTGCAGGTGCTGCTCAGGGACCACGATGCAGCCACCCTGTCCCCGGGGTGCCTGGGCTGTTGCCCTCAGCAGGACCCGCTCTGGCCAGACCTGACAGTGCTCCAGCACCTGGAGGCGTTTGCTGCCGTGAGAGGGATGAGGAAAGAAGATGCAGCTCTTACCATCAGCTGGTATGAAGCCAAGTGATCTCAACTCTTGGTTCTCCCTCCCTCCAGAGGCAGGGTCCCTCCCAGCCCACGTCACTCTATGATTCTATAGGGCAGGGAAAGGTTTTTCCTGATAACAAACCTGGTTGGTGGTCACAGCACCAAGCCTGACAGAGCTCAAGGAGCATTTGGATGATACTCTCAGGCAGATGGGGTGACCCTTGGGGATGGTCCTGTGCAGGGCCAGGAGGTGGACTCAATGATCCTTGTGGGTCCCTTCCAACTCAGCATATTCTGTGATTAAGAGACAGAGCCTTCAATGCCTCTTTACCTCATAGAAATGGGATGTCCTGATAAGATCTGCTACTTTATACTCTTCTCAATCCCTTGTCAATGAAGATTTTAGCCTAAGTTTATCTAGAAAACTTCAGGAAAAAATTAAACTTGCTCCAGTTCGTGGCCAGTTACATGAGCAACTCATTTCTCTCATTAGCTGCACTTATTGCCTTGAATTCCTGCAAAAATTCCTTAATTTACCATCCAAGTTAAGAGTAAAATCACCAAGTAACCCCAGGTGATATGTGTAGTCAGCCAAGACATGTCTGGTTCTTCAGCTCCCCTCACCACAGTGTTTGCACACCGAGATGGTCATTTTGGCATTTTCCCTTTCCATTGCCCACAGCATAGCCAAGGCCTTGGACCTCCTGAAGCATTTCCAAACCCCAGCCAGGAGGTTATCTGCTGGAGAAGCCAGAAAGGTGCGTGTTACCTTCGTCTTTGCTACCTGAGCAAACCCTGCTTGCTCGTCCTTGGACTTTGTGCACAGAAAACCTTCAGCTGAGTGGATTCCTGGCATCATTTATTTTCATCAATAGCCTTGGAATCGAGCCTGGCAGGTTCTTCCCTCCCCTTTCCCTCACTCTCCCACACTGTGTGTTTAATAAGTGCTAACCACAAATTGGATTTACAAGGTAATCACCTCTTCATGCCCCACCACGTGCATCTGCCAGCAAATGGGATGGAAAAGCACTTTCTCATCTTTGGCAGGCTTAGGAGGTTTGGGGAAATCTGATTTTGAGAGATTAAAATGTTAACTGAGAACACCTGATGTGGCTTTTTTTTTAATCCCTGTTCCTCCTGCGTTTCGGAATCAAGAACTTCAGCCTTGAAAAGATGCACGAGGATTAAGATATATCAGGACAACTCACCAGTTTTGCAGGTGAAGTAAAGCAGACCTGACCTCGTGCTGTTCCCATTTCAGCTGTGCTTTGCTCTGAGCATCCTGGGGGATCCGACAGTGATGCTTTGGGATGAGCCATCCCTGGGAATGGACCCGAAGGGGCGGCGCCGCATGTGGTGAGCGTGACAAAAAAGCAAAAATTCCTGTTTTCTTCAGAGAAAAACTAAAAATTACAGGCAGTTCTTCCTTTAGTCATTCAGCCCTCGTGTTTGCTTTAGCTTTTCACCAACAGTTTACACCAAAAGTGTAAAATCTGGGGGGGGGTGCTACCATGACAAACTGCAGCATGTCATTGGCACCCACGACATCCTCAAGCGAGATAACTGAAGTCTTTTAAATAATCATGCTTTTAGGGAGGGAGACATGTAAACCAGATTTTCTTTGGCTGTTCCTGGGAGGTAACTGTGATCCCTCTGTCCCCAGGAAGGTGATCCAGAGCTCCATGAAAAGCAGGGAACGAGCAGCCATCCTGAGCACGCAGTCCCCGGAGGCGGCGGCGATGTGTGACCGCGTGGCCATCCTGGTGTCGGGGCGCCTACGGTGGGCACTGGGTCACACCCAGCACCGGGATGGCACCTGGTTTTCAGTCTGGGGGGGGAGCTTGTTTGGTTTTGTTTGGTTTTACTTTCATTTTGCTTTTTTTTCCCCTTCCTAATCTAAGGGGAAATACTGGTTTGGATCGTGGCGCGTGTGTAACCAGCGGTTTTTGTGCATTTCTGCTGCCCAACCCCAGTGACTGCTCTATTTGCTGATTATGGTGGGTTGAGCAATATTTTCCCTCCTCTGCAGGTACATTGGTTCCCCTGAGGATCTCAAGAGTAAGTTTGGCACGAGTTACCACCTAGAAATCAAGATGTCAGACCCGGAGAAAAGCGATGCTCTCCATGCTGATATTTTAAACCTGTTCCCCGGCGCGGCTCGACAAGGAAGGTGAGTGTCCTGTGGGCTGCACACCAGCCTGGATTTGTGCTGGGATTCTCTGTTGCTCCCACTGACCTTGCTCAATAATTTACCTGGGAGCACAGTTACCCTACAAGCCCCCCAAATGTTGATGCTGAGTCACAAAATGATGAATTAATTTTTTTTTTATTGCCTTTTCAGGACTTCCTCCTTGCTCATCTACAAGATACCAATGGTAGATGCACTGCCCCTGTCCCGGTCTTTCTCCAAGTTAGAAGCAGGTAAAAGGAAACAATCAATTAAGTAAGGAGGTGGCTTTCAAACTGTTTATATGGATTTGGGTTTTAAGGATATTTTCTCCACCCCTCTGCAGCTAAACAGAATTTCAGGCTTGAGGAGTACAGCTTGTCACTGAACACTTTGCAACAGGTATGTTTATGTGGGAGTTCCAGGTTTGAAACTGCCTGTATAAAAGGAAGAAATAGCCCATGACCAGCACAAAAACGGTCAGTCCTTGGCAATAATGGGGTTGTTTCCTCTGTGCCACGTTGCAGGTGTTTGTAGACATCACCAGGGATGCAGAGGAGCATGACCTGGATGCAGCATCCAACGGGGCTGTGGAGCAGAGACCCCTTCAGCCCTGACTCTTGGAGCCACAGTGAAAATATTCAGCATATTTCATCAGTGTTCCTGATCCCTGTGATCAGCTGCAGCCCCAGAACTTGGTTACTCACGCCACAACACAGCCAGCTCTGCAGGTGTTCTGCCTCACAAAGAGAAAAAGAATTATTATTTTAATAAATAAAGCTTTTATCCTTTGACAAACTGATGCCTGATGTTCATCTGTACCCCTGCTCCGACTGACTTATTCGCTGTGCTGAGGAATAACCCTGCTGGGATGAATTGCTGGTCCCCAGGCAGAGAGGGAGACTGGCTGTGGGGGGGAAAGGGGGGTTTGTTCAAACTCAGAGGAGGCTCTGACACCTCAGTCACCCATGGCAGGAGGGCAGCAGGGCTTTGCCTTGCTCAGTCCTCAAAAGCATCTCTCTGGGTGGTGTAATGTGGCCATGGAGGTGGTGATTGCTGGTGGAGTCTTTTGTGTTTTAACCCAAAAATCTACTGTTGCTGTGTGTTCCAGCTCAGGTCACCTTGGAGCCTCTCTGGTCCTCACCACTGGAGACACAGAGACAAGGAAAGGACTCAACAGTGCCTGGAAAAGTGTCATGAAAACTGGCAGCTCTTGTATCATCACCTGTAAAACCCCAGTGATTATCTAGACTCAAAATGAGATGTGCTTTGACCCAAAGTAATAGGGCAGAAGGACAGCAGGCTGAACCTTGCTCTGGTTGAGAAGACAGGGTGGGCTTCTTGACAGCACCCACCCCTGGGGGAACTGGTGGGAAGATGAGAGCAAGCCACCAGCACCCTGACCCTGTCTGAGCAGATCAGCATCTCCTCTTAAACACCTGCCTGCCAGGGCCAGCTTTGAAGAATAAATTTACAAGAAAAAAATAAATCTGAAGAAAAATGAAACTCCCTACGTCCAGGCAGCCAGGTGGTTCCCCTGGTGCTCTGCTGTCCTGTCCCCCAGTATCCTCAGCCTCAGGGAAAGGTGGGCACTGGAGGACAGGGACAGTGCCATCCCATGGGATGGACAGAGCTGCAAGACCTTCACCCATCCCCTGGTTCCTGTGGATGATGTTGGTGCTGCAGGGATGGATGATACAGGCAAGGAGAAAGCAGGTGGTTCAGGCAGGCAGAGGTGCACGTCCAGGCAATGCAGGCAGGGATGTGGGCAAGCAGGTACCAGCAGGTGGCTGCCGTGGCTCAGAGATGGGCTGTTCCTGCCAGGAAAAATCCCCAAAGCAGCCACCCACACCCCCAGAGAGCTGCTTTCCACGTGGATCTCCAAACATCAGGGCTCTGTCAAGGAACTGGGCAGGGAAGTGTCTCTGCTTGGGGTTCATCGACTGGGAACTGGCATAGCCACTTAAGGGTTGGGGTTTTTTTCCCTTTGAAAAAGGTAAAGAAGGTTTGGACACACAGGAGATGTACTGGGGACAGGTTTTAACCTCATCCTGTGCCCTGACTTACTGCACCTCTGCAGTTTGCCTCATTCTGAAACATCGGAGTGTTATTTAAATCTCAGGGGTTGTTTTGTTTCCCACCAGGCAGAGCAGAGGGAAGCAGATCCAGCTCCTCCACATCTCCAAGCCCAGCCTCTGTCCCAGCTGGTCATGCTCCCTCCCACCACGGGTCCCTCAGCCGTGCTGCTGCCGGGGATGCTGCAGTGGCACAGCCCGGGGATGGAATCAAGCCCACCCCCTTTGGAAGCTCAGAGTTAGCCAAGGGAAGTTTGTTTCAGTGTTTACAACATGTTTTTTAATCGGAAGAGGTGTTGCTACCCAGGAGGCAGCACTCCACTGCTCCTCCTGCACCGGGGCTGGAGGCACAGGAGCAGTTTTCCAACACAACCTTTGCCATTTGGAGAGGAGGGAGAGCCACCGTTTGCCCCCCCCTGCCTGTGCAGTGATATCGTTGACTTCAGCCTCTCTTGCTGCGCTGAGAAACACAATGGAGTTTGCCAGAGGAAGGATTTTTGTGTGGTTTGTTGTTGGGCTTGTTTGTCTTCCCTTGGCCAAGACTCAAGAATTTCCCGAGCAACTTTTCAGAGAATCCGCTCCAGGGACCCAACAGCAAAGTGCTCTGTTTGCTTTTTATAACACAAATAAAGCTGAAACTCTGCCAAGGAGGAAGAGGGAAGGAAGCCAGGGAAAAGAGAAGTGATGGTGTGAGGAATGCCTTTTGCAGAAGTGCCTGAGTGAGGAAAGGATTGTGTGGACAAAGGAGCACTGAGAGGCACCAGGACAACCAGCCAGTCCATCCCAGGGAGCCTCAGCATCCCCACTTCCACAGGCACACGGTGAAGGACAAGCTCTGGATCCCTTCCAAACCTTCCCCTTAAGGTAAGGCTTAAGCATTCTTCCTAAAGCAAATTAAAAAAATGTTATTTTAACAGTACGCAAATGTCCAGTAAATTATAACCCCATTAATAATACTGGGAGAGGACACAAATGTGTAAGTGGGCACTGGGTATCTTTCTAACAGGCTGAGTTAAGCTTGTGATTAAGTTTAGGGGCTCTTTAAAGGCAATAGACTCTTTTTAACCTTACTTTGAGATGAAATAACACACAAACAGAGCTCAGTGTACAGCAGAAGTTTATTTCCAGTGTTTCTGGGCATTAAGAGGATGCTGTAGGTTCAGCTCAGTACTTTAATCCAGCACATACAAGGAGCAGATTTCTTTCCCTACATGCAGTGTAAACTAGAGGCTGAATTTTAAAAGCCCTGTCCATCTTACACTCTTAAAAATTCCCCCTGAAAGACTGCAGGAGCAGAGAAATCAGTCCTACCTCATTTCCCCAAACTCTGCAGCAGTGGGGTCAGGCAGCACTGAGAGATGACCAGGAGGGGGGACACGTGGGATATCCATGATGGGAACCTGCTGTGCCAGCTCTCCCTCCCACCCAGGATCTCCTGGGTGTGTCAGCTTGTCTGGAAACCTGCTGTGACACAAACCCCTTGCCAGGGTGGAAATGCACAGGGGTGACACACGACATCCTACACCTCCCTTCTGCTGGGCGACAGGGTGACCACGGATTTGCAAGTTTTATTTTGGTTTCCCCAGGGAAGTCTAGACGTTACTACGCAGGCTAAATTCCGATTTTTATACGCTTGGATTTAGTGAGATCGTCTGTAAAAAAAAAAAAAAAAAAAGCCAAAAATCTGTTTAGAGATGCTGGCAAAGGAGCAGATTCCTGCCCCTGAGCCGTGTCCCTGCCCTGTCCTGCTGTGCCAGTGCAAGTGTTTGCAGTGTGTGCCCTGGGAAGGCCATTTGTTGCAGCTGCTCTTCCAGCATTTCCGTGCCTGCTGTGTCATTACTTGGGGATGTGCCTCTCCCAGGAACTGAATGTAAATATTTGGAAGAAAATGATAAACTCCATCTTGCCTGTCAGCACTGTGAGGCATCATCCCCCAAGGGAACAGGAAAACACAAATCTTCCTTCAGTGTGACAGGAAGGCTTGAAAGGATTAGATCTCTAAACTATTCTGGTATTTCTACCTGAGAATCACTTATAGAAGACAAGGATCTTGTCTGAAAGTAGATTTTAGCTACAGATGTGACAGCAGAGCAGTTTGGCTGTGTGAGTGGAGCCGTTTTGCATAGGGGTACTTAATCCTTTCGCTCATTAAAGGCACTAATAAATATTTTACTCGTGGTTAATATGCACATATCTGAGCTGCAAAGCAGTCTGACAGCCAGGTTTGTGCCTTCCTGTTGCAGTTTCCACCACCAGCATTAATCCAGGCAAAAATTCCTTGGGTTTTTTTTTTTTTAATCAGGTCTTTTTAAGGATGCTCCCATGTCTTTTGGAGCGACACACCAGTGCATGCTCACGGCTACCTGTTTCTCTCTCATTTTCCATTAATATCCCAGCACTGACATCCCTCCCAACGCACTTCCAAGAATTTGTTCTCTCGTGGCTCCGAGTTGCCTTCGACTGACGCCGTTTTCCAAATGATCTCAGCTCACACCACAGCCAGGAGTTGCTCAACCCCTCTTGGTGTTGAGCCTGTAGCACATCAAAATGACACGCAAGAGGATTTTAGTGACTTTAATTCACTGTGGTGTTGTCATTCCTAGGATACGAAGCCCACCCAAGCCAATTAGGTCACGTAGTATGATATTCCCTTTTTTTTTATTTCTTAAATAACTCCTCCCAACCTCACCATGCCACAGCATGGAAGCCTGGAATTCTGGTTATAAATCAGTATTTACTGCTGAGCTGGGAGGGCTGGAGTGTGTGGAGGGTGATGAGGTCTCCTGGACCCTGTGCTGCGGGGGTGGCTTGTGCTCAGCACACAACATCTGAGATGCTTCAGCTCTCATTTTTGCTGTGAAAAGGGAAAGAAAGTGTCACTGGGCACATCTGCAAGGACCGTGCAAATAAAAGTGGTCTCTGCTGTTTTAGCAAGTAATTTTTTCAAAAAGAAATTGTCTGTAGGTTCAGAGATGAAGACACTGCAGAGGAATATGAGTGTATTCCAGCAAACGAAAATTCTCTTGTGGAAAAACGTCCTTCTCAAGTGGAGGATGAAGATGCAGAGCTTTCAGGTAAGAAAAAATTAAAAATAACAATAAAAAAAAAGAGCAGCTAAGCACTGAGAGTGGCCTGCCCTTAGACACCAACTTGTTTAGGTAAAACTAGTTAAAGTATTTTTGTAAAGCCTGACTGGTAGTGAACACTTTGAGACTTTAATATTTTACCTGATGTTTTTTATGCCTGGTTTGTGACATGTGAGAGCTCAGATGGGCTCTTTGGAGTAATTTCCTGAGGTGATGGGCACAACGCAGAGAGTCTTGACATCTCAGAAACTGGAGTGACTGAGTTCCTCTGCTTATATTTTAATCCCACAAAGAATCTACTCTTACCCTGCTATATCTAATATGTTATTTATTTCTCCCCCCTGCTCTGCCCCGTACCCAGGAGTGGATGCTGTCCCTGCTCTTCCTGCCCATCCTGTTCATCGTGTCCCATTTCATGGGGCACATGCAGTACCCTGAAGTGCCCTTCAGCCACCTCGGGCACTTGGATGATCCTGCCTATAACAGCACCGGGGTCACCGTGGCTTTCACACCCAGCACTGCCACCACCAGGCAGATCATGAATAAAGTGGCCTCCAGCTCTGTCATGAGGGGTAGGTTTTGCTTTTTAAATGTTGAGTTTTGTCATTATTTAGCCTCTTTACACCTACAGTGTGTTTTAGTGGCTCCCCAGGATCTTTGGTCAGGAGAGAAAATTCACCCCAAATCCCCTATTTTCACAAATATTTCTTCTCTAGTATTTACATTACTGGTGACATCAGTGTGTTCCTCTGAACTGTAAAGCTCTGCCTTACCTGATATTCCCTAATTCTTTTAAGACACCTGGGTTCATTCTTTTGAGTTGCACTTCTTCACTGGTAAAGCATAAAGTGTTTTAAGGTAAATATCTCAATGAGAACTGGAAAAAGAGGAGTTGAAATGCTGAAAAAGCAGAATATACCCCCAATGCCTGTGGACACATTTCCAGACTTACAGAAACTCATTGCAACATTTTGCTTACACACCACAGGTATAAAACTGAAGGCGCTGGACAATGAGAACGCCCTGGAGAAAGCCTGGATTTCAAATAATGAAATTATAGGGGTTGTATTTAAGGACAACTTCTCCTATCACCTCAGGTTTCCTACTGCGAATGTGATTCTTCCCAATGAAATCTTTGGACACATAGGTAATACAAAAGGAAAATTCTTGGGCTGGTCATTGCCTGGCATGGACAGGCATCATTTTGTCAGAATAATCAATATATGTTCAGTGATTTAATAAACTGTGGGGGTTTGTCTGTGTGTCACTGCCCATTTGAAGAATTTCCCGTAGTGCAAATGTATTCTTTCCATCCCCTTTTGTAGTGAAAATCAACTCCCTTTCTCTGCTCTTACCTGTGATGCCCTTAACCTTGCAGACAGCTGTTATAATTTCTCGTGGACGCACTGTGACAGCCCAAAGTACTGGTACAGAGGCTTCCTGTCCCTGCAGTCCAGCATTGATGCTGCCATCATAGAGGTAAATCCAACTTGGGAACTGATTTAGGCATCCTTTTGTTTTAAACTTGACACAGGGAAGGCAAACTGTACCGTGGGAATAGCAAGGGGTGGGTTTGTCGGCAAGTAAAGCTGCCTTAAAAAGTTGATCTAGGGAGGATGGATCAGAAGCTTCCTCATACAAATACATCTCACTGTAGAAAAATAAATGAAATGCTGACACGTTGACCTTGAATTCCTTTAGTTGGTAGCAAATCATTCTGTTTGGGAAGAAATGAATTCAATCGCTGGAGTCCGGATGAAGTCCCGGAGCACCATCGTCTCAATCACACTCGACTACGGTTATTTCATGATCACCATCGTGATGTGTTTCTTTCCCTTCATGTATTTCTTATCAATGAACGTCACAAGGGAAAAGAAGAAGCTCAAGGTACTGATGAAGACGATGGGGCTGCAGGATATTGCGTTTTGGTGAGTTCTTTTTCAACTAAAGCGCATTTGCCAAAAATCGGCATGTTCCGGGGCACTTGTGCAGTCAGGTAATAAGTTAAATGAGTTCATGAGTTTTCTCCAGCACTCTAAGGACAAACCAGAGGGTTGAGCATGGCAGTGGTGTGCCCTTCTCCCGTGGCTATTTCCTCCTAAGGTGGATCATGCTCTGTGTTCTGCCTTGGGATGTAAAGGAGTCGACTGTGGGAAATAACCAATATTTAAATTTAAAACGGTTCTTACGTGGCAGATGAAGTTATAACAACACTTCTTAATTAACCAGAAGTGTAATGGCCCCTTTCCATCCCCAGGCTCTCCTGGAGTTTGCTGTACTCCCTCTATGTGTTGGTCTTCTCCTGCCTGCTGACAGCTCTCGTGCTGAGGGATCCATTCTACATCAGCAGCTTCCCCGCGGTCTTGCTGCTGTTTTTCCTCTATGGCCTGGCATGTGTAAGTCAGGCTTTAAAGCCAAATTTTCCCACCACATGATTTATCACCTTGTTGATGTGCTGAAGTATTACTCCAGAGCTCTGCCCAATGCTTTGCACGGCCTTGCTGACTGAAGCAGCTGAGTGGCTCCTGTGACTCAGCAGCAGCGATTTGATTTGCAGCCTGAAGGTTGGACAGGCAGTAGGCTGGCCACGAAAAACCTGATTTGAAACTCAGATCAACCCACTAAGAAAGACTTTATTGTGTTATACTAACTCACCAGAGACCTGCCTGCCTGGTAAACGGACGCGCTGCTGTTAAAGGTATTTATTTCCTTCAGCGATTGAAGGAAACCTCTGTTCTTACAGATCCACCTGGTTTTCCTCCTCTGCTCCCTCTTAAGGACCTCCAAACTTGTCAGCTCCGTGGGGTTCCTCATCACCTTTATCTTTGGATGCCTGAGCCTGGCGGTGCTGGTAGAAAACGTCCCTGAACCCCTGAAGTGGTTTCTGGGTCTCTGCTGTCCTTTCGCGTTTAACGCGGGCGTTGCCAAGGTAAGGGCCCCACCTCTGCAGCTGAACCTTCCCCTGCTGGCAGAGAGAGGCACGGGAGGGCACACCCTCATTTCAAAAGTCCAGCTGTAAAACCTCCAGGTATTTTTTCACTCAGATCCACGTCCCGTTTTGAAACCTCCCCGCGACCTGAGCTGCTGTTGGGCAGCAAAGAGAGGCTCCAACGCCCCCCCCGTCCCATCCCACCGTTTGAAAAGCAGATGAATGCAAAGGCAACACGGCCCTGGTCACAAAAAATCTGCTGTTGTGCACTTCTGTCACTTCCACATGACCCCGAGGAGCCCATCCCTGCACACAACAGCCCCATTATCCTCAGGGCCGGGCCCAGGCGGGCAGGAGTCGGCTCGGGGACATCAGGGACATCATCTCTTGGCTGCCCCATCATTCCCCTCTCACTGCTGCAACTCTTCCTGGCAGCAGAGACTGTGCAAATACAACTGGAGATCCCTGCTGCTGCCGTCCTTCCTCCATCCCCACTTTGTGCAGCTCCCCAGTTTTCCATCAGTCATATCTCCACAGCTCTGAGTGATGTTTTCTAGCTTCAGCAATCTAATATTTGATTTCCTGGTATATATATTAAAAAAAAGTCTGCTTGGGAGAGGAGATTTATGCACCAGCAGAAAAAGAAACTGAATTTGCTGCTAATTTACCATATGGTTAAATCAATCACTATATAAAATTATACCATTTTCATCGTGCCTCTGTCACATTGAGGGTGCCAAAATCATGCTTCTTGAATGATTTCCTCTAAAACTCTGTTATTTATTCCTGTTTCTAGATTATTCTGGAAAAATCTGGATTAAAGTATTAAGATCTCTGCACAGAGCAAAGTTACCCCCTTAAATTTATTCCCCTCTAGAAAGTAAGAACAATTGGTCAATACTGCAGATGATTTCCAGGTTAACAAAGACAATTGGACCCATTGTTTGATGATGGCATGTGCATCATTTTCCAGCCTGAAAATTATTCTTCTCTGTCCTTTTTTTTTTTCCTCAGATTTTCTATTTGGAAAAATATGGAATGGGTTTCTCTTTTTCCAACCTTATGGAGGAAGCATACTTTTTATTTTCAACTTACATTATGCTGGTCTTTGACTCAATCTTGTACATGCTGTTGGCTCTGTATTTCGACAAAGTTCTGCCAGGTAGCTCTGATTTATGCTTGTGATCCTACTGCCTTCTTTTATATTTTGTATTTATATGGATTGCATGGGATATAGCAAGGAAATGATGGGCTGCTCTGAGTCAATCAAAATAGGGTTTGGTTTTTGACTGCTCTGCCCCTGGCATGTGCAAAACTCACAGAATCAAAGACAACACAGCATTTAGTGGTTTTTCTTTCTAATAATGCTGCTGTTGAAGTGTTTATGAGATTACAGTGTAATAATGTGTGGGGCAATATTTTAATTCACTACACAAAGTATTGAATTCATTAAATAAACCCCTGAAGCCAAACTTCTTGTCTCTTCTACCCCCGCTCCAAACCTGTTTTTTTTAACTGGACAAAGCACCAGTTTTGAGGCAGCCAAGCACTTACTAGTTCAGTTTAGTTAAATGTTTAGTCTTGGACGGTGCCTTGATTGTGGCTCTGGTTAATGACAGGTCATCCTTTTTGCTTTCCTGGCAGGCAAATATGGCATTCCAGACCCCCCTCTCTTCTGCCTGAAACCCTCCTACTGGATGAGGAGCAGGAGAGGCTCCACCAGGGAGATTCCCAGACCCACAGCCAACCCCGAGGAGCTCCTTGGTGATGACGTAGAGCCAGTGCCCCCCCAATTCCAGGGGAAGGAGGCCATCAGGTTAGGGAAGAAGTAACTGCTATCCATGCTCATTGAATTGGGTGCTTGGGTTTAATGCTCCACAGATCCCAGAGCCTTCCATCTGCTTGGGTTTGATTTATCCAGGCAGCTCTCATGTTTGTGAGGCTCCTGTAAAAACACTTGGTTTCACAGGCAAAAAATTAGAGATAAGATGCAGATGAGATAACTAGGTAATGGTGAAATTTAGATAAATTCATAAAAAATAACAGGGTGGGGTGTTTTGGGTTTTTTTGTTTGTTTTTTTGTTTGTTTGCTTGCTATGGACTTTAAACGTTCTTTAGGGACAAAAAGGAGACTGTAGAGAGCAATCCACTGGAAATCTGCTGCAATGGGTTTGACCTTGTCTTTGCCATTATTGGTGCCAGACAGTGACATTCACACTTGAGCACAGGGGATGCCAAATCTCTGAATCTCAGGGTTGTTTCCCAGTACCTCTTATTATTTTTGGAGCCATTTCTGTAATTTTAACTGAAGGCCTACAGAAATGTAAAGGGGCACCAGGGAAATGCATTTACAGAAATCCCAAATAATAACCTCCTTACTTTTCTTTAGACTCCACAATATTAAAAAAGTGTATAAAAAGAAGGACAAGAAGACAGAAGCTTTAAGAGGTATGAGAGCTGTGGTGTTGATTCCTGTTAAAGATGAGGGGAAAAAAACCAGTTATGCATAAATATTTCAGTCAGTCAATGAAATAAAACACTTGCATTACTTGAAAATTTATGTCAAATATTAATTGATGTGATTTATTACTATTTTTTCAGTTTTTACCGCATCTTCCATTTTTAATAAGAGTAAAGGGAAGAAAGATTTTTTTTTTATTGTTGTATTTCTGTCTTTTCTGCTAAATTCAGAGCAACTCCTTAAACCTTTAGTTAAAGGTTTGCAGAGCTTTTCCCTACACTGCTTAATGCACTTTTAGCTAATTATTGCCTCTTACTTCTTGTGCTTCTTGACTTCTCTTGACTTTGACAATAAGTGGAGGCAAGTCAAACCTCATTTCTCCCCCAGCTTGATGTTGTTTCCATTCTAGGTTTGTCTTTGAATATTTATGAGGGGCAGATCACTGCCTTACTTGGCCACAGTGGGGCTGGAAAAACAACCCTGTTGAACGTGCTCAGCGGGCTCACCTTCCCCTCAGAAGGTAAGATGGAAAACAGGGGACAGGGTGGCCCTGATTCAAAAGCTGTAAACACCAGCTCATTCCACTTCTTCACATTTATTCCTGTAAACAGGCTCTGCCACCATTTACAGCTACAAACTCTCCGAAATAGGAGACAGGGAGGAGATCAGAGAGATGATTGGCATCTGCCCCCAGTTCAACACACAGTTCGAGGTCTTGACAGTGAAGGAAAACTTGAGAACTTTTGCAGAAATCAAGGGCATCAAGTCCAAGGAGGTGGAGAGAGAGGTGAGTGTGTGCTCCCCTGAAAAGCATCACTGTGCAGCAGCACAGGGCTGTTGGAAACCCCACAATTCCACAAAGGCTCCTTTTGCACTGGGAAGCTCAAAGGTTCCACTTAAATGTCGTGTCTTCTGAAAATTGAAGCTCAAAGCCCCATCCAACCTGGCCTTGGACACTTCCAGGGATGGGGCAGCCACAGGCTTCTCTGGGCAACCTGTGCCAGGGCCTCCCCACCCTCACAGGGAAGAATTTCTCCCTGATATCTAATTTAAATCTAAGTCTACCCTAATAAAGGATGGAGGGACAATTGCTGCTGAGAATGGACATCCTTGTGCTGTTCTAGGTGCAAAACATTTTGGAACTGCTGGATATCAGTAACATTCAAGACACTCAAGCTGAGAAACTGAGTGGTGGGCAGAAAAGGAAGTTATCCATTGGAATAGCCATGCTTGGAAACCCCCAGGTAAAGCAGTAGGCACGGCTCTGTAATACAGGGAATATTCAGGTCCAACATAACTAAAACCTTGTCCATGTATTTGGCTACAAGTTACTAAAATCAATAAATGTAATGATTTATTTTTTTTAAATTCACAACCCACCTCGCTAGTGCAGTTTTGAAGCAGACAGAGAGTTCCCTGACCTCCCACAGCTCCCAGGACAGCTGCCCTTGCATAAAAGGTGACCTGGATCTCTCACCTTTGGGACCCGAGGCTTCCAGAACACCAAACCCAAGGGACATGCAACTGCTCCAGGGATGGGGAATGCCTGATTTCATCCCCCCTGCAGGTCTTGTTCCTGGATGAGCCAACAGCTGGGTTGGATCCTCTCTCCAGGCACCAGGTGTGGAGCCTCCTGAGGGAGCACCGGGCGGGACGGGCGATCCTGTTCAGCACCCAGTTCATGGACGAGGCCGATATCCTGGCAGGTGGGCACGGGCTCAGCCTGGGGCACCTCTGCAGAACAGCCCTGGAGCAGAAAGCCAGTGGCCAAAAAGGTTTGGGGGGACTGCTCTGCGCTATAAACCCCTTTGGCTCTTCCTTCCTTCAGACCGCAAGGCTTTTATCTCGCACGGGAGGCTGAAGTGTGTCGGTTCCTCGCTGTTCCTGAAGAAAAAATGGGGGATTTGTTATCATTTAAGGTACCTACTTGAGCTCTGGGGGACACCAGAATTAATGTAAATGGTTGAGCAGGTGCCATCAAAACTAGCAAATTCACAGAATTAATAGTCAGTTAAATTAACTGAAACAGCACTTTACCCCAGAGAAGGGAATGAACAAAGTATTCTGGAGTTTTTTTAATGCATCCTAGCAAATAATATGGTGGCTGTTGTTTGTTTGGGTGGGTTTTGGGGGTTTTCATTCCAAAACTAAGCATCTGTGTTTTTTCAATCCAACAGGATTCATGTCAGTGAGTCCTGTGACTTGGAGAATGTGACATCCCAGGTTAAGAGGTACATCCCCAATGCCACGTTCACAGGACACAGTCAGTATGAGCTGAGATATAAACTGCCACTGGAAAATGTGAATAAATTCCCAGGTAATGTCTGTTAAAATAACAGAATTCTCCAAAGAGAAAAAAATAATCACAACTGTGGGGAAAGTGAAATGAAAAGGGAGATTTTTCTAGAGGGGTCACATCAGGACTTCAAAACTGTTGCATTTTGGGTTTTCTGCACAATTTTATCATCCGTGTGTTTAAGATCAAACTGTGCAACAAATGATTTTCTACTGCTTGTAATGACAAACCCAGCATGCTAAACTGTGTCACTGACAGTTCAGTTTTCTTTCTGTTAAATGAAAAGACAGCGATTAGGGAAAACCCCACAGAACCAGCCCCGCTCTGTGCCTGCAGTGGCACCAGGCAGACCCTCACCCACCCTGTCCACCACATTCTGACCATCCCTCAGCCCAGCTCCTCAGAGGATGCACAGCCTGAAATGCTGATGTTAAGCAGAAAAACATCTCCAGTGGGCTGTGGATCTGGCAGTTTTGTGTTCCTCCAGACCTTCATTGCTCTGCTGTTTTCTCCCTCATGGGAGACGCTCCAGGTTGACTAAGCTGAACCAAAGTGGTCTGGAGTCACTCCAGTGCTCATGCATTTGTTTTATCTCTGCCCTGCAGATCTGTTCAGTGGCCTCGACAGCTGCTCTGAGCAGGGAATTATCAATTATGGAGTCAGCATGACGACCCTGGAGGATGTCTTCCTGAAACTGGAGGAAGAAGACACGGCGGACCAAGAAGGTACAATCGTGGCTGTGAATACACAACCCACAGCCAAAGAGATCAGCTCCTCTGAGATAATCCCTGGATAGGCCTCCAAGGGTGGCTCTTCAGTTTTCACAAATGACAACACAGAAGGTGTTCTTAGCCATAAATGTGCTCGTGGGGACTCTCTGCAGATGAGCACGTCCTCGGGGAGGACTGGGCAGAGGCAGGACCACGAGGCTCCGACGAGGCCAAGCCGGGCTCCCTCCTGCTCTCGGACGCTGGGAAGGTGGCAGTGGATGGCCTGGCTCTCTGGAGGCAGCAGGTCTCTGCCATGGCATGGGTGCACTTCTTAAAGCTCAAGAGTTCGGTGAAAAACCTGCGGTCGATGTAAGTGCCAAAGTGACTCTGCCTTGGAGATCTGGAGCTGGACACGGTCACACTTGGGGGGGGGCAATTTCCACACCTTTGTTCTGATGGAGTTTGGCTTAATTGCTATCAGGTCTTGGGCACTCCAGATCTGAGTTCCTCTCTCTGCTAAATTTTGCATATCTTTGTGAATGGTCAAGGTTTGAGACTTCTGGAAATAAAATTCTCCTCTCTGGTGACCAGTGACAGGACCCGAGGGTATGGCTGGAGCTGTGCCAGGGGAGGGTTGGAATGGATCTCAGGCAAAGGTTCTTCCCCCAGAGGTGGTTGGGCACTGACCAGGCTCCCCAGGGCAGTGGGCACAGCATCAAGGCTGCCAGAGCTCCAGGAGGGTTTGGTCAATGGTGGGATGGTTGGGGTGTCCTGGGCAGGGCCAGGAGTTGGATTCCATGGTTGTTGTGGGTCCCTTCCAACTCAGGATATTCTGTGATTCTATGATTTTTACCAGAAGGAGTTTTGGGCAACCTGAACATCACCCACCAATTCCAATATGCAAATGCATTTCTGCCGAACGCCTGGTTTCAGAGTGTTTATTCATCTCTTTCTTAATGTAGTTTGCTGCTCTATGTGGTTTTTCTGCTTCCTCTGGTTTTGCAACTGTCCCTGGTCGCTGCCTGGCAGAGTGTGAGTGTCTGGGAGCTCTCGTCTGCGCGGTACTTCCTACCCCTGGGGAAGAAATCCTACCTGGAGACGACCGCCCTCCTGGTCCACAACAACACGGGTGAGCTTTTCCTCATCCCTCCCTGTTCTGGGGCTTCTTCTTATTCCAGGGAAAAATACCTGACAGAGCAGCTGGTTGTAGGATGTCGGGGATCTAAGGAGGGTTGAAGGTTTCCATGGCAGAGGAGCATGGGGATTGTCTTTGAAGGGTTGTGAAGGAAACTCACTTTGGCTTCAGCAACTGGTGAGCTCCTGATGTGAGATGAGAAAAGGTTCATCAGAGCAGATGAGGTTAGATGGGACACAGTTCTTTCCCTGCCTTTAATCCAGATCTGTGTCCAAGAAATAGACACTCAGGCAATTCTGCATTTTTAAAGTGTGGGAACTCTCAAACCAGGCATCACATTCCAGAAAGGGCTCATTGATGCTGAGTCAAATTAAGGGGCTACTCGCAGTTATACCTTCAATATTCCCATGAGTGGATGCTATTTTATGTTATTTGGCCAGAGTGGGACACTGTTACCTTCATCAGACAGTCACAAAGGAGAATACATTTTTCAGCACCTCAGAAGAGGCAGGGGAAAAAAGTGACAATGCAAAAATTCAGTCAGTGAGACAGAAATCCATTAACTTCACAAAAGTTAATGTGCAATGATCCACCACACATGTGCTGGCTGATGTCCACAGTTATTAGAACTTCCCCTGGTTTCATTTGGTGGTCACGGATTTGAAAATAAAATCAAAAATCAAACCATCAAAGGCTCTTTTGTTTTTCAGTATTATGATTCCTCTGCTTTTGGCCTTCACACCAGGCACAGGCATTGACAGCTTCATCCAGGTGCTCCAGAGCCAAGATCTTACAGTGGAAATAACCAGCAAGGAAAATATCACAGAGGAACTAAAACACAACGGGGCTATAGAGGTGTCTCGTGAAGGTCAGGTGAGGATTTGTCTTCTCTCCCTCCAGTTTCTTCCCAACAACTGAATAATTAAGCAAGATGCCTCCATCAGCTCTCCCTGTGGGATAGTCCTGTTGACTAAGGCCCACAGGTACAAAGATTAGAAAGTGTTTTAAGTAGTAAACTACATGTTAGAGGAGACCTTATCTCCCTCACTCTCCACCTCAAAATTTGCATTTTTTTAGCACAGACTTCCGACACCTCATCATTTGGTTTCTAGCAAACCAGGCATAAACAAAATTATTCCAAGCCTAGATTCTCCCCGTGTGCTCCTTTTCCACTGCTTCCCTGCAGATGAGAAAAGCCAAGAGTTTTCATCTTGTTTCCTTGCCCTTTGAAGAGCTACAGGTTCACCGTGTTGTGCCACTTGGAGGCCGTGAACTGCTTCCCTGTGCTCGTGAACGTCATCAGCAACGCCCTGCTGAGGACCCTCAACTCCACCGGGCACATCCGGGTCTGGAGCCATCCCTTTTTCTCTGTAAGTGATGCCAGAAGGGGTCAGAGAACAGTTTAAGGCCTAAGTAAACCCTCAGGTTTTAATGGGGAGCTGTGCAGGGCTGTTTGTGCCTGTAAACCCACTGTCCTCACTGGTGACTGTTTGACATCAGGAAAACTGAAGCTCATTTTTCCCTTGTGGGTCTCGAGGGCTGCTGATCAGAGACGGTGGCTGGGACAGCTTCTCCAGGAGGTTCCTTATCCTCTACATCACATTTTTCAAGCTGTGGCTCATCCCAAGGCTGGGATGGAGGAGTAGGACCTGCACCACCCATCTCTCCTCACCAGGGGCAAGCACTTTGCAGGGCTATGGTTTGGGAAAACCTTCCTCCTCCTGCCACTATTTGGTTTCAAATCCCACTTTTTGTTCACAGTGCCCTGTAACCCATGAGAAATGCAGTAAGGTGAATGGTTGCATTACATTGCAGACCATTTTCTCCAAATGCTTTGTTTTTCTGCTTTCAGATCTACAATCCACGATACTGGGACTATTTTATTTCCTTTTACCTCATTTATATGCTGTGGTTATTCCCTGGTTTTCCTCCTCACTTTGCAATGGGCTACATGCAGGACTACAAGGTAAATTCCTTGAAAAGGAGCATATTTGGGGTGGGGGCTACAACTGCATTGCCACAAGGATGTTTGAATACGGAAGCAGAGTATTGTTTAGGCTGGAATAGAATCATTTAGGTTGGAGTAGAAGCACAGAATGATTTAGGTTGGAGTAGAAGCACAGAATCATTTAGGTTGGAGTAGAAGCACAGAATGATTTAGGTTGGAGTAGAAGCACAGAATCATTTAGGTTGGAGTAGAAGCACAGAATCACTTAGGTTGGAGTAGAAGCACAGAATCATTTAGGTTGGAGTAGAAGCACAGAATCATTCAGGCTGGAGTAGAATCATAGAATCATTTAGCTTGACTCCAAGGTCATTGGGTCCAACCAAATGATGGGCAGCTTGAAGTGTTTTGATCTGTATTACCACGAGCAGCTTCACAGCCAACACAAAATGTGAAAAGAGAAAAAGAGGTCGAATTTTATTTGATTTTTTTTATTACCTTTTTATTTCCTGGAGCCACTCTCATGGGTGCCCTTGGCCAAGCAGGCACTCCCCAGCAGACTCCCCTTTGCTTTGTGCCTTCCCAGGTGGGAGCTCGTGCCCAGCTGAGGATCTCGGGGCTCTTCCCCTCGGCCTACTGGTGTGGCCAGGCACTGGTGGACATCCCACTGTGCTGGATCCTGCTCTTCTCCATGTTTGGGCTCCAGTTCGCAATGAGCACCAGGACTACTGGGACCATCAGCATCTTCTTACTGGTACATCCCATTCTGGTGATTGCTGGTTCCCTGGGGAGGGACTGAGGGAGTACGTGGAGCAGGTGTAGGGGCAGCTGAGACACTGCAGGGGCAGATGGCTCTGGAGCACCTCTGGGTCCACTTACTGACCTTCTCCTTGTTTCACCTCTTATCATTTGGGTTTCTCCAGCTGGAAATAAAAGGCAATAAATCTTGGCTTGATGTACTCCTTTACACCTCGCAGTAAAATTGGGGTAATTACTAAATGACCTTAATATATGATCATTTACACTGAGCCCCCTGGCTGTGTGTGGGTTTCTGATGGTTTAGATCACCCCAATTTCTCCAGTGAAAGCCTTTCTTTTCTGCAGGTCATAGGGACGTTGGGTTATGGAATTTCTATCGTTCTCTTAATCTACTTGATCTCCTTCACCTCTCGCAAAGGATGGAACTGTGACCTTTGGTCTTTTATCCTGATAGTGGTAAGCACAGGGTTGGATAATGCACTGCAGGCTTTACAGAAGGGTATTTTGAGATCTTAAGGATGAACTAGATGTCAAAACACCAAGTGTACATGTGGAACATAAATATGGGCATGTGTTTTATGGCAGCCAATTCTGTATTAAACTTGTGCTGCCCTGTTCTGTTTCCACAATCCTGCTGTGACACGGGCAAATACTTGGATCTATCTTGAGCTAGATCCTGGTGCAGGAATGGAGGCCAAAAAAAGGGTATTTATCACTCTGCTACACACCTCCCATCCAAGAGATGTAAGGTGTTGAGATAGGAGCCATCAGGTCAGACTCAGATCACCCGAGCCTGGAAGGAGATGGATTATTTGGCATGAATTGGAATGGGAATGAACAGAATGGGATCCCACACTTCATTCTTCTGCCTGAAGCAGCCCTGTGTCTGGGAAGAAGTCTCCCCAGCTGGCCCAAACCAGCAGCCTACTCCAGGCAGAGACAGCTGAGGACCTTCTGAACCATCACTGTTTCTCATCTTCATATATTTAATCCATTTTTATAAATTCAACAGGGAATTGCAAAGCTAGACCCACACAATTTTAAAGACCAGTGAGAGTAACCCTTCCCACCAACTAAGTCACCCTCTTGTTTTGTTTTCAGGTGTGCTTTATCTCTTTTGTAATCAGCAGAGTCATGGATTTTACAGCAGACTCTCGGAACTCCCTCTACATTCTGTCTCTCTTGATTCCCGTGTACCCACTGATGGGTTTTGTGATCCATCAGGTAAGTGGTGCTGCTGAGCAAGGAGAGGCATAGAGCACAACTCTGGGTCCTTGGGAGCCAGGTCTGGGGAGGCTCATTCCGGGTGGGATTTCCCAAATGGACAGAGTCCGTCGTTAAATGACCTTTTCAGGTCAGGTCTCTTTTTTCCAGCTGTTCATTGAGGGCTGGGGGGTCCTTCTCAGGCTGCTGAACTGTGGCTGTGGATTGGGTGAGCACCCTTAATTCTTTCCATGCAGAGTCACAGAATCACAGAACAGAAACATGGAATGGTTTGGGTTGCAAGGGACCTTAAAGCTCATTGTGTTCCACCCCCTGCCACGGGCAGGGACACCTTCCACTAGCCCAGGTTGCTCCAAGCCCCATCCAACCTGGCCTTGGACACTTCCAGGGATCCAGGGGCAGCCACAAAGTCAAGCAACTTGGCTTGAAAAATCACAGGAGGAAATCTGAAGTCACACATCTGATTTTGCATGGAAACAGAGTGAGAATTAAAAACACTCACCGGGTGCTTTACTCCGTGTCAGCTGAGGGTGGTAGTGGAAAGTCAGCTGAGAATTCAACAAAACTCTCCAGCTCTGTGCAAGACTGCTTATAAATGATAAATGACTTAGGGGTGAAGTCCAAGTAGAAGAGATTCCTCCACTGTCCTGCCCCACTCACCTCCACCTCTTCTCCTCTGGGACCCAAAGGAGAGGAGACCAGATGTTTTCCTGGGATAGGACATCACCCCTGGAAGGAGAGCCTGGCACACATACTGGGGGCTGGGACATTTTCTGGTGTAGGACTGGGGTGCCCAAAGCCAAACTTCTGTATTTGTTCATCTGTATGGTGAATGTTTGGGGTTAATCAGAAGCTTTTGTACATTTTTAAAAGCATTTTTTCAATGTTATTGGATTACCCAGAATGATACTAAAGAATTCTGGCTTTCATTGTGTACTTTTTTTTACTCTTACAGATTTTTAAGGACTACTTTGACACGACTTCTGGCAATGATGCACTAGTCTCTGTCTTTGCAGTAAGAAAACATTGAACATTACTTTTATATAGGAATGTGAATCTCCTAACCAGCCCCCCTAAGTTATGAGGAAGCAGGAAAAACCCTGAGCTCCTGTCATGCAGGAGGAGGATCTGGGTGGGTCCGGGTGACAGATCACCCCCTGTGCTAAAATAACCTCACACCTTTGAAATGGGAAAGGGAGAAGGGAATAAACCCAGATCACTTACTGCTGCCCTGTTATTCTGTGATTTGGGGGCTTTTTCCTGCCCTGAGTATCTTCTGCAGTGTTGATAAGTGATAATAGAGTTCACAGCCTTCAGGATTACCCTGAGTTTAGATGGTAATGGACTTCATTTTCACATACTGTGTTTTCCCCCACGTATTTTGTAACACTGCCACCACCTCAGTGCCAGCTGCAGTAGGAGGGAAGGACAAAGCTGTTAATGTGGCAACCTCTTTTTTGTTTTTTTCAGCCCTATGTCCATTCCGTGGCTTTCATTTTTCTCCTTCGCTATTTGGAGTTAAAATATGGAAGAGCAGTTCTGAGAGAGGACCCAGTATTTAGGTTTGTATAAACACACATGCCCCACAGGCACGTGTGAGGTCTAAAATCCCACCACACTGCTTTTCCTTGAAGACATCATTGCCCTTGTGTCCTTATTTTTAAATAGGGTTTTTTTAAATACTGATGAAATTTTAATGACTAAAATAGCCCCTTAAATACCACAGTGCTGTGATAACATAAAACAGCTCTCAAGCTTGTAAGTACCTCCACATGATGTTGTCTGTGCCCTGGGATGTGCCAGCTTGGTTCTTTGTACAGCATAGAAAGATTATAAATATTTTAATAATAAGAAGAATGATAATAGAAATAATTAATAATTTAAAAGTACAAGGAACACTGAATCAGAGTGACATTCACTCTTGGTCTCTCCAAAATGCATTGGCAGAAAAAAAGGGTAAAGAACAAAATCCTAAGACAAATCTGATGGGTTTTCAGGATTTCCCCAAGAAGAGAAAGCAGCCACCAGCACCCTAAAGAGCTGGAAGAGGAAGATGAAGATGTTAAAGCTGAAAGAGAAGCAGTGAAAAATGCCATAGCAGCTCCGAGCCAGGAGGAGGTACAACTGAGTGTTGTCCTTCTTGTTTTATTTTATACCTGGTAAAACACAAACCACCAGCTATCAATTAGAGCAGGTCAGTGCTCTGGCTGTGTTGTTCTCACTGGGAAAATAAAACTCCCAAAAGCACAGTGTGGGTTCCATCAGGGAAGAGGAGAAAGCTGTTTAGGGGAACGTGGACAATAAAGTGTCCTTTGGCACCTCATAGTCCTGGTGAATTATAAAACTAAGATCTTTAGAAGATTTTCTACCTTTTTAATGGAAAAATACTACTGAAGGATTGATGATATCCAAGATAATAAACTGATCTTGCTTCTTCCTCTTCTCCTGCAGAAATCAGTCATTATAGTCAGCAATCTGTGCAAGGAATATAAAATAAGGAAAGCTGGTTCTGTTTTTAAGAAGAAGAAGAAAGCAGCCACCAAGAATGTTTCCTTCTGTGTTAAAAAAGGTGAGAACTGGGACTGTTCTCCTGGACCTGTTTTAATCATACCCAGAGAGTTAATTCTCTGCAGCTTCTCAGTTATCTGAGCGAGGACATAAAGGTCAAATCTATTTGCTCAGTCATTAAGGCACATTCTGTCTGGGGTTGATGTGTTAATGAACCATGTGATGGGGGTCCATCCTATTAGCTACCTTTGACTATCCATTATCTAAAACAACGTAGATCCTGGAGAGAGGGTCCCCTTTAGCTGTGGCTTCTGGGATCAAAACTCAGACTCGCAGTATCAGCTAAAGCTGGAATGTTGTGGGCTCTCAGAGCATGTATTGTATAAAATAAACCAGTTTATTTTATATTATCTTTGATATTTCTATTTTTTTCTTTTGGGGCACTGTGATATATTTCTTGGATGGAGAGTATTCTTAAGAAACTAAATGTATTGGTTCCAGGAGAAGTATTAGGACTTCTGGGGCCCAACGGAGCTGGTAAAAGCACAGCTATCAAAATGATTACTGGAGAGACAACCCTGACTGCTGGGCAGGTAGGAGACATCTGGAGAAAAGGGATGGATCCGTGATAAAAGAGCAAAACTTGCACCTAAGCTAAGCTATAATTTTTGTCGAAGCGATCAAGGTTTTAACTTAATTCACTGTGCCACCAAATTAGATAATGTGCTAATAAAAACTACAGTGAGCTACTTGTCATTTTAACAAGTGGTTGCATCTACCCCAATTGGCCATGTTTGTACTTAAAAACCGTGCAAATGAGGGTTGTGAAATCACTCCTTGGGGTTTCCTCCCCCGAACCCCAGCGAAGCCCAGAGCTCCGAACACAGCCCTGAGCCTGGGCAGGGCTGTGCGAGGGGAAAACCACCGCCCCGGTTGTGCAGGTGCTGATGAAGAGGGGAGATGGAGGAGCAGCCCCCCGGGACCACGGACCCGCCTTCCTGGGCTACTGCCCCCAGGAGAACCCGCTCTGGCCGGACCTCACCGTGCACGAGCACCTGCGGGTGTACGCGGCCGTGAAGGGGCTGCGCCAGGGGGACGCGGCGGCCGCCGTCACCAGGTACCCAGGGAGCATCCCCAACATCCTACCCCCTAAAGGGGAGGGCACCAAAAGGTCAAAATCCACCACGAGCCACAGCAAACCTCGAAAGAAACTCGGGAAAGGCGGCTGCAAAAGTGCTTGTTGTGCCGAAAGCCGCGGTTGGGTGGGTTAAGGAAACTTCCAGTTTTGCCGAGGGCGTTCAGAGGGGATGTTTTTCTTTTCAATTTAAATGTCCTTTTAGGGGTGTTGTCTTTCACGTGTGTTATCTTCAGGTAGATTTCTAAAATCTTTAAGGTTGCAGTTTGGCACAACAAGAAAGGGTTTTAAGCACTGCCTGCTCAGCTGACTCTGGCAAGGTGGAATGGATTTATGATGCTCTTGACGCTAATGATGGGTTTAAAAAAGAGCTTGTGGCTTATTCAGTACACTTTGCTTCAAATATTCACTTACATTTTAATAACAAAATAAATGTTTAATGAAAACAAGCAGGAGTCAAGAGCAAGGGGAAGAAAGTTCCTTTTCCTTGTCATTTTGAGAATCCTTGATGAGCTATTGATTTGAAATAACAAAAATGTTCTTTTTTTTTTTGCTTGCTCCCTTTCCCCACAGAATAGTGAATGCTCTGCAGCTTCAAGACTACTTAAAAAAAAAAGCCAGAAAATTATCTGCTGGGATAACCAGAAAGGTGTGGCTTTGGTTTACCTGTAATGGGAACTGCAACGCTCACAGCACAAATTAAAAACCTCCTTCATGAGTGGAGGGTGCTCCCTGTGCTCTGAGCTACCTGGGAGAGCATTGCATTGCTTTCCCCGTGGTGGGGTGATGGGAATAAGCCTTTTCCAAAACGATTTCTCCTATAAATCAGAACCTTAATTCCCAAAAAAACAGGCAAATTGTAGAGTGCCAAGGGCTGTCAAAGCTTTGACTGAACCCCTTTCCCTGCCCTAGCTGTGTGTGGCGATGTGTATGCTGGGCAACCCCTCTGTCCTGCTCCTGGATGAGCCCTCCACGGGCATGGACCCCAACGGGCAGCGCTGTGTCTGGTGAGTAGGAACTTCACCCCAGTGGTAAAGGGGTGGGACACCAAAAAGCAGATGCCTAATTTTAGGTGAGGAGTGTTTTACCCCCTCCACAGTTGGTGCTGCTCAGCACGTGCCAGCGGTTTTATTGGAAACTCCCATGTTCTTGGTTCTCTCTGGATCAGCCACGGGCAAGGAGAGAGAAGATCCATTTTACCTTCATCCTTTTTTGCAGATTTAGGACAGTCATACATGGGATTTGGAAGAATTCCTAATGACACTAGAGTCAAAAGTGTTTTTTGTCATTATTTCAAAGTACTACCCTGTGCTCATCAGTCTAAACTCGCTGTATGTGAAGATTATACACTTGCTTCAGGGGAGAGGCGTTTGGAGGGACAAAGCTATAGGGAAAAGCGTCTGGTATTTCTATGGAGTGTTAGACTTTCTTTTTTATCTTTTTTTCCCCTCTGATCCTCAGGAAGACGATCCGGGATGCCCTGAAAACCAAGGAGTCAGGAGCCATCCTGACCACGCACTACATGGAGGAGGCAGAGGCCGTGTGTGACCGTGTGGCCATCATGGTGTCTGGGCAGCTGAGGTGGGTGACAGCACAGCCAGCACGTGGCTGAGCTGGAAAACCATCCATGTTCCTCCCCTGGCCTCACCTGCCCCACCCCATCACCATCACAGCTTTACGAAGTGCTCCCCGTGGTTTCCCCAAATGCACCATTTGGGAAGGAGCAGGCAACGAGGTGGCAGTGGTTTCACACCAGCTTCTCTTCTTGTTCCTCCCTCCCTCCCCTGCAGGTGCATTGGCTCCATTCAGTACCTTAAGAACAAGTTTGGCAAAGGGTACCTGCTGGAAATCAAGGTCAAGGATCCAGAGCACACAGATCTTCTCCACGCTGAGATTTTGAAGATTTTCCCCAGTGCAGCCCGTCAGGAGCGGTAACTAAAAAATATGGGATGAACAGTGGTTTCAAAACTGCCTCATCCCTAAAAATATTCCCAGTGTGATGGCCAGACACAGGATGCCAGGTGGAGAAGAATGAACAGCTCAGAGCCCCAGTATGGAGAACTGATCTGATCAAGTCCCCACATCCAACCCTGCTGTGATCCCGACAGCAAAGCATCCAAGCATCCATAAAGTTTTGATCCCAGAACCTTATTACAGAGCAAGAATCACCTTTCTTTCTTTTTCTTGAAGGTTCCCCTCTTTGCTTGTCTACAAGGTCCCAATGGAAGATGCACTGCCCCTGTCTCAGTCTTTCTCCAAGCTAGAGGAAGGTAAGAGCAAAACAAGGCGACTTATTGAAAAGGTGAAAAACACACACTGCTGATTTTTGACTCTCTTCCCATTTCTCCACAGCCAAACGAAGCTGCAACCTCGAGGAGTACAGCTTCTCCTTGAATACTTTGACTCAGGCAGGTGATTTCAGGGCTAGTTGTGCTGTAAAGGCCAGAGAAGGAACAAAGGCTGCAGTGAAACCTGGGCTGGAGCAGTAGCAGCTCCACCAAAAAGCTGCCTGAGGGTGCTGGGTGGGGGGTCCTCAGCTGGGAGAGTGGTGATCAATGGTTTGGGTTTTTTACTGCTGGGATTTTCCATGGTGGGAAAAAGTGTGGGTGAAGTCTCAACCTCCACTCACCTGAGATGGGCACACATCACACCCAAGGGATGGATGGCCCTGGTAGGTGCCCATGCCCAACCTCTCCAGTTTCTTTGGAAGCAGCAGGTTATTGCTGCTTGTACAGGGCTGGTGGCAAAGATGAGGAATGTTTATGTCAATTAATTGGTGGGTAAAACCTACTGTATGGATCTACCTATGGGCAGGTGGTTCCTCTCAGCAGGTTATCCCAAAGAACACGTTGAGTCTCGGCTGCCATGTACCTGCTCCCCACGTAAAGCTGCTTCCCACACCTCACACAGGGGCTGCAGAGCTGTAAAGGAGCATCACAGCATCTTGTGAAAGCCAAGAAAACCATCTGAGCTTTATCTTGCACATTTCAGGTGTTTTTGGAACTCTCCCGAGAGCAGGAAAAGGATAATTTTGATCTGACTTTGGACGGGACTTTTGAGTGGAAACAGCTTCAGCAGGAGGAGTGTTGAAGGCCCAGGATGCTCATTTATGCATTACTCAGTATTAACCAAATGCACATATTTACTGCCACTATCAGTGTATCACAGAGAGGGGGAACAGGCTCTGCCTTTCCAGTGACCAGCAGCTGAGGGCTCCTCTCCAAAGGAGAAGACGTTCCACCTGGACTCTGCAGGCATCTAAGCCCTGTCCCAAGCTGCACTTCCAAAGGGTGGTTGGTGAAATTAGTGCCTGGCTGGTGAGAGCTCTTGTCAAGCAGAGCAGAGTGCAGCCCAGGGACTGAAGGTTTGCAGAAAGAAGGGTCATAACCCATCTCTGGGGATGGAGTCTCTCTGGATCTGGGGGCATCAGGGAACCCTGACACGTTGCTGACCTTCTGGGCTCCTCCCCCACCAATGTCTGGGACTGTCTGCCCATGACATGTTCAAATACATCTTACTGAAATTTGCACTCTATTTTTATACCCTTCCAATAAATGTCTCTGTAGAAACTGCAGTTACATCCTCATCTGTCATCATTGCTGGGGACCATCAGGAACAGCTCAAACTCCTTCCCCTGGGGTGGAGGTGCTGCAGAGGGCTCAAGGTGATGCCCAGGTAGTTTTATCCCATCATGTTGAGCTATCTCTGGCTCCCTGGCTTGGCAAATGCTCCCCCCAGCCCCCTCTCCATGCTTGGGGAAGTGACTGTCAGTCCTCCCCCTGGAAACCACCCTGGGCTCTTCAGCCTGGAGAAGATTCCAGGGTTATCTCAGAGCCCCTTCCAGTAGCTAAAGGATGTACAAGAGAGCTGGAGAGGGATTTTTTACAAGGGCATGTAGTGATAGGACAAGGGGGAACGACTTCACACTGACAGGGGGCAGGGTTAGATTAGATATTAGGAATCAATTTTTTACAATGAGGGTGGTGAGACCCTGGCACAGGTTGTCCAGAGAAGCTGTGGCTGCCCCATCCCTGGGAACGTTCAAGGCCACATTGGACAGGGCTTGGAGCAACCTGGGGTAGTGGAAAATGGTCTCGCTCACTGCAGAGGAGCTGGACTAGATGACCTTCAACAGTCCCTTTCAACCTGAACCTATGACTCTGTGATTTTCCTCCTGTTATCCCTGTGCAAAGGTTAAAACTCTCACAGAAAATATTGACTTCAATTCTCTTCATCCCAGTGGTGGCTGTGTTGCAATCACTGCTTGTGTACGTTCCCCACTCAGCTTCAGAAAATATTTTGGCAGTTGGAGGACACACATTTAGAGAGATCCTGGTTCTTTCCATCCCGGTTGCACAACAGCTCCCTTTCTACTCCTCAGCCCTGAGAAATGGGTAAGTGAAGTCACCAAACATTTTTGTCACCTGTTCATACACTCAGCACCAGGAAATGGGAATTCTGTGCAAGGGAAAAGTTTTATTTAGTGCCCTGGGGATATCAGTGGTGCTGAGGAACTAAAGGCACAAGCCTCCTGAGATAAATACAGTTTATATGATCCATTGCTGTTAGGGGTTTTTCCATCAGCATTTTGTGGTCTGTGCCTCTGGAGATGCTGCTGGTGATGTTGGTCCCTCTGCTGCAGTGGCTGCTGGTTTGAGTGGATTTGTGAAATACTCTGGCTTCCCTCTGCTCTGCCCTCTGTGTCTCTGCCCTTACACAGAGACCCTCCAGGAAATCTCTTCTCTTTACCACCCAGCACAATGGAACCAGGACCCTCTGGAGGTCTTTGGATGATGCAAAGACCCAAACAGTACTAAAAGGCCCAGAAAACAAGTCCTGTCTTAGAGAGAACACCTCTGGAGCTGGAAAGGAGAAGAGGAGTTCCTTCTGACAGCACTTGGACAGTTGTGTCTTCCAAGGAATTACCACCAACACCCTCCACTTCCACAGGTTTGACTGACTATTCCCCATGATACTTGACATTTTCCATTGCAGAGGAAGATGAAGCAGCAGAGCTTGCTCTATCACCATCAGCACAGGGAGGAGAAGGAAAAAGACCCACAGAGAGTCCCTGGAGGGGAGCTGGTTGGACCTGGGGCTTTGCATCAGCCTGGAGGGAAGGGGGAGAGGGCTTGTGGCATTGCCAGCTCTCACAGGAGACTTCCATGTCCTGGACCATGGCCAGTGCTTGGAGAAAGGGGTTCTGTCACCAGCACAAAGCAGAGCTTAGCTGGCAACAGGGAATGAACAAAAGTTCTCAAAAAGTTCACAAGGACTTAGCTTTTCCATTGAAAGAAAGAAAAAAAAAAAAAAAGAAAAAAGAACAAGAGAGAGATTTCCTGGAAATGAACTGACTTACTGAATACTCCCTTTGGAGTTCCACCCCTCTCCCTTCCCCTGCCCTGAGCTGAAGGGCTGGAGGAGGAAAATCATCCCCAGCAGCTATGGTTGCTCTACCTGCTCTGGGATTGCAGGAGCTGACAGTGTCACCTCCAGCACAGAAGCAGCCCCAGAACTGCCCTGCCAGCCTGGTTATTGCCCTTGTTTGGCAGCACAGCCCGAGCCCCCCGTGCCCTTTGCCGCTGAACCCGGAGCAGAGCGGCCGTGCCAGAGGGTGTATCCATTGTCCAGCATAGAGTGGGTGAGGCAGCTCCTGCTGCAGATGCCATATATTCCCCACAGTAAATCAGGCAATAACTTGATCTTATTAACAGGAAGATTCTTATTTAATAGATGGAATAATGCCCCCTTTATGCAGCAAAGCGCTGAAGCACACAAAGGGCCATTCACCAGCTGCCTCCAGCTCTGATCCCCGGGCACCACATCCCAAACAGGCATCCTGACAGCAAGGAGCAGCCCAAACCTTACAGGTTACTGAGAAAAACAAGGCCAGGTGGTAGTTTTTGAGTGCTGGGGGCCAGGGGAGCAAGGCAGGTGTGTGCTCAAGGTTTGGGAGCTGGGGGACAGTGTGTCACGTCAAGATTTGGGGAGCAAAGCGGTATTTGAAGTTGAAGGATAGTCCCTAGGACTGGACAGGAATGGCTTTCCAGGTCTCCTCAAAACTGTGATAGAGATGGACATTGTCTAGTTCAAAGGCTAAATAAGCAACTCCCCTTTAAGTGCAAGTAAGCAAAACCAGCAAAAAGTGGTATTTCTGAGAATTCCAAGGAACTTCACAGAAAGCGGTGACACAACTTCTGTGAGACAAACTTCTGCAGGGTGGGGGGAGGGCAAAGCTGAGAGATGCCAAGCAAAGGGCTGGTGCCCTGCAGAGTAAGCCCAGAGCAGGGCTGTGAGATGGTGTCCTGCCTGCAGACACTCTGTGGGGTGAAGGAAACATCCTCCAGCCCTGAGCAGCTGCTCACAGCCCCTCCTGTACTCCCTTCCCAACAGCAGTGTCACAGCCACGGGTGCCTCCTCTGGGCAGGCACCTCCAGATCTTGGAGCTTGGCTGGGCAAAAAAAATCCTTTTTTTTACAGAGCAATCCAGGGGAAAAAAAAAAAAAAGAAACCAAACAAAAACCAGGAGACAGGACCAGCATCAAAGAGAAAGTTATTTGTGTGTGTTCTGGAAGGAAAGGCACCATGAATATGGAGTGTCCCCTGCCAGGATGGCAATGAGTATCTCCAGCCAGGCTTCAAGAGGCTTCATCACAGTGCACACAGCTCCACTGGCCATGCATGGCTGTCCCAGAGCAGAGCCAGATGTTCTTCAAGCAGAAGAAATGAGGCAAGGCAGGTGCTGGCAACCTCGACAGCACAGGAACCCAACTCTCTTTTTCCATTTGCTTGAGACAGAAGAGGAAGTCAGAGTTGGATCCCATCTCCACACGTGGAGGGGTGAGCAGGGTGTATCAGCTCCTCCAGTGGGACCCAGCACAGCACTGGAGCACCAGGGTGTTGTAACAAGCATCTCCCAGCATTTAATTTTTAAGGCCTTTCAGCCTGAATTACTGTGCACAGGGAAAGCTGAGAGAGGAGATTTTCCTTCTCTTGCACTGGTACTTCCTGATTAGACTCAGCACCTCAGAACCCTTTTGAGACTTTTCAGCCCAAAATATTCTCCTCAGCAGCAGATGGATAAAATATCAGGCAGAAGACGATGTGTGGCTGTGACAGCAGCCAAACCCAACAAAATATTTGCTTCAAAGCAGGAAGAGGGATAGCGTGTCCAGCTGGAAAAAAGCAGGAAATGGTTTTTAAAAGAGTGAAAGAAGGGGACAGAGAAGGAGATGGTTGTGTAAGACATGATGTTTCAATTAGAGCAGGCCTGAATGATAACAGAAGTTCATGAACTCGTGTTCTAGGCAAAAGGGAGGTGTTTGATTTTTTTCCTGTGCATCTTCATCCTGGCACAGGCATCAGATGGTGTTTTATGGACAGGTAAATGGATGCAGCTATAGGAAATTATAATGCCTATAAATAGCCAGCTCTTGGAGCCTGGCCCTTGCTTTGGGCAACTTCTTTCATTCTGTCTATCTATCCATCCATCCATTTATCTATCCCTCTATCTATCTATCCCTCTATCTATCTATCTTATCTTATGTTCCAAATCCCATCAAACATTAATTAATTAATTAATTAATCAAGTGCCCCAGGATGAGGGGAGGATTTGAGGCAGTGCTCAGCCTCACCTTGGGCAGCTGAGGACACCTCCTTGCTGGCACTGGCTGCTGGCACAGGCTGCAGCTTCCTCCACCCACAGGCCTCAGTTTTCTTTGGCCTCATTGTGAGAAATTCACTCCTTGTTCTACATGCAAATCCTCTAAAGGGTTCTCAGGATGCTAAGCAGGAATTCAGAAAGAACAACAGAAAGAAGTAAGAAGGGATTTTTTTTGTTGGTTTGTTGGGGTTTTTTTGGTTTTTTGTTTTTTTGGTTTTTTTGCTTTAATTTGAAAAATAACTGGCCTTGAAACTGTTTGTTTCCCTCTGAAGACAGGAGAGAAGCCTTCTGCCAACCTCACATCACAGACCTACACCACATTTCACAGGGGGATCCCTGATTGACTCTCACGAGGGACTGAGAAGGAAAAATGGGCTCCGGTGAGTAAATCATTGCACAACATCCCCTACATCTGATTTCTGGCATTTGCAGAACATCTGTCCCTGTCCTGGTGCTTTCCTGGAAGATGCTGCAGCATGTACAGGGAAAACAGATGGGGGCTGTGAGTGGGAGGGTTGGAGAGCAGCAGCTCTGTGTCCCCCTGGACACCTTCACAGGGGTGTCCTGCACCAACCCCTCCAGCCTGGGATGGGAGGGCAGGACATGAAGTCACTGCACCCACGAGGAAAGCTAAAAGTTGAGCTGACTTTAAAAAGCACCTGGAGAAACTCATGCAAGGAAAAGGCACCCCTGGGGAGCTGTTAAACCCTTCCAGCTTAGGGACCCCTGAGCTGGGCAGCAGCTTGGGAAGGGACAGTGGTCACTTGTCACTTGTCCTGTCCTCCCAAAGGACCCCAAAAAGCAGCCAAGGGAGGTGCTGGGTTGCAGTTCTCTGGGGACTCCATTAACTCACTATGAACTATTTCAATTAACTTTGGACACGTAAACCCAAAAAGGAAAAACTGAGAAGAAATTTATTTCTTGGGAAATAAAAATTTATTTATTGGGAAGAAATCACTTTTTTTCTTTTGTTACAAGCTGGGTGTGGGCTAAGTGGTCTGGTCCATGTTGGCTAAGTGGCCTGGTCCATGTTGGCCACATGGCCAAGGCCAGGCTGGATATGGCTCTGCCTGATCTAGTGGAAGGTGTCCCTGCCCATGGCAGGGGCTGGAACAAAATGATCTTTAATGTCCTTTCCAACCCAAACCATTCTGGGATTCTGTTTTACCAACAATAGCAATGCACTTCAAAATCATCTGTTCCAGTGAAATAACCGTAACTTTCTTGAAGTACAATGTATCCAGCAGGAGGGCTGCAGGTCAAATGCTTCATTCAAAACAAACACTTCTGTTCTGTAATCCCAGAATCATTAAGGCTGGAAAAGGCCTCTGAGATCATCAAGTCCAATTGTTGATGGCTGACCTCTTCCTTCTGCAGCCTCTGTTCTGCCTTTTCTAGGAAAGGAAAATTGCCACTGTTGAGAAAAAAAATGCTGATTTGCCATTTGCAGGCATCTCACCTCAGACTCAGGTGCCCACAGAGCAGGGGTTAAACACGTCTTGTGGGGAAAATGCTTTTGATCCCATGTAGGAATCCGGAGATGGAGACCTGTGGATGGGATTCTCAGAGGCCACAGGACACCTTGTCCTCTCTGCTCCACGGAGCCCTCCCGGTTTTGTGCTGCTGCTGGATCTGCTTTTGCAGGACAGACCTCTGCGAGCTGCTGGCTGTTGATGTGCTACAAGCCACGAATGGAGTTTCCTTGAGGAACAGACCGCTGGGATCTGGAGCAGGGAATGAGGGCACCGGGGAGGGGGGGGGCAACAGGAGTCAGTGGAGGCTCTGCTCGTGCGGAAAGGCCACGGGGACACAGGCAGTGGGTGTCCCGACAGCTGCGTGCTCTCAAAGCAGGGCTCATTTGTGCCTTCTCTCCAAATCAAACGCAGAGTTTGTGCCTCTTTTTTATTTTTTTTTTAATTATTATTATTTTTGTGTGTGTGTGTGTGTCCGTTTGTTTTCCGTGCGCGAGGGTTTTGCACAACGACTTTCCGAGAAAGGAGACGCGAGACGCTTTTCTCCTCTTTCCTGGAACCCACGAATCCATCCCGCCGCTCGCTTTTTGGGGGGTGCCGGGATGCGGGTCCAGCCCGGGGTGCGGGATCAGGCGCGACATCCCCGCTCGAGCTGTGCCACCTCCTGGTGACACCGGGCGGTGCACGCGCCGAGCATCCCTGCATCCCTTCCCAAAAACCGGCCACCCCACAGATTTGCATCTCTAGGGTTGTTTTGGGGGTTGTTTTATTTTGTTTTGGTTTGCGGTTTTTTTTCTCAAATTTTACGAGCCGAACCTCTTGTTCTGCAGCTCAGCGCTGCCGTCCAAAGGCTTTGGATCCACGCCGAGGATTCACGGATGGAAGGAGAGGTCAGAAAGCTGGATCATGGCTGATGAGGACGTGGCTGCAAAGACCTGGTCCAGGTTTGGAAGCAAACGGTTCCCGGGACTCCCCTTTGCCAAAGGGACATCTCAGGATCAAGTATATTGATAATATTGAAGAAAGAGAGAAGAAAAGTAAACAGGTGTTATTCCAATATATTCCTCTCTGTTCCTCTAGGTGCCACCCTCATTGGCATGACCACGCCAAGGGGGTTGGAACTAGATGACCCTTAAGGTCCCTTCCAACCCAAACCATTCCATGATTCTGCATGATGGAAAGGTAGCCCAGCACTTTTCTCTGCAGTTTGGGATGACAGACATCTGCAACCTTTAATCCCTGTTCAGCCAAGGTGTTTCTGGCCACTTGTGCCTCAGTGCTGCCAAATCAGACTCTCATTTTTTGCAGTCTTAACACTCCACCTGGTCCTTCAGCAGCCATAAATCTGTGCCTCCTTTCTCCTTCGAGGGGCTGAGGATGCTCCCACTTCAGGGCAAGAGGGAGCATTTAATTGATATGAAAAGAATAATAAGTGTGGGCACAGATCCAACCCCAGGATTTATTTACGAAGATTTTCTGGTTATTATCTACTTAGGAACAGAGGATTTGTCAGAACAGATCAGAGCATTTTAATCAAATCTGGCATCCTGTATCTAGCAGAGATAGTGAGAGGGTGTTCCAGAGGGAAAACTCTCTCCAGCCTCTCCCAGAAGTGCAGGTATAGAGTCCAAAGTTGTGAGAAGGGGAGCAGAGGCAACACTGGGTAGAATCAGAACCAGCAGCACACGTCCAGTTCCTGCCAGACTGGAACCAGTAAAGGCAGCTTCATCCTGCCCTGAGCCTCAGCCTGAGCTGTCCCAGTGGAAGCAGAGGGGATGCTCCCCTGCTGCAGGGTGGTGAGAGCTGGCCTTGGGCTACAGCTCATAAACACAAATCCTTCTCCAGCTGAGCCCCAACACCGACCACATCCAGCTGGCTCGGCCAGAAGGACCCATCGGAGTCACATCTGGAGCCAGGCAGCACAAAATCCCCAGGCTCCACCAAGAAATACATCTTGGATATTCCCACTGGCATTCCAGTAACCATAACATCATCTGAGACACGGAGTGCTTGGGAAATGTTTGGTTTACGAAGCAGGGCAGGAGCTGCTACAAAAACAATCCCTGTTTTTAAAAAGAAAACACTCCCTTATAAACAAGAGGAGAAAAACCATGTGTGTGTATCCAAAGGAAAGAACCCTGGGAAATGTCCTTTCCCTTGCAGGATGGGGCTCTGGCAGGGCTGTGAGATGAACAGCTCCATGGTAGAGGGTGAGGGTGCACCGGGGCCATGGTGACCACATGAGCCGAGCTCCTCGATGCTGTTCTCATTTATAAATAGAAAGGCAGTTCATTATTATTATTATTATTATTATTATTATTATTATTATTATTATTATTATTATTATAGCTTGTTAAGTACATAAAACCTTCCCAAAAGAGCTGCTTTCCAGTTCAAGCAGAGCCCCTGGGATCATGTCTGGAGCAGGAACATCACGAGAAGCACCTTGAGTCTTGGAGATGGGCCTGGGCTGGTCTCGGAATAAAGGGCTCCACTGGGATTGGTGTGGTAGCACTTTAAGGATGGTCTGTCCTCACCCCACTCTGTGCACCCGTGTTTCCCATTCCTATAACAAGGCAGGGCATCAACAGAGCAACTTTTCTTGTGTTTTTTATCTCCAGCCCCTTCCCCATGGACTCAGAGGACACAGCCAGCTCCTGCACTGTCACACCATCCCCAAGCATGTGAGGAAGGTGTTTCCCACACCAGGTACAAGGACACCTTTTCATCACATCTTCCAGCTGCCCCAAAACCTCTGTGGGCTCATGGATGGGCACAGAAAGAAGAAGATGCACACCTGGAAAACACAGGAGGTGGGTCCATCCTCCCGGCTCCGGCAGAAGGAACACCATCAGGAATGTCAGGGTGGCTTTGTGTGAGTGTGTCCCACATTGTCCTTCATGCCCAGCCCCTGCCACCCTTTTCCAAACATCTCCTAGACAGCAGCACACAGGACTCTCAGCCACGAGATGATTTTTGACCATTTCTCCTAAAATCATGGAGAACAAGCTCTTCCAATGGCATTTTTCTCCTGAAAGATGCACATGGGCACATCATAGATTATCTTATCTTGTCTGAGCTCCTCTGTACCCCCTAACTGTAGAGCTCCTGCTTTAATATCTTATTTTTCTTGTCTACCTCTCTGTTGAAAGCCACGTTTTTCTTTTATCTATCCATTATTCCTTCCAAAATATGTTCCTTAATCCACAAAACTGCACCCAGTAATGCCCAGAGATCCAGGACTGAAAGCATTTCCCTGGTGAATGTCCTTTACAGAGCCAGCAGTGTCAGAGGGAAAGGAAAACAACACACACATGATCAATATTTTTTAAAATAGGATTTGAAAGCAAAGCATGAGAAGCCTCTATCTGGTTTTAATTTCAACAGAAAAAAAAATATGGCTATTAATATATGGTCATGTCACTCCACTGTAAGAACAAAGTGTAGATAAAACCTGCAGGCTTAATGAGGCTCAGGAAAAATCAAATTGAAAGCAAATCTTTGAAAATCTCTAGGTAATCTTTGTTCCATTTATCATGCTTTGGCAATCAGAAAGTAAAACCAGGCTTAACATAATGAGGAAAATCAAACAGGATTCTTTTTATTTTTTTTTTCTTTTTTTCTTTTTTCCCTGCTGCCGTAAAATCACAGAACATCATCATCACTGAAAGGGGAAAAAAGGAAGAACTTCTACCCTCCTGCCAGTGCACGGGGAATCTAATTGCAAAGGTTTCTTCCTGCGTGTCTGAGGAGATGATGCAAGGCAGGAATTTTTTAATGATGATATTTAAGCTCTCCCTGGCGACACAGAGCTAAAGCAGCAGTTCTCTCCTGAGCTGGCAGATGTGGAGGGAACAACGGTTGTTAACAAGCTGAAAATGTGAAAAAGCCAAAAAAAATTACTTGCCCTGGCATCTCCACCTGGCCAGGTCAGCAGCACAGCACTGACCCCGGCCAGGCTGGGGGCAACAGTGGGTGGGTAACACCGATGAGAAAAAACCTGTGGGTTTGGGGTGGGAGGTGCTTTATCATTCCAGACCCCTGAATCTTCCAGGCACTGGAGGGGGATCATGCCATGCACCCCTGGAGCTGCCACGTTCCATCCTGGCCAAGCCCTGCCCCCCTTGCCCAGGCATTTTTGGGGTAGACATGGGTGAAGCTCAAGGCATCGTAGCCAGGACTCCTGGTGAGTGCTGCCCCCAGCACTGGTCATCCCTGGGTTTCTTGGCCCAGTGGCAAGGGCTGTGAGCACAGAAGGGAAGCTGGTATTTGGGAATTAGGTCTCCAGAAGCCCCAGAAGGAACTGCTGGACTCTGGGATGGACGATCCCAGTTCTGACGCTGCAGGTCCTGCAGAGCTGGAGGTGGTACAAACCCAGATGGGGTATAGGATGCTTTTTATCCCTGTCACCCCTTTGCCCTCACGGATTTCTGATATCTGCAAATCTGCAGCTGCAAAACAGACTCACAGCACCGTCCTCTCCACCTGCCTCCACAGTCCCACTGCTTTGTCCCATCTTTTATTCCTCTGGGATGCAAAGGGTCATGCAGACACCACAAAGCCCTTGGGTTGGGGGCTGCTAATACACCTTGCCTGGCTCCTCCTTCCCCTCTGGGAGAGAATGTTGAAGCAGAACACGATCCTGTGGCTGATCCATGGTCATGATGTCGTGGGTCAGGCAGGAGGTCCCTGTAAAGCTGGGCACAAGTCACTGGGTGATCTCACCAGCTGCTGGTCTGGCCTTTTCCTCCACAGTTCCCTGATGCTCTCCTGGGAGACTAATTACAACAATCCCAAGCTGGCTGAACCTGCAGCAATGTGATCTCTGCAAAGCACCACCTGATCAAAGCACATAAAAAAATAAAACAGAGATATGAAACTGCCAGTTGCCCACAGAATCAAATAAAATTAGTTCAGCTCAGCCTCCCCCATCTTTCCTCGGTAGTAAAACCACTCACTATGCAAATATGTAATTTCGGGTGTGTAGGAAAGCAAGTCATTGAGCTCAGGGGTTGTGTGGGGCAGTGGGAGAGCTCTGCCCAGGGAGGGGTGTTCTGGGCTCTCTCATATCATATTTATATTATTTATATGAACCATAAATAAAACAGCAGCTCTCCACCAAGAGATAGGCAACAGGAGTAGATCATGAGCTTTCTGGGAGCTGTGGTGGCCTCATGCAGCAGCCAAAAGTCTTCTCCTTCCCATCCAGTGGGTACCAGAGTCAGGGGAGGTTTTTCCTTCCCCAGTGCACATCCATCCTCACCCTCCTCATTCCTCACCACCCTGCAGGACTGTGGAAGGTCCAGAGCAGCTGCCAAGGGTTAATGTGCAAAATATCCTGTGTGAACCAGGCTGGTTAATGAGCATCTCTCCTGCAGGTGAAGACCTGTGATGAGAACACGCTCTGCTCCACTAATGCTGGGGACAGAACAGCCCACTGAGGAGGGAGCTGGCAGGTGAAGTGAGACAATCGTCTCTCCTCAGCCGGATCGCAGTTCCAGCCAAGTTCATCTGCATTAATCTTATGCTCATTAAAATCAGTTGTTCTGTTTCTAATTCGACCAGGGCTGCCAAGCTCAAGAATTAAAAATTGATGAGCCAATGTCCCCGGAAAAAAAAAAAAAAAAAAAAAAAAAAAAAAAGAAGTAAGTTCATCCTCTCTAGAGCAGCCTGGATTTTTTAAAGCAATCATAAAAAATGCCTGGCTGCTCCTTTTGCTTGATGCTTTCATGAGGGATGGGGAAATGTCCAAAAGATGAGGTTGTGACACAATTGGGTGACTCCAGAGGCTGCTGCTTCCCAGAGGCAGCCTCACAAATGGCCTCACTTATGGGGAAATCCAAAGACAGAGTCATATGGGACAGACGAGCTCTTTCAGTTCCTCTTATCCTGCCTCAGTGTGACTGCTGCAGTGACAGAGCCCACCCTGCAGAGCCCGGGCCAGGCTGTCCCCCGGGTTTTCCTGCAGCGAGAGCAGGAGCCTGGGAATGCTGTCAGCAGTACTTTGCAGCACACAGAACTCTTGGCCACCCCCGGAGCCACCAGAGCAGCATCAGACCTACAGCAGAGATACAGGACCTGGTGCAAACCCAGCTCTGAGCAGTGGGAAAAGCAGAGGCACCACATCACACCAGGTCATGCTCTGGGTGGCCTCCAGCATCCACTTCACCCCTCGTGCCACCTCTGTGCCAATCCAGCTTCCCAGCACCCATCCAGTTATTCCTGCCCTTGAAGCCTCTGTGGATAACAAGGACAGTCCAGGGTGCAGAGCAGCACCCAGGAGGAACATGTGAGTTAACAGGAAAGTAAATAATGACTTTTTAATTGCACATGTGTGAGTGACAGACACGATTTCTGGTATGTTCCTAATTAAGGTCATCGATGACAATAGCTGGGGAGCTGCAGACAAAGGCACTAAACACCATTTATTGGAAGCAGACAAGAACTTGGAAAGGGCTCTCCAACAGCCAAAACTAATATTTCACAGAGAGCCAGAGCCTTCCCTGCCCACATAAACACCCACAGTCTCCACTGGCCTTTGCTGACCCAGGCTGGAGGGATTATGCTGAGTTGTCTGGGTCTCTCTCCACAAAAGCTGACATTTTTCCCCATAAAAAAAGCACCATGTTTACAAAGTAAAGCTCAAGTAGGAAAACACTGAGCCAGGCCAGTCCAACCCTGGGAATAGGTCAGGATTAACTCCTCTAGAGCCCAGCAGAGTTTGTTTCCTTAAGAAGAAGGAGCATAAGTAAAGATGGGTTGTCAGTTATCACAGTTATTTATAGCAGGCATAAATTCCCTTCACGATCTGGATAAATACCCATTAGCTTTTGAGGTGATGAATCAAGTATTAATTAACCTGCCGGGGGAAAAAAATAATGTGGATATTAATGTTTTAAAGGGAAGCTTCCAGCTGAGAAAAACAACAGAAGAGAATTAGTCTGAACTTTTCAAATAAAACCTTATTTTATTGGAAAGGAGCAATGGGCAAAGAATGAACCTTGGCCCTTAGATCCCACCTTCCCTCTGTCCCACTCAGGGACCAGCTGAGCCAGCTCTCCACAGTTCCTGTGGAGACCAACGGGGCTCAGCTTGAAGAAATACAAAATTAAGAAAGAAAAGAGAAATATTGCTGAAGAACGAGACTGTTTTCTAAGCAAAAATGCCAAAATGAGATGTGACACCAAACTGGGCAGCAAAAAGAACCCAATTTCCTGGTGGCACCGATACAAGACCTGCAAGACCACCACAGCATCCAGCTCCCTGGGACGGCCTGCCTGCATCCTTCCTCCTCCCTGCAGAGCAGGGCAGCTTCCAAGGGACATAAATCTGAAGTTTGGATGATTATTTTGCAAACTGAGACACAGCCCTCCTGCAGTGAAGGGGGGTATGGTGCTCAGTGAAGCACAAAGTGTCCTAGATTAGATGTGGTCTTCAGGATCACCTTCCTTTGCCTGCGCTCCATCCCCACAAACCTTTAACACCTTCAAGATCTTCCTTAATTTTTTTTTTATATATGGGGGGGAAAAAGCATATGCAGCCAGCCTGTTCCTGACCATTTTTAGCATTTTTCTTTCCCTCTGCATATTTCCCAGCTCTCTACCCACACATACCCACACTACAGACAAACCCTCCTAAAAAAAAAAAATTGAGAGAGGTCTAAAAAAACAACAGCAATCCAGGGCGTCATCAACTTCCAGAAATGAAAACTGGCTTGTGAAACCACAGCCTCTTTCTGTTGTTGTTGTTATTTTTTTATATGGGGATTTTTTTGCAGTCTTTTACAATCTTGTTCTAAAAAATGGCACGAATTTGCTCCTTCCTCACCCTGCTCAGCCCTCTCTCTCTCTCTCCCTCTCCCCAGCTATATTCAGAAAGCATTTCTCGCCAGCCTTGCTCATCTCACATTTCAGGGCAGAGCAAATGTTTGTGCACCGAGGGGGGCAGGGATGATGAGTCAATTAGACACCTAATAAAAATGTGATTTAGAAAATTCCCTTCCCGGCTGCGAGCGTGGCAGTCACCAACCAGCCCGCCCAGCGCCCCCCTTGCAGGCAGAGAATGGTTTCCTACGGTGAAACCTCTCTCAGCCTTGCATTAAATGTCACGTAGGATGAGGCATCTGCCACTGAATGTGAGAGACACCATCACAGCTTAATAAATCACGCTGCCAGAAGGACTCTTGTGCCATCACCACTGCTCTTTTAGCCAGCCAGCCTTCCCCCTCCGTATGCTCCCGTTCATCACCGTGCCCTGCAGCCCTCACGTGTTCCAGCTGATTAGCTCCTCCTGGAAAAGGCAGCCAAGCTAAGCTCTCTGAGCCCTCTGGTCCTGCAGCCACCTCTTCTGTTGTTGCCATCACTCCAGCCACGATCTCCCGAGCCTCAAAGGAAAGCCCAAGGGATGGACCATTTGTCATCCACGTGCCACTTACGATCCCGACAGCACCCACCGCTGCCTTTTCCAGGCACGCACTAAATTGGAGGGTGGATGGGAGGGATGGTGCCTATTCCTTCTCCTTGCAGATGGCCAGGCCACAAAGCACCCAAGCAGAGCCACATCCTTCCTTCCAACCTCCTCTCCTTGGACCGCACCCAAACCACCCACCAGTGGAGACGTGTTGGACCTGCACGTTCTCCCACGGTGCATAACCTTCCCTCACAGTCCACAACCCTCTCTTCTCCTAGTGCCTCCACCCTGGCAACACCTCGAAATGTGCTCATTTCCCATGCATGAAGTGCAGTCTGAGCAGTTTTAGCATTTTAGGTTAGATTTTGATTCCGTGGGACTGGTCGGGTTTAGACGAGGAAATGTTAAAAAGCCTCCCCGAGCTTTGGCACGTCTGAGCAGCATCATTTCGAGCAGAACACAGCACTGCAATATTCATGCCACCAGAAACCAGCTCCATATTAAAAAAGGGCTGAATTTTTTAAAATGTGACAGTAAAACCAGCCGTTTCATAACCAACACCCCTGCAGGATGCAACCAAGCTGGGTGGATGTTACAAAGGAGCACAGAGGCATTTCTGGGACTGCACCAGCCCCCTGCGAAAGCTGCCACCAGGCACGTCAGCCAGCCACGCTCAGCAGCAACTACTGGGGCCAGTAGCCAGTAGGACTGGGATGAGGACTGGTCTGGCTGTGCTGATCATAGTCTGGAGTAACCAAAATCACAGAGGAGTGGAAGGCCATAGGAGCATGGAATGCTCGTTTCCATCAACAGCTTTACACCCTTCCCACAATGGAGCTGGTGGTTTCCTTTGTAGGACAGATGATTCTGTTGCAACAGGAGGGCCCCTGTTTCATCTTGCTCTGGATAAATATGCCCAGTTTTGTGGCTGGGTAAAGTAACTAAACTCATTATTCAATCAAACTTGCCTGGATTTTTATTTTCCTTTTCTCCAGCGATCCCAGGGGACACCAGGAGGGGTCCGGGCAGGAGAAGGCTCTGAGAGGGCAGCAAACAGTGGCCAGAGGGCTCCAGACCCCAGACAGGATAAAGTCCCTGGATTCAGTGGCAATGCCAGCAAAACAGAACAGGGAGAGCATGAGCCAGGTAAGGATTTATCAGCCATCCCAGAATAATGCATGTATTTTCCAGTAGACAAGTCTCCTCCTTTCCCCAGCAGAGTCCAGCCCATGGGAGTGCTAGAACAGATATAAAACCCAGGCTTCTGACTACTTGCTGGAGATAGCACATCCCAGAGTAGCCAAATGCAGGGGAAGGAAGGATACTGCCCTTGGATCCGTCCTTTGCAGCCATGAAAACAAGTTAATGTTCGTGCAATTAGTGACCATTATTTGCCTCACATTCATAAAAACGTGAGGAAAGATGCATGCATTTTAATTAAGTTCTGGGAGAAAAAAATGTATACCTGGCTAGACTGCAGAGAGATGAACTCATTACTTCATCCATGTCTCAGGCTGCTGCCTATTTTCCCCTGCAACAGAACGATCAGCCTGGGCTGCAGACGGGGACTTTAAAAAGCAAATAATCCTCCTGAAAGAGCCAGGCCAGCACTCTGCAATTCCTGAATCCCTGAACTGGGAGTCTTCATGCAGCCACATTTCTAGTGAGACCCCTGGGCAAGCACTCAGAAAGCCAAAGGGGGGAGCTCCCCAAATCAGGGTGGCAGGAGGGGTCACTGATGGAGCTCACTACGGATTTTTCCAGCAGCCAGACGGCTCCTGCAGCTGCCAGACTTTTCCATAGATTGGATTTGCCCAGGTCTGATTTTCTGCTACAGGACCAGCCCAGGCCTGAGCTGCCCTTTTCATCTCAGGAATGCACAGCTGCAAAAGTGAGGTCGAGGTTCCTCTTGCAGGACGTGGCTCCAGGAGTGGGGATTTGTGCCCAAGCCGTTGAGGCCACGCTGGGATCACATTTGTGCTCAGGCTGCACATGATGGGAGGGATGGGCAGGTGGGGGGTGCAGACACCCAGCTGTCCCTGATTTAAAAAAAAAAAAAACAGCAAAACCCATCCAGTGCTCAAACAGCGAGGTAAAACAAGTCAAACAACCTAAACCCTCATGCAGAAAGTTTTTAGGGCATAAAGAAAGAAAGAGCAATCACCATCAGCCTCCTCTCCCCCGAGAGCCAGCTGAGCAATCTTCCATGCTGGAAAGCACTTTCTGCTCTTCTCAAACACTCAGGCAGAACTCCTGTGAAAGGCACTGCTCCTCTTACAGTCAGATTTGGTGTCTCTGGGCTTGATAAAGACTGAAAAATCTGTTTGCTGCTGTTGCTCCTTGCATGATGAGACTGGAGCAAGTAGATCTCGTGCTTTGAGGTGCCAGTCAACAGTCCCAAGTGTTGGGTGGAAATCCCATGTTCCCCTTGCTGGCATCACACAGTCAGACCCACCAAGACCCCTCCCCAGCCAAATCCCTGTGGAAATCAGGGAAACACATCTATATCCTTAGAGTTAAGCATTTCTTTAAGTGTTCTGCCAGAGTTTTGTGGAGCGAGGCACAAAGGTGGCCAACAGTGCCACAGCCTGGGGCAAAACCCCTCCACTTCACAAAGAGCTGACAAAATTGGGCAGCATCTGGTCTCTACCAGTGACATGGCCTTTGCAGGAAGGGCGTCGAAACAGTTCCTAGAAGCTGCAAGACCCAGGACCACAGCTCTGAGAGCTGCTGGCACGTCAAAGCCGCGGAGCTTCAGCCTCACCTCGCACGGACAAGGCTCCCTTGCCTTCCCCATCCCGCTGGGAAGAGCTTGGCTCCAGCCCCAGTGGGCTGACCACAAACCCCGTCTGCATGAATGTATTTGTTAAGACACTCATTCACGCTGTAGCCACGGCGCTGGCTGGAAGGACATACATCAGGCTTTTTGTCAAACAAAACCCATTCCAGCTGTCTGGGAGGACGAGGAAATCTGCCCTCGCGCTGCTTTGAAGGGTTTACAGTTCACTGCAGCACTTTATAGCTGCAGTTGTTTCCATAACCAAGTCCAAGAGAGCCTGTGAACAGGAAGGAATTAGGCACTCATGCAAAGACCGTTAAAGTCAAGGGGAATCTTTCCATTGACTTGAGAGGGTTTGGCTCCCAGCCCTGGATATCAGGGTCTGCTGTGAGGGATTTAGAGCAGGAAATGGGAGCAGGACTTTGCAGGTTTTCTCAGCATTTGTTATGGAATTTAGCACAGGAGCTCCCTGGGCCCATTTCCCTGCATGTAAATTAAGGAGTGAGTGCTCGTCTGAGATGCAAGGCCCTCACTGACCATCCTCCTGCTCAGTCTGGGCACCTCCTCCATCATTCCTGGGATCACAGACCTAACACAGAACAGGTTGAACTGGCACATCCCTATGGGCAACAAGATTTCCTTATGAAAGGAACAACTCACCTGTGATGTGTCAGTCCAAGAGGCAAAAATACCACAGACCAGAGGCTCCAGCAGATCTGAAAAGTTTGTTAATCCAAAGCCCAAATTCACACTGGGGATGAACCTCCCACTGGGGTTTAGGCAGCATTTCAGTGACTCCACTTGAAGTCTGCCTGTTCAGGTGCAGCCAAGAGCTTTGCACAGGTGTGTTCTCTTGATGGAGTGCAGGAACATGCACCAAAATGTCAAAAGATCTGAGCTGCCTCCCCTGTTACGTACAGAGAAGCAGGATCTGACCTTCATGGCTTGGGACTTCACCTCTGGAAAACACTTCCCAAGGAATGTCTTCCCAGGAACCCAAAACTGCCAGCACCTGAACCACAGCACACTCAAGGAAACTTCAGGCTCTTTTAAAATACACCTGAGATTCTGATTGCCTGCTAAGAGGAGCAGTGGTGCTTCTCTGGGCTTGCAGGAAGAGAACTGGTCAGGTGAGTTCAGGGCTGTGCCAAGTGTCTGCAAGTCAGGGTGGAAGGCACTGGCACCTGGGTCATTTTCTGCCTCAACCACTTCATTATTCCTCTGGTGGTAAGAGCAGGGAGGACATTTCTCCACTCCAGGTGCCATGGGAAAGGTCACACCACAACCCCAGAGAGAGTGAAATGAGGAGGTTTTGAGCCTGGCCAGCACTGCATTCCCATCATCCCAGGCTGTGGGTTCACAGGAGGAAGCATCCAGTGGTTAGAGTTGTCCTTCCCACTCCTTATGGGCAACATGTGCCTGGGAGAGGAGCAAGGCTGCAAAGAATGAGTTAGTCAAACCACAGGCTTAGGAAAACCTCTGTCTCCTGGCAGATGTTCATTACTTGGGCTGGGTTTGGAAAAATAAGAGGTGACCAAGCCCTGCTTCAGCCTTCAGCAGGAAACAGAGAGACAAGAGTAGCTCAGCTGTGAGAAACTTGATCCCAGAAAGGGGAGAATGGAGGGTGGAGAAGGAAATGCATCCTAAACCAAAACCAACTCGGTGACCCAAACGAGCTCTGATGGAGCCAGGGGGAACAGAAACACCCAAAAACCAGATGGATTGTGGTGGCTGCAGCCTCGCACAGCCAGCAGGACAGGCTTCCCATGTCCAACAGGACGGGCTTCAGGCAGTGTCACCTTTCCAAGATGACAAGAGTGATGTGCCAACCCAAATATCATCTCTGTGGAGTGGTGGTGCCCAGGTTTCCCGTGCAGGAACATCCATCCCCACACCTGGAATCCCCCGTCAGCCCGGAGGGAGACGCGGCCGCCTCGCCACGGGAAGTCAGGTGGGGATTTTTTGCTTCCAGGGGGATGTGGTTTTAGGAAATGAGCTTTGCTACCACCTGCTGCAAGTTCACTGGTTTAGAGGGACAGGCTGCCAAATTCGACAGGAACTGGGGTCTCATTAACATGACTGAGGCTTTGGCAGTGGGAAGCTCCTCCGCTTCCATTTATAGGACGCACCGAGAGGCCGTGGCAGGAGTTCAAGGCACCGCTGCATTAGGGAGTCTAGACAGAGCCCTGCAAGCCTGGAGAATCCCTCTTCCCTGCCCTCCTGTGCTATTCAACACCCAGCAGCATTCCTCAGGCAGGAGGGATGCAGGGAAGTATTTCATCCCCTCCTTCAAACAGACTCTTCTGCGCCACTGTGCCCCTCCAAAACCTCCTCCTCCAAAGCTCTGCCCGGAGAACAGGAGGTTGCCAGCGTTGCTGCACATGCCAGCATGAATCCTTGTTTTGACCAGGCTGCTCAGAGGAAGAGAAGAAAAATTTTAAAAGCTGCCTAAACCCCATGTTTTTGTTCCTATCTGGAATGAAAACAGCAGCTTTGGAGCAATTCTCGAAATATCTGCTTTTAGGTAGATTTATTCTTTTTCTTCACTCTGAGCTGAGCAGGAAAACCCACCTGCTGAGACCCTTCTGCCCCCACAGACCTGCAGGCAGTGCCCAAGCAGCTGTGCTCACTGGTATCTGCCACCACCCTCAGAGGGAGCAGGAGACCTCTTGAACCTAAACCAAATATTAAAACAGAATTAATTTTAATTCATTGGAACACTTCTGTTGTGCTAAACGGATTTTCACGGGCTGAGGAGAAACTCGTGCTGGGAGAACATTCCAGAGTCTCCTGCAAGACAACCTGGGGGAAGGCTGGGGGAAACTGGGCAGCATTTTTCCTACCCATTGTCAGAAACTGGGATGAAATCTGGGCGATGTCTCCCCGCCTCCAACTGCTCACCCTGCAGCAGGTTTGGTGGCAAGGACTCAGTCATTCAGCAGCAATTCAAAGGAAGAAAAATAGGATCAAATGATGCTTTAGAATTTCCAGGCTGCCTCTTGCCTGCACAGAGAGCACATCCACGCTCTCCTAAGTGGATTGATGAGAGCTCTGAATCAGTATTAACACATGCCAGATGCTGGGGAATCATCTCCCACTCACAGCAATTACGAGGATGTCCCAGAATCCAATAAAGGAACTGAGAAGATGAGCATCTGGTGGTGGTTGTGGGGCTCCGCCACAGTGAGATAAATCTGTGTAACAAAGAGGTGTGATTTTCCTTCCCTTGAGTCAGATGGCATTTGGCACTGGAGATGTGTGATTCCTCCTCCCTGTGGTGGCTCTCCTTGGGAGGAGATGAGCAGAGCATCCCTCCTCCAGCAGGGATGAGGAGCTGCTCCCCTTATCCTGCTTTTTCTCTGCTGATACCAGGGATCACATGCTGACCCCCCAAACCCCATCAGCATCCCCCAGCCAAAATTCTTCAGAGGGAACCATGAAAATCAACCCTTCACACCATCAAAGAGCATCTCCAGCCTGAGAAACCACCAGGTGAGACCTTCTCCCTCTCCCTGATCTTGTTCACTCCATGCTCCAGCCATGGCAAAACTCCTCAGCTCCAGATAAGAGAATCATGGAATCATGGAATGGTTTGGGTTGGAAGGGATCTTAAAGCTCATCTCATTCCACCCCTGCCATGGGCAGGGACACCTTCCACTGTTCCAGGTTGCTCCAAGCCTCATCCAACCTGGCCTTGGACACTTCCAGGGATGGGGCAGCCACAGCTTCTCTGGGCAACTTGTGCCAGGGCCTCCCTACCCTCACAGGGAGGAATTTCTTCCTAATATGCCATCTAACCCTGCTCTCTTCCAATTTGAACCCATTCCTACCACTACAGCTCCTGATACAGAGTCCTCATAGCTCTCCACACAACCTTCTCTTCTCCAAAGAATCCGCAACATATTCAGCCATACAAAGTGGTGAAGCAGTGAAGGCTTCTTCCTACATAAACCAGCCCAAAATTAATCCCAGTGCAGAGGGAACACTGTGGATGACACAACAGTGATCCCATCTAGCACAAACACAGGCGAACACGCCACTGAACAGCACCTTGAAAATGAGGATTCCTGGAAGAAAGAGCCAGCACATTTTATTCGTGGGAAAGGCAGCAGAGCTGAGCTATATTTAATAGAGGGAAGAAGATAAAAGTAATCTCCCAGTGCCTGAAAATGCAGGCTCTGTGTTGGGATAGACTTCAGCCCATCCTCATGCAGTAAATGCCAGGGATGTTTCTCTCGGCGTGGGCAGCAGTTCTGGGACTGTTTGGTTTTAAGATCAGAAGCAGACATTAAAGCATCTCCTGTGAGCTTCTCTTCACCACGAGCCAAAATGTTTCATCCAATAACTGAAGAGGGCTGAAGGTTTGATAATTCAGAGCTGTTTGCAATGGGTGACACAGCACAGGCCAGGGCCAGCTGAGCTCCAGCCACTCCTGCCTCCAGGGCCCTTCTCCCTCCTTAATTCATTCCCTGCCCTCACAGGCAATTTTTACTCCCATTTTCCTTCCCAGAGCTTTCTCAGACAACGTGGAGAAAATGAGCTGAGGGAGAACAGCACTAAGCAAAGTCTGAGCAAACGTGGGGGACCCTCAGTACCAGCAAACATCACCCACCTGGGACCACGTACTCACCTATGGAGCATCCTCCAGGCTCCCAAACCTCCCACCCCGCTGAAATCCTCCTGCCAGGAAGACTTCCAAAAGACCTCCAGACTCAGTGGTCCTTGAAGAATATGCTCCTTCTTTTCATTTCATTTTCCTTTGGGCTTTTCCTAAAGCAGAGCTTTTTAATCCACATAATTTCCTACAAGCATCTGAAAAACAAACACGACCGGAATCTGTTGTAGCAGCAGCATCCATTTAAAAAGCTTTGAGCGGCCCCAAAGTCACCCACTATACTTAGAGTGTCACAATGTTAACACTGAAATAATTTTACAAGTCGATTCTTATGTAAATTGGTGCTCACTGTTTACTTCTGGTAGGATTAAAATGCTTGGCATCAGCTCTGGGTTTTCAGGACTGTGGATTCAATTTGCAGAGGGCACCTGGGAGAGAGGGGGGATGGTTCTTTTCCTGGGGAATAATATTGCTTGTTTGAAACATCTTAAAGGCTATGAAACCATCATTCTGGATCCTGGCTTGTGAGAAAGCTGAAGTTTTAAAAACAACATTTGGAGTCAAACTCACCTTTCATTCCTTTCAAAAAGATGCTGCTTTTCTTCTTAAACCTTTAACTTTGACCCTTTTGTGTTTGAGATCTCCCTGTTTCTGTGTCCCCAGTACCTGGGCTGAGTTTCCCTTCTATCACTTGGAATCTTAGCACAGAACTACAACTATATCAACTCCATCAAATATACTTTTAATGTCCCCACTAGGGGACTTTAAAAATGAGCTTTAAAGTACAAATTTAATGGCTTAGGATATAATTTAGTTCATATGCAGTATTTGACTCTAAAAGCTCATGTAAATATTTAATCAATTCATGCACCAAGTCCCCTTGCAGGGAACACAGTTAAGATATTTTGGCTCCTACTTTTTTGGGAGGTAGATCTGTGATAGAGCTTTCCTAAGGGTTGGAGGCAAAGTGCTGCCAGCAACACCAGCTGCAAGGTTGTGCAGAGTAAGGTGCTGGTTTGGGGGGCCAAAAAGGTCCCAATCACAGAAGCCCAGGGCTCAGTGTGGCCAAGTCACACAGGAACCCTCAGCTTAACTAAAGCCAACCACTTCACCTGCTTTAGGGACACTACAGCATTTAATAAACATTTTATTAATAAACAATGAAGTGGTAACATCACCAAGAGCACAGAGCGAGGCTGTGCTGGGGTGTTTGGCTCCATCAAGGCACGGGGAGGAAAGGGAAAGGAGTGTGTGTTTGCCCAGCTGGGTGCCTGCAGAGAACACATCCATGCCCATCCCAGCACCTCTGGCCACGTGTCTGCAAAGTGCTGAACAGCAGGAAATGGTTTGACTTGTATCAGACCAAACCCGGAGAGTATCACCCCTGCAATTAGCTCTGATTAACCAGCACTCCAGCAGTGCCCCCCTGGGCAGAACCCACACACACCCACACGCCTAAAACCACTCTGCTGGTAGAGAAATGTGAGGACCACCTGCCCCAGGGGTGGCCCATGTGCTCACTGAGGGTCCCTGTCCCCCATGAGGTGCAGGAGCACCAGGGTTTGCCCAAAACCTCCCAGATGCTGAGTCAGGAGATGGTTTCTGCCCCTGAGTCAGAACTCAGGGCTTTTCAAGCTCCCCTCCCTGCAGCCCAAACATTCCCTGGCCAGCCCTGCCAAGTCTCAGGGCCAAACTCCCCCCGGAATTTAACATATATATAATATATATAATTTATATGTACGTATAATATATGTAATTTAGCATATAGAAGTACTTTTTCATAGAATCACAGAAATATTTAGGTCGGAAAAGACCTCCAAGACCATCAAATCCAGTTTTGACCAATCCCCACCTTGTCCTCCAGTCCAGAGCATCGAGTGCCACGTCCAGTCATTCCCTGAACATCTCCAGGGGTGGGGACTCCACCACCTCCCTGGGCAGCTCATTCCAGTGCTTAACCATCCATTCAGTGAAGAAATTCCTCCTGATGTCCAACCTAAACCTCCCCTGATGCAGCTTGAGGTCATTTCCTCTTACCCTGTGGTTTTAATGTGCCTTTCTGCACTGTAACTTTTCTGTCATTAATAATAAAAATTATCCTGCTGATGTGGGATCCCACAGTGAGCAAAAATTAATGAATTCCCAGCCTCCTACTCCAGCCATCTTCAGCTCTTCCTCCCCACCATCACCCAAATTCCAGCAGGCTCCTAAACAACAACATGGATGTGGCCAAACCCAGAGTTATTTTTGCATTGCTAATGCCTGTGCCAGCTCCCAGAATAACATCCAGAATATAACAGGAGAAGGCAGAGGCCAGACAAAGAAAGAATCAGTTGTCACCTTATTTTGAAGGACATTTTGCACTTATGCTTCCCCTACTTAACTGTGCCTCCAGCTAGAGCTAAACGTTGCCACACCAGCAAAAAAACCCAGCTCTGAGCAGATCTGGATACTTGAGGATCTCATAAAATGACAGCAAGCTCAGCTATAATTATTGCCCTGTAATCTGCATGTCATGAATAAGTTGGTAATTCAGCAATAGCTGCAATCACTGCACACAGTTATTTGCTCCTTGCATTGAACTAAAGTGGAGGGGAAGATGGACAACAATTGGGTCCTGTGTAAATATTCATTTTTCAACCCTTTTTGGTCAACAGACCCTTAACATTTTTATTGTGGAGGCCCCACATAACAACAGGAGGGAAGGAGTGCAGGGTCTTGACTCCCTGAGCTGTTGTCTGCACACCCCAAAACCACCCATCAGCCTCAGTGTGAGCCGAGGGCTGGGAAGAAAGGTGGGTAATTTGGAAAAGGGGAAAAAAAAATCTTTAACCACAACTAAAACTGAGGCTTTTCTCTTGCTGCTCTTTGAGCCATTTGGTTCACAGATGTTTTTAACAGCCTTCGGAGTGTGGGAGTCAGAGCCAGTAGGGCACCCACACCATGGCCAAGGGGAAAACTTGCTGTTCTGATCTCATTTTGAGTACATGGACTAAATGTTCATGTTTTGTGCAGGGAAAAATACTGAAAAAGTTGATTTGGAAACCACAAGTGGCCCCATCTACCCACACAGTGGGTGGATGGAGTTCCACCAGTGCCAGGGTGGAGAAGGAGAACAAACACCTCTTGTACCTCCCAGATCTGATGGAGGAGGTTGTTGCTTTGAGCTATCCAACGTATTTTTGCACATCAGGTTTGCTCCATGACTTATTTTTGACAAAACAAGTCAGGTTATCTCTGCAGCCAAACTCAGCTCTAGAAGTGCTTGAGCCATTGGTACCTTCACAGAAGTGAGTTTGCTGTAGGGTGACAGACAGACCCAGGGGAACATCTGGAGCAGCAGAAAGCAAAGGGACAATTTCAACAGCTTGCAGGAACAGCTGGGGCTTCTCTCACTGCCAATTAAACAGTTTCCATGGCAGTTTCTTGTATAGATTAATCATCCCCACACACCAACGTGGCTCTGCAGTTCCACCAGCCAGGACACAAGGAACGAGAGCTCCACAGCCTTTTGCTTCCCACCACCACAGAAAACCAACTGCCAAGGGCAGGAAGAACCTTATACATAAAATAATAACCTCTGTGGTTATTGCACACAGCAGATGAACAAATCCAGTTCGTTGGCATTTGCCTCTGGATGAGCAACAAAGGCAAAGGAACAAAAAACCCCAAGGACAAGCACAACCCCCCCCCAAAAGAGCCCTTGTGTTACACTCAGTAGCTCACTGGAGAAATGTGATACCACAGAAATGCTTTGGCTCCAGCTGAATCCATGTGTGAACATGAATTACGTGGAATAATTCACTGTGCACTGACTTTCACCACAGGCTCTAAGATGCAAATCCATGTTCTTTCCAAATTGCTGTAATTTCCAGCCCATCTCCTGTGATGAGGTACATACACAGCCAGCCTGAAATCCCCCCCTGGCACTTTAATAAAGAGTTTAACCTGAGATATAATTTACTAAGAATTTAAATGTGTGCTCAGGAAGATCTATTTCTGCTGCAGGAACTTGGGCTAAAATTGGCATCAGCTCCCTCCAAGGTTTTCTCCACGGAGCACACTGGGCTTGGATGGAGAAGTCTACTTGTGCCCTTTCCCATGGACTGTAGGGGCTTGAAAATATGGAGAGAAACAAGGTCAAAGATGTTTGCCACTCTTGGAGGTCCCAACACCCATCCTGGCCCTCTCCTGTGCACTCCAGTCCACCCCAGTCTGTTGTTCAAGATTTTTTGTCTCAGGGGCTGTGAGGGTGGTGAGACCCTGGCACAGGTTGCCCAGAGAAGCTGTGGCTGCCCCTGGGTCCCTGGAAGTGTCCAAGGCCAGGTTGGACAGGCCTTGGAGCAACCTGGGCTAGTGGGAGGTGTTCCCGCCCTTGGCAAAGGGTGAGACTGGAAGAGCTTCAAGGTCCCTTCTAACACAAACCATTCCATGACTCTATTAAAAAAACCTGCTAATTTGTTGATGTGACTGAAAAATCAGAGCAGTTCAAGCAATTCAGGTCCTTCTGTACTCACCTGATTCTCCAGACCAACACTTTCCCTTCAGGCAGCAACTCCCTTCCTGCTCTGCACAGCATTCCCTGCCCTGCTGCTCATCCTTGGTGACAAGGGGTTAATAAGGAAGTCAAGGAAGGACAGAGTGGGAAAACAGCTGAATTTTCTGCTGATAAGAGACTCCTCCTCCTGAACCTCATTAAAACTATCCTGATTATTTTCGTGCTTCAAAAAATCTTACTGCTGGTTCTCCAGCAGGACAGTGAGTTTTCTGGTGTGAAAGGGGTGAACTGACTGTAAGTGACCCCTAAAGCAGTCCTGGAGGGCAGATTAAGTCAAAGACCATTGCTCTGGTGCAGGAACCCATGTTTAAAATGCTGGAGGCATTTTACACAGAGATAATTGATCTACATGAGGTCCCAGTGCCATAATTTCATCTTAATTTGATATGCACACACGATTGTGCTGCAGACAGATAAAGACCCCTGGGAGAACACACCCGGGCTCAGCAGCTCTCCTTTAGTGCAAGGCATTAACTGATTCTCCTGATTTTGTATCCTACTGGTGAAAAAAAGCCCTCAACACTGGGGTTGACTTCCAACAAAGTGAGAAAACAGGAAGCAAAGCTGACAAGCACCTAAGGCCCAAATATTTCAAGCTGTTTGATGGTAAAAAAGCCAGAGGAGGAGGTGAGTGATCGATCTGGGTGTTGATTGCCCAGATCCAGCAGGCACATCCATCCTGGAAACACTAGGAATGGAGCAGTTGCCCTCTCAGGGTCCTTCCTGGCTCTTTCCATTTGTTCTGATTTTTGTTTTATTCATTTTTAATTTATGCTGCATTTATTGCAGAATAAGCTATTTAACAAACCCCCGCCGCGCAGCTCCCTGCGCAAGCTCCGTGTTCCAAAATCGTTGCTCTTATTACCAAATACTGTGCCCACAGAGAGCTCCCCCAGCAGGGTTATTGCCAGCAGCCCTTTCCCAGAGCCAGCACAGAGCCAAGGTTAAGATGACCCCAAGATTAATATGTCAGGAAGGGGAAAAACAAATAGAAACACACACACAGAAAAAAAACCCTCCGGAAAAGCTGGGCAGGGATGTGGTGCCACAAAAGCTGCCTGGGAAGGGGAAGGATCTTCCCCACTGGCTGATATTGTGGTTATGCACACACCTACAGCACCTTTACTAGAGGGAAGTAACATCTTACTGCTCTGCAGTTTGCTTTAGACCATCCCAATTTGCTGGTGTTTTTTAATGAACAATTTCAATTGTGGATTGAGGATGAAAGGGCTTTCCCCCCTCCCCTCAGTATAACAAACACTGAACATCAGTTTGTGATTGAAAAGTTCACTCCCTTTCCTTTTCTTCCCTTCGTAGTTTTGAAACATGAGGGCATTTCCAAAAAATCAAGGTATATATAGAGGTGCTGGAATAAAACACCAGTGATACTTGTATTATTAGTATTATTAGTATGAGTATTATTAGCCCTTCCAAAGCCACCCAAGATCCTTCTCAAATCCATGATCCCACCTATCACATGCCCCAGGATATCCATCTTTCCCTGCTTTAACAGTTCTACTTTATCTTCCTGCTAAAAAACCAGCCATAATTTCCCAGCCTGTCTGCCTGTGGTTTTCCCTGGGACAAGATGCACCATCATAGAGCAAACAGCAACCAAGATTGTCTATTTTCCTCTAAATAATTGAAATCAGTGTTCTTGCAGACACAGAGGAGTCAGCCAGACTCCTCCATGGAGGGATACGATGTACAATGACAATTAATTCATGAGATACTTATTAGCTACTGATAAATTAATGCTACTTTTTTTTTTTCCTCAGACTATTTACTCCTGGGGATAAAGGTGTCCCATCTTCCATCACAGCCTCCAAATGGGAGATTGGCTATTCTCTTTTGTGGTCTGGATGAACTGGTGCTGGGCTGAGAGCTGGAAGTTTGGGATCCATCTGTGATTTTCCCATCGATGGAAGGAAGCACAAAGCCCTTCATTTTCTCTGCTTTGTAAACTATCCTTGTCCCATCCACTGTCATGCTTTCAAATTATTATACAGGGAGTCCCACAGCAGCCCTCAGTGATTTTACTGGGAAACTGGTGGGCAGAGGAGCGATTGCAAGGCTTGGAAAATGTTGCAGCAGCTTTGGAGGGAGGTTCAAACCCTCTGCCTTGGGTTTGGGTGCCTGGCCCAGCCAATGGCAAAGGGAACATCTGTGCCTCTTCCCAGCCCTTCTGCTCGGTTTCCACTGCACTATCTGCTAAGAATAGATCAAAAAAATAATAAAAGTTCCCCTCTCTGAAAGCCACTAAAATAAAATAAAAACCCTTCTGCAAACAATCTGCATTTTATCTTCTTAATGCCTCTAAAGCCTCCACTTGTCTCCAAAAATAATTGCAGCTAGTAAGGGTAGAAGAATATTCCTTCCAAATCATGGACCAGATGTTCTACTGAGACCACTACACAGTTAACTCCCAATAAAAGTAATTCAACAAACTAAACACTGATTAAATAATGTGCACACACAGCCCGGCACGAGAAATGTGATTTGCTGTTATTTAACCTTTAACGACACCCACTGTTCCCTTCCTCCTTGCCAAGGGCGAGTCTGGCCATTGGACAGGGTTGTTTTGGTTTTCCCTATCTTGGAAATCAGATCTTATAAACTCAACACAAGCTGAGCCACTGCCCAGCCGGCCAAAAACCCCCCAGTGTTGCTCAAGAGGTCAGCGCTGTTTTCCAGCCCATCCCAGCACGTCCAAGACAAACAGCCCCGTGTCACCCGCTCTGCAGGGACGTGCAGGCAGCCCTGCCCTTGTGCTGGCTCTGTGCAGGTCACCACCACCTTCCTGCACGAGCTCTGCTTGCTGCAGACCTTTTTTAGGCTCCCGGGGTTGGTGTCCATCAGTTGGATTTCAGGTGGCAGCGTGGGGAGCGCGGCGGAGCCTCCTCATCCCCCACACACCGTGCGAGGGCTCACGGCTTGCTCATCCTCCTGGGACAACATGGTGTTGGGATTGATCATGGGAAGCTGCCACAGCCCCTCAAGGCTTTGTTCTAAACAACACACCAGCTCCAGAGATGCTTAGAGGGAGAGAGGGAGGGGGGAAGCAGAGCTGAGCTGGAGGAGGTGGCCCCGGCACACGACGGCCGCTCGCTTGGACCGTGGAGGTGGATTCCTCCGGTTTATGCTGAGCAGTGCAAAAGCTCATTGCCAACTGGGATAGCAACCACCCAGCCTCCCGAGCCTGGAGCAGCTGGGAGCTTGCTGAGGCCAAGGGATGAGCCTGGAACAGCAGCTGAGTCTGGAACAGCAGCCAGGAGAGGTAGACGGGAGGGAAATGAAACCACGAGTTGATGGGAGCAGCTGCCAGGGCTGGCAGGTTGGAGGGGAAGTGTTAGGGGTGTCATGCCTGAGGCACCTCTTACCTTCTGCCTTCCCAGTCCAGAGGCAAAGGAGGCTCCAGACTCATTCCCACTTTGCCTGTTTCTAAATGTTCCCTTTTATACCCTCTAATTGCATTTTTGTACCAAAAAATCCCCTGGAGTGAACAGAGGCTTCCTCTCTCAAAAGACTCATCTCCAATGCAAGTGGAGAGGCACTAATTGCCCTATCAGGGTCTCCAGGGTTTTCCTCTCTATTGTTAGCTATCAAAAATGTGTTCTTAATTTCAGCATTTAGCCCAAATATTTCATTTTTAATTACAGGCCGAGGCAGAGCATGAGACAGTCCAGAGCAACAGCAAAGGCTTCTCCCACCAAGCCAGCACAGCACAGGCTGGGGAGGGATCTCACACAACCCTGGCGGTGGGAAATCCCCAGTCCTGGGGGTTCAGGCAGAGGGGACCCCACCAAACACCTTGTGAGAGGCATCACCTTCCCTGGGAAATAAATCCCAGCCCTGGCACGAGGGTGGGAGATGCATTTTGGGGACTACAATGACCATGACCAACAAAAAACCCACAACCATCGCCACCATCACCACCACGACCATCACCACCACCACTGTCACTCAGGAAAAAGATGGACCTGGTTCTCTGAGTCCTGAGTGGACCAGCCAGACCAGGAGCAGGACTGGAACTGAGGGATGTGCTTCTGGCACGTCCATGCCATGATGTGCTCAGACACACCTTGATTGTGGAGCAGCAAATGCAGAACTTGGCTCCTCCAACTCATATTTTTATTTTGTCTGTAATGTTGTGTAGCTGCCTTGGTGTTTAATACTTGTAATTAACGACAGTGAGAAAGGGATAGTTCTCATCTCCTCCCTTTTCCAAACATTACAATCTGCAGGGTGGGACCAGGGCAGCCCTGCAGCATTTCAAGTGAAAAAGACAAAAAGCAGCAGACAGAGGAATTTACCTTTTGGCAAGTAAGAGGCATCTCTAAGGAAGATGATTTTTAAATCCACCCTGTGTGAAAGAATTCAAATGACATACTTACAACTCCAAAATATTGTAAGTTGCGTGTCTGGAAAAACAAGAGGAATATCCTTTGTTAAAACACGACTTTGAAAAGGATTCCTGGTTCCTATCTGAAACACAAAGGGAGTCTTTTTTAACACGAGATGTCATCATACATTTATTTAAAGCTTTAATGATATGTTTTGGGACATCATCTACGCCTGAACATTCCTCCACTGCAGTTGTGTGGAAGAGGGAGGGGCTTTTTTTCCCCCCATCTTTAAATAGTAAATGAGGCCAATTATCTCATGGTAATTCCAAACGCTAATTTGGTTCCGCTGTAGCTGTCAGTGGCCTATCAAAGCAGCATTTCCAGGTTAATTTTAGGAACACATCCACCCTTTCCAGGCTGCAGAGCCTGAGAGTGGGGAGTGATGCTCAGCTGCAGCCCAGGGACTGCCGGGGCTACGCACAGACCAGGTACAGCCTGGCAGCAGAGCCACCAACCAAGAAACCGGGACACAGAGAGATGTTGAGGGATGGAGACAAACTCCAGAGGGATCCCCCCTGCTCCCAAGGGACTCCAAGCCATGGATGAGCAGGGAAGCATCGCTGGGCAGGCACGGCCCAGGTAGCACTGTCATTGCTGAGTTGTTCTAAATAATAACAGCGATTTTGCACCCCAGTGGGCCTGGAGCTGGCAGTCACTGAAGGCTTTGGGAAGGACCTCAGCGCTTTGATTTATTACAGATTAATGGGATTGATTTATTACTTTTTGTTTCTTTTTTAAGTGGGCTCATTAAAAGCGAAACGATCTTCCTGCGGAGCGTGCAGACAGCAGAGCCACGGGCCCGGGCACTGCTGGTTCCTGGTGCCTTTGTTCAGAATCAGCCTTGCAAACCAGGGAAGATTTATTAATGGTTCCTGGGAGAGATTAGCAACGGGGAAACAGCTCAGGGAGGATTAGGAGCCAAGCAAGTATTAGCCAGTTTTTTTTGATGGAGTGTTTGTCGAAAGTTGCTCTTTTGGGTTTGGAGTGAGGCAGTGAGTGCCCTTCAGCGGGCTGGCAGCCACGGAGCAGGCTCTGCTCCCGGTGATTCATCCGGGTTTGCTGAATTCCAAGGTTTGTTAACTTCAGCTGGTTAATATTTTTTAATTTTTTTTTTTCTTTTTAAATAAGAATCCTATTGTTAGTCCCTCTCAGGCTGTTGCTTTGTATCAGGCTTATGATGACACTGGTTTGGGGAAGCTGCCAGGTCACCTGGAGGGACTGAGGACCTCGGTGTTCCCGGACAGAATGTGCAGCTGCAGCACAACACACTTTGCTCTCTCCCAAGCAACCTCACCAGAGAGCCAGAGATCATTTCCCCCCTTATTTACATCCAATTTTATATCCTGAAAGTTTCTTCTCTCCTTCAGTATCAGGGGGATCAGCTCTGAGGCTTCCCACCCTGCAGACCCCAACCCAGCACCTGTGAGCAGAGCCCCTGCCCACCTAGTGCCCCCCAAGCCTTTCCAATACAGGCAGGACCCTAAAATTTTCCCTCTTGATACCTCTTGTCTGGTTTAGAGCCTGAAGGAATCCGAGTGCAATCATTACACCAGTTTTGTCCCCAAAGGGCAGAGAAGGACAGGCACAACCAGTGCCCCCAAAAGCCAAGCAGTGTGGGGAGCACCTCATTTGCTCCCACCGATCCTCACTGGCCACAGAAGCACCAGCTGCAGTTTGTGCTTATGATTTTTCTGTCACTCTGTGGAAAACACATAAAGCTTGGTATTACAGAAAAAAAAAAAGTTTAGAGAAAACCCCAAAAATCTGAAACCCAAATATCAAAAGATGAAGGAATTTTGAAATTGCATTTCTAACTGAGAACAGCCCCTGACTTCCAAAGATCAAGAGACCCAGGGGACAGATGTGCTCCACCTTCCTCCAGCCACAATTCAGCCCAGGATCGTCTTCTCTCCCCTCCTCAACCAAAGGGCCCTCTCAGGCTCCAGGACAGATGCTCAGCCAGCAGGTTCACCCTGCCTGCACAGTCCCAACCCCTTGATCCCAGAACACTTTCCCGAGCCTCCTCTGGCCGTGCTGCACGCAGATCCGAGCCCTGCTCCAGCCAGCTGAAAACATAATTGGCTTTTTCTGCAGTTTATTTTTTGTTCCGCCTTCAGCACGGTGCTGGAGCCAGGCTAGTCTGGTCACGCTCCCCTTGTTTACAGCCAGTTTCTCCTCCGTTCCCCTCCCTTGGCCTGGTGCTCTCCAACCTGTCCCTTGCTGGGCTCCCCACCCCGCTTGAAGCCGGGCTCTCCATCCCTCCAGGATGAGCCCGATGGGTCCCAGCCCAAGCACATCCCCACGGCCCAGCCTCTCCCAGCGAACTGCAGGGAGGAGTTTCCTCAACTATATGTTTTTTTCAGGAATTAAGAAAATACAAGCGGTGTCTGAACCATCCACGGCAGGAGGGCTGCCAGCCCAGCTGTGGGGGCACAGACCCCCGTGGGGCTCAGCCCGCAGCCACACAGAGCTGTTCCATGCCCCATCCCCGCACCCACCGCGAGCCCCCGCAGCAGCGACAGTCGCCCCCCTCCAGCTCCTGCCAAAGGTTCCGCCGGGAGGGCTTCCCACCTTTCGGGAGAGGGGACGAAGCCCCCGGAGGAGCCGAGGGCACCCTCCACCTGCCCGGGGGGCTGCGTTGAGCGGCCGGGCGGTGCTCCGGGGGGGCGGGTGGCTCTGCTCGGTCCCCGCACCGCCTCGGGAGCATCCCCCCGCCAGCACCGCGACCCGCACCCCTCGCCGGGGGTGACCCCCCCGCCCCCGATCCCCCGCCCCGGGCCCCGAGCAGCCCAGCCCGGTCCCCGCCCCGAGGTGCCCGCACCCCCCGGCTCCGCCGCTCGAGCTCCCCCGTGCGCCCTGCCCCGGGAGCCGGCGGCGGCGCGCCCGGCGCTGTCCCCGTCCCCGTCCCCGTCCCCGTGCCCGTGCCCGTGCCCGTCCCTGCCCCGCAGCTCCCGCACCGGCCATGCCGGGGCCGCGCCGGGACCGCCCGGCCGTGCTGCTGCTGCTCGGGGCTCTGCTGGCCGCCGACCTCTACTTCCACCTCTGGCCGCGGGCGCGGCGGGAGCTGCAGGGGCAAAGGGTTCCGTCCCCCTGGGGCTGCCCCTGCCGCCGCCGTCCCCCCTCCGCCGGGACCCCCGGCCCGCGCCCGCCGCCCCGCGCCCGCGCCGCCCCCGCGCTGCGCCGCCTCTTCGCCCACCCGCTGTACCGCACCGCCCCGCCGGGCCCCGCCGAGCCGCTGCTGGGCGCCCGCGAAGCCCTGCGCTACTACCGGCGGAAGGCGGCTCGCTGGAACAGGTGCGTCCCGCCGCCGCGGCACCCCCGCACCGGGCACCCTCTGTGCGGGCATCCCCTGCGCGGGCATCTCCTGGGCTCCCCTTGCGCGGGCACTCCCTTCCCGGGCATCTCCTGGGCACCCCTTTCCTGGGCACCCCTTTCCTGGACACCCCTTTCCCAGGCATCTCCTGGGCACCCCTTTCCTCGACACCCCTTTCCCGGGCATCTCCTGGGCACCCCTTTCCTGGGCACCCCCTTCCCGGGCATCTCCTGGGCATCCCTTTCCTGGGCACCCCCTTCCCGGGCATCTCCTGGGTACCCCTCTCCTGGGCACCCCCTTCCCGGGCATCTCCTGGGCATCCCTTTCCTGGGCACCCCCTTCTCGGGCATCTCCTGGGCACCCCTTGCACGGGCACTCCCTTCCCGGGCATTTCCTGCGTGGGCACCTCCTGGTCACTCCCTTTGCAGGCACCCCTTGCATGGACACCCCCTTCTCAGGCATCTCCTGGGCATCCCTTTCCTGGGCACCCCCTTCCCGGGCACCTCCTGTGCAGGCATCTCCTGGTCACTCCCTTTGCAGGCACTCCTTTTCTGAGCACCCCTTTCCCGGGCACTCCTTTCACGGACACCTCCTGCATGGACATCTCCTGGGCACCCCTTTCATGGGCACCCCCTTCCCGGACATCTCCTGGGCACTGTTTTCTTGGGAACCTCCTGGGCACTCTCTTACCAGGCACCCCTTGCATGGGCATCCCCTTCCCGGGCATCTCCTGGGCATCCCTTTCCCAGACACCCCCTTCCTATGCATTTCCTGGGTACGCCGTTCCCAGGCACCCCCTGTATGGACATCTCCTGGGCATTCCTTTCCCGGGTGCCCCTTTTCCGGGCACCCCCTTCCCGGGAATCTTCTGAGCACCCCTTTCTTGGACACACCCTGTACAAGCACCGCCTTCCCAGGCAATCCCTGCACAGGTACCTCCTGGGCACCCTCTTCTCAGGCTCCCTTTGCATGGGAACACACTTCTCTGGCATCTCCTGGGCACCCCTTTCTTGGGCACCCCCTGTGAGTGCATCTCCTGCACGGGCATTTTCTGGGAACCCCCTTCCCGGGCACCTTCCCTGCTCCTGCATCTCCTGAGCACCCCCTTCCTGGGCACCCCTGTACAGGTGTCCCTGCACTGGCATGTCCTGGGTGCACTCTTACCAGGCACTCCCTGTATGGGCACCTCCTGTACAGGTACCTCAGCTCTCCCAGCCACCCCTCCCCTGCTTAAGCATTCCATACCTGGGAATGGCAACAGAACCCCCTTGGTGTCCTGTGGCACCCCCAGTTGAGCTTGCACCCCATTTCTGGCTCTCTGCCCCACTGCCCTCCCCATCACCCCCCTCCCCAACAACCAGCCCCCCATGGACAGGCAGAGCTGGGCAGAGCTGGGAGGCACCTTCCTGGGGTGTGTCCTGCCCATCTCTGCTGACAGATTCCCAGGGAAAGGGATCCCCAGCTCAGTCCTCCTCCTGCTGCCTCTCCCAGCCCAAGCAATGGCTACAGGAAAACTCCCCCATCTCCTGCCCTTGGGGTGGGACTGTCACAAAGTGGGGGGACAGTGACAGTGACCTTCAGCACCAACTCCAAACATCAACTACATGAGCATGATCTGACCACTGGGCCCTGGACCCCTGATCTAACCCCCCTTGCAGGAGGGCTGGGACCAAGCTGGAAACATTCAGCATCCCCCAGGACCCCCCAGCTCCTCCCTACACCCCAACAGCTTTTCCATTCGTGTACAAACTGGGATACAACAGAGCACAGAGCTCCCAGTGCTCACAGCATCACCTCACCTGCAAGGGGACGGCAGCATCTCCCAGGGACCACCTCAGGGATCCCTGTCCTGGAACTTCCCCATTGCCCAAGTTTGGTTTCCAGCACCAGAGCGGCCCCTGCTCCTCCTGCCACCTCTGATGTTTGCTGAGCTGAGTGAGCAGGATTCTCAAGCTCCCACTTTCTCCACTTCAGTGCCTATCCCTGCTGTTTCTGTGGGACTCACCCAGTGCTGGTTCCATGTGAGATTCACAGGAGGAGATGATGGGAAGTGTTAATGGAAGGAAACAAAGAACAACCTCCATGGTTCAGGGTCTGGAACTACCCTGTGTGCTCAGTCAGGATCACCCCTACGAGGCTCTTCCCTGGCTCAAGTCAGTCTGGAGCACGTTGGATCCTTCATCACATCACCTGAAGTCCGTGGATGGTGGGTTTGGGCATCCCTGGCTGTGCCACGGACCCGCCTTGGGTGCACCTTCTCAGAGCTGAGCAGTGCCTCCTGAAGACATCAGGATTTGGGTACCAAGATGGACATTTCCCAAGATGGGCATTTCCCAAGAAAAATCCTGGTGGGAACGGGGGATTTAAACTGAAACAGCTCACGGCTTGATGGCTGCACCATCAGAAGTCCTGAGCCCCTGGTGCTGAGCTCTTTCTGCAGCGCTGGCATTGTGTCCACACCTCGCCTGCAGGACAGCCCTGGCTGTTCAGGTAGAAGTCTGCATTCCCTGATTTTATTTACCACTTTGTCTAAACGTGGTGTTGGCGACAAAGGCTGCACCTTCCCTCCTGCTCCGAGGTTTTGGTTGTGATGTCTCCGGGAGGAACGTCATGGTGCCATTTGTCCTTGACTGACTTCGCTTTGCTCCTCCAGGAAGGAAAGGGAGGCAGGGTATTGATTATTCCTCAGTCACCTTGAAATAAAATATGTGGTGCTCATAAGCGGGTAGAAGCTCCGGGGAGCACGGACGGGCCGAGGTGACACACAGCGGCCTCTGCAACGACCTGCCAGCAACCACTGGTGCTGCAAACTGAACAGAGAATCAGGTGGCACTTGCCAGGGCTGGTGCTTTTCAGGAGACCATCAGGTTGCTGTGGGGATGGAGGAATTCCTCCCTCACCAGGAGCACCTCAGGGCCCGTGTCCTCTCCAGCGTGGTCAGGGAAGGAGCCATCTCTGTAATTGCTGAGAGCCAAGGGCAGTGTCCTCGTGGGAGCCAGGAATCCATGGCTTTCCCTCCCAATCCATGGGTTTAGCAAAGCTGCTGCTGCTGTTGAGGATTGAAGAGTGAAGTCCACAGCAGCTCCACACCCAGGCAGGAGAGGGTGAGAGCTGAGTGTCCATGTGGATCCTCTCCTGCGGCGTGAAGAGGTGACGGGGTGACAACACGTTTCTCCATCACCCATAGGTCTGGCTGTTGGCAGAGCAGCTTTTGGAGCAGCAGGATGCTCCTCTTGAGTGGAACAAGCTGCAGCTTAACCTCCAGCACAGCGTGTCTGTCTTCATTTCTGCAGCCAGATGGACATCATCTGGATGGGGACTCTGCCAGCTCCTGGAGTGGCCCCAGGACACGTCCCGTTTGGATACCCGTGGCCAAGGGGAGCACAGCAGTGCTTGTCCCCCTCCACAGAGCTCTCTGGCTGCTGCCCATCACTGTGCTGTTCCCCAGCACTTCAGTCAGGACCAGGAGTTTGATTGCAGGATGCAGAACCAGCTGCAGAGACTGATGGGGATGCAGGAAGGAAACGGCAAAAAAAACCATCCACACCTCTTCAAAACCAAAAAAAAAAACAAAACCAAAAACAGAACCCTTAAAAGCTCCAGAGATTATTTTTATCCTTGAAGGAACAGCTTTGAAACCCCAAACTCAGGGCACTGGTGGCCTGAGCCCAGTGTCACCTCACTCTCAGCCCCCCCTCCAGCCCAGCTGAGAGCCAGGGCCACCCTGTGGCTATTTATAGCGGGGTAAAAATGAACCCTGTTTTTATATCATTATGCCTTTTTGCAGAGATCTGTTTTTACAGGGAAATATTTCAGGAATCCTGAAGGAAACAGGGAGGCAGAGGGAGCTGTATTTTGGGTTTAAAGTCTGGGAAGGGGCTGGCTCACCCAGGGCAGGGCCCATGTGGGTGCAGGGCTGGGATCTGCCTCCCCTTGCATAACCACTGCATTTTTTTCCCCACTGATAATCCCTTGCTCACTGCCACCCCGGGGGAACAGCCTGTGTGCATGGGAGGCAGGAGAGCAAATATGGTAAAATATTTGGGCAGCTTCCCTAGGGAAAAATCCTGAGTCATTCTTCTACATCACACTGGGGTTTAATGTCCCTGGCTGTGGTGAGGGTTAAGGTTGTGCCTCAAAGAACTGTCCACAGGAAACCTGGCGCAGGGCAGCAGCATGGAAGGGTCAGGGCACATCCACTGGAGCTGACAGCATTCCAGGGCCACATCCCTGTGCACAGGGGGGCTTCTGCCTCCTTTGCAGCCAGCCTGAGCAAAGAGCTGGAGCAGGAGGGAAATGCTCCAGCACCATTCCCTCTGACCACACACACGTGGACTTCGTGCTGTGGCTGACCTGGTCCAATGGAAAGACAAACAAACTGGGAGAGGGAACAGGCTCCCGTGACCTGTACGTGCAACCTGTCTCTCCAGTTCCTAGATGTTTCCCAGGATACTACTGAAACATGTCCCTCACCTCCGGAAGGTTCATCCCTTGCTTGCAGTTAGCCTGGACTAATCACGCTGTTTAACCTGCTTGGATGGAGAAGGATGATGGAAAAAAACACAACCAAACCCCAGCTGTTGGGCTGAGCAGGGAAACAAAAAAGCCAGCCAGCACCCAGGAGCCCTTTATAATATGATAAATGCCTTGGTGAATGGTCAGCACTCGCTGCAGCATTTCCGAGCTCAGGCTCTGGCTGAGGTCTGGCCAGGAGTGTGGCACTTCCCTCTCTCCAGCCACTCCATCCCAGCCTGCGTTAATGTCCCACTCCTTATCAGCCCCCAGCTCCTGTTTGCTCTCAGAGATGTGTCCTGGCTCTTCCAGTGCAAACTGAACTTTCCCTCTGTCAGGACTGGCTGCTCCATGCACGGCCCGGGCAGAGTTAATGGGAAACTGTCACTCTGCTGGGTGGAGTGAGTGACCTCTCCTTTCCAGAGCTTGGGTCCCAGCCTTGGAGGTCTTGAGGCTGAGGAAAATGCTGACTAGTTGTAGAGATGGTTTTGGATTATTACTGAACTTGGGAGGCCCCTTCAGCTCCACCTGCCAAGAAAGGACTGGGTAGGACCTTGATTTTAAGAGACGATGGGCAGGATGCTGCCGGATGGCCTTGTCACATCCCTGCTCACCGAGCTGAGGGCTGTGAATCTGCCCATGGAATTGCAATTTGTGGCTCTCAGTGACTTTTTTCCCTGCCCGGGACCTCTAGCTTCAGGAAAAAATTCTGTCAGAGGTGTAATACTATAAAGACTGTCCTCTGTGGACAGACAAGACCCCGTTGTTCTCCTGGGCTTCCCAGACACCTCACTGAACAGTCAAGACCCAAGTTATCTGCTGTCACATCACCTCCCCTCCTCAAACCCGGCCAGGAGCCTCTAGTTCCTCTGGGAAGCACTGCATCCATCCCACACCAGCTCTTTGTGATGCTGGAGGTGCAGTTCAGCTCCAGTCATGCCCTCCAGGTCCTGGTGGGATGAGGAAAAGACAACAGAGTCCCTCGTGTTTCCCTGAGGCCGCTTTCCAGGGCTTTACAGAGGCAGAAGGTGGCACAGCTTGACCATCTCAGTCACTGCTCCCTGCCTCAGTTTCCCCTCGGGTGGCACCCAGGGTCCTTATCCACCCCATGTCCCTCCAGCTCTACTCCTGGCACCCTCCCCACTCCCCAACGGACTCCGGGCTCAGAGCACTCAGGTTTTCCATCCCATGGCTTATCCTCATCACCCTGTCACTGCTCTCTTCCAGGAGACACAAGCTCTACAGGGAGGAGCTCAACCTGACCTCCCCGGCAGTGCCGGTGCCGCTCCGGCCAGAAGCCAGCTGGCTGCAGTTCCACCTGGGCATCAGCAGGGATGGGCTCTACCCACGCTCCAGCCCCGTTGTTAACAGGCTCCTCTGGGACATGCAGGAGTTCCCCACCATCAGTGCTGGTGAGCACCTTCCTACCACGGGAGCTGGGATGGGCCAGCTGGGAGCTGCGTAGGGCTGGGGGGCTCCAGCCCCCACAGATCCCTTCTGCAAACCTTTGGAGCCTGGGAGAGGGGGGGTCTGCACTGGAGACAGAGCCCAGCGGGGTCTCACCACTGCTCCTGCCCTTGCAGATTACAGCCAGGATGAGAAGGCACTGCTGGGAGCCTGTGACTGCAGCCAGAGTGAGTGTGGCACTTGGGGCTCACCCCTGCACCCCATTGCTTGGGCTGGCCCCATCCCCAGCTCCTCCATCCCAGCCTCAGCCAGGGAAATGCAAAGCCAGGCAATACCAGGCTCTTCTCCCTCCCATTAAACCCCTCCACCCCAGCAGAGGCTGGGATTGTAGACCATGGAATCCTTAAGGTTGGAAAAGACTTCTAAAATCATCCAGTCCAACTGTTCCCCCAGCACTGCAAAGCCCACCACTAAAACATGTCCCCAAGTGCCACGTTTAGATGTTTTTTGAGCACTTCCAGGGATGATGATTCCACCACTTCCATGAGTGGCCTGTTTGATGTGGGTACCAGGACACTGGTACACCACTGGTTTCTGCTGGGGAGGAGAAAAGAGCCCCCAGGGGGGATGTAACAAATGGCTGTTGGGAGAGGGGCTGGAAGGAAATCTCTGTGGCACAAGGGAGAGGGGGGAGAAGAAAAATAACTAGAAAGAGAGGAGCAGCTGGAAGGGGTGATGGGATGCACTTGCTGGGGTGGAAAGCTGAGTTGTGCTGGGGTGTGTAACTGCCCAGTCCACTGATATCCTGTTTCCTCCCCAAGTCGTGAAGCCCAGCGGTGTCCACCTGAAGTTGGTCCTCAGGTTCCAGGATTTTGGGAAAGCCATGTTCAAGCCTATGAGGTAAGGACACCATCAGAGCCCCCTGAGCCCCCTGCAGAGGCAGAACCCTGCTGTGAGTGAGGGGTGTGAGCATCCTTGGCAGGGCCAGCCACACCACTGCCACACCTTCCCCCTGCCCCACTCAGCTTCCTGGACAGCTGAGAAGGTTTAATTATTCTTGGCTGCTCACACCATCCCAGGAACACACGTGGATAAACACCAGTGTTCCCACGCTGCTATTGATGTTGGATATTTCTCAGTTCACAAATGCCAGACTGCAAAGGACACTTGTTCTCCTGAGAGCTTTACCATTAGGGACTGCTCGTTTCCTCCTCTTCCCCAGCTGACTTTGGGGGTTTACCTTGTTTTTCCTTGGATTCCTAAGAGTGTTTCCAAGAAACAGCCATCAGTCCATCTCACCTCAAACAGTTTTAAATTGCTTCTGCACTTATTTGCAGCCCCTTGGGACTCTTCATGTCTGTTCCCCCTCACTTCACTGTCCATGCACAGGCAGGGCACCTGGCAGTGTGGTTTCCTCATCCAGAGGGCAGCCAGCTCCTCTCCTGTTGGTTTCCATCCACCTCTGCCCTGTGTCCATCAGTGTCCAACGGGTCCTGGAGGGGAAGGAAAGCATCCCTGCACTCAGCTGAGCCAGGAGGGCTCCACAGTGCCCGTGGGCTTTCCTGTGCCATGCAGCTGCCTGGGAGGCTAAGCATCAAATCCACGTGCTGCACATATTGGGCCACTGTGTGGCAGCCAGTAAACTGGATTAGGTGAGCTGGTTTCCCACCTCAGGGATATGAGAGCATCAAACCTGAGCCTTTCTCTGCCTCTCACAGGGTCAGAAGAGGCACAGCACAACCTCCAGCACCCCTTGATGCTGTACCCACCTGAAACACTGTCCCAAGGGGGTCTAAGCTCTGGCACAAGCAGATTTAAAGCCCACAGTCAGCCCTTCTGCCTCCCTCACCCACCTGGCACTGAGACAGGGTGCAAGTGCTGCTCCCTGGCAGAGCAGGTGATGGCTCCAGCTCGGCACTGGACGCTTTGGGTCCTGGCCTGGGCACCTGCAGCTCTGCCCCGTGGCCACGCAGGGTCTGTCCCTGAGCCCACCTGCTGTCCCTGTGTGCCACCACTGTGTGTCCAGGCTGCCTGGCAGCTTGGTGAGGTTCACCCCCTGCTCCCTCCCAGGCAGAAACGCGAGGAAGAGACTCCCGAGGACTTTTTCTACTTTGTTGACTTCCAGCGGCACAACGCGGAGATCGCCGCCTTCCACCTGGACAGGTGAGGACCTGCCACAGCACCGGCCTCCTCCTCCTCCTCCTCCTGCTGCCAGGGCCTGCTCCTCTGCCCACAGAGAGCTTTGGCACGGGAAAATCCATGCTGAGCCCAGCTTGGCCTCAGGGAAGGGATTGCTCTGGAGCTGATGTGTTATTTGGGGATGGGGCGGCTCTGGCTCTCACCTGACCCCCCAGGAGTCAGCTTTGCCTTGGCCACTGCATGAGAACAGGTGAAGTCCAGGTTGGAACAGGTCAGATACTCACCTGGTTGTCACACAGCCACACACACACATCCCTCCACTGCATCCAAGTGCAACGCTGAGCTCTGGGCACAACCTGGGTGCCCTCCCAGTGAGGGAGTCACACGCTCAATCAGCAATCAAGATGTGTTTTGGATGGAGATAAACTGCAGAGATGCAGTTTTAAGCCCTCAGCTAATGAGCAATTAACCTGGCACCTCTTTCCAGCAGAGTTTGTATTTAATAAAATCAAATACACCCTTCTCAGAAGATGAGGGCAGCAGCCTTTCTCCCCTCAATGGGATGAGTACTGAACATCAAGGGAAGGCGATCCCTGATGGTGATGGTGGATAGGGGGTCTCTAATTCCTTAGGATAAGCAGGACTAGGCTAAGTCCTGTAGCTCAAACTCCAAGAAGGGGAAAGAGGGGAGCTGAATTCCCTTCCCAGTTCTGCCCCTACATCACCACAGTGACTCTGCTTGACTCAGCTACCACCAGCTCCCTCTGCAGCTCCACCGCCACAAAAATGAGGCCAGACTGCTTTTTCTGAAGTGCTTTGTGGTTTTTAGAGCTGAAAGATGCTGGATGAAAGCAAATATTTTTTTTTTCCCTTTAAACATTGCTCAATAAGTAACAGGCTAAATCCTGTTTTGTGCCTGATTCCCAGGAGCAGAGGACATTACCCAAGGAGCAAAGCAGAGCATTAGCCCGTTCACCCCGTGTTCCTGACTCAGCAATCAGCAGCAGCTTCCCACTCTCTGCCAGGAATGCCTTCCTGCCCCAGGCCCTGAGGTTTTTAAGAATATTTTAGAGGAATCAGCTGGGTTTGAGAGGAGGGGGTGCCTCCTCAGCCACATTGTACCGGGATCAACATCTTTTCTCTGTGTCAAACCAACACTGTAGAAGGGCCTGAAGGGCTGTTCTGGCCCCTGAAGAACCCCACTTGTGTGCAAGGGGATGGGAGAAACCGAGGCAAGACCTGTTAGGGAAAAAGACAGGAATCCTGGAGAACATCCAGATTGTTCCTGGCAGCAGCTGTTAAAATACCAAAATCCAAACTCAGCCACATTTTGGCCCAGAGGGGCAAAACGGCTTTTTGCTAGAGGGAATCTGGGAGAAAAAAAACCCCACGTGGGTACAGTGGTCTGAAGGCTCCTGGTTCCCTGGCAGAAGGGGTGAGGGCAGCACCTGCCATCCCGTTGTGCCAGCCTGTGCAGCAATGTCCCTTTGCACTGTGCCCTCCGTGCAGGATCCTGGATTTCCGGAGGGTGCCGCCCACAGTTGGGAGGTGGATCAACGTCACCAAGGAGATCCTGGAGGTCACCAAGAACGAGATCCTGCAGAGCGTGTTCTTCGTCTCACCAGGTGGGCCAGCCTTCGGCTGCTGTGAGCTGGGGCGAGGCAAGTTATGGTCCAGGTGGTCTTTAAGGCCCCTTCCAACCTAAACCAAACCTCTGTTGGTCCGTGGTGGGAGGAAGGGCAGGACCTGCTGGCAGAAGGGGCCACAGGACTCCTGCTGTGGTGCAGAACTGAAATTCCTGGGTGGAACAGGTGCACAAAGACAAGGTTACAGCAGAGGTGTCCCTCTCCCAGCCTGCAGCTGGAATCATCCACCAGGTCTATTTATCTGCCCTCTTTTCCTGACCTTTCCCTTAGTGTGGGACCAGGTCTGTCCATCAGACAAAATCCCTGATTGGGCAGTTTCCCATCCATGAGGTGGTTGTGTCACAGCATACACAGTCACTGTCCCACAGTGGGGAAGGGGTCAGCCCAGGCCACCTCACAGCCTCCTGGAGATCACAGCTCCTTTCCCTGTTTTCTCCTCCCCTCCCAGCCAGCAACGTCTGCTTCTTTGCCAAGTGCCCCTACATGTGCAAGACGGAGTACGCGGTGTGTGGGAACCCTCACCTCCTGGAAGGGTCCCTCTCTGCCTTCCTGCCCTCCCTCAACCTGGCACCACGGCTCTCCATCCCCAACCCCTGGATCCGGTCCTACTCGTTTGATGGAAAAGAGGAGTAAGTGGGTAAATGATGCTGCTTCCCATAATATCTGCACTGCAGGGAGCACGTGGGGACAGACACACGGACAGAAACGGTGCAGGCAGAGGAAGGTTCAGGGTGCCCATAATTAATCTAATAACTCTCTCAAAGCCTGGGCGTTGGCTGGGTTTGAATTCCAGCCTCCTGCGAGCACAAGGAGGGAGGTTTAAGTCCAGGCTTGGGGGGGCTCTTGGGACACAGAAGCTGCAGCTGAATGAGTCTTCCCCTTCTCCATCTCCTGCAGGTGGGAAGTGAATCCTCTCTACTGCAACACAGTGAGGGAGATCTACCCCTACAGCAACGGCAACCGGCTGCTCAACATCGTGGACATGGCCATCTTTGACTTCCTAACAGGTATGATGGAGGGGGAAGGACATTCCTCCCATGTAGGCCTTCAGCATCAGTCTTCCTGCCCTCTCTCCCATGCCATGGAGTTTCTCAAGGCCATCCCCTCTCCTCCAGAGACAGTTTGGGGAGGCTGCTGTCTCCCCACAGCCCCCCCCCAGACTCACCCCAGCCCACTCCCCAGCAAGGTGAAAGCAGCAGCTCTGAGCATCTTAAACGCTTCCAGCATGGCAACAAATATTCCATGTAGACCTGAAAGAAAACACAGGATAGTTTAGAAAACCACCAGGTCACAGGCAAGGGAAACTCTGTTCCTCTGTCTGCCCTTTGCCAGGGAACATGGACCGTCACCACTACGAAATGTTCACCAAGTTTGGGGATGATGGATTCCTCTTGCACCTGGACAATGCCAGAGGGTGAGGCTGCAGGAGGAGGGAGGGGAGGGGGGAAGGGGCTGGGCAGGCACTGAACTCTCTGCTCCTTGCTTTACCCCCAGGTTTGGGCGGCATTCCCACGATGAAACCTCCATCCTGGCTCCGCTGTCCCAGTGTTGCATGTAAGTACCAGCTTCGCCTTCCTCCCCAGGAATGTTGGTGTTCCCTCTGTAATGGGAACTGCTGGAAGTCACCCAGGCCTGGCTCCATCCAGCAGCACAGGGAAGACCCTGCTAATCCCAGCCAAGGGGCAGGCTGGATGCTGGAGCATGGGAATACAAGTGGAAAAGCATTCACTGTTAAACCAGGAGATGCTGCCCATTGGATCAAGCCCTTCCAGAAGGCTCTCCTAGCATTTCCCAGCTCATCAACATGAGATGATATCAGAAAGCACAGAAATCTCCATCCAAAATCCTGGTGGAACTTTGATGCAGTTAATCAAGTTTCCTCTTCCCACAGCATTAAGGGGAAGCTCAGAAATTTAACTATTCAAACCCTGCCTTCCCCCTTTATTAATTCATATAAGTCATCAGCTGAAAGTGAAATTTAAGAGACAGAAAAAGCTGCTCTTCCCTGAGGTTTTTTTTTTTAGGTTTCTTTTCTTTTCTTTAGGTTTCTTTTCTTTTCTTTTACCTCTTTCCTTGCTGTACCTGCTCAACCTCACCCTCGAGGTGATAACTGCACTATCCCCACACACCTCTATTACTGGGTCTAATTTTAAGAACTGTTATTTGCTCCAAGGAGTCTTTTCATTTATAATTGCGGGCTTGCAGTGAATCCTCCTTCTGAGCTCTTATTTTGTGCAGTTTAAAATTAACTCTGCCTCTTAATTTGATCTGCAAACTGTAACATCCACAGGTCAGATCATTCTCATTCTTCCAGATCCACCCCCCAGAAACGGGCTCCTAATTTAATTCTCCTTGTAAAAGGCAGTGGTAAGAGAACCTGCAAGCTGCACCTTGTCATAAACCAACCAGGACCAAGAACAGTGTAAAAACAACTTGTGCTGCCTGAGGGAGACACGCAAAAACCTCATTTCCACAAGAACCAATCCGTTTGGAGTGGGGGAGCATCCAGAACTGCTTGGAAGGGAAGTCAAGAGGTTTACTTGAGTAAGCACACAGAGGCCACAAATTTCAGCCTGCCCTGACCTGGACACAGCCCACAGAGTCACCTCCTTGCTCCTACACAAAGCCAAGCCCTGTACATGCAAGGAGGAACAAACTCCTCCAGCCCCTCCAGACAGAGGGAGCACTGGAACCACAGGGATGCTGAACAGCTGCTCCCTTCCCTGTTAAACACATCCATCTCCTTCCCAGCTGAGTTCTTCTCCAAGTCTGGCTTCCAGCAGATTTATCTGGTATTTTTAGCTGCCTTTCACAACTCCCACCCCAGCCCTTGTCCCACACGTTGGAGCCTGCAGGTCTCCTCTCCCAGCACAGTGAATGGCACAAATACAGCCGTGCCATGAGCTGGTCTTTTCCCTGAAAGGGTCAAAACCCTCCTCGAGGCTCAGACAGGCTTGAAAACAGCCCCTACTTAACCTAATGAAGTCCCTGGAAGGCTCTGGGTGAAATCTTCAGCAGTTCAGCACAGCCACGGGGTCACAGCCACCCCGTGGGAGCAGAGCGGGGCTGGCAGCAGGATTTCCAGCTCACGCTCCTCTCCGTGCTCTGCTTGTTGTGCAACTGCTGCAGCATTAAATCAGCCTTTCCCCACGGGGTCAGACTATCCCGTTCTCCACCTCCAAGCCCTGTCACTGTTGGGAGCAGAGCAAACACAGCTGGTGTTTACCCACAGCAGCTCTTCAGCCACCCGCTGCCTCGGAGGACAGCGCACAGATGCTCCTTCACATCTGCTCCCCACACAGCCTCCTCTGGCAGCAGCAGCACCTCACAGCTGGGATTTGAAGCCTCGTTGCCAGCCTTCACACTTGATCAATTGATCATTTTTTTTTCAGGAATATTAATGCAGGAGGATGGTGGCTGCCCCCGTGGCAGCTGGTCATGGCACTGTCCCCCCTCCCTCGTGCAGGAGGCATCGCTGACCACAGACATGCACCTCGCTCTGCTGCTCCCTGTTTAGATTAGATATTAGGAAAACATTTTCATGGAAAGGGTTTTAAAGCAATGGAACACCTGCCCAGGGAAGTGGTGGAATCACCATCCCTGGAAGTGTTCAAAGAACGTGTGGACGTGGCACCTGAGGACATGGTTTAATAGTGAACATGGTGGTGGCTGGGTTGATGGTTGGATGTGATGATCCTAAAGGTCTTTTCCAACCTTAACAATTCCATGATTCTCCCCAGCACGTGGTACAGCCCAGTGGCTGCCCATCCAGGCACAGCCACAACCCTTTCCCAAACAGCACATGGCCTGTTACAGCTGCAGAGAGCCAGATCAACATTCCCAATCAATGCCCTGGGTAAACAACAGCCATACAGAGGCAAATTCTGGAGCTGCCCAAAATGGATCTGACTACACCTTTTTTCCATCTGAAAATTCTGTCTCGGCTAAATCCAAATGGTTCCACAAACGTGGACCACTTTGTTTCCAGAATTTAAAGGGCAATAATTAAAACCACTGATTAATTCCAATATTAGAGATGCTGAAGTCAACACACTTTTGCTGAGGATTAAACAAATGATTTCAGAATACTTAGTTTTGTGCCCAGAAGTGCTCCAAGACTGTAGCTTTTCATCTCATTTTCTGTCAAAGGAAAATCATATTTAAATCTCAGTACCTCTTAAGGTGAAAAGTGACAGTTACATCAGTTCCAGGAAATACTTCCTCTGTTTCTTCAGGGTTTTGACAGAAGATATTTTCTCATTTATGCCTCTTCATTCACTTGCCCCTCTGCTCCCATCTCATAAATGTCATCCCTGGGGACATGGCACCACCCTGCAGGAAGGTGGGGAGCTGGTTCATCTCTGACTCAGAGGAAAAACACTCACTACTGAGAGCTTCGATCATGTTTTCCTCTCTGGTGACAGAAATCAGCAGTACAAACACTCCAGAAAAACAAAGGAAGAAGAAGAGGTTTCTGCAAAAAATTTCGTTTCCTTCCAAAAGGGAAAGATATTGTTCCAAAAATGTTTAAGTTTCCTCACCCATCTCTGCCCTCCCTCCTTCCCCTGCTGCCAGGGGGCTGGGTTTTCCTGGGATGCTGCAAGAGGTTTGCATTGAGGTGTCCAATTCCTTTTTTTCCAGAATAAAGAGGACGACGTTACTGCGGCTCCAGCTCTTGGCCGAGCCCAAGTATCGGCTCAGCGACGTGATGAGGGAATCCCTCCTGCAGGACCCCCTGGCCCCCATCCTCACCGAGCCCCATCTCCTGGCCTTGGACAGACGGCTGCAGCTCATCCTGGAAGCTGTGAGGAAGTGCATAGACACCTATGGAGAAGCCACTGTGGTGGCCAACGACACCACTCAGCCCCAGGCTCCTGCGTCAGACAGAGCGAAGCTGGACACTTAAACAGCCCTGAACTCGTGCTCAGAGGCAGGGAAAACCCCTGCAAGGCAAGTGGCAGGTTTAACAGCTGGTGATTTCCACCTGCAAACACTTGCAGAGACTGGGAGGAGAAACTCTTCAGAAGATCCTCAAGAATCGCGCTGGGCTTCTGTGCTGGCACTCAACCAGAGCTGCTGTGCTTGGCCAGGGTGTTGGTGTGACTGCAGCAGATCTTTGCACCCCAAACACCAGCTCTGTGGTGGAAAAGCAGTGATCTGCTGTTCTGGAGTTGGTCCTGCCCTTGGGAGGGTGGGGGAACACGTGGCCTTGGTTTGCTCAGCCTGCACGGGGATGCCAGTCCTGGTGAAGAACACAAATAGATCCGAGGATGGGGGCTGAATAAAGAGGTGCCAGGAGCATTTTCCTCTTATTTGTTCTGTAAGCAAGACTGTGTGTGAGAAAAGAGCAACATTACTTCACAAAGGCAGTGCCTGCCACTGAGACAAGACAACACATTGACTCAGCTTGGTCAGACCAAGGAGCACTTGCACTTACCCACCATCAGCTCTGTGCTGCCTCTTGGTCTCTTCATCAGTGATCAACCCACTCCACCTCCATCTGTGCCCGTCACACAAAGCCCCTTGCCTCACACAGCAGTAAAACCACTTCTTTTACCTGTCTCGTGAGTGGAAGAGCCAGTCTGGGTTACAAAAGAGAGGCAGGTGTGTGTTGCCTTTGACCCCAAGGGAAAAAAAACCAAGCCAGCCAAAAACAACCCCAAAAATCAAACTGCTCTGAGACACACGACTGTATTTACAATTCAGGAACCCACCCATTCCTGGTGAGAACATTCTGCCAAAGGGGGGGGATCTATCTCAAGTCATCTCCTTTTAAATCATTTAAATGATAACTTTAAAATCATTTAAGTTGTCATAATTCCTGGAAAATGGAAACTGTGTCCTGCCTCCCCCCCCCCATGCATTTTGAGGAGATGCAATAGAAACTGGAGACCAAAAAAGTGTGAAGGGTTATTGTAGTTATTTCAGTTTCCAGCTTTTCCACAGTCTCAATCAGAATTCTTGACACTGGGGACTTGCATACCTTTCTACTCCTGTGGACAGATGAAAATAAGAGGATTTAACTCCCTCTCAGCATGTTCAGTGTGTTGTTTTTTTTCAGTACAGCACAATGAATTCCCAAAGTTTTATCTCCCTCTACCGGTGACTTTTTGTGCTCTCACCACACAGGACGAGCCCAAAATTAACTCGGTTGTTGTCAGGGGATGGTGACTTGGCTGCTCCAACAGGAAAAACGTGGCAACAGAAGATAAGCTTAAAAGTAACATTATAGTTATATAGTGTATAGTTATAAGGTTGGAAGTGGAGGTTTTCAAGTTTCACTTTAGGTGATAAATGTTCTGCTTTCAGCCTGGGTTTTTTAGGTAATAAAAATCCTGGTTTCAGCCTGGTTTTTCTTCAGTCAAGGGGAAGGGGAAAGGGAGGGAAGGGTGAAGGAAGCAAACCCATGGATATTTGAATGGCTGCTACACTAACAGGGTTGCAAGGTTGCTTTCTTCTCATTTTCACTCTCTTTTACATTATAGATACATTTTTAATGTATCTTCAAACTCGGGTGATCCAGTCAGGATCCAGCTTTCTCGGGGCTGGATGTAAAACACATCTAGTCTGAGCTGCTTCAGGTCACCACTCTTCAAATGTTTCCCTGCTTCATCACAGCTGAAAATCCCCCTCTTCCCCTTCCCACTGTCTGCCCCCCAGAACTCGTCCATGATTAATCACCACGTGCTCCAAACCTTCATGAAGGGTTTTCAGAGATGGGAGTGGCCAACTCAGGGCAGCTTCTGAGCTCCAATAATCATGTCTGGGCTGGGAATCGCCAACGGGAAGAGATCAAAGCAGCACAAGTGGCTGAGACACTCAAAGGAGACACAGGGGCCTTCTCACTGCAAAAATCAGTCATGCCAGAGCTCCAGAGGAATTCCCAGGCTGGCACATGGAGACCAAGCTCTCCACAGGCTCCGAGGGGAAGGTTCAGGACCTGGACTCAACCCTGTGGAGTTAACACCAAACTAATCCATTAAGCTGCTTAGTTTCTACTGCCTCATTCATGACACATCCTCTAAAGCCAAGGAAAACACAATGCAGGGCTGGGAAGAAAATAAAAGAGGCTGATTGCATTTAAGAATTTAAATCATTTTATTGCTTTACCTGCCATTAGGACAATCTATAACAAAAGGAATATAATATAATATATTAGCACATACAGTAAATCAGACTTATAGAGTCAGGTAACAATACAAAAATGGTCCTCTGGTTGACTATAGCTTCCTAGGGCAGTAGACTTCATCAATTTGCTGAAGATAGACTAGCAAAGAATTACTTCTAAAGCCCTGAATGTTAGCTAAGGCAAAACTATGCCAATTGTGGTTTCCAACATATTGAAATTGCACACAAAGGTAAAGCTATAACTGTGTTTAATATTTAACTCAGACTTAGCTGATTTATCTTAAAATCTTGTAGGTAAAACTACAAAAGGGAGTAAACAGCAAGCTAAAAAGATGCAGTAGTGAAACTTGATTAGAAAGCCTTATATAAAAAAAATGTGCATTTTTTTTTCTGTGGAGCTCTAACTGGTTTACACAGTTTTTGGTGCTTTAATGTAACACAAAGAACACATATGAAGAAAAATCCTGCAGAGAGTCAAAACTAAAGAAAAAATTTTTTACCAAAAACAAAGAAAACGAAGAACCAAAAAAAAGGTAGCTTTTGCTTATTCCTTAAGGACTCTGGCAAAAATCCTCTACTCAACACCTCCTGAATAGAGAACTCAAAACCACAAGCATTTCAATCCCCTTCCTGGGATTTCAGGTTCAGAAATGCTCTGAAACCTTTTGTAAAGGCTTGATACCTTCAGTATTATTCTGCATCAACGAGCAGACTCTTCCTGATTCTCTACATGCCTGGGAGAATGTTGGGTTTGAATCCCTATCACCCCAGAAAGGAAATAAAACGAGGGCTCCATCGTTAGAGTAGTTGCACAACAGATGCCAAACTGCTTGCTGTCACTCCCAAATACAAACCTATGCTACTTTATATAAATTACAGTTTAAAGGAAACCTTAAAAATTGCCTACAGTTATTGAACCGTGGAATTCAGTAAAAACTTTTGGGAAGTCTTGGTGCACACAGAGTAATGGAACACAAAGCTGGGAGATACTGAAATACATTTAAGACTCTGCAACAGATTGAACTTGGGGAAAGAAAAAAGAAAAAAAAAAAAAAAAAGGGAGTATGAAACACGTGTGGTGGAAATTCCATAAGCAAGAAGAGAAATCCAAACACCTCTTGGATTCAAACTAGGTTTATAATGAACCATTTAAAAAAAAAAATAATTATGAGTCAACAGGTTTAAAAACTTAAAACAACGGAGTGTTGCAGGAAAGTTAAAACATTCAGTTTTTCTGCCTCACATTCTCTACCAAGAATGATGGATCTCTACAAACCAGCCACCTGCAACTGATGCTGGCCAGAAATACTCAGCATTTATTTTCCCTGGTAACAAAGGGTCACCTGAACTGATGATGATTATTTTTAAAGTCAACTGAGGATTAACAAAACAAGTCACAGGGAAAAATCAAATGTTTGCTTTCAACTTCTACACCAATCTAAGCACTCAAAACATTACTAACAGCTGGACAGCTGCACATTCTTACACCAATCTATGAACTAGAGACCAGTCAGGCATTGAATGTAACATTTGGTTCTCGCCACTTGGAACAGGAAGAGTTTTAAATGGCAAATCTATGGCTGAAGGAACAACAAGAGAAAAAGGTCAGGTGCAGCAAGTCAGCAAATGAATTAACAACTGCAGTAGTTCACCAGAACTATTAACCTTGAAAGCTTTTGATTTACACTTGACAAAAACAGAACTAAGCAATCTTAAACCAGTGGACACAGGTACAACTATACTGGTAAATTCCAACTGTGGCTTTCTTAGCAGCTGATGCCTCACAATTGAACCCAGGATTACAGTACCCAGAAAATGAAAAACAAAACAAACAAAAAAAAGAAACCCAGAAAACCCCCAAGCCCCGAGAAGCTCAATTACAAGGGCAAGTTCTCATGTGAAAAGAAATACAGCAGGTGATGACCACAGCCTTAAAACCTGCCCAACAATTTGAGAAACACCTTTGCAAGGATTCTTTTCCCCTCCCTTTCCTGTCACCTCCTTACTCTATGGCAATGGCGTGGTGCCAGGAGGTCTCTCCCTCCCTGAAGCAAGGCTGCACTGGCCTGAGTTGGACACTGGTGCACAGAGAGAAGCAAAACGTCTCCATAGAACTTTTGCTATTAATTTAATGGGACAGAGAGCACAGAAATAATATGCCCTAAATTAATGACAGTGCCATGATAAGCAGTTAATTTTTTTATCTTATTTTTTTTTTCTATCTTATTTTTTTTTTCTTTCTCTCTCTCTCTTTTTTTTTTTTTTTTTTTTTAAACCAGACAGGAAAGCTGCAAATGCCAGTGGCAACGTGGCTCTGCACAAGGGGGAATAAAGCAGTCTGCATTCGTGAAGCATGGCTTGGACAGGGAGGAAGGTTTCAGACAGACAGTGATACAAAACTGTTGTACTGCTGGATGTTCCTCTTGAGAATGTCCGAGCAGGGGCCCAGGACACGCTCGAAGCGGGGCCGGTCCAGCTTCACACATTTCAAGGGGCCACGAGCGACGACTGTGGCAGCACGAGGACGGTTCATCAGCAGAGCAATCTCACCTGGGACAGCACAAAGTGGGGACAGGGTTACAAACCAGCAGGCAAATAAAAACCCCCCTCCCTGTTGCACTGCAAACTGCAGGGAAGGGAATTCCCGCTTCCACGCCGCTCAGAGCAACTGTGTAGTGACATTAAAAGCAACTGTTTAAAAGAACTACTTGATGATTTTGTTATTAGTAACCCTGTCCACATTCAAGTCTCTCTGGAGAAAGCCTAAAGAATTTTCAGCACTGGTTCTATGTGAGAAAAGGTCATGTCTCAATTTTCCTAGTCAACAAGTAGTTATTTTTCTAACAGGTAAAGAATGTTACTGCTCGGTCCTGGTGTTTCTAGGAAACTTAGGACAACACAACCATGGGATTGAAGTAAACAAACAAACAAAAAAACCCACTGATGCACAAGACAGAAGCCTTTAACCCACGGGTGGCCAAAATAAAGAACTGCACTTCACCGTGGGGCTGTGGAAGATGAGATACTTGAAGTCTCATGATTCCCATTTCATAAGTTTTGCACAAACATACCAAAAGCTTTGTCTCAACTGCCAAACAACATATTTGGAAATGAAGTTTTCAACAAGCCCCTGTTTCTGTTGGTGATAACAACCCCCAACATTCCCAGCAACAGAGTGGAAGAAACCACAGCAGCAACTTTTGGGTTGGATTGTTTGTATTTAAGCAGTTGAGCTGTTTCTCTTCATGTTTAGGACTGAGGAGAGAACTCAGTGCTCCTTGGAAAATACGTTTGCCTGTGTTATCAGAAGGGATGTTCAAAAGAAATGAGAAAAAAAAATTTCCTCTGTGCCCAGTTACAGCTGCTGAACTCACTGGCCTCCAAAAAACAGGCTTGCAAAAGGATAAGGAGGTTCTAAGGGAGAGTTAAACCCCTGAGGGGACAGCTCTGCAGCACCTGAACACGATGGCTGGGGTATTATTTAGTTCAGGAGTGGGAAACTCAAAGAGAACATAGTGGGAAATATCAGAAAATACTGAAATGACATACACAGAATGAAGTCTAGTCCTAGATCCTGAGCTAAGCAGAGCTTTGGGCAGAACCAGTGCACTTGAGTCCCACTTCAGGCCTTGCAACACAGAATTTGATGATTTTATTGTCTAAAGAGCTGAAAACTTGGACAATCAAAAGGTTTTAGCAAGGGGAAAGAGTACTAAGGAGAGAGGAACTACCTTAAACATGAGACAAAAAGTTAGGGGTTTTGAGAGAGAGGGGGAGAGGGCAGTATTTAACCATTAAATTGTAGGTTCTGACCAGGTTGTTTTCTGATCTGGAGGAGAGAAGGCTAAGGAGGGAGTCTGATTATCTTATTGCTGTCTTCTGCTACATAATGAGTGACTACAAAGACAAACCCACACTGCTCCCTGCACAGTGAAAGGCAGAGAGAAAGCAACAAGTTGCAGAACAGGAAATTCTTGCCAGGCATAAAGAGACAAAAACTCTTCACAACACGACTGGTTAAACAGCAAAAGAAATTGCCCAGAGAGGTTGTGGGATCTCCATCCCTGGAGACACAACAGACTCAACTGGACACAGCCCTGAGGAGAATGATGCAATTTCAAATTTAGCTCTGCTCATGGCAGGAAGGTCAGACCAAATCACCACCAGGCCTCTGCTACAGAAAAGTACTCTGGAACAATCACATCCTGTGATCTGTGTGCACACCTGAATGCCAAGTGACTCTGGTACTCACCTGACACTGGGAGAAACCACAAGAGTCCAAAGCAGTAATTAAGCAAATCCATCTATGATACCATACAGGTAAAATGATATAACCACAGTTGTCACTATGGAACTCACCAAAGTAGTCAGAAGGTCCCAGCCTGCCCACTTCCACAAACTCTTCGTTTTCTGACCGACGCTGTAACACTGCAGCTGTGCCCTGCAACAACCAAATCACAGCCATCAAACAGCTGGAACTGTTTCACTCCAATGAACTCCAACATTAACTTCAATAAACTGTTTCATTCCAATCAACTCAAAACACTGAATTCCACCCAGAATCAGCTGCTTTGCAGAAATAACTGTTACAATGCCTCAGTTAAAAAAACCACTTCATAGTCCTTGCACAGTTCACTCAACTGCTCTATAGAAGCAGCTGCTCCTTCCTCCTCTCTAAGTATAAAATGTCCTGGGTGTTTACATGTCCACAGCACCAATTTCTTCCTGGTTTTCCTCATAACAAGAGGAAATAGTCATACTATAGTCATAAGTATAAGTATATTATAGTATGTCTAGCAAAAAAACCCCCCAAAAAAACCAGACAGAAGACAATGAAACCTCTAGCAAGATGTTAATGACTATCCAGAACAGGTCTCTACTACACTGAAAAATTAAAACTGGTTTCAGTCAGAAACTTGTTGCCTTTTTCCTGGAAGTGTCATTTGTAAAAATAGCAAAGCTAAATAGCAAAGCTATATATCTCCTTGCATGTCCAGCAAGAAGATATTTCTTTAGGGATCCTCTGCAAGGACATTCTTGTGTTTTGGTCTTCTCCAAGTGTTTGTTTAGGGACAGAATTTTTAAAAAAAAAAAAAAGTCAAGTTCTGAACTTTTAATTTTGACCTCACTTACCTCCAAGATAATGAAGAACTCATCTCCTGGCTCTCCCTGGACCACAATCTTCTGCCCATCCTCAAACTGTACCGGTTCCAAAGCATCAGCTACGGTGAGACGCTCCCACTTGTCCAGAGATTCTACAGAGTTAACAATTCATTACCAGAGTGTCTTCTCAAGGCACAAATCACACTTTTTGCTCTGTATTTATACAGAGGTCAAGGTATTTCTGGCTACATTTGTGCATCAGACATCAAGGTCTGAATTAAGTGTCATTTTGGATTGATGCAGAAAAGCAATACAGGGTTTGCAGCCACTTGTAATGAATAATCACAACAGCCTGTAATCATCATAATGTTGGGTAACAGCTTCATTACAATTTATTCCACTTCAGAACAAAAATCTTCTCACTTACCCAATATAGATACTTTACTAAGGAATTTCTCATACATATTTCTCTTTCTCAAAGTATTTCCCTACAAAAAAAAAAAAAGAAAAAAACCAAGCACACAAAGTAAGTTAAGTTTTCTTTCTACTTCAAATAAAACTCAGGATAAAAATAAATTTAACCAGACATACTGCATCCTGCCTCACAGACCCCCAAACCCACGAGATTAAGTGTTTTGAAATTAAGTTATTTCAGTAATGTTTCAGTTGAGCAACATTCATAAAGCACCCAGCATTTACTGCAGCCTTGTTACATTCTCACTTAATACTGCACTGGTATTGTTTTGCTCACTAATGCAAGATTCTCCCTTGCCCTGTGCCTGAGGGATGCATGTTGAGTAATCAGCTTTCTGATTACAAAAGAGATAGCAGGATTTGGAATAAATAATTCCAGCAAAGGACAGGCACAGGCAGAAGGTCAGATGACCAGCATAAGTCAACCCAAAAAGCATAATTCCAGGTCCTGAAGGGTACTTGCCATCAGGATCCTCCTGTAGCTGTCTCTGTCGATGCCCCACAACTTCACGTTCGTCTTGGCTTTGACGGTTGCAGCACGAGGGGTTCCATAAATGAGGGCAAGTTCTCCAAAGCTCCCACCCTCACCAACACTGGTGGCCCACTCACTGTTCACATAAACCTGAAAGGCAGAGCATCCTGTGGTCAGAGACACCCTGTTGCCCTCTATTTATAGTACAGGGAAATTCCCACATCTGTACACTTGACCATTGCAGGGCTTTATCAGCACTCCCAGCCCCAGCACCATTTTCACTTTCATTGTCTCTCTTACATCATGTGCACAGACTCTATTCATGGGAACTCCTGAGACCCTTTGATAGGAAATAAAAATCCCAACAAGGTCTCTGTCAGAGAGAGCTACAAGTTAGCTGGACTGGAAAATAAAAAGCTTGTACCACACCTCAACCAGACTCCACCCTGCACTTGTAAAACACTTCTATTGTGTCCGTGTCCAAACAGTCTGTGCAGCCAGACTGAGCCATTAAGGAGCAAAATAAACTTCTACAAGTATGAGAGAAGCTGCTAAAGGCAGTGCCTGTAGAAAAGGTCTGCAAATATCAGAGTATTCTTCTGCTAGGAATGAACATATCATTAATAAACTACCAATAATGCTTACATCCATTTCTCCTTGATCAACAACGTAGAAGTTATCACCTTCATCACCTAAAGAAGAAAAAAAATTGAATACACACTAAAAGGAGTAAATCTCTGCAAACATTCACATTTCACAGAACTGTCATCTCTGACAACTGTGATGTTTAGACTCCAATAAGGATGACACATTTTTGCACAGCTTGCAGGGTGAAATTTCACATTTTGCTGCTTTCACACTCCTCACAGCCCTGTGAAAGGGGACATCTACTGGTATCTGGGAAATCAGCAGCAATTCCAGGAGTTCTGGATCCATAAACTGACATAACATGTTCTACAGAGTCATCAAATGATATTCCCAACAGATAATATATGCAATGAAACCACATCCTTGCTCCATTCGCTTCAGTGTGAGCTGTGCTTCAGGGAACACAACAAGAAAGGGTCACTGCAGCCAGACAATGTTTTTGTATTCCAAAAAACCCCAAAAACTAACAAGAGCACCAGCCAGAGTCTGCTCCCCATCCTCAAATCATTGACCAGTGCAAACACTGTGACTTACCTTGCTGTATGACAGTCTCTCCTGCGATGTAAGTGACAGGGAACATGGCATCAAAGATGTCACTGAAGAAGAGGACACCAAAATTAGACAAAAGCCTGGACTCCACACATTCACATCCTCCAGCTGTACCCCCCACCCACCAAAACTGCTCCTGTAGCCTCTGTATGGTTACACTGACCACTGGCTGTGCAGTTTTGGACACTGTGACACGTCCATTCTGAAATCTGCTCTTCCAGAAACGTTTTTAACACTCCAAAGATTCCCTCCTACCTTCTTTCGTTATCATCGAGATGGGTGAACAGCACATTCTTCTCAATAGCTTTTGCCAAAGCAGCCATAGTCTTATAATCTTTTGGAATAACCTAGGACATCATCAGAAAAAAAAGCAACTGATTCATTTTTTCATGACAAATTTGTGCATTTCACAAGGTAAATAAATTATTTCAACAGCTACAGAACACTGGCTGAGTACTTCCAGTGTCTTCCAAGCACTATAGATATAAACCCAAACACAGTCAATGCTTACAGCCAGTTTGAACACCATGTAAATAGAATCTTCTATTATGTTATGCATCTGTAAGATCATCATCCCATGCTCAGTTCATAAGTTTTTTTGCAAGAGGACAAGTATCTGTTCAACCAGTGTTTTCCTGTGAACAGCAGCAAGTCTGCTCTGCCATTAGGCCAAATTTATGTCAGTGCAGCTGTTGAAACACTTTGTTTATATATAATATATATATATGCACATCTAATTATATATCACTTCAAAGGCAACAGGTCTAAGCAAGGCATAAATGCTTTAACTGTAGACAATTTATTCTATCCACAGAGGTCTGCTTTTTATTTAGTTACTTATTTAATACTCTGGGTAGAAGGTGGGTTCAGATAAACCCTTGGCCTGCAGATGTAATTCTTAGAAAGGTTTAAAAGCCTTTTAGACACCTTTCTAACATAAGATGCAGCATCCTCTTCTGTGTAGACTTCTGCACTGATGGCCCCACGTCGTGACCGATACTTCACCACAGGGTTCAGAGGAGGAGGAGGAGAGATTTCGTCCTCCCGGGAGTCTGAGCGAGAACCAGACTTCAGCTGATTCAACAACTGTTTTGTTTCCTCCTAAACAGGAAGGGAGACATGTCACTTAATCCAGCAAGGAAAAAAAAAAAAAAAGAAGAAAAAAAAAAAAGGCAGTCATATATCATGTTCCAGTTTCTCCTGCCAACCCGAGGGAGCTTCCTGTGTACTATTATTCCCACATTAAGGCAAACAGGAGACTGAAGCATCCAAGATCAAAGGCCTTTCAAAATAGATGGTGGATATGCCTCTCATTCATAACAGTCATGTCACAATGGTGTTTCTTTCAGTAAGTCATACTTAATTTATTAAACTACCAGTGTAAACAAGTCGATTCTACTGTCTGCCAAGACATTGGCATCATCTTTCTGATGAAGACGTTCCCCAAATGCTGGAGGCACCTCCCCAGCTGCAAACCCCACAGTTCCTCCCTCAGCTGAGAGGTGTTGAAGCCTTTTGGGATTTGAAAGACAGAGGAGCAATTCCTCAGAAATCCACGTTACACGAGAAGCTTTTGAAACAGGTCGAGTCATGGACCAACTTGATACTCATTAACCAATGTTTATTTTAGGAGAAAGAAACGTGAACAGCACTTACAGAAGAGCTGGAGGAAGGATGCTGAAGGCCAGTTTTTTTTATGGAAGCCATAGATTTGTCAATTTTGCACAACATGATATGTTTTCCTTATTTCCCTTAGTTATCTGTCGTGTTGTAGTGATACTGTAGAAGACCAGGGTACTTACAATAAAACAAAGTCTAACTTGACACACAGAAATTTGACTCTTCAGAAGATTCACCTTAATCAACTAAAATCAGATTAAAAACAAAATCAGCCAACCCTGCAGTCAGAGCATTTGCACCACAACAGCTCAGATGACACTCCCAGCATCAGGAAACAGAGTTTTGGGACACTCTGTAAAAGAACAAGGAGTCTTCTGTTCTCCAAGAGCTCCAGCCCTTGTAAAAGCTGGGTTTGTCCCAGCGTCCTTGATCCCAGCTGGGCAGAGCTGCCTGGCTCCGGAGGTGCAGGGAGGCCATGGATAACAACACCACTCTGAGGGAAGGGCCATCAGGAAACCATTCCCGGATTTACATTCCACCTCTCCCGGAGCCAAGGAGCAAGTGCTGCTCCATCGGCTCACGTTTCACTTCCTGCTTTCTGCCCATTGATAAAATGGTGCCACATTTCACCACGGTGGGAGCAAGAGGTATTTTAGAACTTGTTTCTATCCTCTGGTTTTAGAGGAACAAGTCTCAACAGGGATGATATTAAAAATAGCCTGAGCAGTAATAAGTGTTTGGTTTAAACTGCCTCTCCAGAGTGGAAAACACCATCAACCACAGAAACATGTTTGTTCACACGCACAACAAAAATGACACTTATTTAAAAAGTGAACACCAGCTGCTGTGTTTTTCCCAGTATCACATAAAATATTAACTATTGTGATCAGAGATTGAAGCACTTCAGCAGTATTTAGCAAGGGAGCTGGGTATCCAAACACTGCTCAAGAGGCTCACCAGGGCAATGCCCCACTCAGGGGCAAGAAAACTGCACTGACAGAAAAAATACAACTGGTAACTTCTGCCTGATACAAAATTTAACATTAACATACTTCCTTTTAGTATATTAAGGTAGGGCATGGACACAGAAACAAGCTACAGGTGGGTAAGAATATATTCATTTAGAATATACCTGCTATTCTAAGTAGTCTATTTACACACTGACCAAGAGGAAGGTTTTCCCTGGATGAGACAAATCATAGAACAGAACCAGAAAATATGATGAAAAAGATCTCCAAGATCATCAAGTCCAAACGCCACCAAGTCAACTAAACTGTAAATCTCCAGATATTCACATCATACATTGCAAGACTACCCTGTGCCATGGAGTGACACCCTAAAATCTCACTGTTTTCATCTTTTGCAAATACACCTATAGTTTCTGATACTAAACCACATTTATTACACCACCAGATCAGAGAAAAATGGCAATAGGACCTGGTGAAAGAGTGGCAGTTGTTACTCTCAGTTACCTTCAAATTCAGCCAGTGTTTATGAGAAAAATGTGTTTGTTCAGGTTTAGAAGCTCCTCAAATTAAACACACAGTGGACAAAGGCACTCGGTTTGCTCTGCACTGACCAGTATAACCATTCCCAGGACTTGAGGAAGATTTAGTAACAAAGTCTATTTATTACATCCAAGTTTAGATCCTGGCCTTTCAGATGATGAAGCAGTTCAAAGTTTTAGTGTCAGTGATCACTAAATGAAAATTTTATTTTTCCTGACAAGTAACAAATATGCATTAAGTTTATTTAAAATATCACAAGAAAGTGACACTTCACATACTCATATTTAAGCCTATCAGCTACTGAAGAAGAGCTTCCCAACTTCAGAATTACACTGTACCCTGTATAACCTGCAAGTTGTCATCACACCACACACAGTCTCAACTTCTTCTGGTTAATTAGTATTTAATTTATATCAGCTCTCCACATATTTAAAAAAACTTCAAACATTCAGAAGCTAAAAAAGCATTTGGAAAAAAAAAAAAAGCCTGCCATTAATTCACAACTGCACAGTACATCCTTCTTAATTATCATGTTCTGCAAAAGAAACACTTAGGAAAATGGGAAAATACTCAGCTCTGTATCTGTGGAGGCACAGCAGGTGGTGGGGAACAGGTACAGTGACTCCATGTCAATCATATTTCCTAATTCCAGCGTTCTCTAAAGCCTAACATGCACATAACTGCACATAACTGTACTGCACATATGCACTTATTTCAGAGGACAATCATGTCCAATATCCAGGATTCATCTGCCAGGTTGCACTATTGATCTCTACATTAAATTTCCATAGTTCAAGCTACATTACACAGCCAAGCCCAGCACTGGGGAGCTATTAGAGCTTTTAGCATGTATTGGTATTACCAGACATTGGCACAGCAAACAAAACAGAGGCCTTAGTCCACCAAACCAGATAAAACAAAACCATTTATACAATCAATGTGTAGTAACTGGATTCACCTAACAGCTCTCATAACCCAGAAGAGGATATTTGAATTCCTGTAGTAGCTGTAACAACCTTGGAGGCAGCAATTTTAATGTTTCTGAGCAGAAATTCTAAAGTGTGTTTAAATGTCTGTGACGTATTTTAATAACATGCCAGTGAATCAGCTCTGTTTGTGTGCAGTGGGAGAGATGACTTGTCAGGAGAACAGAGGGAAAATAGCAGCCTCACTTCAGCTTTCAATGGTGTTCCCTCAAAAGTCAATCTTGAAAAAACAAACTGGATGAATCTGAGGTGGAGGTACAGTCAAGCAGCTGAACAGATTTAGAAAGCAGATTTAGAAAAGTTGCTCTGCTTTAATAAAGATGTGACAGACATGACTTCTGGAAGGTGAGGCAGATTCAGTCTCAATCATTTTTGCTCCACCAGAGCTAATTACTGGGTTGGAGTTGGTTAATGAGAGCACTGAGCATTTGTGCTTTCCAGACACGGATGTCAGGGAGTTTGGAGCCAGCACAGGATGTTCAGTTCCGTTACTTGACAGCTGTGAAGGAACATTTTACCTGGGTAAACTCACAGCAGCACATCAGGCTGGGTGAGGAAATCACCCACAGAAAGCTGCAGCAATTTTTAAATTCGAGAAGAAAAATGCTCCAGTTTCACCTGTAGCTCCAGCTGCACTGGTGGGTTGTACAGCCCATGATAACAGACCCTGAGCAAAATTGTAAGAGAGATTTCAGGGGAAAAAACATGACCTAATCAGTTTAATTTTCAGCTTCCTTGTAGGCTGGTGGAGTACACAGACAGCCAGTTTGCACCAGAATAAAATCATCAACTTACTCAATTCCAGCATATATGTCATTAAATTCAGAGCTGGGCTTGTCTTGCTAAAACAAAAATTAAATTTCCTTCAATCTTAAATATTGTATGTTGACTATAAATCCACTACATTTTATATCCCTATGTATGAATTGGTTTACAATTTATTCTAAGCACAGTAATGCAGTTTACTTTGTAAAACTTTGTATATCAATACCTGTGGTGATGTGTTACAAATTATTAACCTGTCAGTACTTCCAAACCACAGAATCCAAGATGAGGAAGGAGGCAATGGATTTTTAGGAACCTAATGATTAACTGCTGCAACTACACACACACACAAAAAGAAAGTGAGAGCTTTTGTTCACTTCATAAGCAAAACGTTCCTCAAATAAATTGTGGTTATAGCAGGTTAGTTTGCACCTTTTGGTCATTTTCTAGTATTTACCTTGGAAACTTCTATCAAAACACAATTTCCACTATATATATTTATGCTCTCTAGTGTTAATGTCTTTTATTCACATCTGCAATTAGCAACGACCTAGAATTAAAAAAAAATAAATAAATTATGAAAAAGGTATAACTCCCATGTACAGCAAATACTGAAAGCAGCACTTGCAAACACTGCTGTACAAGGTCACAGCTGCATTATCTACAAATCCCATATTCTGAGTACAGTCATTGTACCCAACCTTTCCTCTGCACAAGACTTTAAACTTCCCATTTCCATTGCAGCTTCTTTTCCAACCTGCCTGGATATCAATATACAAAATTTAACAGCTCAAAAGAATGGGAAATCAACATTTCAGCTGTGAATGGTTCCCATTCCCAACATCCCAGAATGCTTACAACAACAACAACAACAAAACCACTGAAGGGATCTCAGGACAAATGCAAGAGGAACAACAAAGCAGAACACTGAACTCCCTAGAGAAGGCAGGAACAGGCTCGCTCTTCCAGAGATCTGGAATGCAAATACTTCCATTTGACTTCACTAGGCCTGGATAATGCCACTGGCACCACTTCTGTGCTCTACCCCAATTATTGGAAACCAGTTGTCTCAATGTAAGAAGCCAAATGACATCAGCAGTGTCCATCCAAGGTCAGACTCCACAGTCATCCAGCCACAGACACCCTCGTGCACGCTGACAATCAGCTCCTATGAGTAAGCACTGGACTGGCATTACATCTGCATCCCAGCTGGATAAGTCTCCTTCTCAGCTTATGCTCTGTCCTACATGCTTTGGTATGACAGAGGTGCACAAACTACTGGAAAACATCATTTCTTTTCCAAAAGCATCATTTCCAAATTCAAACAGCCAGCACACGGACACTGGTCAAACCTGCAGCTCAGCCCCTAAATCACGAGGATAAATTTAAATTCAGGTTGTTCCACTCTCCTTCCCTCCCATCCTGTATTTTTTTACCTTCTCCAATCTTTCAAAGTACTCTCTGATGAATCCCATGGGTCTTTCAGGTCTGACTGTGCATAACTGTACAATGCAATCCTTCAGAAGCTGCTGGATGTTGTGTTTTTGGATGTAAAGTTCACATTCCCGAAGGCTACGCTCCTCCTCGCTGCTGCTGCTGCTGGAAGCTGCCATGGCTGAAGGGAAGAGAAAGAGAAGGTTAAATATCTAGTGGAAACAAAGATGCTGCTGCTTAAAAGAAAGTTATGCTGCTTTATCTTGCTGCTATCACAGCATAAAACCACCTTTACCTGCCAGAGCAGTAACTAAGCTAAACTGTGAAAGAAAAGGCTGGGAACTTATTTAGCACCTGGAGAGAAATCAAAAAATCTGGGGGATCTACAGCCACAGGCACAGAAAGAAAAGCATTTGGTTCAGCTGAAAAAGCTTCACCAACCCAAGCCCTGTGAGCACTCCAAGTCAGGGAAGATTCCACCTGAAGTTTCTGCTGCTTAAACTGAGTATCTTGTAGGGCTGGAGGATCCCATCAGAGAGGTCTGTGTGGGGTCAGGGGGATGGTGGCCAGGAGAGAGGTGGGTGGAAGCTGGAAATCTGAGAGGCCAGAATGGCAAGTATTCGGAAGTGAAACATGTTAAGGTTGAAGCCAGAGCCAGTTCTCCAAATGCCAAGGCAGAGCCTGCTAACGGAAGTTATGGAATTAGAAGCATCACTCCTAAAAACCCCCTCTCCGGTTTAAACTGGTCCCTCCTTCCTAACTTATTTCATGGCTACACTGCAAACCCAAAAATACTTTTTCAACTATAAATAATGAAGAGTACAGCTTTGAACACATCTGTGATGGTGCCAGGTTTTTAAAAGACTTTATGGAGGCAGCTGAGACACTTCCAAAAATGTTTGTAGGCAGGTTTTTTCCCCCTTTCAGGTTTCTATTGGGTTTGGTAGTGGGGAGGCTACTGGGGGGCTTCTGTGAGAAGCTGTTGGATGTTTCCCCCCCCATGTCCAATGGAGCTAATTCCTGATATCTCCAAGATGACACTGCCACTGGCCAAGGATGAGCCCACCAGGGACAGCAATAGAGCCTCTGAGATAATGTATTTAGGGAGACAGGGGGAAATGGATACTTTAGCTGGAGAAAGGAGTGGGAATATGTGAGAGAAACAGCCCTGCAGACCCCAAGGTCAGTGCAGAGAAGGGATTCCCCTGAAGCCCATGGAGGTCCACAGGGGACAAAGATCCACCTGCAGCCTGTGGAAGTCCAGGGTACAGAGATCCACTTGCAGCCTGTGGAGGTCCATGGGGGAGCAGAGATCCACCTGCAGCCCCCAGGGGTCCATGGGGGACAGAGATTCACCCACAGCCCATGGAGAAGTCCCAGGATGAAGCACAGGATGCTGTGACCTCATGGGAAGCCCATGCTGGAGTTGGTTTGCCAGCAGGACCTGTGACCATGGAAGGGAACCCAGGCTGGAGCAGTTAACGGAGAGCTGCAGCCCATGGGAAGGACTCATGCTGGAGAGGTCCTTGAGAGGGACCCCACGCTGGAGCAGGGGAAGGTGTCAGGAATCCTCCCCTGAGCAGGATGGAGCAGCAGAGACAACCTGTGTGAACTGACTGCAGCCCCCATCCAAGGGAGGGAAGAGGTAGAGAAAATCAGGAGTAAAGTTAAGGCTGGGAAGAAGGGAGGAGGGCAGGAAGGTGTTAGTAAGATTTGGCTTTATTTCTCATTATCCTACTCCAATTTGATTCGTTTAATTTATCACCAACTTCCTCAAGTCGAGTCTGTTTTGCCTGTGATGGCAACTGGTGACTTATCTCAATCCCTGAGCCTTTCCTTATATTTTCCTTCCTTTGTCCAAATGAGGAGGGGAGTGATGGAGCACCTTTGGTGGGCACTTAGTGTCTAGTCCAGATCAACCAACCACAAGGTTATAGAACCACTTTTAAACATATATTTACATATATATATATATATATATATACACACATATATGTGTAAATATACATATATATACATACAAGCATTTCCTATCATTTTTTTTTTCATAAAGAAATTAACAGTGTGAGATCTAAAGAAACAGGAAAGAACTTCTCAGGGCATTTTTGATGAAATACAAAGAAAGTTACCTGGTACAGGGACCGTGGCAGCAGCTTATTAATATGCAGCAAGATACGTTGATCCCGGGATCAGCTTTTGAAAGGGGAAAAAAAGGGATTCAGTCAAAACATCTTTCAGAAATGACAAGTCACCGAAGGCACATCACGGGTTTTATCCTGCTGAGGCAGCAGCAGAGAAACTCAGGGCACAGAGGCAACACAACGCTGTGCCCCTGCGAATTCTGCTGCTGGAGATTAGGGAGTTAACACAGAATTGCGAACGCTTCGGACAGGTTTCATTCCTGTCACACTTAATCCCCGCTCAAGCACATACACACGTGTATTTTGCGTTGCATAAACACTAAAAGCGTGGCCTTCACAGGGGCTGAGGAAAGCGCCGAAAACTTCTCCAGCGGCTCCTTTTGTTTCGCGGGCTCGCACTGAAGGTCAGCGCTAATTAAACAGCCCCGGGGACACCCGGTGACCGCCTGCAAATCACACCCTGCGAGCAGCACACGAGCCGGGCAACCCCGGCACAGAAAACAAAGTATCACGGACAGGATGAAACCTTCAGTGTTTCTACGAGGCATTTTTTTTTTTTTTTACCTGCTTATTCCCAAAGCTCTCCCGACCCCCCCACCCCACCCCAACGGCGCGGCTGCCCAGCCCAGCCCAGCCCAGCCCAAGACCCGGGGCCTCCAGGAAAGCCCCGACACGGCCCCCCCGGGGCGAGGGGACGCAGAAAAGGGGGACACGACCGGCCCCGCGCCTCCCCACAGCCCCGGGGGGGGCCCCTCGACCGCGGGGCCGCGAAGCCGCCGCTGCCCCCGCGCAGCCCCCGGGGCCGCTCCCGCCCCGCCCCAAGGCCGCAGCCGCGCTCTCCGCGCCCTCCCCGCCCAGCTCGCGTCTCCCCCCCCGGCCCAGCCCCGCCGCCCCCCGGGACCCCTCCCGACCCCTCCAGGCCCTCACCGGCGGCGGCTCCGCGGGGCCCCCCCGCCCTCACGGCCCGGCCCGGCCTCGCTGCAGCCGCGGCACCGGAAACCCACCGGCCGCTCGGGCCCCGCCCGCGCTGACGTCAATGCGCCTCGCTCTCGGCCCCGGTACGGTCGCCGCGGTAACCTTAAAGGGGCAACGGAGGGAGAGGGGCGGGGATGCGATGGGGGAGAGGCGAGGGAGGTGCTGGCCGCTTTAAGGCGCGCGGCGATGGAGGGGAGCGGGGGGGGATGCTCGGGGATGGGGTGGGATGGGATGGGATGGGATGGGGTGGGATGGGATGGGATGGGGTGGGATGGGATGGGATGGGGTGGGGTGGGGTGGGGTGGGGTGGGATGGGATGGGATGGGATGGGGTGGGGTGGGGTGGGGTGGGATGGGGTGGAGTGGGATGGGGTGGGGTGGGGTGGGATGGGGTGGGGTGGGGTGGGGTGGGGTGGGATGGGATGGGGTGGGATGGGGTGGGGTGGGGTGGGATGGGGTGGAATGGGATGGGGTGGGATGGGGTGGGGTGGGGTGGGATGGGATGGGATGGGATGGGATGGGGTGGGGTGGGGTGGGGTGGGATGGGATGGGATGGGATGGGATGGGATGGGGTGGAGTGGGATGGGGTGGGGTGGGGTGGGATGGGGTGGGGTGGGGTGGGATGGGATGGGGTGGGATGGGGTGGGGTGGGGTGGGATGGGGTGGAATGGGATGGGGTGGGATGGGGTGGGGTGGGGTGGGGTGGGATGGGGTGGGGTGGGGTGGGATGGGATGGGATGGGGTGGGATGGGATGGGATGGGATGGGATGGGGTGGAGTGGGATGGGATGGGATGGATGGGATGGGGCGAGGTGGGATAGGATGGGGTAGGGTGGGATGGGATGGGATGAGATAGGATTGGGTGGGACCCCCTGAGGGAGAGCGGGAATGGCTGACGGGAGCAGGATGGGACGGGATGGGGCAAGCGGGATCCCCTGAGGGAAGCAGGAATGGCTGAGGGGAGCAGGATGGGATGGAAGAGCAGGATGGGATGGAGGAAATGGGATCCCCTGAGAGGAGCAAGACCCCCTGAAGGGGAGCGGGACCTGCTGAGGCATCAATTCAACACCAACACGGCCACGGGCACTGGTGAACCCCAGCCTGGAAAGGGCCTGGTTAAGGGATCAGAGACTGCTGAGGGTGGAAGGAAATAAATTCATATTCAAGTTTGGCCAAGATTTCACTATAATTGCTTTAAATCCGCATGTGGAATTATTTCACATGTGTTTACAGCTGAGATGAGCCCTTTGAGTCCCCTCACTTCATGTACTTAAAGCTTAAGAAGTCACTTAACTTATTTACTTAAAGTGAGAAGTCACGGAACGTCTGGGCTGTGCTGGCAGGGATACAGCCCATTCCTGGGCTTGGGAAGGAGAAACAATCCCTAAAATGACCCCAGAATTGTGCATCTGCTGAACTTAGAATAAAACTCAACTTTATAAGTCAGTGTTACAACATTTTGACCAACATTCAGCAGTGCTGAGCTCATTTGGGATAATCATGGAACGTACAACTGAAATAATTCCAATAGCCAGAGTTATATTTTGATATGAGGAGAAATAGGTGCTTGTGCAATGACATATAAGCCATCAGGAACTACCTGCTGTTGTGGGTTTTATTTATTAGCTCTTATATTAAAGAAATAAAGGGTAATAGCTTGGGTGTAGACCTTGGATCTGCATTTCTGATAGACCCTGAGCCCACATCCCTCAAATCTTTGATAATTCCTGTTAATTTGAAGCCAGGGTCCAGGATTTTCTGACACTAAGCCAAAAGCTTTACAGGAAATACAAATTAATATTTGTGAAATACTGTCAGTGTCAGTAAATACCAAGTCTTGCTCACCTGGTTACAATATGTCTGTAAGTGGAAACTACCAGAAGTTTCTGAACACCAGAAAAAGTTTTCTGTGTTCCCACCTACACGTTTCTTTTTTGGCTTTTTATCTTCCCTTTTTTTTTTTTTCCCACAAGCTGCCTGCTATTGTCACATCTCACTCCTCCTTGTCTGGGCAAGCCCCGGTGCTGTTTGGGGATAGATCCCATCTGGAACAAAGCTCAGACCCGTGTGTAAAACCTGTTCTGCAACGTTCTCTTTATGGGGAAAACAAGCATTCCGTTGTGCAGCAGTGGTGCAATCCTGAGCTCTGGAGCCAGCAAGGCAGGAGAAGGAAGAAGGGAACAGGACCAGCTTTCAGGAGGAGCCTTGTGATGCCAACCCGAGGTCCCTCCTGTTCCACTGGGCACGACTTCCCCTTGAGTCAGCACTGATTGATCTTTCCAAGTTAAATCCTGCTTCCACAAGTTTGTGTTCCTACATTTCCCTGTGTTAATTCTCACACTGCTGAAGACGTTAAGAGAAATTCAAAACCAAACAAAGCCCTGTTCCATTTGGTCTGGTCTGAATTACAGTCAGACCCTGCTCTTAACCATCTAATTAAACATTCCTGAGTGAATAACTCGCGTTGCCGTCAGCGCTGTTCCCACAACTTTCATTTCAAACAACTCCATGCATCAGTTTTTCATGGAGCAATCCACTGCCCGGGGCTGTGGCTGCTGGAGAGCAGAGGAGAGGTGCCCAGGCTGCCAGGGAACATACAACAGGCACGAGAGACAGGCTGTGATACAAAGAGGGGTAAGGTGAGGACTGTACTGGCTGCTTCTGGTTCCATTCAGCAGCAGATCCATAGAACCATTTTTATAATTCAGTTTTTTCCCTATCCTGTAGCTAAAGCACCATTATATCAGTTTTTTAGACAAATCAAGCTCCTGGTGGCAAAATCCAGGTCCCAATGGGAAGCACTGTGGGTTGGCATGGAGTGGTTCCAGTGACAGTGCCCACCACGTCTCCATCCTGCTGGGACATCCAGTTTGATACTGGGTGAGAGGAGATGAGTCCCCAGGCAGGGGCTGTGATCCCCCACGTGTCACAGCATGGACTTGCAGGTAGGATTTCCTAGATTTTATCAACCTGATTGCTCTCCTTTTTAAGCCAAGAAACACTGCCTGAAGAATGGTATTTCTAGGCAGGTTCTGGATGAAAGTGTCCAGGGACACTTAGGGCCCTGCAAGTTAAGAGGAGTTGGCTACCAAAATGCCTTGGAGATCCTGGACCAGCATGTCCTCTCATTTTTGTTAAGTCCTGTCAAGTTTATGTATTTAGCCATTTCTGCTTCAGCCCTGTAAGGAGTCAAAAGCACTTTTTTCATGATTAAAACCAGCAGCCCTCTTCAAGATCATGACAATTCCTTCACCAGCTGAGTGATAATGCCACCTCATCATTCTTAGGCATTTGGCTCCCCTCCATTTTGCATTAAGTCATGTAGGATACATGTTCCTGGTCTCATATAAAAGACCCATCAATTTGTCTGTAAAAAGCATCTGAAATATCCCAAGCGGGAAGATAATTTGTTTGCTTTTTAACAAAGCTTCCCAGAAGTTCTTACAAAGACTGGATTTATTACTCTAATTTTTTATAGTGCTATTTATCAACCTGGGGATCAACATTAATAGAAGCTAAGAATGGTCTCTGGGAAGGAAAGAAGCAGAATCTTGGCATGGTTTGCCTTAGAAGGGACCTTGAAGATCATCTTGTTCCAAGATGCCACAGGCAGGGACACCTTCCACTAACCCAGGTTGCTCCAAGCCCCGTCCAACCTGGCCTTGGACACTTCCAGGGATCCAGGGGCAGCCACAGCTTCTCTGGGCAACTGTGCCAGGGCCTCCCCACCCTCACAAGGAAGGATTCCTTCCCAGTATCTAACCTAAATTTCCCTTCTTCCAGTTTGAACTCAATCCCCCTTGTCCTGTCACTCCAGCTCCTGAGGAACAGTCCCTCTCCAGCTTCCTTTAGTCCCTTCAGGCACTGGAAGGTGCTGTGGGGTCTCCACACAACCTTCTCTTCTCCAGGCTGAGCAGCCCCAGCTCTCCCAGCCTGTCCCCACAGGGGAGGGGCTCTGGTCCCATTATCAACTTCATGGCCTCCTCTGGACTTGCTCCAACAGTTCCATGTCCTTATGTTGGGGGCACCAGACCTGGACACAGTGTTCCAGGTGGGATGTCACAAGAGCAGAGCAGAGGGGGAGAATCACCTCCCTAAAGTAAAGGATTCACATTCTGCTACCCACCATGCAGTGATGTAAAACCCCACAGAGATCCTGACTCGGTGTTACCCCGCAAGCATAAACATGGCAGCACCCACAGAGGAAGTGAATCTGAAAGGAAAATGAGTTAAAAAAAATATAAAAATCATAGATCACCGGGCCAGAAAAAACACCTCCATGAGCAACAGTACTGCCAGGAATAACAGCAGGGCAGTGACTGGGGAGCTCAGGGGGAAAGAGTTGTGTGAGTCAAGATGGGAAATAGGATGACAGACGTCACCTACCCCCACTGTGTGCATGGAACAGAAAAAACTGCTTGAAAGGTATGTTAGTGGCAGCAAAATTAACAGTGTTTGTGGGGAACTGGAATGCTAGATAGGAGTTGGAGTACCAGGGGCTTCTGCTGAAGGTACCAGCTCAACTTAGTACCATGTTCAGTGAGGAATCATCGTCTCAGACCACTGGGGTTGAAAGGAGATGAATTGAACAAGTTTGAAGCAGCCAGTGTTTGTGTCACACAGAGTTTTACACATTAAACCATGCACATCTAACACTCTTGATCTACAGCTGTGGCTCCAAAGAGGCACAGCACAACGTGGAACATTCCTGGCCGGGGTGACTGTTTCATGTGCACTGCCTTGGGAGGGGGGTGAATGGGGAATGAAGAAGTTTTAGTGGCACAGAAAGGTTTCTTCTGCCAACAGAAGCTGCATTTAGCCCCAGCAGCCCTAAAATCCACATCAGAAAATCTGTGGAATTAAAACCTGCGGGCTGTCTGTGGACTGTGACATGTCAGAAGCAGAGTTCACGCTGTGTCCTTTGGGCATGTCTCCATGTATTTTGTTTAAGCTTTAACTAGCATAGAAAATAACCATCCACTGCTGCTGCACCCCTTGTCTCACTGCAACATGACAGTCTGATTCTTAGGAAGACCCATAGATTAGGAGCCAACAGACAAAAAAAGGCATTCCTGTTTAACAATAGACTGTTCAAAGGCTTCTGGATTCCAGGCCAAACTCTGGACACTGTAGGAACTTGACAGCTCAGTGTACCTGCATGCAAGCACAGAAGAAGGGCACTTGCCACCCCATACCCAGCAATGCACAGTGTTTTGTCAGGGAGCACAAGCCTCTGGATGAGTTACAGTGTAAATAATCTGCTATCAATATCTGTAATTTTGCCACATGAAAGGTGACAGAGCAACAGAGCAAGGAACTGATATGATCCAAAAACATACAGTACTTGAGCTTCCTGCCCTAACCCCATCGTGACCTGTGGACTGAAAACCTCTCTGGGCCCCAAAAGATGGTGTGGGGAAGCTTTGGTGGCATCAGCTGGGCAGCCAGTTGTGTGAAATGGTCCCCACAGTGCAGAACATTTGCTGTGAGCAGATCCAAAATCATTTCCATATGTTACTTTGAAGAAGAAAATGACTGGTAAGACTCAAAACAGAGGAACCAAGAGCCAAGGGAAAAAAATGCCCTGAAGTGCCCAGATCTTAAAGATAGACCAGTCTGGGGAATCCATTTCCATGTGCCAGACGTGCCTGCTGCAACACAGCCCGGCAGACACCCAGCGTGCTTCCCAGCTGGAAGGATCCCAACACCCAGGGGGCAACGTTGGGAACATTTTACCTCCTGAGTCAGCGCTGAAGAGCTCATTGTGAGGGAGGGGTGTCATCATTATCTGCAATATGTCACACAGTTCTCCTGTGTTTGCTTAACAATGGGCTCAGTGACATTTGGAAAAAGCCACTGATTAAATCCTGACACTGATAATGGTGCCCTTCCTGCCACCCAGCCGTGCTGAACTCGAACTCAACGTTCTCTCTTCTCACCTCAGGAGCTGTGTCTAAGCCAGTGATTAACCTGCACCTCAACAGAGGGGCAGGAAGTTTCTGAGCACCCTCCTGACAATATTCACTGGGAACTGCTTGCTTAGGTGTCTGTGCACAAGCTGAAGGACTTCAAGGGCTCTCCCTCTCCTCAACTCCAAGTGAGGACAGGGATTAGCACAGTGGGAGGCAGTTCCAGCTCCACAAGAACTGGGAGATAGAAAACAGCATCTGAAGCGGGGTAGAAAAAGTCCCTGTGAGTCTCATGTCTCCAGAGAGAGGGAAGATCAGGTCTGTGCCTCCTGCAGTTTGGATGTGAACAATCTTTGTTCTGCATCGTTTATTTTACACAACCTCTGGGCAGCTTCAGCAGTTCATGAACTGCCCAAGCATCTGCAAATGTGATTCTTGACTTCGGGATCTCTCTGACGCAAACCAAGTTAAAGAGCAATGAGATAGTGTGCAGCTACTGTTGACTTCTTTTCCGGGAATGCATGTGAAATCCTACCAGTGTTTCTTTTGTAACAGAATGTAAATACCCCCACTGAAAAGAACCCTCAGTTCCCGTGCTTTTAACACAGTCCGGGGAGAGCTCCCTCTCTGAGCATCATCTGTGACACAGTTCTCTCGCAAGATAAAGGCACATAAAAGCATTCAAAACAGTCATTTGCTTATGTGCTTTTCCCTGAAAGCAGGTGGCAAAGTAAACACACGGGTCAGATCCACTCTCCTTGGTCCGGACTGACATCCAAACAATGTCTGGACCGACATCTGACAAACTGGCTACAGAATCAAGCCATTTCTGATGCAAGTTGCTGCTTCCCTCCCCCCAAGATAATAGAACATTTTCCCAGATGGAAGGAACCCACTTGAAAAACAAAAGGTCTTTGAAATGTCAGCTCAGGCTTGCTTGGCCTGCGCTGTGTGCCCACAGGAATACGATAGAGCCTTTCTTCATTCTCCAGCTGTAACACTTACGTCTGAAGCAGCAAGAAAATTGAGAGATGTAGCTCTAGTTTCCTGCTCTGCTACTGATTTCCAGCCTCTCCTGTGGAAGTCACTTAGCCTTGCTCCATCTCCAGCAGAACGAGGATAAAAACACCCTCTGGGCTGAGGACGAATCCAAGCTCATGAGAGGTTTGCCTGCTCCAGTAATGGGGATCAGTAATTGAATTACTTGAACAGGCTTTGAGCCGTTCACAGGAGAACTGATTCCAGTGTGGTTTGCAAAAGAAGTCAGGAAGCTGCATCCACATGAACTGGGAGGATATGGCTGGCCCTGGCTATGGATACCTTGGCTCTGTGGACACCACAGTCCCATGGACTCGTAGATGACTCCCTGCATTCTCTGAACAAGAACCCAGTTGTTCCTGCTATGAATTCACGTAATGCTTTGTGACATTTCTCCTCCAAACCCCTCCTTGCATCCTCTAGGGAGGAGAAAGTCCCCTCAGGTCATGAATCTTTAGTGTGAGGAGCTTGGGCAGTGAGTTATCCCTCCACAGCTGCTCCTTGGTCTGGTCACACCAGGCTGTGCAGGAATCCAATGTTCCTCTGTCTGTCAGGACCTCCTGGTGCTCCCAGTCTCCCCCCTGCAATGTTACTTGTTCTGAGCTCTCACGTCAGAACATTTTTTGATCTTTAGATAATTACAGAGGAATTACACTTAGTACTATATCCAAGAGTTAAAAAGGAAGGCAAAAATTTCTCTCTCCCCTTTCCAGTTTTAACCCCTTTGCTCCCTGTGGTACAGGTCTTATGATTCTCAGCCGAAAACGCTCCAAGGCTTTGAAGAGCCCAGTTTGCAGCCTCAAGAGACAGGAAGACAAGCCCCCCTCAGTGTGTTCCCCTCCTATGAGCAGTGTGTCAAGCCCCTGAGATAATCCATGACCAGGGCAAGTGTGATGTCCTAATGCTACTTAGGGAAATGGAGCATTTGCCAGAGCCAGGACAAGATAAGGAGTATTAATCCAACTCACAAGGAAACTGCAGCATTAGGTTGCAAGCTCTGCCCTGACCTTGTCAAGCACGTCTGAAAGGGCTGCTCAAACACAGCTCCCTCCATGGCAGGATCTGGGACAGGGCTGGAATCTAAATCCAAAAGGAAAAAACTACCAGAAGCAAAGCTCTCAGAACCTTGGTGACATGCAGACTGACTGCTCCTGTCCTTCCCCGACCCCGCTGGTGTCAGTGTCAGCACGTGGCTTTCAAGGTCTCCATGAATCTTTCCCAGTTTCTGCACCTTAAGCAGAGTGTGACCAGACTTCTTGTGTGCACATGGCACACACACCTCCCCTGTGCACCCCTTCCCCTCCCCACACCAAGCAGCCTTCTGCCCAGACAATTTAGCAAGACAAGCCAGTCTGCTGGTGACTGTCACAAATATGTTCTGTCCATTGCTATTTTCTTTCCCACATTTTTATACTTGATACAGGAATCATGATAACCCCCCAAAAATGTCTTTGAAGTGATGACTTCTCCAGTGTCTAGATCTTGTTCTGCCAAACTCAGATTGGCCTCTGACATATCAATCCATCTCTCTGTTTCCTTCTCACATTTCCATTGTATAAGAGGAAAAAAAACCACAAACCTAATCTGTCCTGACATAAACAAGAAGTAACTCTTTAAAGCAAGAGGGGAGTGCAAGGCATAAATTCCACTTTCCTTTCTATAGAATTCTATTAGTAGGACTGCTTGATTCTCTCTGATGTCAGTGTTTTTTCCTGCCAGTGGAGGTGCAGGTAATCCATGGGATAATCCCAAGAGCAGGATGTAACCAGCCCCGTGTGGAAGCATCACCGTGCCCCGATGCCGGCCTGGAACGAACCCCTTGTGCAGCCGGGCTCGGGGCACCAGATGGCAGCATTTATTGACAGTCTGGACATCCTAAAACAGCCGGGACTTGCAGCTCAGTGCTCCACAGTTCGTGCTATCAAAGCCCCTAAAGGTCGGGCTGCAGCCCCTTCTTCCTCCTCCACCTCCCCCGTCACAATTCACTCAGGAAGGGGGACAGAAAAGAGCAAAGAAAACGCCTTTGTGCCACCTCTTCCCACTCCTTCCACAGGCAACATGTGGTTTCCTTGCTCTGAGAAACACTTGCTCTCCTTACCAGACATTCACCTTTTGCCTGTTCCCTCCTGCCTATTTTTCCCCTGGAAGTCTCAAGTTCCTCAATGGGCTCCCAGTTATCAGGAGTATCAGCGAATATTTAACAGATTCAGCTCTGTCAAGACCTTTTTTTTATTATTATTATTTTATAGCAGATTTAAAATACCAAACACATCAGTAGGAGCAGACTTTTCTACCCGAGAGGGAAGAACTTAGCTGGAATTTAAACAGTGAGCCAGGGAAAAGCCTAAAAGCCACGAAAAGGTACCAAAGCCTTCCCACATGGAATGGCAGCACTCAGGATGCCGTGGCTGGGAGAGGCCCTTCTGGGCACAGCACTGGTTTCCCAGCTCCTTCACCTCTGTTTCCTCTTTAAGGCTTCAATGCAATCACCCAGGGTGGGGATCACAAACCAGAGTCTGTCACACCGTGTTGTCAGCACTGAGAAATATTCACAGCCAGGTCACACTCCAAACTGGGTTTAGAGTTAATGACTGAGTTGAGGTTGTTACTGTCAATAGTTGCTGCAGTCACAGGATTGTCAGGAAAGGGAGGCCAGCTCCTGGTATGTTCTTCCCAGCAAACACATGCACCAGAGCAAGGACTGTCCCTCTGGTGTCTGGCATGGCTCTCTGCTGCCTTTGCCAGACTATTTTCCCAAGGTGTGACATACACCCAGATCCCAAGAAGGATCCTGGGGTTTAGCTGCTACCCTAATTACCACCTCCCTCCACAGCTGGATTCCTGAAGAAACACTTTAGCTGTTTCTTTGTGATTGAGGCAGAGACACCTCATTTCTTAACCAGAGACACTCACAGTTTCCACACAGAGAACCTCAGCTTCTATTTCACACCCAACACCCAGGTGCTCCAAACTTCCAAAGCACAGACCCTGAGATTTCCAAGGGCTCTGTGAGGCTCCACCAGCACACAGAAGCTATTCCAGCCAAAACAGCAGCTTGTCCTGATGGTGGCCCTGCTCTTACAGCCCCATCCATGGAGGTGACACAGCTCCACCCAACATCAGCTCCTGCTCCAAAGGCCACCAAAGGTTTTCATGCTGTAGCAGAGGACAAAGAACTCTCTGTTTCTCCCACCTCTGCTGGTTAAACAGCCACTGCAGTGGCTCCAAGGAAGATTGACCAACACAGTTGCATCAGTAAAGCTACAAAAACTGTGTTGCCCAAGTCTCAGATGCCTTATCAAGGTTTCATTTTAAAACCATGGTGATTGCCCAAGCAGCAAAATCCAACTGTAGCCATTGCTCAGAAACTGCTTTTTGAAACACAAGGCACTGTCTCCCTGCTTTTGTTTGTTGGAGGGGGCTTCAGTTTGTTTTTAAACTTCTTCCTGCTCCTCAACCCCCTTTTCTGTCTGACATCCCTGTTTCAAAAATCAAACTATGATGTTCCACAGGGGCAGTTTCAGCACGTTCAAAAACAGCTTTTCTGTTTCATATTTGGGTTTTATTAGAACTTCCCACTAGGCCCCTTTGAATAGAACATGTTTTCCCTCCCAAACATGATGTATTTAAAACTATGCCCCTGCAGTGTCACTCCTGTGCTTTGTGCCCTAGGGATGATCCACCATCCACCTCCCTCCAAAGTGGTGTTTTGAAGCTGTGTGTTTTCATACTTCCTCCCCAAAAATCAATCATATTCTCAGTTGCAGGTTTCTAACTCTATAACAGGGGAATATTACGCACACTTGAAGGCCCACATGCTGCAAAGGGGGATTAATCCAGGCAGATAGATGTGTCCACACGGAATCTGCCTCATGGAGATGGTATTGCCTGTGGCTCTTTTTCCAAGAGTCCTGCGGTGCACATCAAGTGATGTGGGGCCAATGACTTCAGCGCTCACATGAGCGTTACTCATCTAATGAGGGGGTTTGCAGGCTCTGCCCCTGCGTTTCCGTGCGCTGTTAAAGTCATCGCCCTGGCTTGTGGAACATTTGTCATTCAGCGACCGGCCCCGGGATTTGTTTTCCTTGGTGTTTCCCCTGGAAGATTCGACCCCACAAGGCAGCAGCGGCGTTAAGCACAGGGAGGATGCACCAATGCCACTAGGGTTACGATGTCAACACCGTAGAAAGGGGGGAAAAAACCTAAACTCTCCAAAGCGCTGTTTATCCAAGGAAGCGGAGACTGTTTGTTTTCCGGGCAGCGGCGTCACCGGGGCGTCACCACGAGTTTTCCTCGCCCACCACTCCCCTAACGGCAGTCCCGGCCCCCCCTCTCACCAGGGCAGGACCCCCCCTTGTCCCTCCCTCGCCCCAGATGTGCCGCCCAGATGTTCCCCCGCCCTCCCCAAAACCTGCCCGCGCGCGTCTGATGCAACCACAACATCACCACGTGGCCCCGCGCGGCCGCTCCCCCGCGCCAGCCAATCGCGGCCCGATCCGTCAGTGCCGGGGGCGGGACCTCCCCGCCCACGCCTCTCCCATTGGTCGCTCGGCGCGTCCATCGGCGCGGCGCGGGCCAATGGGCGGCGCGGCGCGGGGCGGGGCAGGCGCGGCGGCCGCGGGGGCCGCAGCGGCCGAGGCGCCGCGCCCGCTCCATGGAGGCCGCGGCCGAGGCCCCGCCGGCGCTCAGCTGCTTCTCCTACAACCAGGACTGCACGTAAGCGGGGCGGGAGCCGCGGGGCTGGGCGGGAGATGGCAGCCGGGCACGGCCGGGGCGGCCCCCGCGGCCCCGGAGCGCGGCGGGTGCCAGCACCCCCCTGGAATGGCATTCCCGGCAGGATCGACCCCCAGCCCCGCTGGGCGAGGCGCTTCATCCCCCCCCGGCCCCACCCGGCTCTCGGTGAACACCCCCCGGCGCCCCCGGCTCGGGTCCCACGGGAGGCGCAAACCCAGAGGGATCGCTGGGTTTTACCCTCCCGTCCCTCTCCCCCCGCAGTTTCGGAAGCGTTTTGGGATGGGCAGGGCAGTGACGTTGTCCCGGGGCTGTGTCCGCGCACCGGTGCGTGGCCACTTCGGTTGCCCAGGGCCACCAAAAGCCGGCTCTTGGCGAGCATCCCGTGCCAGGGCGCGGCCCCGGCGCGGAGGGTTTCCCGGGAGCCTCCCTCGGTAACCTGGGCTTCACCTGCTCCAAGTCTAAGAACCCTTTCCCACAGGGACAGCGAAGCCACACACGGCCCTGGCAGTCCCAGCCCAGAGCCGGGATCAGCCCAAGTCCTGGGCAGCGAGATAAGGATCAGAGATAACCGACCTGGCACCTGGAAATATTGTTTCCTTCGCAGCCCTGCTTTGCATTGGTGTGTGCAAACAAAGGGTGCTCTGAGGGATGTCGAGGTGCTGCTGACGTGAAGCTGTTGGTCACTGCCATCAGTGCATTAGTATTATGGGCTGGCTATTTTGAGACCTGGATGTTGCTGCTTTCTGCATCTGGAACTGAGCAGAGACAGCACCTCTAACACCCTTAACAGTGAGAGCAAAGCTTCCACAGCCCTGGCAAGTCGCTGTGTCAGTATAGGTGGATTAGCCCCTTTTGTGTCCCAGTGGTCCTGTCTGCAGCCTCCCAGGTAGATATGAAACTGTTTGTTCCTCCAGCAGCCACAGGACCATGGCAATGGAGGAGTTTGCTGTCCCACAGGGATACCGGCCTTCTGTAGGCTACAACAGCCTCAGATGGAAAACTGGGTTCTTGGGCTTGTTAATTTGTGTGATTTAAATTGAGAGGGGGAACTGAAGTTGTGCCTTCATGGACCAACCACTGTGCCAGGAATGACCCACTTCCCCTGTGTCAGGGTCTAACCCCAGCCAGCTCCTCGCTCCCAGTGAGGTGGAGAGAGAGACACAAAAGGGTAAAAGTGAGAAAACTTATGGGCTGAGATAAAGATAGTTTAAAGCAAAACCCACACACAAGCAAAGCAAGCAAACCAAGGAGTTCATTCCCACTTCCCCTGGCAGGCAGGTTCTCAGCCATCCCCAGGTCAGCAGGGCTCTATCATGGATAACAGGGAAGACAAATGCCATCACTCCAAACTTCCTCCTTTCCTCCCTTTTCCCCCCACCTTTGTACACTGAGCATGACTCCATCTGATCTGGGATACCCCTGGGGTCAGTTGGGGTCAGCTGTCCTGGCTGTGTCCCCTCCCAGCTCCTTGTGCCCCCTCAGCCTCCTCACTGGTGGGGTGAGGAGCAGAAAAGGCCTTGACTCTGTGCAAGCACAGCTCAGCAACAATGAAAACATCCCCCTGTTATCAACACTGTACTCAGCACAAACCAAAAACACAGCCCCACACAAACTAATATGGAAAAAAAAGACTGTATTCCAGTCAAAACCAGCACATCATCCCTGCAGGGACTCCTCCTGTCACCTTAAGAACCGAACTAGCAGGTTTTTGCTTTGTCTTTGCAGCTCCCTGGCAATTGGAACCACAACTGGATACAGACTTTTCTCCTTAAGCTCTGTGGAACAACTGGACCAGGTCCATGAAAGCAGTAAGTGTCCTGTTTCACTGTGGAGGAGTATTGACCAGCAGCACTTTAAACTTGTGGGAGTCCTCCACCATTGTTAGAATCCAGCTTCTTTTCCACTGCTGTCAGTCTGGCAGCAGCACTTTGTCCTGAAAACCAGCATGCAGAGGTAGCTTCTCACTTGCCTGTTTGAGATACACGGACAGGAGACCACAGGCTCCCAGCACAGCTGCTGGACAACTCACAGGCTTTTAATCCAGTGTGGTATTTACAAGCAAGATGTTTTTAACAGGTTTCCCGTGTAAGAAGGTCACTCACAGCAGGCCTGCAGTTATTAGCTGTGCTCAGAGCAGCATGCAGTGCACTTAACAGCCCCAAACGAGTCTGGCCTCGTGGAGCATGGACTCCAGTCTGGTTCAGGCCAGAAGTGTTTCAGCTGAGATGCTCTAAAGATAACATTCCCCAGCTGGGATAGGCTCATCTCTCTCCAGTGGCTATAGAAGGAGCCTCAGCAACCAGACAGAGCCGCATCATCTCAGCAGAGTCCAGGCTCCTCTCCTCTCTGCCTCACAGGAGTTTAGGAGTTTGGATTGTCCCCAGTCAGGCCAAAGAGAAACATCCCTGCTGGTGTCACACTCAGGGTGATGGGCTGAGGCACAAGCAGTCCCACATCACAGCTGTGGGGCAGCCTTTGGACCTCAACACAGCCCAAACTGAGCATCATTCAGGGCCCCCTGCACTGGACATCACAGTCCCTGAGGATGTGGGTGCAGGTCCTCCAGGACCACTGCAATGGTGCTTTCTCAACACAACAGGAGTTATCCCAAACAACCTCTGCAAGACTCACCAAGCCACTGTTTGCTCCCCTAAGGAGGCTGGGAGAAACCAGACACCACCCAGAATAAACAGGGAGCCACACAGCTCATTCCTTACCTCAGCAGCCATGGTCTGTACACTCCCTCCAGGAAAACCCCTGGCCAGACTGAGCGAGCTCCTCTTTTTATATTCCATTCCCAAGGATTAACTGCAGCTGGAGGGCCCAAGGTACCTTCAGCTGGAGAGGCACAACAGCACTGTTTTAATTTTAACCCCCTCCTGCTCTGACCTAATTGCTTTGTGCCAGGTATGAGACACTTATCACAAAGGCAGGTGTTGAACACCTTAGCACTGAGCCTTCCAACCCCACTCCCTCTTGTCGCTGCCCTCAAACCAACCACCAGCCAAGCTAAAGGCCCTGCTGTGCTTTCCTTGTGTGCCCAGATGAAATCCCAGATGTTTACATCGTGGAGCGTCTGTTCTCCAGCAGCCTTGTGGTTGTGGTCAGTCATGCCAAGCCACAGCAAATGAATGTCTACCACTTCAAGAAAGGGACAGAGATCTGCAACTACAGCTATTCCAGTAACATCCTGTCCATCCGGCTGAACCGTCAGGTGAGAGGCCGGGGAAGGGGGTTATCCAGAGTTATCCCGCTCTGGCTCTTTGCTGGCGCTGCCTTTCCAGCTGGGACCAGCCTGGGGAGGTTTGCAGGGACACTGTAAGTGGCACTGGAGGGCTGGGTGCCTGTCCTCTCCCTCCAGCTCCGCTCCAGACTCAGTGACAGGAGCAGGAGCTGTGCATGTCATCTGCCACAACTCTTTCCTTCAGTCAAGTGAAGCCAAGTCCTTGTTTTCGTAGCAGTGACACAAAGGCTTTTTGTCATCTGCCTTCTTGCCTATTCAGGACGCAGCCCTGCCAAAAAAACACCTTTTCATCTCCCCTCCCTCCCATGGATTCCACATCCTGACTCCAGGCCCACCTCTGCCATCTTGGCTGCAAATAAGACCTTCAAAGTTGGTGACAAAACCCAGGAGTAGCTTGAACTCCGTGGATGAGGCAAAAGGCTGCTTCTCAAGTACTGCAAGCAGCCTTGTTTTGTTTTTAAGGGTATAAAAACCATGCAGGCCAGTTAGAAGAAGGCTTTTAGGGTGTTATTCTGTGAATTGACACAGCCTCATGCAGCCCTGAGCCCTTTTGGAGGTTTTTAAGTCATCTTTTCTTTTTGTCCATAATTATTTTCCAAGTATATGCCCTAAGAGGCAGAGGACATTTTACAATGAAGAAATAAGCAGTCTGGGTAATTGTATATAATCAGCTCTCCTCAGTTAGCAACAGTGAGACCTGCAGTAAGACTCTCTGGGTTGAGCTTCCAGTAAAGCTGCCTTTGACCAAGAGTTACTGTACTACAATTAAATCTGTCCTAAATTGATTTTTTTCACTTAAACTTACAATGGAACTGGCAAAAGAAAGACTTCCTTTGAATTGCAGATAGCTGTATGTGTATAAAAATAAACTGGGAGGTTCTGCTTAGCAGCTCTAGGAGATTAGTGTGAATAAAATAAGTTCAGGCTGTTCCCCATGTGCTGCTCTGGAGTTTGCCTGAAGGTGATGCACAGTCCCAGCCTTGCATTCCTGTTCTTTGGCTGCATGATGAGCTTGGGTTCAAAAACTGGGCTGAGCTCATCCTCTGGCTGTAGCACAGGCACACCTGGAGAGATCTGAAGATGCTACAGATGCTTAGAAACATAGAATAAGAGAGTCATTTAGGTTGGAAAAGACCAGTAAAAGCATGGAGTCCAACCACTCCCCCACGTCCCCAAGCGCCACATCCACATGTCTCTTAAATCCCTGCAGGGATGGGGACTCCACCACTGCCCTGGGCAGCCTGTTCCAATGCTTAGTAACCCTTTCCATGAAGAAATTTTTCCCCAAATCCGATCTAAACGTTCCCTGGTGCAATTTGGGTAGCTTGAAGAGAAGTCACTGTTTCAGTCTACATTCAGGGTTTAAACTGGTGGCTCTCAGGTTCACCATGTGCTCTGACACCTGAGCCCTTGCCTGGGCTTCTGTAGGAAACCTGTACTCCATTGGAAGTCCACAGAGATCCCATACAAAGCATTAACACAGGAAAATAAACAAATAAACCAGGAACAGGTCTCAAACAAACAGTGCATATTTCAATTTGATCTCTCTCTGTGAAAAAGTCCTTGTTGTGCAAACAAGCAAGTCCCTCTGTTGTTGTTGATCTATGGGAATTCTTTGTTCCAAGCTCCACGATAACTGAAGTGTGTTAAGGTCTGATTTGTCTCAAGGTGGGGAGCAATCTGTGCTGTGCAACCAGTGAGAAGCTGCTGGAACCTCCCTGAGGTTTCATTCAGTGCTGAAACCCTGCTGAGCTCTTTGGAGAGGTTTGAAGTGTTTTTCTGTCTGTGTCCAGACCCATTTCAGCCCTGAAAACACAGCTCAGTTATCCAACCTGATCTGTGTCAAACTAAGAAAAATCTGATGAGATTTCTGTACAATTAGCAGTGCCTCAACCCTGGGGAGCAATCACAGCACCCGCACCTCCTCTGAGGCTCCATCTGTGTCCACAGAGAGGATAAATCCCATCCCACTGACCTTAGCATGGAGGGCAGGAGAGCAGCAGCCCTCTCCAGCTCCTGGTGAGCTTGTCCAGACCTCCTTTGCCTCTTCACCTCCCAAACCCATCACTTTCCTGGATTTTGTCCCTGTGGGTGCCAACATCTCTGGCTGCTGCTTTGCCATCATCTGGAAACCTCCCTTCACCTGGACATCAATAGCAGCCCATTCTGGGAAAGCACATGGTGGCTTTGCTGAAGTCAGCTGTATAAATATTACACTTCTTGCAAGTTGATGGCTGTTACTGGAGAAAAGGCAAAGTCTTCCTGGAAATGCAAAATGGCTCTGACACAGCCCCAGATGCTGTGGTTAGCAGGAATAGAAGTGGGAAAGAGTTTGATCTGAGAGTAATGGTGGAGCAAGGCAAAGATTTTCTAATGTGGGTGTTTCAAGTTAGTGACTAAGCTCCACATTTAGATACTAAATAAGTGGCCTCATTTCTAAAGAGGTGGAGGCTTCCTGTACATGGATTTGGGTGCTCCAGCTTGAGGAGCCTGGATGGAGTCTGGCCCTTGGTGTTTATTGGGAGGTTTTCAGTGTTTCTGGACACTTGGCACTAACAGAGGTGAAGCTGTGCACTTGCTGGACTTGGGAGGCACAACCCTTCAGCCAGACCCAAAGCCTTGGTCCCAAAAAAAGCCTCTGTGCAAAACCTCTCCGTGGTAAAACGGAGAGATCTGGACCAAGATCTGAGACCGAGACACAAAGCTGAGTGGCCGTGGAGATGGTGGCCCAGTGCTGAGGTCACTGCATCAGGCTTCCCTCCTCCTTTCTGCCTCTCCTCCCCTTGGCTGATTCCAGATGGGAAAGGAGCATCAGTGCACTGAACAGATACATCAGGTTTAGCAGCAGTGGGAGGCCCAGCACCTACATGTTTGCTCCCAAATCAAGAAAAAGTCAGGGCAGAAGGCCTGTGCTCCCATCTGGGGGCACACTGACAAGCAGGACTGCAGCCTCTCTGCTGCCAGGTCTTTATGATCAAAATGTGATTTGCTCTGAAAAGAACTGCTAAGAAAATTTGGGGTAGGGATAGATGGCAGTGGTGGGGTGTAACCCTGATGTCTCTTCCTTTTCCTGGGGATGTGGAAGATCAGCTCTTAGAGGAGTCATCATGATGTTTTACCCACTTTCTGAAGCAAGATCAGGTGCAAAAACTCTCAAAAACAATCATACAATGTTGTCCAGTGAGACCCCGTTTTTGTTACATTTTGGTGTGTGAGAAATTCCTGTTGAGTTTTTCTGACACCAAAGATTTGGGTTGGTGCACTGTGGGAGCAGCAGGTAGAGGCACCATGACCGTGCTGGTGAGGTTCTGTGCATGTCCCTTGTGTCCTTGCAGAGGCTGGTTGTTTGCCTGGAAGAGTCAATTTACATCCATAACATTAAGGACATGAAGCTTTTGAAGACTATTCTGGATACACCTCCAAACACAACAGGTAAGTGTGGAAGAACTGTGTGAAAGGGAGCTTTGTAGAGCCACAACACTCAGGTTAGAATTTAAACCAAGCTGTGGCTTGTGTATCCTAATTCAGTCCTGGGGAGCCAGAAATGGAAGGAGGCAATCCATGGGCTTGGGAGAGCAGAAACCTGGCTCTGTCCTGAGCAAAACCCAGCTCTGTCCTGAGCAAAACCTGGCTCTGTCCTGAGCAAAACCTGGCTCTGTTTGGAGCAAAACCCAGCTCTGTCCTGAGCAGAAGCATCAAAGAGGAGCAGGGTGGGTAGCAGGGTTTGACTTCCCCTTGGGGTCAGCTCCCAGAGCCATCAGTGCTGGGAAGATCACTCAGGGCAGAACCCACAGCACTAATTCCCTGCCGGGGAGTTCCCGGCAGCCCTGGGCTGCCACCTGATATTATTCCAGGGATGCAGCAAACCCGAGGGACAGGGCAGGTGGCCTCAGGACAGATCCTCTCTGTGTGGCCCAGGGTGAATCCGGCTTTCCTGCTGCTGGGAGAGGAGCTATTTTTAGCTGTGCAGAGGGAGTCTTGGCCGGGTGCCCACGGCAGCGCTGCCGTGCGTGGCTGTGACATCCCGGCCCGTCGCAGCTGCAGCATCATTTCATGGGCTGTTGGTCGGGAAGTTGCTGATGTGCTCACGCTTGGCTTCTGGGCTTTCAAGGGATGCTCTCCCAGCAGCTCCCCTGACCTACTTCAGGTCTCAACAGATGGCCTCTCCATGAGGATTAAACATACTAAACGCTACGAATATAATTAAAGTTTAAAACCTTCCCGAGAAGGCCCAGCAGCAGCAGGGTGGGCAGGGATACCCAGGCCTGGAGCTGCTCTGCAGTGGGGCTGGAGGACTAGGTCATGGTTTTAGAGCAGCAGCAATCAGCTGGGGCAGGACTGGGCTGCTGAGGATCACAGGCTTCATATGGGCTTAGTGCTTTAAAGCCCTTTTACTGCAGCAGCTGTCACTGAAATGAGCTGAGTGACCAGTGTGGTGCCACGCCTGCTCCTGTTGTCCCAGGGCCATCTGCTTCCGTCCCAACTCTGACCCCAGGGATGGTGTGTCCAGGAGGTCAGGGCAGTCCACTGCTCTTTGTACAACCCTTCTTGGAGTGGGGGTCGGTGCCAGAGGAGCACAAAAAAGCCACCACTCCTAAAGTGAGCACAGTAAGAGCAGCACAGGGAGGACCAGGGTTTGCTGCAGCACACCAGGCAGTCCCTGTGAGATCTCTGGCTGTTCCTGGCCAGCACCTGGCTCCCAGTCCAGCCTTCTCCATGCAGCAGAGGAAAACGCCCACGGTGGCCAAGTCTGGTTTTTTTCATGTGGTTCATCTCAGGGGCAGGATTTGCACTGAGGAGGTCACAGGGCTCGTGGTGACACATGTGCCATCTCGGGAATGACTGCAGATTTGGAAACCGCCTCGTGGCTCCCCCCAAGCCCCAGATGTGCCTGGACCTGCTGGCCTGGGGGCAAGGCCAGGCTTCCCAGACACAGTATCGTTTTTCCATGCTGCCTAAGGAAGGCACCTGTGATGTGGCACTCCCAGAGGTGCCATCCTGAGCAGTGCCTGCCTGCCTCCTCCCTCCTGGTGCTGCAGGCACCAACCTTCATCATGGCTGTGGGGCTGCCAGAGGAGAGGAGAGGAGAGGAGCACCTTCAAAGGCTGCCCGTGGCCCTGGTGATCCTTGTTCTTTGTGTGTCCCTGAGGTCAGCCCAGTACACTCACATCTGTGTTTTCCCCTGGCCTGGTTTCCCGCCCGCCTCTCCCGGCCAGGCAGGAGCAGAGGGAACGGGTGACTCACACCAGCCGCTCAGAGCTCACTTTGTTCCACTCCAGCCTTCCCTAAACCCTCCTCTGAGAGAAAGGGCTGCGCTGATCCCCCCCCATGCTGCCTGAGCCGGGGGAACACCATCCGGAAAAGACAGGATGCTCCTCACGAGCAAAGTCTCCGGGCTGTCTTTGCCTTCCTCCCATCCCTCCCTCTTTAATTGCCTTTTAATTGCCTGCACTTTGCCTCCACCACGCTCTTCGTGCCTCTCCCCGGTGCGCCATCCCTGGCACGGTGCACACGCCTCTGGATTGAGGGCGAGTGGATCCCTGGGGCCCCTGGCTGATCCTGCAGCTCCTGGCTGCGCCGCGGTCTCTTTGTTTAGTTATAAACAATGACCTAAAGCGAGAGATCCTTCCCCGAGGCTGGGCCGGGGCCAGGGCCGTGTCCTGACCCGGGGGGTTGCACGGCAGGACAGTCCGTGTACGTGCAGCGTGTGGGTGTCCTGTTTGGGGCCATGGCAGCACCCCCGGTGCCTTTAACCCCGCGGCTTCCTCCGCACGTGGGACGAGGTGGGACCCCCGGCGCGGGTCAGGAAGCTCAGGTCGTGCCGAAGCCTCGAGTCGGGTTCGGGAGGACGGTGAGCGCGCGGATGTGGCGCAGGAAGCGAGTGAGACACGTTCAGTATGTGACAGGATTCACCGGGATGGATCCTGGGCCAGCAGCAGAAATGAGAGGCAGGAAGGGATGCTCTTTTCCGAGGTCACCTGGGGGACAAGCGGGTGGATGTACCCACACACGTATCCATCCATCCCTGTCTCATCCTGTAGTTCCTGCGCCCTTTCAAAGGGGCGTTTGGGAACCTTTATGCTCGTGTTGGCACAAAACCAGACGGCTCTTATGGGCAAGAAGTCTCCCCGTGCTTGAAATTTAGCTACATTCGAGTTCCTTGTCAGCCGGAAACTCCCTGCACAGCTGGAGCACTTCCTTTGTCTTTTCTCTGCTTCCCTTTTCCATTCAGAGCAGAAGGAAGCGGCACTGCCTTGCCCTGCCAGCCTTCACATGCCAGGCTGCGTGTCGGGGCTGCATCCGCGCCGTGCTGCTCCTCTGAGTTTCCAACCCGGCACCCACACCCTGTGCACATCTTCCTGCCTTCTCCAAGGAGATGCTGACGGACAGGACCTGGGCAGGAGGGTGGCAGGGCCCAGGCAGCCGTTCTGTCCCGTGCCACCAGGTGTCCCCACGGCCGAGGCATTTCCAGCGCTCCACACCCGGTGCCCGGACGGTCCCAAAACGAGACAGAGCCTGAGCCCCCCGCCGTGCCCGTGGCCGTGGATGGGCGTTCCTCCTCCCCCAGCACGCAGCCTGAGCCCTGTCCCTCTCTCCCTGCCAGGTCTGTGTGCTCTCTCGATCAACCACGCCAACTCCTACTTGGCTTATCCCGGCAGCGCGACCAGCGGAGAGATCGCGCTTTACGACGGAAATACTTTGGTAAGTGCGAAGCCCGGCCTTTGGATACCGACTGAAAACAAACAGAGCCACAGCAAAGCCAACGGGGCCCTTGGGAAGGATGAATAAATACGCTCCACCGAGCTAGGCTGCAAGGGAATTGCCTGGGAGGCACATTCCCCGTCCCCCGTGCTCGGAGCTGACAGCATCTGAGATCAGGGCATCTCCCAGTACAGATATTCAGGAAAACATGACCCACTGCCCTGCAGCCCCAGGGCCGCTGCCAGGCTGGCACTGGGGTTCTTGCAGGAGCGTCAGCAGCGTATCCCATGGGAGTGATGTTACCAGTGTGGTTCAGGAAGTGTTGGAGCTGCTCCAGGCACAGCACAGAACCTGGAGTAGCAGCTCTGCCATGGGCTGGAAGGGATGCTGGACCCAAAGTCACAGAGAGGGCAAAGTGTCCAAAGTCCCCTCAGGAAATCTGTCCCTGGCTGAATGCAGGGTCATGATTATCTGCTGTTTATGCCAGGGCTTTGGGTTACATAAGGCTGTGGCTCCGTAGGTGCAACGGGAGCCGAGGATCTGCAGCAGGGGAGGAGCAGAGCACAGGGGGAAAACACTGTCTCTGCTGCTGTGAGAGGTGCAGGGAGGGCCGGGGCTCCCTGCAGGCACCAGGGAGGTGTCACTGCAGCAGGATTCGCTGTGCAGCACAGCGAGATGTAGGGAGGCCAGCTCTGATCCTCACAAACACATGCCAGGCTTCCAGGAGGGCACAGCTGTGATCCCAAAACCTGGAGAGGCGGGGAGCTGAGGTTCTCTGCCCCTGAGGTGAGCTGTCTGTAATCACAGTGGCCACAGTAGGTGGGGAGTGAGCTCAAGGCAGGGCAGAGATAAACTGCTGAGGATGTGGAAGAGATACCATCAGCACAATACTATCCCATGAATCCGTATCAGCAGGCCTGGATAGGGTGCGAGGCAGGGAACGCCCTGCCCTCACACACAGTCCAAGGAGCAACGTGTCCCTTTGCACTCACATTACCTTCTGCCCTACAGAAAACAGCCTGCACCATCCCTGCCCATGACGGGCCTCTGGCTGCTCTTGCCTTCAACTCCACCGGCTCCAAGTTGGCAAGTGCTTCTGAAAAAGTGAGTGAGTGTGGCTGCAAGCACCCTCCCTCTGCCCAGGGCTGGCAGGGAGTCCCAGCCAGTTCTGGTGTATCAGGACCTCTGAGCTTAAACACAGCCAAGAGAGAAGGGGCACTGAGGGGTACACTGCCAGCGTGTGGGGATCAGATTGAGCCCAGCTGGCAAACAGGAGGAGCCTTTGCAAGTCCTGAGTTTCCTGGGTGTGTCAGGGAATGGGCTCTCGCTCCTTGGCCTGCTCCTGCGTGATATTTCCCTTTGCATTTTTTGCAGGGCACAGTCATTCGTGTATTTTCCATTCCTGGGGGGCAAAAGCTCTATGAATTCCGGCGGGGGATGAAAAGGTCAGTTCATTCTTCTGTGGGTGACGAGCACACAGAGGGCTCCCGGAGCCCAAACGTAAACAGAGGGGCAGGGCAACGTCAGATCCTGGTGCCTTTGGCATCTTTTGCAGAAGGAAAACAAGAGCAAACGTATCAGCTCGAAATGTCACTGTGCCAGGCAGCCTCAGGCCAGCTCAGTGATTCCCTGTGTGTCACAGAGCAGGGCATGGCAGGGAGCAGAGGTGGAGTCACTCCATTTACTCTGGCCTTTTTGTTTCTCACTTGAAATAATGAAATCCCAAAAATTATCAGACCCCCCGTCCCTGCTCAACCTGTGCAGGGGATGCTGTATGTATCCCACTGTCCAGCACTTTGGATGTCCTCCCTGGCCTTTGCAGGACCAGAAGGTTTAATGAGGCCAGCACAGATGTTCCCTCCACAGGCAGCTCTGTGAGCAAGGACATTTCCACCTCTCTGGCTGTTTGTCACTCGCTCGAGGCAACCCCCAGCTCTGCTGAGCAAAGGGATTAGGGAACTGCTGGTCACTGAGCTCACAGGCTCTGCAGCAGCTGGGCAGGGTGGATGGGTCTCCTTCCTCCCCATCCTCTTCCCCGTGAGCCAAACCCAACAGTTACCTTGAGCAATGTGCCACAGAGTGACCAGTCCTGTCCTTGCTTGGCTGCAGGTATGTGAACATCAGCTCCCTGGTGTTCAGCATGGATTCCCAGTTCCTCTGTGCTTCCAGCAACACGGAGACCGTGCACATCTTTAAACTGGAGCATCTCACGGACAGGTGAGGGGATTAGCCTGGCTTAACCTGCCTGGCTCTGCTTCAAAGGTCTGCTTCTCCACAGCTGGCCTCCACGTCCTCACCACGTCCTCTCCATGAGCAATACCAGCTGCAAGCTCTTTGGCTTTGTGTCCTGAGGGACTCAGTCCTTGAAAAGCCACAATCTGCATCCCTGTTGTTAGCCTCTCCAGGCCTGCTCTGGCTTTATCAGCTTCCACTGTCCCTCCTTCCTGTGTATCCAGCCAGTCTGGTGTACAACGTGCAGGTTCCCCAGATAAACCCTTCACCAGTGTGAGATCAGGATCATGTGCTCTGTTCCTGATGCTTTGTCACGCTGACTGTGGTGACCCCACTGATGCTGCTCTGTGACCCCCTCAGCCGGCCAGAGGAGCCTCCAACCTGGAGTGGTTACATGGGGAAGATGTTCCAGGCTGCCACCAACTACCTCCCTGCTCAGGTGTCGGGCATGATGAGCCAGGACAGAGCCTTTGCCACTGTCCGCCTGAACATCTCCGGGCAGAGGAACATCTGTGCCCTCTCCACGTACGTACTGACACTGCACCCCCGTGCCAGGCACAGCCATCTCTGCCAAACACCACCACCCTGGCCCCTTATCTTGCCCCTGTGCATGCAGGGCACATGATGTGGGTGCTGCTGTGTCTCTGTGTGAAGGTTTTTTGGGGGCTCATGATGCTTTTCTCACCAGGATTCAGAAGCTGCCTCGGCTGTTGGTGACTACGTCAGATGGACATCTCTATATCTACAACCTGGACCCGCAGGATGGAGGGGAGTGTGTCTTAATTAAGAACCACAGGTAACTGTTCCTCCGGTCACACCTCATGTAGAGGCTCATCTTTTACAAACTGAGGGGAAATCTCACCTGACAGCACAAAATGGAGCTGTAGGAGCAAGAACGTTAGAACTGACTTTGTGATTTGAGTGCTTGACATGACAGATGTGGGTGGGAACCACATCAGCAGGCAAGGACAAGGGGTTTCTTGGAGAAGAAACCAGAGACATCTCAGATTCCATGGCAGCTGTGGGACGTGTCAAATCCCATGGCAGCTGTGGGATATCTCAGCCTAGACAGCAGAAGTGGGCAGGCTGTGCCTTAGGAGATACCTCTGGCAGAGAGCACTGACCATCATGGTGGCAGGAGAGCAGAGTATCTTCTCCAGGTGTGAGTGGGAGCTGGAAGGCTGATTTTGGAGGTAGGATGATCTGGAGTGACACTGGGAACTTCTCCAGTGCCAAAGCAGAAGGAATTCCTTCATGGAAAGGGTGGTCAGGCATTGGAAAGGGCTGCCCAGGGAGGTGGTGGAGTCTCCATCCCTGGAGGTGTTCAAGGAACGTCTCAGTGCTCTGTTTAATTGACAAGGTGGAGATCAGGACTCAGTGAACTTGGAGGTCTTTTCCAACCCCAGTGATTCGGTGATTCTGTGAAAGCAGAGCCTGTTCAGTTCGTATGCAAATTCCATGGAGCACGTAACCACCCCCCCACACACACACATGTGGGCTCCTTGGCTCCAGATGTGAAGCCCGTGGGGTGGGGTGCGATGCAACATGTGCTCTGAGCCGGGAGGTGGCTGCCAGCCAGGGAAATGCCAGCAGCTTTTTGAAAAGCCACAAAACAAAAGCACTTCAAAGCTGCGCTGTCCAGCGCGCGCCGGCCGCCCGCCTGCCCCCAGCTTTGTCATGTGGGCTCCTCTGAGCATCAGAGGACTGAAAAGGGCCCTTGGGTCATGAGTTACATTACATCATACGATATCTCTGCTCAAACTCCGTCCTAAACTAGCCAGGGCTGCTTTTCCCATCTAGTCCTCTCCTGTTGGAAGCCCTTTGGAGCCCCCCCCGTGATTAGAAACACTGTTTGCCTTTGTAACCTAAAGCTCTTGTGGTCAATCTGTTCCCTTCTGTTCCCGTGCCAGCATTGTCCTCCAGCCGAAGTGGTGCTTTCCCTATCTCCTGCTTCCCCTCTGCTTTCCTTGTGGAGCACAATGCTCCCCTGTCTGCAGCACTGCTGGGGCTGCAGGCAGGGCATGGATGTGGTGGTGTGGATGGGTGATGCTCTTCAAGGAGATGTGGATGCATGGGCTTGTCTTATCTGGAGCTGGGGAGGAACAGCTGGGATCAGAACTAACTCTTCTTCCCTCTCTTGCTCCTGTACAATTAGTCTGCTTGGCTCAGGAAAGATGGAAGAGAACAAAGAAAACGACCTTCAGCCTCCAGTACCTCAATCTTATGCAGCAACTGTAGCCAGGCCAAGTACAGTGCCTTCAACTTCGACCATGCCAGGTAAGCACATCTGCCTGCCTTGGGCAGAAGCCACAAGGCCACCTGGGGCAAAGTGGAAAGTGTGGAAGATTCCAGGGTTCAACCAGAATCACCTTTTGGGCAGCAGGACTTTGGAGCTCACCTGGTTCATCCCCTGTGACAAAAACGGGCCGGGCGTTTTCTGCTCTGCTTCCTGGGAGCCTGTGCCAGCACTGCTTCTCCTGGTGCAGAGCTGTGCCACAGATGGGCCCAAGGCAGAGCAGGAACCACACCTGAGCTCCAGTTTGTGAGACAGCAGCTGCTGCCAGGTGGTTTCCAGGAGTTGAACCCCTGGGTGTAGAAGTCAGGTCTCACTATTTCTGTGGCGACGTCGCTACAGATTCTCCAAACCTGTTATACCTTACCCACAAAGCCAGCACTAAACTGCTGCAGGGAAACACTGGGTGACTATCTTATTACATTCCCTAGTCTAAGGTCCACATAACAGAGGTAGATCTTACTCTGAAATTGGTGCTCACATTCGTGGCAGGAGGAGGAAAGCTGCCATTAGTCCATCCCTCATCCACAGTGTCGACGGAGATACCTTCCTCTCCCTTGGTCCCCCAGAGCTCTGTGCTAAAGAGGTGATGACACGGTGTCTGCTGTTTGTTTCCATCCATTCATCCACAGCATTCTGTGGTTTTCCTTGGCCAGGCTACTCGGAGGACGGCGGGGCCCTGCGAGGAGAGGTGATCCCAGAGCACGAGTTTGCGACGGGACCGGTCTGCCTGGACGATGAGAATGAGTTCCCTCCTGTGAGCATTCGGGACCCCTAGAACTGCAGCTCAGCCCTCATGCTAAGAAGGAAGTAGTAACCTCTTACAGAAGAGATCCCATTGCCCCCTCCTTGTCCCAGCTCGCTGTGAAGCCTAAAATAACTAAATTAGTTGTAGGGACAGTGCCAGGAAAGTGACACCCCCACTAAGTGGCATCTGGGGATGGGGCAAAGATGATCAAACCTACTAATTAGAGATGGATCTGAACAAACTTGCTATGTCCAGATCCAGAGCTAGCCTTTGTGCCTTAAGCAGATTTCTAGTATTCCCAGGACTAGTTTTAACTGGAACAATACCATCATTTAGAAATAAAAACTTAATACTCCCTGTTGCATTTACAGTCAGTTGTATTAGTTTATGGAATGCAACTGGAACATACCTGAACCTCACCAGTCTCTTCATTTCCAAGCTAACTTGAGAAGGAAACTCCTTGTCCAAGTACAAAGATGAAAGGAATAACAGAGTTTGAAACCATTTTATGATTTTTATATGGCACTTTCTCAGTTACCATTGGAAGGAGATACTGGATTTTTAAATCTAACTCAAGCCTGGCAGTGTCTTTCTGGCTTCTTTTTCCTATTCCACACTCATTTATTGTGTTAAGTATCTAACCCCTAACTGGACAGATGTTGGCCTGTGCTGTGATCTGGTTGTAATCAGTGGTGTCTTCATAACAGTAATGCATTAATACAGCAGAATATTGTAATGGATTTCAGGTTGCAGCCTTGGCAGGCTCTGGAATCCTGTACTTGGTTTTTAAATATCCTGCTGTTGGAGTTTTGCCTGAAAAGGAGGAAGTAAAAATTTTATCCCAGGATTTGTTCCATGTGCTGAGCTGACCTCTGTGAGGCACGTTCCTGTGAACTGATGCAAAGTGTTATTTAGATAAAAGGTGACTGGCTCATAACTCCCTTTGAACCAACACCACCTAAAGCCAGCTCTAGTCACACAACCTTCAGACTCCTTCTCTTTCATTACCTCTAACTTAATCTGCTGCAAACTGGGAGCAGGAGTTTCCTAGTTGTCCCACACCTTTAGCCAAGAAGGAAATTTAAAATGTCTCCCTCTGGTCAAATTGTGTGGCCACGGAGAAGCTGGAAGGAGCAGCAGGGCCAGAGAGAAATCCTTTGTTTCCTTCTGCTGAACCTGCTCTTGAACCTGTGGTTCGGGGACGAGCGATTGCCAGCGAGCAGGAATCACGCTGCTCCTGAATGAGCCTCCCTGCTGGGGCTGGGCCGTACAAAAGCAGCCCCAAACCCCTGCTGCACCACAGCAGGTGCTTCATTAAATGAACTTTGATCTCCTCAAAATCCTGTCGTTGACCTGACAGAGCAAGTGAACGTGTGTAACGCTGGGGAGGAGGAGGAGGCGTGGGAGGGAAGGCGCTTTCCAGAAATACTCCCTGATACGGTGGCTCAGCGAGTGGACCTTCCAGATAAAGGCCCTGCACTCGGGTTTTGGGTTTGCCCCTCGCAGGGTGAGTGCACGAGGAGAGCTGGGCAGGATGTTTTGATGCTCTGAATTTCACTGAACTTGGCTGTTTTCTCAGCACTGAGACATTCGGTCTCGATGACGCGTCCAAGGGGGGTTTCAGGCATCGGTCACCACTCCTGTGTGGAGAAGGAGGGACAGAAAACCTGACCTTATCCAACAAAAATGTTTTGACAGCGTTCTGCTTTGCGGAAACATGGGAAGGGTTTTGTTTGTTTTCCAGCGTGCAACAAAAAGACATTTAAAAACCTCAAAACTTGTGACAAAATGGAATATTCACCCGCAGCCCACGGTATGGCTTTGAACTCAGACATGGTTCTGGAGAAACAGCAGTGCTCAAACCCCACAGTTCCTCTCCATTTTGAAACATCTTGTCTTCCCTTGACCTCAAGCGAGACTTCAGAGGCTCAGCTCTTAAAGAGTGAGGAAAAACAGCTTCAGCCTGACATGCAGTCTGTCAAAAACTGCCTCTTCATTAAATGGAAGGAGGGACAGATCAGAGGAGAGATAAGAAGCCCAAGGAGGACTCATAAAAAGTGGCCTCACAAGAGGGAACATGGATGTTGCTGCCGATTGTGCCAGGACCGCGGAAGGATCCTGCGGCAAGAGGTTAAACCAGTTCAATGCCATCTCCTGCATTGATGGGTTGGATTAAGCACTCCCAAGTCACTGTTGCTGTGAGGCTGGAAGGACTGAGGTGTTATGGAGGTGGACAGTGGGCTGGAGCCCGGGGTGAGGAGCAGGTGCCACGCAGGATGTGCGGGGAGGAGGCTGCGGAGCCCTCGCCCTGCAGGGCCAGAAGGTTTCACGGGGTGGGAAGAGTCAAACCCAGCTCTGGCTGCAAATGGTTGTGGCACTTACAGCTGTTTTTCTGGTCAGCTGCCCCTGTTCTGTGGGTGTATCAACGAGGGAGGTTTCCAGTGGTGCTGGGAGCTGTTGGGGTGTGTGTTGGGCCAGGCAGGGCATCACTTGGCCAGCTCCGTTTTTGGGACCCAGTGTAGTGGCTGTTCCCACCAAGGCATGGTCAGAACAGTTTTGGGGTAGTGCTGTGAGCTTTGGCAGCTGAGATCCTGCAGGATTCTGCAAGCAGCATGGCCTGTGTGCAGCTGAGGAGTGCAGCCAGGGAATCTTCTTAAATATCCTGGGATTCAGTAGGAAAGGTGATTTCTTCCAGCTTGGTGCTTTTCCAGGCCAACATGATCCATCCTGCATTTGGCTGCAGGGGCCAGAGGTGATGAGAGGGTTTTATCAAAGAGCCATTTCATTAGGTCAGGTGACATTACATACAGCAGTCACCTCTTCAAAGGCAGCTTCCCCTCACTGATACTCTGTCACTCTTAAAAACCGTCTCTTTCACATTGATTTTTGGCTACTCCAAAATGGTGTGGGCAGTTTGCTGTCCTGCCAAAGGACGCTGCTGCCTGGAGAAATTCGGGGGGGAGTCTGCAAGGGGGACAAATCAGTGCCCCAGCATGGGGTCCACCCACCCCTCTGCTGCTCCAAACCACGGAGCTTAATACGAGAAACAAGGTTGCAGATACATCTTTGGCTCCGTGGTTGCTCAAATTCCTCCTTCTTGTTTGCTGGATGGGGTTTCATTCATCCTGTTGCAGGGATATGGACACTAATTACTTTAAGTGATTTTTTTTCCAACAGCTGGCTGTTAGCAGAGGAAAGGCCATAGATTTTTCCAGTGAAGCTCTACTTGTAATTATGTTTCGTGGGGGATGAGTGAGTTTGGCAGGGCCTGGAATGGCCTCTTGCTCCTGCCCTGGTAGCTCAGACTGGCATTTTGGGCACCTGGGGCTTGCAGAATTAAGCCCATCTTATTAGTACGTTATCTGAGGTCCCTAGGGAATCATGCAGTCCTGTGTCAGTGCCTCAAAACCAAGCAAGTGATGGTCCTGAAACTCCAGGAGAGACAGATCCTGGGAGGTGGAGCTGGGAGAGCCCAGCTGGGGCTCCAGGTTCACATCCCTCACAGGTCATGCCTGGCAAGGCTGGAGCTGGGAAAGGGGAGATCTGTGCCTGGGCTCATGGTTGGTGCCCACAAGCACCTGCCTGAGGTGCTGCAGCAGCCCCACAGCGCTGCCCAAGCCTCATCCAGGAGCAGGGGCACATCTTACCCCGGGGTCTCCATGGCACGAGTAGCTGATGGGAACTGGCTCAGGGTCCTTGCTGCTGCATGTTCTTCTCTGCTCCTGCTTCACTCTTTCACTCAGAGGCTTTGCTGGTCCTTAGGCTGGGCTTTCCCTCTCCTAATCCTGTCTAACACATGAGTGTTTAACTCTGGGATCCATCCAGAGGGACACAGTGATGCCCAGCACATGCCTGTCCCCTCCTGCCATGCCAGAGCCGAGCTTTTTGGGAGGACTCAGCGAGGCAAACGGGCTTCACTCCCACAGATGTGGCTGTGCTCAGCCCAATGCCAACCAGAGGCAAGACACACTTATCACCAAACCAGATGGTTCCCGTTCCCAGGACTGTAAATTTGGGGGGGGGGAGGGAGGAAGAGTAAATAAATAAACCTCTCACAAATCTGCCTTTGAATGGAAAGTAAAACACTGCGGGACATCCCTCCCCCTTCTCCTCCCATGTGCGTAAAACCAACTGGAAACACACCCTGTTGCTGGGAAAAGTAAGGCAGCTCTGTTTTGATTTTGGTAGATAATCTTGTGCCGTGGAGGTCAGCCGGGCAAGGCGAAGAGGTCGTGATGAGGAGCAAACATCCCCGGAGGGACAGCTGCTGGGAGAGCTCTGGAAAAGCCAGGAATTTCCAAGAACGCATCTGAGAGTCCCCAAGATGAGAACAAAAGAGAAAAATATAAATCTGAGGTGGGCCACACTTTCTCCTACGGTCTGTGTGAGTGAGTACCTGGCCCTGTCATAGCCCCTGTTTTAATTTGTGCTGGGTGGGGTGTCAATGTACTGTATGCACATCACTCTATTTAACAGACTCTATGTTAGAACCACAGTGTAAATGCTAATTTAATCAGATTTGTACGTAACCAGAATTTTATATACCCATTTGTCCCTTTTCTAATTTATGCTGTTTTATGTGTATAAATGTACTTATAGGAAGAGATATTAAACTTATGTATTTGTACAGTATATACATACTATTTTAACCCAGGCAAAGTATTTTTGCAGTGATATTAGAGAAGATGCCATTTGCTATGTTCAAAGACAGAATAAAGTCACAGTCTGTCCCTGGCAGCTTCTGCTGTTCTTTGTGGGGCCCTAAAGATGTCAGTCTGCATTAAGTTTTGGGAGTGGGAGAGTGGGTTTGGGAGCTGGGGGGAGGACAGCTGCTCCTACAGGACCTGACCCACCAGGCCAAGTCCACACAAGTTCACTTAGCCTCAGCTAAAAAAGGATCTGGGTGTGTAAATCAGAATCCAAAATTGTTTCAGAAAACCCTCACTCAGCTGCTGAGAAATCCCAGTGGTTTCTTAAGTTTCAGTTGCACCTTCGTTTCTGCCTTTGCACCTGCCCAGAAATGGCCCTATAAGAACTGTTTCACCCCACCTGTGCCCCTGGCATTGCCTCTTCCCCCACACCTTCCCAGAAAAAGCCTTTCCCAAACACTGGGACTCGGGTGTGTGTCACAGCACAGTCCCTGAGCTCTGCTGTGTAGGACAAGCTGAGCATCCTGCCCACACGAGGAGCAGCTCTCAGGGACAGCCCAGGACCCCTTTCCTTCCACAGACAGTTGGGTCTTTCCATGGCCCCACTAACAAACCTCACCAGGCAGCTGGGGGGGGCAGCTGCTCCATTTCCCAGAGCACTCACCTCATGCCAGCTGGGAATTTTCTCTCTGCAGCCACAGACTTCCAGGTTCTCAGCACCAGAAGGGATGTTTGCTCAGAGGCCCCGTCCTCCCGTGCCCTGTGCTCCCACAGGGAGCTCCTGTAACTCCTATTTTAGAGGGAAAGCCAAGCATATTTCCCAGAGGAATTCTCTCCCAAAGCCAGCTCTCACAGAAGGTAGTTTTAATCCAAGACCTGGCTCTTTCCCAGCTAAAGAGCCCTACAAAAAGCCTTCCCACGTGCCCAGAGCCAGCAAGGTACTGCAGTGCCCTGCTCTGCAGCAAAGGGGACCCTCTGTGTGCTGCCCCAGAGCCACAACCAACTCACCTCCCTGCTTCCTACACGGAGCAAAGGTGACCCAGCCTCCATCCGTGGCCAACCTCCAGCCTGGAGCCAGCACATCCCATTCACAGACACCACACTGGGGAAAGGAGCAGCCTGAGCAATTATTTGCTTCAGAGACAAAGCCGTGTCGTTCTTCTCTCCGTGGGAAGGTCCAGCGTGGCTGCGTGAGCCCCGTGGCACCGGCAGGCCACGTGCTGCGCGTTGCAGCAGGGAATCACGGCTGGATCCTTGGAATAATCTGCAACCGAGACGTTGTCGGCTGCAATGTCCTCCAGAGCTTGGGCGTAAGCCCTGCTGATCACGGGCAGCACTGCCTGGTACTCCCTGGATGCCACATCCAAAGGCTCCTGCTCCTGGATGTCGCGGTCCAGGTTGAAAATGAGGGGTGGTTGGTGATGCTCAGCCGGCCCTGTGCTCCCGTCGCAGGCCATCGCCCCTCCTAGGGAGGAAATGAGGGAAAAACCCCGGAGTTATGGGCTGCCCAGGGATCACCTCTGTGTTCCTCACAGCCCAGGCCCACCCTGTCCCAGCTCTTAGTCCAAGAGTGTTTCTGGGGCCAACAACTCCAGGCTGCAGAGCTGGGTTGGCTCTTGCTTGAATTAACCTGAGTTGGTTTCCACCTGTATCTGCAGGGATCCAAAAATTCCAGAAGTTTTTCCCCCCAGACTTTAGGATCTCTGGAAGGGACATGGTACCTGTGGTGTAAAAGGCCTTGTACTGAGCCAGCCTCAGTGCCTCGATCTCGCCGACCTTCCCAGCTGCCCCACTGTTGGGGTGGAGCAGAACCTGAAGGAAGGACAAAAAAGTGCCTGTCAGAACATGGCAGGGAAAACCTACTCCACCTGTGCACCCATTTACAGCCACCATTCAGCCCCTGGACTGAGCAACCAACAGAGTTTTGATTGCTGAAGTGTGGGATGGTGGCAGAAGGACCCAAGGAAACACCACCATCTCCCTTTGCCTTCCTGGTTCTGCAGGATCCTCTGAATTTACCTCCCCAGACCAATTCTGTCAAGAAAGTGATCACGAAGGTGCAGAGGCTTTCAGCAGAGCAGGACAGAATATCATAGGATCATAGTTTGGGTTGGAAGGGACCTTAAAGACCATTTGTTCCAACCTCCTGCCTTGGGCAGGGACACCTTCCACTAGCTTGGATTGCCCCAAGCCCCATCCAACCTGGCCTTGGACATTTCCAGGGATGGAGCAGCCACAGTTTCTCTGGGTAACCTGTGCCAGGGCCTCCCCACCCTCCCAGGGGAGAATTCCTTCCTAACATCTAACCTAAATCTCCCCTCTTTTCACGTAAAACCATTCCCCCTTGTCCTACCACTGAATGCCTGTGTAATATTTGGGAGCTGGGTGCTGTCTGTGTGTCACCCACTCTGTGGGTGCTCCAAGGGAGCCAAATCCCTGCCTGGAGCCAGGAGCCAGCCCCGAGCTGAGGGTGAGCTCATGCAGAGGCCACACGGGAAGGTGAGGTGCTGGAACATCATCCCGTGTCCGTCTCCGCCGCTGACTCACCCCGCTGTGCGAGGGCTCCCTTCCCTGACAACAGCACAGGGAACGGGCTGAGAAGGAAGGGAAGGAGGGAAGGGTGGGTCGAATCTCTCCCCCCCCTGGTATTTAGCACACTTGATCCACACAGGACAGCTGCTCTGGCACAGGGGAGAGAGGAGACAAGTGAGCTGGACGGTCCAGCGGCTCCTCTGCTCAGATCAGATCTGCCGCGGAGCCAACGGCTTCACTGAGGGATGAGTCACTTGAGGTTTCCTCCCTGGGATTCGAGTTTAAAAGTGATTCAAGAAATTTCCACTGTGCTAAAAAATTAGAAACATCTGCTGGAGTTGTAGGCAGCTGTGGTGCCAAGTTTAGTAACAGCACTCACAGCTGATGAGCGTGGCAATGCCTTAGCAGGTGCCCGGCACAGAGAACCCAGATGTCCATCCCACAGTGCCCAGCACGGAGCATTCCAGCCCCCCTGGGCACCCAGAGATGTCCATCCTGTGCTGCCCAGTCTGGATGTGGCCACTGTCTTCAGGGCCCAGCTGGTACCTCATCCAAGAAATGCCAGGATTCAGGGTAGGGGGTGATTTCCAAATGCTCTCAGTTTCCTTTATTGCTCTCCATTGCAAGGGAAATTTTTAAAAAAAAAAAATCACCTTTTGGAATTTGGTTCAATATTTATGTTTTAGGGGAAAAAATAGAAGGGTGTAAAGTGGAAGAGGTGGTGCAGTGTGAGCTGCTGCAAGGAGGAACCTCTGCAGCAGAGTCCCCTTCTGCTGACACTCCTCAGTCAGGATAAAATAGCTCCAAAACAGGAATCAGCAAATATTCAAGGCCCCATGAAGCCAAAAATGGGAACTGAACCAATTAATCTGCCTCCAGCTTTAAAGCTTTGCCTACACCTTTAGCAGCACAGCTGGGATACTGCCAGCCCCGTGCAAGGGCGCTCAAACCTCCCTTCCTACCAACAACCACATTCCTAAACCTCTTAAAACCCCTCACTAAGGAAATCTGTTATAATTTGCTGCATAATTAAGGAGCTTGTTTCGATTGAGCCCTTTCAAGAAACATTCCCAGCTCTGGAACTCTTCCATTAAGCTGTGACTTTGTTGTTATAATAAATAAAAAACTAGAAAAGGGGGAGTGGGAAGCCTTTTCTCCCTAGAAAACCCGTTGCCTGAACTCGGTGCAGTTGTGCATCCCTCTCCCATTCAGCCCTGACACTCAGCAAACCACTGCTCCCAGCAAACTGTTGCTCCCAGCAAACCATCATTCCCAACAAACCATCACTCTCAGCAAACCACTGCTCCCAGCAAACCATCATTCCCAACAAACCATCACTCTCAGCATGCCATTGCTCCCAGCAAACTATTGCTCCCAGTAAAGCATCACTTCCAGCAAACCATTGCTGCCAGCAAACCATCATTCCCAGTAAACCCACCACTCCCAGCAAACCACCATTCCCAGTAAACCAGCACTCCCAGCAAACCACTGGTTCCCTCCTCCCAGCACTGCACGTGCAGAGGAGGGTTAATCCCAAGGAACACAGCAGAGCACGTTGGCCACATCCCATCCGCTTCCCTGCTTCATCTCCCAGTTCAGCAGAGGGTTCCATAAATACAAAGCAAATACCAAACCCCTGATGGACACGGAAATCAAATCCAAGATCCCGCTGGGAGCTGGCTCATGGTGCTCGCAGGAGGGTGGACTTTAAAAGCAAAATCAGGATTTATCCATGGGACTGCTATTAAAGCCGCTTTTTTTTTTTCTTGCCTTATCTTTTGGTTCTGCAAAAATCTCGTGGAACTCTGAGACAAACGTGTGGCCATCCTGCTTTGTCCTGCAAACTGTGGTTTTTGGGCTTAGAGGAGCTGGCAGCAGCTGGTTGTATGGACAGAGCTGTGGGATACAGGGGGGGCTGCCCCGATGGAACATGGTAACAACGGGCACCTTCCCCAGCCACGGAGCTGGGGGAAGGAGGGCTTCCTTACATCTTCACCTGGTACGATAAATAAAGGGATACAACTAGGTTTGAGCCCCTGGGATCTTCTCTTCCCCACACTGATGTACCTTTTGTGATTGGGAAGCAGACACACCATGCAGAGCACCACGGGCTGCCACAGGCCTGAGCATCCCCAGGATGGTGTCCCTGGGTTGGGGGCACAGCCCCGTGGCACACAGGAAGGTGCCAAGCTGCAGGCACAGGCGTTTCTATCCATAATCCCAGATTTGTGAGTGAGACACAAAGCAGTCTTCATTAACCCAAAGCCCTTTTACCCTGATATCCCAAGCCCAGCCTGGTGCAGCACCCAGCCAACTCCAGCTGCCCCCCTCCTCCTCCAGGTCAGGGGGTGACGCTCCTGTGAGTCCACACATCACCAGCTCTGAGCCTTTTTCCACCCCACTTACCTGGTGTAGCTCAGGGACCTGCTGAGAGGGGTGGGGTGTCACTGGGGGGGTGGCTCTGCCTTACCTTGTGCCCCTCATCCGACCACCCAAAGAGAACTGGGGACACATCCAAGCCGTCAAAGCGCCTGTTCGGGGGCAGCGCCGCCCCAGCCAGGGCCACCAGCGTGGGGAAGATGTCCAGGGTGCTGGGGAAAGAGGTGGCTGCCATCAGTGGAAAGAACAAGAATCCCTGCAGGGTCCCTCCCAGCCCAACCTGTGCCCCGCTGCCCCTCGAAAGTGCCTTGAGGGAGGACAGCTGCTTCCCAGTACCCACCCCAACAACTGAAAAGGTTAAACCCGGCTTCCAGCGGCAGCTCAGGCCCTGGCAAGCCCCAGCTTCACGTGTCTCCCACCCCCAGCCGGCTGCTCGCCAGGCGCTGCGGGTTCAGCCAGGATGTGCCTCCCCCCGAGCCCGCGGGGCAGGGGCAGGGGCACGGCGGGGCAGCCCCTCCTGAGCCCCCCGGGCACGGGGGAAGGCTGCGGGTCACCCTGCGGAGAAAGTGCAAGCACAGGGAGTTTTCACGCCAGTGACAGCACATCCCGTCGCCCCTGGAAAACGCGGTCTTGGCTTTTGCGCGGAGCAGCGCGAGCGGGAGCGCCAGGATGGAAACACGAGCGCGGGGCTGCTCCGCAAATCCCACCCGACCCCGACGGCGCTCCCACCGACAGCCCCCCGCGCCTGCAGGGGCCTCAAACACAACCACTCGGGGATCCCTCGGGGTGGGGGGACACGGGGAAGGTGACTCACAGTCCCCCTGGCTCCGTGGGGATGCACAGAGGGACAGTCGCTGTCTCCCCACCTGCTGCCTGTGGCTCAAAGCAGAGCCTGGCCGTGGCAATTCTCCACCTTCCATCACATCCCTGCCGTGTGGAGGTCGAGCACCATTGTTGCTGGGGTGGAACAGGGATCACCTGGCCCTGCTGCCAGCCCTTCACAGTCTGGGCACAGACTCCCCCTCCTCGGTCCCCCTCCTCCCAGTGGGGACCAGACTCGACTCCAGTGGGATGGGGACATCCTGCTCACAGCTCCCACGTCCAACCCTCACCCCCCTCATCCTACAGGACACGAGTGTCCATCCCCCCCCTCACCAGGAGCACACCCCTCCCTCCCACAGACACGGTCACAGGGTGATCCCACACCTCTAAAGGGAACCAGCCGCAGCAGGGTGTCCCATGGCCCCAGGGGACAGCAGGACATCAGAGTGGCCAAGTGACACATCTCAGCCCTGCCCTTCCTGGGGACAGGGCTGTGACACAGGAGCTGAGGAGCTGGCAGTGCTCAGTGGTGACGAGGACTCAACTCACACCCCTCTGGCTACAAAACCCCTGTGCTGGTAGCTCCAGGGAGGTCAGTTTGGGCAAGGAAATTCCTGGAGGAGGAGAAAGCACCAGGTCCCCAACCTGGGGGCACCAGGAGAGTGCCACGGTCCTGCCATGGTAGTCCTGCCCCAACTACAATCCTGTGTGTCTCCTGCCCAGAGCTGATGGCAGCCAAGTGGAGAGAAAAGAGCCCTGGGCTTAACAGCCCCCGGTTCTCCCATTCAACAAGTTTTAATTTAGCTGCTAAGAGACGGAGAGAACAAATAAGAACAAACACTGCTGCGAGGCAGCCCCGGCCGGTGCTCACGGAGCCGGGAGGTGTCCAAAGAAATCCTGGCTCCCCTCTGCACCCCTGCAGCACCTCGCCGGGGTCACACCAGGTCCCCCCAGAATGGCAGCTCACCTGGGCAGTGTGCCCCGGGTCCCGTGGGTGCTCAGCACTCAGCACCCTCGGGATGTGGCTCCCAGCACGGCGCATGGGGATGCTTCCAAGGCTGGACCAAGCAGCCCCAACACAGCAGATGGGACCTCTGGAAATCGTCACCCATGGGGTGGGAGGACAATGTGATTAAGGACAGAAGCAGTTGAAGATCCCCCCCAGTCATAGGTAAATGTAACCCAAAGAAAAAGGCACGAAAAAGTAGGATTTTGGTCAAACTTGGCATCAAAGCAAAGGCCCCACTAGCAGGCACATCCCAGAAGCCAAGCTGGGGAAGCCGTGCTTAAGGGAAAGTGAAAGCCACACTGCCAACCCCTGTCCTGGCCAAGAGAGGTTTAACAAATAAAGTCACCCCAGCACCCTGCTGCTGCCTGAACACCAGGGAAAAGGGCCCAGGGATCAGCAGCTCCCTGCCTGTGCCCCCCAGGGCAGAGCTGTGCGGGGTGATGGACATCCCAACATCCCGGGCAGGACGTGCTGGGAGCACTGCCCTGCCACGGTGATGAGCATCCTGGCATCCTGGGCACAGTGTGGCAGGGAAGGCTGCCCTGCCCGGAGATGAGGGGGTGCAGGCAGCTGCAGGCAGCTGAACCAGCTCTCCCTGCACTCTGCCAGCTCGCCCAGCCCCACGCCGCTGGCACAGCCAGGATGGTGCAATCTGCTTCTTCACCACCCTCCTGACCTACTTCTTCCGTGCCCTACTTTGGGCTGGGGCAGGGAAGGGCAGAGGCACAGCGGGTGGCTCTGACAATTAAACGTAATTAAGAAAAGCCGACAAAGCAGTTTTTCTGCAGAAACCAGCGTGCAGGTGCAGGTCTGTGGGGGTGCATCAGCACTGCCCTGCTGGCTCCAGCTTCCCCTGCCCCTGGGCACACTCACCTCGCTCACCTCCCTGCTCCGGGGAGCCAAGAGGTCCTGCCCAGTCCTGGCAGGCTCTTTGCCCAGGTGGCAAAGGCTGTCAGTGTTTCTGTAACCCCAGGGGCAGAGGAGGCTGATGTGGATGGATAACGCCTGCCCCTGCCCACCCGGGGATCCCACCAGGCAGAGGTCCCCCTGGGTGTGCAGAGGGCTCCCAGCCACGCCTGCACACAGGCTTCATTCCCTCCCCAGCTTTTTGGTCTTCCCCATCAACTGGGGGAATTTCAGCTTCCCTATCACACATGCTGATCTTTGGGGGATGTCCCTAAGGGTGACTCAGTGCAGAGAAAAGCCACCTGTCCTGACACACTGTGAGCACCAAGAAACTCCTGCCCTCCACATCCCTCCACATCCCTCCACCCTCCCTGTCCCTGAGCTCAGGCCATGGCTGGGACCAGCGGTGAAACCTTCCTGAGCTTGATCCATTGCTTGTGTCCCCCAGGCTGGCTCTGTGCTGCCTCCTAAAGAGGGAGTGCCTCATCCCACACAGCTGGGCATGGCCCCTTGGCAATGCCAGGCTGTGCTGGGGGGACCCTGGCTGTGCTCTCACTCCTGGGGAGCTGCAGAGTCACTTTTCAAGCAGTGCAGCACAGCCCCTGCCTCTGCTGGATTTCCAGCTGTCCCACCTGCCAGACCGGAGCTGGGAAATGCAGGAGATAAGGTCTACAATGCAGGAGATAAGGTCTACAAGGAGATAACCTGGGCTTGAGAATTCCAGGGCTTGGAGGCAGGGCTGGAAGGGAGGCTGGTGGGACAGGGGGATGGGGACAGGCACTGACCCTGCAGGTGCTGCCCTGGCTGCCTGAGCAGGGAGGAGTTGGTAGCTCTGCCCCAGGCCCTGTGGAGGGGAAGGGTTTGGAGGTGAATCCATGGGGTGCTACGTGCACCCCATCCCCTCTGCCAGAGACCCCTGAGTCAGTTTATGGCTCAAACCTTCCCGTGCCTGCAAAGATCCAGCTCCCAGAGCTGCCCTCGGGCCATGTAAGGAGTGAGTGGCTCCAGCTTATCTCAAGGACCTTAGAAACACCCAACACCTCCCCAGGGCCCACCAGCCAGGACCTGCTTCCAGCAGCTGGGGTGTTCTTTCCCAATGCCCAGCCACTCCCTGCCCTCACCATGCTGTGCTCCAGGGATGAAAGGAGATGGGGCATCCCACCACAACTGCTGGAAAAGGAGGGATGCAAGGAGAGGTGCAAGTCCCACATGGAGGGGTGCAGTTGCTGCCTGCAGAGGTGCAGTATTGCTGCAATAAGGACCCCCCCATGCCACCCCCCCCCCCGGGGAGCCGAGGCATGGGGGCAGCAGCCCTTCCCCTCTGCTCCCGCCGGATCCCGGCCCGGCCGCATCCTGCAGGGATTGCCAGCGCCATCTCCCCGGCCAGCCTTTCCCACAACCGCACCCTCCTCCACATAAAGCCATTCACAAACCACAAAGCCTGAGCCTGCTCCTCGGTGGGGAGAGAGAACATCGTCATCTTTTAATTATCGGGAGGCCCTCGGCCACCGCGGCCAGGAGGCACACGGAGCCCGGTGGCTGCTCACGCCAACCCACCAGCCTCACAAAAAGCCCTTTCAAACCCCTCTTTGCTGAAGCATTAAGTCTTGGGAGAGGACAAAAGTACAGTCTGGCAGGAGGCACGGAATAACTAGTGCAGGCAGCTGCTGCTGCCAAAACCCAGGTGGTGACCTGGGAATGGTGGGTCGTCCCAAAGGGGGTGGAGGGGCTGCCCCGCTCCCCGACGGGCTCTTACCTGAGCAGAGCACGGCTCGTGCGCTTGGCAGGGACGTGGCCAGGCCAGTACACCACTGCTGGCACACGGTGCCCTCCTTCCCAGGTCGTTTGCTTTGCTGAGCTCCCGCCTGCAAGAGAACAGGGCAGCGCTCAGCACCCTGCTGAGATGGGAAACCTCCTGACCCCGGAGTTTCCCTGGCAAAGGAACCGTTCAGGGGTGTAAATTGCCCCAAAAGGAGGGTGATTTTGCTGGAGAGGATCTGGGTCAGGGTAGGGAGAAGAGTTAGAGGAGTTTTTCAAAGAAATAGGGAAAGGAGGGGAAAAAAAAAAGGGGGGCTCATTTTGGCACTGCTTTGTGTTTCTCCAGCGAGTGATGAGAAATGCAGCTGCTGCCGGAGCCGTCGCATTTCCATCCACTTTTGATGTCAGGTGAGAAAATGGAGCAGGCAGGAAATGTAGGAATTTGTTCCAGGGACTGCTGCCCTCAGCGAGGTACAGCACTGACAGCCCCCCCTCCCCCTGCCTGCTGGAAACCTGCCTCATTAAAAATATCATCCTGCTAATAACCCTCCTGTCAGCTAATGAACCTGATCCATCGTTTCCCTGACAGCACCCAAAGCACCCTTGCTCTGCCCTTGGGTTGAGATGCTCTGCATGGCATGGGGAAGCTGCCCAGTCCCTTCCTCCACCTGGAGTGCTGCACACAGGAATGGGGGTGCTGAGCACCAAAATGCAAGGACTGAGCATCTAAACGGGTGGAAGTGTGTTGGAGAGCCTCTCTCTGCCTTGGCTGCAGCCCAAAGTGCCCCAGGCAGCTGAGGCGGGGGAAGGGGCTGGGAATGGGGCAAACAGAAAATCCCAACGCGATTCACCGAGCAAACTTCCCAGGAGCAGCCTTTGTCCTGCGCCTTTCAGCGTGCACATGGCAACGGCGCTCGCCCAAAGCCATTTCCTCCGGGCACAGCCAAGAGAGGCACGGCCACCCCGCACTCCTCTGAGCCCCTGTGCCGGTCCCCAGCCCAGCCCAGCCTCTCCAGGAGTCACTCCCTGATCCCACAGGCTGATCCATGCTCCCAAGCAATGCTGATGTACCCACAGGGACACACAGGGCACAGATGCTGCAGTGCTGGTGCCACAAGGGCTAGTCCTAGTTTCTGACCCTGCTGCCCGTTCTGCTGGCACATCCTCAATCTCTCCCATTCCCCACCTAAACTTTTGGTGTTTCCCCCCCCAGAGAACATCTCCTTGGGGCCTCCACAGTGGGACACAGCCAGCACTGGGATCTCTTGTGGCTACTGGAAACATAACAGTGCTTCTAACACACATCATGTATGGTTGAAGTGAGGTGCCTCCCCTGCCCTCAGACACTCCAGAAAACCACAGCAATTACAGCAATTAATATCAATCCCCATCTCTGCACACATATTAAATAACTCGTCCTCCTGGATGCATTTCCACAGCTTTTCCATGCCCGGTCAGGGGTCTCTGGCAGGACAGCAGAGTGGGGGAACCCCCTCCAGCCACCCCAGTGCCTCTGGCTGGCCAGGACATTGGAGCAGCCCATGAATGAGCTCACGTTAACACTTTTGGGCAGTAAATGGGGCTGAAACACCCAAACCCAACCAGGGAATTTTCTCCAGGGTGGGGATGATGCAGCCCTGCTGCTGTGGGGACTTTCCAGGCTTTCCAGGAAAGCTGAACTGTGCATTCCCGTGGCGGGATGAAAACCTTGGTCCCACCACACACAGCAGGTCCTCAGCACAGGGACACCAGGTCTAGAGGCTCCCAAACCTGTCTCGAAACATGCCCAACATCACGTCCCCAAAATGTGTATCTCTATCCCAGTATCCCCCCTCGCTGGGCTCTTGGCCACAAGGTGGGAAACAAGTTTTTGGGGTGGGCTGAGGGCTGTGGGAAGCTCCCCAGCCAGAGAAAGGGGCAGCACATGTGGATATGCTGCTTTCCCTCAGTGAGGACCAACTCCAGTTACCACCTGATATCAATGGAAAACACCCCTGGAATTTGGGTTGGAGCCTAAAAGGAAACACCAAGCTACGTGAAACACGGAAAGCTCGGAGCAGCCTGTCCTCCCTTGCCCTCCCCACTCCTCAGGGGCTTTTCTGTGCCGGGGGATGATTCCCTCGGGATGGGACGGCCGAGCATCCCACCCCAGCAGCACCCAGGGGCGGGTGTTTTTGGTGCCAGCCCTGCCAGCGGCAGCCCCGTAACGCCAGGCTGGCTTTCCAAACATCCCTGCAACAGCCAGCCCAGGGATTTCCGAAGTTATCCTTCCAGCCGGTGTTTACAGCCAGCTCAGAGTGCCCTGCCAGCCCGACCTCCTCCCCAGCCTCGGCCACGGCCAGGATCCGGGTGTTTTCCCAGGGCGGCGAGGGGCTGGAAAAGGGGCCGTGTTTTCCTCGCCCTGTTCCCGAACGCCCGCACTGCCTGTACCATCTGCTCCGGCTTGTGACCGGCGGTTGCTCAAGAGCAACCCGGGCCGTCAGCAGGGTTTGTTTACTAGAAAATTAAGGTTACGGATTTCATTCCCGGGGCCAGCCCGGCCGGCCAGCCGGAGGAGGAAGGGCTCTGGGAATGGGAATGGGAACAGGCGAGCCAGCCCGCCGGCAGCGCTTGCCCAGGGAAGTGGCCACGGTCGCATGGGCTGGGTGTCAGGAAGCGGAGGAGGGATGAGGCGCTCCCGCCCCGCTGACCCCGGGGCAATGGGGGGAACCGAGCCTGGCACGTTACGCTGCGTAACACAAGCAGAAGTGGGAAACGCCTGACTCATGAATGTTTTCTGGCCGAAATAAACCCACCGAGCAGATGGCTTGGCCGGAAAAGGAGGAAAGATGGAAAAAAGAAAAAATAAAAATAAAAAACACACACCCCAAGAAAACGGCGGAGAGAAAGAAAAGCAAAGTCCCCGGGGCGCTGGGAGGGTGCTGGGCAGGATGGGGATGGGGGTTACAAGACCCTGCTGGAGCTGATGGAAACATTCAGTCCCCAAACCAGCACCAGTCACCTCAAGTTCTGGGGTAACAGGGACCCCAGCCCCCCACCCTCCCAGCAGGGGTGTTAGGGGAAAGCTTGACTGTTCTGGGGTGTGTTCAAGCCCAGGGCAGCAGCCAGGGAAAGGCTGGGGGTGGAATGCTTCTCATGTCCCCCTCGATGGGCAATGAAGGGATTTGTGGAGCAGACCCCTGCACCCCTGGGCAGACCTCCCCCTCCCAACTCTGCCAGGTTACCTCGCTGCCTCTGCCAGGCCCCCACGAACGGCCCCAGGCGTCCTGCCAGCTCACACTTCTGTGCCCAGGGGCCATTGTCACCTGCAGGAGAAAGAAATGTCTCCATGAGTGACACCAGGACCAGAGGGTGGGAGGGGACACCTCCACAGTGGGGCGGTGGGCAAGGACAAGTCACCCTTCCATCCCTCCTTCCCATCCATGTGATGCCTCCCCACACACGGGCAAGAGCAGCAGGATGATTGATTTTGATTTCTAACAGTTTGTTTCCAAGGGATGAGTCCTGGGGGGGGGGGGGGGGGGGAGCGGCTGCCACCAGCTTTGGGCGCTAATGAGCGGCGGAGCGGTTCCTGTCGTCAGGAGCAAGACATCCTCATTAGGGAGGCTGCTCAGAGAGAGCGGATTTGGGCTTCTTAATGAGCGAGGATTTGTGGCTTAATTAGGCACGGCCCCGCCGGTTCAGCCCCGCGGCCGAAGGGGGGTGGCAGGGCGGGCACCCCGCGGAGTGGCCGCGGCACTCTGGGACCCCCATCCCTGCGAGGGGACTGCTCCGCGTCCGCGGAGCAGTGGGAGCATCGAGGGCAGGGCACAAACACAGGTCCTGTCCCCCGACCCACCTCCACGCCGGGGCTGGTGTGAGGCAGTCACCAGTGTCACCCCAGCCCTGCAGCCGCTTTTCCTGCTGTACCTGTGAACCACAGCAGCGTGTTGCCCTTCCCGTGGCTGTCGGCCACCTCCTTTATCCGTCCCACCAGGGCATCCATCTCGCTCAGGGAGGCTCCGTAGATGCCCCTGCCCAAGGGGGGGCCCAGCTGGGGGTCCCACAGAGGGACGTGCATGTGGGCCAGAGCCAGGTAGAGGAAGAAGGGGCGTCCACTCTCACTGCACAGGAGAGAGAGGGAGAGTGTTCAGCCTTCAGGGCAAGGCAGTGGCAGGAGGTCATTGGGGTGGTGGCACTGCCAAGCCTGGGGACACAGACCAGTGGCCCTTCCACAGCTCCTGGGAGAAAAATACTCTATGTGCATTCAGCTGGCTGCAAACCCTTGTACGGGGGGATGCTTGGCCTCTGCTCCTTCTTAAACCTCTCCCCATCGCCCCCCTCATTGTCAACAGTTCTCCTGTTTGGGACAGATTCACCCCTTCCTCCATCTCCAGTGGCCAAACACCCTGCGCTGGTGCATCCCAGGCACCCATCCACTCCCCTCCCCTCTTTCAGGGGCCCATTTTGGCCCTTTGTGCCCCTCTCCAGCAAGTGCCTGGAGATCTGACAGTGATGGGTAGAGGATGAGCCACAGCGGGACACCCACACCAACCCCAGGCATGGCCTTGGCACTGCTGAGCAGCCCCGGACAGGGAGCGCGGCACGTTCGCCCGCCGTGCACTGCCCCACTGCCTGCTCACTCCTAAATCATCAGAGGACATGTCCTGTTTGCTTGTTTACAGCTATATTTATCTCCTCCAACGAGTCCTGCTCTTCCTCAGGGACCTCTGAAGGGAAGGGTGGGATGGCCAGTGACGGGGAGGGGCCGGATCCCGGGGACGTGTCCCAGCCCGCGCACGCGCCCGGCTCCGGCCGCCCCATCGCTGCCTCCAGAAAGCTTTCGGGGCCCCTCTGACGTGTGTTTCGGCATTTCCTTCCTTTACCCGTCACCTGGGATGGAAAATGAGTAAAACCCATCCCACCTGGAGCTGCCCCGTCCTCCCCCATGGCACTGGAGCCCTGCAAAGGGCTGTGCCCAGCCCCTTGCAAAAGCCATGTGAGACCTTTTCCCACGGGATGCCAGAGACCCTGGAGCAGGGAAAGCTGCTTCCCCCGGCTTGCATCCCACCACTCCAGCATCCAGATGAACTCATGGCTGCGGTGTTCAGCTGAACATCCCGCTTGCTTATCACAAGGACACCTCAGAATTGTCCCAGATGGAGATAGCTGAGGACAGGAGTCCCTGACTTTTGCTCCCACGCTCACTGTGCTCGAGCAGTGCCACGTCTCACCGTCACAAATTGCTCAACCTTGACACGACTGGTTAAAAAAACACCGAGATGGCAAATCCGGTGTTCTTTTGTTGCCCTGTAATGAATGAGTCAGGCAGGGGAAAACTGGAATAAGCCATCAAAGGGAAGGAGAGAAAAGGCAGGCACCTGCTTAATCCTGTTCTCCGTGAACGCAGATAACCCCAGAACACTTCTGGGACTTTAAAGGTTTTTCCTATTAAACCAGAGCTCACACACTTGGTTTCACAGCCAAACAGCATCCTGGCAGCCCAGAGGGCTTGGACAGGAGGGGGGATTGCTGCTGTCCCACAGCCCAGAGCCTGAGTACCCTCAGCATCCTGATCACTATAGATATTGTGCAACAAAACCACACCCGGATTTATAAGGAGCCATTTCCCACAGGCTGCTCCCTGCCCAGCCTTTTGTTCATCCCCATCACACAAACCTAACCCCCAGGACCCCACTACTGTGGCACTTCTGTGGGTCTGTGCTATCCCTGGATGCAGACATGGGATGGGCTGGGACTTGGCTGCCCGGCAGCGCTTCCTCTCCTCGCACTGCAGGGAGGCATTTTGCAAAGTCACAGCTCGTAATCCGCCAATAATGGGGATTAAAGTTACACAACCCATCCCCAGGGCTCGGGCTGTCATTTGGAGGAGCCACTTTGCTCCTGAGGGACAAGCACACCCGGGCACCTCATGTCCTGTGAGCCTGGGGGAGGCAGAGCTTGAAGCCCAGGGATCTTGGAGTGCTTTATTCTCAAAATGGATTGAACCCCTCACACTGGGCAGGTTCAAACCCCTCTGGGTGCTGTTCTGGGCTCACTGCCAGCGCTACCATGGGCACCCATTTCAGCACCTCTCCCACACCCCTGCCAGCACTTCATACCCAGGGAGGCACCTCCCCTGCCCCGCTGCCACTGCAGAGATGGAGGGATGGAGGACGGATGGAAGGAGGACAGATGGATGGAGGAGAGAGGGATGACAACATTTCCCTCCCTTTGATTCCCGCTAGCCAGGACCCTGCTGCACATTCCCCCCAGGAAGGAGGCACAGCCCAGCTCAAACGCTCTGACCTTCCTCATAAATGGTGGTTTTAAAAGCACCGTGTCCCCTCACCTCGCCCGCCGGATGAACCGCGCCGCCTCCTCCGCGTAGCGCGTGGCCAGGCTGCCGAGGGCCACGGGCTGCTGGACGATGGTGACGTTCTCGAAGAGAGGAAGAGCGACCTCGGTGTAACAGTCCTTCCTCGCCACCCTGCTGGGAAGAGTCACCAAACACTTGTAAACGGAGCGGGGACCGGTGTGGGAGCAGGCACGGAGCCTGGAGGTTTTCCTGGCCTTCAGAAAGCCAAGGAGGGGAGAAGGAAGGGGGTGATACCAATGTCTGTGGGACTGACCCACCTTCCCAACCTGCACCCTGCTGTGGGGTGCACAGGGGTGAAACTGGGTACATGGAGTATGAGGGGAGGTGACCACAGCAAAGGGCAGTTCTCGGGGCTGGGGACACTGATGCAAATCCCCACCTCCCTGTGGCAGCACCCGAATCCCTCACGGCCCCGTACCTGGCAGCCGAGCTGTGCCGCGGGCAGGGCGGGCAGGGCGGCAGGTTGTACCCAGGGGTGTCCGTGCAGCCCATGTCGTGGCTGTAGGGGATCCCAAAGTAGTAGTCGAAGCCTGAGAGGCGAGTGAGGGTGTCAGCGGGGTCAGGGTGACCGCAGGGCCCTCAGCTCGCCCCCGCTGGCACAGCCCTTACCGCGGGAGTTGGGGTGATGGCGGCCGTGGTGTCCCAGGTGCCACTTGCCTGCGTTGGAAGCCACAGAACATCATTTCAGAGGTTACACAGCCACAGCCACCACCAGCCATCACCCACGAGGTGCCCGCAGCGCTGGGGGCTTTAATCTTGCTACAAGAAAGGCTCCTTGTTTGTGCTGGCCGCGTTTCCAGAATGCCGTCTATTTTTGCAGAAACCCAGAAAAAATGCATAAGGTATCTCATGCCTGTGCAAAGCGAGTGTTTCCAGCCTTAAAAGGCTCTTTCATGTGTTTGTGTTCTGAGCAGACGGCTTTCTAACCCCCCCCAAACAGCCAGCTTCACCCTCTGACCTCCGGCACACGCTTGCTCCCACCGAATGCACCGATCCAAGAGGGAGAACTCCAAAAACTGTGGGGCAATGGTGAAAAGGAGGGATTTTCTGCCAGCACAACGTGTGCACCAGCAGGAGCTGCAGGTGCAAAGGGCTTGCGCTGGCTGGGGGGACCCACGGTGACAGAAAGGTGCCCAAAGTCACAGGGCCAGCGGCACCGACCGTGGCGTGGGATGCAGGATGGCAGAGCTGCCGAGCACAGCCGTGTTTGCTCAGGAAAACCCAGCACATTCCTTGTGAGGTGAAGCAATTAGAGCTTAAATGGAGAAGTCTGGATTTTCAGGCAGCATCATGTGTTTGAAAAGGAAGATTTTAATCTTGGGATTACGTAATCCAAGGGAGATGTGTGAAATCCCTCTCATGTGATCCTTTAGACTCTCACTGCCAGCGCTCCACTGAAGTACCTGCAGCCACCCCCCTGCAAGGGATGGACACGGGGTCTTTGGCACCCTTTGTCACACACCACACACCCCCAGCTGCCCCTTTGGCATTTTGGGCATTACCTATAGCCCCTGTGCTGTACGCAGCCTCCCGCAGGACCTCAGCCAGGGTGGTCTCGTTCAGGGGGAGGCCTCCGACCGACGTGATGGCGAAGTTGTGGGTGACCCCGTTGCGCGCCCCGAGGCGCCCTGTGAGCAGCGAGGCACGGGACGGGGAGCAAGTGGATGCAGCTGAGTGGAAATCCACGAACCTGGAAGGTTAAAGGACCCTTTGGTCACAAGGCCCTGCGTGCTCTAACGCTGCCCCATCCCTCCCTGCTCCCCTGCATGCTTCCCCTTCTGCCCCAGGGATGAGGGTTGGGAGTGGGGGATGAAGCTCGCAGGTCTCGCAGGGATGGATGGACCTGCACTGGTCTCTGGCAGCCCTCCCCGTGCACCCAAACCCACATCCATTAAATCCCTGCCAGTCCCGTGGGAGTGAATTCCCCTTTGTTGCAGGACAGAGTAACCAGGGATGCTAGGAGAGGGCAGGGAAGGGGGACAGACATTACCTTGTCCCTTCAGCAGCCAATTGATCCAAGTGCGGGGTCTCCTTGGTCTCTGCCCAGTTGGCCCCGAGGTCCCCCCAGCCCACATCATCTGCCAGGATGACAATGAAGTTGGGCTGCCCATACACCCCATGGGGAGCCCAGAGTCCCACCAGCACCACGGCGAGGACCAGCACTGCCCGTGGAGACGGGGTCTCCATGGTGCCACACGTCCCCTCCCACCCACACTGCGGCACTGGCGGCTTCCTCTTCCCCAGACTCCCTCCCCTGTGTCCCTGTGGATCCAGCTGAGCTCTCCACAGGCCCTTGCAGCGATGCCAATGTCCCCTCCTCAGCTGGTCCCGTGGGGCCGGGGGTCTGGGTTTGCTCCCTTGGCTGCCGACCGAGCTGCGACACCTCCTCCGTCTTTCACACCCAAGCACAGCTGATATTCCCGAAATCGGCGCCAGCAAAGGTGTTATTCTTAGAAGTCAAAAACACCCTTTGAAGTCACTGTCACCCTATTTATATCTTTCCTTCCTTCCTGGTAAATATCTAATTAGACACCAAACCAAAGCGGTATTTTCCCCTCCAGGAGCGGCTTGATCTGTGGTGGCGGCTCCTCTCCCCTCACCACGGCCCAGGGAGGTGTTTGTGTCCAACAAACGGCTCCTTCCCTGAAGACTGAGCCCCTCAGCCTGGCCTTCAGGTGGAGAAACAACTGCTGGGGCTGTGTCAGTCCATCTTTCTCCTCGCAAGGCTACAGCATCCCCTGTGTAAGAGAAACCAGCCGCAGTCAGGACCTGCCCAGTGCTCCTGCACCCCGGCCCGGGGCAGGACGCCTTCTCCACACGCCGAGGCTTTGCCTTTGAAGTCGTATTTTTTGCTGCCTGGCTCACGATGGCTCAGCTGGAAAGGGCTGGGAATAATGAGGGCCCCTTTCCCACATCCATGGTTGGGGCTGGGATGGTTTCCCGTGCGCCTGCCGTCCCCGGGAGCAGCGCTGCTCCCTCCCGCCCTGCCAAGGGCTGTCTCCTGAGCACTGCAGGGTGCACAGCACCACAGTGGGGGGACGTGCAGGGCACTGCCTTCATTTGTGACAACTGACAAGTGTCTGAAGCTCATTTTCCAAATTTAGTTCTGCTCCTGCTGCCCCACTGCTGCCAGTGCACCAGAGCAGGCAGGGCAGCCCAGCTGCCAGAGGGAGCTGCTCCCGGAGGCAGGGATACAGGAATCCAGACAAACTCAGAGGCAACAAACCCCAGGAATACCCAGGCTTACAGGATTAAGCGCATCTGGCTGCTTAGGGCAGGATTTGTCCTCCAGTGGTGGAGATGTTCAAGGACAAACCCCCCAAAGACCGATGGCAGAGCTGGAGTTGTGCAACACGACCCCTTGAGCACAAAGTTATGGCCAAAGGGAGATGAAGTCGCAGAGATCTGCCAAAACCCCATTGAGTCCTGTGACAGGAGCTCTGCACCAGCCCATGGGGATGGTGTGGGGACCTGTGCCTGGGCTGGGGACAACCAGGACCCAGCTGGGGCCAGCACTGCAGCAGCTGTCCCCAGTTGGTACCAACAACCTTGGGAAAGGAACATGCCGTGAAGGATGCAGCTCCCATGGGATGATCAACACAGCCAAGCAGGACAACATCCATTAAGACAAACCATGAGGGTGAGTAGAGAAGGAAATACTGAGAAACAAAAGAGAAGGCGACGAGGGGGCAGGAGAGGGAATAGGGTGAGCCCCATCTGTAGGTTGAGAGGTTTGTGGCTCGCAAAGCAAATCATTCCCAGGTTTTGCTGTTCACATCTTTAAAAGCTTTGGGCTGTCTCTCGGATCAGCAGCTCCAGGGCTGTCAGTGTAGCACTGAAGTGATCAGGGATGTGACTCCATTCATAATTCATAGCTCACAGTGTTAATTTATGAAGCCTGGAGGCTCTTGGTGCATCAGCTAATGTAGGTGGGATGTGGTGGGTTGTGGGGCTGAGCCATGGGAGAGGCTGCCCAGCCCCGCCCCAACAAAGCCCATGAGCCCAGCTCCTGTTCTGCATCCTCCTGCAACCCCACAGTTTGTCTCTCCTGCTCCTAGAATCAAGATTAAGTATCTGGACACCTGGGCATGGCCAGGGTGAGCCCAGCCCCATCTCTGCACCAAACCCCTCAAAGCATCCTCCATGCAGCACCATCCTGGACCCCATCCCATTCATGAGGGGTGGCCCTGCATCCCACAATGTGCACCTGCAGCCCCTGGAAAAGCTGAGCAAACCCCAAGGGAGCCAAACCCATGTCCACCCAAAAACCTCCATCCCTTCCCTTTACTTTGGGGAGGGATGCCAGGACTAACAATTTTCAAAGGACAGCCTCTTCTCCCTAAATTACAGGGAAAGTCATCCAGGGCTGAAATTTATGCATTAGCATCAGACAAAACATCTTGAATCCCTGACGCTCAGAGGCCGTTTGAAGGAGAGGTGGAACCGTCCACATTCAGACCACATCCCAACCCTGGCAGGGCAGGAGGCCACCCCCTGGCATCAAATCCATTGCCCTCTCCTCCAAGCCCTTTGGCAGGGTCTCCTCTCTGACCCTTTTTGGTTGGAATTCCCAGCTGAGCCCGGGCTGTGCCAGCTCTGCCCCCGTGCTGTGCAGTCCCCCAGCAGTGCCCAGGTGGATGCAGGAACTTCCCTGGGACAAGCCCTGGTGCCCGTTCACTGCCACACCAGGACCTGCAGCATCTCTGTCCCCCTCCAGCCTTGCTACAGCCAGACCCACCCAGAGCTGAAGGACCAACTTTTTAGCTATTTTTGCAAAAAAAATAATGACTCAGAAGAGATTCCCCCGGGGCTGACTATGGCGTGAACGCAGCTGTGGAAGCACCTCACCTCATGCTAAGCAGGAAATACTGCACAGGTGGTTACAGCTGGATGAGCCACCTGGGAGGAATCACTCCAAGGATCCAAGGCCTCGGGATAAATGGCATAAGCACCGTGCCGGGCATCGCTCTGAGTGCACAGGGCACACCTGGGCGTCACAGCATGCACCTTGTCCCAGGGTAGGATTAAACAAATAAGTAAAGAGCATTTTGCAAGCCAGGCAAGGCGGTTCACAGAAACTCGGGATAAGTCCAAACCAGACGAACCAGTTTAGAAAAGGCCCAAACCCTCTCCAACCAGGACACCCCGGGGTTGGCCCCAGGGGCAGAGGAGGGGAGATGCTTCTCCGGGATGTCACCGCTGGTGGTGCCACAGCGGAGGGGCCGCGGTCACCCACCCAGCACTGGCAGTATCTGTCGTGTATTTATTACACATTAACCAGAAAGTTTACAAATCTTGGGGCCAGCAAGATCATTTTCACATTTTTCACATTCTTTCACATTTTCACGCCTGCCTGGAGAGCAAAGCAGTGGCCGGAGCCCAGAAAAACCTGACGCCCTTTGAAGCACGTCCAGCTGTGCCGTCCCCCGCTGGCACCCGGGGCTCGCACCCCACCCGGGGTGTCACAGCTCTGATCTCCTGCCCAAACCCACACTGATGGCCCTGTTCTCCTGCTGGAAGTCCCAGCAGGCATCCCCATCCTGGCTGCAAGGAGCAGGGAGATAAGGACACATCAGGGCATGAGAAATTCAAACCGGAGCGGGCACCCGCTGTTATCCAGGACCACTCCAGGGGCTCCCAGCATCGCCCCTTGTGCCAGCCAGGGTCAGGGAAACTGAGGCAGGAGAGCAGAAGTGATGGCTTAGGTTGTGCACTGACCCCATGGCTGCAAAGAGATTCAGGATGGGGACACGTCCCCATGGTGTGGCTCCCGGCACTGACCCTGACCCCGCTGACCATGCCCAAGCACAGCCTGGAGGGGATGGATATTGAGACAGACGGGCTTTCAAAGGGGAGAAAATAAACAAACAAAAAAAATCCCACCATGTTTTCTTTGCAAATTAAACTTGCACAGATTTTATGTTTGATTCAAGCACAGAGAAGGGCAGCAGGTGCCTCGTGAGGGGTTTATCCATGGGGCAGAGGGTACAGGAGCTCTGTGCCTGCCCCACTGGGCCTTCTCAGTCCTAACATGTTTACCAGCTAAGCTTCATTCCTGGTACAACTGTCCTGACAATGCTCTGAACAGAGTCAGGACTTTATTCCAGGAAGAGGTTTTCTGCTGGAATAGTTTATACTAGTTCCCCTAACAGAATAAAGCAGCACCGACAAAAACATACTTCTGCAGATTTACCAGGATTTCTGCCAGCTCCTGGGACAGGAGAATGTTTTTCACCCATCTCGCTGCTGGGTCTTTCAGAGAAAACATTTCACATGCCGAGCAGGGCCGGGCAAACCCCGGCAGAATAAATGAACTGGAAGTCCCGGAGCCATCCGGCGGCGCAGCTCAGGGGCCCGCGCTCCCCTTCCCTCCACAGCCCGCCCTGCTTTCCAGCTCCCTCCTGATTTATGCCCACCGACAGGAGGCTCGCTCTGCTTCCCTGGGGATCACAGAGCTCTCCAACACCAGCCACGCACCCGGGCTGCAAAAGTCCCCGGGATGATGGAGAAGCACGTCCCGGTGCCAGCGCTGCCAGGGATGGCACGGACCCACAAGGGATGTGCCGGGGCAAAGAACCCTGGCAAGACACAGCCAAGCCACGCCAAGCAGCAGGGAAATCCCTCCAAAGTGGGCAAGCAGCTCGGGGGGGAAAAGGATTTTACAGCAGGGCTGGGAAGCCCTGGGCTGGAGAGTCTGCAGCCACCACCCCCCTTCCCCCCACAGGGCCCCTCCAGTCCCCATCACTCCCCGAAGCCTTGTTGCTCTTGGAAGGCCAAGAGGAAAGGAATGAGAAGGTGAGGCAGAGACAGATGCAAAGGACTGACAAGAAATACCAAGGAGTAAATCGCTTTGGGTTTTTCATGCCAAAGATATTTGCATTCTTATTTCTCCCCTGGAGGCACAAACCTCTTTTGTTGTCCCATAACCAACTTGCACTGTCGATGCCAGGAAGAATTTCAGCATGGGGAGGGTGACCCATTTTCAAGGAAAAGCCTGTATAACGGGGATATCAGCTCTGCAAGGCCAGGGGGGTGGTCACCCTTTATCCGTGCCCCTGAAAGGCAAGATATGGATAAAGTGCAACCACCTCAGAGGAACCTCGGGTTTCCTTGGAATAAGGGGTTTTCCTGTGGGACAGGGAGATACAAGGTTCCCAAGGACACACAGGACACAGTCCCATGGCCAAGCATTTGGATTTCAGATGGATTTCAGCCTGTTTAGGACTGTTTAGGGACTGTGAGGAGTGAAGTTGCTGGAACATCCCTCCAGCACTTGCTGGAGGCAGTGGCTCTTGAACCAGCATTGCCATGAGAAACCAGCAGAAGCTTTCCCAAAGTTCCCAAACGAAAGCAGTAGCTAGTTTGCCTCATTTTGGGAGATTTGCAGAATTTTGCCCCCACTGCCCTTCGCTGTGCCACCTCACTAGCCATCCCATTGTGACAAAAGAAGGGAAAAGCAGGAGAAGGGACTCTGGCCAAACCAAACACAGCAGCCCTTGCACCGAAGGAACATTTTAACCTGGATACTGTTTCCAGGGGTGTGAACCAGGATCCCCGGGTTCCACATTAACCCACAGCAATTTGTGGGGGGGTCAGCACAGTGGGCAGACCCCAGGAGGGCAGGTGAGGAGGGGTCTGCTCACTGTCCCAATCTGAGCCCTCTGCTATTCCCTGCAGGCAAAAGTCACCGGCCCACAAGCCACAAGGAATGGTACAAGGCTCCAAAACCCCTTGGCAGCATCCATCTGCTGCACTGGGATGCAGCAGCAGCAGTGGCTGTGGCACAGCAAGCCCCGGAGCTGTCAGGTTTTTTCCTCCTTTTTACTGATTTCAAGGAAATTTAGAGGACTTAAGCACTCATTGCTTTAGTTCCATCCCTCTTTGCCAAGCACTGCTGGGCACAGGGAGAAACCCTGCCCTGTGCTCTCCGTGCCAGATGTTAGGCTGGATGTCAGGGAAAGGTTCTTCCCCCAGAGGGTGGTTGGGCACTGACCAGGCTCCCCAGGGCAGTGGGCATGACCCCAAGGCTGCCAGAGCTCCAGGAGGGTTTGGACAACGCTCTCAGGGACAGGGTGGGATTGTTGGGGTGTCCTGTGCAGGGCCAGGGGTTGGATTCCATGATCTTTGTGAGTCCCTTGCAACTCAGGATAGTCTGTGATTAGGGACTGAACCTCTGCTCCCTTTCCCATCCATGGAGGTGGTGACTCGGTCTCTCCTGCTTCCAGTTTGACTCACAAATCCCTACTTTTTAAGCTCCCTACATAAGGGAGATGTTCTCCCCTAAAAATACAACGAAAGGAGATGGTTCCCCTTAAAAATGCAACTGAGGGAAATGTTTCTCCCCGAAAATGCAACTAAGGAAGACACTTTCCCCTAAAAAAGTCAATCAGAGGAGATATCTTTCCCTAAAAAAATGCAACTAAGGAAGATGCTTTCCCCTAAAAATTCAAGCGAGGGAGATGCTTTCCCCTAAAAGTACAGCCAAGGAAGATGTTTTCTCCTAAAAACACAACAAAAGGAGGTGTTTTCCCTTAAAAATGCAACTAAAGAACATGTTTTTCCCTAAAAATACAACTAAAGGAGATGGTTTCCTCTAAAAGATGCAATTAAAGGACATGTTTTCTCCTAAAAGTGCAACTAACTGAGACGGTTTCCCCTAAAAATTCAACCCAGGGAAATGTCTTTCCCTAAAAGTACAACTAAGGGAGATGTTTTCCTTTAAAAAATGCAACTAAAGAACATGTTTTTCCCTAAAAATGCAACTAAAGGAGATGGTTTCCTCTAAAAAAAATGCAATTAAAGGACATGTTTTCTCCTTGAAAAAATGCAACTAACGGAGATGGTTTCCCCCTAAAAATTCAACACAGGGAGATGTTTTTTCCCTAAAAATCCAACCAAGGTAGACCTTTTTCCCTAAAAACTCAACCCAGGGAGTCCTTTTTCCCCTAAAAATTCAACCAAGGGAGATGCCTTTCTCTAAACATTCAACCCAGGGAGTCCTTTTTCCCTAAAAATTCAATCAAGGGTGATGTTTTCTCCTAAAAGTATAGCTAAGGGAGATGGTTTCCCCTAAAAAATTCAACCCAGGGAGATGGTTTCCCCTAAAAAATTCAACCAAGGGAGATGTTCTCCCTCAAAAATGCAACTAAAGAACACATTTTTCCCTAAAAATACAACTGAAGGCGACTGGTTTCCCCTAAAAATTCAACCAAGGGAGTTGATTTCCCCTAAAAGTACAACTAAGGGAGGTGGTTTCCCCTAAAAAATTCAACCCAGGGAGACGTTTTCACCTAAAAATGCAACGAAGGGAAACGTTTTCCCTAAAAACACAGCTAAGGGACATGTTCCCTCTAAAAACGCAACGAAGGGAGACGTTTCCCCTAAAAACACAACTGAAGGACGTGTTTCCCCTACAAACGCATCCTGCGCTGCACCCAAAGGGGACAAGGACACTCTGGTACCCTCAGGGCGGGGGTACTTCCACATGTGCTCTCCCCCACCCGCATCCCCATCCGCGAGGATGCTCCAGCGGCGCATCCCGGGCACCCGCTCGGGCACCTGCTGCCCGCGGGGCGCGGGTCCCTGCGGCAGGTGCGGGGCTGGCTGGGGGATCTCTCTCTGTCTCTCTGTGCCTCTCTCCCTCTCTCTGGGTCCCTGGAGGAGCGGGGGGAGCCGCTCCCGCCGCCTGCACCGCCCCTCCCCGCACACGCGGTGCCGCCGCTGGGGCGAGCCGGGCCCGGCGCCGCGCACATGGGCGCTGCGGAGCCGCCGGCGGAGACCGGCTCCAGCCGGTATATAAGGGCTGGGAGCGAGCACCGAGCAGCAGCAGCAGCCGCCGCCGCGGGCAGCGGGAGCAGCAGCGGCCGGCGGGGCAGCGGGGGCCGCCTCCTCGCCGAGGGTCGCCCGCCCGCTCGCCCTCCCCGGGCCATGGGCAGCCCCTGACCCCGCCGCAGCACCGGGTGAGTGGGGCTCCCTCCTTCCCTCCCTCCCGCGGGAGCGGGGTGGGGGGAGGGCTTTGTTTCTCTCTCTCTCTCTTTTTTTTTTTTTTTTTTTAATCCCCCCCCCCCCTTTCTCATTTTCGGCCTCTTTTAAACATTATTCCCCTCTCCCCTCGCCCGCATCCCTGTATTTTTAGCCCGCGGCCCCGGCGATGCAGGAATCAGGGCTGAAATGTTGGGAAAGTGATGCAGGGAAGGGGGGGCCACGCCGGGCCCCTGCGCGCTCCGGCTTCTTAATTTTCAGCTATTTTTCCCCCTCCATCGCCATTTATTTTAATCTTTAAACGTACAAAACACACGCCCCAGGTTTGCGGTTTCGGGGTTGTTTTTTCTTCCTTTCCTTTCCTTCCCCCCCCCCTCCTTTCTGTTCCTAAGCGTGCTTCCTCCTAAACCTACTCTCCCCCAATTCCTCGTGCGGTGACACAGAAATTCACGGCAGCCCCGTCCCCCTTCTCGGGGGTCTCCGGGCACTTCCCACAAAACTTCGGGCCGCCGCCGGGGGTCCCGCCCGTGCCCCTCGCCCCGGCGCGGGGCTGCAGCAGAGCAGCACCGCAGGGATGCAGGAGCCCACGCCTCGCTGCATCCCTGGGAGAAAGGATCCCACGGGAGCCGCGCACCCGCCATGCAGCACCGCACGGGGTGTCTGCGGGCTGCGGGGACCCCCCTGCCCCGCTCAGGGACCCCTCGCGTGGGCTCCCACCCCCGCCGAGCTCCCGGTGGGCGCCGGTGTCTCGCACTCGCCTGGTCCGCCGAGAGAAGTTGCCCGGGCGGGGGGTGCTGGGGCGGCGTGGCCGGAGCCGCTCGGGCTCCGTGCGCCGAGAACGCGGTGCCGAGGAGATCTGAGCAGAAAATGGAGGAGGGAAATGCCTGGTGGCTGCCGGGGCCGGCGGCGCGGGGGGAGAACGCGCAAAGAGCCGCCGGGTCCGCGCGGTGCCCGGGGCAGCCCCCGGGCGGGACCCCCGCGGACACCCCTCGGTCCCTGCCCTGGGGTGGCTGCTCGGAGCCAGCGCTGGGGCGTGACCCCGGCACTGCCGTGTCCCCCCCACGCAGGTGACACGGTGACACTGGCACTCCCCGCACGGGTGTGGCAGCGACCCCGGCACGGTGACCGTGGCACTGTCCCCCTCCCTGGGCAGGTGTAGCAGTGACCCCAGGACTGTGACCCTGGCGCTGTTCCCCCCCCCCCCCATGCAGGCATGGCACTGACCCTGGCACTGTCCCCGTGCAGAGTTGTGGCAGTGCTGGAGTTCCACAAGGAGCTCCGTGCGGGACAAAAGCTGCCCCTGCACACCCACAGCCCCTGGTGACACGGAGAAGGGCTGAAGAGACCCCCCTGTCATATGGGGTGATCCCCTCCAGCCCCCAGTGCCCTGGGGGGTGTAAGTGGCCCCAAGGGCTGCAGGGGAGCTGGTGGCAGCAGGGGATTGTCCCCATCCCCTGTTTTGAGGTGTGGGCAGCCCTGAGCTGCCACTTTGGGGGCAGACAAGCTCCCCAGGCGTTCCTGTCATCCCGGAGCCAGCGGCTGCGGGATTCTGGACACCACAACATGTGACAGTGGGTTCTGTCACTGACTGATCCTGCGGCAAATGGGTGTCACCGAGGTGTCACCGGGCAGGCAGGGGGTGCAGGGGGGAGGACGGGTGCCTCGGGGGGTTCCTGCAGCTCCACCAGCCCACGCTGGGTTCTGCAGTGGATCTTTCACGAACTGCACCCACCCACCCCCTCACACCGACAGACAGATGACAGCTCCCGGGCTTGGCTGCTGGGAACAGCCTGCCCGAGTGCTGAGCTGAGAGTTTGTGGTCCTGGGCTCGCAGGGCACCATCAGGGAGGAGCCCGTGGGGTGACAGAGGCAGAAATATCAGCCCAGCTCCTCTATTTAATCCCTCAGCAGCACAGGGACTGGCTCGTGGTGCCTTCAGGAATGCTGCAGCTCCTAGACTGTGCCTCTTTCAGCAAAATTCAGCTTAAACTCATGCCTGGCTCCCTGTCCCCTCTTTTCCAGGTCCAAAATGACGGTCAAAGCTGTAAAAATGCCGTGCACCTCTGCAAACGTTTATACTAAAGTGCCTGACGGAGGATGGGGCTGGACAGTTGCTTTTGCATTCTTTGTTGTGGAAGCCCTGACATACGGCATCATAAAATCATTTGGAGTCTTCTTCAATGACCTGATGGAAAGCTTTGACGAAACCAACAGCAGGATATCATGGATAATATCCATATGTGTGTTTGTGCAGACCTTCACAGGTAAGAGGAGTCAGGTGCAAGGGGCAGCCGTGCTGCTGACTCAGCAAACAAGGACCTGGCACCTGTGATTTTTGTGCCTCCACTATAAATTAAATAACAGCCATAAAGCTCAGAGGCTGCACAAAATGCTAAGAAATGTCTGTCTCACCCTTTGAGCCTTGATTCATGTCCTTGCATGGTGCAGGGACATGGTGCAGGGACATGGTCCACGTCACTGGCCTTGGCCCGGCTGTTCAGGTCTCGCCAGCAAAGGGCAAAAACCGGAGTTTTGAAACCAAACTCTGCAGTGAAAAGGATTAGAAGCAGCTGGAGCCTTGCTGAAATCCTCTGGTGTCTGGGGATGTGGCTGCAGGTTTGTCCCAGGCTCCCACGCACTCGTCTTTAAGTCTCTTGTGATGATTTTTTTAGCACGTCCTAAGTGCCACAAGAGCTGTGCAGTGCCCCAAGGATGGCCCCGGGGTGACACGGTGCTGTGCAGGGAGGTGGTACAACAGGGGGACCCGGGCAGGAGTATGAGAAGAGCCTCTGGAGGAGACGTGGCTGGTGAAGCTGCTGTGTTGGGTGTTGACCAGGGCTCTCTCCCTCCCCAGCTCCTCTGTCGACGGTGCTCAGCAACCGCTTCGGTCACCGCTTGGTGGTGATGGCCGGGGGGCTGCTCATCAGCACCGGGATGGTCATCGCCGCCTTCGCCCGCTCTGTCGTGGACATGTATGTCACCATCGGCGTCATCTCCGGTGAGTCATCCTCTGCTCTACCTGCCCAGCGCTCCCCGTGCTCTCCCGCAGCTTCCCGCAAACCACGGGGGTTTTGCCCCCTGTGACAGGGGGAGTGCTTAACGCTGCTGCCCCTCCGGAGCTGACCTCGCCCTCCTGGGAGGGAGGTTAAGCTGGGCTCTGGGCTTGGCTTTCTACCCTCTCACCCTGGGGACCACCCTGGGACGTGGTCCTGTGCTCGTGCAGCCGCACTGAACGCTTCTCATGGACTGGGGTCGCTGGGGAGACCAAACTGCTCATGGGGTCAGATCCTCTTAACCTCTGCCTCTGTTTCTTTTTTTTTCTTTTCCTGATACTTTTCTCCCCTCTCCAGCCTGGTCTGGGTGTCCTGCTCCCATCTGTGTCCAGGAGCTTGCCTTGCTTAGGGGAGCAGTTGCTACAGCCTCAAACTCTTTAGGCAGATGAGGTCCTGAAAGTGGACCCCCTTGCCTGCTTTGTAGCAGAAGGCGTTATCTGGCAGGTTTGGGAGGCTGGGTCTCTTGGGCTTTTACTCTCCTCTTTTCTTTTTCTTTCCTCCCCCCTCCAATTTACGAAAAAAATAACATTCTGGTTTCCTCAATGATTTTCTTCCAGGGTGACTTGCTGAGTTGGCCGAAATGATACTGTGTAATCACCCACCGGGAAAGCCGACTTAAGGTGTTCTTGCATCGGTGTTTCCCCCTCCTTTACTTGTTGTTATGGCAATTTTTGGCATTTATTCACAGGCCTTGGATACTGCCTCTCCTTCCTCCCGACTGTCACCATTTTATCACAGTATTTTGACAAAAGGCGCTCGCTGGTCACAGCAGTGGCATCTACAGGGGAATGTTTCGCCGTCTTCTCCTTCGCACCAGGTACAGTTGCCCACGTGCTGGGAGTTCACATGTGCACACCTAAAGCTCAGCACTGCTCCCCTCTCCTTTTCCCAAGCGAATGGGAGCCAGAGGGGACCGAGGGAGTTGGTGCCCGGGGACCTGCTAAAGCCCACGGGTTGTTGCTCACGTGCCCATGGCACTCGTGCCCTGCAGGCAGGGTGACAAATAATCCTGGAGCCGGGTCTAACACTGCCTCTAACACTGCCCGAGCCGTCCCCAGCGGGATCTGCCAGCGCAGGACATGCCTGGCTGATACACAGCCCGATGGGCTCCCTATATAGATCTGGCAGGCTAAAAATAAGACAGAGAAACTTCAGCTATTTAAAACACACACAGTGCACACATAACTGCCCCTAAAGGTTAGTGGGCTTGTGCTTAGCACGGGCTGCCGAGCTGCTCCAGCCTCTTGGGGACCTGTCCCCAGGCAGCACGTCGCTGTCCCCGCCTGTCCTTGGCTGCTCAGGTGGTCCTGCTGTGCATGTGTGCTTTCAGCTAATCCCCAGTGCAAAGCTGCTTTGGTTGCACGTGAAGGCTGGTAATTCAGCAGTGACATGCACCTCTGAGTAGGGCTCAGGGACTTCCTCTGGTGGCTGGTTTCAGGGTGGGGTCAGCTGAGAGAGGAAACTCGAGTGTTGAGTTTGCGCTCCTTCACTCCAAATAACACCCCCTTCACCCCCAAATTCAGAAGGGGCTGCCTAGAGGGTGGCTTCTGCTAGCCAGGTGGTAAACACAGCTTCTAGCTTTTGTCTGCCGCAGCTGAGGGGAGGAAGGTGGGTGCCAGACCCCTGAGCAAGAGGGACCCCCTACTCAGCCTTTTCAGAGCCAAGGTGCCTGGAACCCTCCAGTGGTAAAACTCGAGTGACTTTCCCCTGCTGTAAATTCAACTCCTTGGTGTAACTGCAGGCTTTCCTAGTTACACTGTCTTCTTCCTCTTGCCCTCTTCCCTCAGCAATCACAGCTCTGAAGGAGCAGATTGGCTGGAGATACAGCCTGCTTTCTGTCGGGGTGCTGCAGCTTGGCATCACCGTCTGCGGATCGCTGCTGCGACCCATCATCATCAAAGAGCAAGAAGAAGTGAAAGCACAACCTCCAGAAGAGTCCACCGAGACAAAGTACATGCTTGAAAATGAGCAAACATGCACCTCAATAGAGTCCATAGACTCAGGAGTCGATATAACTACCTCACCCAGCAATGTGCCTGGAAAAACCAAAGCAGAGCCGAAAAGTGAAGAACCAAAGCAACACGGACAGATTCCCGTTGAAAATAACAGCACCCCTCCAGAACCAAAAACCAAACTACTGGACTTCTCTGTGATGAGAGACTATAGCTTTATCTGTTATGCATTCTTTGGCCTGTTTGCAACCCTGGGCTTCTTCGCTCCCTCCCTCTACATCATCCCCCTGAGTCTCAGCCTGGGCATCGGCAAGGACCACTCGGCGTACATCCTGTCGGCCATGGCCATCGCCGAGGTCTTCGGGAGGATTTTTGCTGGCTGGGTCCTCAACAAGAAACCCATCCGCAAGATCTACATCGAACTCATCTGTGTCATCCTGCTGTCTGTAGCACTGTTTGCCTTCCCTTTTGCCTCCGAGTTCTGGGGCTTGATGACATGTAGCATTTATTTTGGGTTCATGCTCGGCACGGTGGCGGGCACACATATTCCCCTCCTGGCAGAAGACGATGTGGTTGGCATTGAAAAGATGTCTTCTGCAGCTGGAGTCTACGTCTTCATTCAAAGCTTAGCTGGGTTGGCTGGACCACCCATTGCAGGTAACTCTCAAACTTTCATCTTAATTTGTTTTTTGAAATGTTTGACAGCTGTTGGTGCTGATCTCTGCCTAGAAAGGGTTCTGGCAGCGCTAATCACAGCACTATCCTGGGAGCCCTGCAACTACTATTAGGGACTCTGGGAGCCAGAAGACTGCTGCAATGCAGCTCTGCAGAGTCCCACGGATGAGGCAGTCTCCACTGAGGAACCTCAGAGGGAAGGGAAATACTGCAGTGCTGCCCTGATCCTGTTAGAAACCCAAACCTGGCATCACTTCAGGCTCTAGCGACCAGCAGAGGCGAATCCCTCTCGCTGTGCCTGTGTCTGTGCCACACACTGCAGAGAGGGGAAGTCTCTATCAGAACAAACAGATGCTTGATGCATCTTGGGCTTAGAGTCCCTGCGGTGCCCAGAGGCTTCTGACTTGCCTGAAGATGACACCACGTACCCCTGAACACAGTGGGTTTACTTTTTTAAAGTGGCATCTGTTTATCATCGAGTTCTGCCTGCAGATAAAGCGATGCAGAGGCACCGGGATTAAAAATCTGCAGGAAGGACGGCTGGGCAGGGGAGAGGGGGAGTTGGCTGGGTCTAACTGCTGTGATTGTTTTTTGTAGGTGTCTTAGTGGATACGACAAAGAACTATAGCTCAGCCTTCTACTCCTGTGCTGCTGGCATGGTCCTGGGGGCCGTGTTTCTGGCCCTGGTGAGGCCGTGCAAGACTGGGCTGTGCCGCCGCCGCCACCACCACCAGCAGCAGCAGCAGGTGGAGGAGAGCCCACCAGGGCCCCCACCAGAATTACCAGATGACTTTATAGACATGGATATTGGAAAAGCAGAAAATTCAGGAAAAGGCTCTGACAGCGTGGTATAAAAAAAAAACAAAACAAACAAACCCTGTTCCTTTCTCCATCTAATGTACTCGGCGTAAGGCTGGGGAAAATGTCAGCTCTGCTCCACGTTTTAAAACTACATTCTAAAGGGAATGTGAAATTTTAAATGTGAACAGTTGCTACCAACAACTTTTTTTTTGGTTTTTTTTGTTAAATATTAGACAGAACTTTTTTAACCAACAATGGAAAGCTCCATAGAAAATACGGATAGCCACGTAAAAATAACTCCTGTCTAGCATGAAGATGCGATGCACACTCTTGCTTTCCTGATAACAAGCATAGGTAAAGGTTCAACTGATCCCATAAATACTGACAACAGCAACAGCAGAAGCAGCCTCTGACTGTCACCCATCCCCTACCACAAATTCCACACAGACAAGAAACCGATGATACGAACTGGAGACAAGCATTTCATACACCACCAGTAGCCAACTGAATCTTCTTCTGGAGGGATACAGACTCATGTTTTAGCTTTGAGGAGGAGGCTAGGCTAGATGGCTGACACTTAGAAACCATTGCTAATGATCTTAACTTGAATGTCACAAATGCTGGGAAATCAAAGGCTCCGTGTGTCTTTATGGCCAGTTTTTACTGCACGTATTTTCCCGAGATCATTTTTCTTCTCCTGATTGGGATCCCTAGAACTGTTTTCTATTGATAGTCAGATCTGATGTACTGTTTCTAATTTAACTAGTATTTATTAATTTATTCTGAGATTGTTAAAGGAGGTTAGCTTAAATAACTGGAGAGGAAAAATGATCTTCTGCATAACGGAAAGCTGTCTTTACATCATTCTCTTCAATGCCTATCTTGTATTGCTTGTGAAATTGTTGGGGAAATTACTCTTACAGCATAAAGTGTAGCTGTTTTTAATAGGTAAGTCTTAAGTAACCCAGTTATTTAAAAAGGAAAAAAAAAAAAATAAACTACAGATCCAGCATCTCTTTCCACGGAAAAAGGCTCAGCAGGTGCTGATGGACGTGGCACCACTGCAGAACCAGCCCACCCCGCAGGGAGGATTTGGCCCAGTGTGTCTTAATGTACCCAAAACCCTCGCTCACAGGTGCACCAGGAAACCTCTGCCTCATCCCCCATGGAATGTGGGACCCCCCACATCACCCAGCCCCTCACTCCCCACATCTGTGGGGTCACGGGGCAGCCGGGCTGAGCTGCACCCCCTTCCCCAGCTCTCCCTGCTCCCCCAAAAGGCAGCAAGAGGCTTTTCTTTTTTTTTTTTTTGCTGCTGACATCAGTGAGAAGTGAAGTGGAGCCTATACACCTCGATGGCACGAAGGGAACGACAAAAGACAACGGAGGAGCTGTTCATTTAGTCTTAACAGGAGAGATTCCTGCTCACAGTGACACGAGCTTGCTTACCCCACCTATATGCATCTTCTCGCCTCTAGGCAACTCAGGGGGACAAATCAAACAAGTCTGTTTCGGTTTGGAAGGAAAGCCAAACCACCATTTCTGTGTATTTCAAGTGGAAGTGGCATCATCCATTAACTGCTACGCTGACCTGTCTGTGTTTTACCAGCCATAAGAAATGTGGGACAATCTGTGTAAAAAAGTAAAAAACAAAACAAAACAAAAAAAAAAAAAAAAGAGAACAACCTCTTTTTGGGAAGGTGCTTGGTTTTTTTCTGTCTTAGATGTCCGGGAAAAAAAAAAAAAAAAAGGAAAAAAAAAGAGGAAAAAGAAAAAAAAAAAAAATGAAGAGAAACAGGCACTCTTGCAAGTGGCTGGAGCAATTCATCCTCACTGCCCGAGACCCGCGGTCTCGCGTCCTTCCTCTGCCTCAGCACTTTATCACGGCCAGCAGAACCTCGCTGCGTTGCACCCAGGACTGGAAGACCCCCCCCTTACAGAGAACTAAGAGTTGTGTGAAAAATCAGTGATTAACGAACAAATAACCACGTCGCGTTAAAAGATGTGCTTTTTTTTTTTTTTTTTTAATTTATTGTTTTAATTTATGATACTTCAAGCGTTTTGGTAAACGTTCTGTAGCCTGTAATTGTAAGGTTATTGAAGTCTTTGTGACACGAGACCTCACTACAGCACTTTGCTATTCCAACTGCTTGGAAGTGGAAATAAGGCCTCCAGGTTTTGCGTGTGTGTGGAAGCTCCCTGTTCTGCAGATTTGCGAGGTTCTACTGTAACTTAGGTTTGGTTGTTTTGTTTTTTTGTTTTTTACAACATTTTCCAATACAGATCAAATAATATGTATGTCACTGACCTCACAGTCCATTTCTGTTCCTGTCTGTGTAGCAGCACGAGCAGGGGAGCGAGTGATGAGTATGTGTGTGTGCGGGCGCAGCAGACCCACAAGCAGGATTTACTGATTTGTTTGTAACGTACCCAGTGGACTCTGGAAATACTCTAAACACTGAGACTTGCAATAAACTTTTTCTTTTTTTTTTTCCTGGGTTTTTTTTTTCCCCTTTCCTTTTTTTTTTTTTTCTTTTTAAATAATAAACACGGCGAAGAAACTTTCCTCCTCTCCCTCTTCTCCATCCCTGGGGTGTCCCAAAGCCTTCTCCCTGCGGGTTTGTTGCGGGATCAAGCCCGTTGCATCCCCTCCCAAAGTGCTCTCCCAGCGTGGCTGTCACAATGCCACTTCTCCAGCCTGAAGTGGCTGTGCTTTCCCTGCACATTGGGCAATCCGAGTTCTTTAAATGAGCTGCCTGGAAGCTGTGGATTAGCGCTGACCTCAAGGGTGCTCTTGTAAACTCTTACCCGGGGAGCCCTGATTAGAGGGAGCCTTTTCTTCTCCTGAGTGGTGCCTGAATTGGTGGCACTTAGGAACATTACCCTCGTGCCTTCAAGAAGCACGCAATCATGTAATTATTTTATCATCTCTGAATTGCTGAATACTTTCCCCATGCCGGGCTAAGCAACTTGTGTATCAGAAAAATCTACTTAAAAAAAAAAAAAAAAAGCCACTAAATAGCAGAACAGTCGCACTAAGGAGCAATTTTCTGTCCCTCAAACCTAATTTCTTTTTACGCCAGAAAGAGACGCCCTTCCCCGCTTACCCTGCGACTCCCAACATCACCAAACCCTCCAAGGAGTAACTGCCACGGCCCAAATCTCACTGCATGCATTAGATTTGCAAATGAACTACTTGCTGAAGGAATCATCACAGCCGCTGATGTGTGTTAAGTACAATCTGTTTTCGTTCTGGTTGCAAAAGTCCTAGAACAGAGGTGATCCCTGCATGCAAGCAGGGCAGACTCCAGCACAAATACCAAAGTCTCGGGAAGCTAATCTGTCCAAATTTGACTCTGACTCAACTGCAGCAGTGAACAAACATCATTTGCAACAGTTTCCTCAAAAACAACCCCCTCAAAAAAAGGCGTTACAAAGGCTGCACACAGTTCACATAAATAAAAGCAACATTTAACCGTAGCACTATCAGATGTCTCTGCCTGCACAAAAGATTTTAGAGTAGTTTTTCCCACCTGGTTTATATTAATTGCCCGTGACCTTCTCTGTTATCCTGGTACAAAGGCATTAAGGCCAGAACAAAATAGGATAAGAACATATTTATTCAGTAGCACTGCATGTCTACTTTGTACCACGGTAAATAAGAGGGGAATGTGAGGCAGGACTTGCTTCAGCAGTCCTTGCTATTCCTCTCCAAAAGGGTTGTATAAACTCCTGCAGTCAATGAGGACAGTGCCAGCCAAATGTAAATAGAGGAAATTACACAAGGTCAGCCTGGGGGAGGCCAGAAGCCCTCAGACCGTTGGTATCTGTCCTTTCTAAAGCAGAAAGGAAGCTGGAAAGTGGGGGGTTGTTTGTTGGTTTGGGGTCTTTTAAAAAAAAAAAAAAAAAAACACCACCCCCAAAAAATCAACCAAAAGACAAACCCACTTTTTCCATTTGAAATTAAAAGGAAGGGGAACCTCTTGTTCTTTTTGCACTTATTTTAGCTAAGTTGACACCGGGTTCTTAAGGGGACAAATGAATCTTTAAAAATAGCTCAACTAGTTCTGGAAAGAAAGCAAAGTAGGTGCTTACAAAACAGCCTGAATGTTATAACGCGTCCCTTCAGATGTTACTTGTTACCATCTGAGATCATCGTGTTCCAGCTGCCTGTAGTAAACATGACCTGAATTCTCACAGTGATGCAAGCCCAGCAGCAGCCACCCCGTCCTTCCTTCCTCTTCAAAGCTCATCCTAAAGATGCTTCACAGGTTGGGTTTAGGGGAACATCCCTTTAACTTCTGGCTTGGTTTGAGGGCTGGGGGAGCAAGCGCTGCTGCCCAGAGGGATTGTGTTACACGTGATGTCCACATCAAAAGACAGGACCCTTCAGGAAGAAATTCAGGTGGAATTTCTTCATGGAAAGGGTGGTCAGGCATTGGAAGGGGCTGCCCAGGGAGATGGGGGAGTCACCATCCCTGGAGGTGTCCAAGGAATGACTGACTGGACATGGCACTCAGTGCTCTGGTTTAATTGACATGGTGGTGTTTGGTCAAAGACTTGATGAACTTGGAGGTCTTTTCCAACCCTGGTGATTGTATTCTGTGATTCCATGACCCCTGGTTCCCACTGGGACCCTGCACCAGACACACACAGGAGAGGCTCCTGGGCATTCCAAGCTGCTGTTGGTTCCCAAAACCGGTTTGCAGCTGTGATGCCCCTGTGCTTCCCACCGATCCAGGCCTCCTCTGAGCATCCTGGCAGCAAACCACGCAGTCTCCCCCTCCCCACTTTCATTCCCACGGACTTCTACTTGCAGGATCTGCAAATCTGCGGCCGCACCAGCATAAAGCTCACTCTGCAAATTGCAGTAAGTCATCTAATAAATCAAATGCAATCCCCCCCTCCCTCCCTTCCTACTGCAGTCGACGAGCTCCAGTTACAACAATTTGTGGTAAAATATTACTCACCAGCACTTTGGCCCGTGCGAGGCAGCTCTGCCTCGGTACAGACAGCCCCTAAATCACAGCTTTGTCACAGAAGCCACAAGCATAACCAAAAGACTTATTACACGCAGACACTCCGAGGAGAAGGCCAAGGAGACAATAGTTCCCTTCGCTTCCTTTTGTCAGAGCTTTCATTAATGTCGTGAACGTCTTTTTTTCTGCTTTGTCCGCTGCTGGGTGCTTGCCACGCTCAGCCTGGCACAGGAGCAGCCCAAACCAGCCCCAAGGAGCCTGAGAGATGGCAAACCAGGGTGCTGAGCATCACCCTGTGCTCCTGCTCTCCCAGCAGGGCTGGTACCCCCAGTCCTGCCCCTCTGCTCTCCTGATTCCCTTTAATCTCCAGCAGTTTGCCCATGTGCTACGGGAAGTTATGAAAATCAGGCGGTTTTAGTACTTCAAGGCTTTTGCCTTTTGCTGTGATGTGGCTGATAGTTTGTTTTTTTCCACATGTTGCAAAATGAGACAAAGACCCAAAATCACCAGTGAAGAGCAAAGGCCATTTTTGTGATTATACCTGGGGTTGGAGGATGGCAGGAGACAGGCACGAGGGGGGCACAGGGCAGCACCAGCACTGCCAGGGGGGGCTTTCCATTCCCACTGCTGCCCATGCACAGTAACAGAGGGATGTTCCTGCCTACACTGAGCACCCTCCTAAAATCCTGCTGAGCACCCTTCCAACCACCACCCTGGGATTGAGGGAGCAGGGTCAGCTCCCCTTGTCCTGTCCTAAGCCCCTCACTCCACCTCCCAGCCATGATGAGAGGGAAGGTTTCCCTCAGTTGGTATAAACTGTAAATTAATGAGTAAATAATGCAGTGACAGATGAAGATAGGTCTGATTCTGACACCACCACTCACACAAACCTGCCACTGGAGCCTTTTATCTGCTCCAGGCACAGCCCTTGGCCAGAGCCACCCAAACCCTTCCCCTCACAGGTTCTCAATCTCCCTTCCTTTGCCAGCAGTGACTACCCCATGGCTGTGTGTCCCAGCTGGAGCACAGCAGTGACTTGGGGACACCACGACACACGAGGCCACTCCTGCTCCAGATGCTGCATCCACAGGCAGGAGCTGGCACAGCAACTGCTATCCTTCCACATTCCCACACTGCATCCTCCTGGAGAACCAGGAGTGAAAGCAGGTTCTGGTTTGCACAGAGAGGAGGGAGGAGCAGAGCAAGGTGCCCTCCACATCCTGGCACCAGAAGCCAGGTTCGCTGTGGGATGGGATGAATCCCTGTGGATGCAGGACAGGATGTTCCTCTGCTGCTCCTCTGAAAGCAGCACTTCTGGCACAAAGGAGCCTTTGCCCAACACTGCAACGTGCACACCAGGAAAATGAAAACTGGAAACGTGGAGCAACAGCTTGGAGCTGAACCCCAGAAAAGCCGGCTCCTTCCCACACACTGCCAGGCTCCCTGCCTGCCCTGAAATCACTCCCTTCCCCTTCTCCTGCTGCAGCCCCAGGGCCCTGGTGTGAGCCTCAGGTTCACTGTACCCAAAACTGGCCCCAAACACCCCGTGGCAGTATCTCCCTCACACACATCCCCGGGCTGCAGCCACAACACTTATCAGCCCCAGCCAGGCACAGCCCTGCCCTGTGCCAGGGCACCCCTGGGCTATCAGGGGCCACAGACCTCCTGCCCCACCACGGGGCACTCAGGGGATACTGGGGGCCCTGCTGGACTGGGCTCCTGCCAACTGGTCCCACTGTCATCCCCTGTGGGTGAGAGTGGGGACACAGGGAATGTCCCACCCCACCCACTCAGTGCCACTGGAGGGGTCTGATCCCAGCCCCCAGTGAGCCCTGGCACAGCACTCAGGCAGCCCTTCCCTGCTGCTCACAAACACAACCCTTTTCTGCTCAACAGCAGCTGCTCATAACCCAGCGAGGGGCTTTGCTCTGCCCACACAGAAACCCCTCCCAAAATCCCCCAACCACACTTTCAGAAAGTCTCATGTCCTCAGAGAACTGCTGGCCCTGCACAGCTCCCCCTCCTCAGTCACTCAGTAGTTTCCCATCCAGAAAAAATACACATTAAACAAGCTGTACCTTGGAAGGAGTCTGCAGGCACAGGATTTTCTCTGTTTCTTCTCCTCCTGCCTCGCTGGTGAGGGGTCAGAGCCCTTCACAGCTTTGGCCAATATCACAATCACAAAGGAACCAGCAGGTGAACCCACTGCCCCATCAGCACTCCCAGCAAACCCTGGTGCAAACAATCACCCAAACTGTTAAACACAAAACCACCTTGGAGCTTCAGTTCATCCAGTGTTTTCATCGAGACAACCCCGGGTCTGCACTGCCAGTGTCACATCTCAAAGGTTTTTATTCAGCCTCCTTTGCGCAGCTTTCAGTGAGTCAAGAGTTTCAACCTTCAAGGACAAGGCACTGCCCCTGCAGCCCGACCCACCTGTGGAGTTTTCTGTGGTTAAAAGCACTTTCAGCACAGCAGAGAGGCCAAACTGGTCGGTGTGGAAAGTGGAAACTGGACATAAACTTCAGAACTATGTCAAATTCAATTTTATAGAGCAAGGAAACAGTAGAAATAAATATTAAAACACAGAAGCGATTCTATTTCAAAAGAGTAATTTTTTTTAATGTATACAGATACACTCTGGCGTGGGCTTTTAGCAGCAGATAATTCACATGCTTTAGAGAATTTAATTGCTTGCAGTGTGTAAGGGCAGGAAGGGAGAACAAAAGCAGATCTGTGAAGCAGAGAGGAAAAATTAGTCCTGAAAATTGTGCACAGTGGGAAACTTTCCCCTGTCAGCCCAATTTGGGGCCCAGGTACAGGGGAGCCCATTTGCCAGCACAGAGCAGGAAGTGTCCTACCTGGATGAGGTAAAGAACGGAAATCTACCCAAGCCCTGCTTACAGCAATTACAAATAACATCCTGACACAGGAAATTAAACCTCTCACACAAAGCACCAATTAAATCTGTGAACCCGATTAGAAAAAAAAAAAAAAAGAGAGAGAAACCATGTAAATAACCTGGATTAAACTCAAGGCATCTTCTCTTAAACATCATGAGATGCCTTAGATGCAACCAGACTTGTCTCCTCTCCCTGGAGCCCACACTGTGGGCAGATCCTGGCACCTGCAGACACCCTTTTACTCCTACACAGGGACTCTCGCTCCTGCAATTTTATTATTAGTCTTATAAAACACAAAGAATTAAACTGCACCAGTCTCCTGCAGCTGTGTGGGACACTGAACACCCCAGACTCGATTTAGGAGCATTCAAGAGTGATGAAGACAAACATTCCTGGATACAGGCAGCACCAGCACAGACCAAATACTGAGCATCATGTTAGCAACCGCTGTCAGCCAAGAGATACAAACATTAGCTTTTCAGTGAAGAATTTTTAGTGTGCTGGTAGTTCCCTGTCAGACAGTAAATTTTAAAATAGTCCATAGTAAATGGCAGAAAGTAACCCTTTAAATACATGAGCTTTTCTGCATATATTATACACCCTGCTTATATACTTCAGTCCAGCAGCACCTCAGGGCATTTTAATAACCCCTTGTGGTTCTCCTCGAACACTTGTAGGGTTTTGGTGAACACATTTGGGTTCCTGCCACTGTTTCTCTATCATCTTCATGCATTCCTTGATAATAAGGTTTTCAAGACGCAACACACAAAACAAAAATGAAAGAAGAAGCTTGAAAGATTTTAATGTTGAAAGACCAAAGCAAAATCCTTCTCTCTCCTCTGTGTTCTGCTTCGTGTCTAAAAACAATATGATTAACACTGGTGAGAAAGTTTTCAACCCCCAGCCCTCTGAGCAACACAACCCCGAATATCCTGACTCTGTAACACCTGCTTCTATTTAGCAAAACAAATAAACAGTCACTAACCACGAGTGTAACTCTCTACCACTGACATTTCTTTGCATGTCTCAGACCACAGTTTCCTTTAGAAGCCCTGAACTTATGTGCTCCTACAGTTTTTTACGTCTGTAAGGTCATAGAAAGATGAGAAAAACAAGCAAAGGCTCACAGGCAGAAGCTGTGGTATCCTACAGCAACAGCTGAGACACAAACCAACACAGGGGTTGTGAAATGCATCCTACAAGGAAGTTAGAAACTGGGGCTGGCTGGTGCACTGCACGGTGGTGAAATCCAAGCTCAGGCTCCCAGGCAGTGGTGACACCAGCAGGGACCAGGCACCTACATCCACACATCCAGCCAGGCTTCCAAGGGAGCAGAGTGGCCAGAAACCTGCCCAGAGCATCCTGCTGATACCACCCTGCTGCTGGACCCCCTCGGCTCCAGGGGCCCTTGGGAATGGTGCTGCTGTTGGATTGGAGATGTGCTTCTCACAGCTGTGCCACTGGTTTCTGCAGGGCAGGGGGTGACCTTCAGCACTGCAGAGGAGGAGGAAGGAAACAGTGGGAACAGGTTGTGTGACTGCCCTGCTCTGTGCCCTGTATTTGCTGTCACACAGAGCCCGTGGCAGCCTGCAGCTTGCTGTGTCAGGAGAGGTTTAGGTTGGATCTCAGGAAAAGGTTCTTCCCCCAGAGGGTGGCTGGGCACTGACCAGGCTCCCCAGGGCAGTGGTCACGGCCCCAAGGCTGCCAGAGCTCCAGGAGGGTTTGGACAGCACTCTTGGGGACAGGGTGGGATTGTTGGAGTGTCTGTGAAGGGCCAGGGGTTGGACTTCAATGATCCCTGTGGGCCCCTTCCAACTAGGGATATTCTGTTCTATTCTATTCTACTGTAGTGTACTCTATTCTATTCTATTCCATTCCATACACAGCCTGGGCAAGGTCCAGGGACACCAGTCCTATTCCTGCAGGTGGCTGGAGCCCTACATCCCACCCTGCATCCCCTGACCGCGACCAGGACCAAACCCACGCCCGATTCCCTGAGCCAGAGAGTGATAAAGAGCCGGCGTTAGGGAAACCATTCCCACCTGCGGGCCCGCATCTCCCAGCGGGATGGGGCCGGGCTCTCTCCCCTGGCAGCGATTCAGAGCCGGAGGGTGCAGAGGGGTCATCGGGGCGGGGGGAAGGTGCCCGTGTCCACCCCCCTGTCCCCTCTTTGTCCCTCCCTGTGTCCCCCCCGATCCCGCAGCACCGCCCCGGCTGCGCGGCCCGCGCGCGTCCCCTGCCGGCCCCGAGCGGAACTGCACCGGGACAGCCCGGCTCGGGATGGGATACAGGGATGGGATACAGGGATGGGATACAGGGGATGGGATACAGGGGATGGGATACAGGGAATGGGGTATAGGGAATGGGATACAGGGAATGGGATACAGGGAATGGGATACAGGGAATGGGATACAGGGGATGGGATACAGGGGATGGGAGACAGGGGATGGGATATAGGGGATGGGATATAGGGAATGGGATATAGGGAATGGGATATAGGGGTGGGATACAGGGGATGGGATATAGGGGATGGGATATAGGGAATGGGATATAGGGGATGGGATACAGAGGATGGGATACAGGGGATGGGATATAGGGAATGGGATATAGGGGATGGGATACAGGGAATGGGATACAGGGGATGGGATATAGGGGATGGGATATAGGGGATGGGATACAGGGAATGGGATACAGGGGATGGGATACAGGGGATGGGATATAGGGGATGAGATATAGGGGATGGGATACAGGGAATGGGATACAGGGGATGGGATACAGGGGATGGGATACAGGGAATGGGATACAGGGGATGGGATACAGGGGATGGGATACAGGGAATGGGATATAGGGGATGGGGATATAGGGGATGGGGATATAGGGATGAGGATACACGGGATGAGGATACAGAGGATGGGGATATAGGGGATGGGAATAAAGAGGATAGGAATATACAGGATGGGGATACACGGGATGGGGATACATGAGAAAGGGATATATGGGATGGGAACAGGTGGGACAGAAACATGGAATAAGGATACATGGGATGGGGATATATGGAATGGGGATACATGGGATGGGGACAGGCAGGATAGGGATATACCGGATGGGGACACATGGGATAGGGGCAGGTGGGACAGAGACAGGTGGGACAAGGACACACAGGATGGGGACATGAGGGATGGGGACATATGGGATAAGGATATTGGGTTGGGGACATACAAGGGATGAGGACACACGGGATAGGGACAGGCAGGATGGAGACATGGGCTGGAGACGTGCAATGGGGATAGGCAGGATGGAGACAGGCAGGATGGGGACACACGGGACAGAGAGATGCTGGACGGGGACATACAGGTTAGGGACATGCAGGACAGGGACACACAGGATGGGGACAAGCTTTTCCAAACAAGAGAGAGGCTTGTTGGAAGATAGAGGAAGAGTTCAGCCCATGATTCAAATATCCACATATTAATGTTCTATTTTCCCCCCTGATAATTCCATTATTCTCTTGAGCGTTTCAAAGTGACATAAATCAGGGAAAAGAGGAATCCTGAAAGTCCTGGGAAGCTGAGAGACTCGATTTCACAGCTCCCCTCAGGGTAGAATGATTTGTGCTGAAGCAGGGTGGTATCTGCTGGACCTGAAGCTGCTGAGTGAGCAAGGCTGTTATATTTAGTGCTCAGATGTTCCTGGAATCAGTGCTGGGCTCAGATCATGGCACAGGACCATGAACATGGATCATGGTTCTCCCTCTACCTCGTAGCTCCTCCACAATGTTTGATCTGAAGCTTCAAACTGTCCCGGGCCTGAAACAGAACTGGGTGCAGAGAATAATCTTGCCATGTAAGTCAAGCAAAGATCTGCTGATTCCCTTACTAATAGATTCAACCCTGAGGTATTTTTCCTGAACACTGCATTAGGAGCCCTTCCCAAGCAGTCTGGGACATAAGGATGGGGTGACATTTGTGTTCCACAAACAGAAATCCACAAGATGGAGGGAAAAAATCAGCCTGTGCTAAAGAAACGTGTGAGCCAAAGAGCTCCAGCTATGGAAATGGGAAATTACATCTAGTTTTCAGTTCGGTTTTAGATGTTTTAGTTGTTCTTTTGCTTTTAAGGATAAAATACGTGGGGTTGTGTCCCACATGATTGCCAAGATCTGGAGCTGTTTATCTACAATGGCCTGGGACTGTTACAAAAGTGAACAGGGAGATGGGATGGATGAAACCCTGCCACAAAAGAGTCCTAGGGGGCCTTGTAAATCACCCTCAGAAAGAAGATAATCCAGACCTTTCTTCCAGGGATCTCCAGTGCTCTGCTCTATCTCACTCACACCTGCCTTTCCTTATCAGGGAACTGGAGCACAAAGGTGTGGGGCCGAGGTGGTTTCGCCTCACTGGAGTATCTGCAGGTGCTGGGCTGATCACTTCTGGGGAGTGACTCATCCCACCTACCTGGGACACCACTTCAAGCTGAGGATTGCTCTCTGGAGGTGCTTTTTTCTCCCTCTCAGAGACCCTTGAAGTTGCTGGTTCCCAGGAACATTCCCTACATCTGGGCAGTGACTCATCCAAGGGACAGCACCTGCTCAGGGAATCACCAGCTCCACCTCCTAGGAGAGCCAGGGCAGGAAGAGAAGGTGCCAGACTGTGTTTTCCTCCTCTGTTCTCCTTTCTTTGGCATCATCACAGGCATTTGTCTTGCTGCAAGCAAATGATAAGGGGTAGAGAGACGTGGAGTGGAAAGCCTGGCTCCAGCAGAATGGCTGGCTGGCTGCCAGATCCTTTCATGTTCCACTCCTGCTCCTGTGGAGAGGGGAAAACAACACTTTACCTTGCTGGCCTTTTAGAGAGGAGCTGCTTCTGGCAATTAATTTGAATATTAAATGTCTGAATACCCTCCAGGTATCAAACCTACCGGTTCAGGCAAATGGAGTTGCCTTTCTAAAGGGAGAAATCATGGAATGGCCTGGGTTGGAAGGGACCTAAAAGATCACCTCATTCCACCCCCTGCCATGGGCAGGGACACCTTCTATTGTCCTGGGTTGCTCCAAGCCCTGTCCAACCTGGCCTTGGACACTTCCAGGGATGAGGCAGCCACAGTTCCTCTGGGCAACCTGTGCCAGGGCCTCCCCACCCTCCCAGGGAAGAATTTCTTCCTAATATCCCATCTAATCTTGCTCTCTGTCTGTTTGGAGCCATTCCCCCTTGTCCTGTCACTCCAGGCCCTTGGAAACAGTCTCTCCATCTTTCTTTTGGGCCACAGTTAGGTCCTTGCAGTGGTGTCACTCAGCTGAGCAAGGGAACAGCCACGGACTTGCTGCTGACGTTTGCATGTGTAAAAATGTTCCTTTTCCCCAGAGGCATCCCCAGATAACAGCAGAGATGACTCTGCACTGCTTTACTGCAGTGCAATGAAAGCCACCATTTCACTGGAAACGAGAGGAGGATTTAGAATTTGCCACAAAAAAAGTGGCAAACAAAAAAGTGTTCAGTAATATTTCACCTTGCGTATCAGAGGTGAGAGAAGGAGCAGCAGAAAGATTTCCTGCTGTGGGCAGAGATGCAATGCCATCAGCAGGGAGGGACATTGGGAACAGAGAGGGAAGGAGAGCTGGAGTGGCTTCAGCTGCAGAGTCATGTCAGGCTGGTGTCCCTTTCCCAGGCAGCTTGTGGAGCACAGCAGAGGATAAAATGAGAAACATCCCCTTTTCCCCTCAAGTTTTGTAAGTGGGGATGGGAGGGGGGGAAGCAGAGTCATCTGCAGGAATAAAAGAGGAAGTTTTCCCCTTAATTGTAGACAATTTTCAGCAAATGCCAGACGTGATGTAAGAAGGCTGATGCTGCTGAAGCCTTGCTCAACTTGCCCGCCTGCAAATCCTGATGTTAGTAACTCTGGGAAAATGCTGATTTCACTGAAGTTCTTTTGTTAGCTTCCCTCTTCTTCAGGGAAAATGAAAGCTACAGCAGGAAAGGGTCATCAATTCACAGCTACTATTGGATCAACATAAGAGAATCCAGCTCAGACAGAAAAAGTGCAAAATACTGTGCCTAGGCAACCCCAGAAGGACCTGTATTGTTTATAGATACTGCCTTTTCTTCCAACAAAAGCTGAAAACAACAAACAAGTCCCAGGCACAGACTGGGGGTGCACAGAGGGCTCAGAGTTGAACCTGATGTGGGTGCTGGTGATCCCACCTCCTGTGGCACTGCCAGAACAGCCCAATGCAGGGAGTGCTGGAGGTGAGTTGCTCACTGGAGGTGAGCTATTCACTGCTGGTGTCGTCCCACAAACATCATTTGCATGGTATGTGGTCGACTTGGAAACAGTCACTCATTCCCTAACCAGCACAAAGGCTGTCTGGGAGAGTGGGAATGTTAAAATAGATGTCCTCCTTCTCTTTTTCCACTACTGCTTCCCCTTTGGATCTGATGAAGGGGTGGCTTTCTTCTACATCAGAGAAGTTGACTGTCTTCCAGGCTGCAGACGGCTCAGAGAGGACAGGACAGCACCTGCAGCCTGGCTGAGAGCCACCCAAGGTTGGCCTGGTGCTGCACTGGAGAGAGAATCACAGAACCCCAGAATATGCTGGGTTGGAAGGGACCCATCAGGATCCTCAAATCCAACCCTTAGCCCTGCCCAGGACCATCCCCAAGAGTCACACCCTGTGCCCCAGAGGAACATCCAAACCCTCCTGCAGCTCTGGCAGCCTTGGGGCTGTGCCCACTGCCCCGGGGAGCCTGGGCAGTGCCCAACCAGCCTCTGGGGGAAGAACCTTTTTCTAATATCCAACCTAAACCTGCCCCTGACACAACTTCAGGCCATTCCCTTGAGTATCAGGCAGGGATTTGGGCTCTGCCTGTCCATGGGGAGAATCCTGGGCAGGGAGTCAGCATCTTTTATACGGGCAAGATCCACTATATTGAATTGGAATAGGGAGTGGGAAAAACTCACTTTGGATACCGCTGGATGCATGGGGTCTTGTGCTTCCTCCTGCTCTGCAAGCACTAAATTAATAAAAACCAGTCTGCACTGATCAGCATCATCTTACTGGGTCACCATGTTTCCAACCACCCAGGCAGAGAAATGGGATTTATTCACTCACTGGATCTGCTGACAAACACGTTCCTGCCTTACCCTGCAGCGCCTCGGAGCCCTCACTGCCCCAGGAACAGCAAACACGACCTACTGCTCACAGCCAGCGCCTGGGAGGACTCAGCCTTTAAATATTAACCTCCACATGGAGTTGGAAGCACTGCAGCAGAGCTCTGCTGGCAGCAGCCTGCCCCCAAATCCAGGTTTGTCAGATCCAGTGCTCAGCAATTAATCAAAGCCTTGGCTCCCTGCGTGGAGGTGAGCAGGGGCAGGGACTGCGTCTCCCCCTCCCTGCACATCTCACTTGGGATGTTTTGATTCCTTATCCTCAGTTCATCTGCAGCCTGTTCACTGAACTGGGCTAAGGACTGGCTCTGTGTTTCACACCCAGGGATCGCTTGGAAGTTGCAGGAGCTTCTCTCAGGAGTGACAGTGAGGAAGAATCCCAGGGCCCAGAAAGCTGCTGCTGGTGGAAGCTGCACTCCAGCAGGAACCCATGTCTTGCCCCTCACGTGCATAAAAACACAAGGGAAGAAAGCAGAGGAAGGAAAACCAGTAGCATCTGAAGTTAGGCACAAATAAAACACTATTGCAAACCTTGTAGGACTTGGAATATCTGGATCCTTATTAGCTCCCATTTCATGCACAGCGAAAACATCTCGGCTTCTGTGGAAAACACAACCAGTCAGTGGATTAGGTACCAGAAGAACCTCAATGCCATCACCTTTTTTGTTTCAGAGGGAAAACCCAGCAGGGTCTGGGCCAGTGCAGATTCCTGTCCCATTTCCAGCTGGATTCCCCTGGGGCTGTGCTTGCCTGGCAGCTGCTCCTCAGCACTTCACCCTCAGCTGCTGCACAGCTCAGTGGTAGCTCCTCTCACAACAGGACCAGGGGACCAGGGTCAGCTCCAGAACCAGCTCCTGCTGCTGACAGGGCAGCCAGGGACACTTTGGGCCCAACCCCACTCCAGTTTTGCTCCCTCCTATCAGTTGTTGTGTAATCACCGAGTTACTTTAACAGGAAGGAAGAGGCTTGAACACCCAACCTATGTTCAGTATGTGCAGTGAGGTGTTTTGGTAAATCAAAGGAGTTATGAACGTGAAGAAACTCCACTTACTCACACAAATCCTGGAACACATTCCTTCCCATTTCAGCTCTTCCCACCACTTCAGCCCCTGGTACATCAGTGTGTTGAGGTTACTGAAGCCTGTGAGGGCTCCAGCGCTGGATGGTCCAACACCACTAACCCATTCCTAAGGAGAGCTTTCATAGGATCATCACAGAATCATGGAATGGCCTGGGTTGGAAGGGACCCTAAAGCTCATCCAGTTCCAACCCCCTGCTACAGGCAGGGACATCTCCCACTAAACCAGGTTGCTCAGAGCTTTAGTCAACAAGAACTTAACTAGAAGACCATGAGAAAGTGATGCAATTACACCTGTAATACTGGGATTAAAAAACCAACTAACATGACCTGAGTTCTAGATGGGTTTAGTTTTACTCCTCAGGTGGCTGGTGGCAGCTCAGGAAATAGGATGCAATAAAAAAAAAGAAAAATCTGAAGAGATTGGATTTCAAAGTCAGGGCAACATCACAAACAGTGCTCAGATGATGTGACTGTTCCAGCACGAAAAACTGGTCAGGAGATGAAGCGATGATTCCTCAGAAACAGCTTCCCTAGGACAGGCAGGACCTGGAATCCAAACTGCATCATGGAGCTGGTTTAAGTTCCAGGGCACTGGCAGGGGTTTAACTCACTTCAGTCCACCGCACTCTGCATCCAGGTTCTGACCCGCCCACAGCAACATTCACACTGCTGAGAATTCCTACAGCTCCTGTATCCCCATCAGCAAGATAAATGCTAACACTGAGCACTAACTCCATAAACAAGGATGACTTGGGCCGAGTATTTCCGGGGATTTAGTGTCCACAGCGCGCCGGCCAAATCCCAGGGCTGTTGTGGAAAACGAAGCATCTCAGCCCTATAAAAACTGACACAGGAGAAATCAATGTTTTGCTGCAAAATACTGCTTCATACTGCAGCCAGTGACCCGTTTGTCCAGGAGGCAGAGGCTGGCTTAGTCAGAGGAGAGCTTAAAAAAAACCCAACAGTAAAATCAACTCTGCAATACTGAAATCCATAATTCATAGAGACTTGTCGCAGAGCACACCCGAGTGCCATCAATATTTTAAATACTGAGCACCAAACGGGCTGTCAAATGCAAGTCAGCATTTTCCTGGTGCCTCCCTGGCGGGGAGAAAGTCATCAGGCCCAGCAGAACCTGGAGGAGCCCTTTTAGCAGGGAGTTTGCTTGACTCTCTTACGTATTTTATCTGAAACACAAGATGTGGCAGGAGCAAACCAGCTGGCCTTTGCCAACCCCCCAAAAAGAGTCAGTTGGCTGCCTCCACTCATTATTAATTTGAAAAGATGATTTCATCACACCAACATGAGGCTGTATATGTTTATTCATCGTCAGTAATTTTTGTACACAAGGCAAATATTAATAGCTGAAAGGCAACACTTTTGGAGAGTATGTACAGAGCAATGTACAAGCAAGTGTAAGGTTTTAAACTGTGAATCAATTTAACCATTTTATAAAAAGGAAGTGATGCTTTTTCTTCTAAGACCTCCCTTAGAAATAATTTATTGCCAATCTTAAACTAAAGCAAGGAGAAAAAAAAAAAAATTTACAATAAAAAGTAGTCCCTGGAAAGTTTATAAAAAGTTAAACAACATATAAAATTGTAAGCCACAAACATTTATACAAAGCTAATACAAATCTTGGTTTTGTTAAAGATCTATGAGGTTGTTACAAAATATATTTTTACATAAAGGCTTCACGTAAGGTAAGCTCTCACTGCTACTGAAAGCGCAGGAAAGCGGTTTTAAATAGTCTGCAATTCAACTTATTTTCAAGTACAACGCAAAGAAATTGCAAAATGGCACTGTACTGCAATGCTGTGAAATTAAAAACTATGTTAATGGTACCATCAGAGAGACAAGACCTGTAAAGTGAAGTGGTGAACAACCGGGCACGGCACGAGACTTCGGGTGGGGCTGGGACAGGAGTGGTGGTGGGAAACGGACCTGCTGCAAGAGGAACAACCAGGGGGGTGTTCTGCTGCCCACAGACACCCTGGACACACACCAGGAATCCTGTCCCCAGCCCAGGGTCAGGAAGCTTGGAACACCCACCCAACCTGATCAACCTGCTGATGGGCAAAAATGTAAAGCTACTTAAGAGATGAGCCCAATAAACAGCCTTTGAGATCAACCTGACTTCTTTCTAAGAGCAGTTGTTCCAGAAGAAAGCTGAAGTTTCACACAAACTGATGGCTTACGCTCCCACATACAATAGATTAAAAAATGTGAAATTTTATCAAGCCCTGATGAACAGCCACAGTTTTTAGGTATCAATCATCTCACAACACCCTGCAGGAGGGAACAGTCACTGAAACACCAATTTCACCTTCAAGTACAGGGAGGTTGTACAAGGCAGTGGTTCATCTCCACAGGGTCAGTGATCTTTTGAACAGAGCTCACTCCAGCAGAGAACTAAGAAATTTAGAGAAACTTGATTTTCTGGAAAACTTGATTTTCTACCTGCTTTCCCACCTTCACCAGAAATGCATCCCAACCTTGTACCACAGACTGGTTTCCATGAGGAAGCTTCACTCTCACTAGACAACTGTCACTTGTTTGGTTCCTTGTACCAAAATTATGTCCCGCAATAAAGAAATGATGTTTAGAAACAAATCTAAAGGGAAATACAACCGTCCACGCTGTGCTCCATTCAGAGAGCTGATGAAGAGTGAGTCTGAAGGTGGCCAAGGGATGATTTGGGGGTTTTGGTCATATTTTAACACAGGAACCATGTAAACAGGTACATCCAGGTGTGTTGTCTCACCCCCCTCTCAAGAACAGGGAGTGGGAAACCCGAGTGATCTGACTCAGTTATTTAATTAAATCAATTACTTTCTGCCTGAGATTCATATAGTGCTTATCTACCAGGGCCTACAAGTGACCCAGCACTGGGGTCCCCCCTGCTCTCTTACAGGCCCTGGGGTTCACAGGGACAGTGATCTGAGAGGATTAAAACCAAGGATTTTTGGGGTGGTTCAGAGGAGAAGCTGTTGAATTTGATCCCCGCTTTGGCCAAGGTCAGAAGTGCCCAGTGCCTTGGTGATCCTGGCTGCATCCTTAGACTGACATCAGTTTGAAAGATCTTCAGTAAATTAACAGGTCCCTTGACATAAAATCCATCATTATTATACATAAATTTGTTTAAATAAATCCCTGGTAACCGTCCTATCATCCACTACCAGTTTTTAGTCTTTTCTGCAATCATCTGGTCTGACATCCTCCAAAGCACATACTGCAGACCTCTCCAAATTAACTGTTTTATTCAGAGATAAGTCTCTTTTCTGAAAAGAAACTTGTTCAGACAACTGTCAGCAAAGGAAAAAAAACCAACCCAACTCCTCATCTTGTTGACAGGGTGGGGCATGGATTTGTTCAGGTTCTGCTTTCCAACACTGGACTTGGAGGCCACCAGAGGTTTGTGTCTGCTCATGGAACACTTAAAGCCCAACCAAATCAACCATTATCCTTCTCCAAAGGATGGCCAGTCCTTGAAAGAGCCTCACTGTCTTTCCTGAGGTCTCTAGTTCATCCTCCTTCTTGAAATGCTCACATATGAACTCACCAAATCAGAAAAAAATCCATGTCCAGTATAGAAGCAAAATCTACATTAAATATCCCCATCTAAAATTCTATTCATCCTCCCGACATCAGTGCTGCATCCAGACTTCAGGATTATGTTTCGATTCTGCACTGTGACTTCTCCCAAGCTCTTTTCAAAGTTCTTTCCTCCCAAGATAGTGCCTGATGACCAGAATCACAGGCTAACCTATGGCTACTCATTGGATGACATAAAAAAATAGAGGTCTTTCAAAGCACCTAGCTAAATAAAAATACACTATTCCCCCTCTGCTGCCAGGAGAACGAGGTACAGAGATGTTAGTACAACTTCCAATCACAGTAAGTAAAGGCTAAGTTCAGGAGACAGGCAGCTTTCCTATGTCCTGGCAGGGACACCGTGTCCCACCGCTCGCCACGGGCGCGGGACGTGAATGAGAATTCACCGAGGGATTGGCCACCATCATGATCCACAGGAATTGGTTCCACGGGGCAAAGGGGCAGCTGAACTGCCCCCATGACACTACAGCCTGGGGGAAACGTGGCAGCTGCACTAATTTCTGAAACACAACAGCTCACTGCTGTTTTGCAGTGTGCTGCGGGGTACGTGAGCACTGCTTTATTTTCGTTGGGTTTTTTTATTATTATTATTATTATTATTATTTCTTTTCATCGCATGGCAACACTAACAACCACCTCACCCCCCAAAATAAAAAAAAAAATAAACAAAACTGCAATGGAACTTTGGGTAAAACAGTCACAAGCAGCACTCTGGGAGATGCTGTGTGACGTATTTGGCTCAAGTACACTTAGGATTGCTTAGACCCCACTGGAGAGTCTCAGAAAGAACCTCATCAGCTGAAGCATGTTCTGCTGGGACACTTTTTTTTTTTTTCTTTTTTTGCAGAAGAAAACATTCATCTCCACGGTGTCAGCTACACAAGGCCTCTGCTGGGAACTCATAAGGCCACTGAAAATACCAGAGGAGGACAGAAGACAAGGAGGCACTTAGGTTTGCAAGTACTTCTCCCCATCACCAGGCGCTACTGACTCTGAGGAGGCACCTTGGAAGGAGCTGGGAATTAAAACAAACCAGTGCTAAGTTAAAGCGCTTCGAGAACAGGATACCTACGTGGAACATCTGCTTAGTGAAGACATGAAACACAAGCTGAGCTTGCTCCCCCTTCCCACATCAGAATGTCCAGAGGACCAGACCAGAGTGCTCTGTGCTTTGCCGTGGCTCCGAGACGTACGGACAACGCCGGAGTGAATCCGTGTACTGTGCCAACCACTAATCCCTCGTCCCTGGACTCAGCACTTCCTGCCAGACACGCCTGAAGCTCCCAATTATAAGCATTTTTAAAGCATCTCCTATTCAAACCCAAGGCTAAGGTTTACACTTGAACAGGAAGCACGTTACTCCCAGGGATCCGCGCTTCAAACAGGTGATTCCAGCAAGGGATTGATGGGATTTCTAACCAAAAGTAGACCTGAGAAATCATAAGTCAGCTATGGTATCACAGTCTTTGTACTGAAGTTAGATGTGAAAAGTTTCTCCCCCCCACCCCTAAATTACTGCCACAGTCTAATAATTGCAACAATTTCACGGAAGTCTGGACCTGGAATTCTGAATTTTCTAGGATGAAATACATGTTTGTAAAAGGTCAAATTTACCACTTTACAGGTAACTTAGACATAGATCTGCTATAAAATTACAACTTGAGTCATCTTGAAGCTACACTGGAAGAGATTTAAGCCTGAATTTCTGCAGAAATTGGCAATAATGTGTTCAGCAGCAGCTTTTAGCCACATATCAAGAAGTCTGACAGGATCTGGATTTCTCTACTCCTGCTGTAAACTTCTAGTTAAAAAAAAAAAAAAACAAAAACAACACACGAGAGTTACTGAAACAAGAATGTCTTTCTGCACATCACTGTAACATGAGCTGCTTGAGGTTGTCGTGCAGGATGGTATCCTTGACATCACGGAACACTAGCCGGATGTTCTCTGTGTTAATAGCAGTGGTGAAGTGGTGGTACAGGGGCTTCTGCTGCTGGTCCCGGCGTTTCGTGCGAAAACAATCCACCAGGAATTTCTGGACATCTGTTAAGCAGTGGGGATCCCCTTCGAACTCTGGGAAATAGTCTTTGATGCTCACTTTCTGTACTTTTTCCTCAAGCAAGTCCGTCTTGTTTAGGAAGAGGATGATTGAGACGTTGCTGAAAACCCGGTTATTGACTATTGTTTCAAAAATGTTCAGGGACTCGGTGAGGCGGTTTGTTTGCCGGTCCTCCATGAGCACCTGGTCGAATTCACTGGAGGAGACGAGGAAGAGGATGGACGTGACGCTGTCGAAGCACTCGAACCACCGCTTCCGCTCCGACCTCTGCCCGCCCACGTCGACCATTTTGAAAGGAACATTTTTGATTTCGAAGTCGTACTCGTGGATCCCTTTGGTGGGTCTTCGTGCCAGCAGGATGTCTTGCTGTGAGGGAAGGTAATCCTAAAAAAAAAAAAAGTAAAGGAGAGTTTGCAGATTAGGTTACAGTCACGGGCATGGCGGAGCTGCAATGGAGAGAGCAGGTGGCAGAGGAACAACACGAGGTTTTCAATAATCAGACCTGTATTTACATGCTAACACTGGAGCTTTTGGGAAAGATCTGGAGTCCAGAACAGGAAACACGTTAATATTAAATCAAAATATGTACCCCAGAGAAATGAAGCTCTTCATGACAAAGATCCATGAATAACCTGGGAGGTGAACCAGCAATTCCTCATGCCCGTTTCCCTTGTTCTGGATTACTCTGTGCTTTATTCATCCTCTCCTCACAAAGCTGGGGAACACGCTGGCTGCCAACACTGCAATGCAGCAAATGGGTTCTAAAACAGGTTTCCCAAATCAATAACCAGGGTATATCCTGTTCCAACTGTGGGCTCTCCGTTCCTCCCAGGCTCTCCTGCATATTGCACGACTGCTTCCAGTGCAAAAGAGCTGCTCACTAAGTGATTTTAAGGCAATCAATTATGCCTGAAAAGCAAAACTTAAGTAGCTTATTCTGTTTGTGCCATGGATCTTTTGCATCCAGCTGTCTCGGTCCAAAAAGTCACTCTATTAGCTGTGTGCCACACCAGTGAGTTCATACTGCCTGGTTTTGTCCAAAATTTACTGTGCCATGAGCAGAACAGAAGAACCAGGCAGCTGGGGACAGCAGCCTCTTGCCAGAGCACAGTCTGGAGGGCACACAGCTGCACCCTGAACTTCTCCAGCCCACCTTTCCCCAGAATTCAAGAGGCAGGAGAAGTGCTTTTTTACTATTTTTTGACTGTTATATGAACATCATCAATGGATGCAGATGCTACAGGATGAGGAACTCTTATTAGTCAGCTTTTGACAGCATGAAATTCAAGACTTGGACTGGGGATTTCTTCATTCCTAGAATTACACTTTTGCATCTGCTCCAAGTCCTTCTCCTATCTGCAAGGAGCATCTCTCCCAGACAGCTGGCTGTGCTGGAGCTTAAAGCCTTGTTGTTCACTTGTTATGGAAACTGTTCCTCACATTTTTCCAGCATTTCTCACAACTTCAGAGAGCGCTGTTTAGGTTTTGGAATTTCAGTCTCCTCTTAGTGAATGATCTATGATATTCCTTTGACAGTGCCAGTTCCCAGACTTGGAGCTTTTATAAAGATGTGTGAGACCATGGTCCAGAAAGTCTGATTCAAGCAGTCGGCTGGGCGGGGGAACAAACACAACTCCAGGGCCATTTCAATACTTGTATCCCAAGTTTAAGGCAGCTGAGCAAGTTCAAGCCACAAAAATAAAATCTAAAAATCATGGAGTGCAACATTACAAAAATTCAAAGATCACTTTGCTTTACCACGTAGGCTCCAAAGTGAAACCAGCGAGAGATGGCTTTGTCTGAGCTCCAGGTTCTTTATCCGAGCTGCCCGTGACTAAGGAGCTGATTTTTATCGTGGTACAAATTACAAAGCAGCTCTGAGGCACAGGATCCCCACCCTGGGCCTTTGCTGCAGCACTGCTACACATCAAACCCCACACCACCTAAACCTGCAGGAGAGCTCAACAGCTAAAGGAGGATCGAGTTCTCTCCAAACTGAGCAGCAGACGTGCTGCCACTCCCTTGTCTGGGTAAATGAAGCAACTTTAAAGGGTGGTAAGACTTTTCTTTTTATTAAAAGAATTTGGGTCTTTCCTACCAAAATTGTAGAGGGGAAAACAATCAGATGAATAGAGCAGCAACTGTATCAAATGTCACTGGGCACATGTGAAGGGATTTTGAGCAAAGCTGACTGTCAACACGTAGGCAAGAGTGTCACAGGTTCAATTCTTATTCCAACTTTCAAATGGGGATATGAATTCTTTTGTTGCTCAGGAAGTTAGTCTCAAGTTCTCAGAACAAAAACAGAAAGTCTTAGGAAAGCTCAGGAGTGACTGAAATTATTAAATCATGTAAATAAATAAAAGCAATTAATATAATAGGCAAAGCCATATGTACCTTCAATACTGAAACAAGAGCACAAAGCAAACTCTCCTGGGAGTTGACCTGTAATGTTTATTCAGTAAAGCTTTCAAGAACAAGGAGCTTATCCCTGGAATTCCTGACAAATTCCCTCTCAAGTACTATTACTCATTGAAAACTCCTACCACACTTGTAACCACAAAGAGAATCCTTTCGAGTGCTTTCAAGTTCCACACGCACACAAGACACACCACGGTCTTAAAGGTCCCTTCCAACCCAAACCATCCCCTGACTCTCTGTTTTATCCTGGATATTGGCTACTCTGATGCAACAGGCAGCAAAGGAGTGCTCTGCAAGACAAGTGTGGGTATCCAGCCATCATCTGGCTACAGGGAACCAAACAGAACAACTCCTAAGAAACCTCCCAGTATTTTAGTTATCTTTTTGAAGGATGGTTATGTTTTTTCCCTCTCCAGATCCTTGGGATACTGGCAGTTTGCCACTTGCTGGCCCTTTTCTCAGTGTTGATCCCATTCTCCACATCTGAAGGCTGCAGCATTAAGTGAATATTTTCCTTGGATGGCAGTGAGTATTATTTTCCAAGTTCTTTCAATGTTTTGCCATTGTCAATCAGTGTTTTTCCTGCAAGCATCCCCATACAGACACTGATTTGGAACATGTGCCTCCTTCCTGAATTATCTCCTTCCCCAAAGCCACTGCAGTCTGTTTCTTCTAAAGGAGTCCTTTTGGGTATCACATCACAGTTTGCCTAGTTAAAATTACAATTTAAGGCATGACTAAGATCCAATCACAACATGGAAGGCAACATCTCTCTGTGAGATATTTTGAATACATATAGTCTGCACTGGCAGCTGAAACAACAACAAACAGTTGCATGGAATCCAAGTGATCCCACACACGTATGCCTGTCAGATACTCTTTTTTTTTTTTTTGCTGATTGATTAAATCTGAACATTAAGTTCTTTTCCCTCAGTGCTGTTATCAGCTCCTTTTTGGCAACAGGCACACGAATGGCAGATCTGTGTGTTTATAAGCAATGTAGTTGCAGGTCAGCCCAGTTGCATCAGATAAGAACAGTAAAATACTTACATTAATACAGCTTGGGGAAATATTCATTAGATAAATCTTGCATGTAGATAAGAATAAACCAGAAGAACCTATCAAATCTTTTACTCAGGAACAAAACTTAGTGCTTTTTTCCTCAAAGACTTAACATTTTCTACAACAGAAGATCCTGATGAGTCCCTCTGATTCTCAACACCATTTGGTCTGACTTGAAGCTGGAAAAGCTGTAATTCAGAGTTCAGCACTCCCACAGCAACTATAGTAAGTGTGTGTATATAAAAACATTAAAAAACCCTCAACTAGTGACTAAGTTTTACACTTTAATCAAAGAATGGACCAAAGTTTCTAAATAAAGAACTTTGAAATGAAGCTGCAAAACTCTTCACCCAACTGTGCTGGGGAAGAAAACCAAACCATTCAAAACTCAAGTGGCACTGGATTCAAAGACCACCAGAAATCCACCACTGGCAGAGAGTTTAGCAGTTCATTAAAGCAAGTGCAGGTGTTCTCCTGAGTGCAGGTCTTATAACTCCAGACCAAATCCTGATTCAGAGAGCAAGTGCTGGAGTTCCCAAGCCAGAGGTCTGGGAAGCGCCTGCGTTCCGCACCGGTGCTCCGGTCAGAACAGTGACAGTTCAAAGCAGAGAAACAGCCTGGATTAAAATCAAATTTTTATCTGTTAAAGGCAAAAAGAAAAATGAAATTAAGCATGATGTAACAGGGCTCAATTGAAGTGGTTTGGATTCCTTCAGTTGTTAGCCATCAGCTGGAAATGACCATGGAGAAACTGCCTCCCCACGGAGTTCAAGCACCATCCCATTTTAAAGGCAGTTTTTCCACATGCCATTCCTGCAATACACAACCCAGAGTATCAGCAAACAACTTCACTATTCAAGCAATAACTAACAGTTCTATAAAAAAAGTATTCTACAGAAATTTCAGCTTTTTCCTCAGAGAACAGATTTTATTCTTTAGTGAATGGATACTACTGACCTGTGATTTAACTCAAGTGTTCCTAAATGGATATGTAAACCCAAACCCAGTCATTTTTGGGTATCATTTAGTGTTGAGGGGCTACTTTAACAGTCTTCTGACTGGACAATCATTTGTAACTTGTTTTTTTGACAGAACTTTTATTTCCAGAAAGTCTCCTGGCCCTTGCACTGCCTTGTGGTTTTGACATGTCAGTGATGAACTGCTGAGATAATGCAACAGTCAAAGTTAACTAAAGATAAAGTTATTAGAGTAGACACTGATTACATTTCATCTACTTAAAACCCAGAGATCACAAAGACAACTTAAAACTCAAGACTGGAAAGAAAAATAAAAAAAGAACTTACTTGTTCTCCAAGTTTATCCAAGTTGTCCAAGAAATACTTTACAGATTCCCCCTAAAAACAAATCAAACAGTTATTTAAATAAGCAACGTATTTGATCCCAATAGTTTACATTCTGAAGTCCAGATAATTTACCAAAATCTACATTTAAGTGTTGCAAGCTTTAATCACTGTCATTTTTAAAAGCAGCTAAACTAAGAACACAACTGATGATTTATTCTTAGGCCAGTTAATATTTAAGCTTAAAAGCATAAGAAGGCACATTTATAATAGTCACATTCTTTCCAAGTTTAGACTTGATAAATAAATCCAAGTATTATCCACAGGGAGCATCAATGAAGCAGCCACACCTTCCTTATGAAAAGAAACATTCAATCCCTCTAAGGCTTTGCAGAATGTGCACACAGAGACATTCAGGTATGGGGATTAATCACTGGAGAAAGTTAATTTATAACTGCAGTGCCACACGATCCATTCCCACAGGTACTTCCCCGGAGCACAGGGAATGACGAGCACAACAGAGGATGAGAAACCACAACACACGAAGCCTTTTACTCAGGTTTCCCAGCAGACACCAAGCTGGACCAGAATTCCTTCCTCTGGGAGGAACGAGCAGAGCTCCAGGGTGCTGTACTGCATGGGATCACATCTGCTGTACAGGTATTCCAGGTTATTTTCTGGATCCAAGCCAGCACTGTCCTGGCAAACAGTAACTGCAGTTTGTAATCCCTCCACTAATGCGGAACTAAAGAGTTTTCCATGGTAAACCTGAACTACAGTCAACCCTGCAGGACTCTGTCAGGGCGCTGGGATCAGAGAGGAATTCTTACATGGATACTGCTGCACCTGAATTCAACTGCAGCAGGTAATGTACTGAGGGAATTCCCTGCAGAGGAAAGCAGCACCTCTTTAGGGTTCTCAGCATCCTCACAGAAGCACAAACTGCTTCCTTTTGAAAGCTCCTGAAGACCAGCTGTAACTTATTTACTTTACAGTAAGTGCAGAAAAGAAACCACCTGTGTTTTCTCTCTGCAGATGGAAGAGCAAGGATTCTGAGTGAGTTTGCTTGATGAGAAATTCAAGCAGCATCCGAAACCAGGGTGATACATCTAATCCAGACAAGTGAATTAGGACAGGAGTTACACCCTGATAACGACTTCCCCTCACTTCAATCTGAACTCTGAAAACTTATCTGGAATGAATATCAAACCTCACTATTAAATTGTGCCACCTAAGCATCTACCCTACCTAACTAGGGGAGGGTAAATAACAGGCCAAAAAGGGTTCTGGCAGACACATAAGCAAGGGTTTTTTGCAAGTTTTCCAGGTACTAAAATAAGTTACATAACACAAGTAGATACCACACCTTGAAGAGTGCAATTTGAACATCAACTTTTAATGAGGCAAGACTGGGGCTCTGGTTGAAACATGCCTGGTGCTCGACACACCTGCAGGGAAAGAGTCCAACACACCTCTACCACCTTCCCTTCCCTTCTGTTTGGCTCAGCTGTCCCAGTTTTCTCTGGGATGACAAACTGCAGCAATAACACTAACCACTTTAGTGGCACTCAGCAACTACTGCTTGCCATGACAGCAGTATTGTACAGCTACATCTTTTTCAGCACCCATTCTAGCCTCAATCCTGTAAGGAAAGTGTACAGGGAAGAGCATTCCTATTTCACAGAAAATAAACAACCCTGATGCACAAATCCATCAAGCTTCCCAAGCAGGAGTAACAGGATCAGAATTTGGGCCTTCCAAGTGCTAAAACCACTGTCTGTAGATGAGTATTAAGGCAAAATAAAATTTAAGGTCAGATTTAATTTCTTTTTTAGGTGCCAGTAGGAGCTGGCAACCTGCCCTTCCCCACAGGGCTACATCCAAATCAGCCAGATTCCAGACTCATTAAGTGGAGGTATTTACTCTAGAATACCTGGGCCTCAGAGGCTGTAAGTATTTGTGTGTGTGTGTAGGCAAACATGTATTTTCATCTCAGATAGCTCCTTTTTATACTACTTACAGCAATGTCTACTCCCTAAAGAACCATTAACTCCACAGCACTGGAATACATAAGTCACTACCCTGCCTTTAAGTCTCAGGGCTCACTGCTACTGCAATGGATTGAGCAGTTGGGACAGACAAGTAAACTACAGCCTGGATAGGTCAGAAAACACCCCCCAGAAGCAGGTTCCTAAAAGAGGGGATTTCCTGCAATCACAAATGCAAAATACAGGGGCCTGCAGCGACAGCAACGCTCCAGAGCCACGTGACACAGCAAAGTCACTGCCGGGAGGAACAGCGAGAAACCGGCTCTGCTTCCCGGGCTGTCACCGACCAGAGCCAACAGCAGACAAGTGTCAGGGTGGCCACGCTGAAACTCAAGAGATTGAACTCTAAAATCAACCAGTTACAAGGATAACACAGCTAATACAGCAGTGACATACCAGCTTCCTGCCTGCACATCATCAGCTCAATCACTGGGCTCTCACCTCATGAAAATCTCTTCAGACAACAAACCCAACACACCAAGTGCCATCAACATGACTCAACTCTGCATCCAAGGACAACAGCTGTTCAATCACTGGATGTTACCAATTTGCATCCAGAACCTTGAACAGCTTCAAACTCCTCTGTTCTTCCACCACACTCCAGCCACCCTTCCAGACCACACTTACAAGGTAGGGCCCTGACTATTGGGGATTTTCTGTCTGCCCTGGCCACGCTGGTAGCAGCAGGCTGAGCTCTGCTAACTACAGACACCACTGAGCAGCAAACCACCTCAGTGAACAGATCCTTATCAGAATGCACTACCACAGAACCAAAGAGTTTTGACCCATTTAAACAAGCTTCAAAAAGGCAGCATCACAAAGCAGCCAAGACTTCCAATCCCTTTCCAAAGGGTGAACCTATGTATTTTTTGCAAAAATTAAGAGAAAACACTGAAAAAACCAGAATACAACAACCAAGGAAAGTCTTAATGCCACCAATTTTTAAAAATTGGTAAGAAAATGATCCAGTCACATCCCTGTAAAACAGATCCAAAGACTCCTTGGTAGATACAGAACTACACCTCTCTCAGTAAATTCATGACAGTGAGTGTATTTAAATGGCTGTGTTCAACAGACACTTGTCACACCTAAAATTTCCCCTTAGACAAACTGTAAACTCTCTGGTTTACCCAAGATGAGTAGAAAAAAGAGTCTGGGTTTCCCCCCTCTGCCCCACTAACTCCAGTGTGGCTCACCACGTCCAGCCCTGCCACGTGGCTGCCCCTCAGTCAACCTGAGGCTGTCACGCCACAAAGGAGCCACACCAAGGACAAAATCTGTACAGAACTGAGAAACTGCAGGATCTGCCCCCAAGGAAAAACTGCAGCTCTCCATCACATTGCTGTTGTCTTCACACCCACGTTCTGTGAGCACATAGGATGGAAATTTAAAGATTAGCTAAAAATATAAAGTGATGTCCCCAGAACAGGAAGGACCTTGACCTGTTGGAGCGAGTCCAGAGGAGGCCACCAAGATGATCAGAGGGATGGAGCACCTCTGCTGTGAGGAAAGGCTGAGGGAATTAGGAATGTTCAGCCTGGAAAAGAGAAGGCTTTGGGATGACCTAATTGTAGCCATCCAGTACCTGAAGGAGCCAACATGAAAGATGGAGAGAACTATCTACAAAGAGCCTGGAGCGACAGGACAGGAGGGAATGGCTTCCTGCTGACAGAGTAGGCTTAGACTGGATATTAGGAAAAAATTCTTGCCTGTGAGGGTGGTGAGGCCCTGACAAGAAGCTGTGGCTGCCCCATCCCTGAAAGCGTTTAAGGGCGGGTTGGACAGGGCTTGGAGCAACCTGGTCTTGTGGAAAGTGTCCCTCCAAACCCTTCTGTGATTCCATGTGATAGTCTTTAACTAGTCACAGCTGAACTTCTTTTTTTAAATGCAGGTGAACCCTTTAAAGTAATTTTTACAGTTGAGCAGTTCTGAACTGCAAACCTCTGTGGCTTGGCTGAAGGTGAGCAGCGACCTGTGACACTGCAGACACCAACCATCCCACAGTACCTGACTCGTGCCCTGCCCTGCACCTAAAGCACAGCCCAAAGATGCCAATACGAGTGACAAAACCAAACACAGGCTTGAGCACATGAATACTGATGTACTGCAATAAAGCAAACTTCTTGGACACCCCCCAATACAACAGAATGAACCACCTACACATCAGCTCCAAAGACCTTCCAGTGTTACATGAGAGTGCTTTGGCTGTTTTAAACATTATTGTATCACGTTGGGATATCAGATCTTAAGCAGTCCCTCTGACTGCTTGTAGCAGATGCCCTTTTTTGTTCAGATGGAATATACACATCTCAGCTGCAGCCCTTCAGCCTCCTCCTGATTCAGAAATGCATGTAAACCACAGGAAGTTGACTGTTAAATAGCTTTATTCATAACTGTCAAGTATTCCATTTTCAGAAAGGTTTGAGTCAAACCAGCCTGTGTGCCTCCTGGAGCCTTGTGATCCTCACTGAGAGAGCCAAGGCAGTTCATCAGGAACGTGATTTACAAGAAAACACATCTAAATCATGCTCCTATCAAGGTGATGTTACCACAACAGCTTCCCTTACAACGCTGCATCTATTGTAACTACTTGCCAGTGCCTGTACAAGGAAATATCTCCAGTTTTATAACTCACTCTCTCTCCAAAGACATGGTTACAGCACAGTTGGTGATTTACCTGCTGGTAAAACCAGAGCAGGTATCTTTTATAGCTGATACACGGCACAAAGATCACTGTCTAGTCAGTGCGTCAAGTGAAGTAACCACAGAAATATTTTTTGGGGAGGGGCAAAAAAAAAAAAAAAAAAAACAAAAAAACCTACATGAAATACACACCAGATGAACACATCTCTTAAACCCAGGAAGTGGCACCAATTTATTTGGTTTCCATGAAAACAATGTCAGCAATCTAAATACGATTTGCTGAAACCTTAGCACAGCCAAATGGCTTTTTAGCTCTTCAAGGCGAACGGGGACACTGCATTTTTTCCAAGAGCAATCGTTTAAAAAAAGAAAGAGGAAAAAAAGCACCAAATAAAGATTAAGTCATCACAAGGTTTAAAGAAAGAAACACAATTTATCAAGTCATCTACGTCTGGCTGCAAGTTCAGTGGAACATACTGAACTGACAAGGCTTATTAAGTGTCTGAGATAATAAATCAGGTATTTTAAGAAAACAGGAGATATAACTTAGTAACTCTAGATCAGAGTTGTAAGAGCCACCAAACATTTTCTCTTCCTGACCTTACTTGAATTTCTTAGAAAAGAGAAACAAATATTTCCTACTTTATTTAATTAAAAAACCACATAAACACAAACAAACAAAAACAACACACGAAAAAAGCTTTTTTACAAGCCTAGTTTAGAGTAAGAACAGGCACCTACAATGTTTTTAGGCTGGTGTGTACATGTCTGAATTTGACACACAAACCAACCCATCCATAACATGGGAAAAGCAGCTTGAATGAAGATGATGGAAGAACAACCAGAGTCTGGAAATTCTGCACCTTGCAGCACTCTAGTTATGCTTCGAGCACACACTCTGTCATGGACAGGTTTTTTCTGTTAGAGGCTTAATCCAGAAAAATCCATAGCTGAGGATTTTGGCAGAGAAACTCCAACAACCTTTATGTCCTTGCCACCCCACCCCAAGCTGATTCAAAAGCAGACTGACTGCAGATCAACAGTGCTGCCTCTGAAGTTGCACCAGATGTTTTCTGAAATGTCAGTAATAAACAGAGCTAAGGAGTGGAGAAATGTTTCAGTCAAATCAATGCAGATTTCCAGTGTGAGAGATATTAGAGAGCACAGCCTCCTCCACCCAGACAGGGGATGTCTGTAACGTTACACAAAAGAGGGAGATGATCCAGATGATATATTTATGCCATGAATGCATATCCTAATTTCATTAATGAGCTCAAATCCACAATTGTCTTGACTGTTAGACCAACAGAAGTTTAACCAAGTCTCATGTCGAGACATTGGACTGGTTGGGTTTCTTCTACTGGTCTCAGACTTGGAGATAAATAAAATAATCTTGGTTCTTTCACAGCTTTCAGGTTTCTATAAATTAATTTCTTACCAGTCCCTCCTCCCAGTACTTCCTAATGAGGATTCCTCTTTCAAACCTGCTCCACTCAACAGACTAGGACAAAACTCCACAATCATACTTACACCTTGTTTACTCCAGGAACTAAATTTTAAAAATGTACTTTCCCTATTTTATAGCAGCAATCCAGCAATGTTTGGAATCTCCTATGATGAGGGGAAACAATCTGTTTCTGAATTGCCATTCTGTGCTTCAACACTTGATACAACACTCTCTCTTCAAGCAGCATATTAGCAGTGTTTTGGGAGTTTACAATAAATATATACATTAACTAATTTTTAATAAGGTGCTGAAGGTATTAGGGGAAAGTGTGGAGGTAAGCAACAGTATATTTACTTACCAAACTGCAAATCTGGGTCAAAATATTTGAGTGTGCTAACACAAAACACATTTCCTGGCGAGATGTTTCCTTTCTCTAAGTGTTAATTATGGCCAAAGTTATGTTAAAACCAGGACAAACTGGCACTCCCACCAAAGCAGAGCAGTCCCCATTTATTCCCACATGAGCATTACTGTGGCCATGAGCAGAGCAGCCAACTGCTCCATGTGAAACTAATCCCAAACTCCCCGAAAAGGAAGGGCAAACTGCTGGGAAATGGCATTGCTGCCTGTGGAAGCATGAATGGCCCAGCTCTAGAAGGGCTGGAGCACAAACAGTGTGTGTCAAGACCACACATCTCAGATCTCCCAGCTCCTTTCTCTCCAGCTCAACCACCTGAATAGTCACTTAAACCTGATCTGCCCATTTCAAAGATAAAATTCGGTGCCCTGGAATTAATTCCTGTTTCTTTGCAAGACTGGAGAGTTCAGACACTTGCTGATCCAGGAGCACAAAATAATGCTGCTCTCCACCAATACACATCACAAATGCGTCACAGCTCGTCCCACCTCCGAGAGCACAAACCTATTTCCTCTTTCCAGCCCTCGAGCCGGGTTTGACTCTTTTCAAAGCCCTCAGAACTGCGTCACGCCGGGTAGAAGTGAAACCTGCCTTGTGTTCGGGCACACAAACTGAATATCTGCCCTAAAAAAAGGAAAAGGTCCAAGTCCTGACTCACAGAAGCAATCTTTTGTAAAACCCTGTGGCAGCAGAGCTGGGCCACAGTGGGTGGAAGGTGCTCATTTCCAAAAGCACCGAAGGGAGGAGTCGCACCAAGTTTATTTCGTGGCTGACATTTTTATCTTGCATAACAGTATTAACAAAGAAAGGTGAAGGGGTTTAAGAAGGGGTTTAACCCAATAATATCCCTTTAATCTATTATCCCCTATTTACCGTGTAATCCAATTAATCCATAATTCTCAAAATGTGGATAACAAATGGATGAAGACAGAGCACGCCAACCTGGGCTCCTGCACTCCGACTCCCCGGCAGCACCTGCCACATCCCGGGAGCTGGGAGTGACAGAGGGGATGTCACCAACTCAGCCTGCAACTAAATAATCCCAACATGCCCCTGGCATCAGCTGCTGCTCCTTCCTGCACCCAGTTCAGCACTGCTCTCCCTTCCAAGTGCCCCTCACTCAGCTCACACTCTGATTTCCTCCCATCAGAACAGCATTTCCACAGTTTCATATGCAACATGCCATCCTAATTAAACTAATTAAAACTCTAAAAAGAATTCTAATCTGCATAGTAGTGTACCACAGAGGAAACTGTTCCAGTTTTCAATTACTTTCCTAAGAGGGAAGAAATTCAGTTTCCATTTTCCTTAGCTAGGTACAAACCCCCTTCTCCTAAAGGAATTTAATTGACAGATTCTTAACAAGACTTGCTTCAAAATATGCAAATTCACTACAGCTTTTAGGTATGAAACAGCATTCCATTAAAGCCTACAAAACTACAATTTCTTCCATGCCAGGCACTCTGTTACCATATTGCTAATTCTGAAAGACTTCTTGGAAACCAGGATGTGCCATATTCTAGAAACAGATGAAAAATTTAAGAAGCTGCTGAGACTCTTTCCAACAATTAAAAGCACTAGGAATGCACAGCATTCTATCCTGGAGTGAAGAAATTCTTTACTGTGAGGATGCTGAGGCACTGGAACAGTGGAAGTGTTCAAGGCCAGGTTGGATGGGACCTGGAGCAATCTGGACTAGTGGAAGGTGTCCCTGCCCAAGGTAAGGGACTGGAACAAGATGATCTTTAAGGTCCCTTCCAATTCAAATCATTCTGGGATTCTCTGGTATTCCTTGGGATCAACAATGCTCCCAGATAGGAAGCAAATTCAAGGCTGCTGCAGCCCCTTCTGGAGATCAGAGCCAGGATAAGGAACACAATAACTGGCACATGGGATACATCACAGCACCAGAGCATCTAACCAAGAGGCTGCTGTTTGCCAGAACTTCAACAGAAATTAATCCATGAAAGCAAATTAGGATATGCTGTCCACAAGGATCAGGTGCACTCTGTTTCTCCAAAGATCTTGTTATTCTCTCCCTAAGTATTTACAATCCAAACTCCTCTACCAGAAAGTTTACTTCAGGAAAGACACTGATACTGCAAAAGATTTTCCAATTTCATTGATGAAACCCATCTTCCAAGTCACAGAACACACAGTCCCAGAAATCCTATGAAAACACGCACCGACCAAGGCGAAACAGCCACCTCCCAGTTACTATTTACACTCTGGGAAGCATCTATATAAACCTCGAGATGTTTTGCACACAAAACAGACTGGAACCAGACTGTAAACATTTGCTCTTCTTTCAGAGCACTGACCCACTGGCTCCATGACTTCATGTGTTTGCAACTCAAACTGCATTTAATCTAACGCTGGAGCAGTGGTGAGTCTGCAAATCTGCCATCCATCACTGAGAGCTTTACTTGCTTCCAAGCTGTACAAGGCCGGCAAAGGCTCCCAAAAACATGACAAATATTTGGCATGTGGGAAGCGTATCAGCACTAAAACTGGCCATACTGAACTTTAGGATGCTTGAAAAGTCCATTATTGCATAAACTCTGCACTAAATCACAGCATTCAAAAGCAGAACCCTGAACTGGATCCCAGTGCATTTCTCTAGGATTCAAAGTACATTTGGTTCCTATTTCAGCCTCATGAGAAATCCAGATGACCAAATGCTTTTTAGTTCCTTCCTCTGCCTCAATTAGCAGAATCCATTTCAATTAAGTTCTGGTATTTCTGTTGGCAAATGGTGATGTGCTAATAAACCAGCTCTGGTTACAAGACATCTGACAAAACTCAGTGGTAACTTATTGGGTCTTGTGAAAGATCTACCTGTACCATTAGCTGAATGTTGGCATCATTAAAATTTACTAAAAGCTGTGACTAAAGAGCTAAAAGTAACAGTAAAGTACATAAGAATTCCTAAACAGCAACAACATCCAAGAGGCTGCAAACATTTCCTGTCACTTACAGAATTTCATACTATAAATTAACTAAAACTAGAAAGTAGAAATTACTTATTAGAGCAACTATATAAGTGTTTGCTAATGGAAGTTAAAGGTCCTGATACCACCCACATGTATAATTTTAGTAATCAGCCTGCACTGAGTTTTTTTAAGCACGGTTTTGTGTAGATATTTTGCAACACAGATGGTGTCAGTGCACTGTGCTTCCACGCCTGGAAATTCTGCATCCTCTTTATTTGGTCACCAGTGGGTGATCAAATACCATCATGTGCCCAGAGAGAGAAGTGCTCTGGGCAGGCTGCCGAGATCCCATCCCTTTGTTTGACATTATTTCTCTACATCATTAAACAAAGGAAAAAGATACAGAAACTCCGTATGATCACACATTCCTGTACCCTTCATCCAGAAAATTTGGGATCTTTTCAGTTCCTTGGTTAAGTCACTGAAGAGGAGTGTGATATTCCACTTACTTTAACTGAGGAGGCTCTGAAGCACTGGGAGATTTAAGGCATGAATGACCACCGGGTGCAACATGGTACAGTGAACTGAGTGCTGGGAAAGGCAGCTCACTGCCTGTTATAACCCAAAAATTTCCTTCTCTGTAATAGCTGAAGTTGTCAGTTATTGTGAAGATAAAGGATTCAGGGTGTTTTCTCTATTTAAAATTTCTCAGCTTTTCCAGTTGTATTACCTGATGTTTCTTGTGAACACAGACATGCAAGTGGAGAAGATATTGTAAGTAATTAAGACCTCTTTTAGCTGCTGATGAAGCCTTAAACATTTTCTTGATCACCATTTAAATTCAACCCATCAGGCTACTTCGGGGTTAAACATAAGGATGAGCCTCCAGGATTATTCACATTTTTATTTGGATTAAATACCTTCATAGTTTGAGGCTGATGAGTTAACTAATAATGTGCTCCATGGCCCATTCCTTCAGCTTAAGATATAAACAAAGTCTTCATATTCCAGAGCAATACAAGACACCACTCGGTATCAAGTGGCCTCCATCAGCCTGCTGTCCTGTAAAAGGGCAGGCTCTGCACCTCTGAAATTATTTGTGATAAATTTAGATATTACCAAGGAAAAAAGTGGCAGCAGACACAATGCTGGACTGGTATTGCTTTTCTTACATAGTCAGGTTGGCTGCACTCGGGTTTTCTCACATTTTCTTAAGCAACTTCCTCAGCTGCCACAAGCTGAAGTTTCCTGCCCCTTTGCTACTTCTGCGTGAGAGGTGCAGTGTGAACCCAGAGCATAAAAATAACATTTACCATTAACTGAAGTTTAGGACAACAGAGAGCCAAAACAGTCACCCAAAACAACCCGAGTGCAATACTTGCTCTGTGAGACCAGACTTAACCAGTCTCTCAGGCTGGAGTCTTATAGCAAACTCAAATTAGGGAACAGCAGCACAAACCAACACTGCACCTGGCACAGCATCCTGAAGGATCCCATATTTACATATGAAAAAGATCACCCCATATTCTTTGCCCCAGGTGCAAAATATAGAGACGGAAGATCACAGATGCATTTGCACATGTTTTGCCAGCACGGAGATTTGCTGACAGCCACGAGTGCTGGGACTGTGCAGGGTTTGTGTTTGGGAAGTCAGTCATTCCTAAATGGACAGAGAACGGTGCAGCCATTGCTGTGTTTAAATTCCAAAGTCTGTAAGGAGGCAGTTCCACAGGTACCAACATGTAGCACCTTGCAGGTGAGTAGCCAGCACAGAAATGAGCTCGGAATGAACGTTTGTACCGAGGTCTCACGTTACACCATACACAGCGGGAACAGCAAAAGCTCCTCTAACACACTTGCACCCATTTAAAACAATCTGCTGGGAAAAGGTTCACACACCCAAGATGTGAACGTTCATATTCAGAAGAGCATTTATATTTTATACTGATGTAATCAAGGCTCAGTTACAGAAATCCAATTTTTTGCAAGAAGTAGGTCACCCTTTAGGCTTCTGCAATAAAATGTTTAGGAAAATAAGGCACATGACTATCAACAGGACACAGCTTGTTGGAGACACAGTATGTACAAGAACACATCCCTCTGCTCCCACACTGCAATTCTTCATTTTAAAAGTAGCAGTTCTCCTCAAACAGATCATATAATCCCAAAATGGTTTGGGGTCAAAGGGACCCTAAAGATTACATCATTTCAACCCCTCTGCCACACTTAGGGACACCTTCCAGTAGACCAGGATGTTCAATATCTGAAAGGGGTTTGAATTAGGAATCCCATCCTCAGAGACTGCACTGAAGCCAGGCAGAAAAGGCACACAGGGCTCCAAAAGGTTGCTGGCATTCCTGGTTGGAAAACAGCTCATCATGCTTCTGTCTGGCACGTGTGTGCTGGGATGACATGTCCACACCGAGACAGCTCCTACTGAGACCTCTCAATCACGAGCCACATCTGGGCTTAAAAATAACAGTAACAAAAAATAAAAATATAAACAAGAAAAATAGTAATATTAAAAAAAAAGAATATGGCAAAGATGTTCTTCAGTAAGACCAGACCAGCATCAACTGGCAATACAAGACCAGTCCACTCTCCAAACACTTCAATATTTCGCTGCTAACAAGAAAGGTCAGCAGACAGGAAAGGAGGAGTGGTGGAAAGGGAAGAAGGCACTCCCAGAAAAAGCCTTTCTAGGCACAGGAACTCACAGAGGCTGAAACAGAAATCCTAATCCCAATTTGGAAGATGATAAAAAAATGACACTTTGTGTTAAATTAGTATAAAAGTCCACCTGAAGATCATTCAGCTAAACTGAAACACTACAGTCAATTCCCACTACCAAAGCACTGGCACACACTGAAGGGGTTTTGCCACAAACCCTGAATAAGGACACTCAAGTCTCTATTGTTGGACTCTAGAGTTAGTCCCTACATGGAGTCTTATTAATACCAACTCAAAGCCAGCATTATCTTGTCATTGGGGCAGGAGAAACAGCAATTCCTCTAAGTCTTTTCTGAGGATTTAAATGACTCATTTTTGAGTATGAATTTGTAAAGCACTTTTCTTTCCATAGTTAAAACAATGATCTTTGATAAAGCCTTTTCACATAAAGACCAAAAGATGGCAAATAGCCCTTTCCAAGGGCTTTAAGGAGTCATGCTCACTGTTCACATGCCATCCTGTGATCTGATCTTTGGCAGAGCTATTGATTTAGAAAAGAGGGGAAAATATTTCAACAGGTAAAAGCAGCAGCTTTTTGGGTTTTCACACACAAATTTAAGCAATACTCGACATAATTACAACACTGTATTTCAATAAAATAACTCTGAATTATGTGATTAAATGCCCAAACAGTCAATGCACGTTTTTACAGTCAGCATCACACACATGGTGTGGACACATTAATGAATGGCAGGTAAGATACTCTTTTTGCAGGCCCTGCACCTGGGACTTCAGAGAGATGCTGCACCCTGACCTCACAGCTGTCCCACAGGATGGGCATCCACCCTCCAAAAGGGGAAGATCTCAACATCTGGAAACCCAGTCTGGCTTCACACACAACTGACCTCTGCAGGATCCTGCTCTATAATCAAGCACATTTCAAGGATGTGCTGCTTGTGCACCTGAAAGAACACCAAACTTCAGTGTCCATTTGAGGACTCATTATTTCAGCAGAGCAAACTTACTGTTCTCGTGCCCAGCAACACTCAGAGACAGAACCCAAAAAAGCCCAAGGAGAAGAAGATGAAATACAATACAATCTCCCAGTAAACCGAACAGCACTTGCCAAAAACACTAATCTGCAACAGCAGAATGCTACAGGTAAACTGCAACAGAGCTGCCACTACAACTTCAAGCGGAACACGCCTTTTCCTGTCTTCTATAATCTGATCTAGCACTTGCAGACACGTCACAGAAGTAGCAGTGATCCAGAGGTAAGTGCATATCCTATAATCCTTACTGTACCACCTCTGGATGATCTGTGCAGTTCTTTGCAAATATGGACAAAATATTTGCAAATTTTGTTATGCCCTCGCATAACAAAAACATCAACAATATGCAACATAATTTGCAAGTAGGGCAAAAAGTATCTGTCTGAAGATCAACAACTGCTGGTAGCAAACATCCAAACCCACCCAAGAGTCATCTTTAACAAGAACAAACCTAGAAAACATCCAAAGCTTATCGTGCATCTGAGCAACTCGGCTCTCATCCCACTTTTCCATGCTCGTTGAACCAGGAGGCTCCTGGAGACTACTTCAAAAGGCTTCTCTCTGAACAGCTCTCACAGCAAATTCAAGAAATGACTGATGTCAGAGGTGCTGTTCAAGGCTGCTCTTACTCACCAGTGCCTTCCTCGGTGTTACAAGATACAAAACACCAAACAATGCTCAGCTGCCACAGTGTCACACAAACCCTCACAGCCACACACCCAGCAGCTCACCAGGATGGGCAGCAAAGCCAGGCAGTGCCCAGGTCAGTCAGTTTGCATGCTGCAGAATTAAGATAATGGGGATGTTTATCCAAGTCATTTTGGGAGAGTTTGACCGGAAATCAAGTAGCGACGAGAAACGTGAAATGTTAATTAGGTGTCAGAAAGCACTGGGCTGGTTCACATTAATTCTGTAACTCACCCGTGTCAGCCACCTGACAAAGAGGAGAAAGCAGCTCAGTAGATAAAGGAGAGAAAGCCTGAGATGAGCAGAATCTCCAGTGTAAGCTACAGAGCCAGGACAGCCTGTAGTTAACTGTGTTAGCGGAACAATCACCTGAATGACTTCAGTTTGTAATAAAATGTGTGGGATTATAACATTAACCACCTGGGAAGTACTGAAGTGGCACATATTGCACTAAGCTGTAATTAGCTCTTTCCAGTTTTAAAGCTCTACACAAGGGTGACCTAATGAATTTTCATAAATACATGTTGCTAGTGGCCAGAAGGTCCCTATTTTTATACCAAGGAAAATAAATCATACTGACAATCCCATGACCACTTGAGTTAACAAAATGAGGAAGGACACTCCAGCAAACTAGGCATGGAAATGCTGATTTCTGATTCCATTAAAATACAACCAAGTTCTGTTTTTTCCCCTTTCATGCTGCTATAAAAAGACCACATTGTTTCTTCAGGCTCCCAGCATCATCTCTGGCATGGACAGTGAAAGATGGTGGGGAAAAACCAAAAAAGCAAGAGCAGCTCAATGATCTCTCACAAATGTACACATAGCTTGAAGTTTTAACAACATACAAGCACAAACTTCAATCCTAAACCTCCTTTCTCTGTACTTCCTATCTGCCCAAGCTACAAATGGTTTCAACACTACACACTTTTGCTTCCTTTCCTCCAGAATTTCTATGTAAATTATGACATTTTTCACTCCTTACCCATCACTGCTCCATTTTTCATTTGCTCACCTCTAGCTCTGCCCCAAAGTGTCCTATTGCCATGACAAACAACACCTCCCCAGCACTCCTGCCTGTGCTCTCTTAGCATGAAACATGTTTTTCAGTGCAGTGTCAAACTTGGATCAGTGAAAAAAAGTTAAACTCATTTAACAGTCTGCAAAGGAGCACATACAGTCCAGTAATATTCCTCCACCCTGCTCAGTCCCAGCACTTTACACTGCTTTCGTGGCACTTTTCCTTCTCCCACTCATCTAATGGTTGCTGGTATCTCTCCCTCATTATGTTTTTTGCCACAAGCAATTGAACTGGAAGCAGAACAGTATTTTCCCTTTATTCTCTATTCTACAGTGTTAACACTTTTCAGAGTTGAGCCTTTACTTCAAGAGTCAGCACTGGACATGACCGATCTGTCTGCGATCTGTCTGAGTCTCTCCCAACTTCCCCCTGCTCTATCTCCTGACTCGGACACGCCTGTCACTCCCTCCTTAACCATTTGTGTCCTTCTTCCTTCTTACAGCACAGACCTAAACCCTCCAAACACTCCTGCAAAGCCCGACAGCAGGTACAGCAAAACCCCACGCTGCCTCCAGGAGCTTCCCACCCTCCTGCCGCCCACACGGAGCTCTGGCAGAACTTAAGCTGAAGCTCACGGGGGTAAAACTGAGACTTCATGCTTGGCCAGCACAGATCACAGAGCCTGCACTCAACACAATGACATCATTCAGCTGCCTTTTTTTTTTATTTTTTTTTAATCATGTTTATAACTTGGCATAAATATGTCCGGCTGCGATTTTGAAAGGATTTAGGAAATAAAGCAATTTAAGTATAAATAAAGCAGTTACCTTGCTTTCAAAGATTATTAGGACACCACTCAACCATTAAGAGCACTTAAAAAATAGTCTTGAGTTCTGCCTAGAGCACAACACTATCCACACATACTTTTGCAGAGAATTGCACAAATTTAGGGATTCCCAGAAAAAAAAACAGTACCTTTTTTTTTTTCATAAGATTCAGAAGAACACATTCTTCACATCCCACTCAAAGTGAAACTCTGCACATGTTTCAGTTATGGAAAGAACCTACTTCTCAGAGACTCAAGGCGACAGAACAGTAACAGCTCCCTTTCCTTTGCTACACAACCTCCAGTCACTAAGCATGTTTAATCAAAGGCAAAACTGTTTTATTTAACAGATTTTACAACAGATCCCTCCAGCACAGCAATTACACCACTAGAATTCACATCTGCACCAGAACTGGGTGTTGACTATAGCAGAGCAATTACCCTTTTATGATCCCTTCACAAGGAGCAAACGGTCTCATTAGAAACTTATTTACAGAGCTGAGCTCTGTGCTGAGCAGGTGATAGGCCACTGGAGCACCTGCCCATACTGCAATCTCCAGAAGACATTCCATGATCAGGGCAATACATATTTACAGCATATTTACACAACCTCTTTAAGTCAAGAGTATGATTACACAACCATTCATAACAGCTCAACAGGAGATATCATGGGCTATTGTTCAGATTCACACTAACACAAAGGTTATTTTTAAGACATAAAAACACAAAGCCACTTAGGTTTGAGAGATCTAGGAGAACAGATTTAATCTATTTTAAGATTCTCAACCCCCACCCCCACAAAACCCTATGCCACTGGCATACACAAGTCTATGAACCAAGAAACAACAAATTTAAGTTGAATTTTTCATCTCCTTTTGCAGCATTTGTATGGAAACAGAGCAAAAGGACTTCAGCTGTCATGGACAGTTAAAGCTCCAGCTCAAAAATGAAGAGGTTTCTTTTTCCTTTCCAGCCCCACTACTGAATTGTGTACTCCACATCCCAGCCCTGCTCTTAAATTGTATATTCCACCTTCAGCTGAGAACTTCAACGTAACAAAAATCTCATTACATGAGTATTAACACAGACATTCAAAATTAAACAGGAAGTATACAGAGGGAATGTTTGCTAGATTGCTCAAACTGGAATAGAGAAGGGAGTGGTTTTTAAATTCTTCTCATTAACCCATGCATATCTTTTCTTCAAAAAAATCACATTACTATTAAGCCTGCCTTTATTGCAAACCATTGTTTTTTTTTGGTTTGGTTTTTTAAGTCAATGCATTAGTTAACAAAGGGTGGTAACAAACATATGGTGAAAACACTGTGCAGGTATCAGCTTTGCTAGAGAACATAAAAGCCCTCAGTACCTCGGCTTTCCCACATATGAAATGAGGACAATTACGTCAGAATCTCTTTTTTATTATTATTATTAAAAGAAGGGGGGGGGGAAGTAGCTAAATGCATCTGTGTGCAATACCACAGAGGAACAGCCAGCCACAGAGAAACGCTTCAGATCCACGAGGCGGCGGCTCGAGCGGCGTTGTAGGGAAAAAGCAACGCAGGAACAAGGATCACACATGGACCCCAATTAAAGGCAGTGAGCCCCAAATCTTACCAGCTGGAACTCCCTGCGCCTGTCGTACGCGTGCTGGATGCCACTGTCTGCCCACAGGGCCCGGATGGCCGGCAGGTAGTCCAAGAAAACGTTGGTCTCCACCATGCCCTGCACCACGGTGACCGCGCGGGTGTCGAAAGCCATCACCTTGTCTCCGTTGCTCTGGTTGGCAGGATCTCCCCAGGGGATATGGAGTTTCTCCCTGGCATCCACGAGGACTCTCACACCTTGAATGACAAGGAAGAGCACCGAGATTAGAGTTTCTCAGCATCTACTGTTTCACCGGCACAGAGTCAAACAATGCACTCCCTCTGCACAAAGCTCGGTAGGAACATCCAGTTCCTACTGGATGGACTCAAACCACGGCATTTGCAGGGAATATCAAAACTCAGACAGAACATCTCCACAATCAACAGGATAATACCCATGGTGCAAGTTTAACTCTTGAAAAAGTGCTGTTTTTAAAGACTAATTCCCCAATCTGTGCTACCAAATGCTTTCACCTGGCACGAATACAAGACAAATGAAGTATATTTAAGAGTTTATTTCAAAAGATGTTAAACCACCTGTCGGCTTATTTTAAACTTCCCTAACCTTTGTGTTATCAACTTAATATCTAGTTATATCAAATTACAGAGTGTATCTCTATCACTGAGAGTATTTCTATCACTGCCTTGAACATTTTCTGAGATATGAAGACATTTACTAAAATCACTGCACTTTATAAAAAGCATGTTTTTACAGTTTAAGTGCAGAAGGAGTTGTATTACCTATAGACTTTCCCACACTTTTGTGGTTGTTTTGGTAAATATTCTCTAGAAGAAAAGGAGTATTTTAAACTTCTTTTTAAAGTCCTTCTAAAGGACTTATACCCATTGTGCTCATACCAATAAGGGAAATGCTGGGAAATGATTTATAGTACTAAATTAACAGATGAAAATAATTGAAAGAAAATTCCAGAAAGAATAAGCAACTGCAAAGGCATGGGGAGAGATATAAGGAAATCAAGATGTGGTAACAAATGACTGTACAGTAACATACTTGTTCAATGCCAGAGTGTCTCTTTCCATGATTTTTCTACCTGTCAAAGGCAGGTATTTGTCAAATCTATCTGTGACTGCAGGAAAACAGTATCCAAAACAGACCTGAAGTTTTTACAAGTATACTTTCACAGAGTTCAAAGTACCTTTATTAATAAACTTTAGCCTGGCCAACATACATGCTTGTGACTTCAGGCTTGATTCATCATCAGGTTTGTAAAACAATTCTCTTTGAGAATCACTGGATTTTCAGGGGCTGAAGTCTGACAAGGCTTTGCGGTTTTGAGAAAGTTCATTAAGACTTCGTCCAGCTATTAAAGAGTCCAAACTGAAAACCTGACGGGCAATTGGGCTAAGAGATTAAATGAGTGAGGACGACCAATAAAGCTGGGATGACAGCAGTGAAATCAAGCGTCCGCTCCTAAATCGTGTGTGCAGGTTTTGGCAAAGCATCTATGAAAAGTGGCTCTGCCTCTGGGTTCCTGTTAATTGATGTGTCAGCCGAGTTTCCAACACGACGGCAGAGATTCTTCCAGCGCAGTGAAACGCTGAGAGCACAGGGCACGGCTCCTCCTCACGCACTTCCAGGTGCATCTTCCCCCCCATCCATTACCGCTCATTACCGCGATCGCATTACCGGGAAATCACAGAATCACGGAATCAATTAGGTTGGAAAAGATCGCTGAGATCACCGAGTCCAGCCTACGACCGAACACCAACCTTGTCAACCAGACCAGAGCACTGAGTGCCACGTCCAGTCTCTCATTAAACACCTCCAGGGATGGGGACTCCACCACCTCCCTGGGCGGCCCATTCCAATGTCTATTCACCCCTTCTACGAAGACGTAACCCTCCCCTGGTGCAGGTTAAGACTATGTTCTCTCATCCTGTCACTTGTTACCTGGGAGCAGAGCCCGACCCCCACCTCCTTTCAGGTGTCTGTAGAGAGCGATAAGGTCACCCCTACGCCTCCTTCCCTCCAGGATGTAGCCCCCCCCAGCCCCCTCAGCCGCTCCTGGTGCTCCAGACCTTCCCTGGAGCCGCTCCAGCCAAGGAGCAAACGCCAAATCCCGGGACCTCCCGGGCTCAACCCGCTGCTCCCGGGGCCGCCCCGCGGGCCGCACCCGGGCGGTGACACCCGGCGGGCCCGGAGGGGCTGCGCCCCGACCCGAGGGGGAAGGACGAGGCACCGCGACAGCGCGGGATGAAGACGAGGAGGAGGAGGAGGAGAAGGAGGAGGAGAAGGCGGCGGCCCCGCCGCTCCCCCGGCCCGCGGGACCCGCCCGAGCCGCCTCCCCCCGCCCCGGCCCGGCCGGGCCCGGCGCTCGCAGGGCAGGGCAGGGCAGGGCAGGGCGGCCCCGGCCCCGCCGCCCTCACCCACCACCCACCCTTGATCACGTTGCTGTAGATGGTGGCGCGGAACTCCTCGCGGGCCGCGCGGTCCCAGTCCTGCCCGTGGATGATCCGCATCTGCTTCAGGAAGGTGGACTTGCCGCTCTCGCCCGCGCCCAGCAGCAGGATCTTGACGAGGCGCTTCACGTAGGTCTTCTCGCGGTTGAGGCACTTGTCGATCTCCTTGGACTTGCGCTGCTGCTCGGCCTCGCCGCTGGTGAGGAGGCAGCCGGGGAAGCAGCCGGACAGCGCGGAGCGGGACGGCAGGAAATCCGCCATCTTAGCGAGCGCTGCCAGCGAGGGGAGCGCCCGCCCGCCGCCCGCGCCGCGCGCGCCCAGCGCCGCGCATGCGCCCCGCCCCGCGCCGGCCCGCCCGGCACGTGACGCGTCCGCCCGGCCCCGCCCTTGAGGGAGCCCCGCCCACAGCGGCGCCTCACAGGAAATGGCGGGAGGGGCCGGTCAGGGGGGGGGGTTGTTGGGGTGCCCTGGGCTGGGAAGGGACAGCAGGGGACCAGGGATTCCCACCTGCACAGCCCCGACCATCCTGTCGTGTGCCTGAGAGCGTTGTCCAAGCACCCCTTGAGCTCTGGCAGGCGCGATTCCTTTTAGAGAATCGCCGAATCAACGAGGCTGGAAAAGACTTCTGAGACCGTGGAGTCCAGCCTTTGGTCCAACGCCGCCTCCTCTGTGCCACATCCAGTATCTTCTTAGAAAACACCTCCAGGGTTGGGGACTCCACCACCTCCCTGGGCAGCCCACTCCAGTGCCTAATCAGCCTTTCTGTGAAGAAATTCTTCCTGATGTCCAACCTGAACCTCCCCTGGCACAGGTTAAGACTGTGGCCTCTTGTCCTGTCACTTTTTGCCTGGGAGCAGAGCTCGGCTCCCACCTGGCTACAACCTCCTTTCAGGTGGTTGTAGAAAACCCATTCCAATGGCCAGTCACTCCCTCTGTAAAGAACTTCTTCCTAATGTCTGACCTAAACCTACCTCCCTCTTGTTCTACTGCTAGTTGCCTTTTAACTATACTGAATTTGCTTTTAAGACTTTTTCTCCCTTTTCCTTAAGAAATCCCCCAACTCGCTTTGAACTTAAGCTTGAAACTGAGATTTTCGGCACCGTTTCTGGAGCAGATCCAGGCTGTACCTCCTTGCTAGAGCCAGATTGCTCCTGAGGAAACACGCACAGTGAAAGAACATTCAGGCACAGGGTGCTGCTGTGTAATGGAGTTAAAGGGTTATAGATTCACATGGTCATAATTTTACAGTGCTTCGGTAATGGAGAACAAAGTTGAAGGTGGAGAATGACTTCATAGAATCATCAAGGTTGGAAGAGACCTTTAAGATCACCCAGCCCAACCATCCACCCAGCACCAGGTCCAAGATGCCTCTTAAACACCTCCAGAGATGGTGACTCCACCACCTCCCTGGGAAATCTAATCCAATGCCTGACCACCCTAACAGTGAAAATTGTTTTTTCTAATGTCTACTCTGAATCTCCCCTGTTTCACCTTGAGGCCATGTCCTCTAGTCCTCTCACTGTGGGCATGGCAGAACAGACTAACTCACAGAATCAATATCCTTCCTCAACTGAGGGGCCCAGAACTGACACAGGACTCAACACAGGACCAGTAGCAGACACTCCTGTCCATGTCTTCCTCCCCATCCCTGGCCCTGGCTTCACATGGGCCTGTTTAGTCTAGAGAAGAGGAGACTGAGAGGGGGATCTCATCAATGCTTATAAATATCTCACAGGCAGGTGCCAAGAGGACGGTACCAGACTCTTTTCAGTGGTGCCCAGTGACAGGATGAGGAGCAATAGCCATAAACTAAAACACAAGAAGTTCCACCTCAACATGAGGAGGAAATTCATTCTGTTGAGGGTGACAGAGCACTGGAACAGCTGCCCAGGGAGGGTGTGGAGTCTCTCTGGTAACCTTCAAAACACACCTGGACACGTTCCTGTGTCACCTGCTCCAGGTGACGCTGCCTTGGCAGGGGGGTTGGACTGCATCATTCCAGAAGTCCCTTCCAACCCTAACTATTTTGGGACTATGGGATTCTGTGGAAACAAGCCCCAGGCTCAGCTGTCCCTGCTGCTGCAGGGAAGGTGCCAGGTGAATGGCCCAGAGAGGTCAGCCCTCAGTCAGGGGGGCAGGATGGCGCTTGCCAGCTAAGCAGGTTTTGTTCTCGGTACAAAAAGAGAGAAGTTTTTTTAAAACACTTTGAAAAATTGGCACGTACTTCCTCTTTGCCTGTCTCAGAGGAGCTTCCTGGTACTGCTGGGCTGTGGCACCAGGCTGAGCAAACACTCTGGGTCTGGCCTCATGTGGGGCTGCACGGAGACAGTGAGCAAAAGACAGTGGAAATCTTTATCTGTTACTGGCTTTATCACATGGAAATGTCACTTTGCCTCAACTGGAAGGACCTTCAAAATCTGTGACGAGTATCAATGTTGTCTGCAGTGAGTATCAGTGTTCACACCTTAGAGTTTGGCTCCACGTGGAGGTAAATTCCACAGGAATTTTTTCATGTGGCCTTACCTAAAAAAAAAGGCATTTCTCTTAGGAGAGCAGGATGTGGTATAAAATTAATGCAGTGACCCAAGGAGCACATACTGGTGGTCTTAGTACAGTTGTGGAAGCCAGACATTCCTGAGCTCTGGTCTAAGTTTTAAAACTAATTTTTTGACACAACTCTCATCTTCAGAACTGCAGAGGTCTCCTGAGTTTCTACAGCCAAGTCATCTAAGTCTTGGGTAGTCCCTGACTTCCTCCCTCCTTTCCCCTTCATGTTCCCCTTGGCTGGGCAGTTCTCCAACACCTCCCAGGTATGTCATTCCCAATCTCCTGGCACAGGAGCGTGGCTCTCAGCATGCTGCACAGCGGGAAGGGCTATTCCTGTGCTGAGGATGACGGTGTTCCCTGGAGAGGGCTCAGCATCATCCAGGTCAGGTGTTACCCCAGCTGCATCCTCCCACCACAGCAGCTGGGCTTCTTCTCTAAGGCAGAGTGCGTAAGGTCTTTCTCTGTTTGGCTTTTTTCCTTCCTCTTTGCCACTTCTTTCCTTAGCTTTCCTGGAAAGCCCAGGAGTGACGGGAAGCAAATGCTGCCCATTTGTGCTCACAGCTCTTCCCATGTGGCTACTAAGGAAGCTTCTCATTTTGAGTGCTTGTACCCCACCAGGCAGCACAACGGACCCTGGAGATATTCCTTTAACCATTGCCTTGCTGGGAGACTCGAGACTGTCACGTCTTTATGCTACAGTTTGCACAATTTTTACTTTTTTTTTTTTTTTTTGGTAAACTGCTTTGAAATCTTCCTGGAAGGAACTGTGTGCTGAAATTGAGCCTCCACTTGCTGCTCTCATCGCTTCAGTTACGTTACTCCTTCCTTCCCCTCTGGGCCATCCCCAGTTTCCTTAGAGAGAAAGGTAGTTTACTCACCACATGCCTTTTGTGTTGCATGATTCAACTTCTGATGTGTGAAGAAGGGGCAACCACGTAGGAAATGTGATCTTTCAGAAAAGGGGGGATTCCCTCCGCAGTGCTTTCCATGAGAGAGACTGTCGAGAGTTGTGAGCAGATCTGCTGAGAACCATCACAGCTTGTGGGGCTTCACAAGGACAGCAGAGAGACAAACCCCACCTCTCAATCCCCAGCCCTGTGCAGGCTGAGAGGGTTCTGTGGGCTCTGCAGAGCTCATGGAAACGCACCATTGCCCTGTGATGCGATGACTATGAGTGTGTTTCCACTACAGCATCATTTGCCTCCAGCCTGGGCTATGAACATCCATGGAAACTTGCAGCTACATAAATAGCACTGCATTTACAGCAGAAAGTGGGTACTGGGAGGTAAAGGGAACTCCCCAGGGAATGTGTTTCTACATTACCTGTGGGGCAGGAAGGCCAGGATGAATTGGGGAGTCAGAAATCAGCAGGGAGCCTGCTGCTATTGCTGTTCTCCACCGCTCTTCCTGCTGTTCAAGTCCCTTGCTTTCTCTACCAACAAATTCACACATAAACAGCCAGACTGTGTCAGGGACTATGGAATTCTTTGTTTTCCACAAGTGTGGGTTTTGTGATTAGAGGCCCAGAAGTGTCTGCCCTCGACAAGCCTCTATAATCTGATTTACGTGCCTCATGCTTCATGTGGCAGATCTGCCCAAGAGCATTAAGCATTGGGGTGGTTCACCTGGGCACAGGTGAAATGTGGTTCATCTCTGACTGTCTGTTTGGTGCTGTGGGTCATTCGCAGATGTTAATAAAGCTGAGTTTACATTGAACATCTTCTATAGCAGGGACACCAAGTAGCTTTATAATAAAGAGAGAAACATCCAGAAGCTTTATTAAAGCTCATCAGAGACAACTAAAAATGGAAAACCCCCACACCTGATCTATGAAGGAGTGTCTGGGGGATCAGCAGGATTTAAAATTACCGGGATCTTTGGAGCTCAACAAGGCTGAAGAGCTCACACCTCAGCATGGGCTTTTCAGAGCTATCTCTCCTGGATTTCCTGCAAGACAATTTTATTTCTGAACTCACTTGTAGACCCAGTTTTCAAATGTTTCTCATGAATAAGACACCTGTATTCCTCAGTGGAACCATTAAAGTCAGTATTTTGGGTTGAAATGACCATTCCTCTGAGTATGTGGGGCTTGTGCAGTTGGTGGTGATTGATCCTTTGCTTAGGCCAGTGTTCGCACCTCACCTGGAGTATTTCTGAGTCCTCCCACCACCACTTGTATAACAAAACAAGTTGTTCTGTTTTAAACTACAGATGGTTCCGAGGAACAGCAGGAAGGAAATCCCACCGCTTTCTGAAGAAACCGGGAAAACAGAGCTCTTGGTTTCCCAGTGCTGCCAGTCAGGTGCTGTTCCCCCGCCCATGGGCATGAGACAGCTTGGTTTTGAGGAAGCACTTTAACCCCATGGTCTTCCTCTCGTCACCGTTCGTCACCATTTCCCCACGTGGAAAAGCCACCAACTCCCCAAACCGCCCAGCCGGCTCCTGCATCCACAGCTGAGCTGCCCGAGGTTGGTGGCACTCAAGGGGCAGGACATGCACCACAATTCCCAGTCACAACTCCTTGGTGCCTATGTTCAGCCCGGCTCCACACCAGGACTGCTTTAGGGGGAGATTCTCCCCTCTCCAGAGAAACGAGCAGTGCACAGGGGCTTTGCCAGCTGCTGCCTCCCCAACATCACCTGCTCTATGAAAAGGGCTGTTTCCAGTGTGACTCCCAAACTCGGCTCTCCTGGACTGCTGCTGGCACCCAGCACCTTCCAGAATGACCCTACACCTTTGTTTTCTCTGTCACTTCAGCTCACGCTGCCCCCCAGCCTGACCCCCAGAGCCAGTTGGGATCCATGGGCTCTGCAACAGGTCATGGCCCCAAACTCCCGGAACTGGGGCTGTCCCCCCTTGGACCTCAGACACCCAATGGTGCCCCGGGGGAGCTGTGGCCAAACAGGATGCTGTGAACACAGCCCACCCCGGCCAAAGTAGCGCCAGCGCTGCCCTGGGCACCGCATCACCCCACCCGGACCATCGGCCTTCCATCGACCCCCATCCCTGCTCCAAACCCAGACATAAGGCCCTGCACCCAGCGCTGGCCCCCTCCTTCCATCTCATTCCACTCCATTCCATTGCACTACACTCTATCCCATCCCATCCCACTCCATCGCATCCCACACCATCCCATCCCATCCCATCCCATCCCATCCCATCCCATCCCATCCCATCCCACCCCATCCCATCCCATCCCACTCATCCCATCCCATCCCATCCCATCCCATCCCATCCCATCCCATCCCACCCCATCCCATCCCATCCCATCCCATCCCATCCCATCCCACTCATCCCATCCCATCCCATCCCATCCCATCCCATCCCATCCCATCCCATCCCATCCCAATTCCCGGCCCCTCCGCGCGCTCCTTCGAGCGCCCCCACGCGGCCGCCGCGCGCCCCTTCATGCAAATGAGCGCGGGGCGGCGGGCGCTGATTGGCTGCGGCGCGCGGCGGTGGCGCCGCCCCCGGCGGGTGTGGGTGCCCGCAGCCAGGTGCGCCCGGCCGGGGCCGCTCCGCCACTGCCTCCGCTCCGCCACCGCTCCGCCACCGCTCCGCCGCCTCTCCGCCACCATGACCGTCACACGGCTCGACCAGGGCCAGCGATACCGCCCGCGGATGGCCTTCCTCAAAAAGGTGAGCGCCGGGACAGCCGCACCGTTATGGGCATCAGCGCTGGCGGGCACGCCGGGGCCGCGTCCGGGCGGGGCGATGCGGTGCCCGGGGCAGCGCTGGCTTTGCTTTGACTGGGGTGAGGTGTGTTCACAGCATCCTGCTCGGCCACGGCTCCCTCGGGGCAGCTCTGGGCGTGTGGGGTCCGAGGGGTGACAGCCCCATCCCCGGGAGTTTGGGGCCATGACCTGTTGCAGAGCCCCGTGGACCCCAACTGGCTCTGGGGGTCGGTGTGTGCTGAAGTGACGGAGAAAAGAGAACTGTAATTTTGTTTATTTTTATAGCTTAGCCTCAGCTGAATGATTCTCCTGACACGTTTCCTCCCCCTCCTATATTTTTCCCCCAAACCACTCAAATGTGTTGTTTCCCAGGGGAAAACCCATCACCTGCAGTGCCAGGCCAGTCAATGCAGCTCTGGGCCAGTTGGTCCAGTGCGTGGTTCCCAGTGTTTGCAGCTGATGTCTGCTTTCAGAGGATGTATTACAGCCAATGTCTGCTCTCTGCCTCCTTCCAGTTTTTCAGAAATGAGCGTATTTGTGACCAGAAGCACTCTAAGGCGTGGGAAGAACTATCGCCCACGCTTTTGGGTGTGATGTGTAATTTTGTAAAGCATTTGGTGGGTTTTTTTCTGTAGCATTCATTCAAAAGCATCACCAGTTGTAGTATAACTGGTATCTGCAGATTTTAAAAAGCAGTGTTAAGCTAGCTTTTCTCCTACTCACCTCTCCTGCCTGTGGCTTATCCTGTTGAGTGGAATTAACTGAATTTCCAGTGACAAGTACAGCCAGCGAGTTGCTGTTCAAGTTGTAGTTAGCTCTCCTCAACACCCATGACCTAAGGAGGATTTCAGGGGTGAAGGGAGGGGAATTTGGGGCTGTTCAATGCTAAGGTATGAGCCTTACATAGCAATGTGTGCTTTTCACTGCTTTTTGGTACAAGCAGTGTGCTTTTTACGCCAGAGGAAGTAAAGAGGGTGTTTTCTTTGATGCTGAGTCTTGCAGGGTAAATTTGGCTGGGGAGCCCTGCCAAGGGAAATACTCTGGGCTAAATTCTGCACTGAGTAATACTCTGTGGAGTCGAGTGCGGGGGTGCAGAGGAGAAGCTGTGTGCTTTGAGAAAACAACCGCCAGCAGCTGTGCTTCAGCTGCTCTGTGGGAGTGCAGCAGCCTTTGCAAAGTGCTCCGAGTTCCTCAGGTGGGAAGACCTGTCAGAGTACAGCAAATTGCTGTTACAGAGTGTTCACCACTCACACACAGAGCAAGCACCACTCACACTGTGAGCAGCGAGGGGGTTTCAGTAGTGCCTGTGCTCTGCAGGTCTAAGACCTGTTAGCAGTAGGAAAGGAAGCTCCTGGGTGGTCAGCAGAAAGGCCCTGGCTCTCATCTTTGCTTTTGTTCCTCCTCTGTTCTTTCCAGACCTTGGAGAAGCTGTGTTTGGAGCCTTGGCTGTTCCATGGCAGTGTGGTCTGTGTGCAGACAGCCACGTCCTCAGAGCTGTCTGGGTACACCAAGCACCCTTACAGGTTGCCTGTGGTGGGAGCTGAGGATGCTGAGCATCCAGTGAGCACCTTACAGGCTTAAATCCACAAGGACCTAAAATCCTAGAGAGGAGCTTTGTTAATTGCTTAAGCCCGTGCTCACGCTTTGCTGCCAGCTGACACACAGGGGATCCCTGCCCTGCTCTCAGGCTGCTGGCCCCGTGTGCCTTTCTGTGGTGCTGCTCCAGCATGAAGCTCGTGATCACAGCAATCCTGCCACTGACATGAGGAAAGGACAGGGGGTTGCTTTACCAGTGCTGTGTTCTTGCTGTGAGGCTGCTCTGCACGACTCGGGCTGGATGTGGAGCTTGGTCTTCATGGCTGAACCCAGGGGGGGATTGGAGAGCCCCCTCCAAGGCCCTGCAACACCTGCTCATCCAGCAAACACTCATGCTGACACTTAGGCTGCTTTATTCTATTTTGTTCCCCTCCTAAACTGTCTTGGTGAGAAGAATACTGGCACAAGGGTCTGTTGGGACAGAAGCCCCTGAAATGCGTTTTGGCTGGATGCACTTGGCTGGATGCTGGGAGAACTTCAGTGAGGCCAAGCCCTTGGTGCCTGTGCCTGCCCCAGGGTCAGGGTCTGGCTCTGTTGGGCATCCCCTGGCGAAGCTGGAAGCAGGGCTGTGCTTTCCAGCAGCTGCTGGGCTGTGTCTTTTTTCTTGCTGTGCTGCACAAGCTGCATTGTGACTCATACCTTGTGCGTAGGGCTGATGGATTGGATGCTGTTTGCCTTTTCCTCTGCCTCTTCCTTACTCTGGTCCCCAGTGGCTGCTCCCAAAGCTGCACAGCAACCAGGGAGGGACCATCCACAGCCTGGCTGGGGGCTTTTCCAGCCAGGCTTGGCTTCTCAGGCTTAGACCTTCCAGCAGCTGCTGGTCCTCATCTGCCTGGGCATTTCCCAAGCTGTGAGTTTGAGTTTTGCTTTGCACTCAGTGAGCCCTGTGACTTCTGCAATCAGATGGGGGACAGACAGTTTTCCTGTTGCTCCTTTGCGGCTTTCAGGGTGAGGTCACCCCCATGAAGAGATTCTTGTTGCTCTGAAGGGAGAACTCCAGGTGCCCCATGGTGGCTCTGTGCTTGAGGTGAGCTCTCCCCAGAGCCTGGCTCCTTTGGAAGTCCTGATATTTACCTCTGTGTGCATCTCCACCCACCAGCCAGCACCAGGAAGTGGCTTCTGGCTCTGCAAAATTCAAAGCAGGCAGCTCTTTCCTGGCTGAAAGCATGACAGAATGTACTGGAGCCCTGAGCAAAGCAAGCAAATGCTCCTGCTGGGTTTTAACCAGCCCTCCTGGCCTCTCACCAGTGCCAATGGCAACTCCTGGTCGCTGTAATCACCAGTGTTCCCTTAGGAGAAGAGACAGGCTGAGTTTTGATCAGCAAGGTGAATGGTTTGCAGCCCTTACAGCAGCTCCTTCCTTTTTAATGTATATAATTTCTCCAGTGACAAGAGGGAGTGTGGCAGGGTATGAAGGCGGCAAGAGCTGCTGGTTGAAGGAAGGGAACACGCTGTGCTGGGAGGCTGTGTGGGTTTCTGAGCCAATTCCCTGCTCTCAGCTGCTTAAAGACCTGTTTGAGCCCACCAGGGTGGAACAGCAGCCCTGTGCTGGAGCGGGATGTGCTGTGCCACTGGCAGGGAACAAATCCTGCCTGAGCCTGGTGGGACCTGCCGGGCGGTCGCAGCACTGGGGTGTGGTGGGGATGAGCAGGGCTATGTTTGCCCCCTGTATCCAGGTGCTGAAGTGTTCCCTGCTGAGTGACTGTGCAGTTATAGAGAGTGACTTCCCAAGATACCTGAGAGGCTTAGAGGGAACTGAATCTGAATTTCCTAAATTAGCGCCCTGCCTGCTGGACCATCCTACCTTAGCTCATCCCACACAGCTCCACAGGCATCTCTCCATGCACAGCCTTGAATTTGCTGAGGCTGAAATTGTAGGTTCTGTTGAAAGGCCTAAGAAAGCCTGCATCACTTTGGGTCTGGTTTTGCTATTTTAAAATATTTTGTATACGTATTTATACAAATATTTGTGTGAAGTTTTACCAGGCTTCTCTGTTTTAGTATTAATTTGTCACTGCCTTTAAAAGCAGTTGAAAATCCAGTTTTACTGGCAGGCCCAGGGTGCATCCTGTCACTACAGCTTAAATCCTCGCTGAACTTGGCAAGACTTGGGAACAAAGTCACTGTGGTGCCTGTGAAGACAATGCCCTTCATTATTCGTGAGTGTCATCAAGTCACACTCATTAAATCCTCTACTCCTAGTTAAAAAGCTACAGCCTCACCCAAAATGAATGTGCAGAGAGACCAAATTGGTCCTGTTGAAACAGCTTTGATTTAGTATCTCTGGAAGCAGAGGACAGAAAGAAGAGCATCATCCCCAAAGCCAGTGCTCTCACGGCACTCGGATGATCTAAAACAGGGAGGTGAGGAGCGTGGCCCAATCCACCCATCTGAGCAGAGGATCCCAAGGGGAAGCAGGGGCTCTTGTGCTTTTGGGATGGTGCTAGTAGGAAGTCAAATAAAAGATCTTTTAAAATAATTAAAGATAATTGGAAACCAGAAATAGAAGAGGTCTGGCCCTGAGGGTGAGACTCATCCTCTGTTAAAAGCATCGCTCAGGAGTCCAGGTGGGAAATGCTGCCAGATGGCATGATGTTGCTCTGGATGATGTGTCTCTGCCCCATCCCTGGAGGGACTGAGCTTTGCTGCCCACAGACCCTGTCTCAAAACTGTGTGTCTCAGGCTGTGCTGTCTCAAAGGACAGTTCTCATCCCCCCACACCCCAATTTGAGCTTCTTGCTCAGCCCCAGAGCAAAGCAATGTGCTTCTCTTGCTCTTCTGCAGTCCTGCCTGGTGATTATCAGCAGACCAGAAACAGAACCTTTGCTGTTTGGTCTCCAGCCAAAATATTGCTTATATTCATGGTGCATGGTGCAATATCTACAAGTCTGTGCACAGCTGGGGGATCTGTGCAATAGAAGCACAGATTCTATTTCCTCCCCTTTTTTTTTCTTTCAAATTGCCCCAGAAAAGATCCCACTGAGCCAGAAAGGAACATTTATGGGTAGCAGAGATTTTATTTATTTTTTTTTTTCTGAACTCAGCTCTCATGGAGTGGTTGCATCCTGTCCCTGGTCTGCTAACCCTGGCTGTGTTCAGTGGGAGGGAGCGACCCCATGAGTCAGTGTGAGAGCTGACGTGGTTTGGAGGTGGCATCTCTCATGGCAGGGGGGAGGTTTGGAGAGGGCTGTGGCTGTCAAATCCATTCCTGTGGCACACCACTGCCCACCCCTCTGGAATGCTGCAGTGGTCCTGGGGCTCCCTCCTGCCCACTCCTGTAATCCATCCCATCCCATGCTTTGCAGATCGAAGCACTTATGATGGAGATGCAGAGTCCAGACACAGGCATCAAGACACAGACACAGACAGTGATGGTTGCCAGCATCCCACATGCTGTGACAGGTAAGAGCTTCCCTGGGGGAAGGGACCTGGCTAAGAAAGTTCAGCAGAGAAAAGCTGCGTGTGGACCCCATGGCCAGGGTTGCCAGTGCCTGGCTGAATGCTGGAGCCCTTGTTCCCAACAAATATTCCCTGTACATCCTTTGAGATGTACCTGCTCCCTTTATCTCATACTCACTTATGTCTCACTTCATTCCTGCTCTTTGAGTCAGAGACACAAAGATTGATAACCTGCACTTTCAGCTGTCTCATGGGGGTTAACTCAAGTGACCTTGCTTTCTTTCAGCATAGAGGTGAGTAGGTACTGCAGCCTCCAGACTTATCATATTCCCAGTGAGGCTGGATCACAAATAAAGATAAATATTAAAACCCCATTAAAATAAGCAGCCTGGAGGCAGACTGAAAGATGGTACTTTAGAAATGAGCAATAAGCAATTAGTCTCCCATTTAATGTTTACTCCTAGTAATAATTTTTCTTTAGTAGGCAGGAAAAGCACAAAATACTCAACCCACTTCTGTGCCTCTAAGTGACAGCTTTGCCTCATTCAAGCAGGCTGAGGAAGCAGCAGACAGGAGCTGTGCTGTGTTCAGTGTTACAGGCAGCTCTTATCTCAGCCTCCTTGTGCCTGCTCCTCCTTTCACTGGGCACTATCAGTACCTCTGCTTCCCTGTCCTCCAAGCCTCCACAAAAGCTCTTGTGAGGAACCCTCTGCTGTAAATATTCACACACACTCTTACCAAAGTTTCTTCCTCCCGCTTTGGTCTTTCTGCAGCGCTTTGAAATTCAGAACAAAAACTCCCACTGAAACCAGTGAGTTTGCTCCAGGCGACTCAGGAGACTTTCCCCACTGTGTTTGCAAAGTCTGGTAGGCCCTGGGTGTTGTTTGCCCCAATTTTTTTTTTTTTAAAGCCAGGATGCAGAGGCACTGAAGTCTCTTGCCCGTGGGTAGAGTCAGTCGGTGAAAGGGTCAGGAAGAACTCGGACACATCTGAAGCTCGTTCTCAGCAGCACCCTCCATGCATTGCAGTGCAAACCACATCCTGGCTCACACAGTTATTATGCAGCTGAGTTTGGTGGAGGTTTGCATGTACAAAGGAGCTGGCCTTGCCTCCCAGAGCTGTCAGGGAATAGTTAAGGCAGCGCTGCAGGGAAGATTCCCCTATGCTGAAGGTGACATCCCACACAGATTAAGTGAAGGGGAACAAGAACTTCTCTTGATGTCTGCCCAACATAAAATACCACTTCCTAAAAGTCCATGGCCAGCTGGTGTGGAGGGACAGTGCCTGTTTGCACTCATCCTCTTTGCGTGCTGTCTGCTTCATTCTGGTTCCTTAACCAAAAGTGCTGCAAGTTACCTCTTGCATAAGTCATAAATTCTAGTCCACTTCTGAGGGGCAAGTGAGTTCCAGTCCCTTTGCTCACCGCTCTCTAAACTGTGATATTTTTAGTGCTGCACAAGCTGCATGGATACTGATGGACTTCTGGGTGTTGCAAAAGATACTGATTCATGTCTAGCGAGTGTCTGGTGAAGGCATTGGAGCAGTGGACACAGATCCAGTGGAGAGAGCCTGGCTCTGCATGTGCAGGAGGCCAACTAGTTAAATTCACTCAAAATCAGTAAAATGGCTCACAAATAAACCTCGATGTTGAATGTGCACCTTTGGGGGAAAGTGCTTACAGAGAGAGCTGTCTAGAAATGAGTGATGAGATAATCCTTTAATTTCATCTATTTCAGGAAGCAGGCAGTAGGATAAGAGCTCTGAGCCCCTATTAGAAAGTTAAGTCATCACTGCAATGTCAAGAAAGGTCAACACCTCAGTCTGCAATCCTAAGGGAGGTCTGGAAGAAAAAAACAGTAATTGATCAGGGAACAAGTGCATTTTTACCCTCTTTAAATGGAAGGAGGTTCATGAAATTTGCCCCACAGAACATAAACTGCTGGAGATTTATGCTGACTGTGGGTGTGACTGCTCACACTCCAAGAAAAGAACTGGGAGAGATAAAATGTGTGTGAACGCAGAAATCTTGTCTCTCTTTGATAAATCCTGTTACCACTGCAGCTTGGGTCTGAGATTCAGGTATCCCTTCTGTTCCTTCAAGGACTCTTAGAGGACCAGTCACTGGTATTTTATAAAGCTGACACAGGACTGTGATCTGTGAATCTGGAGGTTCTTTGCAGTTAATCTTTCAAGACAAGGTGATGCAAAACAAGGGTCACTTCACCTTCCCTGGGTGTGAAGGCTGTTGCATTGCTTAAGGCACTTCACCTTCCCTGGGTGTGAAATCTGTTGTATTGCTTAAACCCTCTCTAAGCCACCGATGAGGGTTTGGGTGCAGCTCAGGCCAGGTGTGCTTGTGCACACTCTTGCTCTGCCATCCTAAGGTCACTGCCTGCCTCGGGCTCCCTCTCCCAGGGAATGGTGCTGGCTTGGTGAGTGACAGGATGGCCAGTGGGAGACCAGCAGTGCATTTCATCTGTGCTGCCTTGTGTGGTGCATTTGAAAGTACTTTTGCAAAAAGGGGTCTGTGCCCTTGGGGGGATTCGGAGCTCGGTGAGGGCTGTGGACTGGAGAGGTCTCATTTTCACCTGATGGGGTTTTTTTGCCTTGCAGGTAATGATATATTGCAGTGGATCCTTCAGCGCTTGCAGATCACTTCAGAAGGTGGGTAAAAATGTGGAAATGGAGGCTTTTTCAGCTTCGAGTTACAAAACTGTAAGGTCTCCATAGACAAAACCTTTTAGATGAATTCTTCTCCCCTGCATAGGAGCTCACTTTTAATTCCAGTGCAGTGTTTCTGTGCAATCAAAACGTCTGCCTTCTCCATTTTCAGAGGCACTCCACCTGGGAGACCTGTTTGTCAAATATGGATACATCTACCCTCTTCAGGAGCCAAAGAACCTCACCCTCAAGGCAGATGGCAGCCTGTACAGGTTTCAAGTGAGTTGCAGCTTCTCTAAGCTGTTGTGAGAGGGTTCAGCACTAGTTTTTATTAAAAACAGGCAGCTGGGGCAGTTCCCCAGGACCTGTAGTTGTGAGTCCAGGCTGTGCAGCCCTGCAGTTGTTCAGTGTGCAGGAGGAAGGGATCCACAGAGAAGCCTCAGAGTGCAGTTTACAGGGAACCTGTGATAGTTTCTTCAACTAAATTAGTGTACTTGTTCAGCTTAATAATAGCTGTGCTTTCTTCCAAATGTGTGTTCTCTTCCAGCTCTTAAAGTAGCAAATGGAATTGCTGGTTGGAAGTAGAATGATCTGGGATCATTGAATAATGAACATACAAAAAGCACAGTAATAAGGGGATGTTTTCAGTGTTTGTGGTTGGACTGTTTCCACTGCAATGGGAAATCAGAGTGCCCTCACTGGTACTTGGAATGAGGAGTCTGGTTCCCACATGGTGCCAAATCAGGCTCCAGCATCTCAATGTGAGTGCTCAGCCAGCAGGGAGAGGTTGTCCATATTAACTGATGGGAGAGGTGGAGTGGATTTGATACTGGCAGTCGATTCTCCTGTAGCTGTCCTGCACCACGGTGCCAGCTGACACACAGCTGAGGAGCTGAGGCTCTGAGTACAGCAGAGAACTTTCCTCCCTCCAGTGTGGGTGCTTCCAGGTGCCTCTTGGCATGAGTTCAAGGCCTTTGTGCACTAACCAGAGACTCATTTCTCTGCAGACCCCCTATTTCTGGCCCGTGCAGGGCTGGGCTGCTGATGACACAGACTATGGTGAGTTCTGCACTGCTCGTGTTTGGGAGGTGCAGGGAAAGCCCGTGGGTTTGTGCAAAGTCCTGCACCATGTTTGCTCTTCTGTCCTTGTGCTGTGTCTCCACATGCAGTGACCAGCCCTTACATATTTTTTCGTGCTCTCTTGTGAATAATTGTCAGTAGTGCTGAATTGAGGGTGTGACCATCTCGTGGTGGCCTTGATGAGAGAAAGTGCTTAAGCTCTTATGTTCCACTAAGATCCATCCGACAGGAACACATTGAATTACCTTCCTGGGTAGGGAAGACTTTAAACACAGGATTAGATTTCCCTGAGTAGTTAAGTGTATTCCTGGATGTGAGCCCAAGACTATCTTCCTGTAGATTTGGATCAAACCCTGCATTCAGAGATGGTTCTTTCTTTATAGAATGCACAGTGGCTTCCAATATCTCCTGATGGCTCTTTCCACATAAATCTTATGTTGCCTTTATGATGCTTTTTAGTGTAAAGCTGGTCATGAAACTTGGGCTGATGAGCTTGGTTTGCTGCCGTGGGCTGTGCAGTTCACAGACTGATTTGTTTACACCAGCATTATCCTCTGTGGCTTTTATCTGCATTAGGCTGTAGATCTCCCGGGGAAATAAAAAAGCCCATTTTTAGATTGGAATGTTTTTATTAGAACTTGAGCAAAACACTGGCCTGTGTTCGGGAAGCTTGGAGGTCAAACTCTGAAGAACCTCAGCATCTGAAGGATTTGGTCCAGTATCCCTTGATCCATGAAAGCCTGGCTGAGTTCCCAAAGGAAGGGAGATTCCTGGCAGGAGGCACACGCCGCCGGTTCTGCCTGGCTGCTCCCAGCCTGGGCATCCACGACAGAGTGAAAGCACTGAGTTCTTTTTTCTCCAGTGGGCTTTTGTGAGCCTGGAGCTCGTGGTTAGGAAGATATTTTTTGTAGCAGACAAAGACTCCTGGGTTTGTCATGTGGGTAGATTTTTAATTGTTTTAATTGTTCTTGGACTTGTTGGTCTAAGTATAACTGACTGCTTGTTTGCTTCTCCCTGCACAGCCATTTATCTGGCCAAGAAGAACATTAAGAGGAAAGGGATTTTGGAAGAATATGAAAAGGTGAGGAGATGCTGCACTTGTTCCATGACAAGCCCCTCATTTGCTACAGCTTTAGCCCTCTCTTGCTAATGGAGGATGGCAAAAAATCACCTCTTTAATTGCATGAGGTGTTACTCCAGCAGTATCAAAAGCCCAAATTTTGCAAGTGTAAAAACAGCCAGTACAGATAAATGCTGGGAAGTGAATTATAATTTTAACAGGGGTAATTGCTCTCCTTGCATGGGATTTTTGAACTGTTGCAATTCTTGTAATTACGTTCAGAACAATCCAGATTTCCTGGCTCATTTACCAGCTTGGCCTCCTTGAGCTATGGAGAGTCAAGAAAACCCTGGCATGGGAGTGCCCTGGTCAGAATTTTCACACTAACTGCTTTTTTAATTTTTATTCCAGGAACATTACAACATGCTCAATCAAAAAATAAACTACAAGTGGGATTTTGTCATTATGCAGGCCAAGGAGCAGTATAAGTGAGTTGACTTGCATTCCCTCATTTGCATCACTGGGGAGGGTACAAGGAGCAGAGCTTGGCTGTCTTGGTGCACAGTTAAATTACCCCTCAAAAACACCAACTGCAGCTTTAAAATGACTTTTAGGAGAGGTTTGGATTTTGCACCTGATGTGGCTTCCTGAAGAAGCTGAGGTCTGATGCTGCAGTGTGCAAGCCCTCCTTAGGGACAGCTTCATTTAGCTCAGTGTTGTCCAGGAGCATTTGTGTACCAGGCCACTGGACTTAGGGCCTCTTGTTGGTCTGGGTCAGTTATTACTTGCACATCTCACAGCTGAATGGAGTGCCCTGAATGAAGAAGCAGTAAATGTTCCCAGCAGGGATTTCTGGAGAAAACTGTGAGGTGCATACTGAGACACCCAGCTGAAATGACTTGATTTTAGAAGCTGAATCCTTCAAGTAGGAAAGTTGGTGAATGTTAGATGGGATTACTCCTTTGGGCATAGGATCTTTCCTACTCCTGTGGATCCCTTTAACCTCCTTTTACCTCCCAGCTCGGCAGGCACTGCCTCTGCTATTCAGCAGCCTCTCTGTCTTCCCTGGGATGGCAGCCAAGTCCCCGGAATACAGCTCATCAGATAACTGTCTCATTAGACACGAGACTGTTGTTCTTGTAAATTGAGGTCAGACTTGGGCTAAGAGATGCCAAATGCAGTTTTAAAGTCAGATACCGAGCCTGTGTCTGAACTAGCAGATTAAACTCGTCTGCGGCTGTTTGCTGGTGCTGCTGGGGCAGACTGGTGAGAGCAGCCTGCATCCACCCTGCTCACCACAGCAGGGAGGCCACATGCAAACAGCCTGCTGGGAATGCTCCCTTCCCCATGCTAAGTCCCAAACTGTGCCCAGGACTTTTCTGGGAAAGAATTAGTTGGTCCAAGCCCAAACCCATGCTAGTGCCTCTTCTGTTTAATTGTAGAGGTGATGTGGGTTTTGGTGCCTGGGAACACTCCTTGGTACCATTTCCAAATAATTTCTTGTGAGAAATGGCCCCACTTCGCTGTGAGACAGGGATGGGACGTGTCCAGGATGTATCTCTATGTGGCAATCCTCATATTTTGCCCGGGGACATGGGAGATGGATCAACATGAAGCAGCAGGACTGATGGCGAGTAGCGGATTGTCAGCATAAAGCTACCGAAGGGCTGCCTGTCTAATCAAAAGGGGATGTGTCTGCTCCCAGCTCAGCTTAGGAAGATGCTGATTTCTCAAAAGCCATGTGTGGCCATGTGAACATGATCTGCAGCCCCAGAATTAGCTGAGGCAAGATGTGATGGGGCAGGGGAGGCTTGAGGTGTTCCCTGTTTCTCATCCTGCTGGTTTTAGGAGGGGAAAAGTCATGTATTCCCCTGTTGTTGGCTTTGCAGGGCAGGGAAGGAGCGGAAGAAGGAGGACAGGTACGCCCTGGACTGCCAGGAGAGAGCCTACTGGCTGGTGAACAGAACCCCTGTAAGTAGAGGATGATGGAGTGTGACTTTGCTCCGAGTGGGGCATTCCCAGATTCAGGGGGCAGAGCTTCCCAGGGCATGGCTGGCACTGGAGCCCTTCGGGGCTCAGGGGTGTCCTCGTTCATTTGTGGGACCCACAGACTTTAAACCAAAAGAGTCACAAAGCTGCTGATGTTTCTTGTCCATCACAGCCGGGCATGCAGGATGTGCTGGAGTACGGAGTAGACCGTGTAACTGATCCCAATGAAAATAAGGTAACCCAGGTGAGACAGTTGTTTGGTTTTTTTATTCACACCTCCTCAGTTTGTTCAGGAGGACACAGACAGTGTCCCTGGGATTGTTGGTTTTTTGGGCATGACAGGCTGAGGTGTCAGCTCAGCTGTAACAGCCCAGCAGGCCAGAGGTTGAGGTCGTCTCGTCTGGGAGGTGGGGCCTTCAAAATAGGCTTTGGCAGCTTCTTCTGGCTTGAAATTACTTTGTCAGCTTTCTTGCCACACCAGTTAGTGTGGGTGCTTGGCTACAGGACATGTATTCTTTGCTGGTGAGACTGAATTAGGGAATCCTCTATCTCCAAGTGCTCATAGCTGCCTTTTTATTAGGGCTGAATGAATTGAGTGGGATTGTGGGGTATAAAGGGTCAGGGGAAGGATCCAAGTTTAAAATCAAAGGACAGAATACCTCCAAAAGGGTAATTAATGTGTGGTAAGAAGATGAAGATGATGGTGTGGTGTATGGGATACACAAAATGTTGCCAAAAAAATGCATATTATAGACTTTAAAGAAAGAGAATTAAAGAACTGAAACCATGGAGGCTGTAACTGGGTGAACTGGTTTGGAGTCCACAGTGAGACAGTTGCAGTCAGTGGATGAGGAGCTGGAGCTGCCTTTCCCTTTCTCCTTCAGTTCTCTGAAGTGATCCTGTATTTGTGCACTTGTCTATGTTCATTTGGAAGCAAAGTCTCAAAGCATCTCTCAGCAATTAAATGGAAATGTTACTGTGATCACACTCAAGGTATTCCCACAACTTCCCATTTTTCTAACAGCCTTTAAACATCTCAGCAGCCAGAGGCAGGATAATTGCTTTGGCCAGCTGTGTTCTGTTGCTATAGAGACTGAAAAGGAGCAAAGTGTAGGCTTGGGGTGTATTTTATTTTTCCTTGCTGTAAGTAGCAGCTGTTGAAAGCCTTTTTTAAAGTCTTTTTTAAGAGTAAAGAAGTGGTGGAAAGAGGAGTAAGCCAACTCCTCGCCCACGGTTTTACAGCTGACACGGAAAGGATTTTAGGTTTGCAAACGGTCTGAAAGCCCACAGCCATCTGCCAGCTCCAAGAGGAAGTGAGCTGAGGGATCTCTGTTCAGTTCTACCCTGGAATGAGAGGTGGTCAGTTCCCCCTGTCAGTGGAGACTCCAAGGAGGGCATAAACCAAAAGACACCAGCTTTGGGGTGACTTCACTGCCCTTCCCCTTTAAGCTGGTCTCTGGAGGCTGAGCTGAAGAAGGAAAGTTCTTCTTGCTCCTTTTGCCTTTGAGAGAGCGATTGACAACACATGAGACAGCCAAAAGCCCACATGGAGTCTCCTTTGGACAGGCAGCTTTGTTTTTTAACTTCTTGCAGGCTCCTCTCACAGACACCTGTGGCTCAACAGCTTTGGTGAGCAGAAAGGATGGGCCAAGCTCTGATTTGTGTCTCTGTTCCTGCTCAATCCACCTTCACTTTGTTGGCCAAATAATTGGGGTTTTTATCTTGGCGGTTGAGAAAGAAAATTATTATTTTTTGACATCAGAGTGGCTTCTTTGAAGCTGATATTGGCACGAACATCTTTCACTTGCTCAGACCCTTTGGTGGGCTGCTCCCTCCCTGACTGATAGAGTCCTCTGGGGATAAACAGGGGCTCGAACTCCTTTGAAGGGAACTTTTATTACTGACCCATGGGCATCCCTTGCTGTTATAATGAGTTAGGGGTTGTAGCTAAGGCAGAAGTAGCCATCAATCGAGCAGCTAATTAAGTGTTGCTTTAGCCTTTTGTTACCCAGTTCTCAGACTCATGATTGGGCCTCACTGCTCAGAGAGTTACCAGGCAACTGCCAGACCTGCTGAGTGCCTGCAGGTTCATGCTCAGCTTCTGCCTCCTGTAACCAGAGTGTTTCTGAAAGGTGCTTTAGCTTCTCCCAAAATCGTTGTGCTGGATTCAGGGGCTGCTGAATGAGATGCCCTGGCTCGTTATACACAGCAAATCAGCCATAGATCAACGAGTCGTTGCTGGCCTTTAATTTCATAAGTCCCTGTCAGTTTGGCTGATAAAGTTCTGCTGCATCATCACATCTTTGGAAAGAGCAGGGTCAGGAGCAGATAAACAAGAGGGGGGAAAACTGGCCTTTTGAGTGAAACTGGGCATATGGACTGTTAGGGATTTAATTTCCAGCTGGGCTGGATGCACCAGTACAGTGGAGATGAGTGTTGAGATGATCTCTTGCCAGACTTGGGATTTGCCTTTGGCACGTGGGCTGTAGGGAAAGGCCACGTCTGCCCCCGAGGAGGGGTGTTGGTGTGTGCAGGGGCAGCTCTGTGTGTGCCACAGTGCAGCTTGCAGTGTTGGAAGAACAGTGCCCACAGGTTTGCCTTGCACTGAGCTCCAGGGGGAGGCCGAGCTGAGCTGGCCCTGCCCCGTGCTTGTGCAGGATTCCTGGGATCAGCCTCACATCTTGAAGAGCTCCCTGCTGTGTCTCTGTCGGGATCTGCAGTGTCCTGGTCAGTCCAAAACGAGCTCTGGACAACAACCTCTGCTTGTTCTTCTCTCCAAGCTTCATCTGGGCATACACCCCAAAGCTGTTTCGAGCTGTTTATGAGCTCTGTAAGCAGGGAATGGTGGCCAGACAGGCAAAAACATAATGACCATCACCTCCCCGGTGTGGTCAGGAAGGCCCATGCCGAGGGCAGAGGAGATCCATGCGAATGGGTGGTTGGGAATTAGCAGATATCCCAGCTCTTGTCGGAGCTCGTGGCATCAGCCCTGTGGATCAGGTCCAGGCACAGGCTCTGGAACAGGTCCTGGCTGGCTCCCAGCTGAGCCCTGCAGCCTTTTTTGCCCCGGGAGCACTCAGCCAGAGGCACTGGGATGTGACAAGGCCGGGCGGGGTGTCCCGGGTGCCATGGTGTGTCCTGGGAAGGAGGAGGAGGAGGAGGAGGAGGAGGAGGATGTGTAACAGCTCGTGGCACTCGCCTGAGACAGACCCAGGCCTTTCACTAATTGCCATTTTGGTTTGAAGCCCGCGGGGCGGGGGAGCTGATCCGCGGTAATTGCGATAAGTCACTCGTTAAGGGCATTGCAAAATTAATCTCATTAGGAGAAATGAGCCTTTTGTTCCGAATATGATTTCCTTCCAAATGAAGGGAGAGTGGCTGGGTGGCACAGGGCACTTTGGCACCGCTGCAGTCAGTCGTGGGGGTGAGGATGGGTGGGATGGTGGGGACCACTGGCAGTGCTCAGCAGGACACAGAGAGTATTCAGGGTCACTTGTGGCAGCAGTGAAGCTGGGAACTGGTTGTGGGAGCACTGTGGGAGAAAGGGAAATGAAATGATGTGCAGCTCTGGGGTGAAGCAGCTGAGATTCTTCCCAGTTACTGTCAGTTTGGGAACTGGAAAGGGCTGGGCACAGCCAGCACCTGCAGCCTCACGGGGTGCTCAGCACTGGGCTCCCCTTTGGCTCTGCTGCAGTTCAGTGGTGCTCAGCCCCCTTTTCTGAGTGAGCCTTGGCAAATCCCCTCCCCACCTCGAGCACCCCACCAGGCCCCCTTGGTTTTCCCAGGCCCAGCTGTCCACCACACTGCCCTCCACACTCAGGCAGTGGCAGGAGGGAATTCTTGTTGTAGGGTGCACTTAAAAAAAAAAAATAAAATCTTCCCTTGTTTGCAGACATGGCATTGGCTTTGATTTTGACTCACCCACATATAATTTTTGTATTGTCATAGCATTTTAATTCATACCTTTCCTTTTCTATGTAACATTTAACTTACTGTGTTCTTCTTCTCTTTCCCACAGCTGTTTTGTCTCGTGTGTGTGTGGTGTGCTGCCAACCTCTCAGACCCTTCTAGAAGAGAACAAAACTTTACTGCCACATGAGTTGCCTCCAAGCCACTGTGCCAGCACCCACCTCTCCTCACCCCACTGCACCAGGCCTGTCCGAGGCCCCACTTGATAAAAAAGTGGAAGAAAAATAGGGGTTTTTTTAAAACAACTAATGATTTTAATATTTTAAAGTCAATGCATTAGCCACACTCAAATTCCATCAAATGGAACTGCTCAGCTGGCACTTGTAAACCTGATGAGGCCTGGCTTATATCTCAAGTTCCCCAAGGAGACAGGGAACTGCTGTTGTGCAGGAGGCAGCTGGCCTGCAACAGAAACACAGGTCTCTAAAGAGGACACTTCTAAGACAGTAAATCAGCAAATTTCTCTGCTCAAGCAGGTGATTTTTTTTTTTTGCCTTCCATTTCTACAGTCTGTCTGAAACAACAACACTGTAGAAATGGGGGGAAGAAGTGGTGTCTACGTGGAAGGTGACCTGTCATCAGGGGTGCAGCAAAGAGCAGAGAAGGGTGAAAAGCTGTTCCTTGCTTACGGGTCCTCCATCATTTATAAGATATCCCAGCAGCCTGTGAACCAGTGAGGGAGGTTTGCTGTCCTGTTTGTCCCTGCTGAGAGGATGTGTGCTGCCACATTCAGAGCTGGTCGTGGCGTTTCCAGCAGGAAAAGCTTCCTCCCTTCCTCAAAACCAATGTGATTTCTGTTGGTGCTGCTCTGGCCAGGCTGGGTCAGTGTTAGGGTCAGATGGGTTGGCTCCATGGTAGTGCTGTAGAGATTGACTGATCTGCTGCATATCTGGCTCCTGCTGCTGAAATGGTGAGTGTGCCCTCCCAAAACCAAGCAAGTTTCAGCAAAATGTGCATATTTTTCTTCCACGTGCAGAACAGTTTCTCCATCCTGAGTGGGACTCGTGATGATGGTTAAAATGCAAAAGCAGGTCTGCACCATGATGGTCCCCTCACAGAGCAGCCCTGGGGGAGCACCTTCCCTTTCCAAAAATAGGGGCAGCTCGGGGTGCAGGTTCTCTGGGGAGATGAGGGGAGAAGCAGGGCTGCCTGTGGCATTTGGTACCAGATGCTTCATCCCTCACCTCTCACAGACTTCACCAAGGCACTCTGCAGACTCCTGCCTGCCACGGGGTTACTTTGATAGAACTTCTGGGATGCAGATCTTGGCTAAAACAGAAACTGAAGAACTGAAGCCCCTCCTGAGCCTTTAAAGTCTTGCTGGGAGCATCCCTGACTTAGCCTGTCTTTCCTTCTCCCTTCTGCAGTTTATTCCACACAAAGTAACTGTGCTTCAAAGGAAGCTGTGTGAATAAACACCCTGCAGTTAATTTCTTGCCTTCAATTGCTTGCTCATTTGTGGATGACATGTAACATAGTCTGAGTTATTCAAATCACAACGTAAACACCCCTTGCACAGCAGATACTGCTTCTGAGGCTTTTAATTGTGGTGTTTATATTTTGCAGTGTGTTGGTTCCTGTCTCCTTTAGCTAATATTGAATGATCTAATCTGTGTCTCGTAAATGAATCTATTTTAGCTGCATTAGAATAACCCCTTAATTGAAGGCATGCAGGCAGCCTGTGATGGGAGAAGCAATGCTAAACAGTAAATACAGCTAATGGGACGATTTACCGTGTGTGGATGCTCTTGGCTTTGATGATACCCTGATTAGCTGAGCTGCTGTGTTTGATTTTAATTGTAATGAGAATTAATTGGAGAGCGCTGCACAGCAGCAGCCCTGCAACGGTGTTTCCATGTCTCAAAAAAAAAAAAAAAAAGGCAAGTTTAATCACCCATCCCAATGTAATGGTTTTCTTTCTTTTACAGAAAAATACTATGGAAGCTTATAGGAGAGAGGTAAGTGGTGCTTACCTCTCTTCCAGGTGTTCATCTTACATCAGTGTAGGATGGGGGCTCAAACCCCCTGTGCAGGGGGTGTTTTAAAAACAGAGCCCCTGCCCCGTGGAGGTTTTGGTCAGTGTGCTTTCAGGACATTCCCTGCCCCTGCACCTCCCAGTGCAGGCAGCCAGCAGCTCTCCCAGTGATGGGAAGGCTCAAGCAAGGACAGACACCAGGGCTAAATTCAATAGATCAGAATTAGTGGTGGGGAAATCACAGGAGATACATCCAGTGGCGCCAGTGCAGAGACAGCCAAGAATCAATGATAATTACATGCTAAATCATCCAGGGCATTTGTAGGTGCCGAGGATGGTAGCTATTATTCAATTTTTATATAGCATGGGGAGCGCTTTTTAATTACTTGCACATTGCAAAATGCTCTTCTGATGTTTGCAGTAAGCTCAGTGAAAACAGACATTTTAATGAGGCAGTTTAGGGATTCTGTGATTCCTTGGACATGCAATAATTAGGGAAGAAGCAGTCCCTGCTGTAGTTAGCCTCACTACCTGGGAGGGGGCATATCTGAGGTTCTGATAGGCCTTGTCTTCATGTCTCCACGCTCCTAACCATGGCCATGTCTGATCCCTCTCAGATCATGTACTATCAGCAGGCCATTGGGAAGACCAGAGTGAAATCTTCTGTCTCTCTTGGAGGGTAAGTCCTGATTTCCTTCTGTCCACACATTAATTAGTCTTCAGTGCTTATCTCCTAATGAGATGATGAAGCTGTCTGCTCCGGCAGCTGGTGACTCAGCCCGGGAATCGATGTGGTGGCCTCACGCTGGGCTGTCTGGGCTCTGTGTTGTCTGGGCTGGGAGGCAGAGGAGGGATCAGAGTCCCAGCAGGATGAAGAGGCTCCCTGGGAGCAGCACCAGCCCCTGGGTTGAGATTCCCTCTGAAATCAAGGGATGCTCAGGCTGGGCCGGGCTGTGGCGCTGGGACACAGCTCTGCAGTCTGGAAAAGCAGCCGAGTGGAGCTGCCTCGTGAGGGTCCAGCAGGGATGAGCAACCAGAGGGGAAAGGCTGACCCTCCAGCTCCTGGTTGCCAGCCTGCTAGGCTGGATTCACCCCCATGAGTGTTCCTGCTGGGAAGTTGCTGCTGGTTCTGTACTACAGAGGAACACACTCCTCTCCATGAGAGCAATTAATTAGCAATTCCTCTTCCCAGTGGGAGTGTTTCCTGATCAGATTCTTGATGCAGCCAGTTAAGTGCAAAGCATCCAGTCCTGGCACGAGCCATCGGTGTGTTTGCCAGAGGCATTTCTCACCTGGAGCCTTGTGTGCTGACCAAGTGCAGCCCATAGCACCTGTCTGGTTTCCACAGTCATTGCCACCAGAGATTCATACCAGATCTAAGATAAACAAGGTGCTCAAGCCTTGTTCTCTGGAGAAGACAGTTGTGGATGAATGAAATGGGAGGGAGAATCTGTCTTCTGAGAGTCAGGACTTGGAGGGCACCAGCAGTTCTGCTCGTTTAATCTGTCACTGACTCGAGGTCGCTTCAAACTCTCCTGCCTCGATTTTCCAAGCTGAAGCTGGGGACACCTGGCTACCTTCCAGGAATTTTGTGTTGTTTAACTGTTTGGCAGTGGGGCTTTTCACTCATTAGTTCTGATGGGATTAGTTCTACCTATCACCTAGATGAAAAATCCTCAGGAAATTTGGAGCTCCATGTCAGCTGCAGGATTGGGTCCAAATCAGATTATTATCGATGAGCAGCAGCTGGACAGTGTGCACCCTTCAGAGCATTGCATTGATTTAGGAGGAGCTCCAGAACACTAATCATTGAAAGGACAGGGCTGTGTTACCTGGGTTGGCAGGTTGAGATTTGTTTGATTAGAATATATGGACTGTAGTGAATCATGCAGGTGCTGGGTGCCTTGGCATTTGCAGTGGGAAGATAGGATCGAGCACTTGTGTGCGAACCTGGGGTTTGCTTTGTGCAGGAGCATTGTATAACTGCAGGATCTGTGCCAAAGTGCCCGTTAGCAACAGGCCCCTGGACAGTGCACTCCCAGCTCTGAGCACATGAAAGCACTTTGGCCTGGGAGGAATTTTAAACGCAGAAACCAGATGATTTTTTTCGAGAATGAAAAAGGGAGGAGAGAGCTAAAATTCCGGGACATTAGTGAAATCGGTTGTAATTATAAGTCTGGCCAAGTTAGAAGGTAGGAGAAGTGTTTGTCTGGTTCCTGCTGGGATAGAGACAGTTTTGCTTTGTGCCAAGCCCTCAGAGCCATTTGCAGAGGAATGAGCTGTGTGGTAGGTGAGGGAGGAAAAGAAGAGCTGAGATGAGCTCTCAGGACTCCCTCAGTTTCCTGAAGCTCCCTGGGCTCTCCCACAGCTTGTGGGAATGCTGGGGAGAACCTACCTGAGTGAACACAGAGCTTGTGTTCCTCTTCTCTGGCACTTCCCTCCCAGGATGGTGCAGGATCAGGCCTTTGCCAGCTGGCTGGAGAAGGAGACAGAAACCATTCGGGGGCTTAGTCCCACTTCTTGAAGTGAAGGGGCAAAAAGAGGTGATTGAAAAGAGTCTTGTATCTCCTTACCCTTGAACTGACAAATTCACTGCTTTGAAAGACAGCCAGGAGATTTCTGTTTGGGAAATGGAAAAGGTTAACTGAGCTAATGAATCAGTTTTTCTAGGAAGGCAGGGGTCATGTTCCAGATCCCTGTTGCTGATGGGGCTGCACCTCTGAGGAGATCTATAGACTGTACAACCAGTTATGTGGTTGTGATGGGGCTGGCTGTAGTTCTGGCTTCAGATTAATATTTTGATTTTGGATTTGTTGCAGGATTGTGAAGTACTCTGAGCAGTTCCTCTCCAATGATCCTATCCTGTCTGGATGCCTCCCCAGCAACCCCTGGATAACAGATGACCCCGAGTTCTGGGATCTCAATGCAAAGCTGTGTGTATTTGTATTGTTTTGCCAGCTTGTGGTTTACACTGACCCTTATGCTGATAGAAATCAGGAAAGGGAACCACTGATTTCATTGTCATATCTGTTCTCTGATCATGAGCAGGGAAGTGTTCCCTTTATAACACAGCTGGGCCATGCTAAAGAAACTTGGGAATGCTCCGTGCTGAACTTCCAGCACTGCCTTCTTCAAGTGGAGCCTTCCTTAACGTTACAGAAATTCCTGAACTGATGATGGGAGTGTGCACTCAGCCCCTGCTGAGTGTGTCTCATCCTCCCCTTGGATGAGTGAACTCCACCTTTACTAGCACAGGAATGGGATATGACCAGTAACACTCAGGTGTAGCACGAGGTTCGGTGTTAACCTCGACTGGGTGCTGACAATGATTTAGCAGTTCAGGGTTCAGCTGCTCCCCTTGGTCATTGCTCACACCTCAGGCTGCTTTCTTAGGACAGACTTTGGGTTGGAGGCACACACTGGTGATATGTCCTTTCTCTCTTGGTTTTCCCTCTGGATAATATTTGCTAATTACACAGTGGCATCTCAGGGCTTGAAGCAAACAACATCTTACTGGTTCTCATGTGAGACCAGCAATCCTGTTAGAGTGATTCTGTCCCATTAGACAGCCCCAGAGGATGCCTTCCCTGAATGCCTTTATGAGAAGCAAAGCTTTGGGCAGCAACCAGTGCCTCCTCCAGAATGGGACTGAGTCAAACCTCAGGGCCAAGCTGGGCTGTCACTCAGAGAGCAGCATAAATCCCAGTTAAATCCTCATCCCGCTGCGGACCGAGTGGTTTAATTACAACTTAGTGGGTTGACTTTGTGAGCTCATTACACCATTCTGGAAAACAGAGAGTGCTGGGAAGTCCCTTGGCATTCCAACAAAGGGCATTTTGGTTTTAATTAATCTGCTAATTAGGTGGGCCACACGAAGTTGGCAGTGCTGTTTGTTTTCTCCCCGGGCAGGGTGGAAGTCCCCACCAGGATGCGTGTGGAGAGATGGGCCTTCAACTTCAGCGAGCTCATCCGAGACCCCAAAGGGCGGCAGAACTTCCAGCTCTTCCTGAAGAAGGAGTTCAGCGGTGGGTCTGCTGTGTCCCTGTGTCCCTGGGCCGAGGCAGTGGCAATGCCACCCAGTGCAGGCAGAGAAGGGCTGTTGGAGGCAGCGGCTGTGCAGCCAGGGCAGTGGTACCATCTAGTGGCACGGGACACACGGTACAGCCGGGACATTCCCGCCGTGTTTAGATGAGGTTTTAGGAAGGAATTCTCCCGTGGGAGGGTGGGGAAGCCCTGGCACGGGTTGCCCAGAGAAGCTGTGGCTGCCCCATCCCTGGGAGTGTCCAAAGCCAGGTTGGAGCAACCTGGGCTAGTGGAAGGTGTCCCTGCCCATGGCAGGGGGTGGAACAAGATGATCTTTAAGGTCCCTTCCAACCCAAGCCATCCTAGGATTCTGTGATTCCTCCTGGAGAAGCTGGAACTGGCTGAACTCACAAGCTCTTAGAGGTGTCAGTGGGCAGAGAGCAGGGGAAAGCTGTTTTCCTCCTTCGGTCCCAAGAGGATTTTCCAGCTGGCTGAAGAGTTGGAGAGATCGATTTAGGGCCAACACATATTGAGCCAAACAATTTCAGCTTAGGAGTTAATAAATGGGATTGTGTTTTCCTCAGTCTCACTCTCTGCCGATTGTCTCCTTGTTATGCAGGAGAGAATCTGAGTTTCTGGGAAGCGTGTGAGGATCTCAAGTACGGAGACCAATCCAAGGTCAAAGAAAAAGCAGAAGAAATTTACAAGTGAGTGTGAAAATTTTACATTCTTAAACTCTTTGTACACGAGTCCCACCACCTTCCACTGGCTGTCATTCTCCAAATGATTTATTCCTGAAACTTTTCTGTGTAACCTGTGGCTGTCTTATGACCCCCCATAGGAAAGGAACCTTTGGAGATGAAAGCAGAAGTGTTGTTCTGTTATGTTGGTACTTTTCCTCTCTGTTCTCCACTATGACATTTCAGTATCAGCATGTAATTTAAATAGCAGTGTGGAATGGCAAAGATCATGGGGCTGCCATGAGGAAAGTGGAAAGACCCTTTTGCTTCCAGTGGGTTAAAATTTGGTTTATAGCTCAAGAGGAAGTGTCTGCATGTCTCTGGACATGGAGATTGCCCAAGATCAGGACAGCAAATTGAGTGGGGAGCTGAAGGGACTTTTCCTTTCGTGCATGGGCAGGAATCCCCATGAATTCCCCAGTTGCTAATGGCACTGTGGATCCCTCCTCCATGCAGGCTCTTCCTGGCTCCAGGAGCACGGCGCTGGATTAACATCGATGGCACAACAATGGGCATCACAGTGAAAGGCCTCAAGCACCCTCACAGATACGTTCTAGATGCTGCTCAGACCCACATTTACATGCTGATGAAAAAGGTTTGTTATTTGTTTCCAAAGCCTAAGAGGGATTCCAGTCCTCTGGACCTTTCCCAGTGCCTTTGTGTGTTATCAGCTGTCTCTTTCAAGGGGCCTTTGTTTGAAAATCCCCCGAGTTTGCTGAGTTAAGCAAGTGCTGCTTCAGGCCTTTGTGTTTTGCTGCTGCTTCTTCCCTCTAAGGCAGCCTGTCTCCAAGGTGGTGGGGGTCAGGTGGCTGCTGGAAGTCCTGCTTTCTGATTCCACCAGCTCATGCACATTGCACTGAAAGCAGCAGAACCAGACTGATTTTTCACCCCTTGATGAAAAGTTTGGCTCCTGAAATACAAGCTCCTCACCTTGCAGTGACTGTGACACCCTGCTGGCCTGGGTTAAGCTCCGTTCAGATCTTTTGAGCTGGGTCTTACCTGCGAAGCTTTATTGTGAGATGGAAAATCCTGGGAATTTTACACCAAGATGAAAGGGTATTGGTTTAAATAGCTACATTTGCCTGAAAGATGCAAAGTCCCTTGGGCTGCTGGGGGGGATTATCCAGTTCCCAGCCTCCCTGGCTCCTGAGCAGCTGTATTTGGTGGTGATTTTAATAAGGGTGTTTGCAGCCCATAACTACCAGTTTCTCTTTTTTCTCCTAGTAGGACTCCTATGGCCGCTATTTAAAGTCTCCAATATACAAGGAAATGCTGGCCAAGGCTGTTGTGCCACAAGAGACTGTCAAAAAAAGGCAAGTGAAACTGGCTGTAATTGTGGGGTTTGTTTTCCTTGTTGTAGCAAGGGTAGAAAAAGCCCAGGTTGCAGCAAAATTACTATGATTTAGATGTTCTCTTAATTAAATAAAATTTTTCACTGAGAAGATGCTTTGCTTTGAGACTGGTGGTGCTGTTTATTCATGAGCCCTTTGGAAGTGGCTTGTGTACAGTCAGAATAGACGTGACAACTCTCAGCTGCCTCCTCTCTTGGGTCTGTTTAGAAGGGCTGTGACTGTGGAATTAATCATGGCTCCTTTCCTGGAAGGAGAGAGCACTGTGTCCTGGGCATGGGAAAACTCCTGCCCATGAAACATTTGACTGCCAGAGCAGAGCCAGAGCCAGGGTTCAGGATCCTCTGTGGGATCTGCTCAGCTCTGCCTGGACAAAGCTGCTTAGGGGAGGTGACAAGCACATAGAAACAAACAGCACCTTGCTTGTGAGTGGCACTTGGCACAAGGTGGATGCCCTTAGAATTGGGTTTTTCCTGAGCAAGGTGAAGATTGTACAGCAAATTTAGGCCATTTGAACTGCAGTTGCTCCTAAAGCTGAGTGGGCAGTGTCAGAGCCAAGCTGGGTGATGTGCTCCTTTCTCTGTTCCTCTTCCACTCGCCAACCCAGCAAGCAAGAAAGAGGAATTGTGGACTTTCACGCTGTTGTTTCATCTAAAGCCTATTTCAAGGCAGTGGAAAAAGCCCTGCTGCTGACTTGCCTGGGGTCTGGTTAGTTTGTCCCTGAGCCACACATCACGAGGCCGCTGGCTGGCGCTGGTTGATCCTGGTGGCTGCCTTCGTGCTTGTCAGTGCTTGTTCTGGACACTCAGTACTCAGCATCCTGTAAAGCTGGAGAGCTGGTGCCTCATCCAGAGCTGGGTTAACTCTTGTTCCCAGTGCTGCTGCAAGTGGATTTGCTGTAGCAGAGAGCAGGTGGGGTTTTTGGATATCACAAAGAAACGGCCATACAGGTCTCTGTCTTGATCTTACTTAGGATACCAGAGAAAATTCCACTGATGTACACTGTTTGGCTCCACAACCAGTGTGTTTGCATATAACAGGAGGAGTGTGATTGGGCACTGGAGCCCCTCAGGAGCAGGACCAGCACTGCCTTTACGCTTTTAGCAGTTCTGTAGCTGACCTGTGACGATGAGTCACCCAGTCCTGCTTTGAACCACCTCCTCTGCATTTTGCACTTCTTTATCCGCCCCTGTGCCCGAGCTTGCCCTCCTGGTGACTTTGCTTACCCGGGGTGAGTTTTTGGTGCCCTTCTCCACACTAACACCCTGCTCCTTTCCTTCACTCCCTCCCAGCACCGGCTTGTTCGGGCGCCGCCACCTCCGCTCCAGCCCCAGCCCCATCATCCTGAGGCAGCAGGAGGAAGAGGCCAAAGCCAGGGAAGCCGCCGCCACCGTGGACATCACGCAGGTCATGAGCAAGCTGGACCGCAGGAACCAGCCCCAGCCTCCCAAGTAGGCTCTGAGCCCCGCAGGGCACAGCGCAGGGAAAAGACAAGCCGAGGCCGGTGTTGAGCTTCGTCTCCCCTTCCTGAAGGTGTCAGTGCTGCTTTAGGTTTCCCAGGCCGGCTCTCTGCCATCAGCCGGCTTCCCGCACGTTGCCATGGCTTCTGGAGAGCAGATGTCGCTTCCCAGGCATGCCAGGCAGGGAGTGCTGGCAGGGCCGGGCTGCTGCCTGTGCCAGGCTCGGGGGGCAGGACCCCGGCTCCCCCCACACACACCTCGGAGGGGAGATGACTTCTGCCTGTCCCGAGATTCCCCCCGGGAGGCTGCGTAGCCCAACTGCCTCTCCCTGCCTCCTGCTCTTCGGGGAGGTGGGATGGCACCCAGTAAAGTGATGCCCTTTCCAGTCCTTTGGGTCCAAGCCAGCCTTCCTGGGAGCAGAGGTGGATGACCCCGAGGGGAGCAGGGAGAGGTGACCCACCTCAGAGTGTCCATGCTGGCTTCCATCCCCTGGGGGAATGTGCACGTTCCCAAGGGGTGCATCTGACACCTTCTGAGAGGAGTACACCCCTCACTCCAAGTATCCTGCATTTCCCAGCTAATGCAACAGGAGCACAGGCAGAAGAGCCAGGGAGGCTCCTTGCTGAGTGTTTCTGAAGCTTTGGTTGAATTTGAATGTCACTCCCAGATCCTCCCAGCACGCTGGAGATGATCAATGAGAAGCTCTGCTCTCCCTGTGCCCTGAGCTGGGTGTGCAGGTGCAAAGAGCCACCCCTTGCCAGAGCCTGCACGAGACCCTGAGAGATTTTATCAAATCCTTCCCACCTCTTGTCTTGTCTTTTTCCTGCTCTTCTATTTTGTCTTGTTAAAAAACCCAACAGGAGGTAGTTCCAGTTGTAGCCCAGAGGCAAGAGAGGACAGGGTAGAGGTGTTAAGAGCTGATTTCAACTTAAAGTAGTGTTTTTATTTGCTCTGTCTCTTTTGCTCTGTGGAATGAGGCAAACTAAAATACTATTTTAGTGCTAAAGAGCTCGGAGAGATTCCAGGCTTTGCTGGGAAAGCACAGCATGTCTGGACCAGGCCAGTGATTACCAGAAGTGCAAAGATTGCTGCAAAGCCCAATAAAGGGAATTGGGGGGACAGAAAATCTTCCTTGTTTGTTAGAATTTTAGGGAAGTAGAGGGACTGTGTGGAAGCACTGAGGTATGGGAAGCTGCTTCTCTCTGGTTTGTATTGTTCATCCATTTTAAATACTGGTAGGATTTTACAGGAAATGGGAGATCATAGGATCATTGGATTGGGTTGGAAGGGACCTTAAAGATCACCTTGTTCCACCCCCTGCCATGGACAGAGACACCTTCCACTAGACCAGGTTGCTCAGAGCCCCAGCCAGCCAGGCCTTGGACACTTCCAGGGATGAAAGCTGGAGAAAGCTGGGTGGGGAGGGGGGCCCTCAGATAATGGGGTGCATGCAGACCAGCCCCTTGCAGCCCTGGGGTCCCCAGGTCCATGCAGACCAACTGCCTGTGAAGAGGGGGGCAGTCAGGATGTCAGTGTGTCCCAAAACAGCCTGAACAGTGACTCCTGCCCTCCCCATGTGTGTTACCAGGGGCAGAATCAGGGCTGCACAGTCTGATCTGGTGTCACTGCAGAACTCATCTCCTTCTCTCATGGCTGAGCCAGGGAGATTTTCCTGACCTTTATTAACCTATCGGTGATAAACCTTCTTAGAGGAATTGAAACCGAGTTGCCCAAGACTTTCACTCTGATGTCAAGGCCTGTGCTGTCTCTGCTCTTACTCCTGGTGGAAGCAAAGGCACATTTTGCAATGCTCTGCAGGGGAGCAGGATCAGCCTTTTCTTTAATTCCTCTTAAAACCCCAAGGCTTTGTTATGTCAGGCGCTGAGCACCATCAACTTACCTTGACATAAGAGCACTGAAAGATACTCCAAAACCTGGCAGGGTTGGTCCAAAGCTCCTTGGCTGTGATGAGCTCTACAGTCTCTCCAGAGTTTGCGTAACATGGAGCACTGAGCATGTTGGGATTGCCAGGATGTAGTAACATGTGGAAGATCAAGTCAGGGTATAAATAATAAATAACAAATCTGTGTGTTCTAGTCAGTCCCTCTGATTCTACTTCTATTTTGTCTGCTGCTTTGCTTGTTATGTTCTCTGTACCCATTCCTTTCTCTGAGTTTTTGTCATCTCTGCTTTGCACCGCTGTTCCCCTGGCATGGGTTAGTGTGGCACGTTCAGGAGTCACTGTGTTTGTGGAACACCAGTCACTGCTTGTGGAACACCTGTCTGACACACACAGGCAGGGGCTGGCTCTGCTCTGCCACAGGCTGAACGAGCTGGCACAGCCCAGCCTTCTGCTCCTCACAGCCCAGCCTTCTGCTCCTCGTCCCTCGCTGCTCAGTCCCCGAAGAGGAAGGTCACCTGGTACAAGCTGAACTTCACTTTGTGCCAGAAATTGTTTGTTTCCATTGGAAATCAGCAATGTGTTGTTTCGTTTCTTGGTCATCTCTCCTGCCCATTCATCTGTCCAATAAAAATAAATGTAGAAAATGGAAGAAGAACCAAGTTCGTCTTCTCTGTCGCGTCTCAGTGTGTTCATTGCTCACTGCGTCATCACTGCATGTGTGTGTACATGTTCTCTGTGTGCCTCTGCACTCAGCCCTTCTCCTTGGGCACTTGAGCTGCATTTCATTTCTGCTGGGAGTGAGTCCTTGGGAAATGGGAGGGGACCCAGCATGCAGCTTGTCCTCTACTGCTTGTCCTGTGCTTGTCCTGTCCAGTTTATACTTGGGCTTGTCCTGAGGGCTGAGTGAGCTGAGCTGGAGCCTCCACAGCCCCAGCCAGAGACAATGGGGGCTTCAGCACAAGATGTGCTTTGTATTACCAGTCGTCAGGGCTCGGGCTCAGAGTGTGTTCCTTGGGCACGGCAGCAGCCAGCGCAGTGCTGCCCTGGGTGTGACATGGCTGTGGTGTTCATAACCAAGATCACATTCTCGGGATGACAGGCTCCCCCGTGCCTGGAGCTAATCCTTGTGAGGAATGAGACAAGCTGGTGTCTCCTCCAGCATCCCAGTGGGTGTGGGGCCGGATCTGTCAGCACCCAGAGGCTGGTAGCAATGACCCCGTTGCTTTCCGTAGGCAAGTTGTGACACCTCCACGCTCCTGCTGGAGGGCAGGGAAGGGGAAAGAGCTGCAGGGTGGGGACACTGGCACAGGCCTGGCTGGGGTGGCTGACAGCTGCCTCCCAGCTGAGCCCTGTCTCTCCTGGCAGCACTGTGGCACTGGGCCCTTCTCCAGAGAAGCAGAGGGCTCGTTCTCCTGATGGAGCCTGGAGAGACCAGCCACCAGTGTGCCACCGCCGAGCCTGACTGAGCCTATCTCCTTTTCCTCCCACAGCCGTGCCACCTCGCCTCCCAGGCCCCTCGCCCGGCTGCCCACACTGGCACCAGCACCCCTCCTTTGCCCACCCTGCCTCCAACCCCGCCGGGCTCCCCGGCCCTGCCCCAGGGCCCCGCTTGCCCCTCGCCCACCAGCCTGGCCCTGGACAGCGGCGGCACCGCGGGCACCCTGCAGGACCCCCGGGGGGCCGGGCCCGGACCCTTCCCCTCGTGCAGCAGGAGGTCCCTGGGCCGGTTCCTGAGGAGGGGCTGCTGGACCTCGCCCACCTTGGCTGCGCTGTCGCCCCGGTGCCCGGCCGTGCCCCACGGGAAGGTGCAGCCGCTGGGAGAGCGGGAGCGGCGGCTGCACCCGGACACCAAGGTGGTCAGCAGGTCAGTACTGCCCGGGCACCTGGGCATCCTCCCCTCCACCACCACTGCTCTTTGTAATTAGCCAGAGGTCTCCAAGAACCCACCCAACAGCTGCCTTTCCTACCCTTACTGCTAAACCCCACCAATCCCACCTGTGCCACCTAAATCCCGACCAGGCTCTGGAAGTGTCTCTTCCCCCTGTCTCCACACCTACTGTCCACATTGGATGTGTTTCTGATGGGATCGGGGCAGGAGCTCACTCCGGTGGTGCCTCTGCTGTGCTCACACCTCCTGTTCAGGGGTGCAAAACCCCAGGTTTTACTTTTAGTCCCTCAATTTGGAAAACCACTCGTGTATTTGTGTTTGTTCTCGAGCGCTGGTTCAGGTTTGCTTTAGTGGTTTCAAGTCAGAGGAGACCCAGAAGTGACAAGGGAGGAGAAATCTTGAGGGAGAGTTGTGAAGCATTTATTGCTCTGGGGCAGGAGGTGTGAGAGGGGGGATTTTTTCCAGGAGAGGCTCTCCCTGTTGGAACCAAACCCTGGCCATGTCCCTCACTCGGAGCACCATGTCCCTGCTCTCAGTTAACCCACCTCTACTGCTGACTGAGTGGATGAGTCCACATTATAAATTCAGAAGCACAAACCTGGGGGCTCCTGCTCCACCTGGCTCCGTGCTCCGGAGCTGTGTCACACGGCTTCTCAACTTCAAAGGGGTGGGAGCTCACATTCCCCTCGTTTTCCCTCTCTGTGGGCTCGTGCCTGGGCGCTTTGCTTTGGGATTTGGGGTTTGAACTGCAGAAGTCTCCAAGCCGGGCTCGGTTCGCTGCCTCGGAGCACATCAAAAAGTGCCGTGTGTGTGTGATGAGTCTCTATTTCACAACACAGCTTCTTCCAAGTCAGAATGGACGCGCCTTCGGAGAGCCGAGTGTGCCCCGAAGGCCCCGAGGAGGGGAAGGACGGACACCCCCGGGCTCGTAAGGACTCCACGAAGGAGCTGATCTGCCCCTGGGAGACCCCCATGGAGGAGGGGAGAGCTGGGTAACGAGCACCCCCGGCACGGATGCTCTTTCCAGGCCCGAGACCGCAGTGGGTCAGCACGTGGACCATGTTGGAGAACTACATCAGAGCCATCCCTCAGCATCGGGGGTGCTCAGACCACCACAGCGACGGACAACAGACCCTGCAGTGCCCGTTTGTAATCCAAGAGCTCAGAGTGTTTCTGGACTGGTTTCATTTCCTATCTTTGGTATATCCAGGTCTGTTCACAACAGACTTCTCGATAAATGAACCTTTTTCCCAGCCTTGGAGCAGATGGAGAGTGTATGTGTGTGTGAATGTCCTGGAAACGGTGTCTTGTTGGAGTTTCTTGCTTGGCCATGAGGTGTCAGCACACTGAACCCAGCACAGCTGGAGCAGGGCTGGCAGGGGTTTTTCACAGCCCGACTCAGGCTGCAGTGCCAAGATTGGGGCGTGTTTGTGTCCCCAGCCTGGGTCCACCTCTTATTAATAACAATCTTTTAGTTTAAAAGCAGGTTTACTAAGACACAGATGATTGCTGGGGAAAATAAAGTGCCCCCTCATGAGAAGGTGTGTGGCATACCATCGTTCCTTCATCCACACCTAAACTGATCCCAGAGGGCAAGGAGTGCAGAAGGGAGAGCAGAGGCTCCAGAGCCCTCCTGCACTAGCTCCAGCTTCCCAATGCATGGGTTTGAAACCATAGCTTGAACTGCACCCCAGAAACACCTTGGGAAGATCCAAACCAAATTTTGGGACCCTCCAAACTTAGATTGATGCACTGCCATGGCCTTTATCTGTGCTGACATCAGGAGTGTCGGACCATTGCCTTCCTTATGTTGTGTGGTGTTTGAAGGTGGTGTTTCATTCACGTGGAGGGGTTCCCTCAGTGTGTGTGCTGTGGGTCACTGTTCTGTAGCTTGGCCATGACCTGTGACTTCTGATGTTGCTGTTTTGTCCTTTCTGATTATAAATGGAGCTTTGCCTGTGTGGCTGCCGTCGTTCCTCACTCCTGCTGTGGGATTTAAATCTCTCCTCACACGTGCTCAGTGCTCCCCATTTCCCCCGGGCCTGGGGTGACACTTCTCATCACAGGGCAGTTTGGGAAGGTCAAGAGGCTGTTTCTGTCTCCAAAGACTCTTTCCCAGGGGAGCTGAGGGTTGGGCAGGAGGCTGATGACCCACACTGCCCGTGATGCTTCTCTTGTAGAAATGCACATTGGCTCTCGCTGGCTTTGCTCTGTCAGAGGGACATGGTCCTGCTCCACGGTCACTGGTGGTGGCACCTATTATTGATGACACAGAATGTCGTGTCTTTTGTGATTTTTTTTGTTAATATTGTTACTCAGCCACTCCTGATGGGACATTGACAACATATGATCCAGGAAACATGACAGGAAGACATTGTGATGTGTAACAGTTACTAATATGATATTTAATGTGCATATGACAGGAGCCATCCTACTGTTAATATTTCTCTCGTTGGCTTGGGGCTCATCTTGGGAATCTCATTGCCTTCTACTCCTCATGTTCATCTTCTACACCAGAGGAAGGACTTCAGGATCCAAAAGTGCTGCTCTGTCGGGGCTGGGATGCAGTGACACCCAGACAGTCAGGTACATCTCTATCCCAGAGGCCAGCACTGGGGATTCCCAACATTTTTCCCTTCAGGGTATGGCTTTTTTCCCCCAATATCTTTCAACTTGAGAACTCCTGCAGCTTTTTCCTGTGGGAGGAAAAAGGAGGGTGCACTGCCTTGTGCACCTCAAGCCAGCGCCTTGCTCTCCTCCCTTCTCCCGTGGACCCCCCCAGGTGCCTGCTGAGTGCAGGAGGAACAAGACAGCTCCAGAGGCCCTGGATCCCTCCTGCCACCGCTCTGTGCTCGCACGGTGACATCTGAGGCTCTGCCCCCGCTGGGGGCCTGGCGTGCTGGAGTCGGGAGCGCTTTCAGCTCTGGCAGTTCAAATCCCCTCGCTGTGCAGGAGCCCACTTAATGCTGCCTGCAGTCACCTGGAGGAATTAGCTCACTGCAGCAACTTAGACATCCAAGGTATTCCGATAATGTGAGGGATGTGTGAGGTTAATGACTGGAAAAAGTGATCGCTCCCTGTGGGCAGTTTCTCAGAAAACTCCCTGCTGCTTGGCTGACAGAAGAAAGGAGACTCCGGCAGCGGCGGCAGCAGTGAGGAAGCCCCGTCCCCTCTCCACAGCAGCTGCACAGCCCCACGAAGCAGCCATGGCCCTGCTCCAGCTCCCGGAGGTGCTGGAGGAGCTCCCACGCTCCAGGGCCGAGCTGCTGTGCTGCAGGACGGGCTGCGGTGGTTGTACGTGGATATTCACGGAATGAACTAGGAAGGAAGACGCTTATCCCAGTGGTTCTCCAAGTGCTGCACTCCCAGGTGTGGAGGTCTCACACCCCAGGTTGGGTTGGGCTCCTCCAGCATCCTCCACTCAGGCTGACCCAGGGGATTTGTTGTATGGGCCAGCCTGGAAAACAAGAGCAACTTCTGGGGTTCCCAGCTCTGTGAGGGCTCTTCCCAGGCTGCCTCAGCCACCAACCTCAAGGGGACACTGTTGGGATAGGATGGGAGTGAGTTCCAGGCTGGTGATCCTCAACCTCTCGCTGGAGCCTTGAGTGGGAGGTGGATACTGTGAGGGGCTGCCAGTTTTGGAGGAGCCCCACTCTGACCGTGCCATGGGGCTGGGGTACAGAGGAGAGGGGTGTGGGGGGGCATGGCCAGCTCGGAGAACCTGGTTAAAATATCCAGATTAAAGATCTGTTTTCGAGGCAACCGGCATGTCTCAGATCTCCCCTCAAGCCTGACATTTCACTGCCTCCTCTCCAGCTGGGCCACACGGCTGAACACACCGAGGGGCTGTTCCCTCTCCGAGGTCTCGAACTGTGCATTGCTCAAGCCTCATGAATTTAAAAATGGAACAAAGAATGCTCAGCATCCAGCAGGATCAGGCCTCGGGAGCAGGAAGTACCAGCTGGCTCAGGAGAGGGCTTGTTCCCATGGGATTCCCAGTGTGGTTTTGGCAGGCGGCGTGGTTGGGATAGCTCCGCGAGCAGGCTCTTCCTGCCTGGAATGCCAGCCCTGGCAGAACAGCTGACTCAGAGCGTGACAGCTCTTCACAGCATCCCCTTCTGAAAGGAGCTGTCAGGAGAGCCCCTGACACCGCTGCCTCTACATTTTGTGAGGGTGGCTTGAAAGCCGAGCTGTAAACCGAGCCCACGTCACGGTGCTCTTGGAAACGCCGCTCCGGGGGCGGAATTCACCTCTGAGCGGGGCTGCATCCCGTCACAGCCCATCCCTGCTCCCGGAACGCGGTGGCAGCCCAGCCAAAGAGGTTCCTGCTCCATTCACCCAGCACCTGAACACCTGAGTTAGGATAAGTATGTTATGAAAGAACCATCGTGACTTGGCTTTTCGGGTGCAGGAGCTTCAGGGATGCAGGGACAAACCCAGCCACCAGGGTGATTTTCCCCTTGCCAACAGTTTTATGCATTTTGCAATACACCAGAAGCAGAGGTGAGCACCTCTCTTTTAGGCTGAGGTTCCCAGATCTGTTCTGCACCACACTAAGGAGTAAAAGATAAGCTCTTGCAAGTCAGTTTACTTTTTAAAATTCATGTTGCCATAGCAGCTCAGCACACTGTCTCAAGTCCTCCTTCTTGCAAAACTTTGATCACCATGAAAACAGAATTATGTTGTTCTCCAACACATTCTACATATAGATATACAGAAGTTCCCATAGTTCATGCTTCAACACCTCTGCAAAGACCTCTTTTATTTCTCGCTCACAAAGAATTTCTCTGGCCAGAGGTCAGTATTTTAAATCTTGGTTTAAAGCCATCCCCTCAGCACCTCTGTGGTCTCACTGCTTGTGTTCCCAGTTGAGGTTCTGGTCCCAGTGGTTTCTAACATGCTCTGGTACACCACAGAACTAAACCCAGCCACCAACTTCTGTCCTCAGGATCGCAGGAATACCCTCCTCCCTTGGCTCTGCTCCAATCTCTTCCCTGAAGTATTGAAAGAGCACAAATTGCCCTGAAATAACAACAACCCATTTGTTGTTATCCAGCAGAAGCTCTGAGCTATATTATCCTTGCTCACCCCATCACACTGGGTTTCCACTGTCAGAGGGAAAGAGCCAGTAGCGCTTCTTAGGATGGGATGAATCACCTTTGGGAATGGTTTATTCCCTCCTTGGCTCTAGGGCACTAACTCAAGGCTGGACACAGCTCCTGTGTGGGTAGGATTTGGTGACATCTCATACCTGGGTGGCATCACCTGACACCTGGGGCTTTAATGACAATTAGTGCATCCAATGTGCAGGGTGCAGGCACCTGCTGCAGCTCCAGGATCTGTGCTCTGGCGCTCTGCAAGCTCTGCTTTCAGCCTTGGGACACTGGAATCATAGACCATGGAATGGTGAAGGCTGGAAAAGCCCTCTGAGATCATCACACCCAACCATTAACAGCACCACTGTATTCACCTCCAAACCACGTCCCCAAGTGTCACATCCATGTTTTTTGCACACTTCTAGGAATGGTGACTCTCCCCGTTGTCTGTCAGTTTGAAGCTATTGGGAAGCCATTCCCTCCTGTCCTGTCACTGTAGGCTCTTGTAAATAGTCTGTCTCCATCTTTCTGGTCAGGTGTCCCATTTTTCCAGCTGTATTCATGCTAGCAATACTGGAAAAGACAGAGATGAGGGAAAAAAAAGAAGGGATTTAGTCTAAAGATAAACAAATTTGGAATAACAGCCTACACAGTCATTTGGTTAAACAGCACATTACCCAGAGCTCTCCTTTTGCTGTTGTTGTTCACATGAATCCATCTCCTCACCCAGAGAAGACCCTCCCAGACCAGGACTGGGAAAGGTCAGTGGGATTTTTATTAATGCTCATAGCCAGATTTCTTCCAGTCAGCCCTTTTTTCCCCCCCAATAACTGAAGGGGGAGAAAAAAATAGAAAAAAAAAAAAAATGAAGAGGAAGAAAAAATTGGGGTAAAAGTTGAAGAACACTTTAATTTATAAGAAAAAGAACTAAATAATTGATGCAGTCATGGTGCCAAAGGTAATTTCTGCTGCTCCCTCTATCTCACAAAGACATTTAGCATTGATTGAGATCAAAGTATCAAAAACCCCTGCTGCTGAGCTGAAAGGCAAAACTTTCGGCTGCCTTTCTCCGCTCTAATAATATCGTCTTTATGTAGTTAATAAACTGCACACTTCAGTCAAACTATATCATTACAGAAGACTTAGGGAGCTAATAATTTAAAAGCAAAGAATTGCCTCTGTTCTTTGCTTTGAACTAAACAACATTCTGTTGAATGAGGGGGACATCAAAGCTTTGTTACTATTACCAATGTGGCTGGAGCATAGGGCCGCACAGAGTGTGTACTTCAGTCATCAAGAGAGAAAAAAAAAAAAAAGATTAAAGGTATTGGCTTATCAACCCACAGGCAGAACCAGGTGTTTTCTTTTCTGCTGTGCAAGCATCAGGTGGTTTGCTTATCAATGAGTTTTCTTGTTAAATAGATGTACATGACTTAGGCTGATCCCTCCGATCCTGCGGCCCTTTTCTCTTCTGAGCCATCTTTGAAAAAGTTGGGCTGAGGGGCTGTTTGTTTGCAGGAGGATGGATAATTGGGCCTTTTGTCCGGGGCCAGCTCCTGTTTCTGCTCTGCTGACGCTCTCCCATTGTGCCGTGCTCCACTGCAGCGGGAATCCTCCCCGATCCCACCTTCATCCCTGGTCCCACCTTCCTCCCTGATCCCACCTTCATCCCTGGTCCCACCTTCATCCCACACACGTGCCATGGGGCAGCCACCCCAGCATGTGGGGCAGCCCCATCCTCTGTGGATGCACCAGCAGGGGGTTTGGATTAGATGTCAGGAAAAAGATTTCACGGAAGGGGTTGTAAAGCATTGGAACAAACTACCCAAGGAAGTGTGAAGACCCACCATCCCTGGAAGTGTTCAAAAAATGTGTGGATGTGGCACCCGGGGTTTAGAGGTGAACATGGCAGTGGTGCCGGGTTCGTGGTTGGATTTGATGTTCTTAAAGGGCTTTTCCCACCTTAATAATTCCATGATTCATCCCCCACCTGCTGCCTCATCGCCACCACTTCAGCTCCTCCTTGGCAGTGCTGGCCCTGCTCTCCCAGGTCAGGAGAACTGTGTCCCTGCAACTCAGGGAGACCCTCTGGCATGGCTGGGAGCGAGGAAGGATCAGTTCTGCTCCACTGCTCCCTGTGTGGGCAGCAAAGGGAGAACCTGTGTCCTGCTGCTGCCTCCTCTGAGAACTGTTTTTTCCCCAGCCAATGGTTTGGGAAGAGCTGGCTCTGCCAGGAGTGGGTGTCCATGGAGAGTCTGAGCATGAGGACCCTGAACTCCTTGTTGGGTGTGTGAATCACTCACATTCATCCCAGCAATGCATCCTTGCCAGATGTTTTTTCTCCAAGGATGGTACTGGGGGACAGAAGGGTTTTCCTTATAAATCCCACTGAAACACAGTGTCTGTTCTGGACTTTTGGCAGGGGTAGAGAAACCAGTCCAAGGAGCCTTCAGGAGCTCACCTCCCACCCATCCCTTTCCTGCCATGGCCACATCTGTCCACGTTGGGTGTCTGGGTCTGACTCCAGGTTGGACTTTCTTTGGGCTTTGGCTGGAGACACCTGAGTGTGGGGCTGTGGTGTGAGCCCTGGGGTCTCACCAGAAGAAATCAGGTCAGCCATGAGGTCAGCACTGGAGAGGACGTGGCCTCTAAGCCCCCCTGCTCTGATTTCCTGGGCTGGAAGGAGCCCTGGATGCTCCAGGCAGATCTGGGAGCTGGCAATTTGCTCTGGGCTCTATTATGGGACACTTATACTTCTTAAATGCTACTTTTCATTTACATCAAAAACTCTCCTTGGTTCTTGACAGTCTGGGTCTCATCCCCTATTAAAGACTGGAATTTAAAAAAGCAGAAAATAATGGCTTATTTCAAAGTAACAATCCAAGTGCTTTTTGAAACACTGTCCTTATTCAAAACCACTTAAATTTATACATATTTCTGAGTCGTTATTATCCTCAGAGGCTGAACCAATTTGGATCTTGATTTCTGCAAGTGTTCTCCTTGATTTCTGTGTCAGAAAGTTGAGCTGCAATGTGAGCAGATTGGACATTAACCATAGGTAACAAATGGTTTCCTGGGAATTATTGCTGAAGTTATTCTTTAAAATACTTTGAAAAGCCAGTCACTACAGGGAGAAAATTCAGGGAGCAAAAAGACTTCAGGAAAGGGATGATCTTCTGATTTTATCCTGTCGAGGTGCAGGCTGGAGCATGTGCCTGAGCACGTGTGGACATGTGTTCATGGGTGTGCTTTTGAGGGCTTCCTTCTTTTCTCCGTGGAAGTGGCTTTGCCATGCCAGGAGAGTGGTATTTTAGACCCACTGAAGGGCTCTTTTTGCCTTTAATTCTGGTAAGATTAGAGTTTTCATTTCTGAAATGGAAGAGGTTCTTCTAAGCAGGTACACACAAAGTTGACAGGCATTCTATGATCAGAATCATGTAAACAATATAAATATAATGTAATGATTGTCCATTGCTCCTTCTGCAGGTTAATGGGTGACCTTTGTTTGAGGACAGTAATAATCAAATGAGGAGGTGGGAAAAAAAAGGTCTTCTGCTTTTTCATGTGCAGTCGTGGAGCCAAAGCTTTCAGAACTGTTCACTGAAATGTTCTCATCTACCAGGAAGGCTTTGAGTTGGTTTGGGCTCATCAGACTGATGCCAACCTGGAGTGTGTCACAGCTGAGTCAACCTGGTTGTCTCTCAGAGGCCAAAGGAGAACCTGATGTCTTCTGCTTGGCTTGTTTGGGCTTTCATTGATCACAGAATCACTGAATCATCAAGGCTGGAAGAGACCTTCCAGATCACTGAGTCCAACCATCACCCCAGCACCACCATAATCACCCCCAAAACCATGTCCCCAAGTGCCACACCCAGACACCTCTTGAACACTTCTAGAGACAGTGACTCCACCACCTCATTCCAAAGCCTGACCACTGCCGGGATCTATTGGACACAACACCCAAGATTTGCACCCAGAAATCAGAAGGAGGTGGGTAATATTTAATACAACCTCTAGAGCAAACTGCTTAATGCAAATCCTAGAGTGTAGTGTCTGTCTGTCTCTCTACAGCCAAACTCATCCATGGAATGGCTGTTTCTGCAGAATTCGTTCACAACAGTGGAGAGAGGTTTCTGGCTGGACAGAGCTGCAGTGCTGAAGGCTCTGGAGCCAACCTTTGCAAGATCTGGTAACACAAAGATAATAAAGCGGCTCTGATGGAGTGCAAGGCAGAGTGAAGCTTGTCTTTAGCCTTTACCAAACCCACTGTCAGTGCCTTTGCCTTTGCACAGCACAGCTCTTCGCAAAGCTAATTGGGTTAGTGCCTTGCAGGGGGCTTTCAGTGTCTGCAGGAGATGGGCTGCTGCAAACACCTTCCCCTTCAAGGCACACAGCGTTGCCTTTTTCACACCACAGCTCTCTCCCTGCCTTCTGTTCTCGAAAAGCAAAAGTCCCAGGCTGTTCTTCAGTATCAGCCATTACAGTGTTTCAGCTCTTTCCTCCCAGCCATTTTCAAATGTTCAACTTAAAAGGAAAATGTTTCATTTTAGGCCAAATCCCCCCCCCCTCCTCCTCTCCCTTTTCCCTCTCTTCTCCTTCGTCCCCCCCCCCTCCCCTTTTCTCTGGAAGAAGAACAAAGTCATTCAAATCAGGAAGCTGAGGAACTCCATGTATACTTTCCACTGGGACCTCGATCCCTACTGGTTTGGCATGATTTGATTGAAGTGTAATTTAATCCTTCATCATTTGTCATAATGTCATTTATATATAAAAACAACACTGCATCCAAACTTCAGATCAGCACCGAGGAGCTCTCCAGGAGGGATGGAAACAGGGACGAGGAGCAGGCTCTGCTGATGGAGAGGAGGGTGAGGAGCTGGCAGGCAGCATCCCACTCTCTGGGCAGGCACCAGGATGGAGCCTGAGTAGCTAAGTCAGGTTATGTGATGTTAGTGAAGAAGGATCTGGACTTACAGCAGAATGAAGGGGTGACTGTGAGCATATCTCTGTGAAAGAGTTCAGGTTTTGTGGGTGAAATACCTGGGCAAAGGTGAAAAACCCAGGCCAGAGACTGGAGCATGTTTGCAGGTGCCCTGGTAAGTGCAGTGATGGTGGTGTCACTGCTCTCTGTCAGCAGCTGGAGGGAGGTAGGGCTGGAGTCTACACACCTCAAACCTCATCTCTATTTGTGGTAGAAGGGGAAAAAAGGGAAGGGCCCTTTGTGGTAGGAAATTTCTTCCCAGCTCTGCTCTGCTACTCTTCAGAGTGACCTCTGCATTGTTGGTGCTCCCCTTCGGGTGCTGGAGCTGAGGCTGCAGCACTGCTTTGACACAGAGTCTCTCTCATGGACCCTCTAGGTGAGGGAGCAGAAGTCACTCACCTCAGGGAAGAGGCAGCTGAATCTTCATCCTTTGCCTCAAGTGCTTTGTGTTGAGCAACACAGAGCTAAAATACTGAACATCTTCGTCCCAGCGAGGTGATGAGGGAGAGGACAGGCAGGGAGGGCAGCAGCCCTGCTGTTGGGATGATACTCTCAGGTACATGGTGTGACTCTTGGGGTTGGTCCTGTGCAGGAGTTGGACTCAATGATCTTTGTGGGTCCCTTCCAGCTCGGCATATTCTGTGATTTTGTGGCTCCTGGAGGCTTGAAAGGACCTGTGGCTCTGGGTGGTTATGGCTTGCTGTACATAGATGATGAGAGGCCACAGGGACCAAGCCCTACCTTTTCCCAACTGTAGCCCTCAGTGCTCCACTCTGTGAAGTGAGAGGTGAGGCTGGTGCAGAGACATCCCCATGTTACTGCTCCTGTTTTCTGCTGCAGCTCTTCCAGGATAAAAGCAGCCTCTGCAGCTTTGGTGCAACATAGTACAGACCAAAAACCAACCCAGGGGTAGCTGAGAGGTGTCGGGACAGCTCTACCCTCAAAAGCCCTGGTGCTTTTTTTCACTCAGCGCTGCTGGGACAGGGTGTGCTCTGTGCTCCCTGCGCTGCAATCGGACACAGTCACAGGCAAAACCCAGCTCAGCAGCCAGGCACAGCAGCTCCTCATCCTCTCTCAAACTGGCTGCTTCATGTGCTCCTTGCCTGGCTGTTTTTGGCACGTCCTGGAATTCACTGTGGCACGTCCCATGTGGAGCCACCGCAGCGCGGGAAGGTTACAGCTGATGTGAAAATGTCCCGTGAGGTGTTTGACTGGAGGGGTTTTTTGAGAGAGATATTGAACATCTTTGCTTTCCCCTTCCCACCTGTTCACTGAACACCCTAAAAGGAAGTGTGAGCAAGGGGAACAGATAAGCCTTATCCCTCAGAAGGAAAACATTCCTGCAGTCAGGGTATATAAGCCAGATACCTCCTGCCTTTCCTCAGCCTGAGACACACTGAGTATCCCAGCAGCTGGAGCCTGGGTATCCCAGCAGTCAGAGCCTGGATATCCCAGGAGCTGGAGCCTGGATATTCCAGGAGCTGGAGCCTGAATATCCCAGCAGCCAGAACTTGGCTCTCCGCTGGGGCTTGGGACAAGAGCCAGACATCGGAAGCTGCTGGGGGACAGCTCCCAGTGCCCTGCACAGCCCTCCCTCTCCTGCCTCCCTCCCTGAAGGACCAGGCTGCCAGGTCACCTGAGGTCTCACTTGCTGTAAAACAGCCACCAGAAACACCAGCAGAGAGAACTGTGTGGGAGTGAGACCCCTGCTCCCCCCGCAGGCTCCCCACTGGGGTTGCCCCATCCCTTCCCTCTCGCAGCAGAGTGGTGTCTATTCACAGCACTTATCACAAAATTAAAGCAGAACCTTCTTTCAAATGCTCCATCTGCACTTGGCTGCCAGAAGAGCGATTCTTCCTCCAAAAAAAAAAAAAAATTTGCATTTAAAATTCCAAATATGCACTTTTGCTCAGACGAAAGGATGTGTGTTCCCGCTTTCAAGTCGGGTTCTCTGTGACCTCCAGGTTTTAATAATTTCAGCAAAGTGTCATTTGACAATTCAAATACAGGCCGTAAGCACAGGAAAGTAAATGCCCTTTAAGAGAAGCACATATTATATTGAGTTGATGATGAGAAGATTTCACCTACAGCTAGAAACTTCAGAGTAATACATATGACACCTCTGCATGTTAAAAACCTCTTTGGTGAAATATTGGTATTTCCAGATTTCAGCCTTGCCAGCGCTAAAGCATTTCCACTGTTTAATTCATAAGAAGGTGTGATGGCCTTGCTTGTAGAGGTTTCACTGTTTGGCTTTTGCTTTCCAATTAAAAATAAATCAGTGCTCGAATCCTGCTGGCTGCCGATCCGAGGGGGTGAAGGACCACAGTGGGATGGCCAAAATCTGTGGTGCCAACTCCCTCCCTCACCACGGTGCTGCAGTGGGACTGGGGGATGCACAGGGGGTATGGGGATGACCCCCCCAAACTCTCAGCCCTCTGGACATGCTCGTTCATCTTTGGGTTCCCCCCTCACCCTCTGGTTTCCTCAGCCCCTCTGGATTTCATTGTGCTCCCCCCAAACCCTCGCACAGAGGGGGCTGTTATCGCCCGGACACCCAACCCAAGGCACCGCTCAGCGAGCAGATCAGTGTGTCACCATAATTAATAGGCCTCCCTGTGGTCCCTGGTAATCCATCCCAGGGCTGCACAGCACCGGCTCTGTTTTACTTAGGTACATGGGAGCCTTAGAACTGCCCCAAACAGAGCCTTTTTTATGAAACTGCTTCATTCAACACCTTATAAGGGCTGCGGGCGCAGGGAGGGGGCAAGTTTACACAGATGCTTGTGTCTCAGGGCTTGCTAGCAGGTGTCTCCTAACTTTACACAGACCACCCTCACACTAAAGGGACTCTTTTGCTTTGAGCCTGTTTGAGTTACATGGCTTTGGTCTCCAGGTTCCTGTTCTGCGGGCGATTTATGACTTTCCTTATTGATAATGCTCCCGAAAGCAGAGGCACGGATTGTTCCTGGTGGTGTGGGGTTCGCTTCTCCTGGGGTAGCTGAAGTTCCCTGACCATGCAATTCCTCAGGCTTTGTAGGCAAAGGAAAACAGCAACAACACCCTCCCGGGCTGTGGGGTTTTTCATTTGTTTGTTTGTTTATTTGAAGTGGGTTGGGGGGGGTGGGAGGAAAGAGCTAATGATAGGTTTGAGCAAACACTTTTCCTCTGAGTTTGGCCATTTTCTGTCACTGAGGTCGTATGACAGCTGAGATTACACAATTAGAAATGTTTTAAGGCATTCCTTCAGCCCTGAGAGGGGAGGAGGGAAAATATTCAGGGTTTGCTGTCTGTAGTTGAGGGGACAGACACCCGAAGAGCTCTCCTGTGTAGGGGTGATCACAGAGAGCACTGCCTGCTTCTCAAGGGGTGGGGGGTGAGCTCGAGATGCTGCTCCTCAGGGAGAATTTGAGGTCCTTCAGGCTTTGGGGAGTTTGGGTTGGGACAGGCTCTTGCAAAATTTGGGTCTTTTTTTTTTTTTTTTTTGTTTTTTTGCAGTTCTCTGAAACTTCTTCAGTTCTCATTAGGAGTTAATGGGGAGGAAATGTTATTGGGGTGAATGTTTTGTGGACCTTAAAGCTCATCTCATTCCACCCCCTGCCATGGGCAGGGACACCTTCCACTAGCCCAGGTTGCTCCAAGCCCCGTCCAACCTGGCCTTGGACACTTCCAGGGATGGGGCAGCCACAATTTCTCTGTGCAATCTGTGCCAGGGCCCCACCACCCTCACAGGGAAGAATTTCTTCCCAATATCCAATCTCTAGGTAGTCCAGCCCCAACACTGCAGCTGTGCCTGGTTCAGAAGCAGTGATGGGTGGTCAGGAATATAAATGGAATTTCTAGTTCAAGTTCTTATCTGGTGCAACGAGGAGTAGCCACAAGTTTCGTCTCCTTCTCCTCCTTTATCAGCTCCCACTGGAAAGGAAAGGAGGACAGTCTCCTGCTGATCATAGCGAGGCTACTGGCTGAGTTTCTTCTTGGCAGCTTGATAAATTCCTGTTTCAGCCCTCATCCCTCAGGTCATTTGATATTTTGCTCCTGACAGAGCAGTAGAGGCACCAGTTGAAGCCACTGGAAGTGTGTCAGGTACTGGATGGTCCCTCAAAGGGCAGCTGGTGCCACTGGGGAATGGTCCCAGCAAGGTGTAAGGGTGTCTGCCTGTACCCCCAGCCCCTTCCTCTCACACATCAGCTTTGTAAAAGCTGCAAGGGGTGAGCTTGGAGAGGTATGATAAAAAATAAATGACTCTGTTGTGCTTTTGGAACAAAATAATGCTTTAATAGCAGAATCCTTTTCAAAGCTAGCAGTTAAGAGTAAGCAGTACTTTAGGCAATCCAGGCATCTGCTGCAGGGATTTTCCCTTGTAATTAGTTAATGAGCTTGGTGTACTTTTCCCATCTAATTAAGACGCCATCTTTTCAGCCTTGTTAGGAAAGGTGAATTCTGGGAGAGGAGGGCCCAGGTAGGACAGGTCTAGAGGAGGGCTGGGGGGTAGGACAGCCCCTTCCCAAGTGCCTGGGTGTGATGGGTGACTCGTGAGCACCATCTGCAAGGGCAGAGGGAGTTGTGCTCCTGTGAAGAAACACCCCAGATCCAAAGAGAAGCACCAAAGCCAGTGGTTTCAGCAAACTCAAAAGAAAGAGCTACTTTGAAAGACCTCTGAGAGGGAGGAAGCTGCAAACCCAGTGGCTGGTCAGAGCTGTGGGCTGAGAGTTTTCTCTGGCAGCAAATAAAAGCAGCACCAGCTCCAGTAGCTGGAAGTTGCCTGAGTGCTGGAGTGCCAAAATAGAGGAGAGAGCATTGTGAGCACAGATCCAAGGGGAGAAGGGCTGGAATGCTTGGCAGAGGGACCTGCTGGCTCTGGTGCTGGGTTTGCCTGGGCACCATCACCAGGGCTGCAGGAGGGAGAGGCACTGGGAGCCAGAGCAGCACAGGCACCACAGCCCCCAACTTGTGTGCTCTGCCTGGGACAGAATGGCTTTGGAGAGAACGGTCAGGGACCTCCCACCACTTGTGCAGCTCCACTCAGTTCTGCTCCAAACCACCTTAGAGCACAGGGGTCTCTGCCCTGCTGATGAGAGAGCAGCTCCTGCTCTTCCACAGAGCATCTGGAGCACCAGATCCACCTGAGGGTGAAGGTGACTTGGTGGAACAGAGTGACCCGCTGCCTTTCCCAACCAGACACTGAACTGGTGGCCACACTGGGCTTTCTGTCAGCTTCTTTTCCCAGCTGACCCCATTTTCATATGTTCCCCCCCTCATAACTGGGCTCCAAAGCCTGGATATATTTCCTCCTGGCCTACCATCGTGCTGATGGGATTTAAATATGAAAAGCATTGCTCTCTGTGCAAGTTAAGCCTTTGGTTAAAAGTGCAGGATGTTAGAGGTGTGGGATTTTTTTAGTCTCTTGTAAGGTCTTTTTCAGTGTTCCTTATGAGATGGTGCTGAAAGCCTCTGTAATATAATGATCTCACACGCTGTATATGCAATATCTCTCCTCCCTTTATGCAGAGTTTTCCCAACTAATTCCAAAGTACACTCCATTAAATCACCTTCCTTTGCCATGAACTCTGGAAGTTTTGCTGCCACATGGTCCATGCTTGTGTATCTGCCTTGAATTAATGTGGACAGCCTCCACCTCCTGCAGCCTCTCTGCAAAGATCAGTGGGCTTAATCCTTGGCCTCCAGAATCCAGTGAGCTTCTTGCTCTGCCTCTTGCCCTGTGGTCCAACTTTTTCTTGGCAGCCTTTGAGCAAAAGTTTGAACAATGATTTGGGTTGGAAGGGACCTTCAAGATCATCTCATTCCACCCTCCTGCCATGAGCAGGGGTACCTTCAACCAGGCCAGGCTGCTCAGGACCCCATCCAACCTGGCTTTGAACACTTCCAGGGACAGGATGTGTTTGGAAGACTTCCAGTGATGGGAAGTTTGACCTCCTTGAGTTTGTGAAATGTCAGCTCCTAGAACCTCAGAGGCAGAAGGTGTCCCTTGGCCAGCTCAGGACCCTCTCCCCGAGCCACAGCCCCCTCAGGTTCCCATGGCTGGCATTGCTCCAGAGCAGCTGCAATTAGGAATTATCCCACACCTTGTCATTGCTCATCCCTGCCCAGGTTTGGAGGACTGAGGTTGCAGAAAGCTCCCTTTTACCCCCAGAACCTTCAGAATAAAGGTAGCAAGAAATAAAAAGAGAGCAATTGTGGGTCCAGGACTGGCAGCAGCAATTTTACAACTCATAATTGTCTTCTCCAACCCTTTACTCAGTGTTTCCTGAATCGATCAGCCCAAGCTTCACCCACAACCCAGTTCTGCCAGGGGTGTTCTTCCCATTGTCTTCAGTGGGCCATAAATCCAGCTCCCAGAAGGTGACCCTCAGCTGCCCCTGCATCAGCACCAGGCACCCTGTTCCCTCTGGGAAGGCATTTCTTGGCACAGGAGCCCTGGTTATAAGGCAGGGACAAAGAGGGGACCATCACTCAAGCTGCAGACTTTGACACACACACCCGGCTTCCTCCTGCCCAGCCAAAAAAAACCAACAAAAAAAAGATAAAGCAGGGATGGGAAGACAAAGAAAGAAAAGCAGGGCAGGAAAAACAACACGAGGAGAAGGTTATGGCTGTAAAACACAAGCTCTGGCAGGAGCTTCTGCCATAAACCGCAGACACAACGCAGCGGGGTGAGCGAGGAGGCAGATTCTCCTCTTCCTCCCCAAACCACGCACACCTCGTGTCACTGTGTCACTGCTGCCACCCTGGACCCCCAGGAGGGTGGCCAGGAGGGGTCTGCCAGTCATTCAGGGGGGCTTTGATGCTGGCACAAAGGAGCAAGTCATTTGAGACGCTTCCTGCCTGGTGGCCTGTATCAGCTTGTGAATCATCCCAGCGCTCCTGCTTAATCCGCTTGTGGATCTTTGAAGCCCTTTCTGTCTCGCAAACAAATGATCAACTGCAACTTATTTTTAATCCATTAAAAGGTTCCAGATATTCTTCCCCTGTAAAAAAAAAAACAAAACAAAACAACAAAATACCCGGCCTTGGAACCTCAGGGAGGAGCGAATTTTGTAAGTGTTGACTCGGTCTCTGCTGAGCGCAGCCAAATATTAGCATCAATTTGTGAGTTACTTGCTAGGAAGAAATGTCAAAGGTTCAGCTTTTGCTGTGAGTTAATCCTGGCTATTAAAATACCAGGATGTCAAGGAAAAGAGTTGCAAGACAGTGTCAAAATGGCTTGGATGCAGCATTGTGCGTGACACATTTGATGCAAGGGGACTACAGAATCAGGTCTGGCTTTGGGAAAGAAGTCCTGGGCAAGCAGTACAGGGAGAAGCCCAAAGCAGCACTTCCACTGTTGTGTTCCATTTGCAGCTGGATGTACCTGGAAGGACACTGCTCTGCTGCAAGGCATTTATGTAACTACCCTCCCATTACATTTTATGTGAATTAATTGCTGCTTTCCATTCCTTCTTCCATGTTTTGCTCTGAAAAAAAAAAACCTAAAATTACAAAATCCAGCTGAAATTTAATTAAAAACACCAATTTCCATCTGGCCCCAAATAAATTATGGTCAAAGCGGCCATTTTAGCAAACATTTGTTTTTGTTGTTATTTTTTAATGCTGAACTATAAATCAGCTTAAAATGAGTTCAAATCAGCTCAAAATTGGGACCAGGTTTGCTCCAGGGGTTTGAAAACTTGAGCCAAGGTCTTTGGGCAAAGCTCAGCTGAACATTGGACTTAAAGGAGCCACATGAGCCTGAGGTTTTGTCCTGGATATTTCCCAGCACCTAAAGGGAGGATGGAGAGGGATGGAGAGCAACTTGTGGCAGGATCATGGAGTGACAGGACAAGGGGTAATGGCTTCTCACTGACAGAGGGAAGGGTTAGACCAGAGATTAGGACAAACTCTTCCCTGTGAGGTTGGTGAGGCCCTGGCACAGGTTGCCCAGAGAAGGTGTGGCTGCTCCATCCCTGGAAGTGTCCAAGGCCAGGTATTGGAGCAGCCTGGGATAGTGGAAAGTGCCCCTGTCCCTGGTAGGGGATGGCACTGCATGAGCCTTAATGTCCCTTCCAACTCAAACCATTCCATGGTTCCATGTACATTCCATGTCTCTATTAACAAACAAGTGCTTGGGGCTGATTCCTGCCTGGTGCAGTGTGAGGGGGATGGTGGGGGAGAGGAGGAGGAGATCTCTTCCCAAAGGAGATGGGAAGGGAGCCCAGGTGGGCACATCAGGTGAGGGGAGGGCAGCTCAGCACAGGTGCCTCTTGTTCTGCCCTGAGCACATGCCCAGCCTCCCCCGGGGATGCTGCCTTTAAGAGTGGCTGCAGCAGCACTCTGCTCCTTCTCTGGGATGTGGGGGGCTGAGAACCCCAGTACTGTGGCCTTCCACGTGGCTGCTTGGCTGTGCCAAGGTGGCAGAGGGTCCTGTGCTGTCACTGCTCCCATGAACACCCATGAAACCAAAGGACGAGGGGACCAGGGAGTGTCTGATGCCACAAACCACCACCTGGCTGTGAAGGTGAGCTCCGTGCACGGGGGTGTGGGAGGGTTTCTGCAGAGGGGATGTGTGGGATTTGTGGCTGGGCTGCTCCCAGTGCAGGGAGAGCCTGGTCTCTGTCGTGGTGTTCATGGGGTTGTTCAGCCTGGAGAAGACTTTTCTTCTTCTCCAGGGAGACCTTGTTGCATCTGTTTTGTACTTGAAGTGGCCTATTAAAAATATGAGACACTTTTTAGCAGGTTCTGTTGTGATACAAGAAGGGGTAATGGCTTTGAACTAAGAGTGTTGATTTAGATACGATATAAGGCAGAAGTTTTTGACAGTGAGGCTGGTGTGGCACTGGCACAGGTTGCCCAGAGAAGCTGTGGTGTAGTAACCAGGTCTAGTAGAAGGTGTCCCTGCTCACTGCAGGTGAGTTGGACTAAATGACCTTTAAAGGTCCCTTCCAACCCAAACTATTCTGTGTACAGAGTATGTGTTGTGTCCTGGTACTGGTGTAGGAATGGGCTGAGGGCTCTTCCCTCCTCTGAGTCACCTGCTGTTTTATCAAACTTTAAATTATGTTGCTCTCAGGGTGTTTTTAACTGTATATTCTAAAAATCCCTCCCATGGTACTGCTTTTTGATTGTGTAAGCAAAGCAAGTCTGTATTTCACACTCTTCCTGGGCTTTCCTGGCACTGGGGAGGTGCAGGAAAGCTTCTCCCCAGAGCCCCCAGCCCGATGTGCTGCAGTGCCAACCTGGCACTGGGTGCTGCTGCCTGTGAGCTGCAGGAGCTCATCCTGCTGAAACATGGGCTCAATGGGGGCATTAAGGTCCCCAGGCACAAAATGTGCCTCCACAGCGCTGCCCTACCATCCAGCTGCAGTGCAGCTCTTGAGAGGCTGTAAAATAACACGGGAGAGATCCTGCAGGATGGGTTTGAGAGAGGAACTGGGACTGAGACCGCTCTGTGACATGAGGAATGAAAACACCTCAACTCTGGTGAGCAGTGGGGCTAATAGTTGTGTAAAACATGTGTAAATTGTCTGAGCTCAGGGTGTTGCTGCCCTTGGGAGGCTGACTAGGTTATTTTTTTGTTATTTATTCAATGGCTGCACATGTTTAAGACACAAATACTCAGCTGATCCATCTTCCTTTTTGGCTGACTGTGCCTTGTGGAGTTGAGCATCCTCCTGTGATGTGTAAATGATGAGTGACTGCTGGTGATCAAAGAGTACTGGCTTGATAGACACATTTCAGCTCCCTATTTGATACCCAGGTGGCATTTCCTATCAGCCCTCATATCCAAATGTATCTTTTCCAGAACATGTGTTCACTGGATTAATTCTCTTCAGGCAACCAGTTCAATGGGAGCCATCCTTTCTTCTGGCCTTGCTTTTGCCAGACTTGCCATGGCAGGTACCTTTGCTTCTCTGAGCAGCTGCAGGCACCTCAGGCTCCCCTGGGATGTGATTCAGATGTGCAAATTTGGTTCTGAGCAGCAGTGGGGGATTAGGATCAAGTTCCTGGGAAAAGCGTTAGTCCTGTGCAGCACGAACAGGGCAAAATCCGAATCTCCTGCCATGTGGGAAATAGGATGGGGGACACACAAACTGTCCATCCCATCCCTGTGTGAAGCCACCAGCCCCCAGCAAAGGGGTTGTGCAGGTGGAGGCTGTGCCTGGTTGCCCCTTACACCAGTGGAGTTGGGACCTGCAAATCCTTCAGTGGGGTTGTCAGAGCCTGAGGAAGTGCTTTGAATCAAAGCTTTGCTGTCCATGAAAATTCCAGGTGTGAATCAGAGCATTTCTGCAGTAGCTTATTGGAAAACACACAGCAATTCATGTCCAAGGGTGAAAAATAAGGTGTTTTATATTAATTTTTCATTCTTAAAAAGACAATTAATGTTTGCCTGCTTTTGTCAAAGGAAGACACCAGTCCAGTGTGTGAGAAATGCTTTGGCCTCTTCCCTTTCTGATATTTCCTCTTCTCTTTGGTCACAAAGAAAAGGCAAACCAGCCTTTGCCACTCCCACATCCCAGAGGAAGTTACTCCCTGTGTGCAAACTTGTAGTAAAAAGGGAGTTACAGATGATTTGTGCTTGGATCCAAAAGGTTCTTTCTGTTGTGTGGAACTTTTTCTATAGGAGCCTTATCCAACTTCACTTTGCATTTGTCCCCACGCACTGATGTGTAACTGGTGTGGTGGGAGCTGGCTCTGAGGTTGGACACAGCCTCTCCCATCCCTGCTCTCACTGCAGTGGGAAGGACTCCAAAATCCAATGGGTAAAACCCAAGCTGGAGGGAAGTGATGCTTTGAAAGGTGTCCTCAGCCCTGCCAGGTCTGTATCCTGTTCAAAATGACAATACATTGTGCTACTTGGAAAACTGTGGCTTGGTTTCCTTGTCCCCTGGAGGCTGAAGGGTTTTCCTTCCCCAGCTCAGTGAGGGATGGGCAGTGAGACCCTGGCACAGTCAGCAGACCGAGTTTGCTGCAGAAATGTTGTGCTTATATGGCCAGTTGCTATTTTACAACTATTTAACCTCCCAAAATGATGAAAAAAATACTTGAAAGCATCAGTAAGTGTCCAGCATTGGCTCTAAAACATTACAGGAATGGCAGGGACTTTGATCTCCCATCACTCCACCCCCTTCTACTTTCTGTTGTTCGAGATTTACCAAACATCGCATTTCTTCACGGCGAAATTCACCTTTGTTTTGCTACAGATAATCATCGAATAGTGATAATAACAATAAAATTCCTAGGAAATCTCCCTGTGGCAACAAGTAATTGACCCAAGAATTTTCACTACAAGGAATTTTTTTCTTTTTTTTTTTTTAATAACCACGGAGCACTGGAGATGCTCGTCCCGTCGGGGGACACACCGCTATTGTTCTCATCAGTCCTGATGCTTTGCCTTCACCCTTTGAGTTTTCTCAAAGGATCGAGATTATTTGGTTTCTTTGAAGAACAAAGGATAAAGAATTTTTTTTAGATGACTGGCTATTTTGATCTGCAAGGTCTGCACGCAGTGTGAGGGAACAAACATCACTAAATCATTAAGGGAAAAGGGAAGGGTATGCATAATGGAAAGAGAAACACAAAAGCCACCGAGGCCCGTGGTTAGAGGAAGGCACTGGCAGCCAAGGCTGGGTGTTGTTTTCAGCCCCACTGCTGATCCAACACGAGGTTTGTTGCTTTGCTTCCCTGGGCCTTGGTTTCTCTAATCGACATTTTGGCAGGATAACCCTCACAGCCAAAAAGACTCTGTCAGGTTTAGCTTTAATTCCCTTTTTTTTTTTTCTAGGCCTTTGGAGAAATAATAGATGTTGAGTGGGATGTCTTATTTCACCAGCCCCTGTTCCTGCCTTGAAAAGCAGATGTTAAATGTCATGGATGTGTCTGTGAAAATCCTGTTTGGCTGCCTGGACACAGTGCTGAGGATGCCAAAACTGGGTACCTGGCACAGGAGACCTTGAGGGAGGTGTAAGGCAGAGCTGGGAGACTCTGGCACAGTGGCCAAACCAAGGTGTCTCTTTGCCCCTGGGTCCATAATTCTTTGGAGCTTTCCTCCCTGTTTTCCAGCTCCAGAGAATATCGAGATCCATGGGAATCTGTACATCACAGGATGGAACCACAAACATGCTTCCCATTCAAATGTGCTTTTCCCATTTTGGGAGATAAGAAAATATCACATGTTCTGAGGAAATAGGATTAGCCTGTAATTAAGCAAAAACCCTCCTATTTAGCATAGCAATTTTTTTTTAATTAAAGAGTGGATATCACCTGCTAATTATGAGGTGCACAATGTACACAAAGCAATGGCTAATTTGTGTGTGAGTGCCTGTTTTTATTCTATTTGAAAAAAAAATTAAACTTTAATACAGTCATTCACCCAGATGCATAAGTAAAAGCTGTGTTCTAGACTTGCAGCTAAACAAACAGCATCCTGCTGAGCTGAGTCCATACTGATCCTGCCAGCTGGAATACAGCAGTTGATGCTGTAGCTGACTAAAAGTACAGTGTTTTTGCTCAGTTTGTGGTGGTCACCTACAAGGTGAGCACACAACACACCTCGAGGCTGACACAGGCTGTCCTTGGGTCAAGCAATGGCATCGTGGAGCTGGAGGCTGTAAACTGTGCAGGACTGAGGAATCCTGACTTTTGGGGAAGCTTTACTCTGGATCCAAGCTCTGCAGCACAATCCTTGGTCAGGGCCTGGAGCTGTGCTAGTCTTCTGGTTTTTTTGGGGGGGAAAAACTATAACCTGGTGTAGTTTGGACAAAATCTGGACTTGTACAGGTGAGCTTGGAATGTGCTGTGGTTGAACTTTGCACTTTCTTAGTGGATCTTGGGAAATGGTCTGGTTGAAGCTGTGGAGGGTGAGTGAACTTGTTCTCCTCAAATTTTGATCCCACTATTACCCATCAGTTTTAGATTTAGCCCTGAATTCTGCAAACACTTAAGCACATGTTTTGATTCACACACTTACCAGGAGTGCTGACTTACACACAGTTAAACACATGTGCTGGTTTTCACAGGATCCAAGAGTCTGCCACAAATATTTCAGGTTCAGCTTCCATTTCACATCCTTGGATTGGAGCTGGTCTTGTTTCAGCAACAACCCGCTGCCCTAATTAGTCACTTTGATGCACTAATCCCCTTCCTGCCCTTTGGACATATCGACATGAGTGTGTCCCTGATCTTCAGGGGGGATTTTTTTCTGGTGATTTCAGGGCCCATATGTCTCCTGGAGATGAGTGAGTGCTCCTGACACGCAGGATGGTGGTAGCTGTGGTGGTCCTGGGGTTAACCAGAACAACTTCCGAAAACACGGGAGGGCAGAAAACATCACATTGGCTGGAGTGCCACTGCCATGTGGGAAAATATTCCCAGCTTTGGCTGGCTGTCCTTGAGAAATGAGCTGTGCTGGGTGTGCTGCATCCCCGTGTACTGACTGCTGGCTCTGCGTAGCATGGTAAAGGCTGAGGGAGGGCAGTGCCAGATGGCACAACACCCATTTTTTTCTTCAGGAATAGGGATTATTTTCCAAATTTCAGCAGTGTTATTCTGCTCACACCAGCCCAGCCTGGTGTCCGAGCAGGTTGGCTTTGGGTCTGCTCTCCTGCTTGAGCTTCAGGTGCACAGGGCAGGGTGTTGCCCTCGATTTGGGGGGCTGGGGCAGTGCCCTGTACCCCGTTACAGGAGGCTGATGTTGCACTGTGGTGTCTGTGCTGGGTGGGCAGAGCCTTCCCCGAGCCGTGGCTTCCTGATGTAGTAAAGAAATATTAAAGTCTACCTTGCAGAAAAGTGAGGCTTCCTCAATTAATAAACGTGCTCACAGGCTTGCCAGATGAAAGAAATGTAAAATACCTTGATAGCTTCTTTTATGATCATTAATAATAGTCTGACTTACCTGAAAGGCACAGCGCGTGTCCCCGGCGAGTTTTGATCTCTTGTCACGCCTGGGTGTGTGGGATGGGTAAGGCTCTGTCTCTTTGGGGAGTTGTTAGATGAGAAAACAGGCAGCAGATATTTCTCCACCCCCCGCTCCGCTCTATTCCCAACACTGCTTCGCTCCCAAGGATCAATATCTGAACTGAGAAATTATATTATTAAGCTGCATATTGTAATCAGACATCAAGTGGAGTCCACTCTACCCCCTTGGCACGCATTAGCATGCCCTGGTGGAGTGGTGGTTCCTTTGAAAAGATGAAGAGCATCATCCATGCAAAATATGTGGGGTGCAGGAGTGGGCCAGTCCTTCTGCAGAGCGTGTCTGACGACTTTGTGCCGATTGCTCCCTCGCAATTTGCATTACAGAAAAACAATCTTTTATTTATTTAAGTTGGAAATCCCTTTGCATCTGAACTTCAAGTGTGCAGCAAACACACTTTGATCATTTTAATGCAGAAGTCACTGATTTACAATAAATATTGTGTTTTCTTTATATACTTCTTTTTGTTCTTCGAGGAGATTAGAGCGAAGGAAGGAAAATAATTCTGACCTCGTTAGAATTGCCTGGCGAAAGAAATGTGCAGAATGGGGGAGATCCTGGGCTTCAAATGGTCCCAGGCTAAGGACAGGCATTACAGCACTGATGGGTCTTTAATTCCTGGTGCAGGGATGGGAGAACTGACTCCACTGGCAGTGCCTTTGAATGGGATTTGGGGGGGGTCCAGCAGCTTTCCTGGAACATCCCCAGGTTAGAAACTCTTTCTAGTGAACAAATTCAGTGTTGTCTGTGTGGGATTAGTGAATGGAGCTTGAGATGGAGTGGGCCAGCAGCTGATTCACTGTGATCTGTTGAAGATGGTTTGTGGGAATGGGTGTTCTGCTGGAGCAACGAGGTGGGTTGTGCTCCTGCCCAAGGAGGCTGAGCCTTCTGACAGCACAGCTCCTCACTGCTGCCCAGGGAGGCTTTAATGTGGATTTGCAGAACTCCTCTCCCTTCGAGGGATAGAAATAGATACAAAGTGAATGCTTAAAAACAAAACAAAACAGAAAAAAACCCCAAACAAAACTCCAAACAAAAAACAACAACAACAACAACAAAAAAACCCCAACAGAAACAAAACCCTCCCAAACATAAAAAAGCCACAAAAGAACCCAAAACCCCAAACAAAAAAACCACCCCCCCCCCCAAAACCCCAAAGCCTATTCAGCCCCCCTGGAACAAACACTGCTTTCTTCTGGAGCAGTGCAGTGTAAAGGGGAGGGCTCAGCTCCCTTTGTGCCCCCACTGCTCTGACACTGATCCAAGCTGACTTGGGTCTTTGTGGCCATCCCGATGCCAGGAGCAGCAGGTCCAGCTTCCAGGTGTGAAATCCAGCTCTGTCCCTTTCAAAAAGGGGCTTTTCTTGCTGGGCAGGCTCAGACAGAAAGCACTGAAACAAAAAGAGCAGTTTGCTTTGCCTGGGGTTGCTCCAACCTTTCCCTTCTGTCCTTTGCTGCTCTTTTTATGTCCTTATTCCATGTGAGTTCCTTTTACTTCATTCAATGCTTTTTTTCCCCTATTTTTTTCTCATCCTGGAGCAAACCTATGAAATCACACACCTGGTCAAAATTTCTAAAGGCCATAAGGAAATTCAGGTTGCTTGAGCTTTACTCGAGGGAGTAAAGAGCAGTAGGTGCACTGGTTGCACAGGTAGGTTGGTCACTCCAGGTCATAAAGGGTTATTCTGTGCTTGGTCAGAAGTCCCCAGCTGCTTCATCTATTGTGTATATTAAGTTTGCATTCCTGAGCATCAGGAACAGATGTGGTGAAGGAGAAGGATGGGTTTGCTTTAAACAGGGAAATATGAGTAAAAAAACTGAGAGGCATCTTTGGGTTCTCCCAAATCAGGCTTTTCTCTGGAGCAGGAGCTCAAAATCCAGCCCATCATCTTCCCTTTCACTCCACGATAATTTATTATTATCCAGGATTGCAACCAGAACAGTTTAGCCTAAAAGTGATCCTCTCAATTACAAGCTACTGTGTTACTTCAACTACAAAGAGACCAGAGACGCATCCCTTTATCCTGAGCATCTTGGGCAAACAAAGCAGGGGGGTCAGTGGCAGTGTAAACACATTTAAATTACCCTGCTTGGAAAACCCTGATCGTTCATTATGGTCAAATCCAGCTGGATGGAGCCAGAGGGACACTTGAAGATTTTTTTTGTCTGCTGGGAAAATGTATGTTGGAGAGCTGTGAATAAGAGACACAAAGTCACTGTGCCATCTCCTGAGGATGTTGAGGTCCTGGCTGGTCAGGAGTTGTCCTGCTCCCTCCTGGCATTCACCAGGGCCTTCTGATGTGCCTTAAGGTGTGACTGTCCCTGTTTATCCCAGAAGCTTTGCACAAAGTCATGAGCCCTGAAGCTCACAGGATGGTTTTTCTAGTGAAGGCAAATCTGGGGAGGGATAAAACGACAGATAATTTGTAATCTCCTTTTTATACCCAAATGCAACCCCTCCTTCAACCTCAGCAGGTGGCACAGACCAAGAAGGGCATCTTGGGGACACGTTCTCAGCACTGTCCCACAGTTTTCCAGCTCCCTGAAGGAACTGGCACTGCAATGGAACCAGGCACTAGTGGATCATGTCTAGAGCACATCTGACCCTGCCACCCAGGCTGATGGTTGTGACCCTGCAGGTGTCCCAGGGCAGGTGGACAGCACAGGACACCTTGTTCCAACCCAGTAAACCCAGTCTGGGGAGCTAAAGCACCAGAGGGATGGTGGGGGAAATCAATCTCACCAATTCTGGTAGAACCTGGTGATTCCATCTCTCCCCCCCTGTCTCTCCCCATGGATCCATCTCTGTATGGGAACCAAAGCCCCAGGTCCAGTCTTTCTCTGCACCACTGCCTGAGATGTTTGAAAACCATCACTAGTTTCCACTTAAGCCTCATTTCCTGCCAGTTTAATGGGATTTGATCGTGCAATTCCCTTCGTGCAGTTTGCAGCGAGCAGGTTTTGCTGTTTTGCTGGGAAAACTTTCTGGATCTTGGTGTTGTTACAGTGGGGCTGAATTCCTCCTTTCCTGTGAGTGGGTTTAGGGAGACTGTTTCCATGGATGGCACCAGCACATCCTGAGAAAACTCCATCAAAGCTCAGACAACGTTTTCCAGTTATTATCTGGTGACTGCCTGAGTTTAGGTTTTCTGCTGACAATAAAACAGTGGGTAAAAGGAAGTGATTAGCAGCTTACAACTGTATCTAGTTCATTCTGAGTAAAGCTCTTTGCTTTATTTTGGGACTTGGAGGATGAACTGTACAGTATATTGTTTGAAACTGCGTCCTCTGTTTTGGAAAATCTCCATATATTTTGTTTCCATGTTATCTGCATGGTTGTAATTAGAAAATTATGTGCCTGCTACATGACCTCCTCATAAAGAACATATTTAAAGTGAGACAATAACATTCAATTCCCTTTCTAAACCATCAAAAAGAAAATGGTTTTCAAGGCATTTCTTCCTCCTTCCCAATTCCCTCCCTTTGGCCACTTGGGTGGTCTCATTTGACAAGTTTTACAATAGAGGAATTTTTTTTTTTTCATGGACAAACATGTAAGTGCAGGAGAAAATCTGGAACTGGGAAACAAATGCTTCCCCCTCTGCCTTCCCTGAGAAAAACTCAGAGGCTGAATCTGAGCAGATCCTGGCAAAGGCAGGGGGAGAGGGAGACCTTCTTGCAAAGGGAAATCCACTCAGCCCCACTTTTTTTTGCTGTTTACCTCCATTCCTGCTGCAAAATTCCCTAATCTGTGCCCACGGGAGGGAGAAGCACGTGCATGGCCCTTGAGGAAAGCTGGGGACAGCAAAGGGGACTTGGAACTGCTCCAGAATTCCCAGGCTGGGATCAGGTCACCTGCACGAGAGGCAGGAAGGGACCCACCTGTGGCAGGAGCTCAGGTTGTCCCCATTCCATGAAATGCATGGAGAAGGGATGGGATGACCAGAGTCCACAGTTTTTAGGTAAAATTGCATTGCAGGGGCAAACTGGACCACTGTGTGCCTAAATATTTCTCTGAGGGAATAAGGAGCAGACTTGGAGATGACACTGGGATTAAACAGGAGGTAGCAGAGCTTCTGGGAGGGGCTCATTGGAGCAGAGCTGGAAGTGTGAGAAAATGCTGTTTTCCACTGGTTAAGGGTGCAGAAGGTGAGGTGGGATAAACAAGTCGACAGTGTGTGTTTTTCATCTGTGGAAATCCTGGTCCACAGAATCACCTGTTTCTCTGGGTGTTTGCTCTGCTCTCCCTGCACAGCTGGAGCTGCCCCATGGGAGAGGAGCACTTAGGAGATCCAGACAGAAAGCAGAGGCAGGTGTGATGCAGGGTGGAGATACAGGGCACAGGTGCACCAGGAGAATTAAGGGAAAAAAATGATGCTTGTATAGAATAAAATGGAATAGTCAGAAAATAGAAATCCTGTCCATCACTGAGGTAACAGCTGGATTCTGCTAGTTTGGAGGAGAACAAGCTGAGTATCGTTTTTGATTGCTGCTCTGAGAGGGTGATGTTCCTGCAAGCAGCTACCTGCACCATATTTTGGACAGTGGCTATCAAAGAGTATTAATAGAAAAATAGCTGGGAGTTCCCAGCACTTAACTTTAGTAGCCTCTGTAGGGTCAGAGCCCTGAGGACAAATTACATGCTATGAGCTCAATTTTTGCTGATCAGCAAAAGCATGGGCATGATTATCCCTCCCCCTGCTGCCCTTTTAAATCACTTTGCCAACCTGAAAGGTCTTTAATATAAATGAGAATTTACACTCACGACCACGAGCATCAGAACAGGAAGGTATTTGCAGCCTCCACTTCTCCTTCCTGCCTGTTCAGCTGAGCCTTCCCCAAGCCCCTGCCAGCCCAGGGTGTGTGCAGAGGGACAGCCCAGGACACTCTGGGTGTGCAGGCAGGAGAGCATTCACCTCCCCCGTGTTTTTTTAATGATCCCTTTGTCAATCAGCTCGTGTGTTTGTGCAGCAGGAACCAGCCCAGGGCAGATCTCACAAGCCCAGCATTGTGCCTGGGGAATTTTTTTCCGTGTCCTGGTGCCAGGAGGGCACAGGTGGGGAGCAGGGGAAACCTCTGGGCTGATGACAGTTCAGTGGCTGCAATGAGCTCCCACCAAGTGTGTGCCTGTGCACCTGGGGTGGGTTAAAGGCAGGGCTGGGAGCTGGGCTTTCAAACAGGTGAGCAGCAGCTTTACCTAAAAGCCCATAAAATAATAATAATAAAAATAAAAAACCATGAAGCTATAAAATGTAATAGGGAGCCTCCCACTCAGATTCTGGAGAGGCGGAGCTGTGCTGAGCTGCACCAGAGCTGTTGCTGGGCACCTCTCTTTAAAGCTGGCACAACTTGTATATGTATTTTTTTCTTAATTAAACTCACATGGCAGTGTGTGGCAGTGGAACCAGAGACAAAAGCTCTCTTCAGTCCCCAAAACAGCCTTGAGAATAGCAGAATACTATTTATCCTGGCACCACTGAGCATCTCCCACCACCCTGGGAAGTATGAGAAGGAAAGGATGGGCAGCAGTTCCCTGAGTTTGTGGCTGCTGGGACTCCATGAGCATCATGAGTCCTCAGATGAGTGAATGCAATGGAGCATTCCCCAGTCTACATAGAATTATGAAACGGTTTGGGTTGGCAGGGACCTTAAACATCATCTAATTCCGCCCCCTGCCATGGGCAGGGACACCTTCCACCAGCCCAGGTTGCTCCAAGCCCCGTCCAACCTGGCCTTGGACACTTCCAGGGATGGGGCAGCCACAGCTTCTCTGGGCAACCTGTGCCAGGGCCTCCCCACCCTCCCAGGGAACAATTCCTTCCTAATATCAAACCCTGCCCTCTGTCAGTGTGAGGCCATTCCCCCTGTCCTGTCTACACCTGCTCATATTTCTAAACCAGCTTTCCTTGTTTGCTTCCCTTTACTTTCCCCCTGCACTGTAGCTACTGTCACAACCCTATTTGCAGGAGTGACTCAGTAAATGGGTCATTTGGAAAAAGGTCTGGAGGAGAATCGTGTCCAGCTGAGGACACTGCAAGCCTGGGAGTGAGTCACTGGCTGAGTAGGGCTGAAGTGCCCAGTCACACTTACCTACAGGACAAGAATTTCAAACACAGTACACTGTTTATGTCACTCTTCTGCAGTGAGTCATACCTTGGGTGCTGGGGAAACAGATCAAACACCGCTGTAAAAACATGGAAATTAAAAATGAAAAGGGTGCCGGGTTCTCTTACAGCTCTGTGCACTCCATGTCTGTCTGTCTGGACTTAGAGACTTTGACACTGAGATGACAGCAGGGATGTGGTGAATATTTAAAGCCTGAGCTCACATCAGCGTTTCCATTTAGGTTATCACTTCGTGTTGTCTCTGGCACATTACCTTCACTGCAAATGAGGTTTGAGATCCCCATCTGGTCCTGGTGGACAAAAGCTTTCTTAGAGAAAGGAAACACAGCCCCAGTGGCGGCTTCAAAGCTGTTGGAGTCTCCTGTGAGGATGGGAAAGCAGCTCTGAACCTGTTGGATTTTATATCCCACAAAATACAGATTGGATCATAATTTTCCTGTTGCTAAGTCATTCTGCTGCATCAGGCCACTCAAAGCATCGTTTCTTCCTTCTCCAGCTTTTTTCCCCTCTAAGTGCTTGTAAAGCAGTGGGGTGGATTTTACTCAGCTTGGCATTAAATTGAAATTCTGAATATGAAAGGGGCACGTGGGATCCCACTCGTGAGTGAGGGGACACAAAACACACGTGTCTCTCCATGAAGGAGCTCGATGAAGACTTCTCTGAGTCTGTGGAGCAGGAATAGCATAAGGTTTTCCCCCTTGGGGCAAAGGATGGAGCTAATCTGCTTCCCATAGCAGTCCTTGCCCCAGTGTGGATTACACAGCCCAGATTAGACAGTTTGCCTCAGGGCTGCATAACCACCGGGGTCGTTCCCAGTACTCACTTGGAAATGAAGGAGGGAAATTCTGAAGGGTTGGTAAAGAGACATTTGGTGGGAAAAATGGGGGGAAAAAAATCTTCAGGCTGACCTTGCCCTGTGAGACCTGTAGGGTTCAGGTGCCTCTGAAGTTCATCCTGTTGGTTGTCAGTGTTGGGTTTACAGCTGGACTCAGTGACCTGGAAGGTCTTTTCCAGCCTAAACCAGTTTGATTCCATTATATTTATGGGCAGATCATGTTCCATGTAAACCCCTGATGTAGCCTGTGTTAATGGGGTGTCTGTGTGATTTTTCCAGCTGTTTCTGAAGTTATTCAGTACCTGGGAGCTGGGGAAGGTGCAGCACCTGCGTGCAGTGGGGGTTCCAAGGGGAAGGCACCATGAAGTTTCACCATCTTGCTCTTGGCCTACTTGAGACTTTAAATGACAATCATTTTATACATGATACAAGAATATAATCTGTCCTATATCTGTGGCAGATTTAAAAATAGCTTTTTTTCAGTAATTTTCAACATCTCTTCCTGCACGAGCCGAGCCCTTGGTGCTCCTCCTGGATGAAAATCCCTGCAGAGGTGGCGGACACACATCCTCCAGCCCCGTTTGCTGGGGATGCTGCTGTTCTCTTTATGGGCTCCTGTGCAATCCAAACCAGGGGCTGTTTTTATTTACATGGAGGGCAGGCTTTGAGTGACACATCAAATGACCGGATTTTAGTGTGTGTGTTAGGAAAATTAGTTAATTTGGCTGGAGAAATCAGGGTTCCCCATGGAGTTTGCAGGGCAGAACTTGCTTCAGATGGTTCGTAAACAAAGGGATGTGTTGCTAGGATTGTGAAGTTCAATGGATTTTGCTTTTGCAACCCACTGTTGCAGTTTTACTCTTTCCCTTTCCGTCTGGGAGATATTTCACTGCCTCTTATTTTTTTATGTTTTCCTTCTGATTTTTCCTTATTATTATTATTATTTTTTAAATGTTGATTGTTTTCGACAATCCTAACAGCAGGATTTGCATTTGCAGGCTGTTTCAGGGGACAGAAAAAAATAATCAGATGATAAATAAATAGCAAAAATATCAAATTAATAATAGTTAAAGGCGTGCTGAAGAAGCCTGGCCAAACCAAAAGCATCTCTGCAGGTGTCTGGGCCAGGTATGTGTATTTTTGTGCAGCTGAATGTGGGGATCACCAGGCAAAGGAGCACAAAGCTGTGAGAAGTGTGTACAAGGCCATTCCCTCCCACAACCTCCTCTCTTTCACTGCTACCCTTAGCCATGGTTAAGCTTCTGTATCAGGATGTCCTGGCCTGTCTCACAATGCCATGATGTTCCTTAGTGGCTCTTTGTGTTTGTTCTTTGCCTGAGGTTGCACAACTGATCAGGATTCCTTGCTCTTGCTTTGTTTGGACTCTTTCATGAATTGCATCCATGTGTCTGAGGCACTGAACCCTTTCACATAATTGGGCAATATTTGCATTAAGATGAACTGTTCTCTCCTAAATGAGTGTGGGTGGTTGTTCCTTCTAGTCCCGGGAGTGCTGATGTGAGATGCAGGACTTTGGACCGGGCCAGAGGGCTGCAAGTCTGGGACAGAGGGTTACAGGGGAACATTTGTTCCTTCTGGTTTTCCCTGGAAGCAGCTGTTTTTCTGTTTAGGGTAGGATATTGTCTATGCCTGAAAGGCATTTAGAAATCAGGGGAGTGCAGGATTCAGTAGCCTGCCTGTTGGGAGGGACTTCTTGCCAAAACACGTTGCTCTTCAGAGCTCTGTACTTGCAGTCTCATGTGAGGTTCAGGGCAGTGGATTTAGCATCTCAATCCAAGCCAGTTTGGACCTGGGCACTTAAGGAACAGCTCCTGTTGTCCTGGATAACAGGGTGTCAATACACATGAGGTACAGCCCCTCTTGTACCAGAAAAGGGAGGAGTAATGGCTGAAGCTGCAAGGGAAATGTCCTTCCCATCCTTTGATGTGTGTGTGTGATTCACTAAATAGCTTTGTCCAGCTGGAAGTATCCCTGAAACCTCTTTCCAATAAAATACTATTCCCAGAGGTGGTATCTCAAAGGCTTAGAAACTGAGCTGGGGTGTTAATTGTCATTTGTGTGTTTGCTCTGCTCTCTGCACACAAGTGCATGAGAATGTCATAGGATGGCTGGGTTTCACAGGGCTTTTTGAGAGAGTGGTGCTTTTATTCTCATTCAAGTATGTGATAATTTCTCCTGTTGTATCTCTGATTAATCAGAATGGCTTAACAAGGGCTTGTTCCCCTCCTCTCTCACTTGCTGATGTTTGTAAGCACTTGTTTTGTTTGTATTGTGTTGTTTTGTTTGTTTTGTAAGCACTGTTTCAGGAGAGGGGAAATATAAAGAATGAGGTTCTTGTATGCACTGAGCAATGGAGATGATGACTGAAATGGCTATTAATAATTGTTCCCTGTATGGCCAGATGTGACTTTAAATTCTCACCAATTCCAACTATGGCAATTTACACTGGTAGCACAGTCCACAGCTTCACTTCTCCTAGAACCAGCCTAAACCCAGGTGTTGCCCCCGAGCTGTTGCTCTAAGGGCAGGATTAAGCCCTTGGTTGGTTTATAGCAGTATTTATTGGTTTGGTTTCTAAATGTGCTTTGTGATTGCTTAGTTTTTTGTTTCACAGAGTTTAACCAAACCTTAGTGAAAATGCTCCACGTCTGACATTTGCATGACTAAAAATTGAGACATTTTTAAACCCAACAGTCATGTTTGACAATGATGGTTGTTAAGTAAGTGATTAGTTAATCAATGAGAGTGTTGAGATATGAAGATGCCATAATTCTGGGCGCAGATGGGCTCTGTTGAGCAGGGTTGTCATGCCCAAGACAACCACAGGTTTTGCTTGTTTTCAGTAGTCTCCTTGAAATAACATTTTTTTTTTTTATATCTATAACAACTGGCTCCTGTTTCTTCTCTACCAGGGAGGCACTATCAGAGCTAACAAGCACTAATTGGAGAGGGGGAGCGAGGGGAAAGGGCATAAAACCCAGGAAGGAGAAGGGGGAGCGTAGATCCCAGGGACTTAACTTTAATACCATCAAACTTGGGTGGAAATATTACTCTGGCAGACCACAGGAACACGGCTTTTACTGTGGGAGTAAAGAGAGGAGAGACACGATAAGGCTGGTGAAGTCAGGGCAGTTGGTGCAACGAACCCTGGGCCGTTTCCCTGGATGCCTGACAGAAGTTTCCCTCTGTGGGAAAAAATCAACGACTGGAATAGGTCGGTCCCTTTTGCCACGGCAAACCTATACTTAAGCGTGATTAAAATGCTTTCGGCAAAGGAAATACCCTGTAGTTTAAGCCAAACATGGGGACATCCTCTCTCCCCTCTGATTGATGTTATGGTGGTTTGTGTGGTGTACTATGCCCTGAACCCGGGCCCAAGTCAATTAGGCACCGTTTCAAAGTATTTTCTCATGCAGCCCAAGGTTTTGCTCGTGCCAAGGAAACCCGAGACTGGGGGAAATGATAGCAGGGATGAATTCCGTGAGCGAGCGCGGCCGGGCCGTCGGGTTAGCAGGCAGCAAGCACTGCAGGATTCCCTGCTTCAAGGATCAAGATGCCTTTTTCAAGTTGTGGGATTTAATGGCCTTTTTGCTGAGATCAAGTGTAGTATTGGTTTAATATCTGATACAAGCTCTATCGGGAAAGCATATCCTCCCTTTGCGGGGGGACAAGGCGATCTAACCATAAAATGATCAGATCCTTATAGCTCTTTTCTATCCCTAGACCAGGGGGGATTTCTGCCCCAGAGACACCATCTAAAGCACGTTTCCACTCAGCCTTTGACTGTTTGAAGCTTTCAGACAATCACAGTGTGGGAAAGGACAGTCCTTACAAATCTTTCGCCCTTTCAGTCCCGAAATATCATTCCTTGTGATGGAAGAGAGTAATAACATGTGAGAGCACCATCACAAGCCTGCCAGCAAAGGAAATAACAGGGTGACCTTATAAAATCAGGGCCCCAAAAAAACCACCCAATTACAGGGTTAAATGCCACTGAAGTAATGATTCTCCTGGTTTATCTCACTCAGGATACACTGCTTTTTAAACCCAGCCACTGGGGACATGTGAAATGGTGCTTAAACCATCAGTGGAAGGTTCCTTCGTGTTCCAGACATATTTCCATGTATTCCAAAACAGCCCTGGAGTCTGGGCAGGCAAGGAGTGAGCTTAATGCCTTCCTTTGTAGTAGGAGATCTTTGAAACTCTTATTTGATCGTTTCCCTAGATTAAGATGATTCTGCACCGCTTTGGGGAAATGTGTTCCCCCTGCCCACCAACCTCCTCTCCCAAAGTGATAAGGCATCAGTAAACACTGTCTGAAACTCTGTACAGAACCTCCTCTGTACGTGGCTTTGAAGCAGAGCTGCATGAAGACCTCTGTACCAGCTGAAAATATCTTGCAAACTGATAAAGAAGTGCAGGTACAGCTAAAATCCACTGTGTAATGAGGATTAGTGAGCCTAAGGAGGTTTGTTTGGATTGAAGATTGAGCTGAAATGTGTGAGGCTTGGATTTGACCAGAAATAAACTGAACTTGGATTTCATCAGATGCTGCCTGGCCCCCTCCTGCCCTGCTCCTCCTCGGCCCACTCCACGTTCAGAGTAAATACTCGGAGCTCGTGCTTTTAAAAGGAGCTGTTTAATTTTCCTCCTGGCCCAGGTTCTCGTTAAATACGCTGTGCTTCAGTACAATCCTCCACTTTCCCAACCAGCCCTCAGCTCTCTGCATCTCCCTACCTGTGTGCTGGTCTGTATTGATCTCAGATATGTGGGCAATTGCTCCACCGAATACAGCCTGAAAGGACCCCCTTTGATCCCATGATGATCCCATAGCAGATATTCTGACTAATTGTATCCATGGAAATCAAGTGCACTTTAACTAATGAAAAAAAAAAGGTATCACGGTCAAAGCTTATTTGAAGAAATGACATGTTTTAAAACCTGACATGACTTAAAACAGAATCATATAAGTTCCTTTGCTAAAACACTTTCAGGATATATTAGGTATAACAATAGTTTTCTACATGAAAATGGCTTTGAAATCTTAAAAGAAAAGTATTTTAAAAGAAAGGAATTTTTGCGGTGCATTAAATTGGACGTGAATATGACAGATTTCAAAGACTGTCAAAATAACGAATTTACATCATAAATGCACAGGCTCCCTTTTTAAAGGCCTCTTCAACAACTCAGGAAGGCGTTTAATGGTGAGCAAGTTCAAAGTGTCATGGACTCCCACTGGTATAAAAAGGAGGCAATACCCACTATACTCTCTGTGTTTCAGATAATGTATCTGTCTCTTTTCAAGTTAATAAACTGCACTCCTGTCAAATTGCAGATAAATGAAAGCGACCAAGACATTGTTTTCCCCACATATTGCTAAGAAAGATATCTCCCAATATTTCTAAACGACCAGTATGCTAAAAAGAACTTGAAATGAATCCACCCCGCAGTTATTTTACAGCATCAAAGACAATGAAATTTCCACAGAGGCACTTTCTGAAGTTTTAAATGCTTTATTTCTGATAGCTGCTCATTAAGAAGCTTCGAAAGCTTTTTATTGTTTCAAAGGCAGTCATCTAAATTTTTAATCATTCACTAGTGCTATATGGTCACGATGTTACTCTCTAGCTTTAAAAACCCTTTTTTATTTTCTAAACAGTAATGTCAACATAATGTTTCCCTGAATAATTGTTAGGTACGGCCTTACTCAAAGAGCAACTGTGAGGAGGGGAGAGAGAAAGGGAAAAAGAGGATTTTGCTGGCTCCCTTTTGCAAAGGGAGAGAAATGAGGCACTTCAGGAAATTAAAAACCAGGACCAGCAACTGACAGAGCTGGCCACCAACTTTTAAAACACTGGTCTTCTGGGATGGCTTTGCCTCGGTCTTTTACAGCCGGGGAGGTTTGTGGTGGGTATTTTTTAAGCTAACAATGCTGCTCTGCAGGCTGATTCTTGCTCTGTGACACATGAGCATCTTTGGGGATTAAAGAGGATTTAGGGAAATTTCCTGTCCCTGCCCCTTGGAGTTGCCTCCTACCCCACCCACCGGGGTCAGGTCCAGCAGGGTGGGGGATGTCGAGAGAGGAGGTATCCCATGGTTAGCAGTGGGCACCAGCCACCAGAGCACACAGAGTCCTTGTGAAGGAGCAGTGCCATGCCTGCTTGGGCTCATCCTACCCTTGCATCTGGTTTTCCTTTGCTCCTCACTCCAGCACCATTACAGACAGGATTTCTTTCCCACTGCCGGGGATTGAAGGTTCTCACACTCCAGACGTAGGGATGAGGTTGCAGTTTATTTACTCCACAAGATTGCATTAAATTTCTCCCTCTAGAAACCACAACCCAGGCTCTCTCCTCTTCAGGGACTGTGAGTTTTCCATTCTCAGGATCTAAGTGTTGGACTGAACCCATGTTCCAGCTCCAGGCTCTTCTCTTTCTCTGTATTAAATTAGGTTGAGTTCTCTGATAAGTGAAGCAGTGAGGAGATACGGGAGCAGATTGAGGCTGCCTCTGCTTAGCAGGCAAATAGATCCCTCTGAATTCAGGCACTTGGCATTTCCACCTTCCAAATTTCAGTCAGGGTAGATGCAGAAGAAAACAAAATACTGAGCAGGAACAGCCCATCCACAGAGCAGTGTTTGGCCATCACCTGCAGGAGATCCTGAGGCAGGGGATAACAAACAGCTCTTGCTGATACAATGCTTTGCCCTCCTCTAGTGGTACTTGTGATCTGAGGCTCTCAAAGGAATTACAAATATTAGTACAATAACCTCCTACCATCAACTGTGGCCATTCCCCCTTGCACAGCTGAGGCAGCTGGAAGGTTGGGAGAGTTCTCTGTGCAATCCAGTGGGGTGGGACACCCACTTCAACCAGCACCTTTTGTTTTGTCCCCTCTGTGATGGATATGTAATCCAACTCTTCAAAGAACCACTTCTTCCATGCTGAATGTGTGGCTGTTGAATAGATCTCATCACTTTTATATGTTGTATACAAACTTATGCCTGACACAGACATATGTTGACACTTTTATTTGTCCCTCCTCAGCCTGGGTTTGGGTGGTTTGGGCTCAGCTGTCTAGATTTTCATTGTGACCACACCAAGACTTCCTTCCTCTCTCTGCTTTGGACCCAGGGTGTCTGTCAGCTGAGCTTTACTGTCTGTGCTCAGGCTGTGTCCTGGGATCTCTGTTGGTTTTCCTGGCCACTCGAACCCAGATTTCTTTTCCTCATCTGCTTTGGGTTTTGTTCTGCCTGGTGTGGCTGCTGCTGTAATTCCATCACACCCTTGAGCTGAGCATCTGCCCAGCCTGGGGCTCCTTTGCCTGGACCTGGGCAAGCAGCCACCAACACTTAGTGCTAGTCCTTTCCCTTTCTCCAACAAGTCTTTGGAGCAACTTTGGCAAACTTGTGGACCTTCCAGGTCTTTCTTTGCTCTGAGGGGTCAAAGTTTTCTTGATTCTGCTACTGGAAAATAATCCAAGGATAACTGGGAAGAGAAGTGATGTCCTTAGCTGGTATTAACAAGGCTTATGCTTCCCAGCCACCTTGGGAGCCATCAGTACATCAGGCAGATCCTTGCAGTGATAAAGCCCATGGGATAGAACTGTAGAACCTCAGGAAAACCAGAGATAATGTGACAGTTACTGTAGGATTCCCATGTTAGAGAAGCAGATTTTGTTCTGTGTGGACTGTCCAGCATCCATCTGTGTGCAGGTGTGAGGGACCTGATCCTGGAGCTTTTGGGCTCTGAAATCCTGTCTCACCACAGAAATCCCTACAGAGGCTCTACTGGGCAGGTATTTAGCTTTGTCCCTTTGCACTGAGGAGCTGCTCCTCAGCCAGTGTTGGATGCCAGTGCTGCCCTGGGAAGCCTCCATACCCTCTTTCCAAATCTTGCATTTCCAAGAACACCCTTTTCCTGTAACGATAAAAGCTTAATTACAACTACCCTGGATCTTGTCTGAAAATAATTCCCATCCTGTGTCTGGGATGACCAAGGATAACAAATGAGATGAATAAATAATAAAATTTGCAGAACATGTATTTTGCCAGAGACAAAGCAGATTCAGCTCTGGACGTGCTATGTTTGGAGCTAAGTTTAGAACTCGGGCTTTTGGATGGACTGCATGCCTAAGACATGCAGGGTCTCAGGCCTTTCTCTCAGACTGCAAACATCCTGTATTCTTGGCTGTTTTCATGTCAGGATCCATGCTCTGTTACCTTTCCAGGGAGAATTTAACTCTGGCCCTTTATGCAGGAAGAGCCAAGGGCTTTGGGAATGATTAAAAGCTTCATATGCTACCAGATCATTTGGCCTATCTTTGAAGTATAAAAGGAGGGGATGGAGTAAGAAACAGCTCTTGCATCTGTGAAATTCTTTCCCATTGGCAACATCCCTACAAAGTCGTAATTAATGGGGATATTCCAGTTCAAGATATAAGTTCTGTCTCAGGCATTGGCTTTCCCAGATTCTGAGGTCCCTGCACTTGGAGGGAGATCCCAGTACAGTGACCTGGGGCCAGGGCTGGATTTAAAGCCACTGCTCCGAGGAGTGTGTTGGATGCAGACAAGCGTGGCCAGCAGCAGGGCCGGGAGCAGAGCAGTTCCATTTGTTTTTCCTGGCCTGGTGCATGCTCAGGGTTGCAGGGTGAGGGAGAGGGGCCTCTGGCACAGTGTGGTGCTCTGCTCCCGTCCAGGTGTCCAGGAGCTGTTTCCATGTGGCACAGCAGGTCACAGGGAAGTGACTGTGATGTGTTTGAGCCCCTTGTTCTGCCCCGTGCAGCGAGTGTGGCTGTGCTGAGTTCAGCCCAGACTCCCGAGCCAGGGCAGAGCTGAACCAGCCCCTGCTCCCACCGAGGATGGAAATGCAAATTCCTGCCCCCAGCTGTGGCTCCCTGTGCCATTTGGTGTCCGAATACCCTGTCTGCTCCATTTCTGTGCTATAATTATGAGCCTGGTCCCTGATGGCTGTAAAGCTGTCCTCGGGAGCCCTTGATGGATGATGTTGTGTTGTCAGAGTGGCCTTTTCTGGGGAGTGTTGCTAACTCGCTGGCATGTTCCTTGAGGTGATCCTCTGCTGCTCCATTGCTTCAGAGCCAGCCACAATTCCCCACTGCTTTCACTTCCCAGTCAGACTGGTTGCTCTGAGCCTGCAGCTAATGTTTTCAATGCTGATGTCTAAAGAAAAGATGATGAACTTTTTCCTTGAAGCAGAATCTTTACCAGAGGCAACGTGGCTTTAGGTGGTCAGCCATAGAAAAATACCTCTATTATTCTAAATTACTTGTACATGTCTTTGTACCTTATTTTTTCTCTCTGGTTATTGTGAGAGAGTTAAACTTCAGCATTCCATGGGTGCTGGCAAATTACCTCTGTCTTACTGTATCGTGTCTCTTTCCTCCTGACTAACTTGGGTTGTTGACTGACAAAATACTTAAAATACTTGATCTGAAACTTGCTTTGGGATAACATTCAAGGGGTTAAACTTCAAACCTTATTATTGGAGAGCCTGCCTGCTGGTAAACTGAGCACTCCTGCAAGACACCAACCCAAAGCACCTTGTGTGCTGTCACCTTGTCTTGCTGGCAAACTCAGAAAAGGTACATTTCCAGCATGATTTACTTCTCTCCACAGTGTAGTTGTGGAGGGTGGGATCTGTCTCTTTTAAATTAGACAGAACCAGACTTCTAACAGATCAAATTAGACATTTTGGCTCCCTCTATGACGAATAGAAGGAGATAGGGCCCTGAAGGGAGAGGCCCCAGCCCTTAGATTGACATCCAGGGGAGGTTTGAGGAGATGCCCCGTGGTGATGTCCACTCTCCCCTGGTGACAGAAGTTGCCTTCGTGACTGGCTAAGACCAGACACCTGACTGGCATGTGGCAGGATGGACCCCAGCTGCAGGCACACATTTTTAAAGGTATTTATGTGCCTAAATAATCAGAAGATGCTTTGCAGGATTTACAGAGGGGATCTTCAGTTCCACTGAAGTAAATGAGATTTAGTTTAGATAAGGCAGACATTTGGGAAATCTGATGTGTCAGATATTCATCTAAACACTTCAGAAGAATGTGCCTGAATGTTCTCCCAGAGCAAGGTCAGATGTGGCTGATGGACATTTAATACATCTGATCTTGATGTGAACCTCAGGAAACAGCAAACTTGTATTTCAGAATAAGTACTTTATTCAGAAGAAATAAAAATAGAGCCTTTCCCACTGCTTTTGAGAGATATGTTCCTTCCCACCAAGGTCTCAACTACACCATCTCTCCTTGATGGTAAGGATGGAAGGCAGCATGGCTTGAGACCAGTTTTACCTCGGGATGGGCAGGGCTAGAATAACTCTCTTATTCTCTGTATAGATGCCAGATATTTCTTTCTGTTCCTAGAACACTGGGAAAAAGCACTGTCAGCCTTTACTTCCAGCTTCAATCACATCCCTCGACTGCTAAGCCTTGTTTCAGGAAGGAGACAACTCTGTGCTAGCTCATAAAAAGTCCAAAATAACAACAAGAAAGAAACCCTGAACAAAACTCCTTGTGTGCTCAGCTCCAGACATCCCTTCTTGAGTTGTAATTTGTGGCTGTCTGATCACTTTGGATCTGTAGCATTGATTTCCTCGCTCTTCCCTCTCCAAGGCCTGGAGAGGGGCTGCTCCTGAAAATGCTGATCCTTTCTTGAAAGCTGGAGGGAGAATAAATAACCAGCAACCTGACAAACCTGCATGAAATCCAGGCACAGTGGCTGGAGGCAGCTCCTCTTTCCTCTGTTGATGTTTTTTGTGCCTGTGCTCCTGCTTGTGGAGGCTGTGCTACATCTGCAGGTGTGTGTGTGTATGTTTGGATCCAGCTGTGTGCCCTGGCAAGATGGCAACTGGTCACATCTGGTTCCCCTTGATTACACTGCTGAGAAACCACCTTGTTCTCATTTTGAAGTAGCAAAGATGGCAGAAGGTCCCTTTATTCACAGTAATCAATTCTGGTCGGAGGGTCCTTTAAACCTACAGACAAAAGAATAGCAAGATCCAGTAAGTTGGAGCTACTGAAGGTCAAGGCAGAAATAAGTCGAGGAGCTTTTGTCCAGAGCATAATTAATCACCACAACCTCCTTTTCAGAGGTACAGTACATTTTCTAGGACTTAAGGCCTTTAAAAAATGACTGAACATTGCTTAAAGTTGGATTCAAGGCAATCAACAAGTTACTGGGCAAAGGAGAAGGGTTGTCGCAAGAAATTCACAGCCAAGCACAGCAGAGGTTACCTGCACCTCAATATTCACCAAACACTGTTGTCTGCCTGCAGGATCCCACCACTGATGAGTCAAACTTGGTGTCTCAGCACCCAAGGCTGATGTTTCCAATCTTGAGGAGGTTCAGAGGTCCCATGTGTGATGAATCCTCTCCAGGCTTCCAGCAATGTGTGTCTGAGGCTTCCCTTTACCTCCCCAGCACCCTCCAAACTCCATCTCAGGACACAGCATCACTCCCTGAGCACGTGCTGCAGCAGAGCACTGAGCTCCTCATTCCCTCAGTGAGATGCATCCATCAAACTAGAAGATGGAGCTGATGTTGGGGTAGTTTGTTGGATTTGTGTATCACGTGGAATGAAGTATCTCCATGATTTTTGTATTTGGCTAAGCATTTCTGTAGGGAAAGTTTAAGCCAAAGTTGAAAGTTACAGGGTGCTGATCTAGACCTGGTCTTTTGATCCCACCTTAGCTCTCTAAAGGTCACCCAAGCCCCTGAGCTACCAATTATCTATTGAACAGACACCTCTGAGTGTTTCAGGAGGGCTGATAGGAAACAGTAGACTCTGTGGCTTAAATAGAAAGGAAAGCCTTGGATTGTGGCCTTGCTGGTCTCCAAGCAGAGCATGGGATGGCCCAGTGATTGAGGCAGAAGGAAAAAGAGGCAAAGTGGGGATATGAGTGGCGTGAAGAAATGTGGTATTTCTCTAATTTAGTGCTCAGCCACTGACTAGACATGTAACTTGGGCCAACTGCTGTATTAAGCTCTCTCTGGAGAACCACAGGTTTGGGCTTTTTCCTTTTCCTTGCTTCTTGGAAAAAAAAAAAAAAACAAAACCAAAACCATGCTGGAACACCCTCACTGAAAAACCAGATGTGGCATCTCGAAGCTGATTTTTCCCTGGTAAATAAATTCCACGATGAAATCAAGCTTAAACAAAGCTAACGAGGCTCGTCCCGCTGCTGAAGAGTTTTGTTGGGTTTTCAAACCTCTTTGTGATGATTCTGTTCTTTCGCTGTTCTCCCAGTGCCATGTCGAAACATTACATGACTTGAAAGCCTGAAAGTCGTGGAAGGGAGTTGGAGGAGGAGGAAAATACAAAGCAGGTTGTACAGACGGCTATCAGGGGGGATGAGGGTGGGTTTTTTTGTTGTGTTTTCTTTTTTTTTTTTCACAAGCCCCAGTAACCACATGAAAGCTCTTTAAAAAGTAACAAAACCGTCTCCTCCGTAGCAGTTCTAGTAGTGCAGGTAGTAAAGGCTGGTATTAATTACCTGATTGAGCTTATTGCTGCAGGTGGCAGCCAGTCAGGAGCTGGAGTGCCTGGGTGGCCAGTCACACTGGTTCCCAGTTCACAGGGCACCCCAGACTCCTCCTGCAGCCCCGGGAGGAGACGCAGAGCAGGTTTCTGGAAGACTTTGTGCTCCCCAGAGGAGCCTGGCCTGGCTCTCTGGAGCCACCTGGATAGAAATGTGTGCAGACACGTGTGTCTGCCTGCAAACCAGGCCTGCTGGAGGAGGAATCACTCGTGTGACACAACCAGCAGCCGGCACGGTGGGTGCTCCAATTAACAGAGCCACGGCGATCGCGGGCGCTCACGAGTTCATTACAAAAGACAGACAGACATCTGCAGGGGTCTTAAAATAATGACTCCTTTTTTCTGGTGATTGGCAGAGGTGGGGTGACAAGGATCTGCTGCTTAGCATAAACTGAATTTTTCTTCTCTCTTTTTCTTTTTTTTTTTTTGGGTACCAACCGAAAACATAATGCGGGCACTCGGGAACAGCAGCTCGGGGGGGAGGATGGCAGGGCTGAGGCAGTTCTTTGCTTTACTGTGGTATTCCCAAAGTGCTTGGGCTTGAGGAGGGAGTCATCCTTCTGATCTCCACCGCCTGAGAAAGCTGCTGGTGCTTTCTGGGGACGTGTTTTCCCTGCAGCCCTGATGTGTCCTTGGCAGCTCCGTGCACTGACTGCACCAACAGGGACCCCGGGCTTGCCCAAGTGCCTCCTGCCTCGGTCCTGTTTCAGTCTCTCTGCTCACATCTATCACCATCACTGCCAAGGCATTGCTCAAAACGTGCAGCAATGGCAGAAGTTCCCTTTGAAATTGTCCTCTCTTCCCAGGGCTGTGCAGCTCTTCCGTGGCCAGCTTTGCATTGCTTTCAGCCTTTTTAGTCTCTCTGCCTTTGGGAAACATCCTGAAACTCTCAGAGGAAATAACAATTTCAGGGCTGTGCCCGTCCAAATCAATCGCTGGGACATCCACAGGGAAAAGACTTGTGCCAGTTCAGGTTTCTCATGAGTCTTCTGAGATCCCTGAGGTTTTAGTCTAACTTATTTCTCTTATGCTAGGCCCAGCAATAGAAAATAAGAAGAGGATATTAGCTATTTTATAATTATATTCTGACCCTTTACAGTACTTTTCGGTTACAGACTTCAAAGCCATTTGCAAACTTTCGTGAACTAAGTCTCGGCATAAAGAAGTGCCACCTTATTTTTCAGGGCAGAAAAGTGAAGTGTTTTCCCCAAATATCTGAGGAGCTGAGCGGGGATTAGACCCCAGACCCCCCAGCTCACAATCCCTTGCTTTAACTGCGAGCTCAGCCTTTGCTCATTCTGGTATGGGAAAAGCAATTGGGAATAAGAAGCTATTACTGGGGCAGGCAGTCTGTCGGGGATAGAGTTACAGTTTTTACAATAATGTATTATTTAGGACTGGGTTGGATTTGAGATGGACTCAAGCTGCAAATTCAGAGGCACCACTGGGATTGAATACTGAAAACCCCAGAGTGGGAGAAGTGTTTGAGTTTGAGGTTTGGGAGCTATTGCTGTGGATTTTCAAAGATGTTCCAGGGGTCTACAGCCCATCTGCTGCAGCACTTATCTCTTGCCCTCAATATTTATTTTGCCATTCAGGAGGAGAGATGGGAGGGTTTTCTGTGCCATTGTGATTCCTCCCTCTTATTGACCAACTCAAGCAAAATTATTTACAGATCTAATAGAAAGGACAAAACTTTCTCATTAAAATGTTGTTGTAGGGGTTTTTTTCTGGGTCCTATTGCATTGCTGCTTATTTGGAATGTGCGTCAAAACAGGAAAAAAGGGATACTGATGTGTTTTAGTTGGTCTTTCATTTGAGGCTTGCTAGCTATTTTTCAAACTGAACTTAAACAGGAGGCCACAAGAGTTTAAACCTGATTAAAAGGACGCAGGAGAACATGAAATGCTGCTCTCCAGAAGCTATCAGGCTCCTCGTTAATCTGTGCTGACGCCTTTTGAGCATCGGGGTTAAGAGACAATAAAGAACGTGGGGCAAATGGGATCAAGACAAAAAAAGTGAATTAGCGAATTAATGAAGAAAGATCTTGAGAAAAATGTCTTTGATACCTAAAAATAACTAATAGTGTGTGTTAGTTTAAAAGCATGTTTTCAATGCGGGGATAAGTGCACGCAGCAGGGAAGGAAACACAAGAGAGAGGCTGAAGTAGAGAGTGTAGAGGGTGAATTTAACTGACAATAGATCACTAGAGCCTGTGGTATCACGTTTAGAGGGTTAAAAGGCTAAACATCTTCGTATTTAATGGAAGATGCTCCTAGAATTCTCAAAAGCAAAAGATGGAGGGGAAAATCTGCTGCCTGGGAACTTGAAAGAGATGCACTTTTGAGCCCAGAGCCTGGAAAGCTGCAAATCTATTCAGTGGGGAGACCCAACAGATCTCTCTCCTCTCTTCAGCACCACAGGGGACGGTCTCTGTCCCGGGGGATTTGCCATCCCAGGTGTGCTGCTCAGGCTCCATGTCCTGCCCCGTGTCCAGGTTACTCCAGGATTAATCCACCTGCAGTTTAGGCTTAATTTAAGAGATTTAAAGGCCTTTCAACCTTGCTCATAGACAAACACTCTTCTTGACCAACGAGTGAGGAGAAACCTCGCCAAGGTTTGCTTTGCCAACAGCACGTCAGGCCAATTTGGGTTTGTAATGAAATACTTTATACCACACTGCTGCAAATTGCTCTTGGGTGTTAATCAGACTGGGGTTTGCAGGGTGAGGATCAAACTGAATTATTATAATTCAGAAAACTACAAAAATTTACTAATCGTCGTCTTTGCTAGAATTTTATCACACATTATTTGAATCAAAAACCCACTTTTTTTTTTTTTCTGTAGGAAAGGCATGCTCTGTAGGTAGCCTGCCCTCTCCAAAAACCAATAAAGGATGTTCTTGGAGAACAAAGATTTAAGGATGCTCCACAGAGAGGAATAACATGAACAAAGCTGTGCCATACATTAAAATGGGCAAAAGTGCTTAAGGCAATCCAAATGCATTTTTTTATTAGTATTGTGTTGTGATGCTAAACAGAAAATGACAACTGTGAATAAGATAAAGGTCTTCATTGTGCATGAAAAATTCAAATTGTGACTCTAAGGAAAGATTTATTTTTTTTTAAAGATCATAAAACATTTATGATAACGTTTTACAAAATTAGGAAGGGAAGAATTGGCTTGAAGTCTTCTGAAAGTATTAAGTTTTCATGTTGTTGTTCAAAGCAATGGTTAAAAAAGCACAAAAAGGAAAAGGTCTAGAAGGCATGAATATAGATATTTGAATATATATTTGACAGCTTTATCTGTGAATCAGAAATCTGAAACTTGAACTAATTTAGGGCTGAAAGAAAGTTTTATCTATGGGTTAGGCTGAGAATTACTGAATGATTAATGACTGAGGCGGGGTGTGAACTTTCCATGCTATGTAGGGAAGAAGAGGGTCATTCCCAGTAGATACTGGATACAGTGGAGCCCAGAGATGAGGCTGCTCAGTGAAACCAGTTGCTGAAAGTTCAGGGAAAATCTTTGTGCCTCACGAGAAACCGCAAGTTTCTCAGTCTGAGGGTCTTTAGACACCTTTGCACTAAGTTTTGCCTCTCTCTAAGACAACTGGAGCAAGAATTATGCTCTGGGGAAAGGAGAGGGACATGGTGAACCTGTCAGGGCCAGCAGGTCTCTGCTGCCTCGTGGAGAGGCACAAACATGAGGACCTGAAAACCATTTTCTGGCTGTTCTGGGCTTTGGGGGGATGTCTGTGCCTAAAGGGGTTTTCCCAGGGCAGATCAGGGCTGTACTTCCTCAGCACAGACTGGGATGGGGAACTACCCTGGCTGAGATGTGCTGGAGATGACGTTTGTTGAAATTGCAGAGTGGTTTTATCAGAAAAATTGGAAATAACTGCGTGGGGGAGTGTGGGGAGTGGAGCAAGGAGGAGCTGGAGTGCAGGAATAACCACAGGACTCTGAGATTACCTCAGCTGGTCAGAGCCTGGCATTAGCAATGCCAGGGTTGTGGGTTCAATCCCTGTGGGGGCCATTCACTTTAAGGGGTGGACTTGATGATCCTTGTGGGTCCCTTCCAGCTGAGAATATTCCAATTCCGTACTGTGCATCCATGGAGCGCATCCACTGGATATCACATCTCCCACCCTGACGGGGGGTCCCTGACACCCCCAGCTGCCCAGGGAACTCATGCAGTGACCCTTCCCTGCTCCCTGGCAGCTGGGAGAAGCCCTCCCCACCCAAGGCAACCAACTCCCCAACCACCCACCCGACACACGAGCAGCGATTTGTTCCTCCCTCGAGCGGAATTAATTGTGGCGCGGGGGCTTCAAACGAACCAGTGGCTCCGACTGGAAAAGCTGGCACTTGGAAAACACAACACGAGCAGCAGCAGCAGCAGCAACAACATCGTTGTGTGTCAGGCTGCACTCGGAGAGAGACTTTTGAAATCCCAGCTCCGCTCGCTCCGGTCGGCGGAGCGGCGGGAAACCCGCTCGCTGCATTTTTGCTGGTTGGTAATTACATTTTTTTCATATTTTATTTATTTCCTCAAAAGGAACAAGTAATTATTACACAATACTCTCCCCCACACCAATTTGGAAGATTTATCAATTATAATCTGGGAGAACGGCCCCATGTTAAACTTCAAATGCGTCTCATTAGGGATGTTTTGGTTTTGGTTTTTTGTTTTTTTTTTAGGAAGAGTGGTGGAAAAACAAAGAACTGCTGTGCTGTTGTCTTTTGCTTCTCTTTAATGTCGGGTTCAGAAGTAATGATGTTGGGAACAATCATTCTTCAAGCCTCTGTATTCTTGTGTTTACTCATTAAACACGAGAACCAGGTGCTCTCACGGGGAAATGCTCATTCTAACACTGGCTTTAGAAATCAAAAGTCTCTTCACTTTCACTAACAAGCACAGCTTCACAGGGAAGGGACTGGGAAAAAAGCAAGCAGGACCTGCTTTAAAAAATGGAATATTAGTGCCCAGCCCATAGAAGTCACCCTGATTTTGGAGAGAGATTGGTGGGAGGTGTATGATTACACTCTTCACAGTACCTGATGTTTGATGTTGGTGTTCAGAGCTCCCCGCGCTGCTCCTGGTGAGAGAGGAGCTCCTTTAGGAGCAGCAAAGGTTGTCTCCTGCTCTCATCCTCCTCCAGAGGTACCTATCCATCTCCACTGATAAGCCAAGCTCCCTTGATTATGCAGGATGAATATCACTGTGAAAGGTAATTCAAGCTCTCTGATATCTCATGAGCTGGTCAGTGGCCTAAGGGTAGAGGCCTCATGTCATTTTGGACTCCTCAGGTCACACAGGAGATCTGCCCAGCTGGTGGGTACAGCAGTGACTGGTGAGAGACGGAGTGTGCAGAGGTCAGGGAGGTGCCCCAGGGCCCCTAAACCCTCCATCTGCTCACCCAGGTTCAAGCAGAGCTCCAATGCAGAAGTGATGTGCTGGCAGAATGTCATGGGGTCACGTCAGGGCTTGGAAGATATAAAAGCTCTTGTTTCTGGGGGAATTTCACTCAGTTTTCTTGAAGTTTTTGCAGGCAGAACTGAGGAGCCCAGAGTACAGGTCAAAGCTGTGAAGGTGGTTTGGCTCTGAAAGTTTCTCTGTTATCTGCGCTCAGATATTTTCAATTTGGTACCACTATTGGCTATGAACCACTTTTGACTCCTGAGGCAGTGAGGGAACAGGAAGATTCAGGATTAAGATCTCAAGCTGATTTTCTTCCACTGGTTTTTCATAAGGGGCATACCTGGGAATGCCCCATAGGAAACAGGGCTTATCTGTGGTGTGGATATCACCAGCAAGGGTGGGAGGGAGGGAGGGAAATGTTCTCCCGTTGGATGTATGCTCAGAAAGGTGGCATGAGTGGATCTGCACAGGAGGCAAAGAGAGCTACTGTGTAATGACCTTTCTGTATAGAAAAGCCCTTGGATATTTTGCTGGAATGCTGAAAACTTTCATATTCCTATGGACTGCAGGAAATGCTTTTTTTTTTTTTTTTTTCAACCCATCCTGATTTTAGCTCCACTTTGGTGAAGTTCAGGGCTGGACCTTCATTTGTGCAGATTTACAGCAGTGCCTCCCCCAGGCTGTGAGTGACAGGAGTGGCAGAGGCAGCATGTGCTCAGGGCACCAGCCAGTCCCTTCAGGAGCCAAACCTCCATTAATAATTATTCAGACTGTGGAACTGCCCTCAGTGGAATTTGCTGGAGGGCAGTTCCCACTCCTGGCCACTGCACAGCTCTGCTGGCCAATCCCCCAGACCTCCCAACCATCCCACTGATGGAGAACCTGAGGGTCTGTGTTAAAAGCTGGGAATGCTGCTCTCCTGCTTCCAGCCCACCTTCACAGAGCCAGTCGCTTAAACTTTTTACTTGTCCTGCAGGAAAGCCTGTTAGTGGGAAGATATCAAGGGGAATCTGTGCAGATCTGATTGGCAAGCTGTGTTCTTAGTTCTTGGTGCTTTTTTGAGTCGTCGTCTTTTCCCCAGCAGTGCCTTTTAATTCTGGTTTTATAGCTGACCTTGTTACTGTTGTTAGTACAGTTTTTCCCTTTCCCTTTTTTTTTCAGCGTAGCACTTCTGTAAATGTTTTTGTTCTTTGTTCTAGTTCACTGTCCCTTTGAGGTTCCCTCTGATGTCTAGTCAGTGGCGTGTTTTTGATAAATTCTTCCCTAGCTGGTGCATCTTCTCTCCAGGTATCAAAAATCAGGGCAGTGGTTATTGAAGGGACGCTCATTAGAGCCATACACGATTTCACTGCTGCTGGTGAGGACTGGGTGCCTCTGAGTCAACAAATGGGCCAGCATTTAAACAAAGAACAGGAGACCTGCCCTTTCAGACCCGCCAGGTACCACCTCAGCAGAGCACAGGGCCTTTGAGTGCAGGGCTTTGATTGCCATAGTGAGATGGGAGAGCAGCACACTCTGCAAACTGCCTGTCACGCACATCCCACAGGCAGCCCGGTCCCACACCTACCAATGTAGGGGGAGAGCAGTCTCCTGCACACTCTCATACAGCCAAACTGTGCTTGGAGGGTCAAGGGGAATGATTAAAATATGTGAAACAGGGCAAAACAAGCTGCTTTGTACCTCTTCGCTCACAGCTGCTGTTGCAGTGTATGTGAAGGGGGCTGTGAGTGGGCACTAGGCTGGAAAGTTCCTTAAGTCCTGCTGGCACAGCAGCCATGCTTTGGCACTGGCCTCTTCATGGGAAGCTGAGCTGGCTTTCACCCCCTCAGTGGGAATGCTGACCTGAACCAAGTCCTCGGCTTCAACCTCAGCCCAACCAAAGAGTCTGTTCTGCAGCACAACCCAAGTCACACGCAGTTCAAAGCAGTTTCCTTGTGTGTCAGGGGCTCAGTGCAAAGCTCTGCCTCCCTGGGAACCCTCTTTTTTGTCAGCCTGTCCCCAGGCACTGAGATCACCCACCACACAGAGTATTTGTGAGCGTGACGTAAGATTTGTTGCATCTTCTTGAAGTCCTCTGTGGACAGAGAGCAGAGCAGGGAGGACCAGCAGCTCCAGGTTCCTTGTGCCAGCCTGGAACAGGGGATCCTCATGAAAGGGAAACCAGCAGTCCCACCTCTGTACTTTCCCAGCGCAGACCTTTTGTCTTGGATTATTCAGGAACCTTTCTTGTGTTATGCAAGGTAAATAGGCTTTCCTTTTCTCTCATGTTAGAGGTTTAAGGACGCAAAAAGGGCTTTGTTCTGGTTACAAGCACGGCAGAGAACAGCTCCAAGGTTTGTTTACACCAAAGGGCAAGGGCATAATAATCCCTGTGCATCATGCAAGGGCTTGCAACAGGAAAGGTAATGTCTAATGACCTTCATTTCTTAAATGCCTTCCAAACTCCTCCTCAGACACTAGAGGGTGAAGCTCTGCAATTCCGCTGAAAAGTAAGTGACAGAGGGAAAATGAACCACAGAAAGGTCAAAGACTGTGTCTGAGCCAGGAGACTTGGCTGCTTTGATTATGTCAGCGCTGCCCTATATTCTAAGAACCTTTAGGAAATTAAAGAAACTCTGAGTTGGATAAAGTTGAAGTTAAAAACAAGTTTGAGTGGCCTTTGGCGATGCCTTTTGTACTTCTGAGATATCTCAAGATGCTGCTCCCTGACCAGGCAGGCCCCACTGGCAGTGCTGAGGATCCAGCAGAAATTCTGCTGGAGTCCAACGTGACACAGATTCCCAGGACCATCAGCAAAGCAACTCAAAAGAGACAGCCTCAAAATAAACTCAACCTTAAACTCTCGTCGTGGTTTCACTTCAGGAATCAAACCAGCTGCCAAGTGCAAACGCTGGAAGAACATCCCTTAATTTAACATTAACTTTAGCTTGTTGCAACTTGATGGGCATACTCCAAGTGCACCAGCACTTTGTTCTAACTCTAATTTGCTCATCCACACCTGCCTAAACTGCTGGTGACTTTCTCAGTTGGATGCACAAGTCCTGGTGTTGAGCTGTGTCAGCAAACACTGAGCCTTGCTGCTTTAAAAAGGTTGCAAAATGTTTGTTTGGTGCCAACCAGGAGGCTTCACTGCAGCCAAAAAATGAAATGCAAATGGGAGGTTTGGCCCATTGGTGGTGAGGCTCTTCAAAGCAGGGCTCCCCTTCCTGTGATGTGAAGACTTTGAGATGGAATCCCCCTAAGCAAGAACAGCTCTCAGATGGGGTGCCAGCACCTGGCAAAATCAAAGCTTTGAAGATGGGCCTCCCCATTGATAGATGCCTTTGCATAAGTACCCTCCTATCTTCTCTGATGCCTTTCCAGTGTCAGCAAACTGGAAGCTACAAAATCAGGAGCGGGGTGGGATCCCTCTGATGCTCCCTCACTGGAACAGCAGGTCTTGGATTTGCTGGAGGCAACCACCCAACTGTGCAGATGGATCCCACTGACCTGCTGCCTGACTGAGGGGCCTGGCAGGTGAATTCCAGCATGTTACCACACCTCCACTTCCCCTTCCATCTGTCCTCCCCCCTGCCCACCCCTCCCCTGCAGAGCTGGCAGGGCAAAGCTGTTGAGGGGAAACCCAGCAGCCTCACAGAGAGGGGAGAGGGAAGGGGGGCTTTGTACCAGGCTCTGTAGGGCTGAGCCTTTGGTTCCCTGTGCCACAGGAGCAGAAACCTCCTGCAGGGGCAGAGCAAGGAGAGAATGGGGCAGTAACAGCACGGAAAGCTCTTGCAAATCTCACCTGCTGCTGCTCTAACGTGCAGAATTCTTCTTCTTGGGCCTCCCTGAGGAAGATGATGGGATGGCAAATGAGGGTAAAGGCCATGACTTGTCTTCACAGTGGCACTGTGGCTTCTTCCAGTGGAAGTGTGATGCTTTCAACCACCTCCTCCCTTGACTTTCTCAAAAAGAGAACCAGTCACTTTATCCTCTTCCCAGAAGCAGCCTCTGCTCCTCTTCTTTGGGCTGTTCTTCACCAAAGCAGTGCTTTCTCTTCACTAGGCAGGGAATTAGATGGCTCACAAATTATTTTATTATAATAATTTGATTGAGCTCCCTTTTACTTCAGTGTAAGACCTATGGAATTACAAAGAGAAGTTATTTTCTGCTCTGAATTCTCTCTTTCTTACGGAGGAGGCTTAAAGCTCTCATTTTTCCTCATCCTCAAAAGATTTCCACTAACAAGGCATAAGAAACAGGAAGGAGTGAGATTTTATCTCAACTTTTCATCTTTTCCTCTAATCAAGCAACACTCCCCAACACCCTGTACTACCTGTCTTGGAGCCTGTTTTGGGGTGAGGGTTGTCCTCTGGCCAGGAAAGGACGGGGGTGGAAATAAAAAGGAAAACCCTCAGGCTCTCCCTGGGAAGAGGAACTGGGAGTGCAGTGGTTTGGGCACATGGGCCAGGAGGAAGGTGTTGGCTGATGAAGTATCCATGCAAGTCATTTGGTGCAGGGATAAAGGGCAGGAGGAGTCCCTGTGTCACCTTCTGGTTGTGTTCCTTAGGAGACCAACGTGGTCTCTGTTCCTGAGAGCAAGGCTGATAAGAGAGATGTCACTCCTCTGCTTTTCTTTCTCCAAGTCCTTGAAGATCCAGTCTTCCCAGCTTTGGGATACCTTGGGAGGGAAGTGGATGTTTGCATTGAAACACCCAGGAGAGGGTTCTGTGGGAGAAGGAGGTCCCTTCCAGGATGTCTCATGAAGGGCATGGCTGCTCTTTGGTTTTCAAAAGGGGAAGCTCAGCTGGGTTATTTCAATCATTTCAAAATGTTTCACTTCTGAACAAGAAATCCAGTGCTTTTGTCCACCAGACCCCAAACTGGAACACTCTGTTAAACACGAAACTTTAAATATGTTAAAACTGCATATTATAGTCTTAATGAATTATCTGTTTTAAAAGGGGGAAACAGTGAAGAATTGCTGGCGTAAGTGTGGAATAAGATTTTTCAAAGGAATTACCCCAGCCAAGGCCCAGGATAAAAGTATTTTCAATAATAGCATTAGACCAAGAAGCAGCACAGCAAGAAATGCCAACTGTAGTCTCTAAATGCTTAAGCAACTTGAAATCTAAAGATGAAAAGGCACTGTACACTATTTACTCTTCTTAATGCTGAATTGTACAGAAGTACATTTATATTTTATACCTCTTTGAACTGGGAAATATGTATAATTCCCACAAGAGGATAAAGTATTTTTGCACTGAAGGATTAGAGAGGTGCTGTTTGAAAGACAACTTCAGGTACAGCTCTACAAGGGTCTTTGACAGCAGGTCTGGCCGCTGCTCCCGGACTTTCATGAGTGCCCAGAACTGGTGGATCACGTCGGCGTTCCGCGAGCGAAGGCGCCGGAGTCGAACATCAGCAGTCCCGGCAGATCTTAAGCAAATTGCTGTTGTTTGAAGGCGGAGTTCCGCTTCGAAATCAAGGGGCTGATAAATGGCTTTGAGTGCTTCCCAGCCCTTTGTGACGGTCCCCGCCACGGTGACCCACCGGACCTCATCCATCTGCAGCCACGGCCTTTGTGCGGCGCTTCCACCGCGGCGCGTCCCCCCGAGCCCGGGGAGCGGGAAGTGCCCGCTCTTGTTGAAACGTTCCCGTTTGAACCCAACCCGTCATCTCCTCAGATGCATTTCTCTGTCGGGAGGTTATTAAGAGTGACAAGCCTCTGGTAATGTAATCTATCATTTGAATAAAGCGACTGCTGTGTTCTGCAGGTGACTCCTTTGTGGTCACGCTCGGAGGAACGGCGTCAGGACGGAGCGCGCGCGCGCCTTTAAACTTCCTCGTGGTACACAAAGGGGAGAGAAGGCAAATAAAAGCCAAACAGTTTAGTCTCCACCGTCGTTTAACAAGTTCTCTTGCCTCAGCTGGAGTGGCTGGAAAGGGATACTGCCCCTCCTGAAGCAAGGCAGTACCTGAGTCGATTTTATTTGATTGAATGTGTCATCAGATCCAACCATGAGCTTAATAAGGCCACAAATATTTTCTTGGGATGACAGAATCCCATTTGTCTGAAGACCTTCTGTCCCGTGACGTTGCTTGCTCTCGGGCAGGGTGGCTGAGGGGGTGCCAGGCGGGCTCAGCCCCTGCCCACCCCTCTCCACCCGGGCTCATGTGGGCTTGTGTTTGGCTCATTTTAGGGAATGCTCATTTACTGCGGATCCACCTCTTCAAGCCTGCTCTGGCCATGGGATCAGTGCTGGTGGGAGGCAGCAGGGCTTTGCCCCCTTCAGCCCAGGGCACTGCTTCTGCTGGGGAGGGGGGGCAGTGATTTCTAACCAGCAAATACCAGTTTGAAGCCTCCATTGTACCAACCCTCGGTGGGGAGGGGGAGAGGAGCAGATAATGAGCTACTGCATGATCAACCACAAGAAGAAGGTATAAAAGATATAGACCATTAGAAAAGAACAAGGCTTTAAATGCCATCTGAGATTTTAGCTGAAAAGGCCTTTATTAGGTTAAAAAAAAAAAAATCTACATTTAACAATATAGAGTACCCAGTCCTGTAGATTTCTACCGCAAACTCCTCTGAAGTAAACTACAAAGGATTGTGATGTTTCTTCTTTCAGACTTTTTTTTTTTTATATGAACTTTTTTTAAGGCACCGTATCCCAGTGAACTATCCTCCATTTCTTTTTCTTGCTGAAGCTGCAGATGTACATTATGCTAGTGTGAAAAAAAGCTAATTAAACTGCATAGACTCTGCAGGAGGCAGAGAAGGCCTGCAGAGCACGGGGGATGATTGATTTGGACTGTCACACAGCTCTGCTGGGTGTCATAACTTAGTGACAAATAAAGGATTACAGTGTCCCAGAGTAACTCTCTCCCTTTTATTGTTCACCAGACATCAAAGCACAAAAGCATATTAGCATTTTTAATAAGTAGTTGGGTCAGTCGTGGCTTACAGTTTGGAATTACTTTCTGTAAAACTAAAAAAAAAAAAAATGAAAGAAAAACCAAACTTATTGGTAGATTAAAAAATATAATACCCACAAGGCAGAAGTGATTCTTCCATTGCTTTCGATCAAGAGTGCATTATTTGTCTGAAACATGCAGGGAATGCCAGTTCCCAGCCCATTGTCTGAAAGCGAGATTTCTAGCTATAAAAATAATACTAAGAAGTTGAACACATCTTATCAAAAAAGCAATTACTGGACTTCTAGCATTCAAGGCCTGTGTGATGCATTATTTGTGCGTTTTCATGGCGAGCTTATTGTTTTCTGCTTACAAGTAGCTGTATAAAATTATTTTTTTTAATATATAAATCACCTTATCTCTAATGAACACGTATCCCTGGAAATAAAATTGGGGGTGTCTTGTATTTTTAAGACAGCGTAATTTGAGGGTCTTTACTTTAAATAAACAGAAGTTGGATAGGGAAACACAATGGAATAATGAGGCTGGTGTTTTTATCGGGATACAATTAACTCAGCACAGTAGTTAACCTTTCCCTTGGAAGTGGGCAGAGCTCTTTTGGATGGGAGCTGCTCCGTGGAATCAGACAAAATGGCATGGCCAGGATAATGTCTGTGTGTGGGAGGCTGGGCTGGGCCTTGGGTGCTTGGTTGTGTCTCTGGGTTCACACTCACAGCCTGTGCAAACCCCCAAGAGCAGCTGGAAAATGTCCCCTCCTCAGTGGAAATGCCCCAAGTGACAGCAGCTCCATGAATCCCAGCCTTTGGAGTGCTGTCACCATGTTCCTGGTGGAGAAGCTGTTTCCAGGATCCCAGGCTATTGGATGTTTATAAATACCACGCAGGGTTTGAGCTAAACCTTTATATATGAGGATCTTGGCTGGAAACACCGTTCTCTAGGGCAGAGTTGATCAAATCCAGGGGTGGAGGGAGAGGTGGGGCTGGATGGCTCCAGAGCACTGTGGCTGCTGTCAGTGGGTTCTGGATCCACAGACTGAGATCCCCCATCCTCCCTGCAAACAGGCTGCAGTAAAGCTGCAAACTCCACTCTCCTCCCCTCCTCTCTCAATGGCACAAAAGTCACCAAAACATTACCAATGTGTGAGATACAGCTGCTAAAATCACTTTATTCACCCCAAAGCACCGTCACATTTTTTTTTGATGACCAGTGTCACTGTTATCAGCTGCTATCCTGGCACTGTCATTAACAGGGTGCTGTTATCTTTTGTGCTGGTGTTTAGGAAATTAACCCTTTACTAACTGTCTCTCTTTATCTCGATGCTCACTTGCATCCATTGCTGCTCCTGCAAATTCCATTGCGAGCCTGATCCAGCACTAAGAGCATCGAGGGTGCTTTTGGTGGCTGGAGCCCCATTTTCGGAACCTACCCTGCAAGACAGGCAAGGGACTAAAGAGTTTCTTCTGCAGTTTCGTGGAAAATGCCACATTTCAATGTGACATTTGACTGAGCTCATCTCAGATGTGTCCCGTTCTTCAGGCTGGCACAATCACCAGCCAATGGTGCCACCAGACTCCAATAATGGGACAACTGCATCTTTCTGTATGGACACAGCCTGTCCTGAGGGGAACTTCTATCACTCTCAGTTATCTCTTAAGTTTCTAATTTTCTTGCTCCTTGCTTTTCTTGAGCAGTGGAGTCTGCCTTCCTGCCCCACCAGGACCAACAGACTTCAAGGGGAGCAGCTGCCCGAGTGGAAAAGCTGCATTAGGAAAGAATAATGTGCATTTTTAAGCTGTCTCTTTATATAGCTTAGGAGCTGAAAATGAGGAAGAGAGCCAAGATCTCTATGGAGCTCCAGCAAATATGCCATGGAGCATCAATGGTGCAAGACCACATTTTGGGAACTGCTGGAATGGGCCATAACAGTTGTAAAGCAGATACAGTTCTCATATTATCCCTGGAGAGATGTTTCCTCTTCTTTTATAACTATTCTTTTAATACTTTTTAAAATGAAAGCTTCATTTGCCTGGTATGAAATTACCTTTAAAAAAACAATCAAAGAATTTAACTTTTCTTTATAAGAAGAAAACCTGGGGCTTGGATACTCATGTGACAGACACCTTATAAATACCTGTGATAAATAAGAAAAAATAATATGGAATCTTAAGAGCCTGTCTTTCATTTTCAGAGAAAAGATGCTGTTTTTCAGTTAAGATGAAATAATATTATTAACTATCATCTTGTGCCTACACAGAAGTCACTTAAGATACACTGGAGATGTCCAAGGACAGAACAGTATTTACCCATCTGTAGGTGCCAAGGCACTGAGACACGGTGCAGGAATTTTTGTTGGTGGAATTTCCACCTAAATTTAATTTCCTTTCTTTGATTCAAATAAAATCTTTCATTTAATTTTAATGTAGTGCCTCTCAGTAAATCCAAATTTGCCACACTTCAGGGCATTTAAACCTGTATCCAGAGCTGAGTTTTGCAGTGTGAATCCACCACTAGCATTTGTGTGAGTTGGTCCCAATGTGTTTTGAATATTGTACGTTCTCAGGGCTACAAGAACATGATGGAAGAGTCTGTCTTCATGTTACAGACAAGCTGGAAATCTCAACAGGGCACGGGATCTGAATGTAGGAGACTCTTAATCTTGGCAGGAGTCAGCCAGTCCCTTCTGCACTCACACTACAAAGACAATTTGCGTGAGGAATGTTGCAAACTCTGATCCTCAGGATCTTATTTTTTATAGTGAATTCCTCCTTCCTCCAAATAAGATATAACAGTGTGAACTAATCTATCTTCTGTTGGGCACACCAGCATAATTTCTGCACACCTGCTCTGCATTTTCCAGTTATTTTTCTAGACCTTTCTGGGATCTGGGAGCCTCTTTCTGCTTGTGAATCCTGTACACTCGCTTGCTCTTGTAATCTGGGAGGTTCCTGCATATTTGAAAACGATGCCTTCATTTGTTTTTCCAAGTTTCTTACTGAATCACTTGTTGGTGTACAAGTGACATTCCAAGCAGCAGATTAATGAAAGCGCCTTTCTTCTTTGTACAAGTTGTATTACGTCAGAAATTTCTCCACACGCACACCAGTTCCAGTTATCTGATTGATACACTTAGACATCACGCATGAAATATGCTTTTATTCGTGTATTTGTGTCTATAAACTGAAAAGGAGCCTTTATTCTGGAGGAAGAGTCCTGCAGCTCGGCGCTGAACTGCGCGGCTCCGTCAACAGTTGAGCTGGACTCTGGCCAAGACCCAGCCTTATCTCTTCGAGCAAAATCGGTGGAAGGAACCACAAGAGTTGAATTTTGAAAGATCCCCATTTGGGGGGGGGGGAAGAAGGAAAAAAAAAAAGCCACAAGCTCGTGATGTCACTTCAAATCCCCGCCTGGGAGGTGCTGGATGGCGCACGTCGCCCCGGGGCCCCGCTCTTGGCTGTGGGGTAGAGTTTGTCTGACCCTAAAAATCATTACCTGAGGACTTTGCTCTTAGGGCTACATGCTCCCTGTAGTGAAGAGTGAAGTGAAGAGGTCAGGGGGAGCTGGGAAAGCAGCCAGTGGCACGGGTGGAAAAAGGCTCATGTGGGTCCAGCCCATCTCAGACGTGAGGCACAACCACGTCCCAGCCCAGCTGGGGCTTGTGTCCGTTGTTCTTGGAACTGCTTGGTGTGCAGCTGAAGATGAGGATGGGGATTTGCAGCAGATATTTATCACTCTGGAGCCTCAACCAGATGAGGGCACCATTGGGCTTGGGCGCTCGCTCTCCCAAAGCCCTTCTGGCCCACAGGGCAAGACCTGACAGGCAGAGGAGAAACTGGTGGAGAGGAGGCAGAGTGCAGATAACTGCTCTGGTTATATATGTGAGCCTGAGAGGAAAATCATGTCCACAGAAACTGTGGCTGCCTCATCCCTGAAAGTGTCCAAGGCCAGGTTGGATGGGGCTTGGAGGAACCTTGGATAGGGGAAGGTGTCCCTGCCCATGGAATGGTGTTGAAACAAGATGAGCTTTCCCATCCAAACCGTTCTCTGCTCACCTGCAGATCTGTGTGAGGTTGTGTGAACTGGACTGTGGGAAGAGCCACCAGCTCATTCAAGTCTCAGGCCACCTGCAAACAAATTGTCTCACGGTGTCCTGGGAGAGGCTCACAGGTCACCACTGCTGAGACAGGCTGAGAGCACAGCCCAGGGCTCAGGACATCATTCTGTGGTCAGGTTTATGGTTTGATGTTCCCAGGCTCCCAGGAGTGCTGAGCCTCTGACCTGGGTGACACCGGTCTGAGGGCAAAATGTGACCTCAGGGAGGTGTTTCCTTCACTCTTTCTATCCCAGGTGTGGACATCTGGGAGAGTGTGGATAAGAATTTGAGGTGGGTTTTCTTTCCATGCTGCAGGAGGTAGATGGAGCTGGTGGTAGCTGTGACCAGCTGAAACACTGAGAAGCAAGTTTTGGTTCTGTAAGAGTCAGTGATGCTCAAATCATGACATGTTCCACCAAGGTCTGGAGGAGTTTGTGTTGGGCTGGCCCTGGCATCCATCATTTCCAACCCCATCCCAGGACTTTGAAAAACACCCCAGATGAGACGTGGGGCTGCTCAGAGAGCCCATTTGCTAAAGGATTTCCATAATCCATGAGCCATTAACAACCTCACACAAAGCAGGACCTTAGTAGGCAGATCTGGCACAGAAGCCAAAGCCCATAGGGGCTTAATTTCTCTCCTGTCCTCCCCCAAAGTGGGCCACAGCTAATACCGAAATGCAAGAGCTGTTGGATAGAGCATTTCACTCACAAGCTTCCTATTTACTTCATTGCTTTAACACTCTGCTGATTTAAGCTCTGGAAGGAATCATCAGCGTTAGCAGAAAAAAAAAAGCTTTTAGAGAAATATTTGTGCATCCTGTGGAAAAGCAAAGCTGCACAATGGCCAAGAGGAGAAGCAAAGCCCAAAGTAATTTTTCACTAGACACTCCAAAATATAGGGGGATAAGGCAAAAGTGAGAGCAGGTCTGTGCAAATATCTGAGTGTGGATGTGTAATATAAATCTCAAGGTGTGCAGGGGATACACGGACTTAGGGGTGTTTTGGGGAGCACAGAACAGTTTTCATGCTTGTGCCACAGCAGAGAACTTTTTTTTCCCCTTTCTTTTTTTTTTTTTCAGCTGAGAGACAAATGAGCAAAAATGACAGAGGCAGAACGGAAAAAATAAGCAGGCTTGGATCTGGACTAAATGTACTCACAGGATAGAATGTTAATTTTACCCAGATTTGGTTTCACTTGAGAAAAAAAAAAAACAAAACATTTTGTCTTTCAGAGCTGTCTGCATAACATGTAAGTGTGGCACTTCCCAGTGTCACCCCAGAACTCACGGGCACGGCCAGGTCAGCTTCGTCTGCACTAATTATCTTCCACTGGAGAGGTTTCTTGCCAGCATGTGGCCTCTCCAGGCACATGTGCTGCAACAGAGTTAGGGGAGAAGCTGGAAACCTTCATTCCAAGTTCCCCTGCTCTGGTTGGCTTGAATCAAACCTTAATTAAAATGGGAGCGTTTGGGAATTTAATTAAGAATATTGATTCAATTAATAAGACGCTTGAATGACTGCACAAAGTTGACTGTGAGCAGTGTGGTGCTTCAGCTCCTGCTTTAGCTAATTCCTGATTTGATGAAGATTCCCACCCATCCAAAAGGCTCAGGTGATTAGTGTTCTTCTGGGGCATAAACTATCTTTAATCACCCACCCCTTATTAAGTGGGCTGCCTCCTCCTGTAGGAATGGAATATTTCAAACACACTTTTGAGAAAAACAGGGAAACTCCCCCCTGGAAAAGCAAGATAAGGAAAAATTATGATAGGAATATAAATGTCACTATGATTTTTTTGTTGGTTTTGATTTTATTTCATAAAACAAGCGAATGCTTGTGTCAGTGCAGTGGTGAGCCCAGAGCAAGCCCTGCCTCTGGTGCAGGTTGCAGGTGTGTTGTGGGCAGGGGGAAGCACCCGAGGAAGTGTTTGGCTGTGGAAAATGTGACTGTGGACAGTGCTGGTGGCCAGCTAATAGGACAGGTTTTGCTCTTTTGGGGTATGATCCTGTGGGGGAACCTGTGGGGAAGCCTGTGGTGTCCTGGTGGCTGTTCTGCAGCGTGCAGGTATCCAGGGACATCCAGCATTTTGCCTCGTGTCCAAGTCCTCCCCTGGGCAGGGCAGAGATGAGCCTGGTGGAAAGCACCAGTGACCAAAATCCACAGACTCCAAGGCTTCTGGGCAATCTGGCAGGGGACACTGTGTCATACATGATCAAGGACCTCTGGGGGACAGCAGTGAGGGGATGGGGAAGAGAAAAACCACCCTATCTGTCAGACCCTCCTGTCCTCCTCTGGGGCATCCCCTGGTTTGGTCAGTAAAGGAGCATTTGCAGTGAAGGAAGTGTAATTCCTATTTGCCTTGCACACAGAAAGGCCCCGTTACAATGCCAGGGGATGTCCAAAGGGGGCCTGACCTCCCCTCACAGCAGAAATATTAAAATATTCGGCTGCAGGATCACAGCGACATCTGAAACTTTCCTTCATTTTCTTCCCCCTCCTTTTTTCTCATCTCTTTGGGTCCTTTGGCCCATATGTTGCTAATTTTCTGTCTTTTCAAAGCACTCCATTTCATTTAAAGTCAGAATACATTCTATTCATCACCATGAATTCCAGGGGAAAAAAAAGAGATCTCGAAGGTCAGTGTTCTCCTTAATGTATAAAATAAATGAGCAAAGCACTGGGGTTTTTTTCCTTTAGCTTATTACTTTTCTTAATCTACTTTTTAGGTCTACTGTGGGAGATCACAGGAGGGACTTAAGCAGTTTCTCCTAGAAAGGATTCTTATATATTCTTGCAGGAAAGAAGTCCTTCAAAACTGCATGTCTTTGTAGTTGGATCTGCTGAGCCAGACTTCAACCAAGCTAGTTACTGGTCAGCAAGCTGGTGTGACATGCACAAGTACCAAAAGGACTTCACTTTCCAGCAGCTCACTTTCACTTGCTGCCCATCATGTTTTCCCAGGGAAAAAAAAAATTCCTTCTTCTTTGCTGAGGTGTTGCACCTACAGCTTGAAACCTGTGAGAGGGAAAACAACGAGAGAAAACATTGGCACTTAGATTTTTGCAGTGATAGTTCAGTAGATCACAGTCTTACCAAGATGCAAGTTAAACTGCTAAAATGACCCAAACCCAAGAAAAGCACGTAAGATGATCTGCCTGTTCAAACCTCAGTGTTGCAGACGGTGGTTTATTTGCAGAAGGCCGTCACAGGGTGGAATTTCTGGAAGGAACTCGTGGCAGATCATCACAGTGATGCCTGCAAAGAGTTAATTGTATCAGTCACCCACTATTTTCTTGCTTCTCTACAATTTGCAGTGACAAAAGCTGGTCTCTGCCCAGCTGTGACAGCAACAGCCTCGGGCCAGCCCTCAGCAGCCCTCGCAGGCTGCAGTGACCCAGGAGGCACAGCCAAACCCAAAGTCAGCTTGAGAGCCAGCTGAACCTTTCTTTACAAAACCTCAGACCACATCAAAGTGCCTGGATTTGTGTTCTGTTATGAACTGGGAATTTGGGCCAAGTTAGTTAAAATGCTCATCAGGACTCAGATCTCTGCAGTGAATCTGGGCCTGAGAACTGAACCAACCCAAGTCTGGAGTTCAAACCAGCCGGGGGGCAAGTGTTGTCTGGAGTGAGATGAACCTGGATGGTGGCTGGACTTCCCCCATTCCCAGGCTCTGTTGATGCTTCACATGGTACATGGACTTGCTTGGGAACCCAAACCACCCCAAATGTAAGCTGGGGGACAGAAGTGTTTGCTGTTCCCTTGAAACTTGGCTGCTGCAGGTTTTCTTGGCCAGAGCTGTGGCCAGAGCAGGTCCAGCTGAGGCTGCAGCCTCTTCCCTGGGCTTTGATGGTTGATGTGCATCAGACCTTCCCACCGTGTTTGGGCAGGGACCTGCTCTTTGTTCAGGACACTTGCAGGGTGACTCGACCAGTAAATAATCTCAGGAAAGTTCCCTTCAGTGCTGTGAGATGCCTACTTTCATCTGGCACTACTTCAGTGCTGGCACTTCATCAGTAGATGAACAAAGCCAAGTAATGCAGTACAAGTAAAATTATTACAATCTGGGGTATTTCCAAAACAAGAGCCTGACCAGAAAAAAAAAAAAAAAAAAAAAAAAAAGAAAGAAGAAGGAAAAAAGATAGAAGGAGCAGGCAGGGAGGGGCTTTAGCAGCTGATAGCTTTGAGCTGTAAATTTGGCATAAATAACATTTCTGGCTGTTTTGAAGAAGTACAGAGGTTGCATATCTGCAAGTGAAAGTTTCTTGCTTTGCAGAATGGCTCCATCAATCCAAATTAAGAGTGTTCAGTGGGAACCAGGAACGATGCTACTGAAGGAATCGCAGCCTGAAAACCAGTCAGCAGGCAGGCAGCTGTTCTTGGATGCCTTTTCACCACGGGGCTATTTGATCTCTCTTGAGGTTGATACAAGTCCTGCAGACTTGGGTAATGGGTTCTTTTTGAACAACAGACCTGAAACGTTTCTGCATCTGCAATGGAAAACGCTGTGGCAATGAAAGGAAACGGGGTCTTTTAGGTCTTGTTTCTGGCTCCACCACTAATTTGTGCGTGACCTTGGGCAAGTCAAAAAGCATCTCTGACCTCAGTTTACCTAGTGAGAAGATGGGAGTGGTAACACTTTCCAGGCTCTGCGGTCTCCACGATTTCACTAATGTGTGTTTCCTCAGTCTGCTGAGGCAAGTGAATCATCGCTCTGCCCATCCATAGGCAGCCTCCTTCCCGCTTCCCAAAGAACCTCTCCGCACACGCTGGTGGCAACACACGCTCATAACTCAGTGTTGGAGACACTTATAACCTGCTCCTGACCTCTGAGCATTCTCTGGGCTGATCCATCATGATATCAGTCACTGATGACCTGATGCTTTCCCTGAGATACACTCCCTGCTTTCAACCAAGGAACAAAACTGCTCCTTGGAAAGCGCACACATTTCCAGCCTGACTTTTCCATCTCGTGCCACATTCGCCTTGCACACAATTAATTTAACACCCAGCTGGTGGTAAAATGCTTCCTGAGCATTATGTTTTTTAAATTGCTTTCTTAACGCTTTCTGCTCTGTCAGGGCTGTCCTGCTGAGGAAAGGGCTAATACCTCCTCCCAAATTCAACTTTTCTCTCAGCGCTGCAGTACAACCAAGAACAATATCCCTGTTGTAAATGTGACTTTTTATCAAAGGTACCCAACAGGCTCTCCAGAATTCCTGCAAATCTTCTATGTCTGGAGGTGTTTTCAGGCCCATAGCTTCTGGGTCCATTAGACCTTGCACAGAACCCACTTAATGGGGACAGTATCCATGGATCATCCCCCCAGCCCCTTTCCAGGGAGGATTTTGACATCCAGCTTAGCAAGCAGCTGCTGCTCTCTGAAATGGAGATGGGAATTCTGGCTCTGGGAGCCATGAAACCAAACAGGCAGCAAAATTTATAGCAAGTTACAACAATTTTCTTAACCTGCCAGGGAGGGAGGGACCCTACACGAGACATCCTATGTCTGATTATGCTCCACGCATCCACGGCTATTGAAACTCTCTGATTCCCCTGTTTGAGATTTAGCTGCAACATCCCATTTGTTCCAAGCAGATATGTAAAGTCTCCTTGGTATTCAGGTTCATTTAAAGATTTACATTTTGTATTTCCTTGCTCCTTTTCTGACGATGTACATAAAACAGAATTGTAAATGTTTAGGAAAATCAAAGCTATTCTTAGATGCTTGCAGTTCCACTAAGTTGGTATTCTCTAATTTGCGCCATGAAAGGAAAAGGAAATCTGGGAGAGGAGCTTGTAGTTTGCTTTTTGAGGTTTTCTTCAGTGCATTTCCATTGAAACATGGGGCTCAGAGTTGTGTTTCCCAAAGCAGTTTGAAAGTCTCCTCTGTAGGTGCTCCCTCCAAAGGATGTGCCTGCAGCTGCCTCTCCTACCTTTACAGAGGGCTGTGGTGGAGAGTTTTAAAGTTAATCTCAACAGAACCAGCTCTGGGAGATGTCCAGAAGCTCAGCTAAACTCCTCTGCCCTGGTAAAATTGGTGATAGATGAGTAAATTTTGCCTAAATGGTTTTTATATAAATGCTGTGGTTTTCACCACAGGGCTGGGGCATAGAAACAGCTGGAATAAACCTGATTCTTAAACTCATGAGCCAAAATGCCAATCCATCCCTTCCCTGAGCCCTTGGCCAGCCCCATTGGTGCTCCCAGATTCACAAGCCATCCCTGTGTACATACGTCAGGAGTTGTAAACTACTACAGGAGGGAGCTGGAAGAAGCGGTTTCAGATTAGGATCTCTGGAAGAGAATCACTCCCCGGGTAAATCCAAGCTAGATGAAATCTGCCTTTCTTTTTTCTTCTTTCCACACACTCAACACCTTGAGAAAGTTCAGCCCCACGATGCCAACTGGGAAGGGAAATGCTGAACAAAACTCCCAACCGGCAGAACGAGAATTTTCAAAGGAATGAGAATTGCGTTCCCCGAAGCCAACCCGACACTGCTCCTGGGTCTCTGCTTCTGAAGCTGAAATTAAAAGAAAAATAAAATAACTAAGGTTGTTACTTCTGTTGCTTTACTCTTTGCCCAGGTTTGCAGCTCTGTGGGAAAGGTGGGTCTATCCAAACAAAAGTCCTGCAGTGACTCTGTGGCTTGATGAGCTCCAATCTCTGGAGTGGAATTCAGGAAAATCAAGCCCTCTTTCCTGCTCTGCCACAGGTCTGATGGAAAAAGTGAACGCCTTCCTCTCAACGTGTGCAGTGATGGGAGTTTCTAGTCCAGAGAAAACTTCTCATATCTAAAATATTCCTCTGAATTAGAAAGAAAAAAAATTAAATCAGAGATGTGGAATTTTCCACAAAAGGGAAAAATCTCAGTTTTGGAGAATGCAAAGGAGAACATTTCTCCACACCCACATTCAGCTGAGCCCCTGTGTCTTTCCCAGCTCCAGGGACCAGCGAGGACCCGTGGCTGTGGCTGGGGATGCTCAGTGAGTTTGGAGCCCTGAGAAACCTGCCCTGAAGCTACTGATGAAAAGCATTAGATAAAAACTCGATGTAACAGATTGTTTCTGGTGAAGATTTTTTTTTTTTTTGATTCTCTCCTTAAACCACAAACCTGCTACTGACTGGCATGGAGAGCACAAGTGCTAAGGACAAACACGTGCCTGCTGTGGGGGACCCACCAACTCTGTTCACTGAAGGGCTGGCGACTGCCCCTTGGACAAAAATGTCCCCTCCAGCCTGGCTCTGCTGAGCCTGGCCTAAGGGCAGCCATTCAGCACATCTTGGTGAGGTTAGAGGAATTTGGCACGGTGTCTTACCCCTGCAAGTCAGCGCCGGAGGAATGCTTTGCACATATGAACTATCTCATGCTCACCAAACCACTTATTAGTTTCAGGCACTGGCCCCTGTGTTATTATGGCCTTGATAACTTTATTAAATTCAGCCCCAGCTTATTCATCTCGCAGAATGGCCCTAACTATTTGTAGATATTTTAAAGTAGCCATCCTTGCACCGTGATCGCTTCCAGACCTCGCTGAGAGACACGCATGTGTTTGAAATGCCTGCTTTCCTTCTCCATTTCACCATAAAGTAGCCAATTTAATTTTGCACAATACCATTTGATAACAACCATGTGTGTGTGTCTTCAGCGTTTATGTACTTCAGAGAAGGTACTGCTTGGTCAGTGTGAGATAATTTCACAAAGAAAAACGGAACCAGATGTTCCTCCTTTTTACTTGGCTTCTCCCTCCTCCTATCTTGTTTCTAATGTCAATCTCCACTCAGGTTTTCCATTACCTTGGGAAGGGGATATCTTTACACTTCATGTTTTCATTACCAATGTGCCTCTGACAAAGTGTGTGGAGTAGCTGAGGTAGATGATTATCAGCTTAGCACCTCTGAGATCATTATCAAACCCTAACGATGCTCAGGAGACAAACAACAGGAGGGGGGAGTTGTGCTGGGTGGGTATTTAGAGGAACTCCAAAGGGAAAGGTCACCTTTTGCACCAAATCTCACAGGCAGTGTCTGGATGCTTGGGATGCAACCTTGAGCATGCCAGGGAGGAGCTGAAGAGCATTGTCAGCTCCAGCAAATGGGCAGGAAAATCTTCAGGTGAGCAGATGTCCTCCCCCAGCTGCTTGAACGTGCAGTTTTAGACATGGTCATTTAGTGATTTTGTTGCTGTTCATGGACCTCCTGCCTGGCTGGCAGGGTCCAGGTGAATGTGGCAGCACCTGAGTGCATCACCTGTATGTTGGGAAAGAGAAGGGGGATTTCCCTGGAGTTGTAAAGTAGAAGGATGAGGAGGACAGAGGGATTTGCAGATGGAAGGAGGAGTCGTGCTGTGTGGAACACAGCTGGGCAGGGGGCATCCTGCACAGGATCTGGGGTGGAAGCAGCAGCCTGGGAGAACAGCTGCAGGAGTGCTGGAGACCGGGAAAGCCCACAGTCACTGAGGCCACAGCTGGAAAGCAGGATGTGACATTTTAGGGCCACCATGTAACTTCATGGCTGTCAGTACATTCTTTCTCATCCCACCAGACAAGGCACAAACCCACAAAACACTGGGGAGCACCAAGGTCTCCTCCCTTCCCGACCATCTCCAGTCAGAGCTGCCAACTGTGATCCAGCACACAGCTTATCTCCACCTGGACTAAGAGTTTAGACGGGTCACTGCCATGCTGGGTACTTCCCATGGACACATCACTCTCTGTCCAGCTTACAGTGTGTTCACTGCTGGTTGTCCAGGCAGCAAAGCTGCTCTTCCTCACTGTCTACCTTTGCTGTCACACAGGGCTCACAGAGGGAGCCTGTTATCTGTCTGTGTATCACCACTGTCCTGCAAATGACCTTTCCTGTGGCAGTGACACATCATCCCCAAAGCTGCTGCAGAGAAAAACACACAACATGGGCAAGAGCAAGCTGGGAGACCTTCGAGCTGGAGCTGCCCAGCAGTGCCACTGCCAGGCTGCAAAGCCCTGTGCCACCTCATTTACAGGTGCTTTTACCTTGACACTGGCTGTTATTAAGCTCCATTATGAGAACAGCACTTTGTGATCCTCCCGTGACTCACCAGTCTTGTGACATGCTGGCAGGCGAGGGCCCTTGGCTGGAGGCTCCTGGAGGGAGCCGTTATTGCAGGGAGTGTCTGGCCTCGCTCACAGCTGCCTCTTGGGTCAGTTCAGCTGGATTCTGGAGCAGCCTCTGGTTCCTCTGCCTTGGACCCATGGAGACACATGGATGGTTCCGAGGACGACGGCAGGAGGCTGTCAAGGACCTCCAGGAAAGACCAAACCCTTTGGCTTTGAGGACATCACATGTTTTCTGCTCACTGCCTTTCTTTCTATTTTGGTTAGAACACGAGCTCAGCACGAGCCTTGTGTGTATTCTAGTGAAATCACCCCAAATTTGTGGAAAACCTTCCGCAGGCGTGAGCTGATCTCATGAGTCATGCTCATTGCCATGAATACTCCATGGCATAAGGCAAAGCTCTGGAATGGGATACATTCCCCAAGCAGCTGGCTGGAGTTGTGCAAATCCTGTTACAGGCTGGCATGCAGGCCAATGAGCAAAGGTCCTGCAGAAAGGAGCCATGATAATCACCATTTCTTAGGGACTAATCCTAAATGCCTTCGCTCCCTGTCACTGCTTGCAGCAATAACAGCAGGTGCCTGTGCAGAAATCCTTTTCCCAGCACCTTCTTCGCATCTCTGCTTTCCAAGAGGGAAGTTGAAAGACTTTCTGACAAGGATACAGAAAAAAACACTATCAATTTTTTAGAAGTCTTTTTTCTCTTGAATTGTCAACTGTTTATGATTTTTTTTTTTTTTTGCAGCCATTAAAAAAAGTAATTTTGTCACTCAAGGCACTTTCAATCCAGTAAGTTGTAGGAGAAGGCAATTCCACCGGAGGCCTAGCTGGAAGGAAGGAGAGATATTTGCCTAATACATGCTTAACTGGCAGTCATCTTGGCAATGTCTTAGCCCTGCTGCAGTTAAGGTGGCTTTCATCACTGGAGGTACAATTTGTCTCTGCCCTTCCAATCGCTCTTTCCTCTCATCTCCTGCTGTAGTTTACCCAAACTAATAAAACTGCAGCTCCTGCCCCAAGCCAGAGAGGTGCACAGAGAGGAAGAGTAATGCCCTGTGCTGATTAGAATGGTGGCAACTCCAAATGGTCCATGCTGGTGCCTACTGGGAGGGTGCTGGTGGCAGCAGGGCTGTACCTCTCCTTCCAGGCTGGCTGTGACCTTTATGCCTTCAGGGCTTCTTGGAGCAGCCACCCACAGTCAATTGTTCCATTGATTTCAGTGAGTATCAGATGAGATCTTTGGCTCCTGAGGGCAGGATTATCAACCTGGGATATCTAAGGTGAGGGCTCAGCTCCACAGGAAGGTGTACAGATAAGGGACTGGATTTTTGGGAGGGTGAGTTCAGGTATTCAGGGTGGTTGCAAATTCTGTTTGCTAATTTCGGTACCAAAAATCCTCGTCCTCAGGTGTGTAACTTTGGTCACTCAATTTGAAAAATACAAAGTTCAGGTCTCTGTGTCTGTCTACAGAAAAAAAAACCTTATGTAAATCTTTATCACACTCCACCAAAGTCACCACAGGGCAAGAAGCCAGCGATGCCACCACGCCTGGCCCGTGTCACCTCCCTCAGAGCCCAGATCTTGTGCTGCCACATGTCAGCAAGTGAGAGTGATGGAAGAGTGTTTGTGCAAACACAACTCAGTAAATATTATGATGATTTTCATACAGTTGCAGAAATTTTATAGTCTAACTTAGAGCTTGTCATCCAAAGCACTTTGAAAAGTCTCAGAAAAGCGCCTTTGAAAAGAGACTGGTTAAGATCTCCAAGCCCTTGTTGCTCTTCCTCCTCCCTCTGTCATCCCAACACCCTGGTCCTTATTTTCTAGGTCATCCAGGCATGGCTTTCTCTCCTGTGAAAATGCTCAGGTCATTTGTTAGTGACAACAGGAGACGGATCTTTTGGTGATGTAAATCAATGTCACTTCAAAGCTTCAGCGGAGCGATACTTATTTACACCTTCAGATATCAGATCCTCATGTTTTGCTTTTATGTGTGTCAAAATTCTTTTTTTCTGAAAGGTAACATTTTGTTGCAAATGTCTATAATTAATCCA